>NC_139418.1:16360625-17845000 GCF_905368555.1 Meleagris gallopavo
TGTAGGGAACCTGCTTTGGCAGGGGGGTTGGTCTCGATGATCTCTAGAGGTCCCTTCCAACCCCTACAATTCTGTGATTCTGTGATTCTGTGATTCTTAACTCATTAAGTGCTGTGAAAGTGATTTCATTAATTGATGGGATGAGTTGTTTTGTTGCTGTAGTACTCAATACGTTCATCTGCTAACGTAACTTGTTAATGTGACCAATAAAGCTTTTGCTTAAGTATTAAGATGATCTTAATGGTCTTTCCCAACCTTAATGATTCTTTGATTCATTATTCCAGCTGGTGATGTTGGCCTGGTTCTGGAGCTCTCTTGTGCAGAACCGCTGCTGGGTGGGACTGCAGTGCTTGGCTGCTCGTGGGGTGGTGGCAGTGACACCAGAGCAGCACTGGGTTCCTTCTGGGGGTTGGCTCTGTGCTGACTGCTTGTGTGGGGCTGGTGCCCTGCAGGGGTTGTGCTCTAGGACCGAAGGAATCGTGCTATGCATGTTACAAGAGTCAACTCTTAGTGCGAATAATACTGCTTACCAAATAGATAGCTGGTGCTGGGAGCTGTGCTGGCTTAGTGGAACACTTGCCTCAGTGTGCATTATTTCCTTGGCCCAAAGTCAGATGCTAGCACTCAGTAAATCACAGCGGGGCCCCAGCGGCCAGATGAGAGGCACTGCTGGACTTGGGGCTTTTCCCAGACCTGCTCCAGAGCATCCCCGTGGCTGCTGGGTTGTTCCTATTGCAGCACAGCCTGGTGGTACTTCCCATGGGCAGTGCTGGGATGGAACTGCCCTTGATGTGGTGACACCCATGTCCTCAGTGGGGAGCAGTGCTGGGTTGCTGGGTTCTGGTGTAGGTCTGGTGCTGTTACCGTGCTCGTGGTCCCCCACAGTCCCTCTGTGCTGGCACTGAGCTGGTGCTCTCAGCGTAGCAGCCGTATCTGCCACAGGGACAGAGCTCAGGGAGAAGGGTGGTGTGTGGGCATCTGCTTCCCCTTGTTCTAGTTCTGTTTCTTCTAGTGTTTTGTGTTGATAAACGTTCTTACACCTATACGTGCTGTAAGAGGGAAACAAAGAAGCAATCCATTACTCCTGCAGAGGGGTTAAATGCAGAAGGTTGTTCTCTCCTGACGGGGTTTGGCTCTGTTGGAGTTGTGTGTGTGCTAAGGGGCACACGGGGGGGGGCTGGGTATGGATGGAGCTGCAGGGCTGTGTGTGCCAGAGGCTGTGATGGGGGGGTGGGGGGGGAAACTCCACAGCAGCTCATTCCTGGCACTGCTGGGCACCTCCCAGACAAACAAGCCTTGTTGGTTTTCATAAACACGTCCTATTCTCAAGAATCAGCTCCTCTGATGGAGGCCCCTCTGGAGAGCACACAGCCCCGGTGACTCGGAGCAGATTGGTTTTGCAGCGTTTGTAACTTTGTGATGTATCCAGTTACTCTGAAACTCGTTCACATGCACACAGCTGGCAGCGCAGCAAAGCCCTCTCTCAACAGAGGCGTGGATGGATGGGTGTCTATGTTAGCAGCTCCCTGCTGTCCCCCTTGCTGCCCTAGGATTTCAGTGCCCTGCAGATGTGGTGTCCATGTAAAGTGCATGGCTGCACCCCCACAGAGCTGTAGCCGCAGAGCTTGAGGGTCGTGGCGTGAAGGGAAGCCCTGTCCCTGTTTTTGGAGGTGGATCCTCAGTGCTGGTTTGGTGGCAGCTGTTGTTGGGAAGGAAATGTGGCTTCTGAAGTCCTCAGAGCGTTCTGGTTTGAGCTGACCCACGTCCCTCTGCTCCTTCCTGTTTACTTGTGTATTTCCATGCAGGAACCTGGAGGTTGGACTGCAAACACGTGCTACAACAAAGCTTATTACACTTAATGCTGTGCCCTTGTCTTCATGTCTTGCAGGAGGCTGTGTGGCTCCACACAGAGCAGGTAGGGCTGTACCACAGCTTGCTCCTGCCCTCAGAACAACGCAGTGGCACAGCCTGCTTTGCTTTGCTGTGGCACCTTTTGGTGCTGGTGGTGTCACACAGCTGCAGTTGGGAGAACTTTGACTTGGAGCATCTCAAGCATTCATCACTGACAGATGTGAGCTCTGGACCTGCCACGTGTTCTTGTGCTGGTTCCCAGACTATGACCCTGATGCTGTATCTCAAACTAATGTGTTCTTGGAGCTCAGCTCCATTTCCAGCCCTCAGTCATCTCCATGGATAGCATAAAATGCTAATATGAAGATGCTGCCAAAATAATCTGAAACAAACCAGAAACCGAAAATAGGAAACGGCAAAGAGCCCCATCTATGAGCAGCTTTTCTCCAAGGAAGGTATGATCTGGTTAAGATCAGTGCAAAGGGAGAAATGCATCAGACACGAAGAACAGATGAGAACAAGATGTGGTGGTGTTGGGTTGGGCTGTCAGCACAGGGCTGGGTGGCCGACACCAGGGGATGCATGTGCCAGCACGTTGTTATGCAGAGGTGTGTGTTTGGAGGAGCTCCACGGGCTCCTGCCTGGCATAGGGCAGGGCTGGCAGCTTCCCAGGCTGCGGAAGGAACCTGATGCTGGGGAATGCCATTGTTTCTAATGTGGGTTCAAAGAAAAACAACAGGATAAATTAATTCCAGGGGAAGAAAAAAAAAAAAATATCTCTCTGGGGTTAAAATGCCCCATGTCACAACTCTGCAGCTGATATGCTCTGCGGTGAGAAATGCCTGCCTTTGTTTGCTCTGGGCTGAGTCAGAGGCAGCCAGGAGGTGGCTAGGCAGGTTTGTTTGGAGGAACTATTGAAGAGCAAAGGGTGAGCACTGATCTGCTCCGACAGCACGACAAAAGGCTCAGCATGGCATCAGCTCTGCTCAGCTGCACAGAGCGTTCAGAGCTTCCCGTGCACCTACAGGTTCAGGGCACAAACTCTGTGGTGATGCACTTACAGATGTGCTTACCTGTCCTGCCTGTGTGTTGCTCCGTTTTGTCTTATCCCGAAAGTTAAAAGCATAATTGGGTTGATGTAAAGGAAAGGGTAACTTCTCAAGGTTTTTCTGTGGGCTGTGGGATTGGCCCTATGTCTGACCACAGGCGGTACCCAGCCGTGTCAGTAGTACCTTGGGAAGGGAGTTGGAAGCTCTGTAAGGTTTTGATGTTCCTACACAAACAGTCAGGATGGGCTGTGGGGATCGATGGGCTGTGGGACATTCCATGAAGAGCTACAGAGTGACGGATCCTTGAACAACGGTCAGGAAAAACTGATGTGAAATGCAGCATCCCTGCAGGAAGCAATTAGGGTGACTGCTCTCACCCTTAAATTACATCTTTTTCCCAAGTTTTTA
Organism: Meleagris gallopavo; assembly: GCF_905368555.1. Classification (NCBI taxonomy): domain Eukaryota; kingdom Metazoa; phylum Chordata; class Aves; order Galliformes; family Phasianidae; genus Meleagris; species Meleagris gallopavo. The sequence continues at coordinate 16,363,934 of NC_139418.1, forward strand.
TGTGCTTCTAGAGACTGATTCTCAGAGCTTGTTTTAAGGCCTGCGGGCTGAAGGAGTTGGACTTGATGGTCCTTACGGGTGCCTTCCAACTCAGGATATTCTGTGATGCTATGTTGAAGGAGGGCACTGTGGTATTCAAAGGGAACCTGGGCACGTGCTGGGGCTGATGGGAGCCCCATGGGCTGAGAGCTGGCACCTGATGGCACCTCTGTGTGGCGTGAACCCCAGAGATGTTGGTGTGAGCCCAGGTGGGACCCGAGTACTGTTAGTTTAGCAGGACACACAGGTCTTCTCCAGAGATGAGCACACTGAGGGAGTTGTTACTCCAAGAAACGTTAATTTCTTTAAATTGAACATTCTTTTAAATGCATCTTCTGTCTTCTCGCCTAGATTAACCCTGGAAGTAAAGCAGCCCTGGCCAACCTGTGCCCTGGAGACATCATTCTGGCCATTAATGGGGAGAGCACAGAAGCCATGACGCACCTGGAGGCACAGAACAAGATCAAGGCATGCGTGGAGCAGCTGCTGCTGTCTGTGAGCAGGTGGGGACGGCCTGCTGTGCTGTGTCCTCAGCAGTGTATTGCAGTGGTGCTTTGCTCTTTTTGCTCTTTGTGCCCTTGTGTCAGTTTTGGTTGATCCTTCTGCAGAAGGCTTGCAGCCAACCCCAGAGCAGGTGTGCCATGGGGTTTGGTTCTGGATGCATCCCGGTGCAGCTGTTCTGTGGTTTTAGACACACTGAGGCAAAAGCTGTTTTTGAAGGAGCACTGATAAATGAGTGGGTCTGGATTCTCCCTCGGCACCTCTCAAGGGTCCTGCAGGCTGAGCAGGGTCAGACCCTACAGACCTCCTGTGGGGGTCCTGCAGCTTCTGTAGACCTGAACAGGAGAAGCACTGGGGCCCAAACCCCATTTGGGAGAAGCCTCCCATATTCTGTTGGCTCCTACCCATCGTTTTCCTAAATGTCTCTTCCATGAATGTACATCTGGAGGTGCTGCCAGCTACACATGGCATTTTTGTTTCTTAATATTTCAAAGCAAAATGAAGGTTTGTTTTGGTTTCTTTGCTTTCTGTTGAAGTTAATCTTTTAGCTAAAGGCTTTTGATGCAAGTCACAAATGATCTATTCCTTATAAGGCTCCTAAATGGCTGCTGTCTCTTAACAGATTTAAATAAATTTGTCCTAATTATCCACTTCAGATTAAAAAGGCATTTCCTGCTATGAAGAGCTATCACTGAGTGTTTATGCTTCTCTTAGGAAATATGTGGCTTCTGACTGGTAGCTGGGTCCCAAAGCGTGGTGCAGCCACCCTGCTTGCTGCGTGAGGAGTGTTGCTGTGAAGCGCAAACCTGGTTTTGTTCCTGGGGGTTCATGGGGCAGAGGCACTTGCAATGCCTGACTACTGCAGGGACCACGGAGCCCAGCCATGCCATAGTGGTTACGTGGCTGCTACTTTGGGAAAGAAAGGGTGAGAAAAGAACTCTTCATGCAGGTGGAATTTTTCTGGCTTTCACCAGGAGCAGTTTTCAGGAGGCTGCTACCAAGTCCTGTTTCTTGGTCCCTTTTTAGCCATTGGCATCAATTGGCATTTCTTTGTTCATAGAAACAGAGTGGCTTAGATTAGGAGGGACCTTAAAGCGCATCTCATTCCACCCCTGCCATGGGAAAGGTTGCCAGCCTCTAGATCGGGCTGCCCAAAATGTCATCCCACCTGGCCTGCAGAGCCTCCAGGGATGGGGCACCACAGCCTCTCTGGGCAGCCTGGGTCGGTGCCTCACAGCCTCTGGGAAAAAATTTCTTCCTGATGTGTAACAGTTGTCTCTCCTCCTTTAGTTTAAACTAAAGCTATTCCCCCTTGTCCTGTCACTAACAGACCATGTAAAAAGTCTGTTCCCCTCCTGCTCGTAAGCTCCCTTCAAGTACTGGAAGGCAATGAGGTCTCCCTGGAGCCTTCTCTTCTCCAAACTGAACAGAGTCAATGCCCTCCAACTGAATTCATAGGATGCTCAGCCCTCTGACCATCCTCTGGTCCTACTCCAACAGCCCCACATCCCTCCTGTACTGGTAGCCCAGCCTGGGCACAGTACTGCGGATGGGGCCTCACAAGGACAGAGCAGAGGGGGACAATCTTTTGTTGAGTGAGATGGCATTGCAGGTATTCTTTTTTTGCCCTGAACGTTGACTTTCTGTAGACGTGTCGGTATGTGTAGTGTCATCCTGTAATGCTGAAGTTATTCAGTACTTATATGTCCATGTTTATATGCAGAAGATAAAACTTAGCTGAATAGTGAAAGGGAACATTGTCATCACAGCAGCTTGAAGACTTCTTTCCATCTGCCCAGCCAGATGTGGGGCTGTGCCAGCAGCCATCGCTCACTTGGTGCCCAGCAAAGCTCCAATTGCTCTGTGATGTGCCTGCTGGAGGTGGAAACTTTGTCATGCCTGGAACGGGCTCTGCCAGATGTGACTCAAGTGCCTTGATGAAATCATCAGATTTTTCAACTTTTTTTTTTAAATCTGTAAGCTGACAGCTGTATGGCTGCCCCCAATTCATGGCTATAGAACAGGGACAGGAGGAGGGTCTCCCACCTGGCAGGGACTGAGAGAGTCAGGGACAAGCATTGGAAGTCAGCCACTGAATTGTGGGCATTAAACTCCGAGCTGAAGCTGTTGTGCATCCTGCTGTAGGAACCTGATGGAAGTTGCTGTTTTGAGGCAAGATAATTCAGGGGTTTCTGACCTTTATCCCCGCGGGTATGTTAGGACAAAGATGATGCTTTTGTTTTACTTCAGCATGCTGTGCTGACGGCACAGTGGTTCAGGAGCTGCAGCAGTTTTGCCCTGTGCAAGCATTGTGCAGTCCTGCTGTTCGCCCATATCCTATAAAGGAGGTGATTTGTTCTTCAGAGCCGTTTCCCATTTTGGTGCTCTGCAGCCCAGGGCTTGCTGGCAGCAGCGTTCGCTCCTCAGAGGAAGCTGGCTGTATCATAGAATCATATCTGAGAGTCTTTTCCATCCTTCCTGATTCTGTGATTCTGAGTGTATGTAAATGCAGATTTAAATCCCCTGGATGGATGCAGAGAGCAGCAGGGGCCCATGGGGAGGTCTGTGTGTGGGGCAGCTTAGCTCACAGCAAGGCCATCACAGGGCCTTATGGTTGTTCAGCTGTGGGGTTCTTTAGAAAGCAAATGAGAGTTTTTCTGTGACTCCTCCTGATGGGAAACTCTGACACCGGTGTCACTGTGACATGTAACAGGGTTGGTTTGATTTTCAGGTTGTATTCAGTGAATTGCCTTTGACTGAAAGTAGGAAAGCCAGAACGGGTGAAAACCTTATGGGGAGGAAAAAAACAGGAAGGGTTGTTGGCCATCCAGTGGGGCAGGCACACAGACCTGGGTGTCCCGACAGCAACCTGACCCACCTGGGCTCTGTGTGCATAGGGTGCATAGAGCCCTATGATGGAGATGCAGTGGGAGATGCTGATTATCATTTATCGGGGTCACCTGATGAAGATTCTCAGTCACACTGAAGGGTAAGCAAATAAAGAACCAGGATGAGTGGTAGTTTGTGTGCAGGATAAACCTCTGGGGTGCAAAGCTTTCCCATGCAGCACAGACTGTTTGCTCCCTGTGCTTGGGAGGAACCAGCTGAAATGGGTTTTGTACTGGGATAGGGACTGGCACCAGCGAGGTGTGACTGTGGTGAACTGCAAATGGACGTGGGCCTCTTCCTTAGCACAGTCTGTCATTAGAGACCTTACACTGGGTTTGGCTCTCTTGCCCGGTGGCATGGCAGGAGCTGCCTCTGCTTTCAGTCTGGAAGAAGACAAACAGTGCTTCTGACCAAAGGCAAACGTGCAATTTCCTGGCAGCACGATGGGAAGCAGTGCTGAGAGCAGCCTGGCTCTGCACTGAGTGCTGGGAGGATGGCAGGAGGGGCATGCAGTGTCTCTGCTGAGCAGCAATGAGAAGTTGTGAGAACTGAATAATTGCAAGCTGGAAAATCGCATCTGGATTCTTTTTGATGCTTATTAAAATGATTTTTTTTCTCCCCTTAAACCACCTTGTTCTCCTCCTGGAAGGCTGTCAGCCCTTGGGCTGGTGTATGCTGTGTGCTCCGGCCCTGAGCTAACTGGCACAACAGCACAGCTTGGCCTCTTCTCACATAATGCTATGTAGTGTTCTTATTTTTTTCTAAAGAAAGCCTCGCCTGTTCCTTTACACATCGGTGTCTCTTGTGGTTCTGGTGCAGCCCTGGTTATTTGAGAAGACTTATTTCTTCAGATAGGGCTATGCTTCAAGAGAAAGCAGCCACAGAGCTCAGTTGGAGCTATGCTTTGCTGAAACCCATGTGAGACTGCAGCGCGGGCTCTGCTCTCTCCTGTTTGTCCCAGGGTAGGGATTCTCAGGAAGGTGCCTCCCTGGAAGAGGAAGCCCAGCGATGGGATTTGCCTGGACCCACACGTCGCTGACTTTCTGGAGTCCCAGTGTCTCTGCACGCATCTTTCTGGATGCTCCATTGGCCTGAGCCACGCTGCTGGGAGATGGAAGTGTTACGGTGCGCGATGTACCTCCTGGAAACTTGAGAACAACTGAAAAAGTGAATCACAGCTTCCCTTCTGGAGCCATGTGAAGACGAACAGAGGGGAAAACCAACAGTGTTCCAGTGCCTGGCACCAGGGGAGAGAAGGCAGCAGCCCTACAGCTGCGCTCTGTGTGAGGTGCTGCTGCGGTAGGGGCTGATCCTGCAGCCCCATGGTGAGCATCGTGAGCATCCCCTCCTAGCAGAGCAATGGCCGTGTGAGCAGCAGGAATCACCTCTGCAGCTGAGACCTTAATGGTGGGAGATGGGCAGAACCCAAAGCTGCTGCTCTGCAGAGGCACTGAGCAGATGTGGTCATAAGGGAGAGGTGGTGGCACATCCTGGGCTGCACTGCTGAGCGCTGCATGTGAGCATGGAAAGGGCTGCAGGAAGGGATTCTTACAGTATGAGAATGGCTGTCAATGCAGAGAGCAGGAATGGCAGATTGCTACCAGGTGCAAAAACATTGCTGTGAAAATGTGTGAGTGATCCTTTGAAAGTGATACGGAGTCTTTTTAGAAAACAAATTGTGGGGTAAAAGGTGTCTGCAGCTTGCTTTATTTGTTTTAGCCTTGTCTTGTTAATGACTCTGTTTCCCACGCAGCCTCATGTTGAAGGGCCCGGGTCAGGTTATTTTCCTTAGGATTGTCGGAGCAGCCATCAGAATAGAGCAGAGTGTTGTTAATGCAGAGTAATGATTTCCACATAGCTGACTTTAATCCTCTGCGATGTATCTGAAAACACTTTTCCTGTGAATTAAACAGCTTGTGTAATTGTGGTGTCTGAGCTCTCAGTCATTGTGTTGCAGAGTGGATTGGCCTCTGCTGTGCCTGAGCAGCACAGGGTGAGTGCCTTAGGGTGGCCCTGCTGAGCCCAGAGCCCCTAATGGGTCTCCCCGGTGCTGGGGATGCTGCTTTGGGTTCATTCCTGTTCCCCCAGGAGAGGGGAAGTCTCTGAGCAGGAATGCCCCCAGTGCTTCAGTAGACCTTGGTTTCTCTTGGGTAGGGCTGGCTGATCCCCTCTGCTTGGCAGGAAGTCTCTGAAGATGTTGGATAGAACCGAAGCTGTGCCGTATCGATTTAATTTCAGAGCAGCTCAACTGGAAGCTGCTGCTGAGGTCAGTCTGGGTTTGTTCCAGCCATTGCTGAAGGCTGGTGAGGTTGTATCTTGTGTATGTGGGGAAACTTCTGGTTGCTCCAGGGGAGTGATGGCAAAGCTTTCGAGTTTCATCATTAAAACCAACTATGATCAGGCTTCTAGCTGGGTGCCAGCACTCTGACCGCCTCTGTCACTAAGTGTGCAGACCCACAGCTCTGGGAAATGCACATTTAGCTGCGCTCTGAGATGGGGTCGGTGGGTGGGGGGCTGCAGCCTGGCAGTGCTTGTGCATAGAGGATGTGCTGCTGCTTATCGCTCCTATCTACTGCAGGCAGGATGGCTTTGTGGCTCGCACTTATTTACTGGCAAATCAAAATCTTTGGGGATTTGTTTTTATATGAGCTGTATTCGGCATGTGGGCTGCAGAGCTCTGCAAACAGGAGAGTCAACCGTCTGCTCCTCAGCAATGGTGTGAGCTAGCATTGGGCTGATGCAGAGCGTGGGGGGAAAGCACAGAAACTAATGAGGTCTCTGCCAATGTAATTAGGAGCTTTCATTGTTCTGGGCCTCTCGATGAGATTCTGAATGCAGAATTCTGGTTCTGAATGTGGAAGCAATACATGCAGCAGCAGATGATGGTGAATGCTGGGAATGCTGCCGTTCCCAGGAAGGTCAGCTTCCTCTGTCCCAGCAAACAGCAATCTGGGAGACCAATTTAGGCAGAAAGGTCTGAGCCTAAAATCAAGTAATTGTGGTAGAGAGAGCTTATCAGAACGAGACATCTAAGTAGGAAAAAAGATCAACATCCTTCCTGTTGAAAAAAGCAGCGACAGTGAGACAGAATGGTGATTTGGAGCAAAAAAGCCTCCGTCCTCAAGACAGCATCCCCCTGTGCATGAAGGGCAGTGGCAGTCTTTGCTTTTTTGGGTTTTAGGTCAGGCTCTGAGTTTGTGGGGTGCGTGGTGGTGTGTGTAAAGCAGCGCTGCCTGCAAGTGGGTTTCAGTGGAAGATACTGAACCCAACACTCCTCATCACGGATTCCTGGGTTAAAACTATGCTCCTTCTTTTTCACACTCAGACTCTGCAGATAATTAAACCCAAACTGAACACAGCACATGTGGTCAGAGGCCGGAGTCCAAGCAAGGGCACTGGGCTGCAGTGAGTGATTGGTGCCTCCTGGAGCAAGAACACTTTCATTAAGGTGTGCGTGCAGGCAGTGAGGTTCAGCATGATGATGTGCACTGTGTGCTGCATTTCTCTTCTCACTCCTTATCCCTGGTGAGGATGAGAAGCAATGGAGCAGGCTTTGTCCGTTCTGACAGCAACATATGGGCAGTTGTATGGTGATGTCTTTGCAGAACCAATGTTATCTGCTTCCCATTTGGTTCCTGAGCAGCACAGACCTCCAAGTTGTGTGCTGCCTGGTGTGGCAGTGCTGGAGGGATGCAGGTGAATGAAAACTGGATTTCAGGACTTTCCCCAGCAGCTGCATTGAAAGGGATGAGATGGCTCATTCTGTGCTTGCCTTCTCACTGGGAAGCAGCTGTTGTTCCTACTGTTTCTGTATTCGTTTCTGCCATGTTGTACATGTATGTTCTTGGATATCTGTATCTGTTTTTTAGAAGCCTCTTTTTAAATCTAAACTGAATGTGCCTGATTTCCTGTTACAGAGCTGAGGGGAGGAGCTGGTCACCACCCATACTGGAGGATGGGAAGGCACAAGCTTACCGCATCAACATCGAGCCTGAGCCGCAGGTAGGGGAGCAGCAGGACGGCTGTACTGGGTGTGCTGGGCAGCAGAGCTGGGTCTGGGAAAGTGTTCTCCTGGGTTTGTGGGCAGAAATGGCAGTGTGGGGATGGGGCAGAAAGTAGGGCAGGAGAGGAACTGGTGCCTGCCTGGAGCAGCAAGGCTGGGGCTCAGGGATGGAGCTTATGGTCCCCAGCTTGCAGTGCCCTCCCACTCTGCTTCCTGCTGCACCTGCGTCCTCCTCCTCTTTCCTAAATTTACCATGTCCTCCTAACCCTGTGGTGGTGATCTGCTTGCAGGGTGGTTGTGTGGGTTTGCCTATGGTCTTCTCTCTTCCCGTCTCACTCCTTTCTCCTCCTTTTTCTATCTTTCAGCTGTTCTCCCCTCTGTCTTCAGCTCTTTCTCTCGACCTTCCCGTGCACCCTGCGTGTCCTGGCCCTGTGTCTGCAAGGTGATGGCACTGCTGCCTGCAGTAGCCAGAAGGTGATGGGCTGAGCTGATCTCGTCCTGCACCCATCTCCTGCCCATCAGGTCCTTAGCAAATTCACAGGTGACTCTGGCTCTCCTCAAAAGGCAGAGGAAAGCTGTCTTTCTGCTCCCGTTCAGCATCCCAGCTAGCTGAGTGTGCTGCATGGGATAAAATTCTGCAACGGCCGTAGCCATTGTTCTCAAACACCACTCATATGGTTCTTCTCTGCCCAAAGGTGGTTTGTGTTGGAGGCCGTTCCATAAGAGCCCTTCTCCAGTGCTTGCAAAACCCCCGGGAGCAGGTGCTGCTGGCTTGGCTCTTCTGCTCATTGTAGCAACCAAGCATCCTGAGTGGACTCTGAGGCTCCAGGTTGAATACCAAAGCAGCTAACGTGATACTGCTGGGGGTAGCATTTGCCGTGTTCCCTTCAAGGAGTGAGGAATTGACCTGACAGCACTGGAAGTTACCCAACGATGAGCTCAGTGTGGGGAGGATGGGGTCAGGTCCTCTGTGTGCCACCAAGATCGCTGCATTCACACCCATTGATGCTGTGGCCATTGCAACTGATTTGCCAAAATTTTGCTTTCCTGTGTGGTGAGAAGGGGCAGCAGATGGGGACGAGGGCATTCACTTGAGCTGCAGCACAGTGGCCATGTCCCTGCAGAAGGGACCCCTCTTGTCCTCTTGTCCCTCTCGCAGCGTGGGGACCAGCTGGAGCCTTGGCGTTGAGTTCTGGCCGTGCGTGCTTCATTAATCCATTACAGCAATCTCTCTTCTGACAGGCCTTCTTAATAGACTTTGATGTGCCCAAAACCCTATGAATAATGTTAAATAAGGAACAAATGTGCAGCGGTTCCACTGCCAGATACAACATTTCTGACATTTAATGCAGATTGGGTTTGATTCCTACTATTAATATATGCTACATATGGATCTTTTTAAAAAATTAGACAGTTACATAAAGTGTCATGAAGGGGGCAGGGATGGATTTCCCTGACTCCAAACCTACACAAACAATGTCTAAATCTGGAGCAATCAGTGGCTAACCTAAACACATCTGTGGCAGGGCACCAGGAAAGGCCTGGGAGCGTGATGGAGTGGGTTCAGAGAGCACATTCCTGCTCTTCCCAATGGCTGCAACCCAGGGGCTCCATGCAGCTGGTGGGCAGCAGCCCATTTCCCATTTCTTCTCACCCAACAGCCTCTTGGATCAGGGTAGTTACTGGATGGAAATCCACTTTCTGCTGGTATTCAGAGCTTTGCATTATCACAGAAATCCTCTGGCTTGCCCAATGCTGAGGATAACTGAGCTCTGGGAGTGCAGCCTATTGCAGAGCTGGCCATCATCCCATGGGAGAAGAGCACTCAGCCCCGTGTGACATCAGATCCATCCCTGCCATGACAGCTCTTGTTAGACTGCAGGAAGCAAAAGGCTTGGTGTCAAGTAATTGCTTGGCTCCAGTGTGCAACCTCTTAGCATCTGAAAAAACACAGTCTGCTTTGAGATGCGAGGTTAAAACATAAATCCCTCTGGAATTCTGCTCTCAAATTGCAGTAATTTGCAATAGGTTTGGGATTTGTCCTTGAAATAGTTTTAGGATACTTACCCCAAGTGGCAGAGCAGCTCATGTGTGTTGAGTTCATACACCACCAAGTTTGATGATCTGGTTTACTGGGTGAGCGGGTTGCCCAACACGTCTCTGTGTGCCTGTGAGGTTTGTTCTGTGGTTTGATTTTGAGTCATTTGAAAGCAAATGAATGTTCTCAGTCCATTGCAATGCGTTGAGCTGCTGTACTGGTAACCTATGTGAGATCATCTCTACCTCTTCATTACCAGCATCGTTAGCAAGCGAGCTTCGATAATCCCAATGCATGAAAGAGGAAAGAATGTTCTGTGGGTCAGTGGGGAAAAAAATAGGATGAAATTTTCAAAATGGTGTTGGTTTGTGTTGTTTTTTTTTTTTATTGTTGTTGTTTGTTTGGTTGTTTTTTTTGCTATCCAAGTACCTTGCATAGCTTGCTCTCATCAAAAGTGAATAGGAGCTGTAATAAAATAATGACAGCTTAGGCGAATTTAGGACAAAATAGCCCTTCATCCAGTGGCATTTCCTAAGGGTAGGTGTGCTGTATTGTTTTCCTTGATAACATCTGTTCAAGGCATGACTGCTGGCATGGGGAAGGAGAGATAGCATGCTGCTGCACTGGGGAACACTTTTCACTGCCTGTGTGAAAGCACACGGAGCTCTGGTTGGTCCATAGGGAAAGCTGACTGCGGTTTCCCTTTCTGCTTATCTGGAATGATCATTCTGTGCAGCCACTTGTTATCACTTCTACATCCCGAGGTGCTCCTGAGCCACCAACACGATCAGTAAATAACCCTGAACACGGCGGTGCTCTCTGACTTCTCTGCAGGGAGCAGAGTGCAGTCTGTGCAGGAGGGCTCTGCCTGGAAGCATTATGGAACCACGAGGAGCACATCCTGCACCCTCAGCAGGGCGCACGCTCCCTGCTTGTCCTGCTTTCCTGTGACAGTGTTAATGAAGCAGCTCTGCTCGTACAAAGCCCTCCTCTGTCTGCTTGTTAAACACACCCTTGCATGGCTGATATTAAAAACATGCCCTCTGTGCTGGAGCGGGCCAGATAAATGGAAACACATTTTGATCATTCTTGCCGTTCTTGGGTAACTTTTTCCGTTGCTGTGGGTTTCGAAGAGGCTGTGGAGGAGCTGGATCCCTTGGGGACAAAGGGCTGAGGGGCTCCGTGTGCTCCCACTGCAGTGGCTGCTCCTGGGGGTGGGGACCCGGTGCCCCCACCAGTGGCCGTGCAGCTCTGCAGTGCTTTGCTAATGGGCAGAGACTGTCCTGCAGTCAGATGTGTGCTGTGCTCTATCAGAGCAGAACACATGTGAGCACAGAGCTGGAATACTTTCCTAGCTTATCCCAAAAGCACTTTTTAATTTTTATTATTATTATTATTAATAATAATGCCTCGTTTTACATCCTGGAGCGGCTTCTCTTGAGAGCACTCCTTCAGCAATGGGTCGGTGCCTCCCGCCCCTCTGAACAATTCTGGATGTTAAGAAATCCCTAGCCATCACTTGCAGATGATTTAGGAACTTCCCCATCCGTGCAATTGCACATCAGATAGCTGCTGTCGGGGCTGCTGTAATCCTGCTTCATTTAGCACTGGAAGGAAATGTTCTGCTGCTCCTCTTTGCTGCTTTTGCTTCTGATCCCCCGCTCCTACACAGGAGGGACAGCAGGGCTTGTTTGGGTGTTGGTGTAATTACTCCTTGTGCACAAATCAAGGCTGCTGTATGGAGAGATGTGCGTCTCCGAAATGGGGTTTTGTGTTTTTGAACTCGTGTCAGATGGTGGGGCTCAGCTCAGTCCTGCTCCGTGCTGCAACAGCTCTAAGAAATGCAATGGGGGCTTTCTCATAGCTGGCAGAGGTTTAGCAGTTTCAGAATGTAATACAAAAATAGGCCAAACTGAGTCCTTATGGAGGAGGCTGTCATTGCAGAGTGCTGCCTGCAGCATCCTGTGCTCTGGGTGGTGAGACAGAGGGCTTTGCTGCTGGGCAGATGTCTGCAGGATGCATGCAGTGAGGAGTACGTGGCAGGAGAGCTCTCCTTTGTACGGTGGTTTGTACCGAAATAGAGTCTTGGCAGAAGAGCTGAGGTCCACTTCATGAAATAACTCGCATTCTCCGTTCATCCAGCTTCAGCAAACTGTGTTCTTATCTGATGATCTTCTGAGCTGAGCCCGGCAAGCAGTGCTGTGCTCGGTGAGGCTGACACCCACTTGTTTGCACAGCAGCACGCAGCCAAGCCAGCAGTGTGCTCACAGCATAGCAAATCTCTGCCAGGGAGCTGTTAAAGTTTGTGTGGTGTGAGGGGGAGTTGGTGCCCTCCTGTCCCAGCTGCATCTCACCAGCAGCCAACCTCCTGCCCCGCTGTGCTGCTCAGCTCTGTTCCTAACTGCTCACCTGAGGATGATTTGGAATAGATAGAGAGAAGTGGCTGCACAGCATGGGCCAAAGCTGGAGGGTCGATCCATTCCTGGGGGCATGCCACAGCATCTGTCTGTTCTTTGCATTAAGACGAGCACAGTGCTGTCTGCCCTTTGCCTCCTTTGTGTGCTAATAAGATTTCCAGGACTCTGAACCACTTTATCAGATACGAAGTGCTGTGCTTGCTATTGCAAAGCTGGGGATAGAGCGGAAGGGATGTCTGTGTTGTGGTTTTGTGCAGAGCCTGAATTTCAGTCCTGAGGGATGTGCTGTTGTACGCCCATGCAGCATCACCAAGCCCAGGGTTGCAGCTGGCTTTCCCAGCACTGCACCACTTTCAGGTATGGCTGCAGCCCTGCACATATTCCAGTACAAAAGTGACCCTGGCTCTGCAGAGAGGTACTTCTGCCCTCTGCTCCCCCACGGTACCCATCATTTAGCTGTACAGTGCAGAGGTCAGGGCAGAGGAATGCCGGCTGCGTCCCTGGGGCGCATCTGAGCTCAGTGACAGCAGCTCAGGGAGCAGCTGGCTCCATAGCTCTCCCTCCAGGAGGGATATGAGTGACAGTATGGTCACAGTGGGACCTCTGTGCAGTGACCCGGGTGTGAGCAATGCACTAACTCAGGATTTTGGCAGCACACGTCTGGCTGCTGCTGTCCTGCTTGTAGGAAGGCAGCGGGTCTGAAGTACGTCAGGGAGCTGCTGTTGGCTGAGCTGAGCTGTCAGTGACCTTCAGCTCTGTTAGGTCTGCTGCTGGGTGTTTATAAAGGCAGCAGGATTGCCCCCCCTCCCTGCTTTGCCTTAGGAAAATAAACAATGCGCAGAGCAAAGCGCGGTTGGTGCCATCCTATGGCTGTGAGCCCTGGATGTGCTCTGGTCCCTTGAGGTGCCTCTCATGCTGATGTTTTGGTTTTAGTCTCTGTAAGACAAGGCTCATTCTGTGCTCCTGCACTCTTAAGGGTCTAGCTGAAAGCGTTGTGAAGTGAGCACGTTTTAAATGCTTTGGGTCACAACATTATTACATCTTTTGTTCTGCAAAGCTGTGCCTAAAGCCTTTATGGGGACAGAAACGTGAGTTCCCACAACTTCAGAAGCAGCACTTGTGCAGTGAATGCCTCGAGGGCTGTGGGCAGTGACTGCTGCAGCGCTGCAGTGCGATGGAGGCAGCTCTGCATGCTGAGGGAAGGGCTTGGGTTTAAATCCATCATTAAAGTCTTCCCAGTTCTGGATCTGGGTATTATTCCCATTGAGCACACTGTTTCAGCTGCCTGCTTGCCTTGATGTATTTTTAAAAATCCGAGCGGATTTATGCTTTTTGTTGACCCTAAAAATGTTGGTTACAAAATATGATATAAACTCTTCCAAAAAGAGAGAAGAGACTGAGACGAATTCCCTAAACCCTTCCAAAATTCCTGGTTGGCTGCACGTTTTTTCTAGCTATGGGAACACTTATTCTAGCAGGGATTAGCTTGACAGAAGTGTTTAATTTCTGAGTCTTCTCTTGCGTTGTGGATTTGACTTAAAGCCTGGGAAGGGAAGTTCCAATTCAGCTGCACCAGCGGAGTCTGCAGCACAGCTTTTGTGAGCCAGCAGAGCAGAGCCTGCTCTTACCCAGGGTTTGCCTAGAAACAGCGCAGCCACAGAATATGTTTGTATGCGTATTCTGTCTTTCTTGCATGTGGTCCCTGTTCTGCTGGATGGAGCTGCTGGAGCTGAGCAACACCTGTGTGAGGGGAAAGCATTCCTGCTGCCACTGTGCACGGACAGGTCGTGGGCTGAAAACATGTCTTTGTGCCAGCAGTTGGTGCAAAAGAAACATTTTTCATTAGGAAGTGGAAGGTCCGTTCCTGGCCAATGTAAGGGTTTGGGCAAAGCTGCCTGTTAATTGGCTGAGCAACGTTTGGCAGGAGCTGCAAAGCCATGAACCACTCAACCTGGGCTCCAGGAGCCCCAGATGCTGTGTGTCAGCTCAGCCCCTCCCAGTGATGGATGCTCCTCAAAGGCAAGCATGAGAAAGCAGATTGCACATCTCTGCTCTGCAGGCTGCAGGAGCTCTCCTCGGTGAAGCTGAGCAGGCCAGCACTCAGAATGGGTTTGCAAACCCTCTTAATTTAAGAGAGGCCATAAAAAGCAGGAAAAAAAGCCAGCGGAGAGAAGCAAATTAGGTCCCAAAGGGGGAAGAAACTTTGTGATCTTGAATTTTGAGAACTGGAAAGAAATCCATCTGGTTCTAGGTTTCTGAGAACGAAGGCGTGAGCGCTGTGCATGATGTAAAGCCTCATGCAGGTCTCGTGGGAAAACTCTGAACCAGCTTTTGTGATGGAAAAAGGGAGACTGAACTCGATCCAGGGAATGGTTTTTCATGCAAGAGGGAAGATTTTAGCAGAGAAGTAAAGACAAAGAACAAAGCTCTTTGTGCACATAGAGGGGAAAATGCTTTCTATGTGTTCCCCTTCAGCTGCCCCCTGATGCCAGCTTGGCTCAGCAAACCTGCACAGAGCTGGGGAGGCTCAGCAGGAGCCCATCTGCCTGATTTGTCCCTGTTAGGGGTTTGGGGCTCCCAGCCCCACTGGGGTAGCAACACCCTGCTGGTCCTGGCACTCAGCGCTGGGTGCCCGTCCTTGGGTAGGGGCTGGACTGGACAGACCTGATGCTTTATGAATTGCTGAGTGGGGCAGGAAGGAGCACACCATGCTTCGTGAGCTGCTGTGGGTCATAATAAGCCTGCAGAGGGAAAGGCTCTGTTGTGCTGCGAGGAGGGCAGGAATCCTGGCACGTGCCAATGGACACAGTGCTGTTTGGGTCGTGGAGCCCACAGCTCCTGGTGTCCTGCCATCCAGGGGCACGTGCTGCTGCTTGCCTCCCCAAATCCTTTATTATCCCTATTTTCCTCCCCATGTCATCGTTGAAAGTATATTTCTTTATTTCCCTTGAAATAGCAATGTCAATCTGGGATCTGGAAACCTGCAGCCTGGTTGCAATTTTTAGGGTTTTTTTTTTTTTAAGAGCAGAAATTGGGGAATAGTTAAAAATGTTATTCCTGGCAGCAGAATTCCCTTTTTAATAGCTAATTTGGAGCAATTGGATTGAAAACCACTTTCCCACGTGTGTGCAGGTGTGCTGTGTGGTGATGGCACCCAGGGCTGCAATCACACATCTGGGGTACGGGGAAACGTGGGGGCCCCGTCCCACAGCTCTTACTAAAGCCCTGTTTTTATCAATGGGGGGTTTGCCCGAGGAAGGCTGAAGGATTGGACTTGCAAAATGTTTTTCTGGCAGGATCTGTTTTTTATTTCTTTTAACTGTTCGTTTTTACTACGCTTGGAAGTGCTGGGGTTTTCTCCTCTGCACCAGTGATAGACATTTGTTTCCCATTAGTATTTATTGGATGGTTTTGGTCAGATGTAGGCTTTGTGTTAGAGCCCATGCTATGTGCTTTGCTGGTTGTTTGCAGGTATTTTTCCTCTCTGCTCAGCTCTTGAGCCACAGATGTGGGCAGTGCTCTCCTTTGGAGCGGGGCAGCAGCTCTGCACGTCAGCCCTGGGATGGGTGGAAACATTAAAGAGAGCACGGCTGCCTGCAGAAGGGCCTATTTCTTTCATCACCACGGGTGTGTTTCTGACTCATGTGGATGGAAATAACTGCAAGTAGGCAAAAGTGTGGGAATTCCAGAGAAAAACCCAAGAACTCAGCTTTGGGTCATACCGCGTGCCCACAGAGCGGCCGGCTGCCGCTGTGCTTTGCTGGGTGAAGCAGCAGGAAGGTGCTGAGCACTGCAGGAACAGCCGTGGGGACTGGAGCAGCCTCCCAGCCCTTCTCCTGCGGAAATAACAAATGTGCTTTTACAGGAGAGTAAATGGAGAATCCTTGGCCACGGCCAGCCCTGGAGAAACAGGCAGGTTTGTGATTAGAGACCAGGAAAGGCTGCATAGATTCAGCAAGATCTAATTACAGACTGTTCTCCTGGTGCAAACCTCTAATTTCCACGGCGTGTATAAAATACGACTACCGCAGTTTCACATCGCACAGCAGCCTCGTGTTGCATTCGCACCAAGAGCAAGAAACCTCATGCTTTTTCTGCTTTTTTCTTCCATTGCAGGATAACGGACCTGCAGTGGGCAAGAGGCCCATGCCCCACACTGCAGGTGGGAGCCCAGTGGACAGCAGGCAGGCACTGAGCCTGCAGCACTCTCAGCCCGGCCGGCCGCATGCCAGCAGTGCCGATGCTGCCTTGCCACTGCAGCTCAGTGGGCTGCACATCTCTCCTTCCCAAAGGTATGAAGCACGTGGTGTCAGCATGCAAAGGGACTTCGGTTTGCCATTGACAGCTCTTTGCTTGCATCCTGCTGAGGACAGGAGAGGTGACAGCTGGGGTGGTGCTCCCAGAGCTCCTCGCAGCACTGGGTTTGGTTCCTGCATTGTTGGTCAAGTGGAGGTGGGAGGGAAAGCAAAAACTGGAGCTTGGCAGATGCCAGATTCTGAACAGAACTCATGTGTTTGCAGGAGCCACAAAACCCTTGTGTGAATATCAGGGCAGTGCTTGATCATCTGTCTCTGAGGTGGCCAAACATTCTGCTATCCCAGGTCCACATAAGACCCCTCTGCTGCTGATGACCCCCAGCCTGGGGCTGGCGCTGGGGGGTAACACGTACATCACCATCCTGGTTCTTCAGAGCATGCATTCAAATGGGATCAATGGGTTTTGTCCTCCATGATCTCAGCAGCCAACCCTTGAAATGGGCGCTGGAATTGCTCACAAAGAAAACAGAGCCCGATGAAATGGGATGTTTATAAATGTACAGTCTGCTCAGTGCAGCTGTCCGGGAGCCCACTAAATAAATGCTCTCAGGAAAGAAAAAGCTTTTATACCAAGAGCAGCCCAGGTGGGTCTTGCTGAGGCAGGCTGGGCTTCAGGCTGCCATGCTTTCACACATCCTGTGCTGGTGGTGATTTATGCTCCCCAGCCTGTATCAAATACAGAGAGCATAGAGAGTTCCTGTTCACCTCCAGAACTGTGTGCCAGTATGAATTCGTGTTGTGCTGGCTCTGCAAGCCTGGGGTTATTCCCTGCTCCAGGAAAGGGAATGAATTTGGAAAGAAGGGCACCACACAAAAACCCTAATAACAAAGTCTGATGTTATCTGTCCATGTGGAGCAGGCTGTGTTTGGGGCTGGGTATGGCACTGCAGGGGGGAGGCGGTCAGGCAGCACTGGGCTGTGTGCAGCTGTCTGATGAGGCTGTAGGATCTCACTGTTTTATGGGGCTTGTGGTGACCTCGGTGTGCTTGGCACTCAGGAAGGAAAAAAGCTTTTCTCACAGAGCTGCTGTATACTCTCAGGCCCCAACAAAGCACAAAAACACTTGAGCTCATCTCTACTCAGCAGGACAATTACACATTGAAAGGATGCTTCTCAGCCATCCTGGCATAATGCTTTACCTTGCTCTTTCTCTCTTGTACCCCACGTGGATGTGCTAATTCAGAGCCTTCCAACAGAGCACCAACCCAGAGGAACCGTGGTGAGAACAGCAGTCCCCTCCATGCCTGCCAACAGGGAGCTTACACGGGGGTGGATGGATTCCCTTAGACCTACATAATTAAATGTGTTGTTTCGTCCTTTTCATTTTTCCCTCCAATAAATGCCATGTGTGGTAGGGAAGTGTGCAGTGTTTGTGAGCAGCTGCCCTCTCTCCTGAAGGCATCCAGTAGCTGGTCCTGCCCTGGCTGCCTTGCTCAACAGGGAACAAACAGGAAACAAGCTGATCCCAGTTGGAATAGCTCTGTGCCGGGATGGGCATGCCTTCAGGCCTGGATTACAGGGAAGAGAGGTGTTGTGCTGCATCTGTGTGAAACTGGATTCCATCCAGGTACATCCCTGATGAGCTGATGATTGCTGTGTGTATCTGATCTGAGTATTTCTTTGTTTTCAAATAGCATCGACCCCTTAAAGTCCCTCCCACGGAACAGAAACGGGATCGACGTGGAGTCAGATGTCTACAAGATGCTCCAGGATTATGAGAGGCCCATCTCGGAGCCCAAGCAGTCGGGCTCCTTCCGCTACCTGCAGGGCATGCTGGAGGCTGGGGAGAACGGTAGGAGGCTTGCTGATAGCATTGTGCTGAGTGTCCCCAAAACACCTCCAATCTGTCCCTCCGTGCCCCTCTTCATGACCCTGCAGCCACCAGGATGCTATTGCTGGCTTAGCTGTCTCCCTTTTCCCTTCTGAGCTTCGGGTGCTGGGGGCTGCGAAGGGCCCTGGCAGGAGCTGGGGGTGTTTCTGCATGCTGACCAGCTGGGCTGTTCCTGCTGCTCAACTGTGCACTGCCCACAGCTCAGCTAGAGCTGTGCTGGTTCTTCGCATTTGCAGAGAGCATCTCCATGGCAGCTGTGTTCCTGAGATTGTTGGTGCAAATGTAATGGTTGAAAGCAGTTTGGTAGGATCATTGATGAAAGATTAAATGCCTTTTTCAATAAATGGCATTTACATAAGGATGTGGATGGTCCTCAGCAGGAATAGAGATCAGGAGCTTCTGGCTCGCTCTTAGCTCAGTCCCAGCTTCCTGTCTGCTTCATTAACTCAGGTCATCGCCAGCTCTGTGCATTAAAAAATAAGATCCCCAGAAGGTACATTTCAGCTTCTTTTTATTTGCTTTTCAACCTTAAGTCCTTTGAGGCTTTTATGTTCGAGCTTTCAGGCTTCTCTTTGCAATCACTGGGGCTAAAAGCTTCTTCTCGTTTCCTTCCAAGAGCCTCTTACTCTAATCATGTGAATCCAGGAACTTAGATTTTATGGGAAAATACCAACTGCTGCAAATCTCATTATGAAGTTCCAAGAGTCGTAGGAAGTCAGGGCGCTGTGCTGCAGTTTGAAATGAAAGAACGATCTGCTTTGACTAGGAGAAGGAGGATACAGGAGGATACGAAGATGCCTGGGGGCTGTATGTCTGCCAGCAGCCCTGCAGTGCCCCAGCTGTTGCATAACAGACCAGCAGTTATGGGCACCTGAGTGATGAGCATTTCTCCAGCACAGAGCTCCTATTGCTTCAGCAAAGTTCAGATGACCAGCAGTGCTGCTGCTGGGTTGTTTGACTGCTTCCAGCCCTCTCCCTTTTCCTTAAGCCATCACATGTCACAAAGACACAGCACTTGGCCCCAGGCTGCTGATCTTTAGATCTGCTCTGCTGGGGCTGCTGGCTGGGGGCTGAGGGATGCGGGGCACTGCTCCTGGTGGCTGCAGCACAGTGATGGCACCAGGGCTGTGCCTGCAGGCTGTGGGCTGGGAAACAGAAGGAAAGGGTCCGTTGTACCTCTGGGCAGCCTGGACTGGTGACCCTGCATATAACGGGGGTTGAAACTACATGATCGCTGTGATCCTTTTCAACCCAGGCCATTCTATGATTCTATGATTGTGCCATGTTCCTCTCCAAAGGGCTTGTTTTGCTCTGAAATTTATTTTTGTTTCCCCCCCTCCTCCTTTTTAAACAGCAGATTACCTGAGTGCTCAGCGGTGGCATGAATCACCCAAAATGTTGGTTGGGGCAGAACCTTTTTTTTTGGAGATTTTTCCTGTTTCTCTTTTTTTTTTTTTTTACTTCACCAAATAGTATGGCCTAAATAATCACTAAATTCATCTGCGATGCTTTTTAAGAACATCTGTGCATTGAGTTGGTGCTGTCCCAGTGGGGACAGATGTGCTGCTGGGGTGAGCAGAGCAGAGGGTCCACACGGTGTCTGTGCCCATCTGTGCACCCAGCTGTGTGGCTTTGCAGGTTGCTGGTCTCACTGTTTACATGTTTGCTCTTTGCTTCCTTACAAGCAAGCTGTGACAAGCAGAGCATGTCTTCTCCTGGGAAAAATAACCCTCTGGCTTCTTAACAACGATAAAAATGAAGAACAAAGTGCCAGAGAGCAAGTCCTCAATCTGTGTTTGTCTAAAACTCTTGGCAGGTGAAAAACTCGACAGACTGAGCAACCCTCGGAGCATCAAACCTCCAGGACCAAAGCTTGGCGCTGCCATGTCGGGACTGCAGATGCTCCCCGAGTGCACGAGATGTGGCAATGGGATTGTGTAAGTGCTGCTGTGTGCATTGTGCAGCCAGGTGGCTTTCCACCAGCAACACAAGTTAGAAGCTGTAGCAGAATCCTTGAGTCCCCTTTTGCTGTTGTTTGTTTGTTTGTTTGCTTTTTTTTATGGTGGTGCTTTTTTGCTAAGAGGAGGACCACTAAAATGATCAGAGGGCTGGAGCAGCTTTTCTATGAAGAAAGGCTGGGGGAACTAGGCTTGTTAATTTGGAGAAGAGAAGGCTCTGGGGAGACCTCATCGTGGCTTTTCAGTACTTAAAGGGAGCATATAAACAGGAGGGGGAATGGCTGTTTGTGAGGGTGGATGGTGATAGGACAAGAGGAATGGTCTTAAACTGAGACAGGGGAGGTTTGGGTTGGATATTAGGAGGAAGTTTTTCACTCAGAGGGTGGTGAGGCACTGGAACAGGCTGCCCAAGGAGGCTGTGGATGCCCCATCCCTGCAGGCATTCAAGGCCAGGCTGGATGTGGCTCTGGGCAGCCTGGGCTGCTGGTTGGTGACCTGCACACAGCAGGGGGTTGAAATGAGATGATCATCGTGGTCCTTTTCAACCCAGGCCATTCCGTGGTTCTATGTCTAAAGCTGGAGTTGAGGAGGATGGTGGGAGCTGCCCCTTCTAAGGGAATCTTGCAGCAAAATGCGGATGATTCACTGAACAGTTCTGCCCTGCTTATCACAGGGATCGCACCATGCTCCGGCACTCCCTCACTGCCTCACTGAGGCAGGAACACTGTCAGGGTCAAGCAGAAGAGATCTGTGGGTTATTTTTGTCCATTTGTTGAGGAATGGCTCTCGGGCAGGCATACGCTGAGTCACATTTCGGAGAATGCCAGCATTTTATTTCTTCGTGCTGGAAGAAGACAGGCTTACAAATCACAGTTTTTCCTGCGCACGCCTGCAGCTCTCCAGCTCCCAGCACAGCACAGGGACCAACAGCAGGGAGACTGTGGGGGGGAGGGGGCTTTCTTCTGGCTGCGTCCCCACTGACCCCACTCTCCCCATCCCCAGGGGAACCATCGTCAAAGCCCGCGACAAGCTCTACCACCCCGAGTGCTTCATGTGCGACGACTGCGGCCTCAACCTGAAGCAGAGGGGCTATTTCTTCATCGAGGAGCAGCTGTATTGCGAGACCCACGCCAAGGAGAGGGTTAAGCCCCCCGAGGGCTATGACGTGGTGGCTGTTTATCCGAACGCTAAAGTTGAACTCGTCTAAACCCAGGGCTCAGACGGCGCTCGCCCACCCGCACGCACGCCGCTGGCTTCGCAGAGTGGCTGTAATCAACCCCGATTACTGCAGCCCGAGTCAAATGCCTTTCTGTAGATAAAACCGTTTACACTTGGGATCTCCAGGGGATGGTGTTGAAAGCGTATGAACAGGTTTTTCCCTTCTCCTTGACACTTTTTTTTTTTTTGGGGGGGGGAGGGGGAGGGTTGCTGTGCTGGATTATTAGTCTGTGCCTTAACCTTATCCAGGATCTGCATAAATATTGATTCATTCTCTTTTTTTTTTTTTTTTCCCTATAAAACCAGTATTCCTTCCCTCCCCCCACTGTCATCTAAAGGAAGGAAAGCTCAAAGAAAATAAGGCACTTTACCTACAAAGAGCTGCCTCCTGTATTGCAGCTTCAGTCTCCCACCCACTGATGACTGCTCTGTGCCTCTGCACACCGAGCACCCAGCAAGACTTGCTCTTGCCTTCCCTGTTCAGTTGCTCTCTCCTGGCTGCCCGGCAGCACATCTAAAGGATGCTGAGGCAGTGGGAGCACACCTGGCTGCCCTCCTGCACCCCAGTCCTCCTTGCTCCCCACAGCAAGGTGTTCTGCTTCTACCCTTGCTTTGACCTTTTGTTGGTTTTTTTTGCAGACCTCCCCCAGGCCGCTGCCCCTGCTCTTACTCGGCAGCTGGGGATGGAGTGGCAAAACCCCCCCAGAGGTTGGGAGGAGACACGGGAGCTGCTTGGCCCCCAATCCTGAGCGAGTGGATGTGATCTGTGGCAGAGCTTTCTGTGGGTTTTATTTAAGGGGGGGATAATTGAAGCTCTTGGGATGTTGTTATGGTGGAGAAATGTTTTCCACGTTCATGACTGGAGGAGAGAGGTGCAGTTCAGACACCCCGCTGTCAGATGCCACCACAGTGATGGAAACCATGTGGTTGGTAGCACCAGGTCCCTCTTGAAACACATTTCTGCTTTCTGTGCTTTATAAATAAGAAAGTTCCTTCTGTAAAGGCAAAGAGCGTTTCCTTTGTGTTACTGCATCCCCACGTAAGGGGCCAGCAGGACTGTGCTGCAGTGAGCCCCCAGGTGATGGCCCCATGGGGCAGATGGTGCTGGGGGGCACCGACCGACCTCTGGGGTCTGTGAGAACCAACAGTGCAGCCCTAGGGAACAGCCCTAGAAACAGAAGTGGGGGGAAAACACCACCTCTGGGGGCCAGAAAACCAAAAGTGAGATGCTGGGGGTTAGAGAAATGTCTGCTCCCTTCCATGGACAGGGATGGAGATGGGCACTGCCAGACGGCCGCAGGGAGCTGCCAGCAGGACGTCCATCCCAGCTCCTTTGCCATCTGTGTTTTTCATTGTTGAAGTACAAGGAATGCGTGGCAATGTGATCACCCAGCTGAGCCTGGGTTTGCTTGTATTTGCATAGCCTTGCTCAGTAGGTTGGGCCAGCTGAATAGAAATACTTGGGACAGCTGTGAGTGATTAGGAGACTAAGGCTAATCAGGTATGAAGTGTTATCACCTCTTGTTTGCGGGCCTCTGCTTGGAGCTCGTTAGTTTGCAATCAGCAGCAACATTTGCTCTGACTTTCCTTATTAACCTCTTGTTTCTGGGCTGGCAGCAGTGCTTCTGGAGGGGGGGGAGGAGGGGATGTTGGGCCCATTCTGCGGTTTCACCATAACTGCTGCTCACGGATCACTTCTGTTCCCTTTATGGCTCTGTTTGGAAGGTTGCACTTCACCCAGAGCAGGGCCTGACAGCCCAGCAGGGCTTTCCCACATCACTGCAGGAGTTGAGCTTCCCAGAGCAGCTCCTCACCCCGCAGCACAAGGAATGCCCTAAAAGCCCCACGAGCTGGAAGCGCCGAAGTGATGCCGTGGGCACTGCAGCCCCAGGCTTCACCTGCATCTCTTTAGTTTGGAGGCACATTACCCACAAATCAATGTTTTTTACACCATTCTCTTGTGGTGCTCATTCCTACGAGTTACCAACACCTTCCATCCTCCTGAGGAGCGTAAAGCTGGAGCCACCTCACAGCACTGCACTGTGACAGTGACTCTTGGCACCAATTCCCCACATGCTGCCCGGAGCCAGCACGGGGCCTGGCCTCGCCAGCCCCACCTTCTCCCTCTATTTAACGCTGTAAAACATTTGCAGGATGATGTGGTTTGTATGAAATACAAAATAAAACGGTATTGTTGGTTTTCTGCCTCACCCTAATTGCTTTTCCTTTGATCCTCAGGTTTCTGTCACCAACACGTGTGTGTGCTGGAGATCCCACTGAGCACACAGTCACCCCTTGATGCTGTTTTGTGCTCTGCAGCACATGATGTGTCCCCAGCTGCGTTGCTGCTGTGTTGTGCTCTAAACGCAATCCTGTGACATAAACACAGCACAAAGAGGGTTTTCTTACCCAAAATCCACTCATTCCTGTTCCACTAGCCCTAAGAAAATGTAAGAGCTGCACCTCTCTAATAACACATCGTGCATCCAGTTGTGTTCGAGGTTTGCTGTTGAGGGTGTTAGGTTTGCATTTTCATAGAACCATAGAATGGCCTGGATTGAAAAGGACCACAGTGCTCATCCAGTTCCAACCCCCTGCTGTGTGCAGGTCACCAACCAGCAGCCCAGGCTGCCCAGAGCCACATCCAGCCTGGCCTTGAATGCCTGCAGGGATGGGGCATCCACAGCCTCCTTGGGCAACCTGTTCCAGTGCCTCACCACCCTCTTACTGAGCCCCTTTGATGCACGGCAGCGATGCCCAGTGCAGTGCTGTCAGTGCTGGGGCAGATCCGCCTGCCCAGGGTTTGGTGTGGGCAGGAGGGAGAGCGGCCGTGGGAAGAGACATTCCCAAAAAGTTTTGTTATTGCTGGGAGTCGGGGAAAGTCTGCTGTCATTTCCAAGAAACAGAACAAGAATGTCTAACGGTTACGGATTAAATCTCATGAGCGCATTTAGCGCTTCCTGCACGCGTGTGTAATTAGGGAATTAAGGGCTCAGTGGGGCTGTTCCAACATTCCAGGTGAATGCTGGGAGGGTGAGGGAGGTTTGCTGGGTTTAGCAACCAGATAACAGAGGGCTGTTTGCTCATGGAGCTGAATTTCCATAGCGCCCATCGCTGCTCAGATTGGTATGGGGGAAAGCGGGAAGTGATGCGAGTTGTTTTGTCTCCACAAATGATTGATCAAAAAGGTTTTATTTGGAAAATAAATTGTTGTTTGAACGTGCCTTAAATATTGAAAAAAGCCAAAGCTTCTGCGGATCTGCGCACGGTATGAAACCTCCTTCCATGCAGTCTGAGTGTGTAACCCTTGTCTAATTAGTGCACAAATTCAAATAATGGATGTGCTTACAGCTCTTCCTGCAGCCACTGCTTTCATGTCTGCCCCGGAACACTTGTGCAGGTCTCAGGTGGGGTTTTACCCAGCAGCAATAGATCCCCAGCTCCCCTCCCCACTGCTGCCCAATGCTCCCGGTGCCCCACGCCCTGTGCTGGACACTCCCTGTGCTCCTCCTTGCTATGGAAACACCGCCCGCTGAGATCAAACGGGACGATGAGTGCCATTTATTAACTCGATGAGGTGGAACGAGAGCCAAATTGGTTGAAATTCTAATTGTTGAACTTTTTCCATGTATCATCAGCGAAGTTTCCTACTTAGCCGGCGTGATTTCCACCGCCGCACCCCCGTTTTGTTCTGCTGCTTTTGTTTGGAGTTGTTTAACTTCGCCCTGGTCGCTGGCTGGGCGCCCCAGGGACCTGAACAAAGATCTCAGCTGTTCCATTTGCGCTGGGATGGAAATGCTGGTGCTGGAGGAGGGGCGGCAGAGGGAAAGAGGCACTGGAAAATGTGTTCCCTCCTCGCTTTCTCGTGTGTGTCAGAGGCTATTTTAATGACTTCGGGGAAACAGATCTTCCCCACGCACACCGTAAAACAGACAGAGCTGCTCCTGGCGGTGCTGGAGCCGTCCGTCACGCAGGGAGCGCTGCTGGTGCCGCCCCGTGCTGCGGTGCGATGCGGTGCGGTGCTCGGGAGCGCTTCAGGCTCTCGGGGTTCTTAATGGGAACATCTCCTCGCTTTAGGAGGAGCTTTTCGGTCCCAACCACCGGCGGCGGTGGGAGATGAGGTACGAGATGCGGGGCGGTGCGTGGGGAGGGCGAGCAGCGCGGGGCGCAACGCGGCTCCGCTCCGTGCGGTGCCCCTCCCGCACCACCTAGTGATGGGAAGCGGAATGCAACCGGGCTCGGGCAGGGTCAGGGGAATTAGCATGAGAATAGTCATGAGAATTAGCAGCGCTGGGGGGTGACTCTTGCGCTAAAACCGCATCATACAGCGGGGGAGCAGCAACCCGGCAAAGGGAGCGGTTTTAAGCCGAAGCATTGAGTTGGAGTTGATGTCGCATCAGGTAGAATTGTTCAGTTCCTTGGTGAGGGGTCGAGAGGCGTTGGGAGAGCCCTCCCCGCTCCCGGAGGTGGGTTCTATGGACTTGCCCAGCCGGCACACGCTGCTGAGGGCAGGATCCCCGCTTCCAGCAGTTTCACGTGGTGCCTGCAAAGGTGCAACTCCTTGCAAATAACGGCGGGCACCTGCATGGAGGAGACCCCCGGAGCAACCATTCAGACTCAGCACACAGACTGACAAAACGATTTCTGCTTTGCCCTGCTGGTCTGCAAGCTCTCATGTGATCCAGGAGCTGTGTGAACAACGTGGAAGTTACAAAACTCCACGTTCCCATCTGTGCTTTTAATTTCCAGCTCTTGAGACACCTGAGACGTGCTTTGCCCGTGCAGAACGAGGAGTGGGGCTGTCCTGGATAGGAACTGCTCCAAGCAGAGCAGGAGCTCCTGGATGGTGGCACACTGCCATCAGTGACAGCCACATCATCACCCCAAGTCACACACGGTGGGAGTGATGTGAACACACAAGAGCTGCTCTGCTCCATGGCTGCTCACATTCCCTCTTTCTGTCCCACCTTAGCTCCAGGCTGTGTTAGGCAATACATTTGCTCAAGCAAAATATAGGAGAAAACCCAAAGGTGTTTTCACCTTGAACGCATGAAATTTATAATTCATAGAGGATTAATCTGTAAATCAGATAAATATGAGCACTTTATTTGTGTTAGCACTTACTTTTATATGCTAAATTTGAAGTCTAACCACAGGTGTTTATGAGCACTGCAAATGATTCCTCTAGGCAATTGCATATTGCCTAGATATTGTTACTGCATAATTACTGTTGACTGAATAATGGCAACAAATAAGGATCTGAGAGAGCACTGAATCCTTACACCATTAAGGACAGGAGCTGCCCATGTGTAAGCCCTGATCCCCCCGTGTGGCCCCGCTCACTCTTATCACCAGGACCACCTTTGGCTGAACGGTGACCCAGGAGGGCATGAGCCATCCTTTGCAGTCCTTCTGCAGGCAAGAGGAGTCCCAATCTTTCGCTGCAAGACATCATCTCCCATCTCTAATCTTGGTTTGCAGCTCTCTGCCTGGCCTGGATCAATGCTGCCATCTGCTTCTCCTGCCCAGGCACTGCTGCAGAGCTCTCCTGGCACTGCACCGCTGTTTTTGGAGCCTCCACCCCCGAATGTCACTGCTGCCGAGATGCCACCTCAGCAAGGTGTGTTCTCCTGCACGTTGTTCCCAGGATGCATCTTTAAAATAAAGACAACAAGAAAGCAGCACCCCAGCCAGGAGGGAGCAGGTAATGCCCAGGTGGGGGGCTTGCTGCTTGCTGCAGCAATTTCAGTGCCATCCTTGGGGTCAGCCCCTTGCTGAGCTCACAGCCTCACAGCATGTGTGCAGCAGCAAGCAGCCCGTGCTCCCTGGGAGAACCCTGCAAACAGGAGCTGTCTCTTCCTGCTGCCTTCCTTCTGCCCACATCACAGCCCCACTTTCCCTCCTGGCTGATCGTGTCCCACATGTGCCCAGGGCTGTGCCAGCACCAATTAGAAGACAGCCCCAAACCAGGGCTCACAGGGCTGCCCAGCACAGTGCACGGATATTTTGGTGTCTCCCAAGGAAAGCTCTACAGCTCAGACCAACATCACGAGCATCAGAAGAGCCTGGCACAGAGAGCATTATGAAACGATTTGAGCTCTGAGCACATTTCAAACACCGCGGTGTTTCTGAGTGTCCCATGAGCTATTTCAGGAGACGATGACAGCGTAGCTCAGATTTCCTGCACAGCCTTGCAGCTATCTGCAGGTCCTACTGCAGCATCAAGTGTTGCGCAGCAGCAGTCAGCAGATAGGATCTGGCACAGAGTGCTGCTCTTGGGCTGGAGCTGCTGCAGGAACCCTCTGAGCGGACACCGCTGACCCTGTGTGTGATGTAGGGTGAGCACCGGGGAAATAAACATCGTGCTGCAGGGGATGACAGCTCCCGGGGGGTGTGAGTGCACGCGGTGTGTGAAGCTGTGGCTGACGGCGGCTGTTTCCCCATTGCCGCTGCACAGCGGGGCTCTGCTCACAGAGCCGATCCGCCTGCAGCTCAAGGGATGCTCCAGGCCCCTGCTGTCAGTCCTGCGCTGCCCATGGCTCCATCCTAACTGCGCTCCTCCCCCAGCTGCTAACAAGGAAGTCTGCTCCGAAAGTAATGCCTCCATTTTATCACATGGGCTCACAACAAAGGAGGTGGATGCTGGCGGTAAGGCAGCAGGGGCTGAACGTTCCCACGCACTGATATTCGTCGATGCTGGCTTAATGTTTATGAGACCAAACAGTGGATGTTGGCACAGTGAAAGACGGACTGTGTGGGCAACGTTTTCCTAGCAGCTGTGAAAAAGTGGGTCATCTCCACCGGTGAAGATCTGTACGAGTCCAGCTACAGCTCTTGTTCATCACTGCCAAAAACGCACATTTAATGGTGGTGACTACGTTGAAAAGTAGTATTTTGGAGCTGAGAACCTGCTCTATCAGTCTCTCTGTCGCTGTTGTAATTTCCACGGAAATAAATAGGCAGCATTACATTCAGAGCGACCTACGTATTTCTGCGTTGATCTCTGCCCAGTTGCTGCGGCACATGGCCGCCCCGCATCGCCTCCCGCAAAGCTCCGCACTGCATTCTGCCGGCAGTGATGGGAAGCAGCCGGGAAGCAGGCGGTGCTCAGAGCGCGGGGCTGCGGAGCCACGTGCGGGCGGTGCGGCTGCTCTCAGCGCTCCTGCAGCGGCTCGGGGGGCGGTGGAGCGGATCCTCGGAGCTGGACGCACCGCCCTGCGAGGCCGGACCGGGGCGGAGCCGCTCCGCACGGGGTGCGCAGAGGCGCGGAGATTCACGCAGCGCCATGCGGGACTACGAGGAGGTGACCGCCTTCCTGGGCGAGTGGGGCCGCTTCCAACGCCTCGTCTTCTTTCTGCTCAGCGCCAGCATCATCCCCAACGGCTTCAATGGGATGTCGGCCGTGTTTCTGGCCGGTACCCCCGAGCACCGCTGCGCTGTGCCGCCCGGAGCCAACCTGAGCGAGGAGTGGCGGAACGCCAGCATCCCGCTGGAGCTGCGCGGCGGAGTGACGGAGCCGAGCCGCTGCAGCCGCTACCGCCTGGACGTGCTCGTCAACCTGTCGGCGCTGGGGCTGCGGCCCGGCATCGACGTGCAGCTGGCGGAGCTGGAGCAGGAGCCGTGCCTGGACGGCTGGGAGTACAGCCGCGACGTGTACCGCTCCACCATCGTCACCGAGGTGCGCGGGTGAGGTGCGGTGCGCGCTCACGGAAGGGCGGAGGGGCGGCGGGATCCCCAGGGTGG
This sequence comes from Meleagris gallopavo, assembly GCF_905368555.1. Taxonomy (NCBI): domain Eukaryota; kingdom Metazoa; phylum Chordata; class Aves; order Galliformes; family Phasianidae; genus Meleagris; species Meleagris gallopavo. The sequence goes on from NC_139418.1 coordinate 16,392,887, forward strand.
GGGGACGGAGGGAGCGGTTCCCCCCCCACACAACACCTCCCGCAGGGCGAATTCTTGAGAGAATGCGTCGGGTGCCTGAGAGAAGGGCTGGGGCAGAGGTGATGCTCTGGGGGAGGTGAGCGGGAGCTCTGCAGCAGCCCGTGTTATCGCTGTGTGTTTTCATCTCGAGCGCCGGCGCGGTTTGTTTGGAGAGGGATTTTCTGTGGCAGAGAGGCTGAAAATAGAACCATGATGGTTTTTCCCTGCTGTTTCCTCCTGCTGTTTTTTCCCTGCTGGCACGCTGAGCGTCCTGGCTAATTCCCATTGATTTACTTCTTGGCACGAGGATGCCACCACTGCCAAGGGACACGGAGTGTGGGGCTTTGGTGGCTGGGGGCTTTGTGGACAGTGATCGGTTGGGGACCTAGCTCTGAGCTGTGAGCCTGTGGCCAAGCTGCCCTATTCGATTTTAAGCCTGTGCAATGGCATCGTCATAAGCCTGTGCAATGGCAGGGACATGGGGACATTGGTGGCGACTGCCACAGGAGCGCTTCTGTGGTTTTTATTTAGATGGGTTCTCTGCCTCTGCTGGCAATGAGTTGTGATAGAGCACAGTGCGGTGCCCCAAAAGCTGTGGGACTGCTGCGCTCTTTGGTGTTGTATCAGAGGGTGATGGCAGTAACTGACTCAGCTCACACTGGTGTGTGGCAGCCAATGGTCCCACTTGCCCCAGGATGGGCAGTGTCACACAGTGTCCCCAGCTAGGATGGCTCCAAGTGGCCCTGGAGGGAGCAGAGCATCTTGCACAGTGAGGCCATTGTAGCCTTGGGCTTGGGGTGGGCTTGTGCACAGCTGTGGAGATGGGGATCCTGCCCTGGTCGTGCTCAGCAATGCCAGCATTAACCCTGCTGGTACCACAGGGTCACATCCCATTTGTGCAGCCCATGGCTTGTGCTTGGGGTGTGGGCAGAAGTGGCTGGCACCAGCTATAGCCCTGGTGACTCAGCACGGCCATCTGCCACCAAAAGCTGCTGCACGGCTGGGAAAAGTCTTGCCAGGAATTCAGGGCTGTGGGGCTGAGCCAGGGGCATGAGGATACTGATGTGGGGGAGGGAGAAGTGGCAGCAAGACGTGGGAAGGGGACAGCAACCGCCCCAGTGCTCACTGTGGGGTTTGTCTTGGGGACCTGGGGCACACCCAAGGGGCCAGTGCAAACTCAGTTTCAGTGGAAACCAAGTGCTGGGTTCCCATCTGTAGACCAGATGGAGAAGGATTCTTGTTGTTCAGAACAGCATGAACATGTGGGAAAGATTCTGGGTTCGGTTTTGAAACAGGGAAAGCAGGCAGTGATGAAACCATGAAAAGAAGCAGTTTGGTTAAACTTGTGATGCTGATTTTTGTGCCCAGCATTTCTGTCTGTGTTGATAAAGACAAGTCTTGACACATCATCAGGCAGGCTGCAAAACCATCCTCAGCAGAGGAGTAGAATTGGATGGCACAGGATGAAACACTGGAGGTTGTGTTCGATTCACTGAGTTGCATCAAATCCTGTTACTGCTGCTGGAAAGGAGCAGGCTGGGGGATGCCAGCTCTGTGCTGGGCTGTCTGGGGACGTGCAGATCCCCTGGGCAGAGCATCCCAGGCTCAGTCACAGGGCTGATCTGAAAACAGTTGACAGAGAAGTGAATGTGCCGATACAATGGCAAAGAGCCTGTCGGTGTGGTAACAGTGGTGTGATCACAACCAACTCTTATTCCTGGTGGTGAAAGCTTGGAAGCTTACCTGAACTTTGCTCTGCAGTGCACTTGGCTAGGAACATTACAGTATTACTTATTTGCTGGTTAATGGATAATTAATCCAGCAGAGGCCATTTGGACACCATGGCTGTGGGTGGTGCAGCTCTGTGTTGCAGAGTGCAGCAACCCCCATCAGCAGCACCATTCTGCTGAGCAGCCCCAGGTGTGCTGGGGGGGCTGTGAGTTTGGTTGTGCTTGTGTGTTTTCCGTTTGTCAAATGCAGTGAGTTCCTTTAGATAGAAATCCCAGCCCACCAGCATCCTGCAGATGTAAAGGGCTTTGACCCAAGGTCAGTAATTCCTGCTGTCTGTGTAGCATGCCATGGGACAGCTGGTGAGAAGCATTAGGCACTGGGGAGCACAGGATCAGCGCAGGTGTCTCCAGCTGGTGCCTTTGGCTTTGTGTAGGCATTTTGGAAGTGCTGACCCCTCCTCAGCTCCCACCCAGCAGTGCAGAAGCAGGCATTGGGATGTTGCCCTTTTAGAACAAGAGATGATGGCCTCACGTTGCATCAGGGCAGGTTCAGGTTGGATATTAGGGAAAATTTCTTCTCTGGAAGAGCTGTAAGGTGCTGGCACAGCTGCCCAGGGAGTGGGGCATAGTGGGGTGGGTTGGGTTGGGCTTGGAGATCTGAGAGGTCTTTTCCAACTTTAATGGTTCTGTGATTAACTAGTGACAAATGTTAATCCTGGGGCTTCATTTCCAACTCGTGGGCTGAGTCCATGAGCTCTGAGCTGTTGGGATGCCTCCTGGTGCCCCCAGAGCAGCATCCTGGTGTCCAATGCAAGCCTGCAGCCAGAGTGGGTCAGGGTCATTGGGGACAGCTGCCACAACTCCATCTATTTGCTGGGTGTCACATTTTCATGTCCTGAGTAATGCTCTGTGTTGGCTGTACATTCTGGCACCGCACTAATTGCTGACTGCACAAAGTTGGGCAAGTCAGTACATGGCAACTTGGAAACCTTCTCCCTTGTTCGATGTCCTCTCGGCTTTTCTAGGAACATCCTACAGGAACTCTTCTTTGGAAATCTCAGTGCTGGGAGATCACAGGAGGACGCAGCACAGTGGCACAGTGCTGGCCCAAGATAGAGGCCCATGGAACTCGAGCTTGTACCGTGCAGGCGCAGCCCTCTTGCCTTCGTTCATTTTTTTCTGAAGAAACTCTTGCTTTTTGTGTCCCGTTTCCTGAAGCTGAGTTTTTAATACAGGGTTTGATTTTCACCAGGTTTACAGAGATCTCCATTCCCTTTGACAAGATTCACAGATCCCAATACACACTTTCCAAGAGCAGCATCCCTACTCCAGCATTTCAAGAAATGGAGATGATGATCCCTATGGGTCCCTTCCAGCGTGGGATATTCCATGGCTCTATGATCCCGCAAGTGTCAGAGCTCTGCTGGCCTACCTTTCCCCTCCATTTTATCAAGTGCAATTAAGATAATCACAGATGAGCGCCCGGTCCTGGCCCGTGCCTACCCACCCCTCCCAGCAGGGACAAGATGCTTTCTTTTATGTACTAATCAGATTGAAGGGGTTGAGGCACACCTCCTGGTTCCTCTCCAAAGGACGAATCCTGGCAGAGGCAATGTCCCTGCTCTTGATAGCGAGGCTAATTACTGAAATTACGCTGCACTTTGATCTGGGGCTGGCCAGCCTACCTTCATGGTACATTTGTCTCATCCGTTTGAAGTTCTGCAGCACCCCATAGGTGTGCCCTGACCGGGGCTGCTCCCTGGGATGTCAGCGAGCCCTGCTGCACTCATAGTGTTTTTTTGATATTTTTTTTTAAGCTCTGTGTGGGTGCTGGGTGGAAGTTTCCATCCTGGCTCCTGTCCCAAAGCTCGTCCCAGCTGCGAGGGTGAGCGATGAGCACCTGCGGGCTGCAGGGGAAAAGGGAGTGTGCAAAACCATCTGTGTGAGAAAACAGAGTTTGTTCTATCTGCGCTCTCACATAGATTCTCTTGAACCCACGAGCCAGAGAACGTGAGGATGTGGTTAGTGAGCATGGTGGGGATGGGCTGGGGGTGGACTTGGTGATCTTAGAGGTCTTTTCCAGCCATAGTGATTCTGTGATTCCATCAGGTCTGGATGCAGGCAGCCCCATGGGCACGGGCAGCTGCATGCTGTCAGCGGAGACCTCAGTGTCCCAGCACTGAGGATAGGGGAATTCATCCAAATTATATGGAAATGGGCACGTGCCCGGGAAGCAAAAGTTCCTCTGTGTGACAGAGGCTGAATGTGGGCCCTTCTCTTGCAGTGGAACCTGGTGTGTGAGGACGACTGGAAAGTGCCGCTGACCACATCCCTGTTCTTCGTGGGTGTCCTCATCGGCTCCTTCATCTCGGGGCAGCTCTCTGACAGGTAATGCTGCCAGCACTGCTCAGAGCAGAGCGGAGTCCAGGAGCAGCCCCAGCTGCAGGCTGTAGGACCCATAAGGGAGCTGAACACCCAGTTCTCCACATTTCAGTCAAAATGTGCTTTAGCTTCTTTAGAAGTTCTGCATTTCACACCACAGCTAGATCCCATCTTTCCAACCATGTCCTTGTCCCTCCCCAGGTTCGGCAGGAAAAGCATCCTCTTCTTGACCATGGCTGTGCAGACCGGCTTCAGCTTCCTGCAGATCTTCTCCACCAGCTGGGAGATGTTCACAGTGCTCTTCCTCATAGTGGGCATGGGACAGATCTCTAACTATGTGGTGGCCTTCATACTGGGTAGGAATTGATCTGCATTAGTTTAAGTGCTTACTTAATGTATTATTTTTTTTTCTTAATCTGCACTTCATTATGGACAGCACTAAATCCTTGTTGGTACAGTTACTAATTTAGGCCAGTATGATTTTTTTTTCTCCTGGATGCCTTAAGGGATCTCTTCAAATAATTGGTTAGAGCCTGTACTTTCTGTAGGCTTAGAGAAAAAAGATGAGTGCAGCAAACATCAACACAACCACCCATTTCTGTCTGTTAAGGGGAAAAGTTGGGGGGAGGCTCAGGGCTGCTATCAGCAGGAACAGTGCTGGCAGCAGCAACAGCATTTGGGGCTCCTCCCTGCCCAGCCCCAGTAGCAGAGGGATCTGCACACCTCAGAGCAGAGCAGCATTGCCATGGACAGCACATAGCCATGCTCCTCCTGCAGCATTGTGTCCCAGCCAGCTGCTGTCACCTCCCTCCATCCTGAGGTCAGCTTTGTTCCTCATGCTGCGTTATTTGGGACCATGAAGGGGTTGGTTGGGGCCAGTTTGAGGCCCCCAGCATCACCCTGCGTCCATCACCTTGCATCCATTATGCTGCATCTGCCATGGGAAGCTACTAGTACAGAGTTAGGGGCTTTGGGCAATCAGGTGACCCTGATGGCTGGGTAGCTGTGGGCCCTGGATAGCCACAAAATCCCTCTTTATTTTCCTAAGGGGAAACACGGGGCAGTGCTGTGGCTGTGGAGCTGCAGTTTTGAGGTTCTGCTGCAGCTCCTGCAGAGCTGTAGGGCTGTGCTCAAAATGTCCGTGTTCAGGTGCTGAGGCTGTAAAACAGCACTGGTTTGTGAAGGCGTGCTGGTGTCAGCCCAGAATTGCTATTTCCTGGTGGGGAGAATGAGGGCAGGGGAGGAGCAGCAGGGAATTGTAGCTGGCAGTTGTCAGCTCCTATTGGCTTGGTAGTGCCACAAGCCCTCTATTTATACATAATGCTTATAAAAGAATCACGGAATGGTTTTGTTGGAAGGGATCTTACAGCCCCCCCAGCTCCACCCCTGCCATGACTTGGCTGCTCCCCACCAGCTCGAGCTGCCCAGGACCCATCCTTGGCCTTGTCCACCTCCAGGGAAGGTTTACAACATCTCCAGGTTTCATTGCTAGGTGTTGCACCGGCCCCAGGGTGTCACACAGCTCTTGCTGGCTGCTGTCATGTAGTGATACTGGTTGCAGCCACAGAGTGCTATTAGGGATCACTGTCCTTGTGTTTCATGCCCTGCAGCCACAGCGTGCTGCTGGCAGTGCAGCTTTGTGTTCCCAGAGATAAAGCAGCACTGGTTCCCACCCACAGACCAGTTTTCCTTCAGCAGCAAATTATTTGTTAACCGCAGGCTGGATGTGCTGCAGGTAGCCCTGCTGGCGCTGGGATGGGGGGCAGGGAACCTGCCAGCTGGGAAACCCCAAACCTAAGGGCAGAAAGCTCTGGGAAGGGGCTGAGCTCCCCAGCACTGAGCAATGCAGAGCAAATAGCACCTGCAGCCTGCCCAGGGCCGGGCTTAACAGACAGCTGTGGAACTCTGTATTTTAGGTATGAGGTTATCAAAGGTAATTTAGGTGCTCTCTGATCATTTCGTTCCCCAGGCAGAGGTCATTCACCTCCACACAAACCTCTGGCTGCTGCTGGGGGCATTGGCTGCCACTGGGGCTCAGTATTTCCCATCTGCTGGGAGCAAAGCACAGAGCCTTCACGTTTCATTTCCACATGGCTGCCTTTATTTCTGTTCCCAACTCATTTATGATGTTAAGAGGAGGTCTTCATTAAAGGATACTGCCAGCTGTTTCTTTTTTAATTTGTGGCAGAGGAGGGCTTGGTAATCCAAATTGCTCTGAGCCCTCCGTTAGACCTGTCAGCTCTGATGGCAGTAACACAGGAACTGCACACCTTGGCAGTGTCCATTGAAGGGTCATATAAAGGAACTGCTCTTTTCTAACGTTGTTCAGCTTATCTCTTTGTAAATGCACTAAAGTTTATAGTCATGATTGACCAGAAAGAATTAAAATGCTAATCCAACCTCCCTTGTTTTAAACAGGAACAGAAATTCTTGGCAAATCAGTTCGTATTATATTCTCTACGTTAGGAGTTTGCGTATTTTTTGCAATTGGCTACATGTTGCTGCCCCTGTTTGCTTACTTCATCAGAGATTGGCGGATGCTGCTGCTGGCTCTCACCCTCCCCGGGCTGCTCTGCGTTCCGCTCTGGTGGTGAGTGTGGGTGTCCTGGGCACCTCCTCCCCTTCTGGTGGATTTTCTTTTTCCCATGTGAAGGGATTTGCTTTGAGGTGGAGCTGGGGGGGGGGATGTTTTCTTTGTTGGTTGTTTTTTTGGTTTTGTTTTTGGCCAGATAACCGCCTGCTGATTCTCATGCTGCCATGGGCTTTTTTTTCACCAGCTTCCAGAGCAGCTTGGAAATTTTCTGCTTGCCTTCTGCTTCCAGGCGTTGCTAATCACCTCTCAGCTTACTCTGTAGTATTGCCCAGTGATTTGGTCTTAACTTTTCTTCCCTGCTTTTTCCTTTAAGCCATTCTTAATGAGGATTCAACTGCTGCTGGGCTGTGAAATCTCAGCAAAAGGCCAGCAGCTCACCGTGCTATCTGGTTCAATTCTCCCCTGAGGGTTATTTCGCTCATTTAACTTGAAATGTCTCAGAGTCCTTCATCACAGTTGTGTATCCCTCTGTCCCAAACTGCTGCTTGATGGGGAGGTTGGTTTTGTATGCAAACTTTCAGATTTCTCCTACGGGACTGGCACTGTGAGGCATGAGAAATATGTCCCTAAGGCCAGGCTTCAGAGTCCTGCTTTGCAATTTGGTGGGAATCTGTATCAAAGCATGCAGAAGATTGCTGTGGGGGCACTTTCAGTTTGGAGTTAATGGGGTGGTGATAAAACTCACGTGGCACTCAAAGCCAGGACATGGGTTAGCCCTTTGGGTAGCTGCTTGGTCAAGGAATTATAGAATAATGGAATGGCTTGGGTTGGAAAGGGAAGAGGGTTTAGTGAAGGAAGGGTGAGACCTTCTGTCCTGTGTTTGGTGTTAATTTGCTCTACGTGTGTCTGGAATTGGTTGGAAACTGCCATCAGGGACACCGTCCTTTGCATGGGAGAGCCTGCATCAGACTTGTGGTGGAATTGTCATGTTTTGTACATAGGATTCCTATAACACAAAGCTTTTTGATGCACCCTCTGCACATTTAAAGCATTCCCACACTGTATGTTATTTCCTGAGAATAATTTTGCTAAACCTTGGTTGAGCTGCCCCCATCCTTGCTGTCTGTGCAGTAAATGTACAACTTGCTGGGAGGCAGCAATGAATGAAAGCAGCCCTCAAGGAGAAGTGCCCACACTTCTGCTTCAGCACGAGGACACACACGTCCCTTGTGCCCCAGTCCTCCCCTGGTCCCAGTGGGACGGGTTGCATTGCCCTCATGCTTCTCTGCTGACTATAAACGAGAGCATCACTCATGCAGAGCATCCATGTGGTTTTAATAATGCCTTAATTCAGTGAAAAGCGTTGAGTCATTTCTTCTGAACCTCATTGCAGGATCATTCCTGAGTCCCCTCGCTGGCTGATCTCCCAGGGAAGATATAAAGAGGCAGAAGTTATTATCCGAAAGGCTGCAAAAATAAACAACACCCCAGCCCCAGCCGTGCTTTTTGATGCCACAGAGGTATGTGTCACACATCCTATCACTTTTGGCTTGTTGTAAACTGGCAGAGCAGAACTGGCTTCCAGTCGCAGCTCGCAGAGGCTGGCAGGGCTGCTGGCCTCAGGTAAGTGTTGGGGCAGCAGGTGCGAGGTGAGCAGCCATAGGGCTCACTTCTTGGCTTGCTTTTTTAGCAGAAGTTGGTTGTGGTTTTCAGGGCAAGGGTGACCCAGCTTGCTTCACCCTGGGGGCACCGAGGAGGCCTGAGGAGGACAAGTTTGGCCCCATTCCAGCTTGGGGCAGTGTCAGCTGTTTGTAGTTTAACTACAGCTCTTTGCTGGGCTGCACATGAGCACTAATTCCAGGTCCACGTGTGCAGGGTCCGTGCAGCCCCAGGGATGCTCCAGCTGCACAGAGCAGCAAGTGCTGGAGCTGCACTTAAAGCACGTGACTAGGGTGAAGTCACTGAATCACGTTCAGTTCTTCTGTAGGCCTGGTTTTTTTCCCTTGTATTTCATGTTTGGTGGTTAAAAGGAGAAAGCCGAGGAACTGCTTACAGCTGTGAAACGGCTGGGTTTCGTGCCTGCCTCCCTACAGGAGCTTTGTCCCACTCTGGAACTCCTGAAGTCCAGAAAGAACCCAGGCCAAGCTGATGGTGACCATGGGTCTGTGCTGAGTCTGAATTTCTGCGTCTCACCAGCACTTGCATTGTGTCTCCTGACATCTCCTGGTACAGCAATAGCAAAGCACTATGCACCCCTTGCGATACTTGGAGCAAAAAGCTGCGTGCTGCCCCTCTAGTTGGCAGCGCCAATTTATCGTGCTTAAATGTTGGCTGAGCTGCTGAAAAGCTCTTTTCCAAACATCTGTGGTGCTGTAAATTCGAGTGCAAGTTCCATCTATGGGAAGCTATGGGCACCATGGAAGCATTATCCTTCTCAGTTGTCCTTTATCCTGGATGTGACCTTTCAGGCTCTGTCAGCCGAGTACAGATCATCACTCTGTGCATTTCTGGGACCAAGCAGCAGCTCAACTGTGCTCATTTCGTGGGAACCTCACATCCCAAGAGCCTGTCCACAGCAGCCTGAGGATGACGTCTGCACCTGAAGCCTCCCGCTGAAGTATTGTTCAAATGCTGCTGTAAAGACGTTCCTCAGAAACTATCATTCCTTCCTAGGAAAGGGAAATCTCTTTTCCCCCCACAGGAGGGTCAGGGCTTCATTACAGGAGGTTCATCTTCGCTCTGGGGCTGGGAGGAAGCCTGGCTGCCGGCACTGACCTCTGCTTGGGCTGCTCCGTGCCCCAGCAGGGTGCTGACTGGCTCACCTTGGCCTCTGCACTGAGACCCAGCATCAGTTTGCATCCCCCCCTGCCAGCAGCAGGCAGCTGAACTGGTGTTGTGCATTTATCTCCCATCCTTTTGAATGATGAGCAGAAGAAAGCTGAGCGCACACGCACATCAAAACGGCTTCACTCATGAGGTTGCTCCTGGAAGGACTGTGTTAGATCCTTGAGGAAGTATTAATGCGCCTTTCTGGTCATCTAATTTGTGTGCAGCTGTCCCAAGTGCTGCCTTTTTTGACGCAAAAACTCAAGCCACCACGGAGTGCTGCTGGTGCAGGGGCCAGCTCCGCTAAGGACTTGGGCTGATCCATTATCCCAGTGCAGTCGTAACTTCCTACTGCCCGAGCTATTGGTATGCAAAGGTTGTTGTGCTCTGAGGTGTGTGGGAATTTTTTTGGTTTTGTTTTCCTTTTTCCTTCAGATGCAGGATTCGAAGCCTCAGCAGCAGCAGAAGGCTATCCTTCTGGACCTATTTCGAACCCGAAACATTGCAACTATTACTATTATGTCATTACTTTTGTGGTAAGGAAATGTGTATTCCTAAAGTACCCAGGCAATAGAACAATCTCTGATTTGAGGGCACTTGTCACAGGTTTAGATAATGAGTTTCAGCCTTGGTGCCTGCCCACACACAGCCCTTGGCTGGTACATGTCCCTCAATAGCCTCTGCACCTGTGCTGCATTAGCACACAAGTGTGGAGCCTCAACTCAGTGTAAGACAGCAAGGAAACCATATGTAACAGCCTATGTATGTATTTTTTTTTTTTAACTTCCCATCTCTGTAGCCTCTGTTTTGAAGAGAAATGTCTCATAGGAGAGGCAGCATCTCAGTAGCATAACAAGCACCAAAACCAAGGCCAGCGCTTGTGTTGTTCCCATCTGTGAGGTCCTGGTCTCTGCCTGGGCAGCCACGAGGAGTGAGGAACAAGTAGTGCATTGCAGGCAAACTGTGGCCCCTTTCTGTACCCATTTCCCCACAGGAGGGACCTGGCCGGCACACTCAGTATGCTGTAGGAGGGCAGGTCTGAAACCTGAACATCCAGCTCTGTTGTGAGGATTAAAGTCAGATGTATGCAGACTGCTGAGGGTGGGAGAGCCCATCAGTGGAGCATGTCACAGTTGGCATGGGAGGCTTCCTAGTCTTGTGTCATTGTGCTGTTAATGAGCCCACTGCAGGGAAAAGCCTTTGTAAGCGACTTCCACAGGCTCATACTTGGTGTAGGAGGTGGAGGAAGGACAGAGAAATCCGAGGTCTGCAAGCTGCCGTGGATGTGTTCGCTGGAAGGGATGGCAGAGTTAGAAAGATGGGGCTGCCACTGAGATGGCTGAGCCATGGTGTCCATGGTGATGCTTCGCGACATCCGATTTTTGTAGCAACCTCTGAGGCAACACCGGAGGTGTTCAGAGCGCGGCGTTTCGGGGATCATTTGGTATTATTGCTTTTCTCAGGTTTTTCACCTCCGTTGGTTACTTTGGCCTTTCCCTCAACACTCCAAACCTGCACGGCGATGCCTACATCAACTGCTTCCTTTCAGCGGTCATTGAAGTCCCAGCATACATCATTGCCTGGCTGCTCCTGCGCTCCCTGCCTCGCCGCTACTCCATATCCGGCACCTTGGTTTTGGGGGGAGGCGTTGTCCTCTTCATTAAGCTGGTTCCTACAGGTACGACATCCAATACACTCATTAAATAAAACATTGTCGTGTTTTATGCTTCTGTCTCACGGTTCTGTGAAATTAATGGAAACTCTGATCGAACTTGGGTTCTGAGGTCAAATTTATGCCAATTGCTGTTAGTGATTCTTTTTCCAACACACACGTATGTGCTGAGTCACACACTGCTCTCAATTGTTGTGTCAGATTTCTGAGCTTTTTATAGGCCAGGGGAACCAGCCAAAAGTGTACCGTGATTTATTTGGTTATGCAGAGAGGCTCAAACCGTCCTGCAAGCCTCCCAGACTTCACTGTGTGTAAATCTCCACCGAATTCTGCGAAATAGGGATGGATTTACACTTGTGCTCTGCTACTGTGTAATGTGGAATTTTGTTCTATTTCACTGGGAGAAAAGCAAAAATTGAAAAGTAGACAATAAGCTGTGCCTTCTGCAGTGCGCTCAGCAGGGAAGCTGCAGCCAAGTGGGACTAATAGGCTGCAAAATTAGAAACAAAATAAAACAAAAAATCCCACACAACTCCTATGGGAAAACAAAACAAAGCAGCGATAGGGTCCTTGGGAGGAAAAAGAAATACAAGGAGTGAGCAAAGAGTGTTGTTTACTCATCTTGATTTTTATCTTTCTCCTCCAGATCTCAATGTCCTATCTGTTTGCCTGGTGATGCTTGGAAAGTTTGGTATCACGGCTGCGTTTTCAATGCTTTATGTCTACAATGTGGAGCTGTACCCCACGCTGGTCAGAAACATGGCAGTTGGAGCTACGTCCACAGCTTCCAGGCTGGGCAGCATCATTGCTCCCTACTTCGTTTACCTGGGTGAGATGTCCTGCAGTCTTGCTTTGAGCTGTATAAGTGCCCATAAAATTATCTGAGCTTCTGAGGTGCAGGTTCAGCTCTTAGCCCTCTCCATTTGCTGTCTTTTAAGTCCATTCTCTCACACTGGGTCTGAGTTCTATATCCTCACTAAGCCAGGCACCTTGACATTCATTTTGCTTTTTTTCTTACTGTTTACATTTTGATCTATGAGCAGAAGTATTCATTTCCCAAAGGGTTTGTTTTTTTTGTGATACTCTTTAACATCTCATTCTGAGCGCTGCACAAAGATTGTGCAGTGCAAACGTGAAATAAGAGACAGAATGGCTGTGGTGCTCCTTGGGGTCTCTGCTGCAGCCTAAGTAGCAGTAACAGATATAGACAGGAATAAGCTTTTATTGTTTTTCTTGCAGGTTCCCATGGGCTCAATCTTTAAAAAGTCTTGTTGCAGTCATCAGAATAGTTTTCTAACTGTTAGGAGGTTTTGGGAGAAACTGGTGAGCTGCTGAAATTTGCTACAGCTCAGTCAGGCCCTTGCAGTTTGTTCAGCTCATGAGCACTGAGGAGATCAAATCACAAACTTTGGCTCCAAATGTGAAATACCCAGAGGTCTTCATTTTAATCCTAGCTTATTCCTCACATTAGAAAGCGTGCTGCTATATCCCAACTACAAAATAAAGCTGTCAAGTTTAGTCCTTTCTCTGCCTTGCTTTAATCCCTCGGTAATCCCTTTACTGAAAGACCTCTGAAGTTCTGTGTTTCTGTGATGTTACCTGAATGCTGGTGCACTAACTGCAGGCTGCTGGCAGGGGCCGCTGCTTTCATGCTCTAAATCAGAAACTGGGCAGACCAATGTCAGAGCCTCCTGTCTGTCCCTGATGTCAGAGCCTCCCGTCTGTCCCTGATGTCAGAGCCTCCTGTCTGTCCCTGATGTCAGAGCCTCCCGTCTGTCCCTGATGTCAGAGCCTCCCGTCTGTCCCTGATGTCAGAGCCTCCTGTCTGTCCCTGATGTCAGAGCCTCCCGTCTGTCCCTGATGTCAGAGCCTCCCGTCTGTCCCTGATGTCAGAGCCTCCTGTCTGTCCCTGATGTCAGAGCCTCCCGTCTGTCCCTGATGTCAGAGCCTCCCGTCTGTCCCTGCAGCGATGCTTCATAGAATCACAGAATTGTTGTGTTGAGTTGGAAGGAACCCTTAAAGCTCATCTAGTCCAACTCCTCTAAATGAACAGGGACGCCTGCAGTTCCATCAGGTGCTTCCTCTGCTTCCAAAGAGGAAAGTATGTAAGAGTTCCCCCACACTAATGGTCCGTTTGGTCTGAATTTGGCCTCTTTGCTGCATTATTCCAAATGAAGTCTGCACTGCAATGATGTCTGAAGTGTAAACTTTATGCGTGGGTTCATTGAGGGTGGCCCTGTAATTGATCTTCTCCCGTCCTGTGTTCTGCCAGGTGCCTATGACAGATACCTACCATATATCCTCATGGGAAGCCTGACTGTGCTGATAGGGATCCTCACCCTGTTTCTTCCTGAGAGCTATGGCAATGCTCTGCCTGAGAGCTTTGAACAAATGCTGAAGGTGAAATGGTAAGTCGGCCTTCATTCATCTCCACAAGAATTCAGGATCTCTTTGTACAGAATCTCTTTTTACAATGAGAAAATGTTTCATCAGATCTATCGCAAAACATCAAAGCTTCCAGAGTGCCCTTTAGGTCTGTTGCTGTTAATTCTACAGACAGCTCTGAACCTGAGCACTGATGTGCTTGAAGGTGGGCACTCGCAAATAAATGCTGACCCCCACCAGGTGCTGTTTTGGGTATCCTAAGCAAATGTGCCCACTGAAATCTGTGTCGTACATCTTAGTGCTGACGCAGTGCAAACAGTGCTTGCTAGCCACTGCTGTGGGTGGGAAATTAGTGCAGAAGGAAACTGAATTAGTTCAAGTGTGGCTGCATAGACACCATACACCACTCAGCTTTGTGAGGGAGAGTGAACAGAATTTGCCCTTAAAGGACAAAAAAACAACCAAAAAGCAGATGGAATTGCCTGTAGCTAATGCCTGGCTGGGAAAGGACCTGCCATTGTGCTTTCAGGGTCAGAAGATTTCTCAGGCCAAGTTCCTTGATAAGAGCACGCTGCTCTTTTTTGCAGCTAGGGACTTCTCATATACCTGACGTTGCTTTTAGCTCTGCAGTTGATGTCCAGATTCCCTTTGCAGACATCTTGCATAAACAGAATGCGGTAACTGAATTACGGTCAGTGAATCATGCTGAAGCTCAAAATGTTGTTTCCTGCACTGCTTCTCCCATCCAGAAGGGCATACTCTAGAGAAGACCTGTTTTTTTTCCAGTGTTTATATTAGTAGTGTACCATGGTTATTTTAGCAGTGCTAATTTGGAGGGCTCAGTGTCTGCTCTCACTCTGTAAATGTAATGTTCTCTGCCTTCTCAGTCTTTTACTTGCTTTCAGTTTCAGGAATGGGCAACAAACCACTGGCATTAGGAATTCAAAGGAGAGTACTAAAACTCTCACAACACCGTTGTGAAGAAGGATGCACACTCTCAGAGGGGCTGGAAGAACAAGACTTCGAAATGCATTTTCTGCCACAGGAAAATGAACAAAAAAACCCAACAGCCAATGCTATGGCACTGTAGTTATTGTCCCTTGTGCTACTGTACCCATGTACCTATTTTCTGAACAGATGCTGTCTGCTCCCATACGGCTCTTAGTTTGTAATTCAGTGTTCTGATTCCTGGAGTCTGTCAGCAGATCCAGCTCCTGTTGAGAAACAGAGGTCTGCATGTGCTAAACATGACTTGAGGAGTATTAACACGGCAATGACTGCACTCAGTCATGTACTCATGACAATGAAAGCTGCTAAGAGAAAAGAAAGAAGGCAGCAGTGGTGATGGTGGTGGTTTTCTCACGCTGTGCATTTTGACTGGAGGAAGGGAAGCTGGTCTTTGAACATCTCGCACGTCTCTAAAGGAAAGATCCCAGCCTCATTTGAAATCTGTAACCAAGGCTTGGTACAACCTGGGATCCACTTCTGATCCACTTGTCCCTGTAAAAGCTGATGCTTTTTCATAAGGCCTGAGCCTGCTGAAATCACTGGGCTTTACCAGTGTTGAGGTGTAAGGACTGAGTGGGGGCTGTAGCTTGCTGATCTTTTGATGGGCCGTGCCCACTTTCAAAGAAACAGGCTTTATCGAATAACTGGCCCTGTTCAAACATGCTCTGCATTTTCAGCTTTTGTGTTTCTCATAGTATGCTGACATAAGAAACTTCTGTATCTTTTTGGGGTTCTTTTTCAAAGCATTTCATTTCTCCTTTGAGCATATACTACATTATGCTGTACCTTCAGAGAAAACTCAACTCAGTTTTCAAAGCCTCTACAAAAACCTTTGTACCATTTACGTATTTAAAGGAGATTTGATGCTTGCAAAAATCAGATATTCTGTACAGGAGATTTTAATGTGCAGCTACTAAGAACTGAAAAGGGCTCATTGGGGACCATGCTTTTTTTATTTTCTTTTTTTTTTTCCAAAGCAAAAATAATGCTAACAAAGCCAGTATTTTGTTTTTCAAGTCCTACAGGTTATATGTGTATTTTTTTTAAAGTTCAGCAGAGCTAGATGAGATGAAATGTTGAATGTAGTAGAGCTCAGATTTGTGCTACTACTGTTTTACAAACACTGCATAGTTTGGGAAAAAATGTAATGCCTTTTACTTCTCTATTTATTGGTTCTGTGTGGACTTCTTGGCCGCATGAAGTCTCTCAGGCTGGTTAGGCTGACTTTTATATTCTATGAAAACCATTTAGTGGTGATTCACATTCCGTTAAGGCCAACAAAAGCACACAGTCTCCTCTCTTAATGTGAGAGTTCATGGCAATTTGTCTTGTGCTGGCATTTGCCACGCAAGTGAGGATCTCCCTGTAAGTTCAAGCACAGCTATAAAGGTTTATAACATTTAAATGCAAGGAACTTGTGCAATCATCTCAAGCTGCTCTTTGGGACGTAGCAATACTGCTTCCCTTAATATTAATTTTCTGCAGTCATGCTTTTTGCCATCAATATAACCCACGTCCTCATCCCTTCTCAAACTGGAATTTCCTTAATGACAGCAGTATTTAATTCTTTATTTTACTTATTGCAAACTTAATCTATCAGATAACTGTTTAGGCGTAACTAGATTTCTGAACAAAACCTTTCTGTTGGCTTAGGACAGGTCTGAAGACTTGGTTAAGTACAGGTGACCTGTATTTTTATGAAGATTTTTATATTAAGTTCATACTTATTTTTTGTGATTGTAGGCTTAAGTATTTCTGAAAGGTAAATATTTTTATATTCTTGAACTTTTTAGTATCTTAAAACTAGATTCCATTTTTTAAATAAGGAAGGGGATTGCGGTTTTTTTAAATGCTTTGTTTTAATTGCTTATTTTTCTTGCTTTTACCATTGATCAAAAGCTAGTGTCATATTCTAGTATTTTTATTAGCAAATTAAAAAAAATGCAAGAGTGGAATGCGTTATTGACAAGAATGTGATGTTGTTATAGGGACTCAGTGTGTCTGAGCACAGTTAGAATGAGAAAATGAGATTGCTTCAGCTGATGAAGCACTTGTAAGGAGGATTTCTGTCCTCTGACCATATCTTTCCCAGGCCAGAACAGGGATTTCTGAAGGAACTCAAAGAGCAGCAGCCTGCTGAAGAATCGTACAGGGATGAACCTGGAGGGCAGGAGTGCCAGATCCTGGCAACTTACTAAATTTTTAACTGTAAAGCTGAAGAAAACAGAATTGGCTTAGTAACCACTGACAGAAAATAAATGTATTTCTGATGAGGAACCTAAGACTTCAGTGAGCTGTGTGTGTCAGATGCTTGGTGGGGCTCACGGTGGGACCTGTGTGCTCAGCTCAGCTGGGAGGTGCACGTGCAGCTCTGACCAGAGGATGGGGGGGAAGCACAACTGGATGGCTCCCACCGATCGCACTGGGCCTCAGCTCTCTCTGCTGCATTTACCCGGGTCTCTCTGTGTAACCTCGTATCGTCGGTAAGATCTGACACTGGCTTGTCGGATATCTTAAAGCACACATAAATACATAGTTGTTGTCACCTGGGAACTCCTGTCTTTATTGGAATAAAATGTACACTAGCATTGAGTAAACTACTTTCTGTGTGTTTTGTAGTTGAAGAATAAAGTCTCCTAAATTTAACACTTTATTTAAAGATGTTTAAATAAGTAATTAAAAATGAACTTAGCGTGCATAAGTTATGAAAATAAAAACTCAAACTCTTCCACACAAGAAGCTGCTCTTCCCAGCTTCCTATGAGCAGCCTGGACTTGACCATAGCAGCATTTCAGCCTCGCACCATCATCAGGCATTGACCATGACGCTGTTTTGGCCTTGCACCATGCACCAGGCTCTGACCACGGCAACATTTGGGCCTTGCGCCTTAGACCTGGCCTTGACTATGGTGATATTTTGGATTCGCACTGTGAACCTGGCTTTGACTATGGTGTCATTTTGACTTGCTGGAAAGAAACAATCCCAGCTGTCAGGGATTGCCCAGAGGCAAACTCGAGGCCTCCCTCCATTGCCTGCTGCCTGCACACACCAGAGGCTCCTCCCTCATCCCTTGCTGCCAGCCTTAGGCTGAACAGAGCAGGAGCCAGAATCCTGGAACTGCAGGGGTTGGAATGGACCTCTAGAGATCGTTTAGTCCCAACTCCCTGCTAAACAGGCTTCCTACAGCAGCTGCACAGGAAGGCATCCAGGCATGTTTGGATACATCCAGAGGAGGAGATGTCCCCACCCCTCTGAGCACTTTGTGCCAGGGCTGTGCTGCCCTCATAATAAAATTCCTGCTCATGTTGAGATGGAACTTCCCATCACCGCTCCTCTGCATCCCTGCAGCTCCAAGAGGCGTTTATATTTTGAATTAGTCCTCAGCAATCTACTCGATAGCAGTTATCATCTGACTGTTCGGTTCATGATGGTAACCAGCGGGGATCTCCCTGCCCTTTTCGACCATCGAGCCCTTTTCCATTGTACGTTCTCCCTCTGTTCCCTTGGGAATGGATAGTGAGCTGCGCTGCAGTTCAGCTGCGCGTGGGGATAGGACCAGCACGGGAACGCAGGCTGTGTACCATTCAGTAGATGTAACTGCAGCTATCTATTTATTATTACAGCGCTTAGGACATTTGTGGCTTGAATCACACACGCAGCAGCGCGGTCTCAGCCCGGATCCCCCCCAGGCTCAGCCCAGCCCGCTCCGGGAGGATCCCCGGCCGAGCCCCCGCCGCGCCTCCCGTGCCGGGCGCGGTGCATGCCGGGAGCCGCCGGCCGGGTCGCGCCGCGCCGCGCCGCGCCGCGCCAGGTTGAGCCGGGCCGGGCCGGGCCGGGCCGGGCAGCAGCGCCCGGCCCCACCTGAGAGCCCTCCGCCTGCTAACCCCACCCCCGGCCGCTCCCCCGCCGGCGAGGCCCGGCCCATGGCAAAGCGCTCGGCCGGCGGCTGGACGGCTCGGGGCCGGCCGCTTCCTGCCCGTCGGTAGCGGCGGGCGAAGTTCGGCCGCGCCATGCGGGACTACGAGGAGGTGACCGCCTTCCTGGGCGAGTGGGGCCGCTTCCAGCGCCTCGTTTTCTTCCTGCTCAGCGCCAGCATTATCCCCAACGGCTTCAACGGGCTCTCCATCGTCTTCCTGGCCGGTACCCCCGAGCACCGCTGCGCTGTGCCGCCCGGAGCCAACCTGAGCGAGGAGTGGCGGAACGCCAGCATCCCGCTGGAGCTGCGCGGCGGAGTGACGGAGCCGAGCCGCTGCAGCCGCTACCGCCTGGACGTGCTCGTCAACCTGTCGGCGCTGGGGCTGCGGCCCGGCATCGACGTGCAGCTGGCGGAGCTGGAGCAGGAGCCGTGCCTGGACGGCTGGGAGTACAGCCGCGACGTGTACCGCTCCACCATCGTCACCGAGGTGAGGGGAGCAGCCGGGCTTCGGGCTGAGCCCGCGCCGCACCGGTCAGGCTCGTTTGGCGGGTTTGCTTCCAGCCGCACAGCCCGCGTGTCCGGCAGGAGCCGCGTTCCCGCTGCTCCCGAAGCGGCAGCTGCCGGCCGGACGCGCCGTCCGCACTGCGTTGCCGAGGGAGCGTGTGCGGGTCTGGGCACTGCTGTCCTGGGCTGCTCTGAGTGCTCCTGCTTTTAAGTCTGGCGTCCACTTGCAAAAGCGGTCTCCAGCTGCAGTGTCTCGGCTTGTGTGGCCTGTGTACGGTGCCTGCTGAATTGGTGTCAGCTGGTATCTGCAGGAGGACCTTGGGGAGCGAGGGTCGGCCCAGGAACAACGGGCTCGGCTGGCTTTATTGTTGGTGGTTCAAGGATGTCTCTGAACTCGTACATCAAAAGAGTTTGGTTTATTTTCTTAATAAAGGTGGCAGACGTCTTTCTGCAGGTGCAGCAGTTGGACGCAGCAGGGGAGTTCCATTCTGTGCTGTGGTACAGAGGACCCCGAATTTGCTGCGTATCAGCCTGATGTCTCCTGTCCTTGTTCAGCTCAGCTGTGTCCTGCCAGCAGAGCCTCTGACCCTGTTAGCCAGCAAGGCTGAGGCTGTGCTGGTTGTGCTTGTGTCAGGTGCAAGGTGCACAGACCCACAGCACTGGCTGCCTTAAGACACAAGGAAATACTCGGATTTCAAACTGCAGCTAGGACTTCTCAGAAGGCTTGTTAACCGTTTATACCGTCCAGTTTCCTGTTTGTACATGTGAGCAATCTTTGCAGAACTGTAGCAATGTTTTCTGCCCAGTGGCCTTTGTTCTTTGCTCTGCCAAACAGAGATGGATGTTCGAGTGCTCAGTGCCTGTTCAGTGCTCAGAGCACAGAAATCCTTCTCGGGTAGAGGACCCGAGTGAAGAAGAGAGCGTGGGAGAGATGCTCTATTAGCACAGGGAAGTGTGGGCATGGAAAAATGTGAATTGTGAAAACGTCCCTTGAACGTGCACAGTCCTTAGGGCTTGGGGAGCTGCCACAAGATGTTGCCTCACCTGTTTCTTAAAGAACTTCTTTCTTCACAAACTGCAAAACTAGTTCCTGGTCATCAGTGAAACGTTTGGCTGTGAAGGGATTGAGGCACTCTCAGGACAGCGTAAGGCAATTCAGCATTTTGCAGGTGAATGTGCTGGTTTTGTCCTGAGTGCCACAATATAGTGCTTGTCCTGACTGAAGCATGGTTTGTCAGCGTGTTTTTCTCCCAGCTTCTTCACTAGGCTTTAACTCAGTGCAAGTTGCAGGGTCTGAACTGTCAGAACTTCCAGAAGCTCTGAGATCCCTAAGCAGAAGGAGCTGCTGACGTTCTGCTACGAGTCTGCAGCAGCTCTGCACAGTTTGGCAGTTCTGTGTCTGGGGGAGGTAGCGGATGGCTGCCCAGACTTCGTGCACTTGAGGCAGTGTTTTTTCTACCTTTAATATTAATGCTTTTGAGCCAGTTTTGCAAGAGCCGTGGCCTTTTGCATACTTGCAGGTTTTCTCTGTTGAGCTTGTTTAAAATTGCTGGCTTGGTGTTGCCGCTTTCATGGTTGATTAATGCTGTGTTTGGTTGCATATCTCGAACTTGTTGAATAATCATGAGGACCTTTGTCCCAGATTTCTGGAGCTGACACAGGGAGGGGGATGGGGCGTTTTTAAAGAAAGGTTTTTGCATAAATCTGTCCTGACTCCAGGGAAAGCCCTCCGTTCTGTTTCTGCT
Source organism: Meleagris gallopavo (assembly GCF_905368555.1). Taxonomy (NCBI): domain Eukaryota; kingdom Metazoa; phylum Chordata; class Aves; order Galliformes; family Phasianidae; genus Meleagris; species Meleagris gallopavo. The sequence goes on from NC_139418.1 coordinate 16,413,606, forward strand.
TAGCAGAGGAGACTTAACACATTCCGTTCTCATCTGAAGGGAGACTTCCCTTTTTTCCAACAGACACAACAGTAGCCAGTCTGCCCTATTTAACCAGTTCTGTTGGAGCAAAATGCCTTTTCCTCCTTTACTTTTGGATACGGTGTATCGTGAGGCATAAGAAAAGCTTTTCTTTAGTCAAAGTAACCCTTCCTCCCTAAGTCCCATTAAAAAAAAAAAAAAAAAAAAATGCAGTCATAGGAGTTCGCGTGTAGTGCTAGGAGAAATATTATCTGGGGTAATTAAGGGGAAAGGCCAACTTCCTCTCCCAGTCCTGTGTGAAAGCCTGGTATCTGTTGTGGGATGGAACTGAGCAGTGCCTTGGAGCATTAGTAGTCTAGAGGAATCACACCATGAGGATATGTTGGATGATGAAAACATTTTAGTTTGGGAGAATTCTTATGTACCCAAGTATGGGAATGCTTCTTATATACCGACACTTAAATAGATGAGGAGTTTTGTGTACGCGTTCATCTTCAGTTTTACAAACGTGTTGTACTGTTCATCAGTCTGAAATGAGCTCAGTGCAGGCATCATTTGTGCTTCAGAACTGCATGTTTTGAGCCTGTTGTAGTCTTAATGTGTGTCAGTGGCTATTTTTGCAAAGGAAGGATGCTCACGGTGGAGCTACTGCAGCACCCTGAAACCTGGTGTGATGCTGAGGCTCCGGATCCTTTATGAACATACAGGGAAAGAAAGCTTCCATGCACGTCTGACAGCCCTGAGTTTTCCATTACACCAAGGGATTCAAGTCCTGCCCTGCTGGCAGACCCTTGAGTAAGTGATGCCAGACCACCAGGCAGTGGTGGCAGCTGGGCTGACGCAAACAGGCCCTGTAGCACCTCTGTGTAACTGAAGATTTGATGTTCTCTTTCTGTTGGAGACGAGGAAGGCCGTGTTGTTCTGTAACAGCAGGCTTATGGCAGGGGTCTTAACTTCCACGAGATTACCTGCTAGGGGTGCCAGCAGCAGAGGCATGAACCAAAGCCAGGTGAGCCCATCAGCACTGCTGGCCCCATTGTTCACTGCCTCTCAGCCTCCTTCTGTGCAGGAAGTTACACCCAGATTTCCATTATTCCTTCTCCATTACAAACAGCATGTACTTTTTGTTGCTGCAGGGTAATAATACTGAGTATTTTTCCAGCTGAGGTTGATATCAACAGCTTCTCCAGCTCATGAGCTGCCACAACCATGAATGCGTCATAGATAAGTACACTAACTGAGGCTGTGACCGATTTGTAGGTGCAAAATGTGAGTGTTAAAAGTCTTATCTGAAGGAGAAATGTCTCATTTCCAGCTCATAAGTGAATGTGAGTGAAATGCTTTTAAAATGCAGTGGTTTCATGTTGTGTTATATGAAATATGTATTGCAGGGCTGTTCAGCCATGAGATGTAAAACAGAGTTAGGATTTTTAAAGAGTGATTGGCCTCTTGCTGACACCATTAAAATTGAGACAGTGGTCATTTAGAGGCACCATGCACAATAAACGAGGGAGTAATGATGGATCCTGTTAGGATGTCTTTAACTTTAGATTGGTGGTGCAGTTTTTTCTCAGTTTCTGGTGTCAGCGCCCTGTTTCCTTTCTTTTCCAGCCATCTTAGAAATGGGATGTTTGGGGGAGTTAAGTTTTTTCACAGAAATTATGAAATGTTTGGTGTTTTCCTCTATGTTCTATGCAAGCTTTACTTCTTTGGTAGTTTAAAACAACTACAAGGGGAGAAATAGAGCACAATGTATATTTAGTAGATGCAGGCTTCCATTTGTAGATCAAAAGCTGTGAAAGAGCATCTAAAACCATGAAATATCTTGGATATCTGAATGTATTTTCAGAGGAAAAGTTGTTTAATAATGCTTAGCACTCTCAGCTAAATGGAGGATATTTACAGGGGTATGATAGAGACCAGATTCTGAATCGATGGCTGTAAATACTCTGTTGTGAGATGGGCACAGGGGCTTTCTAAGAACCTGCCTTGCTTTACAGAGAGAAGCAGTTGGTGGGAGGGAGTGTGTAATGCTGGGTTCACTTCAAAACTTCTTACTAAAATGTTGATTTTTTTTTTTTTAAAGCAAATATTAGCACATGAGCCTATCCCATTTCTACTTTCCTATGTGCAAACATAACTACATAACTGTGCACAGCTCTCAAAGTTTTTGATGTTTGCCATAGTACTTTGTGTAGGGTTTTGGTTACCAGTATCAGGGAAGCACAGTTGATGCTGCAGTGGAACATGAATTGAGAAAAGTGCTTTTTTTTTTTCTTTCTTTTTTTTTTTCACCAGTGTGATCCTGAATTATGTTGTTGACCTTGTGATTATTTCTATAACTTTCCAAAGGTATTTGGTAGCGGTTTGTATCTGTTTGCTGTGACACTGTAATTGCGAGGACTTTGGACGTTTTGTGGAGTTCCCCCACATTCAGACTTGCAATTGCCATGTTATGGTATGTCATCAAATACTGGGCGGACTTTATGCTTAAATATGATTGTCATGTTGTTATTAGCAGTTAGTTTGTTAGTTCCTGTTGTATCTCCTTGGAAGAGGTGGCAAAATCCCAGTGAAAGCTGGACGCGATAAGGTATCTGCATCAGTGTCTGGGTGGAGCCTGCAGGGTTTCATGTCAGGACCTCATGAGGTGCCAGCTTTCCCTCCAAGGCAGGTGATGTTCTGCAAGCACAATGGTACGGTGCCCATACACAGAAAAAGTAGATAACCTTTACCTCTGGGTGGTTTTGAAGTGCACAGATTGCTTGGAAGAAATACCATTTTTACATAGGATGTGGCAACGTCTTCAGCTGCGCCTGTGGCCAGAACTTGCCTTGCAGCTGCAGTTTGACGCCTTTATTTGCACTGCTGCCTGGTTTTCTGCAGAACTCATATTTCATCTCAGAATCTGAATTTCTTTGTGATTGTGGAGGCACATGTGAGATTGCTGTGGCTCCCAGCTCATTGCTGCAGGTGTGAGGCTAATTATGAAGACATCGCCCTGACCCGATGAGCTCTGCGAGAAGTATTTACAGCCCTGTCAAAGTACTGCACTCTGAGTAAGAAGATAAGCTTCAATCACAACAGATGATATCCTTTTCCAAAGTTAAAATAATAATTGTGAGAAAACTCTGTACCATGGCGTGAGCAATGGGGAGCAGTGTGGGGGAGCTGACACTTTGCAGGGTCAGTAGCTGCTCTTTGGAATAAGGGCTGAAATGTATTCTGCTCCCGTTTGGAGCCACAGCACCTTGCTGAGGTGAGCCTTATCTGAGCCACTGGAGCAAAGGCTTTGCTTACTCAAGGGATACCAGAAAATGAAAATAGCACATGATTTTAGAGCACTGGGTCACAGCGTGCTGTGTCCAAACAGCCCTGCCGGCAGCAGGAATCAATCAGTAACTGCTCCTGGGATGCTCACTGGCCTTCCAACCGTGATGCTTCAGTGACTTTTTCTTGGGCAATGTACGGTTCAGGGAAGGGTACGGCTGCAGAGTGGCTCTGGAAGACCGATGCCATCATCAACATGAGCAATGTAGACCTGTCTGGTGACTCATTAAAAATTTGAGGACTTCATTCATTTACTGACTGGGGGTGAGAGGTAACAGACCTGAAAATCCGTCTGTTCTGATAGTTGTACCCGTGGAGTTTTTGGCTATAAATAAGTGGTATTGCACAACCAAGCTAGTTTTCCCTTGGTAACTCAACACTTCAGTGCCTGGTCCAAGTGCTCTTCATCAAAACAGCTGCTGTAATTATGTAAATAGAGTGGACAGAAAAACAAGATAGTAATTAGGGCACCATCTGAAGGACTGGTGTGTTTCCACCTCTCAGGGCAGTGTAACACGTTTCATAACCATGATCTTTTCCAAGCAGTGTCTGTATCTTAGCATTCACAGGAAATGTTTGTTACTGGGCACAACATGCTGGTGTCCAGCAAGCAAAGAGTGGTGCAGGCTGGTGCTGAGCTGCAGTGTGGGAGACAGCTGGAAGGAGCCCATTGTCAAGTGCAGTGTTCAGCTGGACGGTAAGGGCTTCTTTAGTAACAGTGCTCAGTGATTTCTAATAACTGAGCTTCATGTCTGGTTCCAGAGGCCGGTGAAAGGGATTCTTGGAGTAAGTGAGTCTGTGTCAGTGCAGGATTTGTGCTGGGAGTGGTGTTTGATTCCCTGGTAAATACCATCACATGGAGACATGCGATATCCACAGAAGCCTCTGGTCTGTGTGAATTTGGTGGTGATCATTCGCTGTGTATTTCCAAGCACTGTTAGTTTCACCGGAGCTTCTTGGCTGGCATTGGCTGTGTGAGCAGCCATCAGAGAACTGCCCAAACGTTCTTCCATCTGTAACACAGTGTTTGTTGGATGAATACAGATTAAATCATAAACATGTTAAATTGCAGCTTTTAATCTACGTTGTATTGATCATCATAGAATGTTGTGGTTGGAAGGGATCCAAAAGGATCATCACTTCCACTCCCTGGCTCTGCACAGGGCCTCCCAAAGTTCAAATGCTATTTCTTTGAGTCACACCCTGCTCCAGAGCCAGTTTAAAAACAACTGAGTAGAACCCACAGTACTGAACTGTTTGTAACTCGAGGAGGAAAGGAAGGAGTTATTGGGATCAGTGTCAATATTTTCGTTTCAACCTTTTTAGTGCGAATTGAAAACTCCCAAAGTTTCCATCACTAAAGCATCACGTGAGGCCCTGCGGGAGCTGTCTGAAGGCAGCAGTCAGCAGGACCTGGCCTTGTGTCAGAAGTGCTGGTGGCCTCCAAATTCCCCTCCTGTGCTCAGCACCCTATGGGGTGAGCAGGACCCGAGGGGCAGCAGCTGCAGGCAGAGCCCAGCAGTGAGGGAGGGCCGAGGGGCATCCCTGCTGCTCTGTGCTTTCTTCTGGTATTTATGAATATTTACACACTTTTTTTTTTTTCCCCCCCCTCAATAACCAAAACAAAATTAAGACTCTTTCAATAATAGCTGTTGATAGACATAACAAAATGACATGAATGCTATTTCCGAAAAATGAAACTGAAGCAGGTAAGAGGGTTGCAAACTGTTGCAGTCTTCATTTAATAGGTGTCTTTTTTTTTTTTTCCTTCCTATTTTTGCTAACGTGTATTTTCATTTTGACAATCGTGTTTTTCTTGGTGTGTATTTCAGTTTGTGTTCTGAAGATTGCAACTGATCCTTCCCTGGAGAAGTGAGATCTGCTGGGCTCTGCAAGTCCTGTTGCAGACCCACGCTTTGCAGTTAGGTCCCTGGTGAGCAGTGAAGTCTATCCCAAAATTAAATTGTGAATTTATTTTAAATGTAAATTTAATTACATTAAAATGTAATAAAAGAGGAAGCACTCCGCTCTATGTAGATCAATTTCTCTTAAATTATGTGTGATGTTTTAATGGAAGGGTTCACCATATGCAGGAAAGGAAGATTGGGGTTTGTAGTGATGCCTTGCAAACCCAGCAGGATTAATAGCGAGCTGAATGGAGCATATAGTGAAATTGGGAGTGACCTTCACTTGTGTAGTAGGGGAAGAACCATAGGTGTCAGCCATTGACTGTGTAAAGAAAAGCACAGGGATCTACACCCGAGGTGGTGGTGCTGTGGCCTCAGATGGGTGATCTGAAGAGGGATTGGAGCTGGTGGCATTTGGCCTCTGCTGAGCAGCGCTGGTTGGTGTTCGGTTTGTCAAGCTATGTCTGTGCCTTAAGTTGGTTATTCTTTTCTTCTGTGGAAGCTTTCTGCCCAGAGGGCACATTTCCTTCAGGCTCAGCCAACATGCTTAGAAGGAGGGAGGAGAAATGCTGTTGATTTAAAGCCTTTCATGTTCTTTCTTCCTGCAGTGGAATCTCGTGTGTGACAATGACTGGAAGGGGCCCATGAGTACCTCCCTGTTTTTTGTGGGCGTGCTGCTCGGATCGTTCATCTCAGGACAGCTCTCAGACAAGTAAAGTATATGCACCAGAACCACTGGTCTTTGATGCGTTTTGCAAGCACTTCTTCATGTGAGGTTTGGTACGAGTGTTTTCTGTGACCACTGACATGTCCTAATTCTGTGACTGCCCAGTCTGAATGTACACAGTGTGTAGAGCACATGTCCTGACTTAGACCAGGATGTCACAGGGATCACTGGTAGGGATTATATTTACCAGTTTATTTTTTCAGAGTAATCACTTCTGCAGCAAATTGTATTTATGCCAGAAAATGTAAGAGATGATTTCTTTCAAACATTTTCCCTGTTACGTTTTTTTAATATACTGATCTGTGTAGTGAACTGTTTGCTGTGTAGAGGTGGAGTATCTATTATTGCTTTTACACTGTAAATAATGTTGCTGACAGTGAGTTGCTCATTCTGTCAGAAAGGGATGAGTGGTGTTTCAGCACACACCTAAAGGTGACTTGGCTGTGACCCTTGGAATGTTATTTTCTCGTGTCCTGTGGATCTCTTCATGTATTTAGAGTAGATGTGCATGTGCTCCCGGATCTTTGCTTCTTGCAGATATCTTATATCTTCCTCAGTATACACATGAGTAATTTCTGAGCATTTAATTCATGCTGTTCTTTTCTTTTTTATTTTCTTTTCAACTAATCCATGGAAGGTTTGGCAGGAAGAATGTGCTGTTCTCAACTCTGGCAATGCAGACCATCTTCAGCTTCGTTCAGATCTTCTCTACCAGCTGGGAGATGTTCTCCGTGTTCTTTTTGCTGGTTGGCATGGGGCAGATCTCAAACTACGTGGCAGCGTTTGTTCTCGGTATGGAAGTCCTGCTGGGCCCAGAATGCTGTCTGTTGTCCTGTCTGCTTCCCTGCCTAGGACTGGTTTGCTTTGTCAAGAAATGCTGTTTGTCCTCACCACATGTGGATAACTCATGCTGTCTTTGGAAGTTTCCAGTTGATAGAATTCAGTCTGAATTAATTCAGTGAGTTACCAGAGGATTCAAGAGTTTACCTAATAGAGAATAGAGAATTCCAGAAGGTTTCATGGGTCAGAGCCTAATCTAGGCATCTCTGAGTATTCTTTAAAGAAGCTAGTCTCTCCATAGGTTGCAGAAGATCCTATGGAGATCAAGCTGAAGCTAACTCCTAGTATATCTGATGGTTTTGAGTCCTCAGGTACAGTAGATCATTAAAAATATAGAAATACAGAAGAGTTGGCTGCTTCTAGCTACAGAAATACTATATGGTCTGCTTAGTTACCTTTCATACTTACAATTACTGGGTTGATGCAAGATCATCACGTGAGGCAGATCTGTGGTGCCTCCAATAATGCATGGCTGTGTTCTATACTGCCCCGTTAGTGTGTCTCAAAGCCAGTTATTTGTGGTTGCTTTTATGTTAAAATGCTAATCTTCGTTCTTGTTCTGAACAGGCACAGAAATTCTTGGCAAATCCATTCGCCTACTGTTCTGCACGTTGGGCGTTTGCATCTTTTATGCCTTTGGCTACATGTTGCTGCCACTGTTTGCCTATTTCATCAGAGACTGGAGGATGCTGCTGCTGGCACTTACTTTACCTGGGCTGCTCTTCATCCCACTGTGGTGGTGAGTACAGTGAAAACAGAAGACTTTAGACTTTAGAAGTCTTGTCAATGGGTTTTTTAAGAGCCAGATGTCAGCCAGGCTTTAGCATTGAAACTCAGGAGTGGACAGAAGAGCAGCCATTGTATCCTTTGCTGTTCCCAATTCTTTAGACTTAAGTCTGCAGCTTTGTGAGTAATCTCTGTCTGATTCATGTGTGAAGAAGTTAGTCTTCATTTTCCTTGAGGGTTCTGGAAAATTAAGTGATTGTACATGGAAAAGGAGGCGGGAGAGGAAGGGAAGGGGAAGAAAAAGAAGAAAAAAAAAAAAAAAAGCTTTTTTTTTCATCCTTCTGTAGCAAATAGCACCCATTAGGTAAGGCCTAAACTAAAAGCAGAATGAAAAAGCAGTTATTTTGGAGTTATTTTTGCACACCTGTGCAACCTCAGTATTTCCTGCCATAGTTAATGAAATGCTGCTTTCCAATGACGTGACTTACACAGTTTAAGTCATCCGCACGGTGGTGGTGTTTCTTCACTTACACATAAAATGAGTGAGATCGCATCTGGCTTCTCTTAGTGAAGCTGAAAGACCCACGCAGATTTCACTTTTTGTAAACACTGTCACATACAGCCAAGTCAAGTGATGATTTTATGTGCCGCAGTTACTAAGCAGGTGCCTCCTCATTTACAGAATGCTGCTTGTGCATTCACATTTCTGAGTTTCTTTAAACCATTTTTCCTGTACTCTGAAAGTTTCTGTTGCTCTTTTTTTTTTTTTTTTTTTTTTTTCCCCTGAATCATTCTTCAGCTCTTTTGTATTTTTAAAACATGTTTTAGTCTGTTCTTCAGCCTATGAGTTGGCTCTTGTAAATCTGATTTCTGTTGTCTTAGTTTTAATTTCTGCAAGGCGTGTCAAGTTTTAAGCTGTTTGTGCCTGGAACAACGTGTTGGTGTCTGAAGCAGCACGTTCTTTGGAAATGCTGGCATATTATTCTGAATCTTTCTTACAGGATCATTCCAGAATCTCCACGGTGGCTGATCTCTCGGGGAAGATTTCAAGAAGCAGAAGACATCATCAGAAAGGCTGCAAAAATTAACGAGGTTACAGCCCCAGATGTAATCTTTGACCCTAGTGAGGTGAGCTTCACTTAGCAGTCAGGTTGTTTGCTGGGCCTGTTAGTATCTATGGAAAGCAATTAATTTCCAGTTTTGCCTGCACTGGGTCATGTACAAGTGGTTAAAAGTTCATCCTTTACTGGAAAAGCCTTAAAGCAAAATACCCTTTCATTAAGGTTTGAAAAGCCCTTGCTGTTCCAATCCCGTGCGACATTCAAATGAAAACATCAAGACTTTTTTTTTTTTTTTAATATGGTTAACAGCTTTATTTTCTATTTAAACCACATTTTTGGAAGTGAACGTAATTAATTTGGTTTGCCTATTGCTTTGTGATCTGAATACGTCCCAGATGAAGCCAGCAAATTAGCAGGAAATCTCGTTTATCCCAGTGACTCTGAGTACAGTGGATCTCCTTAAGATCCCAGGCAGTTGCCAAATGGCTTCTTTGGGTCTTCCAGGCATCTGAGACCTGGCCACGTTGCACTGAGTGTATGCCTTAGCACCTAACAAGGAATTCATAGTCTCCTGGTCTCTTAGTCTTTGTTTTTCTCCAGCTTCTGATCTTTTTGGACAGAAGTATCTGATTCTGAGTTGCTGGATATAGATAATACATATGTTCTGGACAGATTTTATCCTTGTCTGCACTGATAGAAAAATAGTCCTAGCTGGTGGCATTGGAAATAGTGCTCTTCAAGTTCAACTTCTATTTCATGTAGAGGAGATGAAAACTTGAACGTCCTTGAGCTGGAGTAGTTAGCAGTAAAATTGTTCTTGTTTCCTTCAGGTATCCTTAAGCTGTAGAATGAGTTCCACATTCATTTATTCACAGGTCAGACAGACAAATTGTTTGGATAATCCAGGGGAATGGGCACCTGTCTAGGCACATCTGTAGAGTCTATCTGGGCACAGTTGCTCAGCTGTATTCCCACTGACCCTAGACATTGTCTAGTTGTTGTTAAGAGAATTGCTTGTTCCTATCCTTGTATATTCTCTTGATTTACAAAGCCTCTTGGGTCTTGCAGTCTGAGCCAAATGTCTAGTCATTAATCTCAAATGTGTTGCTACTGAGGCTGAAAAGGCTTCATTTGGCTTGCAGATAGCTGAGGTGCAGACAAGCCTAGTTATCTAGGCTAAATTCTAGATAGTGGGATAGAAATCCTGGTCTTGCTGGAGCAGAATGCCAGAAAAACCTAGACCACCTGATGATGGCTTTTGCACTGGACTTGGAAGAACCTTTTGTTGTTGTTGTTGTTGTTGTTATTGCTTTCTTTTTCCTTCCTTCTTGTGCTTTAAGCATGAAAACTCACCCTGTGCCAGAAAGAGGACAGAAAATGGGGTCTGGCTCCAACATTCAGTTAAGATAATCATGCCTGGAATGCCTCCATTTTCTGTTCTTAGAAAGAAGTACTGATCTGTTCCCTGTCTCTGAGTGGGGCTGGATTTTGAAGCAGCAGAACAGTTCACATTTTCCCAGGGAGAGGGACTGGAGCAGGCTGGACATTTTTGATCGCAGAGATTAAAATCATAGCACATCAACTTCCAGAAACACAGTTTACCACTCAAAGAAAATGGAACTAGATTAACAGGGGTTTGTTTAACTGCAGAACTCCCAACCATCTTTTTTTTTTTCTTTTCTTTTTTTTAATAAGCTGTGACAAAATAATTTGTGTGAAGCCTTTCTTCATCTGCTGCCCCTTTATCCTCTTCTTTTTGTGTGCTTTCTGAAGAAGGCTGGCATCTTCCCCTGAGGTTTTAGGAAACATGTTTATGCTGCAGCAGGGTTCTCAGGAACAGGCTGGCCCTGAGGCACTGTGCAGCTGGAATGGAGGAGCTCACGGGGCTGCTGTCCAAAGAGTATTCCTCTGAAGTGTTTTAAGTCTGAGGTTTCAAAACCAGTTTGGATTTCAAAACCAGTTCAGATTCATGATCACAAACAGTCCACAGAGTGTCAGTAGGGCCGGGTTGGCTGAACTGTCTGATGTGAGGGGGATGAACAAGTTTGGTTGACAGGTTTCATTCCAGATGCCTTCCCTTCCCTTGTCATAGCTTCTTGCTCTGTCCTGTCCTGCTAAGGGACTGTATTATCTGGCAGGGCCCTTTTTTCTCATCAGCGATATAAATTTTGCATTGTTCCTGGTTTTGTTTTGTGGTTTGTTTGGGTTTTTTTTTTCTTTATTTTTTTTTTTCTTTCTCTTTTTTGTGTTTCCTGTTTGCAAGTTTCTTGGCAGCAAAGAGTGGCAGAACTGGAAAGCACAGAGGAACGATCATGTGATTTAACAGAAAGGGCTGTGAGCTGAGAAGCTGCTGCAGCTTGTGCTGGGGAGGCTTAAGCTCAGGCAGAGTAAAAGCTATCCAATGTAAAGAACTGTTTGCCTTTAAGAGAAGATTAAGGTTTATGAAGGCAAATGCACTGAGTTTTGGAGTGCGTGAGCAGTAGAATGCTGTTTTATCTTCCAGGTCTTCAGAACCAAATATTGCTTGGAAATAACGTTCACTTGGCTGCAGAGGTTATATAAACTTTGTGCTTGCGAGATGTGGAGGAGAAAATACATGTTTTGAGTTGAGGGACAAGGCTTGAGGGCTCCATGTCAGTCTCCAACAGCTAACTTGCAAAATATCACCTGCCTGAGATGGAGGAGGATGAGGAACTAAGTTTAATGCATAGTTGCTTTTATCTCTTTACTGGTGTGCTGGAATGCATCCAACTTCTTCCATTGAACCTGTCTGATGTTCTAGGGGAAAAAGAGTTGTAAGTTGAACTGATACAAAGTAGAGGATGCAAGGCCAGGCAGAAGGAGTTCAGAAGTAGTTTAAAGTAGTGAATGCACTGTATTGGAGTGACAATCTGACTTTGTAATCATTTTCACACACCGTAGTGTACACAATGCACACAAAAGGCGTTCAGTCTTTAAATTTGTAAATTAAAGCTGTTGCTTTATAAGTCAAGCATAGAAGTTAAAACAAGCAGCTTCTTTTATGGAGTCTAAGGCAAAGAAAATGCTTACTAATTTCAGCTCAAATGGTAAGTGACTTTAAAGAAGGGGCAGCTACTTTTACAGACACTTGTATGTAGGCACAAGAGACGTTTGGTTAAAGGCAAAGCACCAGTTTCAGCTTTGCAGCACACCAAAATGGTCCCAGGTGTACTCAGAATACTGGTGTGTAAGTCAAGCCAATGGGCTTGTTGTCACAACTGTTCCATTTGAGGAATGCTGATGTTCCATGCTTTTTGTTTGCTTGTTTTCAGCTGCAAGATTTGACTTCCCAGGGGCAACAGACATACACCATTTTGGATCTAATGAGAACACGAAATATCCTCACTATCACGATTATGTCAGTGATTCTGTGGTAAGCAGGAGTGTGGTTCAGGAATATGTTGGCACAAAAGTTATAAAACAGTAAGAAAGCTCCCTTTGAACACTGAAGTATTCTAAAGAGGTGTGGGCAAAACTAGTTAGCTTGAAAAACAATGGGCTGAAGTGACATCATGCTGTTTGTGTAGGCTCCTTGTTACGTGTGCTGAAAGGCACATGGTAAATGAAGTTCTGCAAAGAGAAAAAAGAGTCAATGTTGTGGAAGTTAGTTGCATATCTTAAATGCTCTTGCAAATCCTGCAGAAAAGTATTTGGTGGCTTTGGGCTAGTTTTGAACTGGTTTTACCTTGTTGGTCAGTTGCCTAATCTGTTTTTATATCATTTCCCAAAATATAAAGTATCCTGTGCTGATTCACAGCAACATTTCATATATACACCCGTGGTATATTCTGAGTTATGAACTGAAATTCTCTGCAGAAGGTGTAATTGCATCAAGGTTTGCCAGTGTGATAAGGCAAACTGCTACTGAAAGTGAGTTCCAGCAAGAACAAGTAGGTTTGTTTGTTTGTTTAATACAAAAAGAACTCCTAAAAGCCCCATGTTGTGCAGCATTATGGAAAATACCACATAATAACTGCCGTTGAGGAGAACAGCTTTACAGGCACGTCATACAACCAACAGGGGGATTACCTCTGCTATCCTAGGCAGTTTATTTTAAGCAATTGAACCATGAAGGTTGTTCTCATGTGAAGTGAGAGGAAAAGAGAACTAAATTTTGGTCAGTGATACACTTAATGCTGTGCAGTAATTCTGCTCTAGGTTCTGCTATGACAGGAATGCAATGAGAAGGGAAGTGCTGAGTGCTCCGTTCTGATCTTGGACAATTCCTGAGCCAGGATCATTATTTACCACGTGCTAGTGAGGCATAACCTCCTTTTTCCAGCGTCTCTAAAACAATATAGATTTCATCACCAAAGACACTTCTGTGTTTCCCCTGGTCACATGTGCCAATCTGACAGTGACACAGTTAAGATAGCATTGTTCCCAGCCACTAAACTCTTGTTAACCCAGGCACAGAGCCACGCAAATACAACTTGAATGGTATCCTGCCAACTTTGGGCATGGCAGAGGAAATCCTAGGTTGTTTGGATCTGCCAGGATGCCATACTCCTTTTGTCCGAGCTCATTCAGCAGGGGAGGGTAACAACCCAGGGCATTCTAAAGAACCATCTGATGGACCGTGTTCTTCTTTCAGGATGATAATCTCCGTTGGTTATTTTGGACTTTCTCTTGACACACCCAACTTGCACGGAGACGTCTATGTGAACTGCTTCCTCTCAGCAGTGATTGAGGTTCCAGCCTACATTATCTCCTGGCTGCTGCTTCGAAATCTCCCCCGACGGTATTCAATGGCTGCTGCGTTATTCTTGGGAGGCTGTGTTCTTCTCTTCATTCAGCTGGTGCCTTCACGTATGGAATCGTTAGTTGATCTCAAACACACATGATAGGTGAAGTCCGGTGCCATGCATTGGGCAGATGTGGAGGAAAAGTATCCTGAAGGGACTAAATATAGACGTATGTTTCCTATTTTTGCCATCCTTCCTTGGTTCTCAGTGCTCCAGCACAGGGAGCTCACAAAATGTACCAGGTCAGATATGTTTGTAAAGATAGGTCCTTGCTTTTGTGGTCTGTTTGGATCAGGACCATAGTCCAGTTGGCCCTAATGTAGATCTTTGGCAAGATGCTCTGGTAAACTCGTGCAGGTTACCTGAAGGCTGCAGAACTGGCTTCTTAAAAGACTGCCACTGACTGCCTTTAGGGCTTGTTTGAAAGTTAATGTGGAAGTATTTTTTATAAGCAAAGATGCTTGCACTGTATTACTGTTAATAGTTAAAATAATGCTTTGCAAATCTGAGGAGGGCAAACCAACACTTAATGGATATGAAAACAGCACACATCTTCAGTGTAATTAGACTGAGGGCTGTAGACTCCATCTGATGAGGAGGTCAGATATGACGGGGGAATAATCTTTGTTGCTTAGCACTTCTTTATTCTTTGATTTATAAACAAATGAGGATGAGTTTATTTTACATAGGTAATGTATGAGTTACTTTTTCTTTTCTTTTCTTTTTTTTTTTTTCCAAAGTTAGTTGGAAGCTGATATGATCTGTTTTGATTTTCCAATCCAGCTGTCCTGGTTAAAGTCAGCTCAGCATTGTAGAAATGACTAGATTGTAGAAACCAGAGTAGCAAAGTAAAAACAACTTATTCAAATGCTTAACTTTGCTCAGTTTATTAAAAAGGGATACATGGCATTGTTTGCAATAGCAAAGATCTGCCCCCTGGAATCTTGAGAAAACTTTTAACTCGTTGTCCTGTTGTACTTATTTTTTAACCTCCTCGAGAGGAAAGTGGAAATGTTGACTCCTAGTTTAAAAGAAAGAAGTTGCCCATGCACAGACACGCATGCAGGAAAAATGGACACCAGATAATGCAGTTAATTACACAGGAGTTATGCAATCAGTAAATTTACTAGATACCATGAATTGCCAAGAGTTTTATTGAAGCTGTTGCATTTTAATTTCAGATATTCGTGCCCTATCTATTCTCCTGGTGATGTTAGGGAAGTTTGGGATCACATCTGCCTTTTCAATGGTTTATGTTTACACGGCTGAGCTCTACCCAACGGTGGTGAGAAACATGGGAGTTGGAGCAAGTTCCATGGCCTCTAGGCTTGGCAGCATCCTCTCGCCTTACTTTGCTTATCTTGGTAAGTGAATGTGCTGGGGGGACGCTGGTGGCTGGAAAGCATTGGTTCAGTGCTGCCTGCAAGGCTTAGGACAGAACTGTATCTCAATGCAAGACCCAGTTGCGGGGTTTAAAATAAAGCAAAACAAAATCAGTTCTGCTCATTTGCTCTCATTCTTGGACAGCCCCATCCTCACAGACACTGTGGGTGTGCCCACGAAGACTGTCAGCTGCCCAGCACTGCAGTGCTTATGTCCGTACTGTGGGTCTAGAATCCACTGTGGCACAGTGGAGGTCAGGGAGCAGCAGCTGCTTTGGATGCAGGATACTCAGAGGGTTTTGTTTTAACTAACAGCTGCTCTAAAGTACAAACGTTGTCAGTGACTTGGAATTGATGCTTGCTTTTGTTGCGTTCTGCTAGGTGCCTACGACAGATTCCTGCCTTACATCCTGATGGGGAGCCTGACTGTGCTATCAGGAATTCTGACTCTGTTCCTGCCAGAAAGCTATGGAATGCCTCTTCCTGACACAATTGAGCAAATGCTGCTGGTAAAAGGGTAAGTATTGCCTTCTGATTTTTATACATCTGTTTTATCTATAAATGTAAGTGCATGCCTCTGCGTATGTCCCCATTTGTAGAGTCTTGCTAAAGTATTTGATTTGCTTTAAAGCGTGCTGACAGTAGCAAAGGCCAGTTCTATACAGACTACTGCAGTCACAGCACAAGTAAGGGCCAATATACCTGTGTACCACAGAAGCTGCTGGTTAAAAGTTGGCTGTACTTACAAAAGAGTTCTAAGAGTTATAGCAGTGACTGAAGAGTTACAAAGAACTGTGTAAGGGACACTGGTCTGGAGAGAGGTGGGATGCACTGCACTAAGAGGGGCATAGAATCTTTGCTGGTAGGATGGCTGACCTGATAAGGAGGGCTTTAAACTAGGGGAGGGGCAGCTAGCAGCAGCCTTGTGAGGGACTGTTGGGCATGGGTGATGTGGAGAAAAAGGATGCAAAATCAGCAAAAGGAGGCTTTGGGGCAGCACCAGCTCCAGCATTTGAACATAAGCAAGGAAATATCTACAGCGTGCTGTTCTGGGGAAAGGCAGGGGGTGGGGAAAGGTACTTGCTGTGATATCAGCCTGCTGGGGTGCCTCTCTGAGGGGTTTATACGTGGTGCATGCAGCGTGGGGAGTAAACATGAGGAGTTAGATTTGTGTGTGCAGTTGCAGATCTTGTTGGGATCACGGAGACGTGAGACAGCTCTCGTGACTGGAGTGTTGCAGTGAAGGGATACTGGCAGGAGAGAGATAGGAAGGACAGACTTTGCTTTATATGTTTGCTTTTAAAGGTATAGTGACATTTTATGGATTTAATAACCAACTCACTGACAAAAGTATTTGCAGCCCACGATGGTGAGGTAACAATTCTGGTTGGAAGGGCTTTGTTTTTAGTCTGTATGTTTTAAATGATTCTGCAGTATCAAACTGTCACAAAGTAATTTACCTTCCTAAGTTCTTAAAGTGGTGCAAGTACTGCTGAATTCTTCCAGTTTATTTCAGCTGACCTAAAAAAGCACTGAGAGTTGGACCTTCTGCCATGGCTCCGAGTGGAGGCGGTCACTGTTAGAAAAGGACCCATTCAACTGAAGTCAACAAAATATTAAACTTGGAGTCTGTAATGTCTGATAGGGTTCAGAATATCAGTCTTCTTTCTCTGTTTGCTCTTTTATTCTATTTTCCTTTTTCTTTTTTTCCAGACTAGAATACAGGCCTGCATCTACTGCCAAAAGGAATTCAAAGGATGAAGAAGAAAATCCAGAGATTTTTAAGAGCACATCTTTTTAATGAAATGCCTACTTCCTGATGGACTGAAAGTTAAATGGATTTGCTCCTAATGCTCATTCTAGAAAGGGCTAGTGGCAACACTTCTTCCTGCAATTTTAACCTTATTTATTAATTTAAACACTGTGTTCCATATATTCTCTTTTTATATGACCACAAATACTGTGTAGCCTTCACTGATTTTTTTCAGCCAGTTGTTTTAATGCATTAATACCAAGGAACAGTATCTGATCAGACCTTTGGAAGTAAGTGTACAGGTGAGCTGAACAATACTTGAAAGTGAGTTCAAGGGCTGGGGAGCACCTGGACTCCACAGCAAGTCTTCTTCAGAGCTAATGCCCATCAAGAATTTAGAAACACTAGAAAAAAGCTGCTAATTACTTTTGATTTCTTGACTTCTGTCTTTGGACAGGAAACTTATTTATTAGAGTGAAGGTTATGCAAATATGCCACTGTGATCTTATGTGAATTTGCATGTGCTGAGTTTGCTAGCAGGTTCAGAAAGATGCAAAGAAAGATTTTTTTGAGAATGAATTCTAACTTGGTGTGTTGTGTGTAGGCTGAAAGGGTGGTCTTGCACAGGACACAGCGTTGAGGTTCTGCTGACAGGGTCCTCTCGAATCCAATGCTGGATTTCAGCTACAACTTCCTGATGACGTTGTTTACATCTGACACTGGAACATGGCCCACTTAAGGCTGTATTTATTTAGAATGATGCAGAAGGTTTTGTCTGTGTGTGGAGAGGGTGATTGCAGAAAATTTTGGTGACTGCTGAAAATTTTCTTTCTGAATTGTTTCGGTTTTTAAACCATAGTCTGTGCGATGTGGATGGCAAAAGCAATTCTGCTGTCTTAGTTTCTGACCTTTCTGTACACACACACATACACATGCACATACTATCAGTAATCCATGCCCCTGCCTTGACCTCGTGGTGAGAATTCCCGAGATCAACATTTACAATGCACTTACGACCACTGGATTTTGATTCTCGGCTGCCAACTGTACGTCTGCTGCGAGGTCTGTTATTTCACTTCACTCCTGTTAGTTGTTAACGTGAATTGTGTTAAGATTATTTTTTAAAAAATCATGTTGAAAATCTGCTGAGGCTCTTCCTTGGATCACAGCAGCACCCTTGCCATCGCCCGTGTCTATTTAAATATGTGCAGACACGTGATCTCGTTTGTGCCATTCTGGTCTTGCACTGCATTCCAGTGTGACAGATGTGCGTGGTGAAAGCATTCATCCTGTAGCACTTGTTTGTGTGTTGTCCTGTCTTGTAGAGGCTGAATGAGCAGAACCCAAATTGCTCTGCTCGGGGCTGGTGGGGCCTTGCTGGCTGCTGGCTCTGGGGCATTGTGCAGCTCTGTGCTAACATCAGCTGCTCCGAGGCTTTTGTTAACCAAAGCCCTGTACCCGTCCTTGCCAACTATGCTTTCTTAAGCTGTAGGGTTTCACTGCTTTCTCTGCATCTTCTCACCTACGTGCTCGGTGCTCTGACAGGCTGATGGTAGCAGGCCCAGATGATAGGGGGAAACTCACTGTTGTCATTGTCAGCTCCTCTGGGAAGAGAAATCCCAAAGCTTTGGCAGGTTCCACGTCACTTCTGGTTGATAGAAGGTCATCGGCTGGTGGGTTTAAAATGCACCCTGTGCTTTGAAAGTGGAGCATAAGTTGAGAATCTGCATTTTGCAACTTCACTGCCCATCGTGTGACAGCCTTGATGTGTGCAAGTAAACTTCAGGAAAGTGCATGAAAGCAGGCAGGCTGCTGCATGGTGGTGGGACACATTCCCCACCTTTTCCAGAATACTCATTGCAACTGTAAGAATGTGCTCTAAAAGTCAGCACGAATAATTGTCTTTGTATGCCATGTCTCTGTTAGGCTTACAGGAACTGGGACGTTGAGAAGCAGGTTTTTGTGCTGCAGACGAAGCCTCGCCACAGGAATTTGAGGCAAAACATTCAGCTGCAACTTCCTTGTCGTGAATTTGCCAATGTAAACAGCTCTGCCCCATGAATCTTTTCCTGTAAACTGTTTCAGAAGATAGCCTGAAATGTAAGATACGTGCCTGCCTGAAACGTGACCTGTCGTGGAAATTCCTGCTGAAGCCCATCCGATGTCTCATTTAGCTGTTATCTTTAATCTGCTATTTCACTCAGGTTATGCATCTGCATGTGCCTCGACAGCGGGCTTTTGTTCTTGATGATTCTAATGTTTATTAAGTGCTTGTTTTGGATTTTTAATATGATTAAATTGGGGGAATTTCCTGGTCATGACTAATCCTACTACAATGACAAGTCTGTGACACAAGTTATATTTTCTTCCTTGCTAATCTCCTTAAAATCTAAAAGTGAGTCAGAAGCAATCTATTTAATATGGCATCCTGTGTTCCTTTGTTTACTTTCCTCTCCTACCCTAATCCTTGAGCTTATCTCTGCAACAGGGAACTTCTTTTGATGTGAAGTCAGAATGCAGCTGCTAAGTACTTCCAAAAGAACCCCAGGGGATGTTTTAATAGCATCACCAGGCAGGGGTTTCGATCTGGGCAAGGAGGATATGAGGGTGGAGGGTCTGACCCAGCTGGAAGGATGATGTCAGTGCTGGCAGCAGGTCAGATCTGCACCAATCGGGCCGTGGGTGCCTTCTGTATCAAATGGGGGAGTTTAGTGCATAGGGTCAGGTTGCACCTGGTTGATGAATGTGCTGCTCAGTAGTGCAGAATCTGTTCTGCCGCCCCTTGTGGAAGGCCTTGTTTTCCTGAGAGCTGTCCTGTTATCCTCCAAAAAGTGAGGAGTGATGCTTTGTAAGGGGTTGGGCAGAATTTGCCTCTGAAAGAGGTAAAACCAGGAGTGCGGTCACTGCACGGGAGGGTGATACAGAGTTTGGCTTTCAGGTGAACTGTAACCTGTGAATGCAGGAGGGCTGTGATGCCCTTATCGTGCGTTACAACCACTGAGATCTCTGGTCAGGGAACATTGCTGCACGCTGCAGGATCTCTAGTGAGGAAAACAGCATTAAGGCCTTGGCTTGGAAACTGGGTTCCCTTCATTCCCAGCCCTTTGATTCCTTTCATCTCCCTGGGAGAGATGCACAGCCCCGTGACTTTGGTTTCTTTGCTTGCAAGTGGGAATATCGTTAGCTCAGAAAGTATCACAGTTTCTTCAGACTGATGTTCACACTCAGCAGTGTGTGATTCTCTGGCACCACTCTCCTGGCTCTGGATATTGTGCTCTGAAGAACGTCTTTTAATGGTTCATCTTTCGGAAGCAGGCAGCTTGGGATGGCTGCTGACAGCCTGGCTGAGGAGAAGCATCACTTCAGCATTAATTTTCTCTATGCACTTAAGTATGTTGTAAAAGTGTTGTTCTTCCAGGGGACTTTCCTTTTGAGAGATGATGATACTGTACTGCTGATCTCGTGGAACTTGAGATGAACATGAGTTATCCCCACCTCTGTTTACAGCTGCTTGTGTTTCATGGCCTCACCCACAGGGGTTCATTTATCTCCCTGGGGACCGTGAGCACAACAAGCACCTGAGGAAGTGGTTGGGACTGTCTCTGTGATTACATTTGTATTTCAGTATATGTAGAGTAGGACCTTAACTTGTAAAGCCTTTGCTTAAAGCACAGAATCAGCTTAGGCAGCATAACGCGATGCTCATACGTGCCTTTGGGGTGCTTCGACCTGCTGGTAATGGCCACAGCCTTGTATATAGAAACGTATGGAAACTTCTTCTGAGAATGTAAATACTCTTAACTAAATTGATTCTTACCCCCTGTTGTTGTTGTTGTTGTTGTGTTGTTTTTTATAGAAAAATGCTTATTGTTTTTAAAATTCTGAATAAAATCATATCTGGGATTCTCATTCAAATGAAGTATTCTCTTAATTTGTTGCATCATCTTTTAATGTGTTACACAAATATCAGAGGCGCTTCTTTTTATAATCCTGCAGACTTTATGATGGTTGATTTCTTTTTGTTGATGTGTTCAAAGCCAAGTGGGGAGAGAGGGGGTCCTTATAGCTTATCATTGTCTGTCACTGCTGTCTGTAGCTCCACAAATGGTCTTCAAAAACCTGAGCCACTCCTCCTCTCCCAACCACAAGTTCATTGTGACAATGGGCAAGCAGTGAGGTGAGATAGTGGGGCACCTGGAACTGCTGGGCTGCGGGATGAAGTGCTGCTTGTTATCCTCCAATGAGGGCCGGAGGCAAAGCAGGGTGCAGAACTGCTATTTAGGTAACAGCTTATTTCACATGGTCCCTGTAGAATGTGGGTCTTGATTCTGGAACCCTATGAAACATTGGAGGAGAACGAGGTTGTATCTTGACCAAGTGCCAGCCCTCTTCCTTTAATTGAATAGCTTCCAGCTGGTTAAATCCTTCCTCAGTGGAGCACCTTTCTGTTGGATGTTTGTGGAGTTCCATCATTTAACAGCCCAGTGCTGTTTGTGTATTGGATCCTTTTGAGTCAGGGGTTGCGTGCATCCAAACAGCAGCAGTTCTGCCCGCCCCTGTGTGCGCATCCCTGGGCTGTGCCTGCTTGTAGCAGCTGTGCAGTCACTGTTCATCCTCAGCTGCTGCAGCACTGAGCCCTGCCCCGTGCATTCTGCTCCATCTCCAACAAAAACTATAAAAGCAAACGAGAAAAAAACAATTATTTACGAACGGGAAATCCCTGCTGCCTCTGTCAGCCTCTGCTCTGGGCTGCTGCCTCGTTTCTTAGACTTCTGTTTGTAGAAATAAATGTTTCGGAGAGGGGCAAAAGCCTACAGCTTTCTTCTGAGCCGCTGGGGGTTATAGAGATGAGTGGCTACAGCTGTACCGGGAGTTTCTCTGCCCCGCTCGCACCTCTAATGCGAGGTCTTTAACCTCTAACGCCGCTGCCCCTTCCCTCCACCACTTCCATTTGCCTTCGGGCTCCCCGTTCCTCGTGGGTCGGGGGCCGAACTCTCCCCGCAGCTCCGTGCGGGTGGGGCCGGGGCGCTCCTCCTCCGTAGCGGAGAGGGAAAGGGAAAGTGAAAGGGAAAGAGCGGGCGATGTCCCCGCAGCGGGACCGGGGCAGGCGGCACACGCAGCCCGCAGCGGGGGGCAGGTAAGCGGGGAATGGGGATGGGGGAGCGGGGCGGGGGCTGCCCCGACCGGGGGTGCGTGGAGGGGTCGGACGGAGCCCGGTACCGGGACGGGGTGCCCCGAGCGGCCGCTCCCGCAGCCGGTGAGGTTTGCGGTCCGACCGGGTGCTGCTGCCGCGCAGTCCGCCGTGGGCAGGTGCGGGTTAAAGGGGAAATAACGGCTTCTTTGGGATCGAGTCTAACACACCCGCACTCGGGTATCCCGCAGTGCACCGAAGGACTCCTTTCCCCCCCTTTTTCCCTTTCTGCCCTCTCAGTTCAAGTTATCTGAGCTGTTTTTTCGCATCCCGGCTGCTTGCCTTTGCCTCGTATTGCTCTTATAGCTACTTTTTGATGCAGCCAAGAGAGGCAGGGAGGCACCGCTGCATCACAGACAGACGTTGTGCTGGTGGAATCAGCATTTGGGAAGGCAGAACAGGTCCTGTGAAGTCCCTGAATATAAACTGATTTGTGCAGATTGTAATTAACCACAACTTTATTTTCCCTTTGCTCTACATCACATCAAGTGTGAATTGCGGCTCTGGTAAATGCTGGTGGTGATGGCAGAGCAGGAGGAATAGGGGACGGTCAGGAGCCTGAAGAAGAGGAGAAATCGATTCGGTTAGAAGAGAGCAGTGAAGCTGTGTGAGCAGGGAGGGCTGTGCTAAGGAGATGGGGCAGGCTGAGGCCAGATCAGGAGCTCAGCTCAAAAGTTTTAAGATTGTGGTGGCCATGAGTTCCTTCTCTTTTTCTGTTGTCCTCTCCTTAAAACCACAGGTAGCTGCAATCTCAGGGCCCAACGCATCCCTGCGTGTCGGGGAGACAAAGCTGCCAATGGGGAGACTGAGAGGAACCCGTGGCATCAGGCTTTACCGGAGGCAGGAGGTGGCAGAGCTGAAAGCCCCACACTGCACCTTTACCCTGGGCAGCTGAAATCCAGCTGTGCCTCTGCCAGCTCTCCTTCTGGGGAATAAAAGCCCCATTCAGCAAACAGCCATCACACAGGAACCAGGCAATGGGACAGGGAGCTCAGTGCCATCAGGGCTACCAGAGATGCTCTTCAGATGCACAGAATGCTCGGAGTAGAGCTTGCAGAGAGCTGAGGTTTGGACAAAGAGCTTGCTGACGCCATCTGAAAATGAGGTGAAAATGAGGTTGGGCACAAACAAGGCAGTGGGATTTTCCCAACTCTTTGCCCTTAGCTCAAGAAACAAGGCTGTGAAGCAAACTCTGGAGTTGCACTATGCGTGTTCTGGTGACAAATGCCTTAGAGGAGCTGATAGAATGATCCACTCTGTCTTTGGAGCACTTGGGGAATGCTGGCTGTGGGGCGAGGAGGCAAAAACAGCAGTGTGTGCTGCTCACCTCATATAGCAATAGAGACGTGTTTATGGTGTCTTGCAGCTGCATGATGTTGGGGATTTTGGTGCCCAGAGCTGAGCTGGTGGCCTTGGTGTGAGGGTTTGCAGCTGAGCTCTCGTGGCCCTGCACCAAAGTGCTCCTCCTTGGTCCCACTGAACCTCTGGAGATAAGGCTGCAAATTCATCGCTGGGAAAACTGAAAGTTGGCTCAGTTTGTTGGGTTCTGGAAATCATGGTGCCAAGAGCAGGTGGCAGCCAAAGCATGGATATGTGAGCTCTGAGCTCCAGCTCTCCCTGAGACCTGCCCTCCTCTCGAATTGAGCCTTCATGGCTCTCCTGTGATTTTCTGCATCGTCAGAGCTCGCAGAGTGCCTGGCAGGGCTGGGGATGCAGGCTGAGGTTCCCTTGCTTTCTGAGCTGAGTCAGAAGAAGCTCCAGCTGCCAGAGCCCTTGGCTCATCTCCTACTTCGTGCTTTGCAAAGCCATAGAGCTCTCTGCTCCTGTGATTAATGCGCTGCTACACAGCAACTGCTCCAGCATTTGTGATAACGCAGACCCGAAACAAAACTCTCCGTTTCTGCTTATAGCATCAAACGGGAAATTATGTAATTTTATATATATGGTTTCCTTTACTAAGAAAAGCTTTCAAAGCAGCAATGTTCGTTTGTCCAGCAGCACAACGGGGACGTCCGGGCCGCGGTGCTGCAGCAGCATCAGCTCCCGGTGCCCGGAGCACCGCCCAGCTCCCCCGCCCTGCGCACGGGGCCGGAGGGACGGGCTGCAAAATCGGCTCAGCCTTCACTGACATCAAAGGGATCCCGCAGCAGCCCGCTGGGATGGAGGCGGGGGCTGACGAGAGCGGCTGAGCTGCGCCTTTCCCCGGGGACTGCAGAGGGCGGTGGCACCCAGCGGCGGCGGCGGCCCCAGGAGCGGAGCGGTGCCGCCGTGCGCCGGGTGCGCCTGCACTGCGATGCTCGGGAGCTGCGTGCTGCTGCTGCTCTCCTTCCTTCCCCGGGTGGAAAGGGGCCTCCCCGCAGGCGAAGCAGTGTCAGGGCACGCACGGAGCTCGTCTCGCCCTATTCCGAGCTCTTTGCAGGTGGAAACTGCCCGTGCAGGGGGCAGGAAAGCTGCAGCTACGTTGTTCTCGGGCAGTGTGTTCTCTGTGGTGTAGAGGCTGATGGCTGAGACTCGCAGCGGAAGGCTGGAGGATGCTCTGACAGCTGAAGGCATCCTCAGAGCACAGCCAGGGCAGAGCTTTGCTTTGACTTTGCTTTGTTTCCCTGCTGGACTCCTTTCCCTTCTCACATCCTTTTCTCTCACACACTGGAAATACAGTTTGTGGCTGTCGGTGCTTCTCAGCAGAGCGTTCCTCTGCTCCCAGTCAACCCCAGCAGCTGCTACACACAGTGGCTGTGCTGTTTGGCAGGCATGGGGCAGTGAGTTGCTGCCAGCCTCGTGCCCATGGTGCCTGCCTTCCCCTGGGCCCCAAACCTCCCCCTGCCAGCCCTGTGCAGGAAGTCTGGCACAGCTCCATTCTGTTCCTACCCATTCCTTGCTCTCAAAGCCAAACTCAGCCCCGACAGCAGCTTCAGGCTGTGTCACATCTCCCCAAGTTCCTACACAGAAACCACTGTGTTTATGGGGCTCGAGGATGAGTTCAGCTCTGCATGGGCTGCAGCACAGCTAGAGAGAGACACAAAAACATGAGAACCACAGCTGTTCCACTCATCGCTGTGCCATGAGCTCTATGGAGCTTCATTTCCTTCAGTGCTTCTTCAGCATCACCGCAGCCTCAGCCTCCTGTTTGTCACACGCCCGGGCATCACACCGTCCCACCCTTCCTGTCTCATCTGGAGCTGCTGTGGGGAAGGACCTGCCATGGCAGCTGTGCTTATCGCTCCCCAGCAGCTGGGGATGCCTGCCAAGCACAGCCCCATCCTGCCAAACTCGACTGAAGAGCTGAAAAAAATCAATTATATATATATACAATTATTTTTTTTAAGATGACCAAATCTTATCAATATAGCCTCTATGAGGCAGGATGGAGAAATTACTGTGTGCTAAACGCCAGAGCAATGCCAAAGTGCTTTAGGATGTAGTTGTGCACAGTGTGAGTCACGCTCTGACATGGATCATGCTTCACTTGCCCCACGTGGGAAAGATATACATCTGTTCTCCTTAATGCTGGCTCTTAGTGCTGGCTCTGCCATGGAAGCCTGCAGGGAGTGCTGGGCTCCTCCCCACCTGGGGCCATTAAAGTACCAAAGAGGTGTTCGGCTCCTTACAGAGCCTTTGTGATTGTTCCAGTAAATTATGTCCACGATTGCTCCTTGAGAGCCCAGACAAGGATCCCTGGAAGTGGGGCACACCACGGCAGTGATGCAGAACCGCCCCTCAGCCGCTGTGTTGGCACTGCAGGAGGAAGCGGTGGTTCTGCAGGTGAGACAATTAATGGGAACCCAACTTAATGAGGCTGTGTGCTGCTTACACAACAAAAATGGTGTTCAGCTGGTGTGCAAGTAATTAACTGGTGACTTAAGCTGAACTCTCCCGCTTGCTATAAATACCTTGCTTTCCATCAGTAAGTGAGCGTGAGGAGTGTCTGCAGAACCAGTTCTGCCACCCCTTTACAGGAAAAGGTTCTTCTGTGCAATTCTCATAAATCACTGCTGTCTGAATGAGAAGTCCCATCCCACCTGGATGCCAACAGCGTTGGGCTGCCAGCTTCTGCCTCTGCCCAACACACTCCGTCAGTGTGTGCAGATGGGGAGGTCCCAGATGGCAGCAACTCAGAGTCTGTGCTTTCCCTTCTGTTACCCATATATCTGTTAGGAAGGAGAGTTGTATCCTGGCCACCTAAATCACCTGCTCATAGGATCAGTGAAATACAGAAACCTTCACATCCCACAAACAAATGCATTGTTCCTTCCTGGAGGAAGCAGGCCATGAGCTTTCAGTACAGACATGGGATGCGTGGGTCCCACTTCTGCCCAACTCTGGGTTTCTTGCCAAGTTGGAGCATCCCCAGAGTATCCTGATCAATGATTCCTTCAGGGTCTGCCGACTCTGGGAAGTCCCTGGTTAGGGATGTATATATTTCTTCTCCTGACACCCAGCACAATTGTAGCTGGGTTTGCCTGGAGTTTGCCTGCAGCAGCTGTGTGCAGGACAGCCGTGCAGTCCCACTTGTGGGCACATACATGAGAAGTCTGAAAAGTGAATTTAGTTCTCATTTGGAGAAAGCTGACATTTATCATCCTCACTCAGCTCCTGTGTGCATGCCATTCTGGGTATGCAGTTAATGATCTCCAGAGGGCAATAAAGCCAACGGCTCCCAGACAGCCGTGCTGGGGGAATTGGTGCTGTGCCCATTGATGCTGCCAGCAGTGTGAGGTTGCACGGGGACTGCTGCACTGTGCAGTGTCTGTGTGATGGGGACACGACCTTTGGAGCAGCCCTGCTGCAGGCTCAGTGCCCTGCCAGGCGTGCAGCACAGTAATAACTGTGCTTCTCGTGCTTTGCAATTATCTTAGCTGCCTGCTCTTAGTGCGTGTGCAAGAGCTTTTATTTGCCACGTGTATGTTTTTATCAGCATGTTATGTTTTGGTTTAATTCCTTTCGTTGGTGGTGTGTGATGCAGCATGCTGGTGATGCTGGAGGTGGCTGGGACTGATGGAGCTGAGCTGATCTTATGCCACTTGAGAAATAGGAGTAACTGGAGAACTGGATAGAGAGGAACCTGATGAGGTTCAGCAAAGGCAGCTGTAGAGTCCTACGCTCAAGGAGGAGTAACTGCATCAGTGCAGGTTGAGAGCTGAGCTGATGGAAAAGAGCTCTGTGGAGAAGGACCTGGGGGTCCTGGTTCACCAACAGTTGACCATGAGCCAGCAGCATGCCCTGGTGGCCATTGTTGATGGTGCCCTGGGGTGCGTGGCACAGAGTGTGGCCAGCAGGCAATGGAGGGTCTCCTCCCCTCTGCTCTGCCCTGAGGAGGGCACATCTGGAGCACCGCACACAGTGTGAGGCTCTCAGCTGCAGGCAGATGGGGAGCTGCTGGAGAGCTCAGAGTGCAGAGATGGGGGCCTGGAGCACCTCCTGATAGGGACAGGATGAGAGCCCTGGGGAGGGAGAACCAAGAGGGGATCTGCTCAGTACTGATCAGTATCTGAAGGGCATTAGGAGGACGGGGCAGGGCTGTGTTTGGTGGTACCCCGTGACAGGATAAGGGGCAGTGGGAACAAACTGGAGCCCAGAGAGCTCCATCTGAACATAAAGAACTTCCATGCTGTGAGGTGGCAGAGCCCAGAGACAGGGCTGGGAGACTCTCCTTTGGAGTTACTCACTCCTGCCTGGATGCTGTTCTGTGCAGCTGCTGTAGGGGACCTGCTGAAGATGGGTGGACTGGGGGATCTCCGGATATCCCTTCCACAGGGACAAGTCCTCAGTTCTGTAATTCCGTAACTGCAAACTACATATAGAAACACAGGTGGACACTTTGATTTCATGTACATTATTTCCATGGATCAAAGTTCTCCTGTGTGATCCTTCCCTGGTGCAAACAGCCTCGGTTTAACCCTATTGGTACCATGCAGCCCTGCTGGTGCAATACAGCCCTGCTGGTGCTGTGCAGCTGGCTCACTGCTTCTCCCCACCGGGCCTGAGCTGTGGGGAAAGAAGCAAACCATTGTGTTGAGATAATGCAGTAGGGAAGAGATTAGATAGGGAGAAGGATTGCCTTATCCATCCGACCCTTGGAGTTCAGACCCACGAGAAACAAGAAGGGGAGGCGTGAGTCACAGGCAGCACTGCTGCAATGCACGTTTCTGCATCCTGAGGGTTTTGCCTCATTTCTCTAAACACAAAGCACAGCCAAAAGCCTTCTTGAGGAGGTCGGTAAACATGGCAGTGGCTGTCCCAGTCTGCACAGCTTTTCTTCTGAAATAAACAACTCTGTACAAAATAGCTGATGCTTCACGTGCTGCAGTCGCAGCGTCTTCCTCTGTAGGAGCATTGCGGTTAATGATGCACAATGTGTGATGAGGCTGTGATAACGAGTGACTGTGGGAGGTCCCTCTGCACCTAGAGCCTTGTCAGTCTCTTGAAGGACTTCGATTTGTATCACGTACACAGTGCAGATAGAAGCAGCCCGTCCTGTGCAGTGCTGATGTGCAGCACGTGAGCGTGACACCTTCCTCTCGCAGCACCAGACCATGGAGCTGCCCTGCGAGGGCTGCAGGTGGGTCTGAAAACTGAACTCAGCCCATTCTCATAGAGCTGATGAAATATTTCCTTGCAGTGTTACTTTGAAACTGTGTGATGCCCCCCAGCTTTGTGGGAAGAAGAGCAGTGTGGGATGCCCTGCAGCTTTTTTCCTGCTTATCCTCTGTGCAGTGAAGCACAGCTGGAGCAGAGGATCAGAGTGGATGTCCCAAAGCCCTGCTGTCCCCATGCTATGCCAATGGTGGGAGTGCAGGAGGAAAGCTGCTAGCTACCAAGTGCTGTGCGTGTGCATGAGCAGTGCACAGGAGGCAGTGCAAATGTAGGAGCTGCAGCAGGTTGTCTTCTGCCACCAACAAGATCTATGGGTGCCCTCTTGGTGGTGATTTCCTTGCACAGAGGGGAGCTGCCCACGTCTTGCAGCACATTTCCCTGCTGCAACGTGCCCCATCAGCTCACTGACCCAGCACTGCGACCTTGGCTACCAGGAGCACACCACTGGCTCTGCTTTTGTTTGGCTTCAGAGAGCACTGTCCTCTGGCTGACAGACATAAATCTGACCCAGACAGTTTAAAAAAATATACAGTGTCCATTTGTTGAAGTATGTCCTTCCCCAGTAATTTGTCTTGCCTGCACTCTGTTTGGAATCAAATGTACACACATCTCCAGGCACAAAAAGCAGCCTGGGGGGAGAGGGGGGAAGCAGGGGGTGGTTTGTTGTGTTGCATTCAGCAAACCTCCTCTCTCTCTCTCTCTCTTTTTTTTTTTTTTTTTTTGGCATGGAAACATGGGGAAAAAAAGATATCCTGGATGGATACCTGTTGTTTCGTTTCAAAGAATCATTAAAGTTGGAAAAGACCTCTCAGACCCCCAGGCCCAACCCACCTCACCGTGCCCAGTGCCACATTCCCATAGCCCTGAACACCTCAGAGATGGTGACTCCCCCACTCCCTGGACAGCCTGTGCCCATGCTGACCTCTCTCTGGAGAATAAATTGTTCCTCACACCCCCCTGACCCCCCTTGGCACAATGTGAGACCATCCCCTCTCATCCTATCTCTGTTTGCTGAGAGAAGAGTCCAACCCCTACTGCCACAGCCATCTTTCAGGGAGCTGCAGAGAGCACTCAGCTGCAGACAGCTGGGGTATGGGAACTCTTTTGGCTTTAGAGCCCTATTCCTGCTGTGTGCACTGTGCTGCAGGGCTCAGCCCGACACAATGCTGCCCTGGGCAGGAGGGGTTGCAGCTCTCAGTAGTTCTGTAGTGCTGGCAGCTTTGCTCTGGAGAGGTTTTTGGGAGCGTGTCTGCTTCCCTATTGGCACCACTGTTCCGCAGAGCAGGCTGTGCTGCAGCAGCCGTGCTCACAGCTCCTGCAGTGAGGTGCCAGCCCTGCACGGACCTTGCACTGCTGCAATGGAGAGCTGATTGCTTCCCGTAAACCAGGGCATGCAGTGCTGGGATGAGCCAGGCTGAGGGGCTGCCTGGGTAAAAGTGAATGATTGAAGCCGAGGCGCAAGCATGTCCCCATCTGCTTTGTCTTGAGCAAACTGGCAAAGCAATAATACTGTTCTTGTACAGAGAGCTGCTGCAGCACCTCTGCATTATGAAGGTCACCCATAGGTAACCCGGGCTGCCTGGCTGAGTTCACGCTGTTCTGCAGCATCACAAAGCATTGGTGGAGGCGTTTGCTTTAATTATCACAGTGAATCTTGTAAGTGTGTTGGTTCTAGGGCTGTGCTGCTGCTGTGTCTGTCACAGAACCACTCTGAGCTCCCCACACCCAGCACCACGGCGGGGATCTCTGTGCCCACCAACCACCATCCCACTGCTGATCCACAACGAAGGCAGGAGGAGCTGCTCAGCTGGAGGTGCAGGAGGCCCAGATGTGGGTCAGGCCTCTCTGGCAAAGTATTACCTATAGCAGCTCTGCTAAGTGGGAGTGTGCAGGCTGCATTCTTTGCTCACTGCCTGCAGTGTCACTGATGCTGCCCCACACTGCTGTCATTCTGAGGACATTTCAGGGCTTGAGGGCCGTGTTGCATTGAGAGCTCATTGCACACACCTGACACAGCGACAGGAAGGCTTTGCAGTCACATTTGCATAGCAAAAAAAAAAAAAAGGCAAAAGTCAAAGAATCAAAGCTGTAACTGTAAAAGGGAAGAAAAACCCAGAACAGCCCTTTATCCTGAGCTTTGCAAGGTGGAGCCACCGGCTCTTAAAGCTTCATTCATGCGGGAGGGGAACTAAAGAGGTAAATCACCTGTTGTTTATTGGTGTTTGCAAACTGCAGTACCCGTGCTTGGCTGCCCTCTACCAACAGACCTCGTGTGCTGTGGGTGTGGGGCCTCAATTTACACCACCTGTGCTCTGCAGGGTGATGCTGGGTGCTCATGTCACCCCCAGTGCCACACTCCTCACTGCCAAGCAGGGAAGCAGCTCAGAGCCCACAGGGTGAGCACAGCCTCAGCAGCACTGATTAAATTCTTGTTTGAAAATGGAGGAAAATCTCGTGGTTGGCAACCTTGCACATAGCAGAGCCAGTTGATCATTAGGGTCCTTTTCAACCCAGGCCGTTCTGTGATTCTATGATTCCATGCAAAGGGGCAACGTGCTCCAACATTAGGAAGGATCCTGCAAGCGTTTTGCTCGGGTTGGTGGGGATGCAGCCTCCTTTAGCTGCAAGGGGAGTGGGGCTGTTCTGGGTTTGGGATGGCACTGGGGAACCATGCAGCCCTTCCCACCCCTCCGTGCCCCACTTAGCTGGACTGGGCCAAGAGCAGCCGTGCCTTTTGGCTGACCCAAGAAGAGCAAAAATGTTGAGCTTAGCACTGAGAAGGATTGGTTTGGAGGAAGCGATGGGGAATGGCCCCAAGATGAAAACAGCAGAGCACAGCAGTGTGGCTGAGAGCCGGAGCTGTGCTGGGCTCTTCCCAAAGCGCAGCACGACGCGGGGCTGGTGGGCAGCCCATGCTTACCAACTGCTTTCAGAGAGGCTCAGGGATATCTGCATGAAGTAGGAGAGAGAAAAAAAACAAAAAGATAGCTAATGAAATATCCGCAGGAAATTTTGACATAATTTCCGTGACTCAGCTGGTTAATATTAGCCGTGTTACATAAATGGAGGTCCAACAGATTGCCCTCTGGGCAGTGCAGGCCAGGCGGGTGCTGAGGGCAGGAGGTGGTCGGGAGCTGCCCCAGCTCCATGCCAGCTCCATCAATGGACTCAACAAATGTTTTCATTTTGGTTTTCTATTTATGTGGGGTATTTTAAGCAAAACCTGCATTTCCTGTGGGAAATTCCACTTTCATCTTGTTTTGGAGTACATGAATCAAAGCACGGTGGGGAGACATCTCCAACCAAGTCCAATTCCAACACCCATTTCAGCCACTTGAGGCTTTCTGTGCCACTCACCAAAAGCACTTTATCAGCATCACCATCCAGATGCTCCATGAGAAGTTGATGGTCAGAGTAAATGATTGCAGGCAGGGGTTGGAGCTGGATGATCCTTGAAGTCCCTTCCAACCCAAGCCATTCTATGATAAAATGCTCTTTTCCAACCTTAATGATTCTATGATAAGCTATGCCTTCACTTTGCCGGTATAGTTCTATTTCATGGTTCCAACTTGCTGATGTGCTTGGGCTATTTTGCATCGCCCTAGGGCTGTGCTTTGCCTTGCAGGGGCTCTGCCTGCAGCCCCACTGCTGTCGCCTTTTATCCTTATATGATTTTTACCTTCCTCTCTTTTTTCTTTTTAAAGTTGAACTAGAAAAACAAAAACACTCAATGTGTTAACACTGTCCCTTCCCTTACAGCACGTGGTCATACCGAGGAGATGCACAGGGAGAGGTCCCACCAGGACACCCCTCATCACAGGGGTGCAGCGGTTGATTACAGGGTCCCGTGACAGCTCCACATCCACAGTGACCGAAGGACCCACAGGGACAGTGGTCCTGGAGGTGGCTGGTGACTGCAGACTGCTGGATTGCTCCATGTCTGGATGGGATGCGTGAGGGTGCTGGAGATGCTGGTGGCTGTGGGTTTCCTACTGAGCCCGAATCATCGCAGCCAAGGCAGGCCAGGTTGGACGGGGCCTTGGGCAACCTGAGCTGGATTTCAGCCTTCAGATTTCAGCTCCCAAAATGTGCCAAGCACGAGCCTTCAGCAAGAGCTTCGTCCACCCAACACATGCTGGACTAATTCATCCCAGTCCAACCCCTCTCTGCAGGAGTTTTGCCTTCATGGAAGCAGCCGGTGCATTAGAAGTTGGTTTTGGAATGCACTCACAGTGCCAACAGCCACAGTGACCATCCTGCTGCTGGGCTGAGTGGGGGGGGGGTCT
This sequence comes from Meleagris gallopavo, assembly GCF_905368555.1. Classification (NCBI taxonomy): domain Eukaryota; kingdom Metazoa; phylum Chordata; class Aves; order Galliformes; family Phasianidae; genus Meleagris; species Meleagris gallopavo. The sequence goes on from NC_139418.1 coordinate 16,446,190, forward strand.
GCAATGGGGATGGAGCCCGAGCCGTGGCCTTGGGACCCGGCTGAGTTTCCCTGCTGCCAGATGGGGACGGGGACATCAGGAACAGGACACATCTAGGAACAGGAGCAGGTGTTGCCTCGCTTATCCTGGGGCTTTAAAGGCCAGGCTCACTCCTAGCGAGGCACTGGGTCCTCAGTTATCTGCCCAGCTCCTTATAAAGTCAGATTTGTCATATCAAAATACAGTTTGCTGTAGAACAGAGAATATTTAGAAGGGATTTGGTAAGAAACATCTGCTGCTGTACTGAAAATTCAATTCAAAGTGTTAAAGACTTAAAAAAAAAAAAAAGAGGTTTGGGTAAAAATAAAAGGTCTTTGGAGAGGTCTCCTTGGCAGGATCCTTTTCTCCCTGGACATACAGCAGATTTGTTCATGTTTGTTTGTCATTATCCTTCTGAACATCAAGCCAGAGTGCAGCAAAGGCTGGCTTTCGAGAGATAAACCTGAAGGAGATAATATTTCACACTGCATAAAACGCACCCCGGGAATTTTCAGTTCTTCTTTGTAACATTATGAGGGCCTATATAAAAAGTGTCAGAGCTCATGAGCTAAAAAAGAAGAAAAGAACAAAAAAAAAAAGCATCAGCTTGTGGCTTTGGATGCATTCAGTGCGCGTTTGTGGTCGGAGTTTCCCAGGCTGCTGGGGGTGAGCGCCAGGTCGGCCCTCGCACCGCGCTGTTTCTGTATGAGTGATGGCAGGCAGTGAGCTGCAGCTCTGTGGCTGAAGGCTCCGTCCTGCAGAGGGGTTTGGGATGGGGATCTGCTGTGTTCAGTGAGGTGGGAGTGGGCGCTAAGCCTGGATTTGAGGGATAGCAACAGGTTTTTTCTCCTCAAACGGCGAGGTTTGGCTTCATCCTTGTTAAACTTCGTTGCCACAAGGTGAGATGGGTGAGTGTACAAACGAGGAGGTGCTGCAGAGGGCTGCCATAGGAAGAGGTGGAAGAGGTGGACCCCGTAATCAACCGCAGCAATTAAACCCAAGCCCAGGGTTCCGCTGTGTACAGCCCTGGCTCACTGCAGACAGGTTGTTGTGGTGCTGGGGTTTACTTGTCTGCTTGATCTGTGTGTAAATACAAGAAGGCAGGTATACAAGCACTGCCCTGCACTCTGCCTGGCTGCTCTGAAACAAACCCACAGCACACCATCATTAGAGGGAGGCAGTCCAGGAGGTCCAACCCTGACACACACAGGTGTGCCCGCTGCCAGCCTGCTGCACTGACCTGTCTTGCTTCCATAGAGCTCCACGCTCATTCACTGCACCAAAATTAGTCCTAAACCCCAAAACAAGGGGCAGATCTTTTGGTTTTCTGTATTTTCTCCCCTGGGTAGGAAACGGGTCAGGTCTGCCAGCAGAACAGACCACAGCAGATGGGTTGTTTTCCTAGTGCACATCTTTGCACGAAGGAAGATGATACCTTACATGTGAGGTGCCACCTCAATCCATCACAAGCCTTTCCTTGTCTCCTCCATGCCCTTAGCAGTCAGACATCTGACTCCGATTGCTCTCTTTCCCACTTGATATAAGGAGTATTGTGCATGAAGGGAAGTGCACGGAGGTGAAACCCTCTGAGAAACATCACGGCCACTTCCCTTTTCCCATCAGCAGATATTGCTTCAGTTCCTATTTCCTACCATTAACTTGCATTGGCTTCAGGACCTGTTTACTGCCTGCTTGCTAAGGATTTCTGAGCCTCGGACCATGACCTAATTTCACTATTTAAAATCAGATCTTCCATATTCCTATTGTGCTTTGTCTCTGAATTAGCATTTGTACAAAATAGTTCCATTTTTCTCTGCCTGCAAGCAACATAAGATAGAACAAGGCGCTCACACCGTGGTACCAGGAGGGCCCAGCCATGGGAACAATTCCTGCCCCCCCATCAGGTGCCCTCTGCCCACCTCCCTCCAACCAGGCCCTGTGCTCCCCCTCCGGCCCTTCATCTTACAGAAAAACACAACAAACACCGGTGTGTATCTCAGACTCCCTGCAAAAGCTGAGGGTTGCAGACCACCAGAAAACTGCTCAGACAGTCACAGTGGCTGAGCAATGCTGGCTCTCACCATCACTGCTCCGCTGCCGTCCTGCTGCTGCCCCAGACCCTGCGACCTTTGCAGCAATTATTTTTGGTTCTGCGGAAAAGGAAATAGGAAGTAGAGCTGCTCTGCTGTTTTTGCACACCGTGGGGCTGCCCCGTGCTCAGACAGTTCTGCTCGTCCTGCGGAGCACTTCTGTTGCCATTTATTCACTCTGGGATGTTGCAATCAGACCAAAACAGCAGCGCAGTTACCTGAAGGTGGAAATGGCTGAGGAAGCATCCTGGCAGCGGGGATGCACTGCTGCAGTCAGAGTGGGACACAGCTTGAGAGATGAGCACGGCTGGGCTCCAGAGCTTGGGCTGCAACCATCCTGCTGTTCTGGAGCTTCTGATGCCTGGCTCAGAAATGTATCTGAGGAAGTTTGTGTGTTCTTGTTCGAACTGCACTCATTCTTGGCCTTAATCCCACCTTCCCCTCCAACAGACAGACGGACTTTGTGTTTGGCTCTGCTTTCTGCTGTACAGCGGTGCTGAGGCCTGCCACTGCTCAGAGTTAATAGAAGGTCTGAGCAGCTCTGGTGGGTGCCCAAAAAGGACAGGGACCAGCACTGAGTTGTGCCTGCACCAGGCACAAGGCAAAATGGAGCTTCTGCTCTCCGTTATTTCCTTATGCCTACACATACAGAGGCCGATGCTGTGGAGGCCAACAAGTTCAGAGGTACTGCACACCTCCTTCCAGCTCTGCTCACCGTCTTCACCCCGTTTTCTTCATCAACAAGTGAGGAATGAGCTGGTGTGGTTATTCTAGAAATAATGTGCGTTCTGAGGCACTTCCCACGCTGCATAGAGGCAGAGGGATTCTTTAACTTGGCTTTCTGCATCTAGATTTTTCCACTGAGGAGGATTCTTGAGAAATTAAAGCCACTTGTGTGCATGGCTGCAGCACTAATAAGACCCAAATGTGGGCAGAGGTTCTGGGAGCTTTGCTCTTGGTGGCTTGCTCTGCCTCAGATAGCAAATTTAGGGCTTTGGCATGAAATAAATTGGCAGAAAAGCCACACATAGACTGATGGTGACTCAGCTCTGCTGCTGAAGGCATGTAGAGGGCACCGGCTGGGAACTCTGCTGTGTGTGCAAAACGTGAGAGCTGTGCTGGCAGAGCTGTGAGTGTGGGGGAGCAGGAGGAGCTGCTGCCTGACTGAAGCACCAGCAAAACTTTAGCTCAGCTGAAGGGATGCTGGAGGAGCCAGCTGCTGGTAACAGAGATGGGAAACAGGTGGTAAATCAGTGCCTAAAGAGGAGAGAGCAAAGAGCCGCCTCAGTTGTGGTTATCTGCTCTGTGTTGGAGGAATGGAGCAGAGCTGCGTGAAGGCTGGTGATCTCTCCTTTGTGTTTGCTGGCTGTGAGTTTGGCAGGATGATGGGAAAATGCCTGGAAGGTAATGGCAAAAACAAATTCTTGGTCTGTCTGACCCATGGGGCTGTGAGTGATGGAGATCAGGTGGCGGTGGTGGGATGCAGAGTGGGAGGAAAGGGGGAGGACTGGTTAGCCTGGATCCTCAGCATAGCCTTATGCCCTAATGACTGCAGCAAACATGAGGCAGAGGGCAGCAGCAAGGTGTGCTCTGGAAATGCTCAGCTGGAATGTAGTTTGGGCCAGGGGGACGTTGGCAGAGTGAGCATTTCCACTGCCCCCTCCCTGAGCACCGTGGGCTGTTGTCAGTGGCGGAATCACAAACAGCCACAAAGGACGCGCCCTGATTTATGCATCAAATACCAGGAAAGGCTTAAATTCTGTTTGTCACTCGGCAGATGGTGACGGTTGCCCCAGCATGTGAAATATTTCATGCCTGACACCTCAATTCAGGAAACAGTGGTTTGCTCAGCAGAGGCACGGGAGGCAGAGAGCTGTTATCAAGGGTAACACTGCCCTTTGCTTCTTTTTCTCCACTGACAAAGTTTGTTTTCTAGAGCAGTGCTGTGCCCGGGTGCACATGCAGTGGGGCACACCCCCAAACCGTGTTGGTTTTTTGGATGTTTGATACCATAGCGAGTTCGTTTTCCTGCAGGGCCTGGCTGCTGCCTGCAGCCCTCACTTGCTGGGTTCCTGTTCCCTGGGCACCTCGTGCCTGAGGTTTGCTGAACCACAGAGAGCTCATTGCAAAACTGGGCTGTGGAAATTGCTCCTGGTGCTCTGGGCTGTGGTTCTGTAGGGCTGGAGCAAAGCCTTTACAGAGAAGGCAGCAGCAGAGGGGTGCTGCACCATCTCCTCACCTCCCACCTGTGTCCTGCGGGTCCAGTGCCTCAAAGCAGAACCAAGCAAGGGAAGATGGGCATCTTCCTCCTCGTTCTCACCTGGGACATCTTCCTGCCTGTCCTTACACAGGCCGTACTGTGACCAGAGCTTCCTCTTGTGTAGACAGAGGATGTGCTGCTCTCAACCTTGGAGGTGATCCCTGGTTTCCCAGGGGGTTGGCAACACCGTAACCCATCTGGAGGTGGTTCTGCAGCTGCAGAGGTTCAGGGCTTTGCTCCATGGTGCGCAGACCAACCTTTGTGCCAGGCTCTCTGCACCCCTGCAAGTGGCTCAGATCCCAATGTTACCTCACCAGGGAGAAGGAACAGCCACCAGAATTGCAGCACGCCCCACAAACACAGCAGCCCTGGCCAACAGGGCGGGACTTGGCAGTCCTCATGATGTCTTGTCTGGGGTCAGCACTGTGAAAATGGGTTGTACCAGCTCTGGTTGGACTTCTTATTCATAACTGTCCCTTAAACTCGCTTCTGAGTGTGCATTGAGTTGAGATGTATGTGTTTTGAGTGGGATTCTCTACACTCTGAAGGCAGGGGGTAGGAGATGTGGCAGGCGTGCAGCTATTTCCTGCAGCAGCATCCGCATGCAAGCAGGGCGTGGGAGCAAAACACTCTTGTTCATGGAAAGCAACAAAAAGCTTCTTCAGAGCGTTAAGCTTGCATCTCTGAAACACAGGAAATCCTTGATTTGGGTCTGAAAGAAAGTTACAGTGCAATGTACTTGTGTGGTATGGTGTCAGTGCACCAGCTTAGAGCCCTGGGGCTGCAGGTGGGATCGCAGCTGTCCTGCAGAGCCCTTCCCAGCAGAGGGAGGCTGCCTTGAGAGACCCAAGCCTCTTAAAGTCAAAGGAAATTTTAATGGTATCTTCCCTAAAACCAGCGGCTGTGGAAGGACCGTTTCAGTAATAAGTAGAGCTTTAATTAAGTCTATCACTGAGCTGACAACTGCTCAGTCACAAGATGTGACTTAAAAATAGGTCCAATCTCCCTGCCTGTGAGATGAGTGCACAGCAGCAGGGAGCAGTGTGGTCCTCATACAGCTGCTGCAGCCCCATGGCTCCGGCGGTGCTTTGCAGGCAGCATCCGTGGGGCTTTGCTGCAGCTCAGGTGCTGTTGTTTGCTGGGTGAGTGTGATGGATGTTAAGCATTAGTGGATAGGAAGCTGGTGCAGTCCACGTGCTGCTCTGTGTGTCCTTTGGCAGCAAAGGTGAAGAAAACAAAGCGGTACCTGCCTGGACTTGGTTGCTCAGCTCATTTCCTCTTTCTGAAGGTAGCTGGAAGACCTTTCCAGCATTCAGCTCATCACAGAACAAGCCCTGTGAAATGAGACCTGGCCATGTTCCGTGTTATGCTTGTGGTTAGCCCAGGTCTTGTTACCTAATAGCACAGCTTGCTCCTAGCTGTTGTGTGTCGTGCTTGTGCTGGGCTTGCTTTGAACCAGGGCCAGCATCTTTATGCTGCACTTCGTTCCCTGTGCTGCCACTGCTGAACCACCACTGATCTGCAGGGAGCAATGCTTCCCTCTGCTTTCAGTTGCCCAGAGACAATTGCCATTCTGCTCCTGGCAAGGACCTGCCCAGCCACTCCCTTAACCTGCACTACATTTAACCGCTGCCCCACCTGCTTTAGCACAGGTTCCCAAGGGGACAGAATGCAGACATCCCTCTTCCAGTGGCTGAGCTCTTTGAAATGCACCGGGCTCTGTTCTGGGGGTGGTTCCCCAGAGCAGTGCCACATCTCTGCTCACTGCAGCGTTGGGTGAAGCGGCAGCACACAGCACTGTGGTTTTGTACTGTGAAACAGAGAGCAATAGACAAGAGCTGTACCTGAGGTGTGAAATTTCCTACACTGAAATAGGGCTGTTACTTCTCCTGCCCTCCTGTTGTAGCCAAGTGCTGCTCTGTGCAACCATCGGCAGAGCCCTTGGGTGTTCCTTCTGTGCAACCAGAACACATGCACTGTGTGGTCCTGAGAGCATCCCGCAGCCCAGGCCTGGCACTGGGCAGCTGCAGTTCTGGCAGTGAAAGCTACGTCTGTTTGTTTCCTTGTGGCAGAATTTCCCCCTATTCCTGGAAATCTCCTGGCAAACCAATGCCTACTCCATCCGTGCGTGTGTCCTTTTGCTTACTTCTGACTTCATCCAGCCTGCCCATCCCACAGAAGGGAAGGTTGACGGTCCTGTGTCCATGCAGTGTGGATCCTGGTGCCTCAGCTCATGCTGGGTGCAGGGTACGGACAGCAGTGGCCACCACTTGCCCACTGTCTGGACATGCTTCTACCCATCCCCATGGCTGCAGTGCTTGTTGCTTACTCATCCTCCTGCCTTGTTTCCATGACGTGGCACTGATTTCCATGTTGCTGAGCAGGGTAATTAGTGGAACGAGTGTATAATTGCACTCAGGCAACAGTTCAGAATCCCTAATGGGGTGGTTTCACACCTCTGTTCACACCCAGCCCTTGGACTGATGCACCCATCAGCAGTGGTATTAACACCTCTGTGCTCAGAGCATGGAGAAAGCCTGTGGACTTGGATGGTGCATGGTGCAGCATGGGGGCTTCAGGTTTTAGATGTTTTCCCCCTTCTTAGGGAAGACTTTCACCAATCTGTGCTCTGATGCTGACTTTCCCATAGGCATTTCAGCCGAGGAGAAGCCAGCCTTCTGCTGTGCAGTGGGACAGGCTCCTTTCCCCAGCCCTGTGCAACAGTGGGCTTTAATCAGCAGCACTCAGGACATGCTCAGCAGTGAGCTGCTCCATTTGTGCCATGTTGGCAGTGTGGGGCTTTGTGTTGCGTGCACAGATGTGGGGAACCTCAGGAACCAGCAGAGGACGATGATCCAGTGCAGCCAGAATGATGTTTGCAGACCTGCACGCCTGGCTGCTAAATCAGCAGCCATTTGACTTTGTAATACTAACAAGCGTTTACTATTAGCTCCAGTTATAAACTCATACCTTTGGTCTGAAGTATGGCTGCCCTTCATAGGTGTGATATCACAAACCACGTGGTTTGCTGGAAATGTGTCTAATTATCAGACCTGATCAGCATGGCAAACAAAGCTGGGACAGTAATTGCGGGCTGTGCTGCCTGTGGGGCAAAGCTCACTGAGGTGCCTCTGCTGTGGGCACTGAGAGCAGGTTTCTGGGCACAGCACAGCTCTGCACTGCTCTGAGGGTGCTGCTGATGGGAGGCTGAGAGCTCAGAAGGGTGCTGAGCAGAGCGCCTTAATTGTGGAAGGGCATTTTAGTGATGTGTTTGGACACATCTGTGAAAAACAGCAATGCTTTATTTGTAGGTGAAGGGTTTTCACCGGGTGGGAAAAAAACTGCTGCAACAAACAGGTGCATGGAATTATTGCTCCTGCAGCACTGAAGGTCAGTTGGCAGCAGCAGAGCTGTTCTGCACTCTGGAAGAAGGATGGTATAGCAGTAAACCTGTGGGTTTACTGGTTTACAGCAGTGGGTTTACAGCTGTGGGAGCTGCTGCTGTGGGACTGTTTCTGTGACCATCATTTTATTGTCAGTGGGTTCGATCCTTAATGCTCTAAAATTAAGATGAGTTTTGCTCTTGTTTCAAAATCAGCTTTACATTTGCATGTTATCTGCCAACTGAGCTGACTTGGGTGCGGTGCAAACAACCAGCAGCCTGCAAGTGTCAGCTCTGCTCATCTCCCAAATGAGTGCCAACTGTGCAATGGCTCTGTTTTGTTTTCCACCATGGAGAGGTGATCTCTGCTTGTTTGCCAAACGGTGGCACAGCCCGCATTTCTTTCTCATGGTCACACCAGGTTCAGAGCACAGGACAGAGCTGCGTGCATCACGAGCTGTGGAAGAAGCATTGCATTGTGCTGCTTTGTTGGGTTGAGCATGGGGAGATTCTGCAGCAACCTACTGTGCTGCTGTGTGAATGCATCCCCAGCTGAACATTGCTGAGTGCACACTGGAGTTGTAAACCAGACCCAGGAGCACCAGCTGAAGCTTACCGAGCATCTGAAAAGCTCATTTAAGACAGGCAAGTTGAAAATAATCTAATGTCAAGGGTTTAAAATGATTTTAATAGAATGCTCTGTGCAGGATTACTGTCAGGAGTTCGTGTTCCTCCAGGTATAGGCAGCCTGCACTGCTCCTTAGCTTGCATCTGGAGTTCCTTCTGCACAGCCCACTGCCCCAGGTGGCAGCAGCCCGGCTTCTGCACATCATCACACTCCTGCTCCGGGCACTCCTCTGTGTTCTTCTCCTCCCAAAGAACCCAAAGCATCGTGAGCAACAACCAAAACAAACAACTTCAAACTTGGCAGCTTGTCACCCAAGTGCCCGCACTGATAAATTCCACCTCGTCATGGAGCTTCACTCAGTCAGAAACACTCGGTTGGCAAAACAGCTGCTGGCAGCAAGTGTGCACCTCCACGGCCTGATAAGAGGCACCGTGTGTGAGGCTCTTGGCTGAGGGCATGGCTCTGCTCCTTCTGGCCCAAAATCTTGGTCAGCCTTCTAATCTGTGCTGTGTTGGGCACCGTTCCCTCGTGTCAGAGCATCGCTGTGAAAAACCCGTAATGCATCAATAGGCAAATGAATCCACGTGTTATTTTGGGCGCTGTTTGCATCACAGAAAGTTTCCCTTCTCCCTCCCCAGTGTCACAGTTGTTCCTGAGCAAACCCCATTTCCTCTTGTGTTGGTGAGCACAGAATGGTTTTGCCCTCTGGGTGTAAGAAAAGGCTCCAAACCAGAACAACTACAGGAGATGGGGCACAGGGCCTGGCAGGGTGAGAGATGATGGCCCTGTATTGCTCCAGGGGAGAGTCAGGTTGGATAGTGATAGCAATTGCTCCTTGGAGAGAGTGGTCAGCACTGGCACATCTGTCCAGGGAGTGGGGAGTTACCATTCCTGGAGGTGCTTCAGAATGTGGGGATGTGGAATTGGGGATGTGGTCAGTGGGCATGGTGGGCTGGGCAGGGGTAGGGGTTGGGGATCTGAAAGGTCTTTTCCAACCTGAATGATTCTATGATCCCAGGAGTGATACCTCAGTCCATAGGCTGGCTCTGAGAACTGCCACCACCAGCTTCCCACGGTCCCAAATTCTCCTGTAAGCCCCACATCTGCTGTCTGTGTAGGACCCTTGGAGCAGCAGAGCCTGTGACAAAGGCAGTCAGAAATGTGTGCCTTGTTCCAGCAGTCTGGGTTGGGTCTTCCTCTCCCGGCGCCTGGTATTCCCCTCATGCTGCCTTTCCTCCCGCTTGCTCAAAGTTATCCCCGAAGGTTATATTTGCACAGCTCTGAAACAAGATCTAAACAGACTGAAGCACTGAGCTGCTTGTTGTGCACTTCCCAAGCTTGGTGACTGCCTGGGAGCACAGCCCGTCCCCCACAGCTTCTCTTGGGCACCTGCCAGGTATCCAGATGTTTTTTCGGTGCTTTCTTCCCTTTGGATGTGAGTAGGGCTGTGTGCTGAAGGCTGTTGATAGCTTCAGTGGGAGCTGTAGCCAGTAGAACTCACGTTAAAAGCAGCAAGAGCAGCCCATTTTCATGCTGGGTGACCCCCAGGCGGTAAGGGATGGTGCTGCTCTGTAGGTAGGTTGGTGGATAGGGATGTTTGTGGTACTTTGTTTCTAATTGCCTGTCCTACCTTGGCCCAGAGGCAGTGAATCTCACTGGCCCTGTGCATCCCTAGCAGTTCTCTAGCTCCTGTTTCTCTCTGGTATCAGGCTCAGAAGGAGCAGAGCTGCACTGCTCACTGCAGGGCTTTCTGTGCAGCAGCAGATTCCTGTGCTAGCAGCTGGGCACACATTGCATCAGCCAGCCTAGGCGATGCTCTGACATGCCACAACTTTCGAGCCGGAAAGTCTAGCAAATGAACAAAATACACAGCGAAAAAGTAAGCTCTCTTTCCCCTTTCCTTCCAGACTGTCTGTGCTTTCATTTTGGGCAGCACTAACTCAGCTCGAGCTTCCTTAGCACAGGAGCTGGCAGATGCTGCTGGCTCGTGTGTCTGATGACGGCAGGGCACACTGACTCCAAGGGTCATGCAGGGCTCCTCCCGTCAGTGCACTGGGATGAGGAGACAAACACGTGCTCTTAGATTCCCGGGTTTCGTGACTCATGTGAATAACCCCCCTTGCTGTCTCTCCCCAGCACATCTGCTAGGGTGTTTTCATGGAATCTGGAATGCATCCTCTCCGAGCTCTCCAATGAGGAAAAGTAAACATGGTGTATATAAAACACTTTTATTACAACAAATATACAACACTTTATATACAAAAATAAAATGTACACGAAAATAAGTCTATGGCATCTTAGTGATTTGTTTTCTATGCATTATGCACGGACTAGAAGCTCCTCCATCCTGCTTCTGTGTGCCCTTGCTTGAGGCAGCTGCAGCTCGCTGGGTGCAGAACTGCAGGATCTCCTGGCAGGAGGAGTTCTAGAACAGAGCTCTGAAAAGCATTGCATAAATAAAAGTTCTGCCCTCGTCAGTGCAAAATTATATGATATGGCAGCTCCTCGACTGCTCGGTGGGAATGGACACGGCGTGCCTACGAGCAGGTAACAGCCTATGAGCAAACCGGGTAAGTGTGCTAAATGGAAGCAAAGCCTAAACTGAATTTTCACATTTTATTGGTCAAAACTATTTACATGAGTTGGAAAGATCTGATCTGAACTTGGACTATGTGCTGGAGCAAATGGAAGAAGAGAGAGGGCCAATTAGTGCAGTTTCTCTGACTAAGTGTAATGACAGTCATTAAGCTCATCACATCAGCAGTGTTGCACAAGTGAGCAGCAACCAACGGAGACCCATTGCACTGTCTCCTAAGCACCCCCTGAGTAAAGTGCTGGGTGCTGGGGATGCAGGACCTCCTGGCCCGCAGTATGAGCATCACCTTGGGAGCACAGCATTGGTGCCCTATGTGTGAGATGGGCTCCTCTGCTTCTTATGGAGATTTTCTTGGTTTTTTAGGCCTAAAAGTGAAACGGAATAAAACGGCTTCTTTCCTCTTCCAGTCAGTAACAAGCGATTTCTGCCATTCCCTTCAGGTCTCTAAGAGTCTCTACAGAAATGCAGTTCACGGGCTGGGAAGCCAAGGGTTTACAGGCTGCAGGAGATGGCCTGCATGGGTCTGACGGTGTCCAGCCAGGAGAAGTCCAGGCTGCTCTTCTGGTCCAGCATGTGGAACTCCAGCTCCCCTGCGCAGACAGACACAGAAATGAGCACAGAGCCTGGGCAGAGGGACCATGAGAACCAATGGATGGCAATGTATCAGCAAAGGAAACCGTCCTCACAGGTGAGCAAATGCCTCTGATTCACAATTTGCTGCAATACTCCAAATGCTCCCTAATTAAGCTCTCCAATTTAAGCTACTGCTAGTAGAAAACCTTGTTATGTTGCTAGGAATACTGAAGCACAGATCTATATTGCGCTTCTACTGGAGGCTCTTTTCATCTCAACAAATTCCTTACGGATTCCCAACAGGCTAATTGGAGGAATTCACAGTTTCCCGTGCCATGAGATTCCAATTTCTCCCTCCCAGCTCAAGGAGTGTTTCTGATGAAAGCCCTCTCCTGTACCTCCCACCCGGCCCACAGTGGCACAAGGCTCTGTACCTGAAGACATGTCGATCTCGCAGTCCTGCTCCTTGTAGCCAAACGTGCTGCACATGGTCTGCGTGCCCGGCTCGTTGGTGAAGAAGCCCTTCCCCTCAACGCTGGTTGTGTGCCAGTCCTGGGTGGGTTCAAATGGCTGTAAGGCAGTAAGGAGATGGTAAAAGGCCTGAGAGTGACAGGGGTGGGGGAAATATGGGTCCTCATGCACTGAGTAAATTCTCATCTAGCTAGAAGAGCTCATGGGGGCAAACAGAGCAAATAAAAAAAAAAAAAAAAGGTTTTGCTTAGATATGCTAATTATACAAAACTCATTTCACTCCTCATTTAATAGAAGTTAATGGAAAGCAGGGAGGGTGGGAGCACCTTCCATCAACGAACCCCATCTCCTTATCAGTGGGATGAGTGCCCCATGTCTGGGAACAGAGATTAAAAGCCAAACACGAGGGGGAGGGACAGGCAAAATAAATAAGTCTTTCTAGAAAACTCGAAGGCCTCGTGGGCTCTGATACAGCAAGCTTTGCTTCTAGTAGTACTCAACAGCTTTCACCAGCTTCTATGTACGGCATCTCAAGTTCGTGCTTGCAGAATCACCTCTTTTTTATATATCATTTTTTCAGGCTTCCTCATTTAATGAGGGTTTTGGATTACAGGAAGTATGTGTTCAGCTCACATAGGGTTATCTAGGGGTTAGGAAGCTACTGCTCTTTCTTCCTTGGTGCAAACAGCAACTTTGGACAAATTCAATTGAAAAGAAGGGCTGTTTTTACCTTTATAATGCTTGATTTCATTTCATCCTCATCTTCATCCACAATTATTTTGTAATCACATTAAAAAAAAAAAAAAAAAGAGATCCAAATGTCAATTTTTCTCACAAAGCAGCCGCCGTCCTTCTGCTTCCTCACCACCACTGCACAACTCTGTCTCACACCAGCAGCATGTTGAGGTTTCCCAGCCCCTGCTCAGATGGGAGCACTTCTCCATGGCTTAGAGCCCTTTGCAGGCAGTGGGGATGGGATCCCACTTTGCCCCACATGTGCTACTGAGGAGGTGCTCACAGCTTGACGTCCAGAAGCAGCTCCACAGCCCAAACTCTAACGGCACACCCCAGCTCTTCTCTACCCTGGCTGTGCTGTAGCTTTAGAAACCCAAACCCATCTGACAGAAGATGCTTTTCCTACAGACCAGCTCCTGCTTCTCTTAGCACCATGGCACCCTTGCCTCCATCCTGCCACAGCACCAGGAGAGTGCTGAGAAAACGAGGTGGGAAGGAAGTAACACCAACCTTCTGAGGACGAACCCAGAGGGGACACCTGGAGCTGGTAGAGGTCGTTGGTGCTGTCAGCCATGGCGATTTCATTCGACAACCTCCAGTCGGTCAGGGAGCCGCTCACCTCGCAGGACGAGAGGTCTGGGGGATGCACAGGGGGGTGCTCAGAGCAGATCCCACCGCAGCACGTGGCACTCAGCACAGACTCCCTCCCTACTTCCCCCTCTTCCTCCTCCTCCCCCCTGCACAGCCCTCAGGCAGCTCTGTCTCTTGGTGACACCGCTGTGGCTTTAGCACCAGCAGCACTTTTCTTCCTGCTCGGAGCTGAAGCTCTCACCTAGGGTGATGGATGTGTTCTCCACCTCCACTTCCTGCCCCGTGTAGTCGTGAGCAGTGTAGCTGCTGTGGTCATCGGGCAGAGGGGTGCTGGTTAGTCGTTCTGCTGACTCCTCCGTCCTCGTATCCTCATACAACTACAAAAATAAGAACAAAGCATGATAGGTTGTCTAAGAACTCACAAGTTCCCATACGAAAGAAATTGAGCTTGAAAACCACCAAAAAAACCTCCAGCTCCTTCAGCTGCCTCTGCAGATGCATACCTTTCTCTTGCTCTTGTTTCTTGCTTCCCTTGAAGACTTTGACTTCCTTTCTGTTAAATATAAATAAGACAAAAGTGAGCACGGCTGCAGGGCTGCTGAGCAGCTCCACCACTGCTGCCAAGCTGACCCCAGGGCATCCCCCCGAGCACTTTGATTTGGGACAAAATGAGCTGTTTGTCTAAACCTTCACCAACAAGCCCAGCCCCCAATGCTGTCTGCAGGTCTGTGGGATGCTGCCTAAAAATCTAAGCAGTGCTTAAGCTGAAGGCTTACCCTTCTTCTGGTCCTTTGTCATGGGTGGGAGCATCCTGTACACACGGACAGCGCTGGAGCCTTTGTTGATGCTCCTATCCTTCACTTCTTCAATGTCGGGCAGTGAATTCATGGCACAGCGGAAGTTTGCCTTCCAGGTTTTTGGGTCAGGGTCCTTCTCACCTACTTTATATCTTCCTGTTAAGAAGAGATGGGATGAATGTTGAGTGTTTTCATTGCAGTGATAGTTCTTCACCCCAGAAAAGTTCTTTCTCTGTTTCCTCTGACATGTAACACCTGAGGTGTAAGCCAAGACAGAAATGGTAACACTGGAGATATTCACACGACTGGGGGGGCTGAAGCCAGCACACACCTGTATGGATGGCCCAGCTCCGGAAGAGGCAGGCGTCCTTCTCCATGTCCCAGCCATGCTTAGCTGCGTGTTTCCATGGGATCTGAAATATCATCTTATCCTGAAATTAAACCAACAGAAATCCGAATTAAAAAAAAAAAGAAAAGCATCACATGCCAGTTTGCAATGATGGCTTTAATCAAAGAATTTCCTCAGCAGCAGCTCAGAAACTTCAAAACCCTCTCCTCACATCCTCATTTAAAAACTGCTGTTCCACCTGTTGGGTTTGGGAAAGCTATGTGCAGTGGTACAGCAGCAATGAGCAACAGCCTCAGCTCAAGCCCAGAACCACTGCAAAATGTTGCACCTCATCTGCTAGTGTAACTACAGGAAATTTCCCATATACGCTTGGATACAGAATCCCTTGAAGGGTTACCAGTAAGATCCTGCATGAATCCTACCAAAACCATATCCTAGCTTAAATGATGCCTCGGGATGGATTGGAAGCTTCAGAGACAGCAATCTGACTCAGTAAGCCTGGTGATCCCACTTCTGTGGGTCAGCAACAGGGATGTGCTTCCCAACGCCAACCTGAGATGAACTGAGAGTTTATTTTAGGTCAGAGATAAAGATTTCTGTCCTATGGGGGGAGGTGTAGGAGTAGCTACTGAGCTGGGACAGAAGGTGGCCTGGCTCCAGTAAGCACCAAGAGATGAGTTTTCTTGGTTCTCAGTCAAATTCTTTATTACTGCTCTCCTAGGAAAGTTATCAAGAAAAACATTGAAATCCTGAATTCTGTACCAACCAGAGCCACCTTTCCTGAAAATGAAGTTTTCTTTTAAAAACAAAAAGTTTTTAAAAACAAAAAGTTTTTAAAAAGCTTCTCCATTTTCTTCTTTCCTTTATGATCTTGACTTATGCTTAATGTCAACTAAAAACAAGCTTGGTTAACGATACGGTAATAATAATAATAATGATGCAGCAATAATAGTAAAAAGATGGCTCACCTTGTTGATCCAGATCAGCCCCGGAATCTGATTGGAATTAATCTGCATTTCCAACCAGGGTCTCATGCGCATCCTTGAGACAGGCATGTTTCCTGCGGGGGACACACGGGGTCACTTGAAACCTCACCTCTCCTACCCCAACCACCCCGCACTGCCCCCTCTCCCAGCTCTCCCAGTGACCAGAGCCGCGTTTGGAGTCTTTTGCTCCGTTTCGGAGCCTTCTGCCCTGAGTCCCGCTCCACGACGAGGTCCTGCTACGGGGGGGAGGGGGGCAAAGCATGTAGCGAGGACCCCCGTGCCACCCCTCTGTGTGGCCACCGGGTACCTCTCTGCACGGCCTCTCACTCCAAGCTCTCTTCCTGCGCCGAGCGGAGCGGTGATTCCGCCGTACCTCCCCCTGCCCCCCCCGGAGTGCAGCGCTGCGGCCGTCCCCCCCCCACCCCCGCTCCGCTCTGCCCCTCTCGGAGCTTCCTGTTTGTGCTGCCCGAGGACAGCCGCTCCCGAACAATGGGGCTGCGGCTTTCCCAAGCAACGAGACAACGGCCCGAAAAGTTCTCGGAGCCGGGAGAGAGGCCAGACGGCGCCGAGTTGTGCCGGGCCGCGATATGTGCGGCCCTGCAGGGCGCAACCCCGGAGCCCAGCGCTGGCTCCTGATGAGCCCCAGAGCCACAGCCGCGCCCAGACGTCGCCGTCCCCTTACGGCGCGGAGGATGTCCCGTCCTGTCCCGTCCCGTCCCGTTCGTGTTGTGGGCGCGGGGCCGCAGCCCCCAGGGGATGCCCGGTGCCCCTCGAAGGCTGCAGCATGACGGGCGCAGCGGCACCTGAGACACCCCAAAAGCACCTCAGCATAACTCAGGCTGGCGGTGTCCCCGCTTGGCGAACCGAGCCGGACCGGACCGAGCCGAGCCGAGCCGAGCCGTGTCCCCGTGGGAACGCATGCAGCCAAAGCAGGGGGCGAGAGCGCCGGGACCCACCTCGCCGCGAGATCCTGTGCTGTGCTGAGCTGCGACAAGATGCCACAAGATGAGCCGAGCAGAGCCGAGTTGAGCCGTCCGTGCCCGACGGCCGCCGAGTCACTTCTGTCGCCCGCGGGTCGCGCCCTCGGGTATAACGCGGCGGCCGGGATTCCCCGCCGCCCGGGCTCGGCAGCGGCTCCACCAATCAGCGCCGCCGCTGGGGGACGGTCGCGCCGCTGATTGGTCGCTGCATCCGGCATCATTTCGGGGAAATCAGGCTGTTGTAGCACCAGCGGAGCGGGGGGAGCACCGCCCCCCCCCGGCGCGGCACGGCAGCGGCACGGCGATGGGACGGCGATGGGACGGCGATGGGACGGCGATGGGACGGCTCTGCACGTCCTGCGGCTCCGCGGGCACAGTTCTCGGCCCCACAGAGACAAAAGGGACATGACAAAAGGGACTCAGCCCACGAACACTCGGTGTTTGTCCTCCTCCCCTTCCCCGTTCTGAGTTTTCACCCCTGACCCCGGGTGGGGGCAGGTGAGCTGCAGCACAGGACCTCTGACCCCACAACGATCCCAAAATGAGCACCCGCGGACCCGCCGGCTCAGTGCAGCACAAGTAAAGGAGGAAAGGAAGTGGAAAAAAATAAGGGTCAGAATGGGGCTATTTTTAGTGCAATGGGAATTGGCCAGCACTCAGCTGCACTTAGGGAATGTACTTAGGGAGGGACAGTCACTGCATCCAACGTGCACAGCACCTCAAGGACCATGGGGCCCCAAAGCAGCACGATAGCACTGCCCTGCTGAGAGCTGCATGGAGGGTCCGTGCTGCATCCTCGTGTGTTCTGTGCCAGCACTTCCCAGAAAGGGACTTGGAGGATGTGGAAGAGTAGGAACCATGGAGATGGGTGGCAGGAAGATCAAAAAAAAAAGGAAATAAAAGAAATGAAAATGATAAGCCATGTTCCTGTGTTTATATTTCCATGCCACTGTCGGCTTCCAGCAATACACATGAACAGAGCTGCACTCCTACCCGGTAAGCACACGACTGATGGACACAGGCAGGCAGCACCCAGAAGATCCCTGAGCGTAGCACAGTGCTGCCAGACCTTTGAACAGCCCAGAGCCCACCATCCTGCTGGGCAGTGCTGCTGCATGCATTAGTTTGAAGTCTCAAGCACTGAACTGGGGCTGCTCAACCCGGTGCAGGTGGTACCGGAACCCTCCCGCAGTACTGCTCTCATGCTGCTCCCAGTTGAGCTCCATTTGCTTGAGTGTAGGTGCTGGATACTCACAGACAGTCTGATTTCCCATCACCATAATGCCATGCATTGTGCAATACCTTACAGCAAGTCGTATGTTTCTGATCACCTGTCTTCTGGGTAAACGGCTGAAGAGGTTGGGGCAATGGAGGCAATCTGTAAAGCCTGGAAATGCTTTTTTCTCCCACCTTCCCCAGCCAGGGCTGTGAGGTGCTGGGCTGCTTTGAAATACCCTTGGATGGCAGTGAGATTGGAGTTGTGGTATCTACCCACCGCCTTAAATGAGCAGAATATTGCAGCACTTAAAGGGCTGTACCACCTTCTGGCTTGCCTGGGTCAAGTTGAGTGAAGCAGAATTGGTTTTGGATGCCTATAAAATATACAATTAATGTATCTAAGTAACAAAGCTCGTCTCCTCTCCTCTCCTCTCCTCTCCTCTCCTCTCCTCTCCTCTCCTCTCCTCTCCTCTCCTCTCCTCTCCTCTCCTCTCCTCTCCTCTCCTCTCCTCTCCTCTCCTCTCTTCTTCTCTCTTCTCCTCTCCTTTTTTTTTTATTTTTACTTTTATTTATTTTTATTTTTTAAACAAAAGATAACAGCAGAACAACAGAACCATAAAAGAGTTGGGCTGGACATGTGGGAATGCTTTCAGGGCAGAGATGGAGTCATGTGCAATGGGAAGAGGCAGCCCGGACAGCGTCACACTGTTGCACTCCACCTCCACTGCTGTAATGTTTGTTTGTTTTCAACAAGAAAATTAAAGAAAAAAAAAAAAAAAAAAAAGCCCAAACTTGGATTTCGTGCAGAACTCTCACCCCTGAAAGTGCCCTGTGTTTTTTGTCAGCTCATTTTTTCGCTGTCTTGGTAGTACCTTCCAATCAGGTTTTGCCTTTGTGCAGGGTGAGGCAGGGCTCCTGGTGAGCTTTCAGTGTCAATAAAGATAGAAGGCATCAGGTAAATCAAACACAGGAGAAGGCAGAGAGGCACGGGGTAGAGGCAGGGCAGCACAAGGACATTTTCAGCTCAGGGGCTCTGAGCAGCCTCATGCTGACCCCTGGGCACAAGGTACCCTGCACTTAGGAGTGCTGAAAGGTAGCGAAAGAAACCTGAAAAAGAGATGGCGGAAGGTATGTGAGGTTCCAACGCCAATGCCATCACAATAAAAAAGTCACAGCATCTCTTATACAATGTAAATATTGGCAAGGCAGGTCATGCTGCGGTTCTTTCAAGCTCCAGCCTCCCCTGGTTTGTTGCTCAGCCCCCAGCTGGCTTCACAGAATAATCCCAAGCTTCCTGGGCCAATGGGCTGATGATTATATATGGAAAATGTGTCAGAGGTGCCTCAACGACCTCATTTTGAGTAGCAACTTGATTGATCTGTGACTTCTGCACCACAGTGCCACTACAGCTATTTTTAGTGCATATCAATGGCAGCAACTGGCATCAATGAGGCATCAAATAAATACACCCAGCATAGAAACGCAGCGCTAACTCTGCATCTCCACTGCTTTCTGCAGGTATAAACCCACACAGATCACTCCCAGTGAAAGCCCATTGACCTTTCTATCTGGGTTGTGCCCTATCTGCACAGCCAATTGCTGGGGGAGTGCCCTCCCCAGGCTGGGATGCAGCCTGCTTGTTTGCTGCTTTCTTATCTCTCAGCAGAAACAAGGAACTGACAGCTCACCTCTCGCAGTGGGGCTGTGTCAGGCTCACACAGAGGTTATGGAGCCCATCTGTGCCACCATGCCAAAGGACATCAGCTGCTCACAGTGCCTGGCGAGCAGCATGCCTGGTTCAGGAAGGCATGCATGTGGAGGTGGGGTGTGCTTGAACAAAACACAAACAGTGAATAATGCACTTCAAGAGGCAAGTAAACACCAGGGAAGCATTTTGCTCCACCCAGCTGTCACCTGTAGGGAGCTGCCACTGCTCCCAGCTCTGTGGTGTCGGGTCCCCTGGTCTCCATCTGACTGCAGGCTGCTCCCAACCCCTGCCCTGCAACCCCCACTGCCCTCTTCCTCATATCACCCCGCGATTTGCTGACGGTCGTAACAGCAAATTGAGACATAGAGAAAAAGATCACCAGAAGTATTTCATCACATCTACCCAATGCAGGGCGACCCCAAATCCCGATTTGTTTCCCTAGTCCACAGGAAGTTTTTCCATGTCATTTTTACTTAAAACCTAACCAAATCCCCAGGCAGTGTTCCACGAGTGCTGTGTTATCCTGAGATGGACACAGCTCTGTCTCAGTCGGTAATGTCCTGTAAAATCAAATGCTCCTGGGAAGCTCTGTATTCCACGTGACACCAAAAAGCACCATCTACACGGGATCGGTTGGGAGAACACAGAAGCAGAGGATCATGGCTTTGGCCAAATGGTGCTGATGTAGCACTTTGTTCCCCATCTTTACCCCTAGGGTCAGTCAAGCTGCTATATAAGGCAGTCTGAGATGGTTTCATTCTGGTGCCGTGTAAAACAAAGCGTGCTAGCTGGCACTGGACTGCGTGCATTGAACTGGGGCTGAGGAGCGGGTTCCAGCCCTACATATGCGTGGATATCACAGCTCTGCTGGGGGAGCACAACTGAGGACAGAGCAGACAGGATGCAGTGTGGCTTCAAGGTGGGGAAGAGCAGTATGGTGAGAGTCAGCCCTTATCTGCTTCCCCGCCACGCCACCTGCTTCCTTCCAGAGATGCACTGACACCCCCTGCACCCTCCAGTGCTCAGCAGCCCCTCCAGGCCAAGCACCACACATGGTAGTTCCTCCTCACCACCAGTGTCAGGTTCCAGTCCCTCCCCATGCCTCCTGGTGCCTTTGCAGGTGTTCTGTAAACCTCCCCTTCCCTTCCCCACTCCTTCCTTTCACTGCCTGCCTCCCCTCTCCCTCTGTAAACTGCTCTCATTCTCTTCCCTGCTCTCATCCTTTCTCATTCTCTTCCCTGCTCTCCTTCCACCCTTTCCCAATTAAACTCTGAAACAAGGATTCTGCTTTGCAATGGATCACCTGGGTACATGGAATAGCTGCAGAGCCAACCCCATCCCCTGGGAAGCCCAGGGCCCCAGCAGTGAGCACCCAACCGCCAGCTCCTGAGGCACTGCGTGTAGCTCTGAGTGGCACTGGGCAGGGAGGGGTTAACACAAAGTGGGTGCAGGGTGCAGGCTCAGCCGTGGCTACAAAAGCAAACACCAAAAAAGCAGCTTCTCCTGTGCTTGCAACTTTGGGAGTACAGTGCTTGCTGCAAGCTCTTTCCATTTCTTATAAATGGCTCTCTTACAAAAAGGAAGTCTGGCTGAAGCACATGCAGGGCAAAATGTGAAAAATGTTGACACTGTGCCCAGTGAGGTAATGCTCACAGGCACTCTGATTCTCAGGCTGCAATAAATACATCCTGGGATGGGCTGCCTGCAGCTTCCTGGAATCCAAAATCTCTATCTCAGGACAAGAAATCAGTGCAGTTCTCCTTACTGATGACACAGCCAATTTTTCAGACCAAACCAACATGAGATTCTATGCTCAGGTTTGTGGAAGAAAAAATAAATTCTGAGAATTTCACCCATGCTTCCTGAATTTCTCCACTCCCTGCTTTTCTCTGAACCTCACAGGAGATGGCTCTGCCACAAAATGCTTGCAGAGCTAAGCTCAGTTTGCAGTGGAGTGGATCCCGTGTGCTACAGCTGCAGTGCATTTGCCTATTGAGGGCCAGAGCTGCAGCTGCCCAGACCTCCGTGCCAGGGGTGGGCATGGGGCACTTGGGGGCCTTCCCTTGTAGAGCACTGATGCAAGCAGGGCTGATAGCAGCAGAACGTGGGAGCTGTACTACAGGGGCTGCCACCCCGTGCCCCCCGCCCAGGTTGGGGGCTGCTGGCTGCCACCCCCTGTTCCCACCCTACAGCCCATCCTGCAGCTCTGCAGAAGGACTCATCACAAAGTGGAAGATGCACTGCAGGACCTGTGAGTATTTCACCCTCTGCTCTGCCTTGGGGAAGGAATGAATGGCTGTCGCTTTGTTTCCAAACCTCCATCCTCTCATATTGCAAAGAGGCTGCCAAAAAAAGGAACTCTTGCTGTTGCCTTGTAGGGCTCGTCCAGTTGACATGGTGCAAGCTGTGGGGCAGAGCAGTGAAGGTTGGGATCATTAGGGCAGTGTTCTGTGCTCAGCTCCGGGGGAGGAAACTCCTGGAGAGTGGAACCCCAGCATGACTGCCAGGCTGCCGAGGGGCATTGGGTTTGCACTGGGATCCTCAGGTAATGACAAGAGTGAAGACTGAAAACAATACATGTCTAGCATCAGATGTTCAGACATCTGAGCATTCTTCCTTATTTTTTATGATCAGTTATTTGTTGTCTGTTAACTTTGATGCAGACTTTTCTGTCCAGTTAAAGTCCAAAGGAGAGACCAGCAGCCTTACTTGATACCAGTGCATTTCTCATGGGTCGTGCAGAAAAGAGTCATCCCTGGAGATCTTGGAGTCTACAGCAAAGCTCAGCCCAGGCCTGCTGGTTACACCCCACCGTGCTGAGCCAGCCCAGCTCCAGTTGGGTGCCAGAAAGGGAAAGGCTGAGCTCAGCGTCCTGCCGAACCCCACAGAGTTCTACTGGGTGGTTCAGCAGCAGGGCTCATCGCATGCTTCTCCCCACAGGGAAATGGGGGCACTCCTAGGCAGCACCTGAGGGACCTCCAGGGATGGGGGCACTGTGCAAGGAGCATCCAACCCACGCAGGTCTCTGCTCAGGCAGCTTCACTTCCACTGTCGTGCAGGTGTGATTTCTTCTGAGAAAGACATAACAGTGTAGCTTGCTCTGAAAGTAATGCCTCCTATCTATTGCCATGGAAAGTACAACCGATAGAAAGAGCACAATAACACTATTTGATAGAGCAAATTCTCAGCTACAAACCACTGTTTTTCAGCACAGCCACCACCATTCACTGTGCATTTTCACCAGTGATAAATAAGAACCTGCACACTGCGCTCATACAGATCTGCCTCACTATAACCACTGCTGCAATGCACCCCATACTGTGCTCACATCCACTCTTTGGTCAGTGAATGTCAGTGGGTGGGAAGGTTCAACCCCTACTGCCGTACCACCATCATCATCCTCTCTCATTGTGGGCCAACAGAATAAAATAGGAAACATTGATTTTGGAGCAGCCCTCTGTATCTATCTACCCATCTATTTGTATCTATAGCAACAATTACTCTGTAACCAATGGAGACCAACACACCAATTGCCCTTCCTTGGCCAAAGTCCAGGAGCAGCATGGTGGCCACAGGCAGCACGGTGTCACCCCCACTTCTCTCAGGGTCCGCAGAGGGCAAAGAACCCAGTGCCTGTTTGCCACCTGAGTCACCCGTGGGTGCGTGACATCCCTGATCTGCTCGTGGCTGTTCGCATGTTCTCAGCGAACCAGAACCGCTGGGGCAGGAATGCATAAGTCACCCTTTGGCACGCGGCACTTCAGGGCGCTCAGGGCAAGCGTGTGTGTGCCATCTGCAGCCCCCGTGCAACGCCAGATGTCACACCCCAGGCGGCTGGCATCCCAGCGGAGCTTTCCTCCGTGCAAGACTGTCATTCTATTAATTTGATTGTATTACCGTTATGTTATTAATAATGTGATTAATTATGTTATTAATTTTCTCTCTCACTCTTTTTTTTGGGGGGGGGGGGGGGGGCAAAGAACCAATCCGCCCTTTCGCTCTCGGATGAGTCGGTGGGTGGCTCCGCTCCTCCCGCTCCACCGCCGCCCCGCGCCGTTCCCTCCGCCCCCGAGTTTCGCTTCCCCGCGGGAGCGGCTCCGAACGCTTCCGGGAATCGGCGGTACCGCGCGCCGCCGCTGGGGGACGCAATAACACGCGGCGGGGCCGGGCCGGGGGAATCCCAGGCGTGAGTCAGGGGCCGGGACTGCCGGGACTGCCCTCCGCCCGCCGGGAAAATCCCCGCGGAGGGAAAAGCACCGGGGCAACGAGAGCGCTGTGTGCGGCCCCGGGGCGTAGTGCCGCCGCCCCCGGAACAACGCCTCACAAAAAGAACAACAAAAAACCCCAAGCCCTGCGCCCTTTTGCTCGCGAGGCGCAGGATTTCGCCCGTGGATGCGCGGGTGAGGAACGGGTTTTTATCGTTCTCATCCACACACGCTCTGCGTGCGGTATTTATTCATTACCTCGCACAGATCGTTTGTCTTGCACATCTCTGCCGTTATTTCACAGTGATAAACGTGCGGGTTTAGCAGAACAGAGCCACCCCTGGGCCGTGACCCGCACTTGATGCGGCAAAACAAGCCGTTAATTCTGAATTGCTTCTCTGCAAGACGCTCTCTCCGCGTATTGCCACTGGGGGGGGTCTCACCCGTTCAAAATAAGTTCAAAGCAGGCTGGTGTGAAGCTCCGTAGACAAGTGCTGGGCGCCTTCAGTCCAAGCCGAGAGAGCAGTGCTACTCTGTGCAGCCTTCCTCCTGCTGAGCTAGCAGCTCTCCTCGGCAGCTGGCACTGCCCTGCTCGATGTCTGGCTCCCGATTACTCTGCTAAGCCACATCACGGGCACCGCAGTGCCCACTGGGTACGTGCCACAGCTTCCATGGCGGTCAGTGAACGGTGCCCTGGGCACAAGCCATGATCTTCAGTCAGAGCCATGGATGAGTGCATCAGAGACATAAACAGGGATGCACCGGGAAGGTGAGACCAACATTCCCAGAAAATTCATGCAGAAAATGCAGCCCAGGTGTTGCTGAGTCAGAGCTGGGCCCAGCCCGGTGCTGGGATGCTTCTGCCTGCCCACAACCAGCCACCACCCACGGGTTTCTGCTCTGACTGCTCCATTGCCCTTGCTTGGAAGATTTTGCATCTCAGCTTCTCTTGGCCAGGATTTGTCTGCATGTTTTGTGGGAAGAAAGCACACACCGGAGCTGCGCCTTGTTAGCTGTATTCTGTAAGCCCTGGCTGTGCATTGGGAAGGTCTGAGGGAGACCTCCATCCACCCCTCCAGAATAACGGGGCTTTTAAAATCCCGATTTCATGGACAGCTGCCTCACTTATAGGAGAAATAATCATGGGAATAATAATAACATGAAGAAATATACAGTTGCTCTCTGGAAATGAGTAATATATTGTTACCAGGATCTATTAAAATGTAATAACTACTGTAATTCAACTTCTAATAAATAAAATAGCATTTATTTATTTACTTAGTGCTAGAAGCTAAGTGACTGGTTTGGAGGTATTTTTAGAAGTATTTAAAGCACAGCTGGAACCATTTATATCTGATGCAGGTGAGTGAGGAAGAGGCAGGTAGGTGAGGAGATGTGTTTAATTTCTTTGTTGTAGGCAGTTCTATCACAGCCATCTCACTTCTCCTTCACTGCTCGGTTATTCCTGGTTGTCTTCTCATGGTGTTGTTTTTTTTTTTTTTGTTTGTTTGTTTGTTTTGTAAAACAGGAGACTGCTGAGGCCTTTTCTTCATCTCTTGAGCCCTTCTGAAGTGCGCATACTGCTCTCAGTGACACCTGACCCAGGATTTTGGCAGTAAGTATCTATGTGTGTATGCTGAGCTCCTGTTGTGTTGAGATGGCATCAGTAGGCTCGTGCTTGCTAGGACAAAATACACGTGTTCCCTAAGCATCTCCCTGTATTGCTGGGCTTCAGGCTGACAGCCCCTCCTCCTAGCACAGCATCACTGGGGTGCGGGATAATAAAATATAAAATAAGGGCTGGCTGTGTGAGGGTGTGGATGAGCAGTGCCTGTTCTGTGCTGGCAGAACACTAGGTGCAGTGAGAGCTCTGATTGTGGTGAGGGCGAGAGGTGATGGATTCACATTGTGCTCTGGGAGGTTGGGGTTGGACATCTGTTAGATTTACCCGAGAGTGGAAATAGCTCAGGGGGGATTCGTGTGTGTGTGTGTTTGTGTGAGGTGGGGGAGAAAATAAAACGGGAGGAAAAAAAAGGCAGAGATGCATTTATTCCCTTCGTGAAAAGTAGTAGAAATACAAAATAAATATTTTCTCCAAAATACATATATCTAAAAAAATGCGATATAATTTAATTGTCACTATAAAAACAAACTCAGAATGATCAAAGCATTCCCGTCCTCACCACCTCACCCACAAAACACGTGCCATCTCAAAGAGGCACATACCTGGCTCATTTAATCTTCAAGAGCCCGATCTCCCCTGATCTACAAAAGCTGCAGGTGAAGGAGGATGCTGGGTTGTGTTTCTCAGTGCTTAGGAAAGGTTGTGACCAGGCTGCAAAGCACGAGCACGGTGTTCTCCTACTGCTTGCCAGTGGGGGGTGTAGGTAAGTGTACCTGCAGGGCATGAAAGGCAGAACTTTACGTGAAGACGAATTTGCAGTTCACCCTCATCTGCCTTCAAAGCAGTGGCAAAGCCAATTCCGAACTAGGAAAGTCTTGCTGGTATAATTACACTGATTAATTCCCTTAATTACAGACCTGTTATAACCTTGAGATTTTCCCAGTATAGCCAGTACCAATTCCCTGAAGAAAACTAACTATTCTAGCAACATCAGTTGTGTATTGGTCTATAAGTGGGTTCTTGCTCTTCTGAAAGTGCTACCAAGAATAATGCCCATCCAGGACCCAGTTCTGTTCAGGTTATGTGATACCAGCAAATGTTTCCAGCAGAAATTTGGCCTTAAACCTGAAAACACGTGGCTCCTGTGGTTAGAATGTGTGCTGTCTCCTCCTGAAACTGGAGGACCTGGTCTTACAGAAAGGCAAAGAAAACACCCATCCCACATCCCAGTGCACTGCTTGGGACTCGTGGCCCAGCAGTGGTGGAGCAAGGGGTGATGTCTGAGCATCCATCTATGTCCACCCTTACTGTGGGTGTTTTGATATCAATGTGAGCTTTGCACGTGAAACCAGAAGGGTTTGGGATTAGCCAATATTTCCCCCATACCCTGCTCTGTTCGCTTCACCAGTGAGAATTTGCAATTTCATCTTACAAGTATGAGTGGCTTTTTGTCATTGATGCTTTGTGAGATTCCATCCCGAACGTGAGCCAGCACAGTACTGCTGAATGGAAGAGGTAACCTTTGCAATTTGAACATAAAGAATTAAAACAAGCACGCTTTTTGCTGCTTGGTTAAGCTTACAGTGACTCTGGGAAGTTGTAATTACTCTTTTGCACCTCTTGATAGTTTTCGGAGGAATGTTCTCAGTTTTTCTATGAATCTCTTCACGTTCTTTCTTTCTGTGTCACATTTTCCCTGAAAGGTTAACAAAGAAAATGAAATTACTCAGTGTTTAACCATCATGTTTTTTTCATCGTGAAATCATTTTATAAACAACATTTTCCTTAAGATTTAAATAAGCCAACTGTGGCAAAGAATCCTCATTTTAGAGGTCAGAACATCAGAAGTGCAGAGCCAGGGGAATAATGCCAGGATTTCTTCTTCCATGTGCTGAATGAATCCATTCCAAAAGTGAATCCCCCTTCTGTAGCCGTAAGGACGCAGTTATGAACCACAGGCTGTGTTTCACAGATCTCTGCTGCACGACCTCCAATAGACAGGAGATGGATCCCTACCTCTCTTGCCAGGTTTGCTGTGAGAGATGGCCTCAGTTTGTCAAAACTTTGGAAAAAAATGCTGAATCTCTTCATTTTAGGATTATTTTTCAACAGTTCAGTTCCTTCAAACAATGTTTTGATGCAGCTTTCGTCCTAGGATGGAGGAAATACCAAAACTGAGAAACAGAAATTCATCACTATAAACCGCAATTAGTTTGCTAAACTCATTCTGATTGACATCCAGCTGGCTGGGTGACAAACACGTGGTACTCCTGACTTCCAGACTCTTGTTTGCAAATGACTTTAGGTGAGTGCACCCAACTGATGCTCATTTTTCTTTGCTGCATGATAGCTTTTTGTTTTGCCTGGATGGAGCACTGGATTAGTGCATAGCACAGCCCCTGCTCTTACTGCAGCCTGAAGAGCAGTTTGAGCTCTTACATCTGCTCCTCCAGCTGATAATTCTGGCTAATGCTTTCTTTTTCTGGCCCCAGAAGCTGCGACTTTGGAACATGAGAGAAGGAGTTGAAATGAACCCAAAGCTCTCCTGACTTTAACCCCACCATGTCTGCGTGCCCAGAGAGCTGTGAGCACGGCTGCATGGTGCTGCAGAGCTGCCTGTCCCTGGGAGCAGCCAGGGAGGTGCTGGGGTATGAATGGAGCATGGAGGGGCAATGGCTGCACTGTCTGGTATGGAGACATCAGTGAAACATGCAGGGGAGGAGAGAGGAGGAGGAGGCACTGCTGTGAGAAGCGGGAGCAGAGAGAAGTGTAACAGGAGGAGAAGGTGAGGAAAATGAAGGAAGAATCAGCTGTGGGTGGAAGAAACCAATCCCCTGAGTTGTGTCTTGTGCTGTGCGCTCCTGGATGCTCCACGGCCACGAGGACCATTTCCTTGTGCCCTCACTGGGGCAGATGTAAACTTCGATCATGTAGCAGAACAGGAAGAAGTGATGGAGCTGGGAGCTTTGTATCTGATTTGCAAGGTAATGGGTTGAATTTGCCAGTAAAAATAAATGAAAAATGAGTTCTGTAGCTAGCTGACATCAAGAATGTGAATTATTCTGCTCTCGCAGTAAGTCAATTGCTCGGGTTGTATTGTCACAAATACACATCTGGCTGTGATACAACCTGAATGTTGTATTACGTAATGTATAATGTAATGATTTCCCATTAGAACCACTTTTCCAGCCGTAGAACAAAGTTTTTTTTTTTTGCGGTGTCGGCTTGCAGGAAAAGTTGCCAGAGAGGGAACGTGGATCTTTCTGAGCTGCTGAGGAACTTCAGGAGATGCAAAAGGAGCCAGAAAATGTGTGGAGAGGGATTTGGTCTCCTGTTAAGACAGACCTCTTTCGCAGCACTCATCAGTGAGTGATTTGCTCTCAGGGCAGAAAGCACGGCTCAGATGCGATGCAATAACGCAGCTCTGCCTTCACACAGCCCTGAGATCCCTTGGCTGACAGCAAAAGCAGAAAAAGACGTTTCTAAAAGTGGTTTGATGCGAGCAGAGCACTCATGCAGGCAGCAAGAAGGACAAGCAGAAGATACAAGTGAGTTCATTCTTCATCTCTTCCTATTGTCCTTGGTTTCTAGAGTTAAAGCAAACATCGCTCTGTGTGTTCTGCAGAGGTTTTAGAAAACCAGAGAAGGAGAACAGTTACTGCATTACTGTCCTTGGCTTCTTTGGCGTCACAGCGTGTTTTTGCTTGACTCAAATTTGATTATTTGAGATAATCTGTTGATAATGTTTAATAAGGTATAATAGCTTAATTTTCAAATTATTTGTTCTTATATACGGGTGGAGTAGATTAGGAGATCATTCAGAAAACTTTTAAGGTAAATTTCCACTTACATCTGAAGAAACTGGAGTTTCAATCCTCAGATTCTGGAAAAAAAAAAAATTAAGCATTTCAAATATCATCACCATCATCATCATCATCAACACTAACAAAAGTAAGGCATGGCATAAAACGATTGCTTGGCTTTCAATAAAAGCTAAGTGTTCAGAGAACTGTTGAATTTACCAGCATATCCAACCACTGAACAGAAATAGAAAATGGAATTTACCAGCATGTCCACTGACTGATAGATTTCTTGTAGCCATGTCTGTAGCTCAGCCAAGTTGCTTTGCAGAGGAGTGGCAGAGGCGCCCGCAGCAAGAAGCAGAAGGTACAGATGGGTCCTCATGGTCCTGATGTGCTCAGAGAACCTGTGGGTGCTCCTGGAGCCTCTATCATTGCATGGCCCCTCTACGGGGAATAAATAGTTTGGGTTGATGTTAGAAAAAAAAAAAAAAAAAAAAAAAAAGCCATTTGTTGAGACTTTCTGGAAACTCTGTGATTTAATTCTTGATTATACCCCTTACCAAGTCAGCATTTCCATAGAAGTAGGTAATAAGGAGACAAGGATGTGGCCTCTTTCTACTAGAATCAGCAAAGCACAGGATGACCCAGAGTGTGGCCAGCCAGCTTTTATCCTCGCTACGCTTCTCTAGAAATGGGAGCCTGATAACTGCGTGTGATCATCTGATAGACGATGTGAGAGATGAAGCCTCAGAGCAAAAACAACCTCGGAGAACGTGCGGGCTAATGTCTGGAAAGGAAACCATGTTTCTGTAATGCTTCTGATAACATTTTATCAAATCTCAGATATTCCTTTAGAATGAAGTAGCTTGCATCAGCAGGTGGTGATGGTGCACAGAGCAAGAAATGTGCAGATATGGCACTCCAGGGCATGGCCAGAGGTCATGGTGGGGCCGGGCTCCGGCTCCTTTCCTCAGTCATCTTTCCAATGAGGATGGTGACAGCTGCTTAGTGCATCCATAGGGCTGGAGCAGATGGCAGTGATGTGGGAGGGCTGGCTGGAGTCCCCACGTTGTGGGCATGGGGCAGCCCCTGGGAGGGATGAGCAGTGAGATAGCACTGGGGGTGTTTTGCTGGATAATGAGACGTGGGAGCCTAACAGGAGCCCGAGGGCAGGGTGATGGCATTTGTAAGAAACTGCGCTGAGTCCTTCCCCACCTTGTCAGGAAGGGCAAGCAAGATGTGTGAAGATCGTGGGGCTTCAGAAATCCTATCTTTGTTTTTAAAACCACATTCATAATGGGGCGGCTTTTTACTTATAGAACCTCATGCATGGAAACTGCATTTTTATTGGCACGCTTCCTCAGTGGGTGCTGTGTCAATGCATTTTCTCTGTGTGGTTCTCAGCATCCCATCACCGACTCAGAATTCAGTCCCAGCTGAGCTGAGAAATTTTGGAAAAACTGCAATTGGCCCAAACAGGATGAGATAAATCCTTATCCATTTCTGTAGTATTCTGTGGGAGTGACAGCTTTCTGGAAATGCCCTGTACTGCATCCAAGCAGCTCTTGAGAACAGCTCCAACTGTGCCAGGGAGGGGAGCAGGGCCAGAGAGATAGGGGTGCGGTGCGTTATGGGTGCCCTGCAGGGCTGCTGTACACCTGGCACTTGGGGTTTTGCCAAATACACTACAAACGAGTGAAGGATGGACCCAAATGGACTAACAAAGGATTTCACTTTCCCTTTTTAGGTGTGGAATCATCAAAGTTAGACAAGACCTCTCAGATCCCCAAGTCCAACCCCAGCCCACCCCCACCGTGCCCACTGACCGTGTCCCTCAGAGCCACAGCTCCACGTTCTGAGCACCTCCCCCACCCCCTGGGCATCCCTGTGCCACTGCCTCACTGCTCTGTTGGAGAAGAAATGTTTCCTGATTTTTCCACGCAAAGAGATGCATAGCAAGGAGAGCCAGGTTTTGCCAGTCCCTGGAGTGCTGTGACAGACATTGCTCTGGAAGAAAAGAG
Organism: Meleagris gallopavo; assembly: GCF_905368555.1. Classification (NCBI taxonomy): domain Eukaryota; kingdom Metazoa; phylum Chordata; class Aves; order Galliformes; family Phasianidae; genus Meleagris; species Meleagris gallopavo. Next base: position 16,477,225 of record NC_139418.1, read on the forward strand.
AAAACATTGGCTGGATGACCATTTTTTGTGGCCTACTGTTACCCCTTGTGAGAGACAAAGCAGGGTCCCTGGGCTGGGGGGGGACCTGCGCAGCACCAGGAGCAGGCAAGAGGTGCAAGCAAAGAGGGATGCAGGGGATGGAAGATGACAGAGGAAGCGGCTGCTTCTCAGATCCTTGTCAAAGTCGATGATATTGGCTGCTCTCCATAGTGAGACCACTGTCAGACTCAGCTCAAAGCAGAAAACTCCTTGGTCTTACCGGAAATGTGGGCAGCAGAAGAGTTAAGAAATAAACCAAACCTGGCACCACCTGAAGTGACCTTGCAGAGGAGCAGTAGCAAGATGGATCCTTTGGCTTTCCACATTTCCTCCTGCAGCTTTAACATCTCTTCTTGTTTCTAAAATCCTTCTGCTTCTTCTAGTGGGAGTCCGGAAATCCGCGATTATAATTCTTACAGCTCAAACAATTCAGATCCTTTGTCTCTGGTTCTTTGTTCTCTGTTTTCTGATTTTTATCATCGAAGTAGCGTGCTGGGTTTCAGTTCCCACACTGTAAATCAAGCTCTGCAGAAGCAGTCTAGCTCTGCATCCCCACCTCCAGCGAGAGCTCCCTGAGCCCAGGCTCTGCCGAGGTCACTTTTTGCACATAGGCACCTTGAGGATGGGCACGCAGGGCCTTTACCAGTGCTGTGTCAAGGTGTTCCAGTGTGGTGGAGATGTGGCACCTGGGGGCATGGTCAGTGGGCACGATGGGAATGGGTTGGGCCTGAGGATCTCGGAGGTCTTTTGCAACTGGAGTGGTTCTGTGACTCTCTGTTTCCAGAAGAGCAAAATGAAGACAGATTTTCCTCCGGCTGCAAGAGAATAGTGAAAGAGGACTCTTCTGTATATGGGCTGAGCTTTCGCGTGGTTGCGTGATAATGTGCTGCAATCAGAGCTCTTCTGCTGTAAAGCTGCCTTACCTCCAGGCATCCTTTAAGCAGCCAGCAGTATTCGTCTGTGCTTGATTCAGGAGTTCTGGCCTGGCATCAGTGAGTGACATCAGTCCCACCCAACTTGTTGCACCATCTGTTTTTGTGTTTTAACAGGCTTCGGGACGAATGTTGGAAGGTGAGCTTCAGGTGTCATCTGTAATAATGTTACAGTCACACAGTAATGGTTGGTGGAAAGGTTTTGTTTTTTTAAATAGGACTGTATGGTTTCTGCAAACATTGTGCTTGCTTCACTCGTATTTCATAGTTCTATGCAGAAAACTAGAACGAATCATAAAATATGGGGGAAAAATAACAGCTCTCCATCCTTGACTCAATCGTAGCCATCTTGCATCATTATAGTTGTGCATGAAAGCTGTTGTTCGAATGCTTCATGACCTCTCCATGGATCAAGCTTCCCAGCACTTCCCAGCTGTTACATCTCCAGGATGCAGTCACCCCCTCGGTGCTGAGTCACCCAGCTTTACTGCGGGAGTCACCTCCCTGTGTCAGAATGCTTCGAAAGTGTTTGGCTCTCCTGCAGCTGCTATATCTGTCAGGATGACTAACGAAGCAGACAAGTGACTTGTGGGACAGGTCAGTGCTTTGTAAATTTTCTCTTGTTTTGTGCCTACAAGCTCCTGCTGAAGTTTATAATTCATCAATCCCAACGCATTAGCCACCTTCACACTAGCAGTGACAACGTCTGGTTTTGTTCTGGTTTATCTCAGCCCGAGACAGGAATCCCCTTGCTGTGCTCTCGGGACCTATGAAGTCACCCTCAGCTCCCAGCCACCCTTCTGATCCTTTATGTGTCACTTACAGTGCATCTGTTACCATCTTCACAAAGGGCTGCTGATTTCTTGAACTTACAATCTCAGAACCATTCTGGTTGGAAAAGATCTCTTGGATCCACATCCCCCAGTGCCACATCCCCCTGTTTGGGAGCACCTGCAGGACAGTGACTGCCCCTCCCTGGCATTCTGCCCATTCTGACTGCTCTCTGGAAAGTTCTGATATCCAACCTGGATCCCCCTGCACAAAAAACGTAATTTTGCTCAGTTAATAATTGACATGTTTTATTTCATTGTGCTTTATGGCTTCCCAAAGATATACATATGTCAAGTAGCTCTGACTTAATACTTACTAATGACCAGAATGGGCAGCTATTAATGGCTGGGCTGACAGGGACTGGGCTGGGCAGCTACTGGTGCTACTTCATGCCTCGAAAGCCAGATGTGATTTCACACATATGCAGAAACCCATTACATTTTATTTGGGAACGAATGAACGCTTCTATACAATAGCAAATGTACCATTTTCCTCTTACACTTTTAAGGGGTTACTTATGGAAAGGCTCGCCTCTTGAGGGAAGGTAAGCCTCCAGAGTGGAATGCAATGGATAATCCGTTCCGTGAGAGTCCCCTGAGCAAGATGGCCTGCAACCTTAGCTGTCAGCAAATGCCTGGGAGCCTGGAATGCTGACTCTAAAGAAAATACACACAGGATGAGGAATGGGGTGGAGGTCCCATGGCCAAACCCTGTGACCATTCTGCAGGGACAGGGACTGATGCTGTTATTGGCAATGATAAATCATTTTGTTTTCCTGAGCCAGCAATTTTCCACCTTTCTGTCGAAAGCTTTTTTTTTTTTTTTTTTTTTTTTTTTTTTTGGTATATAAACTTTGCCAAACAGTGATGCGTTTAATTAGGGTTGCTCGAGAACCACATGAACCTAAGAAAATGGAACACAATGGCTGAAGGGAGAAGATAACACTGCAGACACGCTGGGAGAACACCACTGTGTTCCTGTATCTGTCAATGGGCTGAGCTGCTCACCACCCCCACAGGGCCACCTGTTGGGTAAGAGTGACACCCTCAGTTATCCCAAATACTCAAGAAACTTAGAGACCTCTGGAGTTGTTCCATGCTTCAGTGCAACTGCAGTTAGGCCTATCGTTCATCATCCTGGTTAACCTCCTTTGCAGACAGCGCACTCATCACTGGCAAGCCAAAAGGATCTGTAGTCTGCTGCTTTAATAAATGGCACTATTCACCAATAGCCATGAGAGCCCATCTGACCACGACTGGATGAACTGGGCGGTGTGTGCTAACTGTGAATTCATAATCATGGCAGTTGTTCTGTTAAATGTGACCAGACTTACAGCGCTGCACTGGGCATCATGCAGAATCTAAGCTCAGCCATCCCCAACCCCTCCAGTATCTGAGGAGAAGCTGGGAGGAGAGTTTTCTAACCACCTTCTCTGCTCTTCTCACACAACAGCTTCAAGATCTGGAAGAACGTAAAGTTTTTATTCAGGAAAAGTAATTTCACTCGCACAGTTTCATCAATGATTTTATTCTAATTATTATCGCCCATACAAATGCAGTAGAATTAGTTTAAGTTCTTACTTTATTCATTATAACTTTGAACATTTGGACTCCATACAAAATATAAAAAGCTCTCTATAAATTAAAATTAAATAAATACATTAATAGCCGCAGTAAGAAATCATAAATATCTGATGATCCTTATGTAAAACACTCGTGCTCCCATCACGGTCACCTCGTGGAGCTGCTGTGCTGCGCTCTGCCAGCCCTCACTGCAGTGTTGGCACCTGGCAGCTCTCGTGCAGCCACTGAAAAAACCTCTTGTAGTGACCCAGGGCTTTCTGCAGGAGCTTCTCTCTTGTATTACAGGGCTGATTTGTCTCAGGTTCCTAGAATAATAGTGATAATGAGATTAAGGAGGAGGAGGATGAAAAGAGCACAGTGGTGGTGACTATGGCTTGTTGTTCAGGCAGTGTTTAATGAGAAGAAGAGAGACAACGAATGAGCTGATAGAAGACTTGTGAAAACCAATAGAAGACTTGTGAAAACCAGGAATACTTCCTCCTGACTGACTTTGCTTACTGAGCTGTGGCTTAGGGCCCTTCTTGTTTATCTTCAGGCCAGTGACAAGCCCAGGATTTACAGGAGGGTATTCCTTTTTTGGAAAGCTGTCCATTGCATCCCAACTCCATGACCTTCCTGTGAGCAGTTTTACACAACCGTTGCTGAATGGCAGCCGTAATATTCAAACTGCAAAACTAAGAGTATTACTGAGATGATGTCAAAACTTTGCCACTGGCATTATTGGCCCAAAATGTTCAGAGATGTTTAATTTTGCCTTGCTTGAAAACAAACGAGCGGTCCTGTCACAGTGATTTCTAATTTTATCCGTGTAATCGGTGTCAATAGTACTCAAGAAACTTACTGTATGTCCTCTGCGGAAGGTTGCTATTATGTGGTGTACGTTTCTCCCCATCAGAGAAATATGCCTTCTCATCTGGTCGTTCTCCAAGTAGCTGTTGGTATTCAGCTGTGCCATGGTTCTATTTAGGTGACTGCCAACACAGCTGCACTAAAAAAAATAATCAAACAATGGCAAAATTACGTTACGTCAAAGGAGTTAAAGTTCATCTCACTAAATTCCATGACAAACTGTTTGGAAATAGAAATATCGGTTTCCTGCTCTATTTCTCTATGAGTAGGAAGGGGATGCTTTCCTATATTTTCTGGGATTGGAAGTTAATCTAGAGGAAGAAACAAGCAATCAGAACAGATCACTATAAAGGAAATACAAACCAACACAGCAGCAAGAGTGGTAAACAGGAATAGAGGCTGCTGGGGTTGTTATTTTAGTGAGATCAAAGCGAGTGGCCTGAGGAGATAAGATCTGCTAATTGCCTCTCAGAGCTGCATTCTCTGTGCAGGACAGAAGCATCACACCCATCTGTCTATCGGGTGCTGCTCTTCATCTTTTTAAAAATTGCAAACAAGCAATTTTCCCCTGAAATTAAGGCCTCCCGGCAGCAGAACACCCGCTCTTGGTTACTCTCCATGAGGCTGCCGTCATTTGCAGAGCCTGAGAAACCTGCAGGCCGTGGGCTGAAGCCACCGATCAGCACGGAGGGCAATGTGAGACAACTTGTGCCTGCAGGCTGCGTCCCTCAGGGCTGAACTCCGCTGTGCTGTGCGATGCCCGGCTCCTCTGCCTGCCCCGAGGTAAGAACACGCAGCATTTCGGTGTGAGCTGTGTTCCCTGCCCCAAGTGGCAGCAGGTCCCACTCCGGGATCAGACATCAGTGCTGAGAACAGCCTTGGTGCTCAGCTCCTTCAGAGGGCTCATGAGATTGACTTCAGCAGGACTGTGACAAAGGCTCAAAGGCCTCCAAATTTGTTACCTGTCTGCATAACTTCTTGTGCATAAGGAACCTCACCGAGCTGTTTGTGAAAACACCACTAGCACGCATTCCAGTTTTGAAATGCTGCGTCTTTCACAGTGGTCTCTTTCTCCAGATCAGCTACAAACCATCCCCGTTTTCCACACGATTAGCAGCAGCAGTACGAGAGAACTTTTAGAAGTCTTACCTGAAATCTCCCCACAGGCACGTGAAGAAAAAGCTAAAGATTTAAAAAAAAAAAAGAAAAAAAAGAGAATAATGTTAGAAGGTATTTAGGTATTTCTAAGAGACTGCCATGCTGTTAAGCATCTCAATCTACCTATCTCCTTCATCAGGTTTTCTATTTCTGAACTTCCTTTGGGGACACAGCAGCAGTGCCAGCTTCAGAGGGGAGGCTGACATGCAGTGCCTTCAGCATCTCAGGTTTAGCAATAAAACACAGGTGATGCAGCTGGAGCTGCTGCTAGCCCATATGTGATTTCATACCCCATGGAGAAAACTGTAGAAAATAAAGAGGAAAAGAGAATGACCCACCTCCTGGTTTGCCAGCTCCACTAATGCCTTGAAGTTCTCTTGAAACTCCTCTATTGCACTGCCCATGGAGACAGAGAAGCAGCAATTCAAGAAGAAAAAGTAGAAAAGCAGCATTTTTGCTTCCAGGAAAGCGACGTTTGATTTAAGTCTTTTTAATGCCATACGCAGCCTATATATACCTTGAATACTAGATTGAAAGGAAAATTTTCTTGTATAAGAAAAGGCACAAGAGCACTGTGAAAATTATTGTAGGCATTGTGGGATGCCTCCGTGGGGACAGGTTGGGGGTTTCCTTCCCTCTGACATCAAGAGGGGAAAATACCTTTGTAGATAAGAGATGCCATTTTCTTACACTATATCAAAAGCTCATCACAGGAAATGGGAGTATTCCTTGTATAACACATACATTTATGTGGTTCTATTCTTCTTTTTGCATCCTGTAGTCAGATAGATGGAGATCTGGAAACCTCAGTAGTTCTTACATTCTGCTCCACAATATGACCTCCTTTGTTCAGTAGAGTTGTCTGAAATAAACTGCAGTTCTAGGTTTAGTAAAAAAAAAAAAAAAGATAGCAAATAGATGTACACAGACTCTAAAACAACTTAACAAATTTGACTTCTTTAGCCTTCTTCTATCCCTCTTGCAGTTCTGCAGAACTTAGCATATGATATATAGGTAGAAAAGGCATAGGTTTAACTATCAACAGCTAAATAGTAAAAGTTTGGCAGAAATAAGGGTAGCAATTAGCAGGCTTGGCATCAAGTAAAAACCTTGCTTGAGTTTGAGACGTCCTGCACTGTTAGTGGAAAAACTTGATATGTGAATAAATGGCTAAGCACCAGTTCCATATGGCTGGCAAGTGTTTGTGAGAAGGTAAGAATCAGTCACAAAAAGATTAAAACTTTCCAGCAAAATCAAGCTAATCACTGAAAATGTGAGAAGAGTCATCTGGTTTTCCACCGGCATCTGCCTGGGGGTCACAGACAAAGGAGACCTTGTGCACATCAAGGAATTTATTGGTATCTGATTTTATGAACGAATCAGTTTGTCTTGCTGAAAACACTGCTCAAATTATTTAAACTCTGTACATAAGTTTCGATCTTGAAATACATACTTTTGTCCCAAAATTCAACAGGAAAAGTACAAACCTCTCAAATGGATCTTATGATTCTAACTAAAAAAATCTCCTTATTGAGAGTTCTATTAAAAATATGAGCATAGCCGTTACCATGTCTACTATGTCATGTTCTATCAGGGTCTACTTTTTGCTGTCTAAGAAAAATTCCTGCTTGTTTGGTTGCTATATTGGCAATAATCTCATCCTTACTGGCTGTCACCAGCATCTGAATTACAGTCTCATCAACAGTGTTCCAGGTGGCTCTGAAATATTGAAAAGTTTTGCTTCAAATTGATCACAGCCCAAAGTGACACAGCTCTTAGGTACGCCTGCAGAGGGACCAGATGCACAGGACTTGTGATAACAGCAGGCTTCGGTCCATCATCCAAAATAGAACCATTGCAGTTGTTGTTTGTATCATGGCATCAATGAGTCTTGTGGAAGAATGTGAAGAAAGAGTAGTGACATTACAGGGGGTACGTGGGAGTGGAGTGGAAAAAACGTGTGAAGGCAACATAGGATAAGAGTCTCCCAGTAAGATGCCATTCAACTAACTGAAGCAAAAAGCACCTAAGATCCACACGCAAGGTTCCATTTCCAGCCGAGCACAAAGATATCATCAGTATGCGTGTGTGTGCCCTGTAGAGCAGAGTGAAATAAGAACTTGTGGCACACAGCAAGAACACAGACCAGATAAATGAAGACATCGCAGTGGTTAAAAAACTGTCAGTGAAGGATGAGCAGTAGAAGGAAAAACACTTTGAAAATGCTGCAAGATGGACAGTGCAGTGAATGAAGAGCAGCATCTGCAGCAATGGAGCTGACTGCAAAGAAATGAGGATGAACCAAAATGATTTGGCAGCTCTGGGGGAGACTGGGAGCTGCTGGTGGCTGCGGCACTCCTCCAGGCAGGGCTTGGATCTGAGCTGTTTTCAGACCAGGAGACGATAACATCTATTTCCTTCAGCCTCCATGAAGTGGTGAACTCAATCATACACAAAACGCAATTTAGACTACTGAAAGCTGGCTCTAGATCAGGTTTGGAAAGAAACATGTCAATGCCATACGAGTAAATGGTACAATCAGATAAAATATAACCTTGGTTTTCATTGCTTCCCTTTCTCATAATCCCTCACTGTCCTGGAACAGGTCCTTGACCAGGCACCTGCAGAGGAGCAGATGCTCTCCTGTATCCTCACGGGTGTGACTTCTGCTGTTGGCTTTGGCAATATTCCTCGAGCTGTTGTGCCAGTAACACAGCAGCGAAGTGAATGCTGACCTCTTCATGTCTGAAGATCTGTAGTGGTTAGCTCACATTTGTGAACCTTTTTCACCATCAGGAAAAGCAGGATTATCACCTGATTGCAACCATAGATGAAGTCTGAACTGTTAGCCACAAAACCATCTTCTAGCTGCCAGTTCATGATAAGGCCCAGGCTAACTTCCTCATCATTAATTTGCTGTTCATTTTAATTGCAGATGATGTTGGGATTGAGTACAAAGGGCTGTTCCCAAAGTTGGCATCCGTTATCTAACCATGAACTAGATCAGTGCAAGATTCGCCGCTTTGTTTCCTTTCCTGCAGTAAGCAGAGCAAAGTTACTCATCAAATTCAGAGCTGGCTGAAGTACAGCCAGTTAAATTCCCCAGGCTGGCAGCTGGCCTGTCTTACCTGCAGTCAACCCTGGAGACAGAAAGAAAGCTGCAGGGAGGAAAAGGCAGCCCTCTGGCTTTCTGTGTTCTGCCTGGACCTTTTTCTAACCAGGAGAAAAATAGGAGCTACTGAGCAAAGAGGAAGAGTCGCTTCTTGCAATGGATGTGGGAGATTAGTACTAAGGGGTCCTAGAAAAAATAAACTTAAGCACTGAGAGAGCTTTTTACTCACCCACCATAACTTTGAATCTTTCTACAGCCCCCAAATCTGCCTCCAAATTCTAGTATTCCTTTCCAACCCCTTTGCAGACACAAAATGTCTGTGGTTGAGTAACTTCTGGTCAAACCAGTGCCCTGTGGCACTGACTGTGCCTACAGACACATCTAGATCCAGTGATACACAGCTCTTGACACACTGTGTTATCCTTACGATGCTCCATTAGATGATTTTTATGCACTTTGTGCATGTAATCATCGTTAACAGCTTTATTTAGTAATATAAAACTGTGAAAGGTTTTTGCTCAGATTCTTTTCCAGGGCAGGCTGGAATGCTGAAAGTATGTTAAAAACTATCCCAAGATGATCAGTGTCAGAAAATTGACAATATTAGGAGTTCATATTCTCATGGGTACACAGAAAAAGACTCAGATAGTGGTTGAGGGGCTAACCAGGAGTAGCTGAAGTTTTTCGTATTGGAGGGAAGTGGTTACCTTCCCTTTCCTATTTCTTTTTCCAAATAAGAAATAGATCACAAGTTTTAAAGTGATTTGAACTTTTACTTCCTCATCCCAATGAGCACCAATTGAAACAACAGCTCTTGCAGTGCAGTTTCTGTCACAATATTTTGCACCAGTTTTGAACAACTGATTTTGCTTTTGAGAACCAGACTTACATCACACAACCAACTCCTATACTACATGTACCCTAGGTATGGGCATCATCTGTTCCCATTTTTTCTCTTTTTTCTTAAAAAAAGAAACTATAAAAAAGAGGCTTAACACCCAAAGCAAGCAAAACAGGTTGGCTTGGTGGCTGACTGCATGGAACTCCAACTACTTTATTCTGCAATCTCCCTTTGGATGCATATAAGAGTCAGTTCTGCATGTTTTTCTAATTTTGGTGTAACTAAATCAGAAAAATGAGTTTTCCTTTGGATTTCTTTCCAGACTGCCAGCACCAGTCACCCGGGCCCACTTGTGCTCAGCTGCCATTGAGTTCTCCATGGAACAGCAGATTTTCCTCACTCAGTGTAAAGAAGCTGCAATTTACTTCCACATATCAATAACTCAACCAATCTCATCTTTGTGCAAGACAGCTCAGTCTGCATGAGAGATTGTCATAAAATTCTGAGCAGATATGAAACAGGGTTGGTAATGGTGGTGATACAGTTTCTTTAGAAAGAATTTAGCTTATATTCTATTTCCAACTACAGGTGTAAAGTGTGGAAAAAAGCATTACATCCCTACAATTACATCTTTTCCACTTCATGAGAGGACATCTGCCTGGGTTTCATGTTCCATGAATCAGAATGGTGTGTAAATGATCACCACGATCTAGAATCCAGAAAGAGAAACCTGAAGCGTGATGGTTGATGCCTTGCAGTTGCTGCCCTGTGCCATTGTCCTGGCACGTTTCATTCAGCAGCTCTTGTCTTTGAACCTAGTTAAGACATCAGCTTCAAAAACATCAAAAACATAGTATTTTTATAGAGATTTGAAGGAATAATAAACTTAAGTGGAGTAATCCTACAGCGAAACAGATAACCACACTTCATCCTTTTCCTGCACAAAGAGGTCGGGGTGGGATTTTTGCAGTTGGTAAGCTAGATTTCCCATGAAGCACGGTGAATTACCAGGTTGTACCGCACCTCAGACTTGTAAACCATTTCCTGGCTCTCATGGTCGCTGTGAGAGGGATGCATCACCCGGCATCGTGGTGAACCACCGCTCACCCACAGCCCTGAGGGCTCAGCACTGGAAATACTCGCTAGCACGCACAGTTACTGATAGGTCGGGCACAGCTGCAGCGTCCAGGTGGCCTCAGAGCTGGTGATGGTGTGCCATCCTTTTGTTCTTTATCTCTCGCTGGTTTTGATTCAACAGTGCGTAATGGGCATGGAGCGGTAATCAAACCCAGTGCTGGAAATGTGGTTTTCTTCTGCCTGGCCTGAGATTGAAGCACTGAGTTGGATCACTGCAGGCATAGGCACCATCCTTTGGCTCTCTTAATTACAGCAATGAGTGATTCAGCCCACAGCGATGCTGGAGATGGGTCCAGCACGGGGTTGGCATTGGACTGAGCTGCCATTCTGTGCAACTGTGCTGGGATGCACCGGGCCATGACTGAAGGCTGGGAACAGTATAAAAACCCTAAAAAGTGATTATTTTAGAACCGCTTTCAGTTCTTTCAGAAGCGTTAATGTCCCTTTCACCGGGGGATAAAATAGCTGGGTGCCACCGGGCGGCCCTCGGGACTATGGAGAGTGCAGAGGGGACAAAGGGAAGAGGCTGTGCGAGTGGTGAGGAGCAAAGGGGAAGAGTCAAAGGGTTGCGGGGAGCGGAGAGGAGGCACGGGGGTGGGGGTGGAGCAGCGGGAAGAGCAGCGCGGAGCAGCGCGGAGCACAGCGCGCTTTTTGCGCGGCTGCCCGCGCGTGGTCGCCAGGAGGCGCTGTGGAGCACGGGCAGGGCGGGCCTCCGGGGCGGAGCGAGGGAGGCCGCGGTGGCTGCCGGGGCGGCGCGGGGCGTTCGCGGCACGGCGGAGATCGGAGGTGACCGCGTTGTGGGAGCGGGCCGGGGGTGGGGGTGCGTTTAGCCCCAGTGCCGTTTCCCGGCCCGGCTGTGCCGAGCGGCCGTCTCCTCTCCCTGGAAAATGTCCACCCCCGCCGCACGGTGGGGAAGCCCAGCTGCCCGGCGCTGCCCCGCGGGCTTTCTGCAGGAAATGCCCCGGATCGAGCGGGTCTGCGATCAGACTGCGCAAAGACGGGGCGGGGCGGGACGTTCTGAGGAACGAGGCAGCAGGAAAGCATAATAAGCAACAGATATGTAACGAAGGGGGCTGAGATGAGACCTGCTTCTCTGCCGAGCGCTCGCGGGGCTCTGCGTTTTGCTGCCGTTGTCAAATCCCTGCTGGTCCGAGGCCGGGCTGAGCGCTGAGGAGCTCCCAGACCTCCAGCGCCTTCAGCCGTGTGCGCCCCGAGCTGCCGTGAGGCGCACACCGAGCACGCAGTGCCACCTGAGGGATGCTGGCGTCGGGAAAGACCCCTGGCACCGTTAATCCAGCCCTCACCCCGTGCTCGTGTTGTCCTCTTTTAGGGTTATGCCAGCATTTTCCCGAGGCTTCGTTGTGTTTGTGACGTTTGCGTTTCTGATTTTGGAAGGGGGGAAGCTCTGCCGAAATGGCCAAGATTGAGAAAATGAGCATCCTGGGAGTGAGGAGTTTCGGTGTGGAGGACAAAGACAAACAAATTATCACCTTCTTTAATCCCCTGACTATTCTGGTGGGACCCAACGGCGCAGGGAAAACGGTGAGAGCTCTGCTGCCAGCCCTGGGTTCGGCCGAGTCCCACACGGTGCTTTTCTTAGGAAATTGGTGGTGCTGATTAGAATGATTAATCATTAAGGTTGGAAGAGATGGCTGAGGTCATCTGCCCCAACGTTCGCCCCGTCCCCACTGTGCCCCCAAAAACTGCTTCTGCAAAACCATCTTCTCGTGATGCTGAGAAGTGAAATGTGCTGTCTCGTTTCTCCCTCCCCTCTTGTCTAACTTTTATTTGTTACTATTTGGGCTATCGCTGTGTTTTGACTGTTGCCCATCTTTTTTATTCTAAATTGTCGTTCTAATTATGTGCTTCTTTCTGTTCTCTCAGACCATCATCGAGTGCCTTAAATACATCTCCACTGGAGATTTCCCTCCTGGTACCAAAGGAAATTTGTTTGTTCATGACCCAAAGGTAAAAGCCCCAGTGATCAGATTTAGTAGATTTAGTGTGTGTGTAGTCCTCAGTAACATCCCCAGCTGCACTCAGGCTTGTGGTGAAAATAGGGATACTCAAGGATTTGGTAGACATGAGCAGACCATATTATTTCAAGAAAAACAGAACTAGGGGTTTCTAGAAGTTGGCAGGGCTTGCACTTGTTTGGAGGTTGAGAAGAGTTTCTCTTACTCACTCTCTTGTTGTTTCTGCTGAAGGTTGCCAACGAAACAGATGTGAGAGCTCAGATTCGACTGCAGTTTCGAGATGTTAATGGAGAGCTCGTAGCTGTCCAACGATCCATGGTTTGTACCCAGAAAAGCAAGAAAACAGAATTTAAAACACTTGAAGGGGTCATTACCAGAACAAAGTAAGTTTTTTACTGACTTTGGTGTGAAATTTGGTTTGAGAGCTGTATATGTTTATGTATAAAATGAGAAAACTTCACAATGTGTTCTCTGAAGTTGCTGCCTGTGCTCTTAGATGAAAGGTCTGGAGTTCTAGCACTTGATCTATTAGTTGATTCACAATCTCACGTTTGAAAGCCATTGTTTTAAGAACTGCCAACATCTATTGACTTGTGTTTATTTGAGTGTCGTATTACTGATAATATAGATTGAAAGTAGCATTGCAGGGAAGACATAATCTTTACTTCCTGTAGCACCACTTTCAGGTTCAGGGCACGGTCAGCCCGTGTTTAACTCCAGTCTTCGCTATTTAAGAAATGCATTCACTTGCCTTTATCAGAATTGGTTTTGCTCCCTCTGGTGGTTCTGCAGAGCTTTTTGATGTGTAGTACTCTTGACTAGAAACGTTTACTGTAAAGTGCCTATGATTTAAGTGGTAATTACGTACTTTAAAAATTGTTACTCTTAGTAAGCTTTGTAACCAGTACAATGGAAAATGCTTGTAGTGTTGTTGTTGTTCTTAATTAAAAAAAAAAACTTAAAAGGAGTTGCTAATAACTCTGTGGCTTTTCTTTCTGTGCTAAGTAGGCATGGCGAGAAGGTCAGTCTCAGTTCCAAGTGTGCAGAAATTGATCGGGAGATGATCAGTGCCCTCGGCGTTTCCAAGTCAGTGCTTAACAATGTCATTTTCTGCCACCAAGAAGAATCCAACTGGCCATTAAGCGAAGGGAAGGCCCTGAAACAAAAGTTTGATGAGATCTTCTCAGCAACAAGGTTTTTCTCTTTACTGAGGCATAGTTCCGTCCGTCAGTAGTGATGGCTGTGCTGCCAACAGGACCTGACAGTTGTGTGGTTTATTTTTATTTTTTAAGGTATATTAAAGCACTGGAAACCCTCCGTCAAGTACGGCTGAAGCAAGGCATGAAAGTAAAAGAGTGTCAGACAGAACTGAAATACCTAAAACAGAATAAAGAAAAAGCCCAGGAAATCCAGGACAATCTTGCCAACACAGAAGCTCAGCTGTCTGCTTCTAAGGAGAATATAAAATCTATTGAGAGCCAGCTCGACCCCTTAAAGGTGGTTTGTATGTTACTTGCATTAAGATTTTAGTATAAAACAACACATAAGTAAAAAAGAACACAGCAAAATGTCAAAGCCAGAGGGATGTCCTGATTAAAACCATACACATTTATGTTGTTAACTAACCCTGTACTCTGAGCAGAATTAAGCAGCAAACCTCAGATGCTGCTCTGATCTGTATGCAGACATTGGAGGCATGAGAACAGTCTGTGAAATTGTTGTAGCAGCACTGGGGTGGGTTTTTTATGTCTTAATTTAAAAGATCTCTGTTTAATATTTAGCTGTTACCCATAAAACTATTGCGAATTATAACTAAAACTGAATGAAAATTGTTTGGTTTTTTTTTTGTTTGTTTCAAAGTATTTCATAAAACTGGGGGTTTTACACTTCAGAGTACTGTATTGCATAGAACATCATACACCAATGAGATCTCTTACTTGCACCCTTCTTTCCTTTGCAGAGTTCTCTGGCAGCAGTTGAGAAGAATCTCGCAAAAGTAATGTCACTGGACAACGATGTGAAAGCCCTGGAGAGCAGGAGGAGGCAGATGGAAAAGGATAATCAAGATCTGCAACAGAAAATGGAAAAGGTTGCTTTTAAATTCCATGCTGCCATGCTTTTTGCAGAAAAATCAGTCTGCCTTTTGCTACCAAATGAGTTGTGCACCAGATGCTGGTTAGGAACACTTCCATTGCCCAAGTGGCTCACTTGATAATTCTTGGGTACTTCTGTTATTCTAAAACCTTTGTTGGTTTTTGAACATCATAGTGTTGTTTATAAACTCGTGTTTGAAAGCTAACTTTATTTTTTGTTTGGAGAACAGGTTTTTCAAGGAACAGACGAACAGCTCAGGGACAGATACAAGAACCACCAGAGAACAGTGAAGGAAAAGGAGAAGAGGTTATCAGACTGTAAGCGAGAATTAGATAGAGCCTCTAAAGAATGCCAGAGGTTTAACAATGAGAAGTCAGAACTACTTATTGAACGAGGTACGCTGGTCTATAAACCTGTATTTATTTTTGATGTCATTAAGATCTGAAGTAGATTTGATAGAATGCAGGTATTTGGGTAGGACGAAACCCCAGAAATGTGTGTTAGTGCTGGGTCAGTGTGATGTGGGAATCTCACAGGTAACACACCTCAGCATCCTTCCTCTGGGATTTTTAATGTGCACTTGTTCTGAGTTATAGTTACAGCATGCAGTATGTTTGTTCTCAGATGGACCATCTTTTCTAGAAGTACTCAAAGTAGATGATTTCTGGTGGTCAGTTTGGTGATTTTCAGCACATTTTTGCTGTCTGAGCTTGTACATGCTATAAGTTACGAAAATGACTACTAGCCAGTTATGATTATATGCATCTATTCCAACCAAGAAGCATGTGGAAGCCGAATCTGTAATGTTCTTACTGTGGGGGCAGTCAGAGGGCTTTATTCATGATGAGTTTCCTGTTCTCATGAAGGTCGTCTACAGCTGCAAGCAGATCGTCACCAAGAGCACATCAAAGTGAGGGATTCCTTAATTCAGTCTTTGTCAGCACAGCTGGAATTAGATGGCTTTGAGCAGGCACCTTTTAATGACAGACAGATTGCTGTTTTTCATGAGCTATTGAAAGAGAGGCAGAAGAGTGATACAGAAGCTGCAAATCAGTTAATGGTAAGGATTTTGTCATTTTCGGGTTGTGTTATTTTCCATATTGTTGTGTTATTAGTCTGTTGTTAGTCCATATGTGTCTTTATGGCTCTGGGAGAAGGAGTGCTGGGGGAAAGGGGAAAACTGGAGCCTTTTTTTTGTTCTTGTGTTTTTTGTTATGAGGTGTTTGAACCTTTCCACAAAAATTAGTTTTGGAACTAAGAGGGGTCACTGAGTGATCTGAATTGCCAAAGCTAATGAGCAGGCAGCTTTGCAGGTTGGTTTTTCTTCTCAGCAGTCATCTCAAGCAAGCGAGAAAGAATTAGAATAGGCAGTTGGTGAGAAAACAAGCAACTTTGTTTTGAAGTTATCTTCAACGCGGAGTTGCTGTCACAAAACACTACCATTATGACTTTGCATTTTCTTGTGTATAAACATTCCTGTTAAAGTGCTTCAGTATCTGGCTATTTCCATGTCTTGCATTGTTACTGTGGATATTTGCAAACTAGTGTGAAGAAGCAGTTTGAGTGCTGTGTTTTTCATATGAAAAAAATAACGAATGCATTGCTGCTCACTTTCAGAGAGAGTTCACACAGAAAGAAGCAATGAAACAAAAGCAGATTGATGAAATAAGAGATAGGAAGACTGGGTTAGAGAGAACCATTGACCTGAAATCAGACATTCAAAATAAGAGGCAGGCTGAACTGAAGAATGTAAAGTATGAGCTGCGTCAGTTGGAGGGCTCTTCAGACAGAATAGTGGAGTTGGATCAGGAGATCATAAAGACGGTAAGTTAATGTGATTGAAACGTTTGTACAAGTTTGAAATGGAAATGCATGCTTAGAATATTTTGCTTCAGCTCATTGAGTTGTCAGTATTGTAATAACCATGGCTGTGGTATCATTGGATTAGTAGGTATCAGAAGATTTCCATAGTCTTAAATTACTGGCCCAGAGAAATAAGTGCTGTTAGATGTGTTTTTTCCAGATAACTTGCTTATGGAAGAGGCTAGTTGGTTATAAGCATTGCATTTTGTGAAATGTTGTAATTTACTACATTTCAGAACATTGCTGTGCATTTCTTATGAGAGCATCACAGCCTTTATCATTTTGCATGTGTCCTTTGCAAATCTCATATTGATTCTGTACAGCAAATGGTATTGCTGCTGGGCAGTTTTAAAGAATCACAGAATCACAGAATGGCCAGGGTTGGAAGGGACCTCAAGGATCATGAAGCTCCAACCCCCTGCCACATGCAGGGCCACCAACCTCCCCATTTAATACCATCCCAGGCTGCCCAGGGCCCCATCCAACCTGGCCTTGAACACCTCCAGGGATGGACGGGGCATCCACAGCCTCTCTGTGCAGCTGTTCCAGCACCTCACCACTCTCACAGTAAAGAACTTCCCCCTGACATCCAACCTAAATCTTCCCTCCCTCGACTTAAAGAACTTTCCTCTGCTTCCTTTTAGTTAGAATCTTATTGTCTGCTGTGATTGTATAGTTCTTCTGGGCTTTTATTTTTTTATTTAGGAGCATGAGCTGGAGAAAGCTGAGAGGAACAGCAATGTAGAAACTCTGGAACAGGAAGTGCAAACTCTGCAGAATGAGAAAATCAACCTGGACAAAGTTCTTCGGAGGTTGGACCAGGAGATGGAGCAGCTGAATCTACATACCACAACTATTACCCAAATGGAGATGCTGAAGAAAGACAAAGTAATTTTTCTATTGTTTCAAA
Source organism: Meleagris gallopavo (assembly GCF_905368555.1). Classification (NCBI taxonomy): domain Eukaryota; kingdom Metazoa; phylum Chordata; class Aves; order Galliformes; family Phasianidae; genus Meleagris; species Meleagris gallopavo. Next base: position 16,494,550 of record NC_139418.1, read on the forward strand.
GGGGAAGTGGCATGACCTTAAGGATCCTCCAGGATATGTGTGTCTTTTTCAGATATTTATCATGATGTTGTGTGTGTAAAACTTCTGTGTGACTTCATGGAAACCACTTCCTCTATGAATACTTGAGTGGCATAAACTTGAACATATGAAAACATTAACTTAAAATTCCTTATTTCTTAAGGCAGACAAAGAGGAGCAGATTAGAAAAGTAAAATTGAGACATTCTGAAGAACTGACACTACTGCTGGGGTATTTCCCAAACAAAAAACAACTTGAAGACTGGCTTCATGGCAAAAGCACTGAGATTAACGAGACAAGGAATAAACATGCCCTGCTAAAGTAGGTAGTAGTTTAATTGATTATGTCTCCAGAAGTATTTATGCAATTATGAATTTAAGTGTTGGGAAGCTTAATATAATTAACGTGTTTGTTACTTTCATTCGTGATTGTTTATAGAGATGTCCTCCAAATGGAAGAAAGCGGCCTGCAAAATGTATGTAATGTCTGGCCAGTATGGTTTGTGTTGGTTAATAAAATCAAGGCATGACATTAGAAGTGAGTCAGAGGCAGCACTAGAAGTAGATGACACAATATTCTAATACACCTTTAATTATTTATGCTGTCCTATCTGAATGAATGTGCTTTGGGGAATAAAATGGTGGCCCTCTGGCTTTCTTACGAGTTGCAGAATGGTTAATAACCACATCGATCCATGTGTGATTGCATCTTCCTGATTTCATTTGATTATATAAAAGAATTTGACATCAACACACTGTGCAGTGATAGACATTAAATTTCCACAGAGCCAAAGAGGCAGAATTTGTAGTCTAAGAACAGTCCATAATTCAGAAGTATGGAACACAAACGTAAGGATGTGTTTCTGTAACGTAAGAGTTTGTGCATTGATGTTCTAGCAAACAACTGGCTTCAGCAGAACAGCAGAAAAATTACATCAGTGCTGAACTAAGAAAAAAAGAAGAACAGTTGTCCAGCTATGAAGCAAAGCTTTTTGATGTTTGTGGAAGCCAAGATTTTGACAGTAACCTGAACAAACTGCAAGATGAGATTGAAAGAAGTTCAAAGCAGCGAGGTAAATTTGCCTGTAGCTCATTTTTGCTCATTTTAAATATAAGCCTTCACAAAATTAAGGAAATATTTGAGCTCTTGAATCTGCCAGGAGTGAAGAGAAGCACAGGGCTCGCAGTGTGGCATTAGATGGCAGTGTGGCACAGTGGGTTAGATGCATAGGGCCTTCTGCTCTCAGAGAAAGCAGTTCCAGAAGAAATGATGGAAGTACTTTCACTGGTAATTACTGAGTAATGGCTGAGGTTTAATAAAATAGAATAATTAGTGTTGGAGAGAACCTCAGGAGAGGTCATCTAGGGCACAGTGCTGAAAGCAGGGACAGCCCTGAATTCAGACCAGCTTACGTAGGGCCATTTTAGTTTCCTGTCTCAGTGATCTGAATGTTATTTTATTTCATTTGTGGTAAATATGTACCTAATTTTGACCTATTATGTACTATATATTCAACATCATCTGTTTCTTTTTAAACCAGCTGTGCTTGCTGGAGCCACTGCAGTTTATTCACAGTTCATTACACAGCTGACAGAGGAGAACCAGTCGTGTTGTCCAGTTTGCCAAAGAGTTTTTCAAACAGAGGCTGAACTGCAAGATGTGATCAGTGATCTGCAGTCAAAGCTGCGTCTCGCCCCAGACAAACTGAAGTCAACAGAGTTTGAGCTTAAAAAAAGAGAGAAAAAACGTGATGAGATGATGGGTCTTAAACCAATTAGGTAAAGTAATTAGCAAATGGTGTTGTTGCAAGCCATTTTCTTTGGAGTTCTTGTTTTTTGATTATTAGAAATTATGTTGACGTCTGGGCAGCTTTATTTTAGGGTTAGGTAATTCATTTAAGAGATAAATATTTTCCCAACAAATCTCTGCTCACCTGGACTGCAATATTAAACTACCTTATAATTTTGGTATTTCTGACCCTTTGATGCTTCTCATGAGAGTGAGACAGAAGTGGTTGTATACTTCCTTTTCGACCAGTCATTTACACTATACAGGAGCAGTTATCCTCCTTGTTTTTTGTCATTCCAATTTAAGATGGACATTTAAGACAGGCTGGTTGTTGTTTCTAAAGATTTCACACCACAACGCCTTAAATAAGTTTCTTAAAAATGCTGAAATGGAAATTGCATTCATAGAATGGGAACTGAACCATTTAATGGGAACATCATCTTTTAATAAAATCTTAATTCTGGGGAAGTCTTGAGGTTTTTTCCTTATCCTAAGATCCAGGTTTGGAGTAAAAGTGGAGGAATTTAGAGTACAAGTAGGTTCCTTGCCAGTGGATAAGAGGCTCTGAATTTGAGATACGTGCAGACCATTACTTTGAATAGATTGAAGAACTTATGCTAGTGAGTAGGCCTTTCCTTCACAAGAGGGCACTCCTGTGCAGTGGATTGTAGGCTCTCTTGTAGCACTTGCTGTACTTACATTAAAAGCCAGGAGAGATTTGCTTGGTTTTGTTTTTAAATCTCACCTGCCTTAGAGGATACTATTTGGGCTAAATTCATATAATAGATTTTGTGGTCTTGAATATCTTGAATTTACGCTGCTGGATTTTTGTTTTATTTAAGGCAAACTGTAGCGGAACTCCAAGAAAGGGACATACCAGACTTGAGGAACAGGCTGCAGACTGTGAACAGGGATTTTGCACGCCTGAAGGGTGAGATAGAAGAACAGGAAACACTTTTGCAAACAGTTCTGTCTGAAAAGGAAGGTGCTAATGCATGTTTGCAGGACATAACTCTCATGGAAAGGTACCAGGTATGTGTTTGTAATTTCTGTCGATACGTAAAGTGACACCTGTTTGCTGCCAAGTGTTTAAGTAGTTATACAAAGAATTTGAGGAGTTACTTTTCAAACACGTAAAAATAGTTTATAAGACAGCATAACAGCTGATCTTGATACTAATCATAGAATCATAGAAGCATTAGGATTGGAAAAGGCCGTTATGACCTTCTATTCCAACCATCAACCCATTGTCCAGTTGTTGACCCATCGTGTCAATCCATCTGTTGTGTTGGCAGAGATGATATAAAACAAGTTAAACAGTTCCCTTGTTGCAGAGACAGGTTGTACGTGTAACTCCTTTGAGGTAGCCTGGGTACTTCAGAAGTCTGCCCATCCTGACTAATTTCCTCTCACCAGTAGGAATGCCAGCTTCCAGCAGCTGTGGGCTAACATAACCTTGTGCTAATGATGTGATGTTGCTCCAGCAAAGGAGATACACTTGAAAGTGCTTTGAGTCATACATGCCTCAAGCTCCCAGGTTGTTTCCGTGTGCCAAAGATTAAAGAAAAGAAAGAAAAACCTGTTGTTAAACACTAATATAGTAATAGCAGCACTTTTCATCTTACTTTCAGACTGATATTAGGGACGTTGAAAGAAAAATTGCTCAGCAGGAGGCTAAGCTGCTAGGGGTCGATTTAAATAGAACTGTTCTGCAAGTAAGCCAAGAGAAACAAGAGAAAAAACACTTGTGGGATACAGGTAGGTCATACAAGTCTGATATTTTTGTATTACAAACAATATTCTGACTTGCTGTCGTTACAGTATAAATTTTAGTTTACTTATTTTATGTTTGGAAATAACCATATTCTAATAGTTCTTGTTTGCTGATTGTGGTTGGGGGAGGCATAACAACTTAATTTGGCGTTGGGTTTCTTATAGAAGGAAGACATAAAATGTCGTTAATAACGTAGTGACCATTTCACTGTGTGTGTGGTTTAATCTGCAGTTACCAGTAAAATTGAGTTAAATCAGAAAATGAAGCAAGAGCAGCAAAATCAAATTCAGGAGCTGAAGAGTACAGTGAATGAACTCAGAGCAGAGAAACTTCAGATTTCCAGCAGCTTGCAGCGTCGTCAGCAACTGGAGGAACAAACAGTGGAATTAACCACTGAAGTTCAGTCCTTATACAGAGAGATCAAGGTAGGACATAATGAGAAACCCTTGTTGGGTCTTGTTGGTCGTTGACAGAATGTGAGAATAAAAAGGGCTTTCTTAACTGCTTTTCAGGAAGCAAAAGAACAGATATTTCCTCTGGATGCAACTTTAGAAAAACTGCAGCAAGACAAGGAGGATCTAATTAATAAAAGGACTGCAAGTAATAAAGAAATACAAGAGAAGGTTTGTTTGCGTTTAACTGGTTGGGTGATAGGATTACATGCTGGTTTTGGGGCATGGGTGATAGGATGCTCGTTTTGGGGCATGGGTGGAAGCCTTGATAGCAAGTTGGCTTTTACGAAACAGCAGGCTATTGCTAATGCTTTTGTTTCCTGGAACTTTAGGGGAAGAAAAGGAGCATAACCAATTGTAATGTAATCTTTGGTGGTCCTACTGAAAGGCTTCTGGGGACCTTTGGCAATATTGAGGGCTCTTAGTGCCACAGGTCACTAATGAGTAGATCTAGGAGGAACAGCAAGAATGGCTGCGAGCTGTCCTTGGTAAGAGGCAAACCTGTCTTTCTCAGGGCAAGTTTCCTCTTGTCTAAGCACAAATGAGTGTTTACCATTTATTTTGGAAAGCAGTAATAAGGAGCATCTGGGTTTCAAAAGTCAGAGTATTTTGTTGGTAAATTAAAGGGGATTACAATAAGAAATTGTGTCTTGCAAATAGCATTAGCCAGTTATCTGTGATGTAAGTCAAACCACTTCTGTGAGCCTGCAATTCATTTCAAATGTTTTCCCTGCAGATGAATGGCATAAAAGAGAAAGTTAAAGATATAAATAAGTACATGAAAGAAATTGAAAGCTATATTCAACAAGGAAAGGAAGAATACAAGAAGGTAACCTAAAAACAATCAATAAAAATCTGCTTTTAAAAGCATTTTTGTATGTAAATAATACACCTCTTTTTTTATTTCTTTAGCAAAAGGAGTGTGAACTCGATGAAGTAAATTCTCAGTTAGCTGCCTGTGAGAAACAGAAGGAAAAGATTAGTAAAGAGATGGAAATTATTCGACAGGATATTGACACTCAAAAAGTAGGTGCACTGTTTTAGAGTGAAGTATACTTTGTGTAGTTGAAGTGATTTCAGTCTGCTGGTGCACCTGAGGTATTTAATGATCTGTTGGTCAGAGTGGCTGCTATGTGGGGCATTAGGCTTAAAGAAAAAAACAAGAAGTCTTGTGATTTATATACACACAAAAAAGTCTCCATCATTTTGTGGTTTTTCTCATTGCAGGTACCAGGGGGTAATTTGCCACTTTGGATTTTGTCACGTGCTTTAAATTCTTGTTTTATGTATTTCCAACTCTGCTTGTGCTCTGTGCAGGAACGGTGCATTCCCTGCTCCGTCTCACGTCTTACCTGTACAACTGAGTTTGGGGGCTACACGATTTTCTCACTTGTATCATTGATTAATATTCACACACGGGATCACTCTTAGGTTTATCTGATAACTATTTTAAGTATCTTTTGAGATTGAAATATGCTGATTTCCACCTGCCCTGTTTCTAGTACAAAATAAGTTCGTACTGTGATAGCTTTCAGTGTTGTCAGTTGATTTGTGCTCAAAGCATGTTGTTGAGTTGTGCAGCCCTCCTACTTTGTAACTGAGAATTTATACACTGAAACTTCATAGAACTTCTTACTTTCTGTGGAAACAGATCCAGGAGAGATGGCTGGAGGATAATCTTACTTTGAGGCAGCGGAATGAAGAGCTAAAAAGAGTTGAAGACGATATAAAACAACTTGTCAAGGAGATGGGAGAAATGAAAGTTCCACAGCTGAAAAAGTAAGCATCTTCAGAACAGAGCAGCATGTTTTGTGTAAGAATTCATTAAGTATCTGAGTGCAGTGTTCACTGTGTTTCAGTGCTTCCTGTGTTGTTAGTGTGTATCTTTCTCCCTGTTCACGTGGACGGCTTCCTCCTTCAGACTCATGCTTGCGTATGATCCCCATGACAACAAAGATGACTTAGTGAAATTATAGAGTTCTGTCTACAAATACGCACATAACCTGTTCCAATCTAAGCCATTGCTTCTAACAATTTCCACTCTTGAGTCCACGTTCAAAAAGCAGCGTGTCTCTGGATGAGGATAGTTTATTTGCAGTCTTCTCAGATAGGTCTCAGCAGGAAAGTCTGTGTTTATTTCTGTAGTTTAATAGCAGCTTACTATTCAGATGATAAACGTTTTTGAGAAGGAATTAACCCCATACAGCTCCTTATGTGCAAACTATTTATTTAGCTTACCCAACTGGTAGGGCACCCAACTGTTCATTGCATTTCTTTTTTCAGTATCCTCATGGAATTCCTGCAATTGTAGCACTTTGGACTTTGAGTGTGATAATTTCCCGTTCAGAATAGTGACTAAAATGTATTTAAGTTCGCTAAAAAGATATTTTTACTTTAAGTATGTCTTAGTTCCAGCAACATTAATGCTGTAATTTTGACTTATAAACTTTATATGTACAAAAGAACGAGCTGATGTCTAAAAGGTGCTACAGATCAGAACCTCGTTCAAAATGTTGTGAGACACTACATACAAAAGACTTACTGATCAGTTGTGATTTGGCAGCGAACAAAAACATTTCGAGGAGAAAATAGAAGCTCTGAAAAGAAACCATCACGTTGCACAGGGCCGACAGCGTGGATTTGAGGAACAGATTGTTCGGTTTAAAAAGGAGCTTCGAGAGTCACAGTTCAAGGATGCAGAGGAAAAGCACAGGGAGATGATGATTGTTATGAGAACAACAGAGCTGGTGAACAAAGATTTGGACATTTATTACAAGGCCCTCGATAAGTAAGTATTGTTGTGTGAGGTTAGTTCTTGTATTTTGTGTAGTTTTCATTACCACCGATAGCCTTGATGCAAAAGCAGCTTGCAGTATCAAACTTCCTAAGAAAACTTTTCAAAACAGTAAATTGTCGCAACTCTTTGAGGTGTTTAATTATTTCCATTAATAAATTAATATATTTAATCATTGAATCATAGAATGACCTGGGTTGAAAAGGACCGTAGTGATCATCTGGTTTCAACCACCCTGCTATGTGAAGATAGCAAGCTGTACACTGATGTGTTACTTCCATTGTTTTTGCTTTTATCCTAAATAACCAATTGCTGTAGCCTTCCTTTTTTTTGCTTTCTGAAGAAAACTGATTCTTGAAAGCAAAGTGAATGAATGAAAATGTGCTACAGACTGCACAGGTTTGTTAGAATCTGGGAACTGTAATGTATACAGTGTTCAGAAGTGCATTGGTGATGTTAACTGGAGTTTAATGTAGATTTAGGTAAGTTCAGTGATCGTTGTAGTTTTATTCTCAGTAGGACTCTTTGAGTACTGCTTGTACATCTTAGGACTCGTATTTGCATTACAGCAATTCAAGTTGAGAGAGGCAGTAGGGAAATGAGCCCAATGACACATTTGTGCCTTCTGTGCTGAAATCCTGGCATGAAATAATCTTTTGCTCTGCTGCCTCTGGTGATCGGAAGATTTCTAGACAGTAAACACATTCACCTTCATTTTTAAATGAAAACTGATGGTAAAGCCAGGAACCCTCAGGCTGTTCCTCTGTCCCTATTGCTTTCTAGTTGTTTTTCCCACTTGAAGGCGTTTTTAGGAAGCTTTTGTAAGCGTGTGTCCCAGCACTGCTGATTCTGGTCATACCATACCTTAAATACCATCTGCCGCATAGATTTCTTGTTCCCCATGATCTTCTTCACAGGTAAACATTTGTGTTTGCATTAAAGAATATTGCAATACAGAGGTGAGGCTTGGTTTTGTTTTTTACCCTTTTCCAGTGTGGGTGGTTTTCTACTTATATCAGAGAAAGCAAAGATGAAAAGAAATGCAACCTGCATTGGATGGAAAGTGTAGTGAACTTTGTGATTGTTCCTGCTTCCCCTGGAAGCTTGTTTCATGCTTTTGGACTGACTGACCAAAAATAGCATCTCTAACACTGCAAACAAAGAGAAAGTAAAATATACAGCCCCCTGAGAAATAAAAAAAAAGTTTCCATGTTGAAAAGAAGTGACTGAGAAGAGTTGATAAAGGTTTCTTAAGTCTTGCATAGCGTAGAGAAGGGGCAGAGGAAATGATTGTGAAAGTTCCGACAGCAGTTTGACATACAAGGTAGAGCATCTTCTGGCCACACAGAATAAAGCCTTGCAACACAGAGTTCCAAGTTGGAGGATAAGCTAAATGCAGTCATGAAGATTGTAGTTCAGTCTCAAAGGCTGTTGAACAGTGGGGTATTGAGGAGCTCTGTTTTAATCAGCATTAATGATAAAATAAATAAATGTATTTAGCATTTGAATGTAAACCATTCCAAAATTGATTCTGTGAAGATGTAAGCTGTTCAGAGCGTTTATAATTCCTTCCTTTCAGCTTAAATGGAAATGCAATCCAAGAATTTCCCTTTTAGAATTCAGACTCTTTTTTGTGTAGTATCAAACCATCTATTGTTTCTATTTAAGGCAAAACAGGAAGGCAGACTTGTAATTTCAAGAAAAATAGATAAGCATCACTTATTGGTAATCGTCTGAAAAATCAGTGAGACGAAATGTTAACTCTAATGGCCAGAGATTGAAAGCTGTACATGTAGCTGGGAAAAAATGACATTTGTGTGTTCTCTTATGCTATCTATTGATCTTTATTGATTTAATATTTAGAGGTTTTTAATAGATGCTGGTGGAGAATGCATTCTTGGATTTAATCAAGTAAATAATAGAACATGCTTTTTCTTCCTTCAGACTTACTAATCCTCTTAGAGTCGAGACTTCAGTATTCCTCAGAACAGGTAGAAGTGATTCCTGTAAGAGGGGAAGTGGGAAAAGTACGTGTAAAAAGTCAATTTCAGAATTACTTTTGAATGCAGACCTGTTTTTTTGGAAAGAAACTGCATCAAGCAAGCAAGCTTTTTTTTTTCTTTTTTTTTTTTTTTTCATTAAAAGCACTGCATTTAAAAGTCTGCATTAGAAAAGTGGCATCGTGTCCTTTTTTGAATGTTTTCCTAAGGAATCAGCTATTACTGGACGGAAGACTTGTTGATAACACTAGTCGGGGAAATAAAACATTTTAAATTATATCCTGTGCTACTCTCGCTGCTGAAGAGAAAGGTAGCTCTAGTCAAGACACCCATTTAGCTAATTAATTGTACATTTCTGCATTCAAAGTGAATGAGTTGTTAATATACTCTTAGTGAAAGTATTCAGAGAACGGAAAGGGAGCTTTTCCCTTCTCCTGTAGTCCATAGCAGTTCACAGTGGCTTGTATCAAAATTTGTGGTTTTATGTTCTTCTATAGAGCCATAATGACATTTCATAGCATGAAGATGCAAGAAATCAACAAAATAATCCGCGACCTTTGGCGAAGTACCTACAGAGGACAAGGTGTGTATCTGTGGTGTTGTCCATGTGGATCTGCTTTATACTTAGCACTGCATGCTGAAAATTGTTTCTTCGAACTGTTGAAAATCCAGGAGGTGATAGGGTTGGTTCCATTCGGAAGGCTGTGTCTGTTGGTTACCACTGTTGTGTCATTCTTATTACACATTCCGTAGTTAGCTCTGTGATAAATGGAGGTAATTTTTCCTTTTTCTGTGTCTTTCAAAGTTGAGGTTTCTTTGAGCCAGGGAAACTGCTGTCAAATTCTCACCTTTATTTCTTCAATTTAAAAACAAAAATCATTTCAAAGTATCATCTATTGGTGGGAGTTACGAGTAGATCTGTATAGCTTCTGTATGCCATAGCTCTCAATTTAATATAATTCAGCCATTTAATGATACGGCATTTTTAAAGATTTTTAACAATGGAAAAACTGTCTCCATTTTCAGATATTGAATATATAGAAATTCGTTCTGATGCAGATGAAAACGTTTCGGCATCTGATAAAAGAAGAAGTTACAATTACAGAGTGGTGATGATAAAGGGAGATACGGCGCTGGATATGCGAGGAAGGTGCAGTGCTGGGCAAAAGGTAATGTCTGTCTGTGTGAGTTAATTTGGCATGGTTACTTTTCCCTGTCCAGATGGTATTAACAGCCACAGAAAACGAAACCGAGGAATGCAGCAAAACAGTGCACAGCCTTTTATAATGCATACAGCAGTAACATCTTGAAAAGGTATTCTGTGAAGAGATGTGATGGTGTTGTTTCTCGAATGTGAAAAATGCTGTCAGGTTCTCACCTGCGTGTAGAAATGTATTTGTTTTGAAAATTCTATACTAATGTCAGCGGGAATCCAAAACTTCTTATAGAACATCACAGTAGGCAAAAAATGCATCTTCTCCTTAGGCAGTTATGCTAAAATGTTATGTAAATGAGAGTGAAACTTGTTCACGGTGTCTTAGCTGATATTCTGAGAATCTTTCTTTGATCGTGAGCAGTGATGACAGCAGTTGTGATGTTTGGAAAGTATTTTTGCTAGCCCTGTTTCCATCAAGCGTTCTGTGATTTTCACTAATTCATGGGAGCTAATAAAAACATGATGAGGTCTGATAATACCAGACTAATATGTGAGGTGTTAAATAGTACCATCTTCAGTTTTAGTAAGGAGTCGTGAGGTCAGTAGTTCAAACTGAGTGATGCAGATTTCCACCCTCCTTGCACTATTGGGATGAAGCTTCAGCAGAGAGAAGAGGTAGTGCTGATGGCAGTGCTGAAGCATCCCTAATTCCAGTATCTCCAGGACTTTGATTATTTCACTTCTCTCCTGTTTTCCAATAGTACTTTGTAGAATGGACCTTTCAATTCAAACTTCAAGTTTTAATGTAGTTTTTCAATAACTAATTAGCTCACAAATTTATAGTAACTGTCAGTACGTTGTTATGTGAACTTAAGCCACAGTGTGTCGTGGCATTAAAAATAGGATGTTACACATGGGTTCTCTATGAACACTGAGATTTTTTGGTTCCTTAGGTACTTGCTTCTCTTATCATCCGTCTCGCTCTGGCAGAAACGTTCTGCCTCAACTGTGGCATATTGGCACTGGATGAGCCTACCACCAATCTTGATCGAGAAAATATAGAATCTCTTGCACACGCCCTTGTGGAGTAAGTAATCTCTTCTTGTGAGGCTTGGACACTTTTCAGATTTTAGTAACACTCAGCAGAAGTAAATTGTATGTCTTTGTTGACATAGGCAGAGCAGTAACATTAGATTCCCTTTTCTTTACTTGGAAGAGGACAAATATTTCTTGTGTAATTTGGGGGCGGTTTGTTGCTTTTATGTGTAGGTTTTCTTAACGTGAGTGAAAATAGTACTAAAACTAGAATGTGATACATGTGCACTGAATAACTTGTCTTTGTAGGATAATAAAAAGCCGCTCACGACAACGGAACTTTCAGCTCCTGGTGATAACCCACGATGAAGATTTTGTGGAACTCCTCAGCCGTTCTGAATATGTGGAAACCTTCTACAGGATCAAGAAGAACATTGATCAGTGCTCTGAGATCATGAAGTGCAGCGTCAGCTCCCTTGGCTCATATGTTCATTAATGGTTTTTTTTTTGGTAAATGTATGTTACAGATTGGCTTACAGAGCTCAGAGGAAGGCATCTGAAAATACTGTATCTTCATATCAGGTGGTATGGTGAAGGTTTTAGCTGGTGTCTGAAACTATTATGCTTTTAAACTTAGTATCTTTGTGTGCATTTCTACACCTGGTTTGAATGTCATCGTTATTTGGTGGAATGTAATGAATACGAAGTAGCTACCTTTTAGATACATTTTATGCTTTAAAAGTGAAAATAAAGTATTGGTGGTCTTTGTCTATGTCCTGGAATAGATCTGGTTGCAGATTCTTTGGAGCAGCTGTAGCTTTGTCAGTAGCTACCATAGAGCTTGCTCTCCACCACTCTCTTATGTGAAGTTCAAGATTGATTCACATCTCAAGCCACAGTTGCTCATAGCGGCCTGCCTGGGCTGCAGAAAACTGACAGCATTCACAAAGGACGTTGCTGCTGTTTCTGTGAGGTACCCTTGCTCAGAATCTTCACAAAGTATAATACCTTCCTTAAGAATAAAGGAAAGTCCCTTCTGACTAGATGAGTGAATGGATGACAGAAGCATATTTTAACCATATTCTCTTTCTTTATTGTGGGCAGAACTGCCATTTACTGTCATTTAGCTGAAGATGATGAAGTTTATAGGAATTATGTCAAAATCTAGATTAGTTGGTCATGGTTTTATCTTTTGGAGTATCTAAACAAGTTCTCTGAAAATGATAACAAGAATGCCTTGGAGAGTTAATCTGCAGGAAGGCTGAGCTTCACCTGCGCTGCTCAGAGCTCTTCTGAGTCTCTTTCCCTTGGTACAGCAGCAACTGATGGCCACAGGGAACCTACTACTCAAATAGAATGGCAGCCACAAAGCCAACTGGGCCTGATCATCAGAAGTATTGAGCTTTTAGATGAGGTGTCTCAGCCGCAGACCTTGCTGTCCGTGAAGTCACACGGGCCCTGAGGGTTGTGATGTCTGTAACCAAGTAAGGGAGCATCTATTCTAGACTGAATTGGGCATAAATCTACTAACAGAATCTGGAATTAGAGCTCTTTAATTTCTTGCAGACACCAAATGTTATCTGAATCTGAGATGACAGTGAATGACTCAGTTTCGGAGAAAGAATCTATAAACCACTACCAAAACAAACTGACTTCAGCAGCATGTTTCTCTACCGAAAATGCAGGAATGAACCTGGAAACGTCGCACGCTGCCTTCTTCCTGCTCCAAGAGGCAGGGATGCCTTTGTCCCTCGCTTCCCCACGCACGAAGAGCTGTTTCCAACAGCAGCAGAGGAGAGGATGGGCGGCCCTGGGCAGGTTAAGCACCACGGACAGAGGCAGCCCTGCTGCCCCAAGGCAAGGCTGCAGGGCCGGCGGCTCGTGGCTCCGCGGGGTCCTGGGGCTGCGCTGATACTTACGGTCCCGCAGAGCCTTGCATAGTACAAAAGGGACGGCACTCACAGCACCTGCTAAAGTATCTGGATGATATCCGTACCAAAACTGATTCACAAAACGGCGCCCTGGATCTACCTGCATGTCTCTGTAGCTGATGTTCCTGAGACCTGTATGGGACCAGAGCTGAGCGGCCTTGGCTGTAGCTGCCATAAAGAGTAGCACCAGAAGCTGAGCACTCAAACTAAGGATTATTTTCGCTTGAATTTTCTGAAAATGCGAGTTTAAAGAGCCAAGGTGCCCCAGCCACTTGAGAAACCACTCAAAGATAAACAGATGAATGGGACTTCCTATCAATTACGCTCTCACCAATCCCCCGAAAAGGCGATGAATGCCAAACTTGGGGTGGGGGAAGAAAGAAGACAGAGGAAAATGCTACTAACATACATTGCGTTTGCAGTTTTAACTAAGAAGCTTCACTGACTCTAACATTACTTCCTGAAGGGGAATTTTCTTAAAGATACAATCAACAGAACCAAATGACTTTGAATTCACAAATTTTCCTGTTCTACCTGCTTATTTTAGCATGACACATACATCCCAGCTCATGAAGAATTACATTATCTTCTGAAGCATTCCCCTACCTATGTGAATTCTATGCTTTGTTTTTTTTTGTCCCCAGATTAAAGACACAGTTTGCAAATCCTCTCTGAAGCAGTCTGGGCACATTTTGGTTATACCAGCCTCTCTCTGATCCTTGGCTGCAGACAGTATGCATATGTGCATTTCAGAGATGAAGGATTTTGTCAGAACTTGGAAAAAAAAATCAGAAAACGAGGTGGGAAACGAAACTAACCTGTCTGATATCAGTTGTCAGTATTCAAGTAATGAAATAACGCAGTGATGCTTTTCACACCTTTCATGTGCAAGGGGAAGCAGTCAGCCACCCCCGGTGCCACGTCAAGGGCATCCCTGCTGCGTGCGCTTCCTGCCTCGCACGGACATACCCGGGCTGAAGAGCCAAGAAGAAAATTACAAATAATTCACCTGCTTTCAGAGAACTGTCAGTGGCCAGGAGAGCAATGGGCTCAGGGAACACTGCAGCTGCTAGGATGATAATTCCATAGCCATGCCAGCCCTGCTCTGAGGGCACCGAATGCCCCTTTTGTCCATACGGACAGGTGTTGGCAGCTCAGCCTGCAGGAGGGGTGGGTGGGCAGCAGCAGTTTGGGGAGCAGGGGAGAGGGAAGAGGAGTTCTGCTCCCACTGCCATGGCTGTGGTGAATGCTTTTAGGACTGGGAATCTGCCTTGGATTGAGGTCTTCATGGTGCAGCACCCAAGGAAAATACTGGGAATCACAGAACCATTAAGGCTGGGAAAGGCTACTGAGATCATCTCGCCCATCCATCAACCCATCCCCCCACCAGCTCTGTACCATGTCATGCATCACCAACAGAGCTCAGTTTGGGTTTATTGGCACTTAGATGGCAAGGTGACACGTTCACTAGGAGAAAAATGGCCTGAAAGCCAGCCCTGTCTGAGCAGCCTTGGTTCTGAGTGGGGCTTATATTGGCAGTGGAAAACCAATGCTCCTGAGTTCCGACACTTCCTTTGATACCAATGCAGTAGTTGTGTGTTTGGGGACCCAAAATGCTTTGTGCATTTCACACTACTAAAAACTAGAGCACAAAAAAAGATGCAATTGTCTACAAATAAAAACCACAAACTAACCCAACAAAAATAGATGATGCTTTCAAAAGTTTAATAATTTAATGTCACCATATAGCTTTGTTAGCAGCAAAATGTCACAGCAAATATCACATCTCATCTATTTCAGTATGACGGTTTGTATACTAATCACGTCGGCACCCTGCCAGGAGGCAGCGCTTCTTGTCTCTGCTCATTGCAAGGTTACACCTTTGGGAAACGTGGAAACGTGGTGCAGGTTGCAAACTCTCCTTCCTCTGGCTGCATCCTGCTCCAGGTAATTTGATTCGTGCTGAAAGCCAGTGCTACTGCAGCCCCTGGAGCACAGCTCACCTTCCAGCTGCAGGGCAGCTGCAGCCACCCCCAGCAGACAGCCTGAAATCCTCCGTTTGTAAACTCAACCACTGATGGAAGAGATACCGTATGTGCTGATGCTCCATATTATACAGTGACCCACATTTGGGTTTTTTTTTCACGTTATAGAATGTTTTATTTAAGTTCTCCACCATTTTCTAAAATTAAGGAGCGGCACGCAGGAGAAAACGGCCTCAACAAAATGTCATGGCTGCTCCGAGGGTTTCTTTGAAAACTTGGATGTTATTGGAAATGAGAAGATGGTGATTGATGCTGTCCAAAATCAAGGCCTCTAAATCACAGAAGAGACAGACTGCTGTTCCTACAACCTCATGTCATCCCCTGGTCCTCATGAATTGCAGCACTGTTTCTTAATGACACAACCCATCGTGTCCCTCCAGAAGAGCTGTTGCAGGTGGGACTGACAGGGATGCTGCGTCCCGAGCCTGGGCCAGCACCTGCAGCACTGGCAGATGGCACAAGGCTGCTGCCCTGAACAGAAGGGCGCGGACTCAGCCCACCTGAAATCACACTGCCAGAGCCAGGAGCAAGCAAGGGATGCCCCAAGGGAGATGCGCTCTCTAAAATCAGACTTAGCTTCTGGCAGTGCCTAACTCCTTCCATTAGGTCCTTGAGCCCATCCACTGCCCCCAGTGCTGTTCTGTGCCTGCAGCACCGCCCTGCCTGGCCATGCAGGTGCTCCAATTCTGCCTGGGATAGGTTGCAGGGTTGCAGTGAATGTGCAGCCATCCTGCTGTCCTCTGTTATCACCATCCAGAGACACCATTATGGAAAAGTCTGACCGTGCCACCCAGAGTTTGTGGTCATTGCCCATCTTTCCAATTCATAGGGCAAGGCAAGGATTAAGCGCCACCCAAATCAACCTAGAATAACTTTGTTGAGTTAGAAACAAGTGGCGGCAACAGCATTTTGCATGCTTTCCATTTCAGGATGATGTTTTCCAATGTATTCTTGGCCCTGGGCTCATTTCCATGCTGCCCTGGCAGCAGCAACTCCCAGCTGCTGGGATGCATTCACACCTGGGGCACAGCCCTCACGGTAAGGGGATGCAGCTCAGCTGGTCCTGCTCTGTTTGCACACTCATGGTGCAAACACCTGGGGATGTCATGGTCAGGTCACAGCCTGTTGTGCCCATGTGTCCCCAGCCTTGGGGATGAGTAGAGGGAGCATTGCCAGCACCGAGCGCTGCGCATCTGATCGCTTCCTTCAGCACTGCGTGACCACTGCGAGTTAATACCTAGTGCAGCCAAGAATGAGTGCTCTTTCGCTCCCAGACCACCACTCGCTAAGTTCTGAGCTCC
Source organism: Meleagris gallopavo (assembly GCF_905368555.1). Lineage (NCBI taxonomy): Eukaryota > Metazoa > Chordata > Aves > Galliformes > Phasianidae > Meleagris > Meleagris gallopavo. Next base: position 16,510,844 of record NC_139418.1, read on the forward strand.
CTTCCCTCACACGTCCCAGCCCAGAATCCCCCTCAGCTCTGCCCCACTTCTCAGAACCGGGCTCCACTTTCAAGCTGTCATTCTCCACCCACACGAACCCAATCGGTACGTCAGCCTTTCCCATCATTGAGTTCACACTACCATATCAATATTTGAAGGAATGATTTTATCTGCCCTAGAGTGGGGTGACACACGCTCCCCACGCAGGTCTGTGGGTGCAGAAACATCCATGCCCCATGACGCCAGATCCCCGAGGCACCCGGACCCCAACAGCCGACCCCATCCGCTGGGATGCTGGCTCCTGCACCTGTTTGAGAGAGCTGAGAGCTTCTCCTGCAGGAAATGGTTTTGGGGTGGATGGACAGATAGACACATAGTTCTGTATGCACCCCAGCTGCATCTCCTCCCCCCAGCGCCTGCAGTGGTTGTGCCCAACTCTGCCTGTTTTGAGGGAAATTCAATGGCTGGAAATGATGTCCTTCCATCAGCTGCCAGGAGAGCAGTTATTGCAGGTTGTCACAGTGATGGAATGCTCCACCTCTGCTCTTCCTCTGCAGCGTCTGGGCATCCAGAACAGAAGCAAGGCATTACAATGGGATGGAGTTTGAATCTCAGTGCTGGGATGGACCACGCAGCACTTCGACTTTAGTGAGCACTAAAAAAGCTATGAACAAAACCTGGTGAAAAGGGAGATCTTTGACTCAGCAGCCTGGTCCCAGACATGGGCACTGTAGAGCTGTCCCCGCAGGATGGGGTACGTGGTGCAGAGCTGAGCCAGACCTCGCTGAAACCCCAACACCCACACGCCACAAAACTCCCTCCACTGCCTCTTCCTTTACATGCAAGAGCAATTTTTTTTGTTTCTTTGCAGATATTTAACATCTTGATAAAAATCTTGAGGTTTTCTTTCCTTGCAAATCTGATTTGGACTACTTTAGCTCAGGGGCTCTGCTGCCTTTATGGCCAAGTGCTGTGAATTCTTCCTGGCTCTGGATTCACCTACCTCTCTCCATCTGCAGCTGTTCATCGCACCTTCTCTGAGGCGCTGTGGTGATCCTCATGATGCCCATTGCCACAGCAATTGTGGGCTCATCCATGGGATCACCCCTGGGGACACACATGGCAGTGAGGTCCCCATGCCAGTGGTTGGAGTGCCCACAGAAGCAGTGCCCTTCACTGCCCCGTTCCCAAACACATGGGAGGAAAATACACCAGCATTCAAGCAATCCCACAGTGTTGTGCAAAATCCCATGGCAGGAGAGCCCACCAATGCATCTGGCTGCACATATCCACAGTGGGTCCTCCTGTGCTCCTCTTTGCTTTTTCTATGAACAAGAGAAGGAAAGGTTTGGGTCGTGAGCCCATTGCCTGGCTTTGTTTCACCCCACAGCTGTTGCTCACATTCATGGCATTCATGGCACACGCTGTGGTGCTGCACTGGGATCCTGTGGTGCCAAGCAGAAATTCTAGACTTCCCATTTCAGTATCTCTGAATCCATCAATAAGGTGATTAAAATCTGCATGGTAGGGGAATAGCACATAAAGTTGGTTAAGGGCAAAAAGTCTTTGCTGTCACCATTACATAATCCCTTCTTTGGGGAGCAGGGCCCTGCTGCCCTCTCAACAGCACAGGAAGAACCTATATTTGGTATCGGATGGGATGATGCTGCTGGGTCGGTGCTATAAAATCATGTCAGTGCCAGCAGTAAAGCACTGAAGCCCTCAGAGCAAACCAGGTGGCAGAGCCAGGATGCACCGCACACTGAAGGCTGCCCTTGCTCTCCTCTGTCTGGCAGAGCTCATTGCCTCCACACCGCTGCCGACGAGCTCCATGCCCAAGATGAAGCTGTCGGACATCACTCGAAGCATCCAGCAGCTCAACAAAGGAGAGCAGGTAAGGACCAGAGAGCTCATGGCTTTTCCTCAGCAATGGCCATTAGCTGGCACAACTGACTGAGCATCTCTAGCTGTTGGCAGTCAGTGCAGTGCACAACCCTGGCCCTCTTCTGGCATCTCCTCTCCCCATGGGGTGACATCTGGAGGGTGCAGCTCTTCCCCTTGCTGCTCAGCTAGGACAGGGCTGACACATGGGCATTGCTGAAAAAAGCTGCAAAATGCCACAGCCCACGTGGAGTGCTGCTTGGGGTGGCCATAGGCAGCCGGTGGCAGGGACATACAAGCAGCGCTGGGTGACAATGGCAGCACCTGGGGCCCATTGATGCAGTGTCCCTGCACTGTGGGATGAAGACACTGCATCTCCAGGCAGTGGTTGGCAGGGCTCTGCAATTGACAGCTGCTCCTCACCCACTGCTGGTTGGCTGTGGGCGGTGCCACTGTGGGAGTGCAGTCTGCTAACTACAGCTCTTGCTTCTGTCACCTCCCCAGGTCCCTTGCAATGACACCAGAGTGGCACAGGTGGCTTTCACGGATCGGAAGGTAAAAGAAAATTTAGAGATATGTGGAAAACACACTTTTATTTGATATAACCATAACCAGAGCACTTGCCATCACTGTGCACAGAACACAGAGCTCAGTTTGGTACTCACAGAGTGGGAGGGATCTCCCTGCCTTATAACAAAAAGGGCTGGGCTGTTGCCCAGCATCCATGGGTGCCGTTGCTGCCTACACAGCACAGTGCAGCCGAGGGTTTAGGAAGTCCCTGGGAGGACTCCCACCAGCCCTGAGCATTCGGGTGGGCAGCATGGTGTGAAGGCAGTGCTGTGGTGCTGACACTCACGTTCATGTTCACAGCTGTCGGAGCAGGAACTGCTGTGCCAGGCTGCCACAGTGCTGACCAAGGTGACCCGCTGCAAGAAGGACTACGAGCCCCTCATCACCAGTCTGCAGAGCCTGCACGGCCAGATGGTAAGCATGGGGCAGGGCGATGCCTTCATCCCCAGCAGCTCCAGCATCCCCAGCCCTGCGCATTGCACCCCACGCAGTGGCATCGCAGCCACCCCTGCATCTCCTTCTGGGGGCTGCAGCCATTCCCACACCGCAGGATGGTTCATCATGGGGGGAAGATGCTGAATCATAGATTCAGCAGGGAAGATGCTTAATCATAGAACCATTAAGGTTAGAAATGAATGATCATCAAGTCCAACCCCAGCCCATCCCCACCATGCCCACATCCCCAGGTGCCACATCTCCACATTTCTATGCTTGCAGGAGTGTAGCTGGGTGTTTTTCCCCAGCCCCCTGGACACCTCACCCCATGGCCATGAGGTCCAGGGGGACAAATGCCATGGGACCGCTTGCTTTTCCTGCTCCATTGGCTACAAACTTCTAAGCCCTGCTGTGTGCTTACATTTATGTTTCTCCTTTCCCAGAGCTGCCAGCTGAGCACCGACAACGAGATCTACCTGCGGAACTTCTTGCCAACGCTGGGGAACTTCACCCAGGCGCTGTACCGGCGGAACACAGCCACGGCTACAAACTGAAGCCCACCCCACCGCCTCCACCCTGCGGCCCCCGCACTGAGAGATTGGTTCTACAGCTCTTCACAGTTCTGAGCTCTTCACAGCGTGCACTTCCCCAGCTCTGAACCCAAACCCAACTCAGTCCTAAATGCTCAGGAGCACCCGGCCCTGGCTGTCCTCTATGGCAAAGGGAACATCCCCATCCCCATCTCCATCCCTATTCTCATCCCATCCCAAACTCCATCCCATCTCCATCCCCATACTCATCCCCATCCCCATCTCCATTTCCATCTCCATCTCCATCTCCATCTCCATCTCCATCTCCATCTCCATCATCTCCATCTGCATCCCCATACTCATCTCCATCCCCCTCCTCACCTCCATCTCCATCCCCATCCCCACCTTCATCCCCATCCCCTATCCCATCCCAGAACCTCTCTGGCTGAGGCTAAGCTCTCTGCACCCCATAACCAAGTGCTGCAATGGGTCCCATGTGCAGGGGGACGCCGGGGACACAAGTCCCCTATCCCCAGTGCTGGGTATTCCCAAAGCAGATTTCAACACAGTTCTTTAACTCATTCACCTCCCAATGCAGAGACAAGCAAAACCAAAACCAAATTATCTGCTTCCTGTTCCTCTAATGAGGGGAGGCTTCTCATCCTAACAAGATCAAGATCTAGGCTGAGGCACAGCTCTGCACGGAGGCCCCACTGCAGTGCTCATGAGATCGCAGCAGCAGCAGGGACAGGAGGCAGCACGGCCGGCACGGTGCTTTAACTTTCAGTGTCTATGTGCTTCTAAGTTATTAATAGCAATGTTAGGAGAGTCTGCACGGTAACTGGATCCAATAGATGCTCACGGGCATCATACTTCTAGAGATTATTTATTATGTTTTATTTAAATAACTTATTTTTTTACTGCACAATCTAAAGATTCAAGAAGTCTGGGCTGGTGGAAGCATCTGTTGTGTGCTTTTCTTCAGCTCAGGCCCAAATGAAAGGAAAAAGACAGCGTTCAGATGCTTTGTTTTTAACTTATATGATAGTAATGCTGTGGAAAACGGTCATATTTAAAATACTGCTACCTCACTTCCAGGGAACCGTTAGTGCCTGATTAATTGCCTTTCCGCGACAACAAATGAATGTATGCTGATGGATAATTTATTATTCTTCTCTGTATTTAAAGTATTTGTATGATGTCAGAGTTAATATATTCAAATCATTCCATATTTGGATGTTAGTATTCTGTTTTTTTTGTTTGTGACTTTGCACTGATGTTGTAGAAATGTTATGCAATAAAGCACTTGTATGGGAATTGCTGAGTTTTGGCCTGCACCACTGATTGAGCACCTGGGAAAGGACCTGGTCAGCCCTGGGAGCACAGGTGAAGGCAATCCAGAAAGGGTGGAGGCTGGCTCAGCCCCTCTCAGTCCTCATTTGAGGGCTGATGGCCAGGGAAGGATCTCTTGTTGGGGATCTCTCCTTTGTGGAATCTTCCTGTGAGCCTCCTTCTTTGGATACAGGTGAGGTTGTTGTGGTTTTTTTTGTTTGTTTGTGTCTTTTTGTTTGGTTGTTTTTGTTTTTTTTTGGGGTAATACATTCCCATTGCACCTATCTGAGACTGGTCCTACTGCCATTACAGCACTAACCAGGATCTCACTGAATGCTGCTGCTCCATCACCTCGTGCTGCCTTTCAGGTGCTGTTGGCACAGGGCTGGGGATGCTTGTGTGCTGACAGGGAGCAGGCCAACCACTGATGCATGTGTGTAATGGGGGCCAGCTGCAGCCTTGGCATTGATTTATGGATAAACCACAACCCTTCCTTTGGGCTAAAGATTAAAGGGGAAAGTTAAGATCTGTGGAGAAAGACCTGAGCATCCTGGTGGCCAACAGTGCAGTATGCTCTCATGGCTAAGAAGGCCACCAGTGTCCTGGTTGATAAAGGGTTAATGAACATTTGATGAATGCTGGCCCACGAGCCAGCAGTGTGCCCTGGTGGCCAAGAAGGACAGTGGTGCTCTGAGGTGCATCACAAAGTGTGTGGCCAGCAGGCAATGGAGGGTCTCCTCCCCTCTGCTCTGCCCTGAGGAGGGCACATCTGGAGCACTGCACACAGTGTGAGGCTCTCAGCTGCAGGCAGATGGGGAGCTGCTGGAGAGCCCAGAGTGCAGAGATGGGGGCCTGGAGCACCTCCTGATGGGGACAGGATGAGAGCCCTGGGGAGGGAGAACCAAGAGGGGATCTGCTCAGTACTGATCAGTATCTGAAGGGCATTAGGAGGACGGGGCAGGGCTGTGTTTGGTGGTACCCCGTGACAGGATAAGGGGCAGTGGGAACAAACTGAAGCCCAGAGAGCTCCATCTGAACATAAAGAACTTCCACGCTGTGAGGTGGCAGAGCTCAGAGGCACGGGGGAAACGATGACTCCCCTCTGGAGTTACTCACACCTGCCTGGATGCTGTTCTGTGCAACTGCTGTAGGGGACCTGAGAGGTGATCTCAAGAGTTTTCTTCCAACTCCTACACTTCAGTGATTCTGAGCTGGTGGCTGTGCCACACTGTGAGGCCATGGGGACACTGGTGTTGGCATTTCTGGTAACCACAGTCCCCATGGTGTGGGATGCTTCCAGCCACACTGTGGGCAGAGGAGCAGCTGGCAGCACTTCCATGGGAATGGCAGTGAGTTCATCCCTGCAGGATGAGAGCAGTGCAGGAGGAGAGAGGAGCAACGGCACACAGGTGTGCAAATTGACCATCAATTAACACACTCTTGTGAGTAGAGATAATTAAGGCAGGTCCCCAAAGCACTGAGGACAGGGCAGGTGAGTGGGATGGGGAAGGGCTGGAGCCAAGGCCTGCAGCAGAGGTGGGCTGAGCTTGGGGAGCTTCCCAGGAGCACAGCTGGGCTCTGGGACCTCTGGCCCTGAAGGGCACGATGGGGCCACACTGTGGCCACAGGCAGCAGCGCCATCCCTGCTGCGTGCCACCCTTGGGAAGACGTGCAGGAGTCTGACCTGCCCTGCACTTTGCCCATCACTCACTGATGTGGTTTTCCACAGTGATTCAGCCCAAGTAGCTCAAAGGTTACATTTTTCTGTTAATTTGGCGTTTTTTCTTTTCATCAACTCCAGTTCTAGAGCTTTCCACCGTGAGCACTGCAGGAAACGCTGTGTCTGCTGCTGCTGCCCCTCGAACAGCCTTCAGGATGCCCACCCCGTGCCACCCCATCCCCTTGCACTGCTGGCAGCTGAGCTGTCTGTGCCCGCAGGGAGCAGCACGGTGCTCCCCTTGCTGATCCCTCACAGAGGTTCCTTCTGAGTCAGCAGCGCTGCCTTCAGCCAGGGCGTAATTAGACAAACAAACTTAGTCTGGCTGTTCCTAAATTAATGGGGAGCTCGCAGACTCTTATCAAGCATCTGATGGCAAGTTGCTATTTGAGTTAGAAAAATACCTATTAGTTATTACAAAACTCCGAAGTTTCCCAGCTCAGCTTATTTCTCAGCATTATTTCCTGCAGTGATGCCACCAGCACCGGTGTTGTCACCTCCCAGGGCACTGCCAGGGCAGGACGTGGCATCCCTGGCTCTGTGTTGCTGGGGCAGAGCCATGAAGCCACGTGTCCCCATGTCCTGGTGGGTGTCACAGGGCCTGAGAGAACTGGGGAAGAGATGACTCTGGGGTGAGCTCGCTGTGGCCTGTCAGGACCTAAAGGGGCTGGGGGAAAGGAGGGCACAGACTCTTTAGCAGGGTCTGTTGGGACAGGACAAGGAGAAGTTCTTTCTAATTAAAGAGGGGAGATTTAGACTGGTTACAAGGAAGAAGTTCTTCGTGCCAAAGGTGGTGAGGCACTGGCTGCCCAGAGAAGCGGTGCCGCCCATCCCTGCAGACAGCACAGGTCAGACTGGGGGCTCTGAGCACTGGCAGAGCTGGGGATGCTCACTGTGGAGTGACTAAAAGTCACCCGCAGGTGGCCTTTAGAGGTCCTTTCCAGCCCAAACCAAGCTATGATTCTGTGTCTCTCAGCTCCGTCACAGCTCTGCAGGTCAGGAGGTCCCGGTGCCCCATGCTGACCCAGTGCTTTCTGTTTCTCCCCGTGCAGGTGGAGATAACGACCTAGACCAAACTGTGTGCACATCAAGGGTGCTTTGCATGATTTGGAGATATTCAAATGACAGGAGAGGCGAGCGATGGAAGCGCTTGGAGGATATTTGGAGGGAAAAAAAGCAGCTTTGCTCTGTTATCTGTGCGCGGTCGCATCTGCGGTCCTCAGTGTGGCTCACGGCACCCAAACCTCACGGGGAGAGAAAGTCCTGGGATACGGAGAAACAAAGAAGCAGAAAGCTGCACGGACTTTTCTTTTTGCACCATCTGCCTCCTACCACCGTTATCTGAACGGTGGAAATTTCCTACGTTGAAACGTAATGCGAGATCAGAAGAAAATCTTGACTTCTACAAAAAAGACCTGTTCTCCTAAATGGATATGAGCAACTTTGGAAAGTGCAGATAAGGGAAAAAATCAGTTTTTTCCCTCCGTTTCAGCAATTTTAAAGCCATAAATTGAGATGTTTCACCCAGAAAAGCACAGACAGGTGTGCCATAGAAGCCATGAGCTCCTCACTGCCCACTCTGCTAGCACTGCTGGTGCTGCTGGCCGGCCCTGGGGCTGTGTGCACGCTGCACTCACAGCACCCAGTGCTGCTGAAGGAGAGCATCCGGATAGTGAAGGACATGCAGAAAGAGGTATGGAGCACAGCACTGGGCCAGGGGGGCTGAGCTGCATTGAGATGTCCATGCAGTCCGTGTGTCTGAACAACACCTGCAGACAGACTGGTATCGATCTCCCTAAATGGCTCCTCTCTTCTGTTTCTCTCAAGGTTTCCTGTGGCAAGATGAACGTGACAGATATCTTTGAAGGCAGTAAGGTAAGAGGAAAGCCAGATCAAGAGCTGAGAGAGGGCTGCGGGAGGTGCTGGGAGAGCAGGATGGAGTCTGAAGTGGGAGCTGCATGGGATGAGGAGCCTTTTGGGTACCGTCACCACTTGGGCTCTTCTACAGCCAAAAGGGCCACATGGAGCACAGTGTTGAGCGTGTGCTTCAGCAGCACAGAGCTTGTTTGTGTGGGGTTTTCAGAAAGGAAGAGAGGAACTTCTTCCTTTGCCTTGGAGCCCCGTGTCACTCTCAGACACCCACACTCATTGACGGTGCTGTGTCTCAGGCACCGTTAGGTGTGCTATCCCTCTTTAGCCCTTTATCTGGAGGAAGGCTCTTCAGTTAGCGGAAGATTCAATGGCAGATAATAAAGCCTCTTTCTGCTCTCAGAATTGCTGCCTATGGCGAGAGCCCAGCCCCAGAGTTCCTGTTTTCACAGAAAGGGCCCCCTGCAGGCACAAAGCAGGGAGCAGAGCTGGGTCCCTGGGCAGAGGGAGAAGGGAGCAGGGTTTGGGCAAGTGTCTGACAGCTGCAGACCTGGGCCAGCTGCTTACTGGAGGCATTCGAGGTGCAAGCTGAAGGAACAGGAGCAGGTACAGCTCCCACCTACTCGCCACGTTTCCCAAGACAGGCAGCATCAGGAAGGCAGCACGTTCTACTAGGAAAGCAACAGAATGATTTCCTCACCACTGTGGATGCTTTTCTTCTCACCTCATCGGGGCTGAGGATTTGCAGAGCTGCAGCTGCACAAAGCCCAGGCCCAGAGCTGATGTGGCTGAGCTGAGCCAGCTGCATCTGGGGACAGAGGAATTGGGGGAGGCTGAGCCACCTACCCCTTAAACCAGAAGTGCACTGGTTGTGCTGTTCTAACCCACTCAAGAAGCTGAGCAGAGCAGTCTCTTAAACAGCCACGTGCGTTTTCTTGCAGACAAAGAACAGAACTGAGCTCTTATGTGAAGCTTCTGCAATTATTTTGGAGAGCCAGCACTGCCACAAGAACCTGCAGGGCCTCTTCCTCAATGTGCGTCAGCTCCTGAACAGCACCTCCCTCAAGGTAAGGCTCTGCCTGGCCCCAGGACAGCCCACTGCCCTCAGCCCCATGGCACCGCACGCAGGTGGATGCTCTGCAGCACACTGGGGTTCTGCTGCTTACCAACAACTCAATTTCTTTGAAGACACACAGACTCTGGGCACGTTGCTCAGCACTTCGCAGCCATGCACTGCCCAGTTCTCCTCTCAGCCAAGCCCATGTAGGAAAAGCAGGGCACTGGGCCAACAATTTTCTATCTTCTGTTGCAGGCACCATGTCCTGTGACAGCAGGCAACACTACTTCAATGGAGAAGTTCCTCAGCGACCTACATAGATTGCTCCAACAACTAGTAAAAGAGAAATTCTTTTCTTCATAATTATTATATTGATACTGTATTTCCAAAGATTATTTATAATGATTCTTTAAATAAATATATATATATTTTGAGTAAATTTGCTGACTGTGTGTATAGGAAAGATGGGAGCAGATTTGCAGTGTAAGTTGCAAGAAAACTGTGCTGGTGAGGTGAATAGAGTTCAGACTGCGCTGGCACAGTGGGAGGGCTCTGCTGGAAATGGACCTGCAAGGAGTGAATCTTTGCTTAGAAACAGCTTAAGACAAGCCAGGCCACAAGCAGTGCCCACACTTCACAGAATCATGTGGCTAAAGCTAGAGAAATGGGAGGGCTGTAACGAGTATGGGGTTGAGCAAGTCCCTAGCAAGTGTATATATTTGATTCCCCCCTCACTTTATGCTGTGGCATAGCCCTAGGTGGCCCAGGAGTAAAGAGGCTGCAGCTGAAAGAACAGGGAGAGAACATAGCAAAAGCAACCCATGGAAGGGACAACTCAAAGCTGTGGTGGTGGTCAGGCTTTCCCCAATAGCAGAGGACAGCCTCACAGGTACTTAGGAATCTATCAGTCTGCAATTTTGGCATTGCGTAGGAGAGTGCCTTGGAAAGTCCCAGGACTGAAGAGTTTGGTTTGTGCATCAACTGAGTCAGAATACTCAGGGAAGCTGCAGAGTTAGCAGACCACAGAAAACCTGTTACCTGCTGCATGAGCAGGCTGAGACATCTTCCAGAAGAAATGCAACGCAAAGGAAACATTTCTGCAGGTAGCAACTTCACGCTATGTAGAGTGCACCAGGCCTGCACTGTAGCTCAAGGAAAACAGTGGCAGGATGAGAAGCCTTCTGCTCATCAGTAGCAGCTGTTCAGTGCACACACACACAAGGCAGGACCACACACAGCACTGCCTACAGTTCAGTGAAGTGGCCCCTGCTCAGACTCTCCAGTTTCCAGGGCAGCTCAGAATCCTGCCAGCAGTGGTGCTGCTCCATGGGACAATTTTCCAGTCCTGATCTTAGTTGCAGTCTTGCTGAACCCACTCTCGTGCTGCCCTGCCTGCAGCTCTCGTGAGAGAGCCCAGTGCTTGGCAGCAGCATCCCCCCACCACCCCAAACCCACTCACAGCTATGCGGATGCTCCAGCTGCCCCTCCTGACATCACTTCTGCCTCTCAAAGGATTTACAAAGAGTCTGTATGGATAAAGTTCTTTGAAAAACAGGTAGAGAGGTAGAACTAGGAATCAACAATTTTATTTCATGCTCCAGGAACACAATACTGATATGTACAGCGTAGGGAATAAAATTTAACCATACAACAAAGAATATTAAAATAAACAGTTGGAAAACAAATAAATAGCCAGACACGTTATACAAACAGATAAGCAGTTTTTCTTATGTACAGAGAACCAGCTAAGCAGAACGGCTGAGAAAGGTGAGAGCTGGGTGTGCAGACTGAGTTAGTTACTGAAAGGCACTAAGGACCATTTTCACTTCCCTTGAACCCGAAGAAAGGTTCCATAACAAGTTAATTCTGAAATGATTCATTTACACAGCATTAAATAACACGGCCAGAGAAACTCTCTGCGATTTGCTGGAATGAGGGGAAGCTTTGGTGACAAAAAATGAATACACATTATATACGTGTTACAGTTAAGTGGCATGGACTGGCCTGGGATGAAGATGGCTCCGTCGACTGAGCCATCAAAAACCCATACAAACTTAAGTCCTTCTCTTTTAAGACATGGTAAAGGGACATTTGACATCACTGCTGACTGTCCAGAGCTGCAGCGAGGGCCCATACAGCAAACCTGCAAGCAGGGCTCTGTTTTGAAAGGAAGTTTCCAAAACTTAAGCAAAACAGCACAGTGAAAAGGTAAGCCAAGCTGACAGATCATCATGAAGACTGATCTACATCAAAACAAAGTCCTCGGGTAAGAGCAGAAAATTTGTTCTCCAAAACAAGCCCCTGTACCAGGAAATCACAACCAGTTCCTCCCATCTAATTACAAAGCAGTGCAATTATTTACTTGAAGTTTTTCTCTGCCTCATGGGTCTTTAAAATATGCAGAGCACTTTTGTTTTCAGCAGAAATAACAGGAATTCAACCCAAGCCTCCACCTTCCTAGTTAGATTTTATATGTTGTAAATGCAGAGTCAGGATGCACAGTCCCTGTTTTCGTCTGCTGAGTGAAGAATTCAGAGAATTGAGAGTACTGTTCAGGAGAAACACTCTTCAGAACAGATTATTCAACAGCATGAAGCACAGCAAGACATTAAACAAGAGGAAATAAAGTTTGCCCTTGTTCTGCTCAGTCCAGAACATCCCTGCCTGTTTCTAAGACAAAAAAAGGCATTTGAGACATTTTCAGTCTGTCTTAGCTGACAAATTTAACACGATATTCTTAGCTGAAGCACATTTAAAATAAGATGAACTCCTCAAGAAGAAATCTAACTAGTTCAGATCTGACAAAGATCCTGACTCTTTACCTCTTCCCAAATGCTGGACTAGAAAGAACTGCCACTGTTTGGATTGGCAGCTTCGACGCATCTGGGTGACAAAGCCAGGCCTGCTCACCTCTCCCCCCAAGAAGAGGAATACTTTCTTCTCCCTCATCAGGATCCTAAAAAACACTTCAGAAAACGCACAGGGGAAAGCTTAGAACTCATTCTGAATTGCACTGACTGCATCTCCAGATCAAAACATGCCCCTGCAAGACCCAAATTAACCGTTACAGCTGGAGCTGTTCCAGACTCATGAGGTGCACCCAGTTCAACATGGTGACAATAAGAAAGGGCAATCCACTTCTAACTGCAGTAAACAGTTCACAGGGATGTTCTGGTAATTGCAGACATGGCTACTATCAGGCACGAGACACCCAAGGAGCTGTCTTGCTCCTTATACCAAGCTCAAGTATTCGGTCTGTGTTATTAACCACAGCTTTTCTTGTAACTCTAGGTAACACACTAAGATTAAATGAAAATCATACCTAATTAACACCACACTGACACGGGAACTGCTAAGGTACCTGCAACTGCTGTGCTCCAGCAGGAGTTAATACAGCACACAGCCCAGAGGAGATTCATTTTTGTGACACAAAAGCAATGTATTGAGGTGTTCGGTGTCTGTTAGCAGCACAAAAAGCAAAGAAAAAGAGCAGCCACCATAAATGGGTATCAGCAGAGAGCAGATTTCTTTCCCCTCAAAGCATAGTCAGAAACAGGAGATGGTGCACACAGACACGAACAGCATCAGCTATTTCAGGGGATGTTACAGCACTGGGACAACTGGGAAATTCATGCCTATTCTCACACAGGAGAAATTCATCCTCAGCTGTGGCCAGGAGTGAGACAAATGGAGCCATAGTGTTCAGTCCCTCTAGCGTTAAAGCCTTCCCCTCAAATAATCTGTGCTGTCCAGATTACAACAAAGCAATTCACACCAATTAAAACCACTTCCAGCTCAGAAGCATAAAAAGCAGCCAAAGCAACGCAGCAATGCAGCCTTAAGAGGAAGAAAAGAGTTCTCTTATCTGTGCATCAGCCCTCACTCTCCACGTTGCCAGCAGATCACACAAATAGACAAAAATCAAAGCATTAGACAACTAGTGTTGCACTTAAAGAGAGCATGGTCCCTTCCCACAAACCTCAGGCTTATGTAGTTCTAAGTACTCTTCTACCCAACTACTTTTTGTACAGCAAGACTGCAAATGAAGAGAGTTGTGTCTCAAATACACAGTATGATCAGCCTAATAACTACAGTGAAATATTTAAATAAAAAGGCTTGATGCTCTTAACTCAAAGGTTTGCAGCAACCACATTCAAACAGATCAGTGCAACGGAAGACAACAGTGAAAGCTGCCAGTTATGTGCAAAGCAGGACACAGATTTACCAGCATTAAGTTTTAGGATTCCATTGACCATTTTGAGCTATTATGACTAGTACTTGAGCACATCTAGAATCCTCGTTTTCTATACATTTCAAGGATTACCAACAATAGTTCCCTGCACAACACATTGTTTAACACATGGAATTCCACAACCATAAAATATACCAGTTTAATATTATGTTAATATAACATACAGTATACAGGCAACTAAGGAAAAATACATTTTTTTTTTTTTAATTAAAGCTCCATACCAGCCAGGCATGGATTCTACAGCCACTTCAAACTGTGCCATCTCAAATTCCATATTCTGGCCAAACCTTTCACACTCACTGATTTTTACGGCAATTCTGAACACGTCACACCTACTGCAGCAGAGAGTCAATGACAGCGCCTGGCTTTGCAGAACGTTTTCTGTTTGGAGAGCAGAAAAGAAAAGAAAAAAAAAATAAAATAATACCACACACATCATTATACTGTCCAGGAAAGACAGGGACCAGCCACTTCTCAGGTCAAAACTACACATCATCGACTTTTTCACAAAGCATCAGGAACACCCACGCTGAAATCTTCCCCAGCACACATTACTTTCCAGTAATAAAGGTATCTGTGCTGTCAGTGTGTCGCTTGTTAGGCCAAACCAGCAATCAGGGAAACAAAAACAAGCAGCCAGAAGAGGGGAATGTGAAATTAGGAAATCAAAACCCCCCCCAGACAAAACTTTCTGGACAATATTTTACCACAGTGAAAGATTTCAGCCTGGTTCTACTACACTTGACATCAGTAACCCTTCTATCATGCGGAATTTTAGCATTTTCTCTTAGCTATAAGTCACCAAACATTTGTCTCAAGTTTGCAGACACAAGCTTAGGCCTTCCCCTGGGAAAACTCCCCATTACATACAGATACTCCAAAGTTCTTCACCTTCGACCAGTCTTGGGCCTGGATCTTCCCTTTGAAGTCCTCGGCCTCTCTAGCTTCATCAGAGACTGCCTCAAGCTTTCTTCAGTGTAAGCTAAGTAAACATGGGAAAGGTCCACCTCAAAGGGCTAAAGAAAAGTAACAAAACATCAGAACTATTTAGTACACTGATCAGCTGCTCTTCTGTAACATTAGAAAGACTTCAAACAAGAAAACTGAAGTTGAACAATTTTCCCATGAACACAAAGGGGAAGACACAGAAAGCAGAACTTAAACCTACACAGTTCAATAAGAGTTTATTAAGGGTTACTCACATCTTTTTCTTTCTTGTCCAGGACAGGAGTCTGTTTCCTCATATTGTTTCCTGTATATGCAACACATTTCTCAAAAAAACCAAAAAGGTCCGTTAGTGAAATGAAGTCAGTTTTACTGAGCACTGTACAGCTCTATCAGTTTATTTCTGGGCTCAGTTAAATTCCTCAAAAGCTTATGCTAACATTAGCTTGTATGTAAGCTAGCTTACCAGCTGCCATTCTCCAATGTCTTCATTCCAGTGAACATAGTTCTCAATCATTTCCTAGACAGAAGATAAGGTTATTAAGGTTACAGAGTTGCACAACCTACAGTCCAGATGTGTTTCTCAAAACATGCATCCCAAAAGCCTAGACAAGTTGCTTAACAACAGCCTTGACCACTCCCAAGGTATTTTTAATCCAAACAGCCATACCACACTCAAAACCCCTATTTTATAATCTGAAGACTACAGAACAACATCACTCCCAAGCTGTGCACGATGAAGTTCCCACTAAAGCATGGATTTACCATTATGTCGATGCAATCATAACAGCAGTAAGAACTTTTCACACGTGCACATTTGTAGTACAGCTTAACAGACAAGTGTCAGTCAAGTTGCCTGTCAATGCCTTTGGAAGCCAGCTCATTCCATTTGCTGGTGGACTAAATAATGCTGGAGGGCTAAGTGAATACTGTATAAGGCCACATCAAAGGCTTCAGCTCTTCATCTGTACCTGGTAGTCCTGAGGAATGAAGTTGTCTATGATAAGCATCTGAAGACGAAGTTCCCTGCTCAGCTGCCGAATATTCTCCAGTAAGCCTTCAATCTCTCTCTGATGCTCTTGTTGCAGATCTGCCATCTGTGGACAAAGCATACGAGAGGTCAGAACTAATATAAGACACGATAACAACTTAAAAGAATTGTTTTCTGCCTGTATGTTTTTGGGAAATGAAAGCAAACTCTAGCTAGAAGTACTAGAATATTTCTCTCAAGAATAAATCCTCCAAAACGTTCTAGCTCAGAGATGGTTAAAAACAGTATTAAGTTATTGGTCTCAGAAAAGATGAAATCAGCCTTCTGTCAGTCCCAGCACCAATAGCAGGCAAAGTGTGCAAACAAGTTCCATCTCTGGCAAGATCCCAAGGAAAATCTCAGCTCCCGAAGACAAAAACGTGCTTTTCATGAATCAGAAAGGTTCGATACCAACTAAGTGACTGACTGAATGTGACCGAGAGGGAATAAGAGCAACATGCACAAGGAGCAGCAAGCTAAGAGCAGATGTGGATTTGAGCAGCTGCAAAGCAGAAGACTGGACCGCCAAACAACTTTTATTTTGCTCAGAAATAACCAACTGTTTCCCTTGAGGAAAAGCTCTACAATGTACCCCCACGCAGATCTGACATGAAGCTTAATTTGCTCTTTAAAATTGCGTAAACCAAGCAGGCAGCACACAGGGATTTCTAAACCTGCAGCACTCTAACCAGAGTGACAAAGTTGATGGCTTGCTCTTTCCACCTACAGTTCCTCCACCACAAGCTGAGTGCTTCAGAACACTGACCTCTGATTTTGCAGCCATAAGCATGGTCCAAACTTTCTTCAGTTTTTTTGTTTTTCCCTGTGCTTCTTCCTGGAGGCTGGTGTACTTCTCCTCAATGTCCAAGCGTTCTTGCTGTACGCAACATTTAACAGACAACAGACATTAGCACAATCAAAGAAAATACTTGCAACAATATGAACAGGAAGGGAAGTAACTTGGACAAAACAAAGCATCTGCCAAGGGCGAAGACACCTGGCTTAGCCAGGCTGGCTGACACTCAACATGATTACACTGTCCTGCAGGTGAGCACTGGTTACACATGCCTCTGAAATGTTTGATTTCTACTGAGCTTCAGAGTAGAGTCATATTTAATCCACACGAAGAGGCAAAGACAAGTAATAGTGTGTCCTACCACTTCCAGATAGCTGGGAATACAACCCACCTCCTTCTCCTCAAGTTCTTTGCGAAGCTGCTCTGCTCTCCTCCTTCGTTCTTCCAGCTCCATATTTGATTCTTCTAGAAGCTTCTCTTGTTCTTCTGCTTTTGCCAGCAAGTCCACTCCTCCTACAATCACCTTCTTCTCCAGCGCAGACAGTTTCTCCAGCAGGGACTGGTGCTCTTGTCTAGAGAGAGACAGGTAAAGTTGGCAACTTCCCGTCTTAAAGTGCTCACAAGGTTCAGTCAGGTTCAGCTCAGTTTTTACATCCCAGACAGCACTCATAGGGCTTGAAAAACTTGCCTAGCTGCAAAAGGTTTAAAGTAGGGGTGAGGCAGTGCACAGGGATTTCCTTAACTCCAGCCCCCATCACTTTCATGCAAACAAAACCAACTCAGCAAACAAGTCTCTCCTGCTGCCGTTTCCCTCTGTCAGGGGCTGCCCGGTGCCAGGGGTGTTACCAGGATATCCAGGGTGCTCCCTCCCACCCCAAGGGCCCAGCAATGATGCTGGGATTCAGACAGACTGCAACAGGTTGTAATGGAACAGAAGCAAGAGAAACGAGGTCACAACAGTGCAGCTGAGAGGTAAGCCAGGAAAGCCAGCAGCTGTTGAGCATGCCTACAACATGGTCATGGGCTGTAAGAAACTCACTTTGCTATATAGTTACTGCCCACTAGCAAGCAGTACAGCAGTTCTGCTGCTCTTCACTGGTCTCCAGAGTTCAGAGGATTCGTTTTAAGTTTCTAGGCCATCTCAGCTAGATAAGGCTAAGAGAAGAGTGGTAGAAGAATAAAGTTTCTTTTTGCTACCTGCTCTACTCTGCAAGCACAGAGGAAGCTCCTCTTTCACTCTGATAACAGCAAGAGCTGATGTTCAGCTTACACAAAGCTTGACTAGCATCTCACCATGCATCTCCACATATTGATATCTGACTTGTAGATTAAGGGAGGAAAAACCCACAACACCACAAAAACTACTCAGAGCAGGGCACTCACTGAGCTTTAAGCAAATCTTTTTCTCTCTTCTCCAGTTCAGCTCTGGCTTTATTTCTTTCTTCTTCTTCCATATCAAGCTTAGTTTCAAGAGCTTTTCTCTCCTCTTCAATCTTTGCTTGCATCTCTACCATCTTATCAGGGGAAACTTTCTTTTTCCCTTTCAAAGAGTGGGGAAAAAAATATTTCACAAAAATAATACAGTCTCTGTATCACAGCATTTTTTTCCCCTCAGGTTAAAATTTATTTCAATGTTTAAGTGCAGTTATCGATGTCAGAACTCGTGGATTCCAAGCTGAGCACATCTCAGTCTTTAAAATCTCATTTTAGTGTTTGCTTATTTGCCTCCAGTACTTACAGTGAAGGAGTACTACAGAACTGAGTACTAGAACATAAAAGCCTAAACAAAATACATGAAGAATACTTGTGGAAAAGAAACACTGCCTAAAGAGAAGCCTGAGTCAGAATCTTGGCTACCTTAATTACGTAGATTAGACCAACTAAAGGAAAAAAGAAGACTGGAACCCAGCCTATACAGATCTCCCCAAATCCACATCTCCCACAAGTTTTACATCCCCCTTTACTCGTTACAAAATGACAAATCTTTAACTTTGTTTTGCTCTTCTCTGGACATGAGAGAATTACCCACAGAATCCAGATGCCTAGAAACTAATAGAAACTGTCTAGTATTAAGAGACTTCCACAGTGATGCAATGCATACGGTCCAAGTATGCTTGAAAACGTTGTTGCTCACTAAAAGGCTTCTTTCCCTTCAGTCTTCGTGCCATTCACTTTTGTTTATATTCATTTATAACCTCCAGCAGAGGCAAAGATACACTGGCACCTGTAAGCATGCGTGCACACAAGAGCACTGTAAGGACTTCAGCGCTACAGCAGAAAATATCTTGGTTTCCATCTGCTAAATTTAAGAGCTACATACTCAACACTTATTTCTGGATCTGCAGAGAAAATCCCTCACTAATTAGTTTTCAGGTAACCCAAATTCGAAGTTTTATTTCAAGAAGTGTTATACAAAGATCACCATATCAAGAGGTGAACCAGATAAAGGTTTCTAACATGTTATTACACAGCCCTGTGCATTCTCAGTTTTGGAGACGACTGAACTACACTGAGTTGGAGGAGCCTTTAGCGAGCTCTGCAATTGTATTTTGAGGAGCTGAAAAATCTATTAGTGAAAAATCAAAATTACACCAACCTGCTTGATCTTGCATTAAGAGGAAGTAGAAAGCACACCGCAGAGAGGCAGCACACACATAGAAAGGAGGAAATAAAATATATTATTGCTTGATCGCTAGGAACAAAGTTTATCAGCATCAGAACAAGCACTGATTTTACATGCATGTTTCTAGAGTAGAAAACGGAATAATCACTAAGAAATGAAACCTCATTAGAGTGAATATTAATGAATCATCATTTTGTGCTAAAGCACAGAATGTTTCTGTAATGTCCTTTGCATATCCAGGATAGTTTGAACTCACTCCTGCATTCTTCTGCCCATCCAATGCAATGCAGAACTTAAGTGTAACATTACGAGCCTGCCGCAAAGATCATGCCCTAAGAAACAGATTGTAGATTTCCTCTTCATTAACAGACCTAGTGTTTTTTCCCCTTCCTGAAGGCAGCCAATTCTCTTAAATTACCTGCAAAAATCTTAGCATACAGAAGACTTAAGTTTTAACCAAGTTAAACTGAGCCAATTTTTTTGCAAGATAATGACAATTGCACATAAGATATTAGTAGGTTAATTGGCAGTAACTGATGCTTCCATAGAGGTATAGAGCCAGTTTTGGTTATTTAAGCAAATGCAGTAAAAAAAGCAGGACAGGGAAAAGATGAAAGGCACCACATGCAGAAGGGCTACACGTGAGGACAGTTAATATCCCAAACCACACAGACGAACCACAAAAGCTCAGTGCAACCTCTGCAACATCTTCAGACTTGAAGGAGATGGACTGATCCATCCATCAGTGGTTTGCTGTTAACTGTCCTCATCCAAAGAGAAATATTCAGGTTTTGAGCAAGCTTCGAAAGAGCAAATTTGAAGCAAGCAGGTTTCCAAATGTATCACCATTATCCACAGGTCACACTTAGGCTGTGAGCCTTCTTACCTCTGATCACACTTCCCCTGAGCTGATGCTTTATACTAACACAACTACTAACATTTATTTAGGTATAACTAAAGGTTAGGTATATACAGCAGGACTTCCCAGGTTCTCCACACACAGAAGTGTGGATTACAGCTACACACTATAACCACAACAACTGGTAAAGCCCCTACAAGTCAAGGTCCAAAATATGATTTTTTGTTTGTTTGTTTGTTTAAAAGCAAACACTGACTGTAAGTCTTCCTTCCTCTGATCAGGAGCAGACCAAACTTTCCTCGCTGCTAGAAATCAAGACCCTTTGTTCTTCTCAACTATGCCCTCCTGTGGCAACCAAAAACTTAAAGTCATGAGGCAGTCTGAAGAAAAAGCAGCAACCACTGCCCTGGTTTTGGGTTGGTTTTTTTTTTTTTGAAGGTCTGCCAAAATAAAACCAGTGTTAAGAAGTTTTCCTTCTTAGTACAAAACTAGCGTAGCATCACTGCTGACTGTTCATTCATTCACTCCAAACTTAGTTTTAGGAAGGCAACATCCAATATAACGTAACAGCTTCCAAGAAGAAAGCTGCTCAGACTTCTTCCTGACATTTTAGAGGGATTGTTTAAAACAGGAATTGCAAACTTCCAACCTAACGTTTCCCAAATGTCTTTAAATCTTGTTAAGTAAGCCTACTGAAATGCTCGCCATTCTCATGTCTTGCTGACAATGTGCACATCAAACCACCATTTCAAGCGTGAAAGCAACAAAGGAAAGGCATGCTTTAGCCAAATTGTAAGTTCAGGTTTATTTTCCAATAGACATAGCAGGGAAAAGTGCAGCATTGCAAAATGAAATGCACAGATCATGGAAAGGCCAAAGCTTAAAGGACTTAAGAGCTCCCACTCACTAGTGAAGGACTTATCCAGAGGTTTCTCTATGACAGAGCATGTGGAGTCTGAACTACTGCTGCTGCTACTGCCTGGAAAACAGAAATGAGTCCCACAGAAAAACCCAGAGAGGAAGAAACATGCAGATGGGAAGTTAGTTCTAAGGAAAAGAAACCCAGAAGAGACAGTAAATAGTTTTAAAAGGCACAGAGTTCTCATTAGGAAGCATTTGCCAGAATCCCTCCCAGACTCAGCTTGCAAAGCCATCATTTCCCAGCACAGAATGGCATGCTCAGAGAGACAGTTCAGTTAAAACCCATCTTAACAAGCCCATAGCTTAAAATCTCATGCCAAGGCTGCTTCCATTTCAAGCAATAGCACAGAAAAACAGATCACAGTGAAGGTGGCTGTGGATATCTACAGTAACAGAAGATTCAGTGACCAGGATCCTTTCCAGTGTTACGTACATGGCAATGTACACTTCCCAGTCTAGAAGAGAGAATCAGCTTACACAGGGGCAGTTACTGTGCAAAGCTCCTGCTGGGCACAGCCCTACTTAGGGAACTTAACTTCCAAACAAGCTGCTCTAGTTAAACGACAGCTATTTCCCCTCTATTCTTTTCAAGCAGTATTTTAAAGACAGCTTTCTCTTGTGGCAGATTTGGGCAGAAATTATTTCTTGATGGATAGAATGGTCAATCTTCCTACTTCTAGAAAGCACCAGCAGGGAAAAATGAAGTAAAATGGTGTATTACCAACACGAGGCTTGACAGGTGTAATTTATGATTCTGCTTGGACAGATATCAGAATGAAGGGGCATCTATTTAATGTAGGAATGCTGTTTAAACAGATGTGAGTGCTTTAAGACAGGAAGGCAGTTTAAATGCCAGCATTTACTGGACAAATTGGAAATGAAAGCACAGCACTGGGCCTGACTTCCCTACTCCCCATGAATAAACAAAGGCTCCAGGGATGTAGCAGGCTCCCTACAAGCCAGTTCTCCATGGTACACCATGACCTGCAATTCTAGGCTCAGCAGCATCCTCTGGGGCTTAGACACTACGTGCTAGTTTACCACAGTGTAGGATAAAGTAGACTTTGCCATGGGATTTCCAGAGTGCCCCCAAATAAGGGATGTGTAGCTCCCATTTAGCTTTTCAGCTAGCACACAGACACCCCCAAAGGTCAAGTTTTTCCTCTATCAGCATAAAATAGGACGCCAGAATGAAGCCAGATACTGAACATCCACAGGACAGTGAATCCTTTGCCTACACCACAGCCAAAATCCCCGTCTAGCCGTGAGAATGGCTATAGGAGAACACATCTGCCTACCGCTGATTTTTGGTGTCTTCCTCCTCCCATCTCAGTGAGCAGGGGAAGTTCCACAACATGAGTCACAAGCCATACGCAGCCACCTTGCGGCAACCAGGGAACCACCACAGAAGATGCTGTTACCACAAGCACAACTACCCAAGTGGAAGCAGATACCACACAGGAGCGGAGCTGTCAGCTACAGAGACAGCACCAAATAGCTGTGTTTCTAGGGAGGCATGATAATTGCAGCGGCAGTAGGGCAGCCCTACAACTCCACTTCTCCCTGCCTGGTTCTATAGCTCCTGACACTAGCTGCTGGGCAAAAGGAAATTGGTGGCACTGACAGGATTCTCTGCTGCCTTACCCCGCCGTTTCTTCCGCTTCTCCCCATCTTCTTCAATCTCTCCATCATCCTCTTCATCTTCTTCTTCTTCAGAACTTGTCTCAGAACCAGATATCTCTTCTCCTAGAAACAAAAAGTATGCTTTTTGATGCTTCATCAGAGCCCTCCAATAACACTGACTTGCTATTGTGACAGCAGCACTTATCTGAAGGCAGCAGTATCTGATATCAGCTTATCAGTAGCTGCAGAAGTCAATAACTTTCAAGGAGATGGTTGGCAATAGCTTTGGAAAATTAAGGAAGATGATTGTAAGCCATATAATGCTGCCAAGTCAGTGTGTATAACCCTATGGTGAGTACCCTCATATCCTTGTAATGCTACATTATGTTTGCTTAGAAGAAATTCACAACACCTTCATTTCCATCAGAGACAGAAAATGGTCAAATGAACAATGCTATCTGTTCTACAGTTTAGTAACTACGACTTTAAGAAGTCGCCCGCAGCACCCTAGGGATGAAGCAGCTATGTCTAGATTCCAGTCCCTGAAGAAAGCATTGCTATTTCCTGCTTCTCCTTAATGGTAGAAATTCCAAGCAGTGAGCCTTACTGGAGTTACTGCTAGAGCTATTTTGTGCTGTGAGCATCTTTAGAGATGGACGTTACATCAAAGGCATTATTCAGGAAAAATCCTTCTGGAAAGATTCTTGAATGCTGGTAGATTAATCATTATCACAAGCCCATAAGGTTCCAAAGCCTAAAGAAGCTTCTTGTTTCTTCTGTGCACTAATTAGATAGTCTCAGTTCTAGCCACACAAATTCGTTTCATTTTAGTTCAAATTGCATCTCTCCTCAAGCAAAGAAAATATTTAGCTTTTGTTATCACGCACTTTAAATCCCTACACCACATCCAATCATACCCAGAGACCCTTCAGGCTCTTAGCACACTAAATTCAGTCCAGAATCCATCACCTTATGCTAGTGCCAAGTGCCACCTAGCGAGCAAAGCCAGGCCCTGCTCTGGGAGCATCCTGCTGGGTCATCAGGGCCAGAACAGTGACTTGCAATCAGCTACTGAATTCACGTGACATTTTCAAATAGTCAAGACTTTTCACAGCAGCAGAACGAGCATCAGGCTGGAGAGAAATACTAGGTGGAAAGGGAATCTCACCTTCTTCCAGTTTTTTCTTAAGCTCTTCAATTTCTTTCTGAAACTGACGTAGCAAAGCATCCTTGGGGTCTTCATTAATCCTGGCCTTGTTCTTAATGTTCTTGGCTCGGTTTGCATATCTGAGAGTGCTGATAGTCTCATCGTAATTGTAGTCTGCTGGACCAATGTTTGCACACTAACACATGGAAGAACAAGTTAATGGAGCGTAAAGAATCAGAGTCCAGGACAAATGATCTCACAGGAACCCAGCCTTAGCTCCAACAATATGGTACTGCCATCCTTTCCCAAGCTTTCCTGTTGCTTTTACATCGAGGTTACTTTTGTCTACCTAAGCACAGCTTTTACTTCATCTTACACACGTGTATTTACATCTTGTTTAGATCCTTGCCTGTGCAGATAGGAAGACACCAAAAGCATGTAAAAGGTTTTTTCAACTGCAATGCTCTGAAAAGAACAGGTAAATGGCAGGCTGTTCTCATGGCAAAGTCACTGTGCTATCCCTGTATGAACAGAGATCAACAGCTGGAATTTCTCAAAGCATCTCACAGCTTACCATCATGGTTTTGGAGTTGCCCCCCAGGGAATCCTGAAGGAGTCGGGTAAGTTTGGAGTTACGGTAGGGCACATGAGTGCTTTTGCCATCCACCAGTGCTGAAATGACATTCCCCAGGGTAGAAAGAGAGAGGTTGATCTTAGTAGCTTCCTTCAGTCGCTGCCCCGTTGCTCCAGTTTTTGCTTGTCTTTCAGAACCCTGGAAAAGGAAGCAAAAGCAATCGCAATGAAACCTGCTACGTGATCTCTCTCCAAGTAGCATAGCTACCCCTAAATCATTGCCAACGGTCAAGTCTCTAAGCACCTCAATCATTATTAGAGGACCTAGCTATGTACTTCAGACATCATTAACAAGACAAGTGACAGGTGTCATCTGAAGCTTTCAGTGCCAGCAAATTCTGAATTGCTGGAAGTAACACAACTGAGAAAATGACAGTTTTGTCCCTGTGAATGAAAACATTATTAGAAACAAGTCAGCAGTTACAAGGCACCTCAGCTCCTCTCTTTTCTACCGGGAGGTCAAGGGAATAAGGTGACACTGCAATTGTTCTACAGGTAGTTTCATAGTGTGACATAAACACACCTCATGTAAATAAAGCAACAGATAACACACAGGGCTTTGAGTGTCCCCTTCCTTGCCTCTTCTCCAAGTAAAGGTACTCCAGAGTAAAATCTGGGCTACAAGGCCTTTTTTACCAACACAACTACATTGGTTCAAAGTGAGCAACAGAGGGTGGGAACTTGCACGAGTGAGGAACTGCATGGTCACAATCCCTTAGGGTGATTACACTGGAAAAAAAAACTTTGCAAAGATCCAGTTCTAATATCCAGCATGCTCTTTTCAGTGTAGTCTATATTATTTACAATTACTTCACAGGAAGAACAGAGCCCTCATACCAGTACAAGTCCATACACCCTCGAGGCTCTTTCTGGCATACATCTGATTTAAAGCATTGAGTGAATCCTCCACAGAAGTCAGCTGTCAGATAGAATTCCGGGCTTCAAAGCCTTTAACAGTCCTGAGGAGTCATGCCCACCATGTTTTGTGGCAGATGCTGCTGGTTCTACTTACAGCAAGGTCCACAAGGTGCAGTTTGCCCATGCGCACATGCATGTTTCCATCAACTCCCTTCTCACTGCACTCGATGGTGATAGTGAAGATGGCGTGCGAGCGAGAGCTGTGCTCATTCATGTTTGTGGCACCAACAGAACCTTTTAATTGAGAAAAAGATTAATGAATCACACTCCTGTAACATTCTACATGTTCCAAAGGAGATTTACTCCCAACTCTACGTGCAACCCATTTTTTCAGAAGATGGAAAAGATGCTCAGACTCAGCAAACTGTGCTGGACACTGAAGTTGTAGCACACCTCCAGCCTAGACTAGAAGTGTTGCTGCCTTCATTAGGTCCAAGCTGACCACAGGTCCCATCCTAAGAGCAGCAGTAGCTCTCATTTGTTTCTTTTAAAAAGTTACCGGGGGGAAAAAAAAAAAAAAATCACTAGCCTAACACTTTGGCAGCTGATCCATGCAAAAAGCTGGTTTGTTTTTTTTGTTTGTTTTTTTTTTTTCAATAAATAAGAGCAAAGCAATCCACATGAGCAGCAACAGTAAGTCAGAATTTTACTTCATAAAAGAGCTTAATTAAGTCTTCCAGAAAGCATCAACAACCTTCTATTCACAACACAGGGCTAGTCATTCCTCATCCAGATTAGAGCAGAAGGAAAGAACTATGACAAGCACAAGCAGCCCTGACAATGCTGACTGCCTTCACTGTTTCCCCCTGCCTGGCTGATTGAGGCACAGCCCACTTCACCTGTCCCTGCACAAAAGGCATTAGGGAGGGGACACCCCTTTTGCTCTGCTCAGTTGAATGAGCTGAGCTCTCCAGCATCAGGTCTAGAAGCAAGATCTCAAAGTCTCAAAATCAGAGCCTCACTCTGTCTGACAGAGCTGTCAGTCTGCCCGCTGTGGGACTACGTACGGTTCTTGTGGCCCAGAGTCATGATTCTGTCCATATCATCTGCATTGTTTACGACATAAGCTGAAAGGTCTTTGATATAAACTCCCACATCGGGTCTCTCTTTAACCTAAGAGAAAAGCAGAAAGAGCATGCTTAGAGCCCACACAGCAATTCTCAGTGGCACTGTATTAGTACAGTGATTTACTCCCCCAGATTCTAGTTTGCACAGAGAACACTGCAGTACTCCAAAAGGATAGCTAGGGAATCAAGACTCAAGCAGGATAATACTTCATTGGTCCTCCCTAGAGGCAAATACAGATTTCAAATCTCAGTCACTAAGTCCTAGAATGACTGCCAAGAGGCCTTTACAGTAGAACTGCACAGATGAAACTGACTCAGCAGAAAGCCAGTTCCTCACTGTACAACAGAGCAAACTGAAAAGACTCAAAGAAATCAGTGGTGATATCCAACTGCTGCTGTATCTCAAAGGAAACAATGCACACACAGAGGAGTCCAACCTCCCAGCTCCCTTCAAATGCTCTCTGGTCTCTACAATAATCTTGCTCAAGGAGTGGAACAGGCATCAGATTCAGAAGAGCAGGCTCACCTCTAACCTCTGTGACTGGTCTTTTCCTAGCAGGTCCCGCACTTCTTCGTTGTAAATTTCCAGGTAAGACACACGAACCAAAAACCTGAAGGCAAACAGTTGGGAAGCTTTCTTAACAAGATATTTGTTAAAGTCCAGAGACACAGAACGCAAAGAAAAAGCACCCATACATAAATACATTCCTGCCACCCCATCAAGAATGGCCTAAGTCATTACTGAGGTCAGGCTTCCTCTACAGATGGACAAACAAAAGACAGGAGCAGTAAAGGAAGGTGTTTACCTTGTGTCCCCCTCTGCTTTGGCAATGTGACCAAATATATGGGCGAAGGAATTTGGAATAATGCCTCTAAGCTCAGGAACTGCTCTGACCCCTTCCATGGTAAAAGTTTTGCCTGTTCCAGTCTGCCCATATGCAAAAATGGTGCCTGAAGAATAAGAACATACTAATGAATGTCATGCAGTTGCTATAACTGCGATTTTACCTCATCAATTCTTAGTCCGATAGCACTAAACACACTTTTATGAACTTGAAACTCTTCACCCTCTCCAGTATGCATTGCTCAATGCTATGAGAAACAGAAATGCTGGACAACCATAGCAAAAATGTTCAAGCCACTTCTTTATCCAGCCTGCAAAATATTTAAGAAGTCAGCTTGTTTTAGCTGTATAGAGCAATTAAAGGGTTGAGAACCAGTACACTTAGGGCTCACACGCAAATAATTAAAATCAGACTAATTAATAGCATTGTCAATTAGAGAAAGATCATTATATACCAACCACAAAACCAACGACTGCTGGCACTTTAAGCCACAGCAGAAACACAAGGCTCCCACAACAGAGGTCACAGTACAAGTGTCCAGTTCTGAACCTGCAAACGCAGCCACAGTTTGGACTAGATAACCATCCCCAAGGAAGCCAATGAGAAAGTTTACTGAGATCTCAGCCCAGACATTCCAGACACACAGAGGTTAATTAATTTTGTCCCTGCACAAATTAAGCTCAACTCAAATTAAGGTTTTACTTTCATTGTCAAGTCACTGGCATTACTGTTGGGAAGAAATGAATTTTAATCAGCTGAAGATGGGTGTGTTAGCACAAAAGCTTATTAGGTATTTTGCAAACCTTTAAAAACCTTCTTAATCTGTTGCTTACAGCACGGATCAAAAGCAGTTACAGAAAGCAGTAATTTGTTACCTTACTGCAGTATTCTTTCTTCTACATGTTGTATTTACATGCATAACAAACACACACAAACCACGGACACATTCTTCCCAGCTGCAGGAAGCAACCAATTATCTGCCAGGCAGGGCCGATGTGTGTAACTAGTCATCTTAGTTTGTAACAGCAAGTTTTAGAGATGAAAATGCAGCACTTATATGCACAAGAAGAATAGGCATACCTAGATAGTGCAGGACCATGGCAGCTGCTGGGGTACTGAAAATGCATAGCGAAGAGTCGCTGAGAATTCTGATAATGAAATAAAGTGTATATCTTTTGCAGACAGAAGCCAGAATGAAAACATACAGCTCACCAACCTCAGCTGGCTCACTTGCTCACTACTATCTCCCGCTGTTAGCAACCTCAGCACACACCACCACGGTGGGTACTCTGTAAGGAGCACCATCTGGTTGCTGTAGGTCAGAGACCAGAATAGAAACAATAGAGAGATGTGGCCCTCGTAAAAGAAGGCTTCCTGTTAGATCATCAGGGACACCAACAACACAAGGAACACAGATGAAATAAATCAGGAATTTACCATTGTAGCCTTCCAAGACGGAGTCAATAATAGGCCTCGCAGTTAGGTTATAGACATCCAGCTGCTTACTCTCTGGTCCAAAAACAGTGTCAAATGTGAATGTCTTGGGAGGCTCATTGGACGAGTCTGTTTTGTGGACTGTGATGGTTCCTCTCATCTCATCCACATTGACTGCCATTTTGTACCCCGTCGCTTTCTCTCGCTCATTAAGGGGCCGGCACCGAACAACCACCTTGACATTATCACAGCTCTCTGGCCTGTCCGGCTTCTCAGGCTTGTTGATCTGCAATTATCAAAAGGCAAAACACTCACAGGCTGCAGCACTCCTGTAACAAACCCATGTGCTTAAGCTGTAGACCCATGCTTCTCAGCAGAATCATAAAAGCCACACTTAGCCCAGAACTGGTTTATAATTAAAGCTAAGGGAATACCCTGCACTTATTCAGTCAAAGCAATCTTCTGTTTGCAACTGCGGAAACCAAATGAGTAAAACCTGAGAATTTCATTCATCTGTTAAATCTTTCAACAGACAACTTCGTGCCTGCAAACAGCTTGCTGGAAGCAGAGGCTTTTGTACCACTCCTTTAAATTCATGGAGCTTGTTGTCTGAACAGAGAGCACAAGGAAACAGCCTCAAACCTCACCGATGACATCAGCAGATAGCAGCGGGCATTGGCTGAAGGGAATTCAGACAAGCTTCAGTGCGTTTGCTGAAGGTGAACCACTCTGAAAACTCGCAGGTTGGCTCTCAGGACTTCACGCTGCCTTTCTCTCTCGGTTACAGACGCGGATTTTGACACTAAACCGACTGACAGTGCTGACAGCGCTTCTCCTGACAGAGGAGCTCCAAAAGCCGCTGGCCGCAGCCCGAGGTGCCGCCCGCTGAGCGATGCCACGGATCAGCACTCAGCCGTTTGTAAACCCGCACCGCGGAGGTCAGCAAGGAACAAACCGCTCCCGGAGCTCCTCGCCTCCGCATCCCCAGGGCCCTCAGCAGAGGCTCTGACAGGCGCAGAGCTGCTCCCATCCGGGTGGGGAGGGATCTCGCATCCCACATCCCGCACCCCACCCTCCCCCCCCCCAGGACGGCACAGATGCCGCAGTGAAGCCGCACGGAGCACCGCGCCGTCACCCCCAGGCTCTGCGCCGGGCCCGTGCCGCCCCACCGATCCCCACGGGCCGCGGTTCCCGTCAGTGAAAAATCGAGAGTGCGAGAAGCGGCCCGCGGCGTCCCCAGCCGCCATCCCACTCCCAGCCCGCCCCGCGTGTCTGTGCCCCGGCGTTGCTCACCGGCATGGCGGCGCGGCGCGGCCGTGAATCGCCGCCGGTCGCAGGAGCCGCGGGGCCGCACGGCGGAACAATAACAGCACCGCGCCTGCGCCCGCCCCCCAACGCCCAGGGTCGCGGCCAATCACCGCGCGCTGCGGAGACCGCGCAGCCAATGGCTCGCGGGGAAAGGAGGGGCTCGGCCCGCCCTCCGCAACCACGGGAGCCCGGCCGCAGCCAATGGCGTGAGCGGAGAGGGGGAGGTGGGAGGGACAAAGCCGCGGCGGGGGGCGTGGCGTCGCCACGGGACGGGGCGGCGGACGGCGCGTGATGGAACCCGGCGCAATGATCGCCCCGCGGGGTTCCGGCCGGGCTGCGGGCCGACGCGCCACTCGTTCCCTCACAGATCCGTCCGTTTCTCCATACTTTCCTCACACACGCAGTTATTACTGTAGACTCCCAGGGCAAAAGCACAGACCGTCAGCGAGGAGCAGAGCGCGGCTGCCACGAGGGCCCCTCCGCACCGCGACAGAGCCACGATGAGAGCCGGGCTGCGGCAGGGGGGTACCGCGGGCGGAGCCACGCGACGATGCCGGGAAGGGACGGGCGCGACGCGGGGCTGTGCCAAAGTCAGTCCGTCGCCCCACGGCAGAACCCCGTCCGGAGCCCGTGCTGCAGCGCTGCCCCGAGAGCGGAGCCGCGACCGCGGAGCGCCTTCGCTCCCGTTACGCGGCGCTCCGGGCCCGGCTGTGCGCAGCCGCGGAGGCTGAGGGCGGTGCGGCCCCGCCCGTCGGAGTCGTTGCTGCTCTCGGCTCCGTGCCCGGCCGCCCCGGAGCCCCTTGCCGGCGCGACCCGGCCGGGCGGGTAAGGAGGGGGAGCGGGGATCCTGCGGGCCGGGGCTCTCCGTGCTGCAGGGAAAGAGGGGCAGGAACGGGGCGGATCGGTGCGGTTGTATGGGACGGTCGCGGTTAAGCTATAGGGGAGCCTCGAGTGAATTCTTTCCCTCCAGCTACAAAAAGAGAAACTTCACAGCATCGGCCGGCTCGGATAAATCTTACGCGGTTTGTTCCTTTGCTGCAACGATCCGGGCTGCCGGCTGTTCCGTGAGACGCAGCCAGAGCCGTGCGGTGAAACGCTCACATCGCACATCTGCAGCTTCAGAAATCAACGGTTTCCAGAGGATTCACCGAGTTTAGGGCGATTGGCGGCACGAAGCCCTCATCCACCACTACAGATAGAGTAACAGAGTAAAGCAGAAGTTCGATCATAGATCTAACGTCTTTTTTTTCCCTCTGCTTTTAACGAGACACTGAAATATAAATATTGAAACACTCCATCTCAGGTTCTCGCTGCCCTTTAGATGGGAGCACTCAGGTACCTTTATTTCATGCGTACATGCATAGTCTGGAGAGAGCTGTTGCTATAGTGTTGCGTGTCTTCAACAGCAACAGGAAGATCGACTTGTTTTAAGGAAAACTGCTCATTGGGACTTCAGTCCTAAGCTCCAATATTGTTTGTGTTTTTTTTTGGTTTTTTTTTTTTTTTTTTTTTTGCAGAAACTCTAGACCTCTGTTTGCCAGAAACTCGAAATCAGCTGATAGTGGGGTGCAACTTAATAGCTCTACAAAGGGACAACTGAATGGAGTGCTATGTACTCCCAACCCAAAATAACCAGAGGAAGCCTTTGTACAGCCCAGGGGTGGAAAAAAAAAAAAATAAATCAAGCTGCAGTTTAGCTCTCAGATGCATTTTCTTCCATCATCAGCTTTCCCCAGGAAACTGGATGATAGAATTGTTTTTGATCATCAGTGCACAAACTGTATGGCTGCCCTGATTTAGTTCTCAGCACTGGAAAGGCAGCAGGAGAGGAAACCATACCTAGCACAAGGAGCTGGTATATTACTTTACAAGTCTTTTCTTGGTTTTGGCAGAAGCTCCTGCCTGGGAAACTGGCTCAAGGAGTTACTATGAAGTGTCCTGGACCTCCACAGCGCTCAAGGCTTGCTGGCTTCCTGGAAAATGCCTTAGTCAGAGAGGCTCAGATTTGGAAAGTGCCTGTTTTCCAGAACCTTACCCTGAAGGTATTCTCCCTTGTTCTCTTTGGAAGCACTTAAGGCATCTCCCTGCAGACATGCAGTGCTGGTCCGGCCATCTGACCCACCTGAACGCAGAAGTCATCCTGCATGGATGAATGTGAAGGAATGGAGGGGGAGGAGGATCTGTATTTGTTTCATTTGGCACCGTATTAATACCCCACGTAAAATGAGTTTAGAGTTGTTTTGCATTTCGCTTTGACTCAGGTAGTTTGGGGAAATCTGATGGAGCTTTAAACTGCTCCAACAATTTGCCCTTTCCCTCTCTTTGTAGACACTGCCAACAGCAGTATCTTCATTTCAAGCCTGGAGACATCTGAAATGTTAATTAGAGCACTTAGAATAATTGGAGTTTTTCTTTGGAGATATGTTAACGAAATCATCAAAGTGCTAAGTGTACTTTTTTTCTAACTTCTTCCCCTCAGGGTACAGATATCTCTCCCTCATGTTATGAGAAAACGATTCTCTGGATTGCAGAAATAAGCTCTCAGTTCCAGTTTCACTCTGAAACTTTTGCTTTATCTATCAGTATCCTTAACCGGTTGTTAGCATCAGTAAAGGTAAGGAATCTCTTTCAGCTTTTTATCTGCTTATATTACTGACTGCAGATGTAAAGAGGATGTAGTCAGGTTATACACAAAGCAAGTACTATATTTGGCAGCAGATTTAGGGAGCAGCCAGGGTCGTTTCTGGGATTGCATACCTATTGTAACCATCAAAAAGATCAACACAATGGAAAGGTGATACAAGAGGCATAGGACAGAGGGACTAACACAATAGAAAAATGTTGTAAAAGAAGGAAGAAGGACTACTCACATGTTTCTGAAGATTGAGGCTCACAGAAGAAACTCCACTAAAGGAGGGATCTCCAGAAAGAGATCCTTCCCCAGTGGCAGTCAGCCCGTAAATGGGGTCTAAGAGAGGTGCCAGCCTCCACCCCTTCCTATCACACAGCTGAATTGCCTTCACCTGTGCTCCCAGGGCTGAGTGGTCCTTTCCCCAGGTGCTCAATCAGTGGTGCAGGCAGTGATTCAACAGTTCCCATACACCTATGAACTGAGTGTTTGCTGAGGTTTTACTGATTCACAGTCCACAGTAGAAGTCTGTGTGACTTTGGAGTCCAAAAGCTGTGATAAGCATAAAGAGTTCATCATCATCTGATTGCCTCTGCTAAACAGAAGACATTATCACATTAAATATTGTAGTCTCGAAACCATTACTTTTAACAAAACTGTGAGGCCAACTTCTGACATTGAAGCAACAATAAAGTTACGAGCCTTGCAACTCTTAATTCTGCTTGGCAAAAGCATAGTAATATCTCAGTTAAGAAGAGGAAGAACACCACGTTGTAGATAGTGTGACACTGTGTGGTCTGAGACTGTGAGATACGTGAATAACAATAAGTCCAAAAGGAGGACTTGTTTCACTTTAGATTTCCTTGCTGTTTCTGGCTTCAAGTGAATCTTGCTGCAGCTAAACTAATTCCAAAGCAGCTGCGGCTTAAATGAAAATGTGAAACTTGTGCATGTGCAGTAGAATGGCAGTTATTTCCCCCAAGATGTTATCTTTGTTACTCAGTGTTGTCTTCTCCCTTCAGGCTCGATTAAAATATCTTCAGTGCATAGCAATTTCCTGCCTTGTCCTTGCAGCAAAAACCAACGAAGAAGATGAGGTTTGTACACTTGTCATTTTAAATACACTGAATTCATCTTTTCTTTTCAAGTTGTTTGCATTTCCAGGTCTTTCCTCAACTTGGGCATAATGAGGAAGTGTAAATTGGTTTACCCTACATGGGCCCAAAGGGGTGGCAGTAACATTTTCAGTCCTGTTTCCTCAACGTGAGTAAGAGTTGGTCCTTCATCTTTAAAGATCACTGTGAAGTAATGAATGTATTCCCCTCCTGCACTTAAACCTCTCCTCAGCAGGATCCACAGCTCGCAGTAAAGCTTGATCTAGTGACAGCCAAGACGCACGTGCACAGCTTTGTGTGCTGTAATTCTGTTGTGATGGGTCCTGGGAGGATAGGGTGGGCAAGACAGAGCAGAGATTCTTTAGGGGAAATTTCAGATAGATGAGTTTGCTTGAATTTGAAACCAGTTACTGAACTGAGTGAGGAAATGACTCAGGTCTGCACCTCAAGGTGAATGTGTAAAATCAGCATGTACCCATGTAAGTATGAGATTACAAGGGATAATTATCCAGTGCATATAGCTGAAATCCGTCATGGCACAGACTTCTCCAGACATTCACAGACATGAGCCAAATAGACCTTGAAAAGCATTACAGATTCTATTTCTTCTCTTTCCTTCTCTTCAAAACTCTTTCCTGTTTTGAAAAGGAACAGGAAACTTGGAGTTGCAGTCAGGCATGCCTTTCTTTTAATGAACTGCTCCTGTAGCAAAATGCTCTTCATAGGCCTTCTTATGATGTATCTCACTGAGGTTATTCTTTTCCCCTCAGCTAAAAAGGAGAAGCTGAGTCAATGACCACAGGAAACGAGACAACCACGAAAGTCTCTGTAAAACTGGAAACCTTCTCCTTGCTCATCAGGGGAGCAAAGCTAATGAGACTGGTAGCAGGGAACATGCCTCGCAGTGCAGCATTCAGGTGGCTCACAGCATCGCTCCTGCTGTAGGGCTGGGTTTGCTGCCAGCTGCCCTGTGAGGAGTACAGCCTGCCTGAGTTTAGAGTGGGAATTTTCTGAGCAAGTGGTCTCCTGAACGAGCATCCTGCTTTGTGCTTTGGGATGAGCACAGAGTGTTCAGATCACAGTACAGAGAAACGCACACAGCACTGTGTAAGAAGTTGGCTTCTTTATTATCTTTTAATTGCTTTAAAACTTTTTTTAACAGGTAATACCGTCGGTGAAGACGCTTGCAGTGCAGAGTGGCTGTAAACGCTCTCCAGCTGAGATCTTGAGAATGGAAAGAATTATACTAGATAAGCTTCACTGGGATCTTTACACAGCAACACCAATGGATTTCTTAAACATTGTAAGCACTATGTTTTGCAATTCTGTTCTGTTTAAAGAATCAACTTCTTATCAAATAAGACTAGAAAACACAGATGTGCACACATCCACACATCCTTCCCAAGATGCTTTGTAAACTACCAGTTCTTAGCTATCTGCAAGTCTTTTGAAGAATGTTATGGTGATTATGCATTTTTTAATTTACTGCTATTTAAAACCTTTCATTTTGCTCAAAAAAATTTACTCCCATCTTTAAAGGACAACTAAAATGGACATTAAAAAGATTCTCATAATGCACAACTATACGTCATTTTAATTTTTTTAAATACACACTGCAAAAATATTTCTAACTATTTCCATTCTATTAATACTGTACATAGAAAGCTATCAGTTTTGCTACATTTCATATACAGGTTTTTTAAACCACTTTCCTTTCCATCCCACTGATACTTCACCCTGGTTTTATGCAATTAGACCCCAATCTGGCACTTAGTTCACATTGCAGTTACTAAATACTCAATAGAAATGATTAAACTTTGTCTTCAAGAAACGATCATGTGCTAGTAAGGCAAAAATCATATGATACAAACATCCTGGAACCCTTTCATAAGGTTATGTGCAAATATTAAGCCATCTTAGGCTGCTGATTGTAAAAACTGCCTTTCTTCTTGTTTCCTCAGTAAATTCAGAGTACAGTCATTATTACTGGTTTTACTCTCATCATATGTGCTGGTCTGAACTGAATCTCCTAGATAGCAATCTGGATAAAGTAGAAACCCCAGACATTATTAGGAAACACAGACCTTTACATTCATTATAAGCTCAAAAAACAGTTCGGTGGCTGGCAAGTACAAACACAAAAAAAAGAAGGGCAGGGACAGGGGGGACACCCTCTACACCTCCTGATATGAGATGAAATTAAGTCTGTACGTCTGGTTGATAACATATGAAAACATATAAAGTTCACTGACCTCTGCTTTTTTTTTTTTTTCCTAATATATATATATATTTTTTCTTCCCTCCAGTTCCATGCCATGCTGATGTCCAACTGGCCCCATCTACTAAACGGGCTGCCTCAGACGAATCCTTCTCGCCACGTTGCATTCTTGACCAAACAGCTACAGCACTGTATGGCTTGCCACCAACTAGTGCAGTTTAAGGGCTCCACATTGGCTTTGGTGATCATCACCTTAGAGCTGGAGAGGCAGACTCCTGATTGGTTTCCTGTTATTACTGATCTGCTAAAAAAAGCACAGGTAGGAGTCAAAATGGCCTTTGGTCACAATATCTTGAGGCCAAGACACTGGCAGATTAATAAAGTGCAGGTGTATTTGCAACCCACGTTGCACTTCAGCAGATTTCTGAGAAGCCTGTGTCCATGTTCTACTTTTGTTAGTGCTAACTTTGGCTAACTTTGTAGAGGCTTTCAAAGAGCTTGGCCACAGATAGCTCAGCTCCCTGCCTCCCGACTGAAGACTGAGGACTTCTAAGACCAGTTACTTTAAGTATAATCAATTTCACTTTTAGTAATACATACAAGAAGCAAGCTCTGCTTTATTAAAACTTCTCCCCAGTTTCATAAAACACTTTGCTTTTAAGAAAGTACATTTAGAAGGCAAACGATCCAGGTTGGCAGCTTACCGTCAACTCATCAGCTTGACTTTATTTGACATAACCTAGCTATCTGCTGTCCCTCTTGGCTGTTGTAGCCTCCTAAAAAGAGAGGGAGTGCTTGCCTACCTTTTGTGTAGTAGTTTAGGAGCTCCTGACTGAATGTTTTGCATCAGGGCCAATGTGCATATTGCTGTTATGCATCAGCTGAGGTATGTGGAATAGCCTGTCCCTAGGATCCCCCTAATTACACTAGAACAGAAGCCAGAGGAGAGAATAATTTCTTATGAATTTACCAAAAAAAAAAAATTCTTACTTTCTTTACAGGTTACTAGCACTGAATTCACGCACTGCAAAGAGCTCGTGGATCAAGAGCTAATGCACTTACAGCCATCCAACGCCATTTATATTTTTTGTCCCATCAGTCAAGCCATCCAGGGCGATACTGAGGCCAAGTTTCCCTACTATTACCCTTCTGAATTGAAGAATTCTCATCAAGTGAGGCTGCAGGTCGCTGTAAGGCAGCCAGTTTCAGCAGCTGTCATGTCTGCTACAGCCCAAATTCCTGATGGCACCATGGAGACAGATGAATACTACGATGGATTCAGATACCTGTACAGTGAGGACAGGGGAGCAGATGGTGGGAGGGGGCACATGGGTGGCTTGTGCCCTCAGCTGAGGTCTGGAGGATGCAGATCCCCATGTCCTCCCCTACAGCCACCTGGAAGGGAATAGTGGAGACCATCCTGCCTTGGAAGCAGTATTTCAGTACTGGTAGGTCCCAGCAAACAAGACAGTGAACACAACAGAGCAAGAGTGCTGCTGTGTTTTTCAGAGGACAGTGAGGAAATGGTGTTATTCTCCTATGCTTTATCTTTTCTAGTAGTGTGCTCCACTTTTAACACCATATAAATACAGAAAGCTGGGGAGAGGAGGGACTCGGTCGCAATCCTACAACTCAGGGATCAGTGTGGCAGAAGGCTAAGAGCTGTGCCACGGAGCACCAAATGTCTCAGTTTATGACTCCTCAGATGGGAGGATTTATTTGATTTAGTAGTGAAAAGGCCGTGAGCCAAACTATCTCGTTTTTGTTAAAGCCTTACCGTGGATCCGATTTTTGGGCTCCATTCTGGGTAAGCCACTAAAGACTCATTCCAGGTTCCTACAAGCTGTGGGAAATTGTTTATCTGCAGTCAGCACTGCAGACCTCACTGACCAGTTTGGGCCATTCAGGGTGCTATTTCTTCCGCCTTAACAGACTGGACAACGCAAAATGCCTTCAACTATTTTCTCACCACTATGATAACAGTTTTTATTAGCTGTTAATCTCCAAGGCAAAGCAGTTTTACAAACTACATAGGCCAGTTTAAGCCTCTGTTGCACTTTTAAAACCAGCCTTAGGCATTCTTTGAAAATATACGAGAATTTTTTTTTTGCTATTCGTTTTAAACAATAGGGCCAGCATTTTCATGTGACTGTTGTACTAGTTTGAAAGTGCAATCCAGAGCATACTGTATGAATAGCAATACCATA
Organism: Meleagris gallopavo; assembly: GCF_905368555.1. Classification (NCBI taxonomy): domain Eukaryota; kingdom Metazoa; phylum Chordata; class Aves; order Galliformes; family Phasianidae; genus Meleagris; species Meleagris gallopavo. The sequence continues at coordinate 16,548,805 of NC_139418.1, forward strand.
CCTGCAAGTCCTGCCACAGAACAGGGAAGGTCTTCAGATAGAGCATCACAGGCTAAATGCTGAGCATGTGTCTTAGTGATACAGGATAAATAAACAGGAACAGGGATAAGATAGGAGCAAGGAAATCCTCATGCTGCTTTACAGATGCACTCTTCAGTGCAGGAACAAAGTTTCTTTCCTTTGCTCCTCATCTTACCTTGAAGAAGAGGGATTCCTGAACCGCGAGCATTGCAGGAGTGATGTCCTGAGCAGCTCTGTTAACAGATAAAGCTTTCCAAAGATTTACATTTAAATTTTGACAGAGCTAGCACTCGGAAATGGATAAACTTTGTATGTGTGCAAGGCAAAAGTCAGGTTTTCCTTTTAAACTGCAAAAAAAGCAGAGCAAAAATATTCTAGAAATAAATATTTAGTATTGGAGACGTGGTGCAAATGATGTGTGAGCAGATGGCACTCAAACCGGTGCCGAGAGCAAAGGAGGTCCCACGATGCAAACTGCAGGTACTGCTGATGGAGTGCTGAGCTGCAGGGGGCTGGCAGCTCCCAGGAAGGCTCGGCTCACCCTTGTAGCCCAGACACAGTTTACAAGGTGTCCCAGGGGCAGAGGAATTCTTTTGATACGTTATTTATTAAACCTATCTATGGACCATAGGGAAGGTTTTCTTTTTGTGGCAGGGCTCTTCTCTCCAGCACCATGCCACTTTTCTATCACAAGCTGTGACTGAAATGCCTGACTTTGGAAGGAGGCAAGTTGTCTTTTGTAGTTATTTCCAATAAAATACAGTTTCAATCTCACGTTCTCAGTGTGCTCCATGACGAGCCCAGCCAAAGCTGATGCCCACAAAGGTCCCACAAAGGGGCTGTGTGCCTCGTCCTGCTTTTCCTCCTCTCTCTTTTTCTGCCCCGCCTCGCAAATCTTCACCAGCTGCATTAACCAGTGGAAATGTTAGCAGAAGAATTCTGCACGCAGTCATTTCCATGCTGTGCCCTCATACCACAGCAGCTCCTACCTAATGTTTCGCCTCCCCAGCATTGAGCCTCTATCTGTAGTTTCTCACCTGTAAGGTGAATGACATTACAAACCATCAACAAACTTGTTTTTCAAAACCTCTGCAATCAATAATGAACAGCATTCAAAAGGACATGATAATGGGGCTAAATCAGAAAGATGAAGGCAGTGCTGAGCAGCCCAGCAGAGTCCCACGTTCCCAGTAGGGATGCAGGATGCCATACTGGAATGGGAACAGTAAAGCTGGAGCCTGCCTGCTCTGCAGCACGCACCGCTTCCCTGGTAGCACAGATCCTTTCTGCCAGTGTTGAGTTACAATAAGGGAGCTTACACTCGTGGTTTGTCCTCAGCAGGTTGAAAGCACTGCTTGGTAACTCCCTGTACCTCTTACCTTTGTGTTGCTGATGTTGTTCAGAACTGAACTTCCTGCCTTGAAGAAACCACAAACCTCAGGAACAAGCTGCAGTTGCAACAGGATCATTCTTGCTACAGAAAGACAGCACGTACCCTTCTTTCTGGGAGAGCCAAGTCCAAGGCTGGGAGCACCTCCCCACATTCTCTCTGCACAAGTTATTGGTAACAAGACCAACACAGCATGCATCCAGGCAATAAAAGCTTGGGGTCTTCCTAACCTGTTTCAATCAATAGGAGCTTGGACAGCTAACCTGCTAAGAGCAGATCAGCATCCCGGTGAGGAACAATTCAGGAACAGATGTCTGTTGTTGTTGCCTTCGTTCAGGCCAGATTTCCAAATGCCTGACATTAACAATACCTTGCAAAGCTGCAATTGCACCTGAAAGCACCTGCAGCAGGATCCCAAGGAACTGTTTGGACCTACAAGAAGTTTCCTGATGGATACCAGTGCTGCCCATGGGTGCTCAGATTCAGAATCGGAACCAAAACATAAATGTGAACCAAACATTAAATTAGAAACAGTGAAGCAGTTCAGAGTCATCCCCAGCTGCTGCCACATCTCTCCATAAAACACCACGGAAGAAGCCATGTCACAGCTGGAGCGAGCTGTGCCAGAACAGCTGCATTTAGGAATAAAGCTGCCTTACTTCAGAGCAGCAGCACCAGATGCCTCAGATGACAAACCTGACTTGTTATCACTACTTGTGGTGGGTGGGTAACAATCTAAGTGTTCATTTATTACAGCTGCTCAAATGAAAACAACTCTTATGGTGGCAGAATGGATCAAGATAAAGGAAAACAGCGAAGAGATTGCCTCTGCAGCGTCTGTGTGTAGGGTGTGTTTTTTGCTGATTAGCTCTACCATTTTAAATTCAGTTTAAACAGTACTTACGGTTCGATTCCTCAAGAATGCAGAAAAGTACACTTAAATCAAGTGATGCTTTAAGTCCTGGCAGGTCTCTGCAACTCCCCCTCCTTATACAACATTAATCCCATTTGTGACCAAGCCACGGTCACTGCAGTCAGATCAGAGCATTCCACTGCACAGCTCAGCCTGGTGGCCACAGACTGCTCCAGCTTTCCTCCTGCCCAGCGCAGGGCACAGACCCGATGCTGGATGCAGCAGCAGAAAAGCACTCCTAGCTCTGGATCTGCAGCCGCTGCAAGGGGATCTGGAGGTGAATGCACAGGGTGTGCTGAGGACAGGAGCTCAGTCCTGCCCACGACAGCCAGCACCTGTACACCAACCTGTCCCAGCAAACGCAGGCGGTGATGAAGCCGGCTCAGGGGAAGTCCTGCTGGGCTCCCGTCACACCAGAGGCAGAGCCACCAGCCCTTGGGTGGCATTGCCCAGTGTGTGGTGGTGGTGGTGAGGGCTGGTTGTGTCTTCTGGCCTACAAAGGACCAGGTTATGGCCAGTCCTACAGCCCGGCCAGGCAGGAGGTGGCAGTGGCTGGAGAAGGGGCAGCGGTGAGAGCTGAACACGTGGACGTAGCACTGTGCTCCTCCAGTGAATGTAAGCAGTGTACAAAACGTGTTTAACAGATGTTTGTTAAACAAGTCAGTTCCGTTTTTATTAAACCCAACCTCGGTACAAGCAGGTCAGTCCTGAGATTCGTTTACAGGTTTGTTTAAAATGAAGATGAACTGGGGCCACCCTGGTCCTGTGTCAGACCTGGGCAGGAGCGCTGTGCTTTTTTGTTTGTTTCAACGAGCTTTTGTGTAAAAAAGGAACTCAGTGCATCATAAACACAGAAGTCGCAGCCAGCCCAGGCTCCAGCTTTGAACTGCTTCTCCTTCATTAGGAGGTCACACTGAGCTTTGTCCTTTAAGATGGCTCTGTGCTCACCCAGCACCCCCAGCCCGAGGGCAGGAGCAGAGCTGGGCAGGTGCCTGCAGCACGGAGTGCTGGAAAGGGCTGACACTGAGGCACGGGGGGCACAGCCCTGCTAACACTGAAACTGGGGGTCAGGGATTTGGGTTATAACGCCTGTAAGTCTACAGAACAAAGCTACCGAAAAGTTATTGCTTACTGCTAAGAAATGTTAGAGTCCAGCAGTAGTGTTAAGGTCGGTCAGAGGTTCTGGAGTGACATCCCAAACCAGACAAGGAGAGGAACAAACCAAATCCCACTGCAGCAGCAGCTCGAGCAGCACGCTGAGCGCTTCTCCACCAACCCAACTTTGTTCCTCTCCCCTGGGAGGCTCAGTCACAGTGTTAAATGCTACAGCTGGGCCCTCACCCGGAGATTAGTGTTTGGTTTCAGTGTAAGCCATGCATCAGCCATAATTAGCGGGTTATCTTTTGCCAAATACCTTGGATTTCAACTTTATCAAGAGACCTGATCAAGCAAACTTTTCCCAATCAATCAGTGTATCTTAGTCCTTGCTACACAATCTCTTCTGTGCAATATATTGCAAGCTTAAAGGTGAAAGCACCAATTAATTTCTTCTGCATGAGATGTTTTGGCCTTAATAAATCTTCTAATTAACATATCTTCCTGTTGTTATGGAGTATGCGCTGGGAAGACTAAAAAAGCTACAGAAAGAACAAAAGAGAATCATATTTAAGCGTCAGATCATCGCATTAAGTACAGACAGGTTGAAGTACAATTCTGATGCACGCTGTTGGACAAACCTCCATCAGCAGCACCACCTGATCAGCACTCATCAGCCAAGCTGTATGTTGGAGTTGGCCTTCAGTGCAGCACTGGCCTCAGCCCAGCAGCAAATAAAACCCAGAGAGGCTGAGCTGAGCTCCTCAGGCAGCAACGTCCCACAGAGCTGACACCAAATGGGGCTGTGAGTAGAGCTCCATCAGCCACCATCCCCCAAAAGAGAACCCCAGGCTAAAGCTGTGCACTTCTCCTGGCCATATAAGAGGACAAAGATGTGTTTCTCTAGAAAAGGCCCATCCTCCTCCTATTCTGTTAAAGGGAGATACCATCCAGACACCATCTGTGTGCTGTCCTTTGATCAACTCCTCGGCATCATTACATCCCCAAAACCACTGGTAGGTCACAAATTCCACAGAGGAGAACTTAAAGACAGCTCTGGCTCGAGGAGGGACTGCATTTGGATCGACGCCTTAGGACTTCCCCTCGGATCATGGATGGTGTGTGATGTAGAACTTGGTTCACCGTATTTCTGAGCGTTCCCAATGTCCAGAAGACCTGAGATCTGGCAACACCTTCTGTGCTTACACATTGCCATTTCACAGAGATCCACCAGACAGCACAGGAAACGCACTGCTCAATAAACGACACCACAAAAAACTCAAAATACATGTGAGATTTAATAAAAGAAAAGGAAAAAAAAAAATTACAAAGTGAGTGGAAAGAACTGAAAGTCAAAAAAAAAAAAAAAAAAAGGCAAAATCACCCAACACATTTGGAATGGCAAAGCAAATGGCTGCAGTGCTCGGAGCGCACCGAATCCCCTCCCTGCTCCGAGCGGGCAGACATGGAGCCTGCAGAGCTCACAGCCCTACAGGCACCTCTTAGCTTAGGAAGCACACAATGCAGATGGTGGTCAACGTTTAAACAATAACAGTTTTTTCTGTTATTAATTAATGCCAACGTGGTACAGACAAATGTATGAGATGGCTGAAAGAAGTGTAACTGAATGGCTCCAGTCCTGAAGGGAGGTCCTGCCAGGTGATCTGCTTGCAGGAGGGGAGGCTTTGGGCTGCGCTGAGATCAGCATTGCAACGCATTCACAACTCGTTAAATAAAAATAAGATGCAGAACTGCTCTATATGCCACGTGTTTAAATCCTGTCTCAGCCAAAAAGCGGAAACCATGTACTTCGAGTGCAAGAGAGCAAAAAAATGAGCTCTGCTGCAAGACTCTGATGGTGACTGTCCCAAAGAGCAGATGGACCTGAGGTCGACAGACAGCTGCGAGGAAAGGGACCTCCGTCACAGTAATGTCAGTGAATACAGAATCATCATCAACATATCATTATGTACACTCTGAATGTCTTCTCCAGGGAAAGCTGGGATTTCTCTGCAATGCCATGGGTCAGCAGGCTCCTACACTTCTGTTGTTATCGTCATTTCCCTAACTCTCTCTTATCCTGAGGAAAAAGATAGATTTCTGCTGAGCCAGCGGAGAAAGAAAGTATTTGCATAGATCTTATTGGCTGCAGCACAAGATCAGGAAAAAAATATTGAGTGGAAAAGCATGGCAAGGTTTGCAGTGTGGTCAGAGCTCTGTTCCAGCCCTCGGGAGCATTGGCCCTGAGAAGCAGAACAGCTCCAGCACAGCCCTGCTGACACAAGCAATTAGCACACCAGAGTTTCTCTCATTAGCAATAATCAAAATTGTGCCCCTGATTCGCTGCATGAGCAGACTGAGTCAATGGTGAGTTGGAGCTGTTCTCCTGTACGTAACCGTCGGCTGTGTTCTTGGTATGTTCCCTTAATAAAAACCACATCGGCTCTCTTAGTACGATGGCTACTCCACAAAACACATCTCAGCAGCACAGCCCGGGCAGCCCCGTGCTCAGCCATCAGCTGATGCAGCCTGCGTGCATCTCTGCACGTGGTCCATTCCAGAGGGCACTGTGAGAGGTTCTTTCACACCAAGTCACACAAACAGGACTGGCAGTGCACCCACAGAGAGGGACAGCGTCCGTATGAAAGCAGTTACACACCTGAGCACGTATTTAGGAAAAATGAAAGAGTTGCTTCAGTGGGACAAGCCTCAACCAGCATCGTGCCCTTCAGACAGCTGCACCTCCGAGCCAAAGCTCAGCATAAGGATGGGGCTTTAAGGAAAAATCATGAGAGAAATCCTTGAACATTAATGCCTAAATAGAAATGCACACGCTCCCACCAAATACTCAGCCACAGCCAGTGTTTGCTGGAACTCCAAGGACACTGTGCAGCGCTGGTATTTAATAGCTGTTCCATTTGCTGTCTGATGGAATTGGGTCTGACCCTTTTTCCTTGAGAACACTGCCTCTGTGCAGCTGTGTTCTGTCTATCACAAAGCAATGAGATGGATGCCATAGAAGCAGCACAGCTCACGGTCAGGGATCTCCTCAGCACGTGTGTGCTTATGGCTATTTCCTCTTTAACAACCTCAAAGGAAAGATGACTGCTTCAAGAGTTTTTCCAGGGCAGTGAATTGTGCTGCTAAGTGAGAAGTGCCACAGCTCCTGTAGCTCCACAGGACACAACACACACGTATGGGAAACCCTTCTATATAGAAATTCTAACTTCAGCGGTAAAGAAAAAAAACGTCCCGTGAGTTTATTAACCACTCTCTTTTTATATATATATATATATATATATATATGTATATATATTATAAATGAGGAAGAATATGTCTATAGAGAAATTCAGGATTAAAATATATAATTAGGGGACAGGGGCGATTTGGACCAAGGTTCCCAGGGCGGAGATTCTGAGCTCTGGGCTTTGCCCCTGTTCTAAATTTATTCAAATCCGGGATTTTGTTAGAAAAATAAACGTTTCGGCATCCTTCAAACCACTCCTCACATCTGAGCACCTTCAGAGGGAGAGAAACAGCGGAGCAATGGCTCGAACAGTCCCCATAACCAATGACAATCAAACGAAATCTAGGGAGTAAGCATTCAGCTGCTGGGTAAGGGGAGCTCAGGCCAACTGCTGCAGACGCCTGACACACAGCTGCTGGGCTCAGGACAGGACGTCTCACTTTGGGGATGAGTTGATGTTGTTTAGAAGCATTTACACAGTTAAGGTTACGTCCTCAAACACAGCACAGATCACAGCAAGTCGTGACACAGCAACCACTGGAGATGCTCGTGGTCTCTTTCGCTTTGGTCCACGCACACAATGTTATGAGAAGGGTCACGGGGTGGGGAACTCAAGCAACTTAAACACATGAAAGCACCAAGTCCACTCTTGGCCTGAAAGTCTGTGTGTGATTAACTGAAAGAAACAAAACATAAAAAAAAAAAAAAAAAAGCATAAATTAAAGTTAGGAAAATTAAGCAAAAGCAAAATGTAGTGAAATGATTAACAAAAGAAAAGAAGAGAGGGAAGGCCAAGCAGTGCTCTGGCATCACACCAAGGCTGCCATGAACAACACACCACAAAGCACCATCTGTTCAGCTGTGTATGCACAGAGGAATCTCAGCACAAACACGTTTGTTTCCTCTCCCCACCTGCGGTTCTGCTATCTCCATTTCTCACTTATTAATGCTACTCAAGCGCTGTGTTAAAGCACCAGAGGGGGCAAGAGGCTCAACCATCTTTCAAAAAAAAATATATCAATCAAACCACAAAAGGAAAAAAAAAATAATAAAAAGCCCTGAAAATGCCTCTTACTACCCTGGAGCCCACAGTCCCAGTCCCAGCAGCCCCACCAGCAGCACTGGGATGTGCCTCTGCTCACAGATGAGCAACACGCTGGTAAGGAAACCAGCAAGCACAAGAGTGCTGCTCACCAAGGAGTGCATGGACCCCACCACAGTGTGTGAGCTCCTGTGGTTCACATCGACCCAACTCTTGGGCTGGGGCTGCACTCCCTGACGTGCTGCTTCCCGGCACGCAGCCGTGGTGGGGGGTCTGGGAATGGGGCACCAACAAGGCAAGGCACTGGGGAGGAGCTTGGTCCTCAATTATTAGCTAACAATTAGGGCAGCAAGGCACTGGCAGCACTGCCCAGGGCAGCCTGAGCTGGGGGGCAGCCGGAGTGGGGGTTTTGGGGTCCCTTCCAACCCAAGCATTCTGGAATTCTGTGGTCCTATGATCTTCACAGTCCCTTCCAACTCAACCATTCGATGAATGTTGTTATCCTGGATAACATATATCTGTGTTGCAGCACAGCTCCCCACATTTGGAACCAGGCTGCAGACTCATCAACAATATATCTCCTATCCCAAACCGCTTCCTCCCCTGAACTTCTCAGCTCTGTCCCCACTAACAGTGCAGTCCCACAGCTGGGCCCCAGACCTGCAGAGAACCCGGGGACAGGTACAGAGCATGGGGTGCCCTCATCCTGGCAGTCCCACAGTCCCCAGCCCCATCACAGGGGCAGGCAGGGAGCGGAGCAGTGCCTGCAGTGTGCTGTGCACAGCAGGAAGCCTATTTCTGTTGCAGGCAGGAAGCTGCTGCATTTCCGCCAAGCAGCACAAAGAGCAGCACGTGCTTGGAGTGCTCACGGCCATAGGTCAGACCTGGGTCCTGTTTTCAGCCCCTCAGTCCTATTGGAAGTCACTCAATATGACCCTACTTCCAGCAGAACATTTTGCAAACTGTTTTGGGCGCTGCATGTGAGGTTGGATGCACACAGAGCATGCTGACAGGTCTGGAGACCCATTTTAACACCAACATACTTACATTCCAAGTAAATAAGTTAAATAACACATGCTGTTACCTTCCTAGGAAGAAACAAATGGCTCAGAGCCCCAGCACTGCACTGCTGCCAGGAACTAACCAGGGCATCACCTCCCAGCCATCTCTTTCCTCTCACCAGGCTGTGACTGCATTGCCCTGCTGGGACCACATGCAGCTCTGACAGCAAATTAACAGTAAGTGTTGAAGGGACAAACTGAGAGCCCTGCATGCCAGCTTACCTGGTCTTGTTCCTGCACAGTGCTCCTTGGGAACCAGCGTGGTTGGGTGCCGGACCAGCACCACCCCCATTTTTATTTTTAAAGATATATCTTCTTGAAATAAATCTGTTTGCCCCCCTCTTGCTCTATCATTACAACCAGGTGGCTGAGAGAGCATTATATTGCATGCCCCTTCTCCACACTCCTGCTGGCTTCAGCAATGTCAATTAACCTGCAGCTAGATAAGAATTCTGCCTTTAGGGGAAAAGGGCTTTCTCAGCGATTCAGCGCAAGCAGAACTCTGTCTTGGAGTCCTGCTTCACATGGAGCTCTAATGAATTCTCTGTGCTTCTTCATTCTAACCTGCTTTGTTTCGCTTTTCACAGCTCTACCTCTAAAAATAAACTGCACTCCACAAAAAGAGGACCTAAACCCACAGAGCAGAGCAGGATGGGGCACCTTGCCTGCAGGACATCACAGCTGTGCCAAGGCTGTCCCTGCTTCTCTCTGCTGGGGAGACAGTACAGCAATTTTCAGCTCCCTTCCTGCATCCAGCAGCTAAGTGCTCCCATGGCCACAGAGAACAGCCCAGAACTCGGGAGCCCACCTGCAGCCAGCAGGTCTTCCCCTGGCACAGGTGGCCCCTTTTTCTCCTGCACTTTACACAAAGCCTGAAGGGTAAAATTTGGGTTCCGAAACCCTTTTTTCCTTATCTTGCGAAACATGCAGTCTGAGAACTTGCCCCCTCCCAGAGGCAAAGGGGACACTCGAGTTTGGTCACTTACTTTTTCCTGTCTTTGTCCTTCTTCAGCGGCTGCTGTGAGGTAGCCTGCAAGGATTGGGACTGCAAGGTTTCCACCGCTACTTTCCGCCTGTTGAAGGCGTTCATCTCTTCCTCCAGCTCTCTCCTCTTCTCTTCCACCTTCCTTTTCTCTTCCTGGTGTATCCTTTTCAGGTGCTCAAACTTCTCATGCAGCTGCAGGAGACAGGCACTGTGAGCACTGCACCAGGCACGACCACCAGCCCCATAACCCCCCGTCCCCTGAGCCCCCCGCATATCTCAGTTCAGGGACCGAGGGCACAGTGGGATCCCACATTCCTGACCTTTGAGGTCCTTTTCAACCCGGGCCATTCTATGATATGACTCTTCACTTCTTGGAAGATGGTCCAATCTGTTTCCCCTTGCAGCACGGCAGCTGCCCATGGCCTCCCACCACCGACCCCTGGGACTGTGCACCTCCAACCCAATGCTCACCAAACCATTCTGCACTGCCCTTTGCTCACCACGCAGCAGCCTTGTCTCCTACACACAGCACAGGGAGGGCAAGACTTCTGAAACATCTAAACCAGTGATGCTGCTCTGAAAACACTACCGTGCACCCTCCCCTGAGCAGGGGAAGGTGTGTGTGCGTGTGTTTATGTGTATGTGTGCTGCTTTGGCTGGCAAGGTCTACTAAGCATCTGCTCATGCATTCCAGGATTTGTGTGCTGCCGAGAGCAGATCCTATGGCTGACTGTATTTCGGGCTCCTCTCAGGGGTTTCTGGCACACTCACCTCTCTCTCCTTCTCCTTCAGCTCTGCCTCCGTCTCCTTGACTTTGTTAACAAACATTTGTCTCATTTCTTCCTCTTTCTTCTGGAGCTCACCCAAGAATTCTTTTCTTTTGGTCTCATATGTTTCTTGCAGGCTGGGTAAGAAAGCAAACGGAATCTAGACTTTCTGAACAACAGTGAGTTAGGGATGCGGAAAAGGCATGCCTGCCTGCTTCATTAAGGACAAAAAAGCAGGGAAGGGAACAAGTTCAAATGCAAGGCTCATATCTTCCAGCCCAGCATGGCAGATATCAACCACAAACCTCTGCTTTTCTTTGGGGTGCTGGTGCCCTACCACGATGGTAGATGTGAAGGCCCTCACCTGAAGGGCTGGCTGTCTGGGTCCGTGTCCTTGAAGCCCATCTCCTCCAGTTTGCACCTCCGGTACAGCTCGTAGTGGCGGGTGTGGGTCTGCTCCCGAAGATCCTCCATGTTGACTCGGATCAGCATTTCTCGCAGTTTCACAAAGTCACAGTGACTTTCATTCTCAACTTATTGAAAACAAGTGAGAAGTCAGCAAAATGCACATGAGAGGGAGGAGTACTAATGCACCTTCAGCCCAACTCCAGAGATTCCCCTCCCATGGATGTCTAGCTGCCACCCCCACGGGATAACCAAGCTTTTTGGATGCAGTGATTCATTTTGACCATGCCAGAGCGGGTGTGAGTCCAAGCACTGCTCAGACAACTTATTTCAGATGCTGGTAGTAATGGGAATTCAAAGGCAAGATTGGCCAACTCACACAAGGCTGCATGGGACACATCCACACCATGCAGCACAGCTCGCCTTCCTGCACACAGTGGGAAGGGCAGAGCTGCAGGGTACATGTATCTGCCCATGCAGGTGGCAGCTTACCTTGCACCACTCCCCACGGGTACTGCCGAGCTCTCACCAGCTTGTTCCCCACCTTCACCTCCTCTGTGCTGCCAACCACAGCAAAGGGCAGATGAGCCTGAAACAGAAGTGACAGCAGAGAGTCAGGGCAACGGAGCTGTGAGGAGTTTGGAGCACACATCCTATAGGGAGCAGCTGAGGGAATTGGAATGGTTCAGTCTGGAGAAGAGGCAGCCCATAGGAGACCTCATCACTCCCTACAACACTTGAAAGGAAGTGGTAGCAAAAGGAGGTTGGCCTCTGTTCCTGGATAACAGCAATAGGATAAGAAGGGATGGCCCCAAGCTGCACATGGGGAAGTTCAGGTTGGATATCGGGAATAATTTCTTCTCCAAAGAGACGTCAGCTCTGGCATAGCTGCCCGGGGAGTGGGGAATCACCAACCTGGGGGTGTTCAGAACTGTGGGGCTGTGGCACTGGGGGACGTGGTCAGCGGGCATGGTGGGGTTGGCAGGATTTGGGGATCTGAGAAGTCTTTTCCAGCCTCAGTGATTCCAGGGCTCGGTCCTTGGGCCAACCTTGCAGAGGTCAGCCTGACCTCCAGGTTGCCTTCATCCCAACCCAGGGTCTATCCAAAAACCTTTCCTTCAAAGCCCTCCACCTCCAACGCTCAGAGCAGCTTCCCCTCTGCCATAGCACAGCAGAGCAGCTTACTAGCAATGCTGGCCGGACTGAACTTAATGAGGAAATATTATGGGAACTCCACAATCACTGCTGATCTGCCTCTCTCCATTTGTCAGGTTGCTCCCACAGCTGCCATCTCTCTGTGTGCCAAGAGCAGGGAGCTCCCTGCCTTGCAGAAAACACAAGCAAAGACATCCACACGCAGGCCGTTCCCTTCCAGTGCCCACACACAACTGCTGTGCCACGTGCAGGATGCAACACGTGCTCTCTGAGGCTGCAAAGCGCCAAAGGTTGCAAGGAATGGGGCACTGTCCTCGAGGCAACAAGCACAGCCCTGCAGGGAGCCAGGGCCAGGCACACTGCTCTGTGGTACACCCATGGGGCTCAGGGCTGCAGCACATCCCACATGTTTTATTTAGGAAACAAACAAACAAACATGAAAACACGTCAGCTGTCTCTATTCCACAAAAGGTAAACTCTGAACTGGGAGCAAAGCCAAATTCCAAAACTTGAAATTGTTTTTCCATATCCTTCCACCACATCTGAGTTTGATCTTTGAGTTTAAAATAAGACAAAATGGAGTCTAATGGTTTTTCTTCTTCAAATTGGGTTCTCTCTGCTTAGTGTCCTTAAGTGGAAGGATAGCGTAGATCTTAACTGTCAATTTCTTATTCAAAGTTCTTCCCTCCTCAAATGATAAGCAGCCTAAAAACAGATAAAATGAATTTTGAAGGAAGTATTTTTCAGAAATCCAATAAATCCAATTCTAGAGCTGAGATGAGCGTCTCCAGAGAGCCCGCAGAGATTAAATAAGAGCCACATTTTAATTAATTCTGTATGCGACAGCCTCAGGCATCTGTCAGATCCACAGCTCCACTTTGAAATAGATTTAGCATCTGGACAATCCCAAGGAAACCTGCCTTTCAGATGAGTTTTTGCACAGCAGTTCAATTTGTCACAACTTCTGGAAGCCCTGCAATTGGCAGCGTTACTCACATTCATCACAGAGTTGATCTCAGCCACTGCTTCGTCGTCTGTGGGGAACTGATAGATCTGCACGCCATTGCTGACCAGCTCGCTCATAATCTTTATCTTAAACTTGTGCAACTCGCTCTTGGAGATGGTGTCTGCTTTGGCAATGATCGGGATAATGTTCACCTGAAGCAGAAGGAAGGACAAAGCAGAGGTGAGCAGCAGAGCTGGGCAGTGGGGGGAGCTGAGGTTGTGCCTACGAGATGCAGCAGCACTGAACACCAGAGGGAAGAGTTTTCCACGACTCAGTTGCCTACACGCCTTGCAGACAAACGGCAATAAATGCACCCAACGAGCAGATCAAAGCCTCTGCTCCTGCCTGTGTGTTTTGTTAAACGCTTCAGCAGAGACAGAGCCATTATCGCTGTCACATCTGCAGCTGTCACCGCGTCAGTGCTGGCTGTGCTGAGCAGCTGCTTTGGAAGACAAGTGCAAAGATGAAATGCTGCAGCAAGACGGTGTGAAACCTTCCTGTGCTTAAGCAGAAAGAGCAAGAAGTCCGCAGATGCTTTCCAGCAGTGGCAGGAGCGCTCCCAGGGCCTCTATCAGAGCACTGCTGAGCCCACAAGAGCCACACACAGCACTGCAAACCCTGCCTGAACAGCACCACGAGCCTGCCTGAATGGCAGCCAGACTCGGAGCAGTACAACTCAGGAATGCAGAGAAATGAAATGAGAAGAGAGATTTGCCATTTAACGTTTCCCCACAGCCAATGCTCTTTGTTCTGCAGAAATCCACAGCAGCCATCTGTTCTCCAGTGAGTGCCCACTAAAATAAACGGCCTTGCTTTCCACCTTCAGTTCTCTCTGTAGCTCTTCCTTACATCCTTCCTCCCCCCTCTGGTTTAGCTCTCACTAAATATGAACGTTTTTACTTGTTCCAAAAGAAAATCTCCTTAACTTGCTGGCTGCCCCCAAACTATTTCCTGCCCACATCACGCCTGCAGCTGGACAGGAGGAGGCCCACATTCTCCTTTGGGCACAGTTTCAGGATGCCTTGGAGTCAGCAGCTGTGTTAACAGTTCAGATACCTGCCTGGGAACAGGGCACAAGAAGATGAAATCCTTACTTCTCCCCAGCTACTGTTCTGGCCTCATTTACCAAAGACCTGAAAAGCACAGAGAACCAGGTCTGCTGGCCTCACTCCACTCCTCAGCAGGAAGATGTCCCCATTACAAAGGTGAAGGGGCCATGCCCACAGCTGGTGCCTCACTGACCTGCTACCACATCCCACACAGCAGGCTCAGCTCAGGGCTCATCAGCTCCCATGCAGGAGCAGAAAGACACGGCCACATGCAGGGCTTTGTGCTCTGCAGTGTTTCCAGCCTGGCACGCTGACAGATGAGCACCACGGGCGATTTTAGTCTGTTCTCAGCTGGCCTAACTCGTTGTCCCCTCTCCTCCCACACGGCTCCAGCTCAGCCCTGCTTGCAGCTCGGTGTGTCCTTCCCAGCAGCAGGCACAACTCAGAAAAGCTGTAACCCAAGGATGGATCAAGTCCCTTCTAACCAAGCTCCAAAAAGGGAAGACCATCACTGTGTTCAAAACCCAAAAGGGCTCTGCATTTTCAGTAATCAATAGCCAACACCAACGCAAATGCCAACAATTAATTAACAGCAAAAGAACCTCAGTAGGCTCTGATTTTGTCAGCTACATTTGTCCTGGATCATTCCATCTCTTCCTGACACAAATATGTGCAGCTGCTCTCAGTAAGGAGAGAACTGGCAGGAACCTACCAGGACTACAGCCACACTGACTACACCACCTCCTTCCAGCTCAACTCCACCTTCCCAGGGCTGTTGAGACTTCCAAGGCACTGGAGTGTTTCTCTCCTTCCCTCACGAGTTCATTAATTTTATATGTAAGCATAAAATAACTGGGTTTTGATTTCATGCACATCTAGGGAGGCCACAAGCTGGATCACCTTGGATTGCAGGCAAAACCCCAAAGCAACGTCCTCATATCTCCTTGTGGAATTATGCTATCCTCCATTTAAAAATCTAATATCAAAATCAATAAGTGAACTATTGGAATGTCAGCCAGCTGAATCAGACAGGCATACAGTGGCTGCATGAAAACCAGTGCAGGTGCTCATGGTCTTCGCTGCAGATGGAATCTTTGAGTGGAGGAAGCGTGTTTCAGATGAGACAGTGACCTCACAGGCACACATCACCTCCTTCTCACGTCCCTCTGACCACAGGGCCATTCTTCATCTCCAAAAATAAAACTTTCAAGAATGTAACCAAATAAGAACGATGAGAGAAAATATTTTTTCCCTAATATAGTATGACTATATGCATTTTTACTCTGTGAAATGCAAAATACAACTGGGTTTTTCCCCCCCGTCTCCAAAGTGTTCCCAAATGCAAGTCCCAACTAAACCAACAGCCAAATCCTGCCTTGGAAACCAAGCAGTAGATGCACAAAGTGGCCTGGAGCATCATTGCTGGCTGGTGACCCACCCAGGACATGTCAGCTCACGAAGGGCAATTAGCCACAGCTCGTAACAACACACACAGATGGAAACCATCCAGGGACAGCAAACAGGCAGCTGAGGGATGCCCAGGGCAGCACACTGTTATGCCATAGCTTTTCAGGGTAGGGCTGTATTTGGAAAATACATAGGGAAGCCAACTCCTGCCAGGGTGTACCTGCTTCCTATATAGCAACCAGCCAGCTACGCTCCATCTACCTCAAACCATGCTGAAGATACTTCCAGTTCTCTGGATGTAATTAAATACCCCAGACAACAGCTGGCCATGAGCTCAGCCAATCAAATATTGTATTACAGTACAACGGAAGATTCTGTTTACAGAACAGTTTTGCCCAGAAGGGATTTTGTAAGCTCGAAGCAAGATGCATTACTGAAATCATAACAGATTCAGCAGCCTGCCCAACACCTGCTGCCATGCCACTGGTGTGCTAGAGCAAAGGTATAACTGAAACAGAGGCCTGTGCAATCCTTGTTAAACCAGTCTCAAAAGGTGAGCCAGCACACCATGCTGCAAAGCAGTGCCTCTGCTGTACCTTTTGCCTCTGTGTGCCCCACTCTTCCACTGTAAAACAAAGCCCATGGCCATGCAAAGCTCCCCAGGAAAGCAGGTTCAGGTTGCTCACACCACTGCGGATGTGAGTCAGCGTGCCTCACCTCTCTGCTCCAACACAGTAAGCACTGCTTTTACTGCTCTGAAGCAGAAACAAAGCTGTCCGGGGTTTGCTTACACCCAGCTCCACCCTGCACATGTGCTGGCCTCTAAGAGCAAACAGTTCAGGTGCACTGGCAAGGGGCACAGCACTGTCAGTGCTATAGGGAATGTCTGGAACACATCTCAGAGCCCCAGGATGACACCGATGGATTAATGCAACACACAGCCCTGACATGCACAAAAGACCAGTGGTCTCTATTTGCTTACTGTTATCTTGTATGCACCTGTGCAAGGCCAACACCACGAAATTCAAGAAGTTCTTACCATGGTAGGAAGGGAGATGGGAGCAAATGGATAACGTGACTTCAGAGATGACCATTTAAGTGGAACTTTAGGAATATAAAAAGCTTGTGTGCACACAAAGTTCCCATCTTTGCACAAGCACAAAGGATTTATTTTGGTACTATGCAAGGACCACATTAAAAGCAGCCACAGAGAAATGTGAAAAGGAGGGAATGCAGAACCAAAGGCAGAAAAAGGCTTTGTGGGACCACCAGCACCAAGGGGAATTGTGCAACAGCTTTCTTCCAAACATATTTCTGGTAACATGTCATGCTGGCACCACACCAAGAGACAGAGTTTATTAAGGGAAAGTTTTCAGATTCGTGATGAAGTCAGTGCAGCAGCCCCCATGGTTACCAGCAGGCCCCTGCAACGGGAAGCCAGTGCCTATTGTGGAGCAGGGCCAAGGAAAAGTAGGGCAGCTGCCCCGGGTGGTGAGGACGAGCAGCAGGGACTGCCAGGGGAGCTGTGCCCACCAGGAAAGTCCAATAGCGCTGCATGTGGACAACAGCCAGAGAAGAGCATGTTCCCTACATACAATTCAGGGCAACCCCAGGTTACTGCAGGGTCCCAGTTGCCTCATCTGCCCTCTGCATAAGTGGATTAGCATCCGCCATCTGAGAGGAGCCACCTTGCTGCTTAATGACTGCTCTTAAAGGCAGGAAATTCTTGCAAAGATAGGAAGAGATGCTGCTGTCACTAGTGACCCTTGAAGCGTCCCTGCAGCTCCCTAGAAGCCAGTTAGAACAATCAAAAGTGTGCCAGAAAATTCCTTCGAGCTGCAAGAATATCACTGGTTGGCTGGTTAACCCACTGTTCCCTAAGGCAGCAATTGCTCGTGTGCAAACAAACAGCCCCCAGTCGGACCCTCTCGTGACCCACTTCTAGATTTCATATGATCTTTTGAGTTTCTTATCATATTTACACTGTCATAAGGCACGGTGAACTCTTATGCGGACTGCCCAGCTCTGCCAGCAGTGCAGCTCATGCACACCATCGGGCACAGACAGTGCTTCTCTTCAGCCCTCACCTCCTGTGCACCAGCCCCTCTCTTGGGAAGTTCACTACTTGGTTGCACTCAGTCCCTCTCCCTGCTGGCCAGGGCAGCACAGGGGGCTCTGCCACAGGAACTGCAGGATCTCAAATCATCCTCACCTGCACTCTTAAAGAAGAGCTGACAGAGATGCAGTTGGTGGCTGTCATAAAAATGAACAAATCTGGATAAGACTACTACAGTGATGAACTCTCCACGCCCCACACAGCTTGCTGTTTTGTCACCTGCTGTTTTTCAGGAAAGCAGCACAAGACCTCATCAACCACCAAGGCAGACCAAGTTCTACCCATGTCCTAAAAAGTGCTCAGCTAACATGCAGAAGTGTCCAGCACTGGCACATAGCAGGCACAGAGCCTTCCTCATGACAATATTAGCACAAGTATCACGCCTTCTAGAAGGAGACACCACAGTCTACAACCTTTTACCTTGCTGTCCAGCTTCTTCATTGTCACCAGGTCCAAGGACTTGAGGGAGTGCCCGGTGGGGGTGATGAAGTACAGGCAGACGTGGATCCTCGTGTCATGATAGTTGAACAGAGAACGGCGGATTTTCAGCTCTTCTTGCAAATAATTTTCAAACTGCGTATCAATGTACTCAACTATCGGCCTGTAACTAAAACCATACCATTAGCAACCCAAAGACTGGAGATCAAAATTACACAGCTTGAAGGCTTAAGGAATTCTCCTAGACATAGCACGATGGTGATTAAGACTGAAGTAATTTACCCTTACAACGGGAAAAGTGTGGCCTTTACACACAGACCTTTTAATCCAAAGGTTTCTGGAACCTCCTGAGGCTGCACTGCAAAGCCTAATGACAGTGGAGCATGGAAGATAACCACCTCCACAGATCACACTGCAGAGATTGCAGGGCTCAGCCATCTGGCTGCAGCAACGCCAGATGACAAGGAGAGACCTTGGAGTCCCAGAAAGCCTCTACGTAGGGCTCGAACAAGATGTAATTAAATGAGACAGGCCCAGAGACACCAATCGTGGCCAGAGCAGCTAATTCCCAACCCCGTGCTGAGGACAGCTTGTTCACTGCTCGCATTCCTCGGGAAAGACCTCGTGTGACCTCTCCCATCTCTTTGTGGCTCCTTGCCCAGCTCCCCCTGCATCCAGCCCCCAAAACCAGAGGCACTGCAGGGAGCTTCTGCATTAACAGAAACGTGGGCACCACCCCTGCAGTACTGCAAGCAGGATTTTGGGCAGTTTGTGTCAAAACGTCAGAGAGGAGCCTGTAAGCGCCGAGCAGATGGCACGAGACCTGCCTTTCGTCTTTATTTATCTGATCCCCGAATCCAACCGCATCCACGATGGTCAGTTTCAGGTGCACGTTGCTCTCCTGCAGGTCGTAGGTCCGTGGCCGCAAGCGAACCGCGCTCTCGTAGTGGCTGGCTTCTTCGGTCTCAAACGTGGTATTGAAGAGTGTATTCATTAGTGTGGACTTCCCAATGCCGGTCTCACCTAGGAACGAGAAGTCATCAGTTCACTGCAGCATGAATTTATCACTTCAAAGGGTATTAATTACAGAGCAGAACTAAATTATAACGTGAAAGGTTGCTACAAATTGGTTGTGGCCAGACATAATTGTCCCAAAGGTGGCAATCCATCCTTGAAGGATTCCTGTGCCAGCACGCAGCTCATCCTCCCAGCAGGGGACGTTCAGCAAATAGAATATAGCAAATTCAGCAAATATAGAATGCATTTTTCCCCCTTCATCAATGCTGACTTTGCTTGGGACCTGTACCAGAGAAGCTGAGAAGAAGAGTTTTAGTACCATGTTTTTGAGTCTTCAACTGAGATGGAGTAAAACTCAGCTGTTCCTACTGGCAAGAATGATCTGGCTCAGGTGTTGCCAATCCCAAACACAGCAACAGCCCAATGCACTCAGTGCACAGCAATGGGTGCTGCTGTACTGCAGAAGGGACAGGCAAGTCTGACAAAGAGGTTTCCTCTCACTCCCTTCTGTGGGATTTCTAACCCCAGCAGGCTTTTTAGCTGCTTTCTCTCCTCGCTCTGCGTCACCACTGGAGTCTCTTGAGGACTTGTCCCATTTAGAGAGATATATGGAAGGAAATCAGGGTGCCTACTTCAGCGCAAAGAAACAGGCAAACAGCTCTGATCTGCTAGGACCACTTGCTATCGGACTAAAAATCTCCTTCCATAGCAGAAAAATTGAGATGGAAGTTTTGTGATTTCACTGTGCAGCTGAACTTGGTCTGAAGCCTTACAGCAGCCTGTCCCTCTTCCACACCCCTAGTGCTGGCGTCCCACGTGTACAGTTAGTGCGTCAAAGGACTAAAGCCCATTCTGCTGTAACCTTTTCTCCATCCATCCACACAGCAGCTGCACCAAATCCAGCTCTGCAGCTCTCCCCTCTGAAGGCACAGCTCTGCCTTCAGCTGGCAGTGCTGGGGCTTTGCCACTGCCTGCTCACTGTTCTGCCAGGGGAAATCTGGACCCTGTCAGATGATAAAGTTCAGAGACAATGTGGATTGGATCACCCAGGGAAAAGCATTGCTGCACATTCAAACCAGAAGGCAGAGGCGCGTGTGCACACTGATTTTATCACACAGCCCGCAAGCCCCAGGCAGAAAAAAAAGCCTTTTTTGGTGGAAAGCTAGCTAAAGAAACACATCAGGGAGCAGCAGGTGGAAGTCTTCTTCATTTTGAGCACAAAGGAAGCTCCACACGAGCGCTCAGTGAGATCTGCCTCGGTCCGTTCAGGCTGTCCAGCACAGTGCCATTCTGCACAGACGTGTCACAGACAGCACATCTCTGCTTGGTGACACCCGTGTAGCAAACAACATCAGCTGAACTGGAGGAAATAACAACACAGGTGTGAGAGTCCATGCATACAGATAACCTGTACGGATAACTACAGCTGTCTGGTGGAGCAGGAGGTGCTGCTGTGCTTGGAAGAGCTCCAGCTGCACAAGGCGATGTTGCAACCCAGCCCAGAGATGGTGTCTGCAACTCAGCTGGTTTCACTTCATATGACTTCTGATTACTGGAGTTTCTCCTTATAACTTCTGTTTCTTTCAAGGCTGACCTATTGCCCCATGATTCTTTATGCCAGACCAGCCAAGGAGTTGAACAAAGAACCAAGTTTATCAGAAAACACAGTGGAAACAATAAAAAAATGCTGCACGAGCATCTGCAACACGAAAGCCAAAGCATGACAGTGTTATCAGAGGCCATGTTCCACGGTGAATTTTCACTATACCCTTCAGCAGAGTGTGGTGCTGTAAGACCAAAGTAGGGTGTCTTCATCTTTCTAACAGCAGAAACATTTCTGCTGAGTTGAACCTCTGAGATGCACAGGGGGAGTGCTTTTGG
Source organism: Meleagris gallopavo (assembly GCF_905368555.1). NCBI lineage: Eukaryota > Metazoa > Chordata > Aves > Galliformes > Phasianidae > Meleagris > Meleagris gallopavo. The sequence goes on from NC_139418.1 coordinate 16,569,800, forward strand.
AGGCAAATGGGGATGACTGAGAAACTCAGCAGGGATGAAGAAGTTCTTGAAGAACAAGTAGAGGCCAGATGAGTAGAAGTTTCCCATCTGTAAGACCCATTTCCAGCAGCTATTGAAGGATACCTGGAATGCATGACAAACCCAGCTCCAGCCCAAAGTATTTGGCTCATGGCTTTCTGTGAAAGGGCTTTGAAGTGCTGCTCCAGGTAAATGTATGAGACTGATCTTTTCCAGACTGACCCACATGGGGCCCCTATTTATAATCCTCATTCACAAAACACAGCTCCACTGGCCAGGAGAGCACGGACAAATTTCCAAGGAAACAGCCCTCCATGCCCTACTTGCTCTGCAGGCTGTCCATCAGGCTGCACCCTCAGCACACACAGCCACCACTTCTACTCCCTCTCTCTGGGCTCCTAGGAAGGCTCTCATCATTGGAAGCACTTCATTTCTAGCACTCTAGCCAGCATGACCTGATAAATGACAAAAATACCAAAACTAAAAAAACAAGAGCGTAATGAGGTTATTTTTAAGTCTACCCCTTGCATCTGCTCACAGTCCTCAAGATATACACTTTACAATCTACAAAAACTGTTCCCCCCATCCCCTTTGTAGCTCAGAGATGGTCACATTTCTGAGATTTGATTCACTCAACCCCAAGCAGGAGGGTGAGGAGGATGGGGTGCTGTCTTGTAGGGAGGGATGGAACGTTGTTTTTTGGTTGCTCTTTTTGTGGGAAATGGGCTGCTGTTCTTCCAAAGCCAGGCATCTCCAACGTGCTCCAGGTCACAGCTGGGGCTGTTTCCCAGCAGGACTCACAGGGAAACACAGTCCCAACCCCATCACCGCCCGTTTCACCCCCATCTGCTTGCAGGACTGTGCTCACCCACACAGAGGATGTTGAAGCTGAAGCCCTGCGTGACAGACTTGCTGACCAGCTGATCCGGGAGGCTGTCAAAGCCAACATGGCCCCCAAGGGAGAGGTTCCTCTTCTCTTCATTCTGGGAGGGAGAAAACAGACAGATGAGCAGAGCTGCAGAGAAGCAGTAGCTCAGAAAGCCAACAAAGAGCTGCGTCCTGGGGCACTGCAGAGCCGCTGCTCAGAGCCCAGCACTGCCACAACACCTTGGGTTTGGTGAGCCTCATCTCAAACCCTCTGACAGCCAACAACAGAAAAAAAGACAGACAGACACCAGTTCTAATGGGGAACTGCCTCAGAGAAAACTAAGTTACAGGCTACAAAGCAAGGAACCTCTAACATGAATTCCAACTGCACGCAGCTGGGAGAGGTTAACGAAGGAAAACCCATTATGTGCGTTTTATCCCTCATTTTTCCTCCTCCATTTTATTTTCTCAACTCCTCCAGCACTGAATCCAGGCAGACAAGCTCGGTGTTCTCCCCAAGCACTCAGTCTGTTTCCCTCGCTATGCCACGAGCAGCGTGATTTTGTTTGCTCACGCTTCCAGCCCGGTCAGGATGAGGAACCCTCTCGCTTTACCATCTGTGACCACGCAGTTTCCACTGTTTCTCTGCAGTTCCCGTTCCTGCCTCCCCCATACACACGTTGTTCTTCCTTCTGTCTCCTCCCTCCCCCAGAGCAGGACAGAGCTGGTCACCTGTAAGGGAAGTGCTGCTTAGAAACAAAGGCAATAAATGTCCACGGATCGTCTGGCAGAGCCCAAGACTCCTCCACAGCAAAGCCACAGATGGCCCACGTGCAAAGCACTACAGAACTAAACCAGTTCTGCTTTCAACATCACTGCACTGTGCTGGGCACCATGGAGCAAACCCAGCCCAGGTGACGCAGGGGGCTGTGGGGGTGGGTTGTGCACCTGCTGTACAGAATGGCAGAGCAGGTCCAGAAGAGAGGAGTTAACAGAAGGTCCTTCTGTTCCTAATGGCTAATGGGAGAGTTCAGATATGCAGAAATATTTCATCACATTGCCAACCTTCTGCCCAACTAAATAGCAGTGCCCGAATCCAGTGACCATGCCACAGTCTGCAGCCTCTACAGTGCTCTTCTCCTTCCCTAAAGAAGCAAAGATACACGCATCAGGGCATGACTCATTTACTCTTGGTTTCTTTGGTATATAAGTCTGTTTGTTCTCAGTCATCAGCACTCAGCGAAAGATAGGGATGGAAGAAGCATCCATCCCCCACACCTCAGCCTTAGCACCCCAGCACCACGTCCAGGAGGCTGCAGAGCACCCAGAGAAGAGGCTGAACCGGCTCTGAATGAATTCAAGCAGTGACTCGATGAGCCTCGTGCATCTCTCTGCTCTGCAACACGATTTCTTTAAAACAAACAACACAAACAACCAACAGTAAACCATGAACCTTTCAACTGCATCTCGACTCAAAGCCTCCCTCAGTGCCGCCTTTGGGAGAACAAAGCAACATTCTCCGTTTTGTAAAATGCGTCATTTATATCACAAGGACTGCTTGCAAACAGCTGAAACAGCGGCTACACCTCGCCTTCCAACTCTCTGCTGCCCACTGACTTGCCACCAGCTCACCACAGAGGACTGCAGTTGGGCTCCTGCAATCAGTGCTGTTTCATCCCACTGGGATTGATGGTGCCCTCTAACCAAGCAGAAACAGCAATTATTTCAATCCTTCCTGTGGGAGAGGCTGTGCCAATTAAGGCTCCGAGGTGACCAATCGTTTAGGTAAATGTTAAGTGAATTAAAAAGGGCTCTGTAGACACAGAAATTTCCAGGTTGTGCTTCCCTCCATTCAGCTTGCAGTGACAACAAAGCTCCAACCAACAGCTCTGCAGGAGGGGTGCTGACAGCATGGTGAGCCCCCAGCTTGTGGGAGGGACACCAGGCCACGCTCAGCAAGGCAGCTGCAGGAACTGGGGGCAGATGTGTGCTGGGAAAGGGCTCTGAGATATTTCTTCCCTTTCAAGAAGACGGTCACAGAGCAGCATAAGAACCCCCAGACCCAGTGGTGGTAGAGCTGTGGGTCCCTTTGGGTCTCACCCATCCTCCCAGCTCTGGCTGCTCCCAGCCCTGCTCTGCCTGGCCACCCTTACATGGTGCCAAACTCCAGCTGCCATCACCACAATGTGCTGACAAGCGAAAAAAAAAAACATTCCCACAAAGTCACTGAGTTTCGTTCCTTCTTGGTTTAGATAATAAACAAACCAAGCAAACAAAAAGCACAAAGCAGAAGCCTGGGATGTTGCTTTGGAAAGGAAATAAATGGAGCTGCGATGGCTACAATTGGGCTCGGAGGAGGTTTCCAGGCAACAGGCAGCACCGCTGCTTGGGTTTAAAATAGGCTCCTGCGAGGAGAGGAGACACTGAGAACTCAGTCGTGCTTCAGACAGAGAGAAGAGTGCATCTGTGCAGAGCTGTGACTTCCTCTGGTCAGCCATTGGTTACAGGACAAAAATACTCTTACCCCAAACTGCTCATCATCTCCCCAAATCCCCAAGCCAACGAGCCAAACTTCAGGGACGTATTTTTGTCTGTGACCTTGAAGTGCACAGTTTGCTTTTACTTCTGTAAGCAGTGATAATAACCTGGATGGGGTCCAAAAAGCTGCCGATACCAAAGCACAGAAACCATTGGCTCTGTGCACAGCACGCTCAGCTCCATCCCAGCTCCCAGGCAGCCCTGCTGCTGGCACAGCAATAACTGCTGCAATGTAGTCAGTAAGAGCAGGGGAAAACAGTAATGAAAATAGTAAACAAAGGTTCTCTTCATTTTATTCTTCTCGTCCAATCCATCAACTACAGGAACATGGCAGCCTTACGAATGCAACAACTTCCCTGAGAAGTCCAACTCCTTTGCAGCGTTTGGTGCACTCATCTGTGGAGAGCAGCACCCACTGTTGCTCTGTTCCTGCAGCACTCCCTTCACAACACCCAGTGAGACCCACATCCCACATTCACAGCCTGGAGAGACCACTGCACTGCTGCTCACTGGGTGGAGACCCCTCCCCGGGCTGCCAAGAGTTGAGGGGCAGCCGAGCATCTCTGAGGACCACATGGTCATTTTGCACCGTCGTACTTAAGGGCTCACAATGGTTCTGAGCATGGATTGCCAAAGCAGCCCTGACATTGCTTCAGCAGCATCCCACCACAGGCAGCTCCTGGGGTTCTATGCAGAGCCTTTAAAGGAATGCACTCTTTGAAGATCTCTGTGCCTTGAGCTGATAGGAAGGACTTGAAAGACTGAGAAGAGAGAATGAGCTTTATTTTGAATCTGGAATTTGCTGGGGAACAAAGGAGTCAGCGAAGGTCAGAGCAGAGCTGGATCATTTTGAAATCCAAAGTCCTTGGAACATGTTAAGCCTGCAATGGATGCTCCATCCTGCATCCATCCTGGCAACACACACACAAACAGCACCCGGGGGCACTTCCGTGATGGGAACAGTGGCCATCCCTGAGAGAATCGATCTCCAGCTCTGGTCCAACAACATCACAGGATCCTCTGCTGCCATCGGACAGACAGGCAGTGGCCGTGCTTAACCAGGCACCACAGAAACCAAAAGCAAACCTCAAATCACAGCACTTGGAGCCTGCTGTATAACACCAGGCTCGCCTGGCCCTGCTGGAGGACGCATGACAGCACGCTGGCCCACTCCTGCAGCTGCACCAGGGAACTGAAAGCAGCATTTCAAACCCACATTGGCTTCCTAAGCCCATCTGCAGCACAGTGTCACATCAGGAACAAGGCAGCTGGCCACAAACCACTTCCTTGGAAGATAATGTCATTTGCCCTCTTATTGCAAGGGAGATGGAAAAGGCAGTGGAGAAACAATCAGAGAGACCGAGTTCTTTGATTCTAAATCTGGCTCCCTATGAGGAATCACTACAGTACCCACATGCCAATTAGAAGAAACAGGGATTAAGGAAACATGAGGAGAAAGAGCACAAGCTACAGCAACAACCAACGTGCCTACAATTCTTTAAAAATAGAAAAAACCTGATCATGGCTTTCCTGCTTCCAGTCTCTTCTTGCTTCACCTCCCAATTTGCATCAGTTTCAATTTGCATCATCACATGGTCCAACGGCTGCTCCCAGGAGATGTGGCTTCTGCCTGTGCAACCCAAGGGGATCAGCCTTCCATGCACTGCCCTTGTCCTCCTTGCTGTCACGCTGGGAGCAGAATGAACTGACCAGGACTGGGGTATAAAAGACCATTCTGACACCAATTGCTTAAAAAATGAAATAAATAAATAGAATGGTATCATCCTTCAATCGATCTTGACATGAAATGCTCTTCAGTGACACACGCTTGTATTTCTCTGCTTCAGACAACGCCGACTGCCTCCTTGCAGCAGACACAGCAGCGTATGGGCAACGTGTGAACTGCTCAGTAAAACCAAGAGTCAAACCCCCAAAAAAGTGCACTGCCGCTTCTCAGCCAAACCGTGACCAGAGTGCAGAGCCCTGGCTTCAAGCTGCGACGGATGAGGTAACACACTTTCCTGTGCTGACGGTGCCTTTGTCTCTTTCGAAGGCCCAACTAAACACAGGAAAGATAAACAGCTACATCTTCCAAGGCAAAGCAGCAAAGGCCTTTCTTCTTTCTGTAAGCAACATGGGCTGCCACCCAACCGATCAGCTCCAGCCCAGGGACAGCCAGAGAGTGGCTCGGCTGGGCTGCAGGCAGAGCCACAGCCATTGGGGGGAATGTTTTGTGTCTCGGGAGCTCACGGCCAACAGGATTCCACGTTCCTCTCTCCTCGAGCTTTTTCCATTCACATTTTGCCCATGTGCATACTTATCAATAAGAGGCAACAATCTCTGCACGTTATTTTCCATAGTGCTTCAATTCCCACTTCTGGGGGCTTTTGGATTCATCAGCTCCTCCAGTCAGGTTGATGTTTGGAACTTAAATAACCCCAAATCCTGCAGAACCCCGCAGCACGGCTCCCCTCCTACCCAGGCACAGTCAGGCATCCCTACCCCCACCTGCCAGCTCTGCAGCACTGAAAATAGTCGTGGGCAGACGGGAGTCACGGAGCAGCGTGCCAGGCACCCTGCAATTTACAATCAAATCAAAATGCAATGAGAAAGCAGTGCTTGCAGACAGATTGCAGCTCCCCGATGGGAATGACTCAGATCAGGGAGAGGAAGAGCAGGGATGCAGCAGTCAGTGCTGCAAGAGCCCATCCTGCACCCAGCACAGCTGGGGCTGCCGTAGGCACAGTGCAGTGCCTTTTGTTTCCTGCTTCCTAGTCCACAATCCACAGCAGGGCGTGAAACACAGGGATTAATACAAATTCCAATGGGGCTTATGAAATGCTCTTCCCTTGTTTCCTCAGTGGAAATGCATGGAACCAGGAAATTATCCAGCTGTGACACAGGGAGCCTCAGTTACAGCTAAGCTGAGGAAGGGCTGAGCGAGACGTGGCTGCTTATCAAACCCACATGGCTGCTGGCCCCACACACTGCCATGCTGGCACCCGAGTGCTGCAGGCCCAGCAGCGCTGCAGAGCAGGGCCAGGTGGTAATGCTGAGGGGCCTCCCCCAGACACACCTCACTGCAAGGTCCTGCTCTACCCCCATTTCACAAGGAAACTGAGTCACGGAGCACTTAAGCACCTGCCTCGAGACCTGTGGGCAAACAACGTCAGATGCCAAATTCAGCTGCTCTGTCCCAGCAGGCACTCCCTGGGACGTGGCCCAGTTTCTGGATCAGTGCTGACAGCGATGACAAATCAGGCTTTCTGAAGCTCCCCCTCATCTCTGGACACTCCCAACAAAAGCCACTTGACTTCTGCAAGGGACCAGCAGCCAGCACACAGGCAGGACAGACTCAAGTTTTCAGGAAGAAAATGTTCCTTTGGCCAAGCTCAAGTATGCTGGGTCTAGGCAGAGGGTTCAGGTAGGTCTCCTGCAGTGCTGGGGAGGGAAGGAAGTACACTTCCAGCTGGGACTGATCGTGGGAGACCTCAGCATCACTTCAGCTAAAGTCCTTGCACAGAAATGCCACCTAATCTCAAGCAGATTTACCAAGTGCGAGCACATGCTCAAGCCTGAACATTCTTAGTTAATCTTAAGCATGTGCTTAAAATTCCAGATCCTTACTGCTTTGTAAGAAGCCGGGGAGGGCTGGGGAAAGAAAAACAGAGAGAGAACTTTAAATGTGGGGTTTATGCCGATTTACAGCTTCTCTTACAACAGCTGTCTGCTTCACTTTCTCTGCTGCCTCTCACTGATCCATTCTGCTGGTCAGACAGGATGCAGCTCAGACAGCGTGAGCCGTGTCTTTGCATGGAAGGCAGAAGTGTTTTCCTTGCTGTGGCATGGCAGCCCTATGAGCTGTTGATTGCAACACTGTGATGCCCAGCACTCCAGCAATGGCTGGGAGAACCCCAGCGGCCCTCACTTCTACCTCTTTTCCATCACACTGCGTGCTGGACCACACCTGAGCCATCCCTCCCTGGATGCAGCATTGCAGTCGGACACCTCCAGCTGCTGCAGGCTTCCCACTGCATGCTCCCAGCCCACACTGCAATCTCCCCCAGTGAAAACTTCACACTGGGAAAAAAAATAACACAACCAACAGTTGCCAGCCCCTCTTTAAACCGCTCTGCAAAGAATGCCAAGAATTTTCCCAGACACTCCAGCCTTTATTCACACTCCTCCCAGCTGTGCTCCAGGCAGGCAAAACTTTGCAGGAGAAGCAGTGATGGAGTCACCACCAAGATGTGTCAAACAGAAATGAAAGCTGCTCAGCATCATGGAGACAGAAGGCAGAAAACTGAGCTTCTCCCCTTCAGGGCTGAAGGTTACGTTGCCTGAAGTGATGCTTCTCCCACAAAGAAAATACAACAGCAAAGCACAGTAGTGCTTCACAGCACTCCCTGTGTCCCCGCAGCTCCCAGGGAAGCAGGTGAGCTCTGCACAGCACTGGGCAGGTAACTGCCTTCTGCTGAGTGCAGCAGCCAACAGCTGAGCTGCAGCACAGCCTCACAGCCTTCCTTCCTCCGAGAGGCAAAATAAGAATCCCACACATCTCTAACAGAATCAAACGAGCTGGCACGGGCCTAAAGCATCACTCTGCTGACTTTCAGAGCTGAGTCTGAAGGGAGCGCAGCGCTTCTCGTCTTCCTTACACAACACACACTAAGATGATACATTCCCAACCTGTGAATACAACATCAGTTTTAATTTTCTGCAAACAAACAGACTGCTTCTGGCTCTAACTTCCCTCAGAGCTTTTCCTGCTAAAAACAAAATTCCACATTTCCTTTTCATAATCTGTTACTTCATCATTTCCCTAAGACTGTTGTGAAGTCTTACTAATTAATTGCAAGGACTTTCTTAATTAAGAGAGGATTAACATGTGTTTTGTCCCTCTCACGTAAGTCTTGGATGGGAGTTTACAACAAAGCAAAACAGGATTTGCCGGGCATTATGCACACAATGTTTTGCAAACATGAACACAGCCTGGAGAACGAGGAAAGTCGGTTACAACAGTGACGACTGTGGGACCAAAAATGAGAGACATTTCCTCCAAAATGACCTTAAAGGATGAGAAAGTTCAGCTTTTCAGCAGCTTGAGAATTCCATCCCCCAAGAGCTATTCAAAACCAAGAAAGCGGAGTCCAGAACACAAACACAGCTTTCCCTTCACTCTGTTTACAAAGAACCCCATGGCAGACAAACAAGCACACACCAGCCCCCCCCAGCCCACTCCTTCCCAAGGTTATTCACCCACAATGTGCTCAGCCTTCCAATGCAATGGAACTGCTCAGTCAACCAAGGCCAGCAGAACACTGAGCTCACCCCTTATCTAGCGTGGGACTTTCCCATGCTCACCCCAGGCAGCAGATGCACTCAGTTCCCACTTGCCCATCTGAGCCCTCCCCTCCTTCTGACCACAAGGAGAGGACATCCTTCCTGGTCCCTGCTGGGCACATGCAGACAGATATGGGACAATGCCAAGAAAAGGAGCCTACCTGTAAGGAGTGGCACAGGAAGGGATTGGGGCTGTTAAAAAGATGTGTTAACAAGGAAAGACGGATCTGGATCCCCACCATGTCATTACCCAGCCATGCTGGATATCAGCCACCAAAACTATTTGTTTTAGTTACCACTTAAAATAAACATGTCGAATTCCCACATATGTTTCCAGAACGTATTGCCCAATTACAATAAAAACGATTCCTTATATTGTTAGACAAGGGGACAGAGATATTCTAGTGGGAACCCAAGAGATCTGGGCATCGCTGCGTACTTTTTTCCAGCTGCCTCATGTAACCATCCTACAGCATCTCCACAAACACCTGGACAGGGCTCTTTGTGGTACTGCCTGGAAGAGAAGTCTCACAAATATGGTCATCATCTGAACCAGTCATCACCATAACGAGCTGAGTGCTGGATACCCCACGAACGTGCCTCCAGAAGGCATCAGAGCATATTAGCACAGAATGCCTTTAATTGGAAGACTCAACAATGGAAAAATAAAATTAAATGTATAGCAAAGGATAACCTGAAAGGACTCTTCAGTGTCTCTGAAACGGTGGCACAAACCCGTACCCACCACCACGGGCCAGAACAGATAGACAAGGACAGAGCTCCTGGGAGGCCCAGCTCTGGCAGCCCTTCCTTGGGCAATGCTCTTGCCATGACAGAGCTGAAGGACAGCTTCAAATCAGATTAGGATCCAAGGCCCGGAGCAGCTCGCTGTGAGCAGGGTATGGACAAGGGATCAGAGATGCCTCTCCGACTCGAGCAGCTCTGTGCCTGCAGCAATGCACACTGCTTAGCACAGCTGGGCAGCACTGGGTGCCGCTGCACAGTGGTTTGATTTCCAGTCCTGGGAACACTCTTTGCACCAGCCCCCAGCTCCAGGCATGCCCGTGCAGCCCGCTGCAGGCAGCAACTCTCCTCCTGCATAGCTCCAGGCCACATGGAAGCCAAGGGCTGCATCCTGCCCCTGGTTACAGCAGGAACCGGCCGGAATGCTCCTTGCCTGGGGAGAGCTCTGCAGACATTCCCCACGTGTTTCCCTGCACACGTCATGCAGAGGTGGCATGGGCTCAACACAGCACCTCATGCTGCAGCCAGGAGGATGAAACAGCCCAGAGAGCTCAGCAGAAATGCAGCATGGGCTGCAGCCCCGCAGCTTCCTGCCATCATCTGGTTTTGAAACCGCACCAGGCAGAAGAGCTTTCCATTTCTGGCCCTGAGGCAGGGTGCTCCATGGGAACCTCTCTCCAGCTGTTTGACATCTCTGGAATTTCATGTGTGTGGGAGACGGATGCTTTTTGGCTTCACAAAGGAATCTGGACGTCTAAATGCAGTGGTGCCTCCAAAGCCACGCTCTGCCCACAGGCTGGAGGTGATGACTGGGGATGAAGCACACAGTTCTCCCTGCCACAGCCCTCTGGATGTTATCACACCATTTCAGAGCACTGACCCCCAGCCTGCACCCACCTCTGCATGCACAAGTCCCACGCCAGAAGTCCCACATCAGGCTCTGGGAGGAAGCCTGAGCTGGCCAGAACTGAGGAAAAGCCCTGGACTTTGGGATTCTTCTTCTCACTTCAGCTACTGAATGGAGCTCTCCTATCCATCCACTGCCTCAACATTTGCAATACTCGAATATCTGAATGTCAAGGTTCAGGTATAAACCCAGAGCTCATGGCACGCATACATGTGGAGAAGGTGAGGAACAGGCAGGCTGTGTGCACACAGCCCCCCCCAAACAAAACCAAGCATGGGATGGGGCAACACTATTTCTAAAGACTGCAACTAATCCAAAACAAGCAGGGCACCCCTCCTGCCCACAGCCCCAACGTGCCCAGGACACGTTCCAGGTACACACCCCCACCTGCACCGCTCCCATTGCCTCCCCCTCATTGCACAACCCAGGAGAGGCCGATTCAGCATCATGGCATTTCTTCCCCTCCCAACCTCTGAACCAGAGCAGCACGAGGAGGAGGGAGACGAGCACAGCAGTGGCTCCTGCAGACATCTGAGGGCACCGCATGGGCAGGGACAGCGGGGGCACCCGGAGATGGGGCTGCGCCTCTCACCACAGCTGGTGACAGCGCCGGCATTCTCCTACAGAAGACAGCATTTAGGGAGCTTTTGGCCTTCCAGCAACACCGGGGACGGGCTGACAGCTGCCACCACAGCTCTGACAATGAGTCCTGATGCTGCGCCGGCCTCCTGAAAGAGTTATTCTTCAGGCTTCATTTGTTTTGCCGACGCAGAGGGCACACTCGGCTCCAGCATTTGCCAGCTCACGTCCTTCCACCCACCGCCTCGGCGCTCGCTGTGATTACGAGCGGGTAAGAGCAGCTCCGGAGCTCCCACGCAGAACAACATGTTGCATCTCTTTTGCAAGAGGAAGAGATGCTCTGGATTCGCCAACAGCACCGCAGCGGGGTAGGAAAACATACAAAAATCTTTTTCTGGGCAGCGTTTGTTCCCAGCACATACATTCCAAATAAGTGTTTAACTGCAGCGGACTGTGGTCGGGTTAATTGGTCCTGTGGTTGAAATAGTCAGAGCTGGCTTCCTGCATGAGGACAGGCAATCCTCCCCAGGAGGGACTGCAGGAAAAGAGAGGCAGCTACCAATCTGCCTGCTGCCATGGAACAGCACTTCCCACCCTCCTTCCCAAAGCAGCAGAATGGCTGCCAGGGCACAGAGGGACAGGGGCTGCTCCCACTGCGCTGCTTCCTGGGGCACATCGTTAGCAGCTCGGAGAAAAATCTGTCACTTCTGTTCAGCGCTGCATGGGGGAACACCTGAATGAATTCTTCCAAATGAGAACTCATCATAAAGCTAAAAAAAAAAAAAGAAAAGAAAAAAGAAAAAAGAAAAAAAAAAGCACACACCCACAAAATACAACCCAGGAAGTTTAACCATGGAACTTCCAAACAGTGGCTCTGACTGGGCAAATAACAAGGTGGGGAAGGAGGGATGTCCGAGTCCAAGCAAACCCCAATTTCCATTGTAATTGAGTGATGGAAACATCTTCCTCAAGCATTTGATTGTAAGCCTATGTTTAGGATCAGTCGTCATATGGCCTCTGGCAACCGCGCTGCCACGGCCAAGGCACGCAGAGCTGTCCTCAGCCCACCCTTCCATGGGCAAAGGTACACAATGCTGACCCTCGCATAGAGGAGGTTTCAGCCACGCAGGCAGTCAGGGAAAACAAGAGGTTCCAGAAAACAGCAGCAGCAATGCATGAAGTTTATCACAACCCAGGCAGCTACGGCAGGAACAACAGTGCAGAGGTCCCCAGTGGCTTTTCTGACAAGACCTTCTGAGCAGCACCCTGTGCACACATCCAGAACTCTTCACTAAGCACCAATCTCCGCAGAGCCCTTCTCCACACTCAGAGCCACAGTAGGCACATAACGCCATCAGCTGTGACACTTCCACAACTTACACTGTAATGCTAAATCCTTATTCTCAGTCCAAAGTGAAGGCTGAATGCATCTGCCCCTCCTCACATACACACAGCTCAGTCTCAAGCTCAAGGAACAGCCTTTGCATCTCCGTGAGATGCTTAATTCAGACCTCAGAGAGACAGCGTCCCAGGAGGCTGAAGGGTTTTGCTTGAAAAGACAGAAAGTAACACATTTGGTGGTTGCAAAAGCTCCACTAAAGCAAAGCCGTCTACCAGCCTGGGTCTCACATCTCATCCCATTTCCTCTCCCACGCATCTCCAGTTGCTTTTCCCTCATTTCTCCTTCCAGATTTGTCAGCTTCCTCCAAGGCTTCTGGATCTCGCTGGTGCATTTCAAGCACATTCTGCCCTCTGCTCTCCATACCTTTGTTAACACTGCCAGCATCCACTCCAGCACCAGTGCATGTGGCAGTGAATGGTCCTGAGTGGGGAAGCTCTAATGATGAAGCATTTCACAACTGACCCAAACTCCCATACAGAGAGCTTAGATTACATAAAGTCATTAATTTCTGCTCAAAGTGAGCTGTTAGCGAATCTGACATCCCCAGCTACTCATCAGCTTTCTTTCTGCTGCAGCAGAACCGTACTGCACAGCAGGTGCTCAGCACCATGCCTGCAGCCCAGGTCCCCTGCAAGGCAGTGGTGTGGCACATTCCCAGGGCAGCCCAGCCAACCTCTCACAAACACGGCGTTGACAAAAACAAAGGCGCGACATTCACAGAAACAAAGGTTGACTTGAGCAAGGCTGGTGTGATCCTGCTGCTCAGAGCCCAGCTTCTTTTCATTTGCTTTTGTTGGGCATTTCCAACAGCAGCACTTCAAGGGAACTGTATTGTGCTGGGGGCAGAGGACTTGGCAGGACTGTACAAGGGGAGTTTTCTGAACACATTATCCAAACTAAGGGTCACTGCATTCCAGGAGGTCAGTGTCAGCTGGACAGTTAAAAAATAGCCTCACCAACCCAAAAAGTGGGATTACTGTTAAAAAAAGCCTCTGGAGGAGGTTTTGATATACGTTATTTCCCCCCGCAGATACAAACTGCTGGTGAAAATAAATATCATCACTTCTTCTTGGCAGTAGAAAACCATTCCCATTCAAAACTCAGGAAACTGAGGCACAGCGCCACAGAGTGACACCCAGAAAGCTCTGAGGACCGCAGAACAAACAAATGGAACATCTCCACCGGGAGGTGCCCATGATTCTGGTGGGGGAGCAGCAGCAGAGCCAGAACAGGCACTGAGGATGGAGGGAGCAGAGTGAGCAGGGCAGCACTCAGCCCTGCATCAGACTGAGAGGAGATGCTGCTCACCCAGCATGCTGTACCACAGCCCCGGACCGACGAGCCCAAAGGCAAAGAGCAGCCGAGGAACCAACGGGCTGCAGGACCCCCCCAGCCCATCTCTGCTCCCGTACACCGTCAGAAGATTTCCCACTAATGGGGTTGGGCGCTGAATTCACGCTGCAGTTCAGCCATCTCACTCTGCTCCAGTGGGAGCCAAAAGCACTTGGGAACTTTTATTTAAGACAAAAAAAAAAAAAAAAAAAAAAAAGCGACAGCACATGGATGTAAGCACACCGAGCACCGAAGTACCCGCACCGAAGACTCCTAAATTAAATTGGCTCGCTCCCAGGCTCGGCAGCATCTAGGGCTCTGTAACACCTAAGAAAAGCCGAGCAGCACCAGCTGGCACAGCGAGGCGGCCTTATGGGTATTTATACACCGAACCAACGCAGCCCCGCTTCGCTGCTCCGCGCTTTGCCTCTGGGGCTCCGCACCAACCGCCCGCCCGGAGCTCAGCAGCATTCCCTGCCTTAGAAAGGAGCCCACAACGCGCTGTACGCGGTGCGAGTTTCGGGTCAGCTCCACTCCTGCAAATTCAATTCCGAGATGGAAACTTCGGGGCCGGGAGGAACGCAGCAGTTGGAGACTGTTGGCAAGCAGCAGCTACAGAAGGAAGGGCGGCAGGGCCGTGCCCGGGCAGCACGCCGGCTATCCGGGAACCGCCGCCGCTCCCACTGATTTAGCAGCATCACGCTCAACAGTCCTCGCTTCGGAGCTCCGCTATTTCATGCGGGAAAGAGGTTTTTATAGCTCCAAGCGCTCCAAGAGGCACCACCGGGCTGCGGAGCTCGCAGAGCCTTCCCGCAGCAAGCACAGCCCCGCACAGCCCGCCGTGCCGATGCGGGCAGCCCGCGTCCCACCGCCGTTACACAACGCCGGGCAACATTCCTCGCCCCGCGGGCACCGGGAGCCGCCCGCAGCCCCCAACCCGCCCCGCTCCTCACCGAGAAGCGCTCCAGGTCGGTGGCGGCCATGGTCGGAGCTGAGCGCGGAGCGGGGCTCTGCCCGCCCCGAGTGGCTGCGGCTGAATGGATCCAATATGGCCACTTCCTGGAAACTCCCCTCCGCCGGCACCGGTCGAGGGGCGGGGAGGGGCGGGAGCGACCGCCGTGCCGTCACGGTCCCCTCCCGGGGGCGGCCGCTGCGCTCAGGGCCGGGGGTGCCCCGCGCTGCCGCCTGCGGGAGGTCCGGGCGGCGCGTTCCGTTCCGCTCCGCTGGGGGCACCTCCCGGAGCTACGAGATCTCGGCTGTTACCGCAGCGATGGTCCGAGTGCCGTCGGGCCCCTGCGCTGCAACGACAGCGGACGCGCACCGCAGCGACGGCGGGTTGCGCGATCTCTGCGCGGGCCGCCAGGCCGCCTGCCGACGGCTCCTTGCCGTTTCGCTGCCCGCTGCTTAAAGCAAGCTGAGGTTGGGAAGCGCTCCCTTCCAGCACCTCTGCGGCGCTCCGCCAGCTGTTAGCTTAGAGCGGAGATTTGCTTGCTTTGTGGTGCCCTCTGCTGCAGTGTTCCTACCGAGAGGAGCTGCTCAGAGCCACCGGCTCGCTGTCACACCGCTGGTCGCCACACCGGACCTGTGTGTCCCCCTCGTGCGGCACGCCTCAGCTCTCCCCATTCTTTACATCAGTTTAGCTCCGATGTCCTCGTTTTTTCCTCCCCGTCCTTTATTGGAGCAGTGTATGCCTCCAAATGGAACATGAGCCTGGGCAAAGAGTGCAGAAGCCCACTGAGGTCTCCAGGCAGATCAGCTCTGCTTACAACTTGCTATGCATGAGGGTCGGTGAAAAGCTGCTGTCTGAACAAAAAGGCAGCGGTTCCTGTGAGCACAGCAGGAATCCCTTCAGTGCCTTTGGACACACGCTCAGACCTTTTTTCTAAACGTTCTTTACCAACCTCAGCCCTAACTGGTGCTGCTCAGATGTGAGGAGGAACAAACAGCCAGAGTGACGCCCTGGGAGGAAGAGGAAGGCACGCTCTGCAGCACTGGAGGAAGTGGGAGGCGAAGGCATGCAGCCACCTCCCAAGGAACAGACCAGGCAGAGCTTACCTGGGGTGATTCTGTCTGCAGGACTCATTGTTATCAACTCAAGTGGTCCTACACCACCACAGCTTGAGCAGCAGCATCCTGCACAAAGGAAGGCCTCAAATAGAGTCATTACCTAGTTGTGATGATGTAATTATAAAGCTCCAGTTATTAGGAAATAATGAACAACCTTGTTTTGCCTTTTAAAAAGGTTTGCCACATTTCAACCTCTTGATAAGAGAAAGCAAAGGGGAGACAGCCAGTATGTCAGTTCCTTTATATTCATCATCCATGAAAGCACAGCCCCTGGAGTGCCCTGAAGCACATTCAAAGACCTCAAGCAACCAAATTAAAACAGAACTTATACTTCATTATAATTCTCTATGACCTGCACTCCATATTAACTTCCATCTTCTCCCTTACCAGCTATTTGTGATCTTTCCAAAGGTCTCTTGCTCCCACCACATATAAATAAATGAGCCTGCACTGTCCTAGCAGGCACGGGGTTGCTGCATTACAGCAGTGCAAGATGGTGTGCTACACCCCAACACGTTCCCAACTCATCCCAGCTCTCCTGAGGACCCACTTGAATCACACTGCAGGAGCTCTGCACTGCACTGTTCATCCCAGAAGGTGACTGTGCTGTCCTGGAGGAATAAAACAGGATATGAAAATTAGGCATAGATTAATGAATGGAGGAGGCAAAGGTCATCAAGTGCTCGTGCTCAGAGGACTGGAGATCAGGAAGCAGGTTGTATTTGCCACTGAAGCAATTTCAAGGCATTTTCTGAAGAGCTGTTATCCAAGATGTCTGCTTTTTGAAATACGATCAATCCAGTGCAGTTAAGAAGAGCTTTCCTGAGTGAAGTACCTACAGCTGAATGAGTTCTGATAGCCTGTGCATTTGTGCTGGCTGAAGACAGGTTGCTGAAGTGTTGTATTCCTCTACAAAGAGTGTTGCTGACCACCATCCGTTAATTTATTTTCTCTCAACTCCAAAAATAACAACAACAACAAGAAGTATCTTGCAGTCACAAACAGCTCTTGGTTTGTACTGCCTTGTGCTGGAGCTGCTGCAAGCTGTGCTGCTCACTTAGCCCTGCCAGAGGAGATGTTCATCCAGGACAGGCACTCACACAGCAATCCTGTTGCTGTGGCCGATCCTGAAGGTTCTGCAGTTCTCTTTGAGCCCAAATCTGGATTTTCTGGTTTTCAGATGCAAGTAGAACAGGTTGCATAGAGACAGAGATTAATTTTTAAGCCTTCTCTGTACATCACAAAGCAAAGCTAAACAGACATTGATGTTTAATAACTACTCTTTTTTTCTTTTCTATTACAAGCAATCTTCGCAGTCCTGATTTAAGACAAAGATGCTCTTGCTTGACACTTGCTTAAATCCCATTATGCCAGGTGCATTGAGTGCCATTCATTAAGAGCCCTTTTCCCTGACCACGCAGCACAGGACATTGCAGGAGGTTCACACAGGCTGATCCCCAACAGCTGCTGGTATCCCTGAGCCTCAGGTCAGATGCAAAGATTCACAGCATAAAGGAAATTCCACCACATGAAGGAAATTCCAAGGCATTGCAGCAGTGCTGATGCTTGGCTCTGGCTTTCAGCTGTGCTGCTGAGAATCCTTGGTCCTCCAATCCAGGTGGTGCAGATAAACAAAACCCTCCCACGTTCTGCAACGCAGGCCAGAGGAAGCAGCTTGTTGGTAACTGTTTATTTCATGCAGTACTTCCCCCTGGGTAGCGTTACAAATCAAATGGTTTCAGGTAGTTTTTAGCAGCACAACCACCAAGAACCTCATTCAACTTTCGCTGGTTACACTGACAGTGTATGGGACTTAGAAGGCTTTTCTGCAGAAGTGCTGCCATCTTCCCCATCTTCCTGAGGCTGCAGAAGAGTCAGTGGGAGTTGTGGTCCATTTCCTGAGTGGTCCCAGCAGTGTGGCTGGGATGGCTGGAAACAGACCACAATTTTCCTGCTTCCTTGCACTGAAGGGCAGCACTCCCACACTGCACCTCGTGCCAGATTTGCATCACTGCTGGAATGACAGTGCAGGTCTGCATCGCTTCTGGCAGAACCCACCAAGTTTCTGGGCACCATCTGAAAAATGGGATGTTTGGGGCAGGTCATGCCACCACCTGGGTGGAACAAGCAATATTTTATAACCACAAACTCTGAGACATGCGAATAGCTGCTTCTGAATGGCTAAGATCCTGGGGTTACAGGTGAACCTTGCTGCCTTTTATCTGCAATCAGCCTTCACCCCCACCCCTCCCCAGACTTTCGCTCGCTTGTTTATCCATTGAAGGTCACTGCATTTCTCCGTAGAACAAAGGAGGAGCTGTTTCCCCCTCACAGTGCATGCTCTTTGTTTACATGAAAATATCCACAATGAAATTGAAAAATGGTGAGTGTTGTCATTCTGCTTGTTCTGACTTCATTTCAGGGAAAGTCAGCTCTCCTGGAGGTAGGAATGCCATTGGCAGCCAGCACAGCCAAACCTCACCTTGGTGCAAAGCAGCAGAGCCACGTCCATCTGCAGCTGCCCCCACGTATCCCCCCTTCCTTCCTCCTTTGCTTTCCCCATAGCACTTCACCTTCCTGGTGGGAAGGAGCAGGACCTGAGATGCTGTCTCCTTCAGTTCTGAAGTGCCAACAGACATTCCTTTGCTGCGATGCAGTGCTTTATCTCCCAGTTTACTTCCTGGGTTTGTGTGGTGGGAATGATTGTGGCCACGAGGCCATTGCCTTCCTCACCTGAGGGTGGCAGAGCACTCAGCCTCTCAATGCATGTTACTGCATTGCAATGCCATAGTTTCAAAGTCGGTGACATTTCTGCACAGGAAAGACAGAATTGCTCAGTTCAAATCAGAGGCCGGCTCTCTTATGGCACAGAAGCAGTGAGCTGCAATACTGGTGTTTAAAAAAGTAGCAGTAAATCAAATGAATCGTGGGTTTCTGTACATTGTTTTTGTCCCAGCCAGTAAATCAGAAATATCAAGACATGTAACAGTTGGCTTGAAATCTCCTAAAAGCGGCCCACAGGGTTCCCTAAATAGCCTCACACAAAATATTTGCTTTATAGGTTTTTGGTGACATAAAAGAAGCAGCAGAACTTCTCATGGTTTTTAAGGCTGGAAGTTCCAGATGATGGGTAAGCAATGCCCACACTGCTCTGGGCTCGTTTATTATCTATATTAATAACATTCATTCAAACTCCTGCTGTAAGTTAAGGAAATGCTTTATTAAAAAAAGCCTATCCTTCAGAACTGTTTTCTCCCCCCCTTCTTGCTCATTGTCAGGTATGAACTCTACTCCCAGTGCACAGCTGAAGGTTTGCAATGCCAGCATCAGGGACTGCTGAGATTCTCTTATGTCTGCCATAGATTCCAGTAAGAAAGAACGATTAACATTGAAATCAAGCCATAGCAATTCATTTTTGGATGCTTGCTCATTATTAGCTCTCTGCAGTAGGCAAGGCAGATCTGCAGGGATGCCATAAGCTGGAAAGCATTGCTAATACACTGAAACCCCACACAAGAGCAGCTCCCTCAGCAGAGGGTGGGGTTATTGCACAGCCTCGTCTAAAGGCAGTGATGAGAGGTGTGCGATGCCCACAGAAACACCGAATTGCTACGAGCAGCGTAAGGGCTGCATGCCATTGTGTGAAAGAACACCAAAGCAGCACAACGATTTTGAGGAGCTGGCTCAGTGCCAGCTTGTGAGCAAGAGATAAAATAGCTTTTCAGAGATCTGCACAATGATGGAGCCGGGAGGGGAAAGGCTGCCAAGGGAAGGACTGAGCAATCCCTTCCACCACCACAAATGGGTGTGGAGAGGCAGAAAGGAGAGAGGTGTGCAGAAAGGAGAGGGAGGCTGCTGCACCTTGAACCGCCTTCAAAATGGAGATTTGGGCACAGACTGATATTTCATTTCAGTCAAACTCTAAGACAGTGAGAACAAAAGCCTGTTTTTCTGTTTTTCTCATCCATCCTCAGGCAGAGAGCTACTTTTATCTGTCTTTGTGCCGCGCTGACTCTGCTTGCTTTGTGCTCTCTCTCTTGCTGTTTTCCTAGACAAACTGTTCAGCCACTCAGGAATCGATTCACTGATCTCAATTGCAACACTCAGCAGAGGAGAAAACAAGTTTGTGGCTGAGTGTTGTCCCTGCAGCAGGGCTCCAGTCCTCCTCCTCCTTCTGGGGAAAGGCGTTTCTCTGAGGCTTCTTTCTTCTGTAGAGCTGAGAACAATAATTACATTAAGAGAAGTGCTTAAGCAGAAGTAATTGATATGGCAGCACAGTCAGACAGTTCTCTGTATGAAAAGAGAACACCTCTCCTCTCTCAGATGCACACAAATAGGCGCAGGCATGCTGTGAAGGTTTCATCATTGATACAGTTACGTGTGTTGTAGTAGGTACTACGTAGCCAAAAGATAAACACACAGCATAGATACACTCAGATACATAGCAGCACATACGACAGAATGTATTTCGGAGTGCAGAGCCATCCACCCATCCTTTTGCTCCCATTTGTGCCAGGCGCTGTCACAGAGACACAGACGGGCAGAATCTTTGGGGAGCAGAGCTCCAACCGCTGCTCAGAGCTGCGCAAACAGCCAACGCCGAGCCCAAAACGACAGTTTCAGAGAGCTGGAAGAGGAACCAGCCGATGGAGCGCTGGGTGAGAGACCCGAGTGCACCTCCTCCGTTAGCCAGGCTGCAACACAGCAAACACAGCGGGACACACGGCTGCGCTTTGCTGCTGCGGGGAGGTGACGTGTGTCACAGCCGGGAGTACACACCGCTTCCCCAAGCAGCCGAGGCTCCTTTCTCCCCAGCCCCTCCAGCTAAACACGCGGCTCTAGAAACTCTAGAAACCGCCAGGCTGCCGGTTCCAACCCACCCTCGGGGGGCGGGGGGAGGAGAGCGGCGGAAGGAGCCGTGCCGTCACCTGCCCCTCACCCCGCACCTGCCCGGGGACGCCGGCAGCGCAGCACCGCCCCGCGGGGAGGAGAAAGAAGAGAGGCGCGGCCGGACCGCCCCGCTCCGCTCCCATCGACGGAGGCGGCGGCGCGGGCGGCTCCATCACCTCGGCCCACAGGTGCGCGCTGCCCGCCGGTCCCGGCAGCTCCGCCTCGGGGGTTCGGACGGCGGAGCGCTGCGGCGGCGGCCCCACCTGTGGCTGCGGGATGGCGGAGCTCGCCCTCGGCCCCGCCGCCGTGCTGGGCTTCCTGCGGGAGCGCGGCGGGTGGGCGAGCAACGCGGAGCTGCTGGGCGCCTTCCGGCCGCTGCTGGAGGCCGGCGGGGACGCGTCGGAGCGGGCGGAGCGGCGGGAGCGTTTCAAGGAGGCGGTGAACGCCGTGGCGGTGGTGAAGGAGCGGCAGGGCACCAAGTTCGTCGTGCTGCGGAGGCACCTGCGGCCCGGCCCGCCCCCGGAGCAGCGCGGGGATGGAGATTCCGAGCCCCCGTCCGAGGAACGGCTGTCCCCGCCGTCCCCCGAGGAGCTGCCGTCGCCTCGGGCCGTGTCCGAGCTCCGCGGGCTCTTCCAGGCTGGAGGCGGCGGGGTGCCGCTGCCCGCCGGCGGGGCCAATGCCCGCAGGGAGCCGCTCCCCAAGCCCTGTATGCTGCCGGTGCGCTGCGTGCCGGCCACGGCTGCTCCCAACTCCGCTGCAGCTCCGGGACCGTCCGAAATGCCGGAGACCGCCGCATCGCCCTTGCCCGAGGAGGAGGACGGCGGGTGCCACTCGCCCAGCCTGCGCCGGGCCCCGAAGAATCACCGGGCCAGCGAGGAGCTGACAGAAGTGCCGCTGGAGGAGGCTGAGCACCGCTGGCTGCTTATGGCGGCTGAGGGGCAGTGGTCCCAGCAGCTCCACGGGCTGCTGTTGGGTGATGCCAGCCTGGCGGCCCGGAGGGATTTCATCTCGGGCTTCACTGCCCTGCACTGGGCCGCCAAGAATGGCAACTGCGACATGGTGAGGAACATCATCGATGTAGCAGAGAAGGAGGGGGCCCACGTCAACGTGGATGCCAGGTCGTATGGCGGCTACACGGCGCTGCACCTCGCTGCCATGCACGGCCGGGACGCCGTCATCTCCGTGCTGGTCCGCAGCTACCATGCCAAGATTGACCTGAGGGACTACAGTGGGAAGAAGCCACACCAGTACTTGAAGGACGGGACCTCCGTGGCGGTCAGGCGCTTACTGGGAGATCCCACACTCCAACACCCCACGGGACCCACAGTGCCCATCAAGAAGAGCACCAAGATCGCTGCTTCCATCCTGAGCTCCACCAGCACTTTCCTCGGGGTCATATCCGATGACATGGCTTTCTATGATCTCACCAAAGGTTTGAGGAAGCCTTCGTCCTTGAATAAGCTGCTGACTGCCACCACAGGCCCCAGGAGGAAGCCGAAAACTAGAGGGGGATTTCCTTCATACTGCTCGCTCTCCGAGGTGGTGGAGGAGGAGGAGCACGAGGAGGCTGTCATGAAGCGCAGGCCGGTTTCTGAGCTGTTTTTTGGCCATTAAGCTCTGCCTTCCTGGGGTCAGAATCGTTCACTAGCATGACTGGGGAGCTTGGTTTTCTCTCACAGAAGTACATTGGATTTCTTCTCCCCGTGTCTTTCTTTTTGGAAGTTTAATTGAGTGGATGATGGGGTCTGGCTCCACGGGTCACTGGATGAAGCCCAGCTCTCAGAAGCCTGAGGAGGGGGAGCTGCCCTGTGAGCACTGCAGTGCCATAGCATCAGCACACCAATGAAGACCACAAACGTTACACTTCATGGCTGAAAAGCTGGAACAACATCTGTGTGTAGACAGGCTATAAATGTCTTAAGGTACAGCTTCTTGTTCTGCATTCCTCAGCTGAAGAGCTGCATGTTTTACACTGTGAACAGCACGCTGGTAGCTGGCTGCTTTAACGTGGCTTGTTCTACAGCAGGCTGAAATTATTAGGAGAAAGATGCATAGTTTTCTATGATGATTCTGATTGTTTTGGTAACAGAAGAGGAATATTTCTATTTTAAAATTGTGCATTTAGTTTTTTCAAAACAAACTTTCTCACTATCAGAAATACTAACATGTCTTTATTGTTGCCTAAAGCATTTTCCTTGGCAAGGTTAAAAAGCAAAAAGGAAAAAAAACAACCCAACACTTGTTGCTCTGTCTCCATGATCTGTCTACCTCAGTCAGAAGCTCGGTTTGCATTTCTCTTTGTGTTCCCTTCCCGAAGGACTTTGCCCAGGTGGTACCGACTGTGCCTCGATACTGTCAGCATTTGGCTGTAGTTCAGTGGCTTCATATGAATGGACACATTTTTGATATCAGATGGTATAATAAAGTGAACTGAGAAAGTAGGAATCGGATCCTGCAGGGTATCTGAGCAGCACTGAGGCTGCTACGGCAGATTTTTTTATTTAAAACTTGAACTTTGGTTTTGAGCTATTTGGAAACAATATTTATTTTAAAAAACGGGCTTTGTTCTATTGGGTGTTTCATGGTCAAATGTGTGCATGGCCTCTGAAAGCAATGTGCATCTCAACTGCATGAGTTGTTGATCTGAAACTCGCTTTACTTTTTCTTCTGTATTATAGACATAATTGTTTTTCTTAAGTAGAGCTGTACGCATTACTTGCAGCTGGAGTGCTGGTTTGCAATGAGATTATTGGTTTTTAAATTACTCACTTAAAGCTGCCTTGAAATGAAGAGGCGGAGCTGAGAGCAGCAGCTGCCTGCAGTGCTTCTGTGCTCACAAGGCAACCGCAGAGCTGTGTGAGCAGAGGTGACAGGGCTCTGCGCGTGCTCTGCTCCCAGCCCCAGTCAGGTGTTTTGGTTTCCTTGCAACACTTGTTTGCATGCCTTGACTTTCTTTCCAAGCCAGTGACTCCAGGAATGTGTCTTTCAGCCTTGAATTAAGCCTAGTGCCGTAGGACCACACTGAAGGTGACACCGTCTCCTTTGTGCCCCTGCCCCAACGTGGTGCTGCCTGCAGGAGGGGCTGAGCTGCTGCTCTCACGGACAGGGATTCATTTTTTGTCTCTGTTTCTGTGTCAAACTCATTAACTCGTTAACAGAATGTTAATGATCAAGCACCTTGTGACTTACACATCTGGAGATGGGTTAAAAACAAGAATAATGATCCTATTTGCTCTGTGTGTGTTGATGTGACTGCTGACCAGTGTGGTCGTTTGAAGCCTTGATTTGTGCTTCAGCATTGGCTCTTGGGGCTGCAGGAAAATGTCTGTCACTCCGTTTCAGTGTTTTTGTGACATTAAACCCTTTCTTTGCTGTAGCTCTTGAAACCACAGAGGCATTTGTGTTACTGCTGGCAGAGCTGGGGCTGCGTGGGGACAGCATCCTGTGGCAGCTGGGAAACGGCTCCTGTTTGACTCAGTCGTATTTGGAATGTGTCCATTAGTTGTGCCTACACCCCTGACTGTACCTCTTCATATCACACCACTGAACTTTTAGCGCTTCTTTGGTGTAAATCCAACCTGCAGCAGAAGCGAGGCACAAAGATGGAGTGTTTTCTGCTTTAAAAGCCAACAACCTGCACAGCTTGGTTGTGGCTGCATCATGAGGAAAGCAGGAGGCATGCTTCAAAGCAAAACCAAGAAGTCACAAAGGAGATAACTGACTTCACTGCAGCACATGCCAGCCAGGAAGCTCTGCAGTATTCTTTGCTGGGAGGTGCTGCAGCTAGCTGGTGCTGGTGCTGTGCCCAAACCCCTGGCCTGCAGTGTGCCCAGCAGAGGCTGTGACACACGGAGCTCACAGGGCTGGGTGCTGCCAGCACCTTTGTACCATGACACAGCTCACTCCTCGCTGAGAGATGGGGGAGGAGGTGATGTTTCGGCAGGCTGTGATGAGTGATGCTGTAGGACTTCAGGTGCAAACAAATCCTCAGAAGTACAGAGAACGCACTGCTGCAATTTGGCAAATATAGATATTATGTTCAGCTTGCAGTAAAACCAGTTCTTCAGCTTCTCTGGGTCCTGGTTGTGTATGTTGCTGTTTACACAGGAGGGGATGTGGTACAGAATTCTCACCAACTCATGGGAGTAGTTTTGTGGCAGAGACTAAGGCTAATGCTGCCCTATGAATCCATCAGCTGACTAAATTCTTCTTGCGTTCTGCTGTTTCAAGCCCAAATCCAGCTGAAGGCAGTAGGACTTTTGCACAAGTGAATGGGAGCTGAGAAGCTTAACCACCAGCAGCAGGCCAGTCTGGTGAGCTGCCTGCTGTGCCATCGCAACAAAGGGTCTGGCCCTGTTCTGCCAAGGAGAATTTACAAGATTTCAGCTTCTTCACAAGAGTGAGGTCCAGCAAAAGAGCAGCTCAGTCACTGCAGACCTAAAGGGAGCAGAGGGCCCAGGGAACAACCCCCCATTGCACCGTCCTTCTGCTCTGCACACTTCCATCGTGCCCTACATTCCTTGGATGCATTCCTGCTTTACACATTAGTCTGAGCAAAATGGCAACATGGCCATTTTTGCTCTGATGATTGGTACTAAGGGGGGACGCTACGAATTTGTGAAGAGGTCACCGGCACAGACTTGGCTCCGTGTAGTATGGGCACAAACAACATGTTGTTTGTCCTCGTTGTCCCCTCCCAGAGCAAATATAAAAGCTCTGCAGCATAATGAGGAACATTCATTTTCCATTCCAGTTCCAAGATTTATTTCACTAATTTATATGGCAAATCATTAAGCACCTCTCTCCCTCATGCTGAGCTCAGCTTGTCACTGGCTGCAGTGTCTTTGTATTTGTGTACCGCCAGGAAAACAGCACATCACAGCCAGGGTCTGTTTTTCGTCTCCAGAAGGAAGAGCTGCAGCCAAAGCAATGCTTCCCCTTTCCTACCTCCCTTCTCACCTTCCCTGTCTGAGGAACAGCTGAGGAAACCCTTCAGCAGCTGGCAGGGCACATCACAACTGCTGCAGTCACAGCACTGAGCAGCAGTGATGGGCGTGCAGCCCAGGATCCAGCCACTGCTGAGCACTGCTTGCAGGAAGTGGCAGCAGCCACTGCTGGTCTTTGGGCAGTCGGTTACCAGAAGGGTTACAGCAGGAGATGCTGTAACAGGAAGAATTACTTTCATCCTGCCCTTCCGTCCCCCATCCCCCTCACCTTAAAACTCCCCAGCTGAGGTAGGAGACCTCACTACTGAGGAGCCATGGAACTTTCGTTTTCACTGAGCACAACGCAGCACCCAACCACACTTGGCAAAAGCTCTGAGTGCTGTGCACACCAGGACTTTGCTGCCCTGCACGCCTGCAGACACCGTGGCTGGCAAGCATCTGCCCCATAAACACCATGTTTAAAGAGTAGAGCACACGGAAGACAAATTGTGGCACAGAAATTCCTGTGGCCATATGCTGTGTGTGTGCATGGCACTGAGCTCCCTTCAAACAGCAGCACTGCTGGCAGTGGCTCCTGTAGGACACAGACAGGCTCAGCAAGGCCACACCTATAACACCATCCCAGCAGCACCCTGCAGCATGTGCAGACTTCTGGCCATGTTTTCTCTTGTGTTTTCCTCTACCCGTTTCCTGCAGCCACAGCTGAGCAAAGCAGGGCAGCTGAGTGCAGGCCTTTCCGAGCAGCTCTGCCCATCCGAGGAACCGCTCAGCCCCACTGTGCTGCTGTAGCTCATGCTGTGACACTGGGCACATTTACCTCGTGGAGCTGCAGGAGCTGCCATGGGGCTGGGGATGCAGTAAGGGATCGCTCCACATGGGGATTCTTCTCCAGGTGCTGTGGGATGTTCTTGCATGAAGACCTTTTGCAGACACCTGGCTGCTCACCACATCTTCAGAAGTGTCTTTTATTCTCCAGAAGAAGACTACCAGCTCAGCCCATGTTTTTTTTCCCTGGAGGTGTTTGAGATGACTCAGCTCCACGGCTCATATGGCATTTTAGAATTTCATAGAACCTTTAATGCCTCTGGCTGTTTAACAGTGAAATTCATGAGCTGCTTCTTGAGTGCATTTTGTTAAACCCAGAGGTTACATGATTCCTACTGCCTGATTACTCTGTAATGTTCCCGTGGGCTCCCTCAGGGTGCAGGAGATGAGGTTTGCAATGCTACTCTGAACTTATTTTTAAGATTTTATTCAAATGGTTGCCATGAATTCCCAATGCAGAGAGAACATCCTCCTATCTATTAAACACAGCTCTCACCAGCACCAAGTACATCTTTAGAGGGCACATTTGCATCAACCTCAACACCCCTCCCTTCCTTAATTAGCTCTGCAGGCACAAGGGCCACAGCACAACGCCCCGGGGAAGAAAACGAGGTTCAGGCTAAGAAAAAAAAATTAAAAATGCTTTCAATTTAGTGCCTGAGAAGCTGAAGCAGCAGCTCCTGATCCAGCAGCGACTCCCACACATTGCAGTGGGCGTTAAATCAAATCCTAACTGAGCCACTACTTCTAAAATCTCCTCGGCTGCTGCCCAGGCACTGTCACACGGGCAGAATGCATGTTCTTCCTCTGGCCACTTGTTCTCACGCACACCTGCAATATTTGCTCATCGCTCTGGCTCTAGGCAATACAAGTTGTCTTTCTATCCTGAAATCAGGCCCACTCGCTTTGCTGAGCAGAACATACGCTACTGCAGTTTCTTCCCCCACACCTCTTGTGCACGGATGGCCAAATGACTTAGGATGCAATTTGCAGGCCCTGTTAGCAGCCTGCACCCTCAAAGAGAAGATCGAGGCTCTCATATTTTGCATGTTTCACCTTTTTCCTTCAGTTATTCTGCATCCACCTGGACTTAGCTGTATCTGTAATTCATACAGATGCTCCTGCAGGTTTCAGGTCACTGTCCTCTCCTGGGAAGTGGTCAGATTACCTCCAGCACCAGGCTGTGGGCTGCAACGTGAGGCTTTGCTGCCTCAGAGACCCCAGGAGCAGGGAGCTGCTGGGCTCCTTCTGTCCCCTGAAGACACACATGCAGCTCTGGCTTTCTGCTCACCCAAGGGCTCAGCAGCCCTATGCTAACAGCTCTCCAGGGGTCTGTACAGCAGCTGGGAGGAGATCAGAGCATCAGCACTTCCATGGCCTCACTCAGGTTGGCTCTGTGCCGCTGCTGGAGTAATCTGTGGCCATCTTAACTCCTGTGCTACAAGGGGGAAGGAAAGAAAGAAACCAAGAGACCTGAGCTCAGCTGCTGAGGCTAGTGAGCTGATGCTGTGCCCCATCCCAGCAGCTAGGAATAAACAACACTGGCCTCCTGAGAGGGACCTCATACCCAGCACCTCAGTGCCACTCCATGCTGCCAAAAGGAGATGCAATGGCAATGCCCAATCAAAGCATCCCTTGCTCTTGCAGGTAACAGAGAAGGTTGTGAGCCACTACAGTCCGACCATTACCCAAAGTTCACAGGGCTGCTCCTGTGCATTGAGATGCTCTGTGAAGCTCTTAATCTGGGGTCAGGTTAAACCATTATTTGTATTGGTACATCAGACTGTGATTTTAAAAGCAAACATCTCTGTATGCAGGTGTGCTGCCTATGACATAACCCCAGGACCAGCAGCTGCCTCAGGCTCCCCCACCAATAACAAAACAATTACAAATGATCAGCATCACAACCAAGACCCACCTGGCATCCAGACAAACATCTTCTGCACAAAAGACCAAAAAGGCAAGAGAAACCAGGCTGTGTGGACCCATCCTTTCCCTTCAAGGCAAGCATTAACTTCAGTTTATTTTCATCCAATTCCTTTAGCTCAAGTAGCAAAAGAACCACACGTTTCTAATTGGTCTCCTAGGAGAGACTGCAGATTTTCCAGCAGCATCAGCTGGCACTGATATATTGCCCCCATTCTTCACCCACCTCCAAGACTTTAAATTCTGGTTTAATCTAATGAGGTAAGCTGGGGTAAAGCAGCCATTCAGTGAAGCACCAGGGTTGTTGCACGCTGGAGTCCAGTGCCCAGCAAAATGGTGAATTTGACATTAAACACAATCTGTTTTGTTCAGATCAATGGAACTAAGTGTTAATATCCACAAAGCTTCTCTTTGCTGTACACACCATCCACCTGCACACATCATTACAAAGACATTTACTGATACTTGGTACACATCACAGAACAGACTTCTGAGGTGAGCCCTTCCCAGCCTTCTGCAGGGCACACCACGCCAGCTGTTTCTCTGGAAACACGAGCAGGGCTACTGACACTCCTGCATAAATATGCAAACTGAGGGCCCACAGCCACAGAACAAACACTTGTCAGAGCTGGGGAAGCACCTAACGCTGCTCTCACTGACGGTGAAGACACAGCAGCTGCAACCTGCACTGCCTGCAGTGCTGCTCCCAGGTGAGCTGTGGGCAGGTGCAGCGCACGGAGCCACTCTGGGTTCCCTCCTTCTGCAGGAGGGAGGGCTGCCATGTTATCTTCAGGGAGCTTTGCTTGTACACAACACAGACGATGGCCACCCTCCTGGGCAGTGTTACTTCTTGAGCTCATGCTGCCCAGTGGGTAAGCTCAAATGGAAAATGTGATCTGATGTAAAACTAAAACCATTAATTCATGCTCAGGTCGATGCCCCATTCTGGGTGGTTGTAAGATATTTAAAGCTTTGTGCAAGCCCAGAGGATGCGGATGCCCACAGGCAGCAGGAGAGCAGTCAGCACACACACACACAGTGAAAGCTCTCCGGGTAATGCCCAGCACCATGGAGCAATGGAAATCTGTTTTGCCAGGGGCATAATCCCCAGTTTGATACGCAGCTACCTGATTCATGATCTAGGCACACAGCCCAGCCTGAATATTCCTATCGTTGAATACTTAAAGAAAAACAGTCATCCATATTATAAATATCACTGGTTTGGCTCAGCACACAACATCAGTTTGAAAGATTTTTGCCAAGGGATTCGTATAAAAGCTCATGGATTGAATTATTTCCTCCACTTTCTCCACGTACCTTTTCCCACAGCAGAGCTTTTTACCCACATTCTGCACTTCTTGTGCATGCTGACAACTGGAAACCACTTAAAAATCAGTCCCAGAAGGTGCTGTGTGAAAAATAAGCACTTCAGAAGCACCGTGAGGACTTCGCAAATACGGTATGCAGGAATGAGTTCAGAGGTTATCATTGAGAGAAGTGCCGTTTCAGCTGGTTCAATCCGATTAACACTCACCTGGATCACGCAGAGCCAGGAGATGTGCAGGTGGCAACTGCTGAGAAAGAAAATAATTGCACTCTTCCACTGCAGTGTATTTCTATTCTGTTGTATATACATGTAAACAGCAGAAATGAGTGCAAGAGTTTCACTGAAATGATCCATAGTAATCCCTATGGCTTCGTTCAATCTCCAAATCCAAACACCCACATCAGTTTTCATTTTGAATACTCAACCCACCCACAAAAGGAAAATATTTATGCCGTTCTTTTATTGAGATTATGTCAATCTGCAAACAGATGGACAGACAACAAGAAGGGGAAATACACGCCAGATTAATGGGAGCAAGATGTCCCAGCAGCCATTCCCAAAGTGCAGTCTGCTACACCACAGGATTTTGTCACCTGGCTTATCCAAGGGGAAAGCACATCCAGTTGTGCCTAGAGCATCTAAGCACCCGTCAATACTGTGGCACTAACAGGACTGCAAGAGTTCAAACTCAGTGCAGTGAGCGCCCATGGATTCCCAGGAAAACATCACAAATTATCGCACATAAAAATGGACAGCCCGCTGTTATTAGAGAGGGATGCTTTTCTCTAGATTTTCTAATTGTTCCTCGAAAAATTTGATCTGTTCTTCGAGGTCCTTCTGTTCAATCAACAAAGAGGTCTTCAGTTGCACAAAGTGCCTGTAGGCCTGGAGCTGCTGCTCGGTCAGGTATTTGGCAAGGATCCCAGCCACCACCCGCTCCCTACGATCCAGGTTTTCTTTCAGGTCCTTTGCATCCTCCCGTTGTCTAGACAAGAGCTTGTGCCGTTCATTCAGCGATTGCTAATAGGATGAAAAAACAAAGCAGCACACTATGAAACCTCATAATTCCTGGCAGACTGCAGATCTCCATTTGGAACCCATGGTCGATTTAGTTTAATTGCTTCCTCTTGTGGGCTTTGTGTTCCACATGAGTTTTTTCTAGATTAAATGACTCACTCTTGTGGCTTGTAAGGTAAAGACACCCAGTAAATCCCATCAAGGCTCACTACTTCCACAGAGCCCTCAGGAGAAAACTCAATGCACTTCATATTCTCATAATTTTGAGTATTGAGTATATAGTTTCAATTAGAAGCTCTTTAAGGCATGCATCTCTGTATTTTCTGAGATGCACGTGGCCAGAGTGCCACTGTCAAGTGAAAAATATACTGTGACTTAAAACGCATAGGTAAGAAAGTAACTCTGATGCAAACAGTAAATCTCATCAAATACACAAGAATCAAGCCTCGTCTGTTCTATGGGATTTTAATACCCTCCACATTTTAACCAATTTTCCTTCAGCTGCAATAATTGGCACAGGGATGGCACTGCTGGAAAATCCCCAGTTTCAGGACTACGTCCATAAGTACAGCACAGAGCAACCGTCAGCACCTGCATCCCAAGCACAGCAGCTGGAATTCAAGGCTGTTGGGGCAATTGTAGTGACTGAGAGATACTTGTGAAAATATTGCACATGATCAAGTCTTTATAGAGAATATTATTCCAAGTCTCCAATTAATGACTTTAATGCATTTGCTATGAAGAATACAGATGTAGCACTAAAGAAACCAGCTTGGCACCAGCCACAAAACACGAAGGCTGTTTGGTGTGAAATGCTGCCCAGAATTATTCATGTTAACTTGATGGACATCTTAGAACAGGTAGATCCTGCTTCTCCTCATCTAAATCTAAATAACAGCAAACCTCTAGAGTACACAGTAAAGGTCAGCAGCAGCACAGCTCCAGAAAACCCCAGCAGTAATGCCATGCTTTCTTGTTTCCTAATAAGAAATAGCAGCAGCAGGTGTTATTTTGATATTTGATTATATTTTGATAAATGCATGCCTAGAAGCAGTAAGGACAGCAGGAAATCCTTGTCCCTAGGCTAAACTTGTCTTTTCTAGAAAAAAAAGTGTATTTCAGACTTAAGATTTTCTGGTAGCATGAGACAATTCCCAGTTTTCCACTAGAACCTGCTGGTCAAGTTAAACTATAGGGAACTTTATCTGAAGGTACAACCACTTCCTCCTCCTGCTCCCTATAAGACAAGCTCATTAAGTGAGATAAGCTCTCTAAAGCAGCAATTACCAGTGAGCAGAAGCCCACCCCAGACGCACAGGTTGTGATCTGACCTTGGGGAGCAGCCCTGGGCTGGATGTCCCCCGCAGCTCAGCCCCGGCGTGCAGCTCCCCAGCATGCAGGGCTTGTGGGAAGCGAGGCGAGTGCAGCCCCATGGGAGAGATGTGGACAGAACTAATTAAGCACTCCCAACACTCACCTTCTCCTCAGCATCTGTGCTGCCATCGATCTTCCTCATGGCGTTCTGGACGCGGGCCAGGCGGCTGGACAAGCAGAGCAGCAGGCTCACCACCTTCTCCAGGTCGCCGATGAACATCAGGTAGCGCTCAAACTCATTGGGCTTGCAGGCAGCACGCACGGCAGCCTCCAGCTCCTCACCACGCTCTGCACACTCCTTGGCCTCAGCAAGGACGAGCTCCCTGTCCTCTGCCAGCACCCGCAATTTGGCCCTAAGGCTGGAGATGAGCTCCAGCTGCAAAGGGAAAAAAAGCATAGAAAAAATGGACTGCTGAAGATAATCCTTACAAAGGATGGATTCTCCTCACGTCATCTTTGCCACACTTAAAATAATTTCAAGCTCTGGGAAAGAAGAAAAGGAAGATTATCCATGGTATACTTAATTCTCAAACTCTGAAAAGCAAACAACTGATCATCGCCTCAATTGGTGGCATAACTCCTCACTCAGAGAGCTCCCAACCAGAGTCTGCAGTGAACTACTACAAAGATTTAAACATGTTACGCTCAGATACATGAGAGTGAAGCCACGGCTCTATTACTCTGCTGCACGAGAACAGACTGGAATTTCATTTCACAGAGAAAGGCAGTTGTGCAGGTGATTCCATTCAGCCCAAGGGCCTGGTGGCAGAGCAGGTGCAGGAGGCTGTTGAATACCGAAGTGTTGATATAGAAAAAGGCTCCCAGATCAGAGAGGGATAAGAACTGCCTCAGCTTGTGTAGAAATAGGCCGATGGCACCATAAAGAGCAGCAGCAGCAGATCAACAGCAGGCAGCAGAAAATATCCCTATGCCCACAGGAGGAATTTCAAGAGGGCAGACTGTAATTACCTGAGACGGAGTACAGCCAAGTTTCTTCAGGAAAAAAAAAAAAGTGTAATTCCTCAAAGCTGTGTGTTACCCTTCTAAGATGCCATACCCCTATCAGCAGAACTGGCATCCAGCCATGCCCACCTCTATTCCCTGCACATATGGAAATTAATAGGCCACTAGTGTAAAACGCTGCCAGTTCTCACCGTGTTAAAAACATTTATTATTTATTGTTTATTATTTAGGCTGCCAATTGTAATGAATTTTACAGATACGGAGACCACTTTAGAATGTTAGCTCACAAGCCAGGAGCTGTGCAGGAACAAGGAAGCAAACAATCAAACAATCCCAAGCAATCCATGGGTGTGCTGCACACACTGCTCCCATGGCCTGCTGAAGGTCAACACGTGGAGGGAGAGACCGAAATGAAATCAGGCAGAATTTAAATACCACCATTTGTGATCACCTTGCCTATTCCTAGAACATTAGCTACTGGGAAAAAGGACTGACTCAAAGTTATCTACCAAACATAATCACTGGGATAAAAGCTATGAATAAAAGCATCCACAATAATAGATGTGATGCAAATAAGTTTGTGTCGTGGTGAAGAAGCAACAGTTCATTTGATGGTCATCTACCTTTTTACACGTGATGTCATCTAGGTCCTTCGTGTCATCTCCACTCCTGCCCAGTGCATGGTTTCCCTTCCCAGTGGGATCTTCACTCCTTTGCTCGAGGGTGAGTTCAGATTCAGGACATTCTTCTGTCACATCTCCACTGCTTTTCCTGCTGTTCAAACAGAAAATAACCTGTGACAAACACTGAGTACTGCACACAAACGCTGCGTTCTTGTTTTTAGGTCTCTCTACTTCAGGATCACTTTTCTCTCATCTCACAGCAGGGACATTTTAGTATTTTAAAGGCTGTGGAGTGTTTTGGCAGACAAGAATTGTCAGTCCCTTTCAGACAGGTCTCAATCTGCTCACTGCAGCGCAGGCAGCTCAGCCATGCACTCAGTGCTGCAGCACAGCCAGCAGGGCACCTCCTGTCCCTGCACAGCCCATCTCATGCAGCACACTCAGAAGCTTTGATCTGCAAAAGCTGTCAGCATGTAGAAACCATTCAGCTCAGCTGAGCAGCACCAAACTCCCCCTGGCAGAAGGGGCTAAATTTGAGGTACCTCAGATGCTCATTCCCCAGTGCACAGCTTACTTATTTCTCATGCTTTCAATGCACACAGCACCTTTGTTTGCATGCAGCTGTCACAGCGTGCCCTATTCTAGCTTTCTTCCCTCATGCACCCTCAGCCTCAGATATTTTTGGACAGGTAAACCAGAAAACTATAACATTTTGCTAATGAAACAAACATTTGAAAAACACATCTTCTCAGAGCTGGTGCACGTATAACATTCACATGTTATCCTGTCTTAATACAGTAGTTAATGGGTTTTGTCTACTTACTCATTCTCCCGTGCACGTCGCAGATCTGCCTTCCTTCTGTGCATTTCCAACACGGAAATGTTAACAGGGAAAAGACCCTCCATCAAGTCCAGAGCAGTTTTTCTAACGGGATAAGGCATGAGGACATCAACCAGAGAGCTGTCTTTGGCAATGAGATCCATCGCAAGCTCCTCGTAATGCCGGTCCTCAGGAGACCACAGCCTCCTTTGGGGCAGGTCCGTCTCCCCCTCCTGCAGATCACCACCTCGGCTGTTGTGTGCAGCTGCTTCCTTTACACCCTGACCTGGGGCTGCACCTCCATCTCCTTGCTGAGGCTGAGCTGGCAGCACAAGGCAACTTGCCACATTCCCCTCAGCAGCCACAGCACTGCTTGCCTTTAGCTGCAGCTCTGGGCACGTCGTTAAAGCACTGCCAGTCTGAGATCCACTTCTGCTTTTCTTTTCTACTTGAGCATCTTCCCTGCCTCCATTTCTTGGGCTGGGGATAGAGCTGCTGGCAGCTAGCTCCTCACTGTGCTGACACAGAGAGCTTTCAGCAACTCTGTCTCGATGTTCCTGGTTCTGGCATCCGTCTTCCCTGGGATCATGGGAACTGTAAGAATAAAGACAGATGTTCCCTTTATTGGAGACTATTCCTCTATAGCAGACACTTTCTTGTACTGCTAAGCAGCTGAAGGTAACCGAAGGGAAAGGCCACCATAAGCAGTTATGTTCATGAAGGTACAGTAAGCAGGAACAGGTACTTGTAAAATATATGCAGGACCAAATCTGTGAGCACAGAGGCCCCACTGAACTCAAGGTGACTGAATAGTTGTGCAGTCCACCCTCTGAAATGGTGTTCATGCATACCCACCCACATGAAAACGAGCAGTGCAGCCCAGCCATGCATGTGAATAGCAGTGTGCTGACATGACTGAAGGAACAAAACTTTCTTTACCCACTAGCATTTTTTAAAATAAAATACAGTGATTGTGAGGGCAGAGAAGAAAGGAAAAGCAGAGGGATTCAATGAAAGGGGCTTTTTTTTTAAGCCCTGATTTGACTTGACCTACAAACTTCAAAGTTGTAGGCACAAAGCAGAAGTTTTGGCCCACAGAATGAGCACAGAGTTCACCTCAGTGCTTGTCAACCTAAACTAAGGTCACAAAGTCAACACAGCCGAGAGAAAAATCTGTCCTTTCCCCCCCGCTGCTAACCCTGGTGCAACAGATGGCATCGGCCTTCCCAAAGCCAACCAAATGTAAGCATTTTCCTTCCCTGACAGAGACTGGACCAGTGGAGGGACTTCCCAGCTAGGGATAGGGATGGTGGCGTGCCTTGGGGAGAGGTGCACACAGTGACCAAAGCCACTCTCCCTGCAGGTCTTACATGGAACAACCTCTGCAGTAATTAACAGCACAAACACGACCTGTATGCTCTGCATTTCCCACCACAGCTCAATAGCACTTTCTTGGGAGGAAAACCAAGAGAACAAATAAGATACAAGTGCTGCAGTGAGAATACATATTTCAAGTTCTTTCCCAAAGATAATAATCTAAATTAGTTACTAGTCAAACCAGTCACTGGCTTTCCATCTCTGTTACTCAGCATGTGTTACAGAACTCTGATCAAACATTTTCTGCCCTTCCACTGCTCTGTCTTAAACCCCAAGTGAAACTCACTGAGCTCCCGAGCTAAAAGGGAATGTTTAAGCAAAACTCCAAATCTCAGGAAGATGTGAATGGCTTTTGCCAAGAGGAGCAGACCTCCAGGAGCTGCTCAAGTGACTGAAACAGCAGAAATCCTATTTATAGAGGTTATTATACAGACATCAGCTTCATTTCTGTGTCGAGACAAAGCTCAGGTTCTTTTCATCCCTGCTGCTAAAGTAAGCAAAATGGATACCAAGACTTATCACACCTTGCTTCTAGCTAGCTATTTGTAAACAGCACGGTATCTCTTTTTTTCTTGGAGAAAGCAGAGCCCCAAGGCTCCGCTGTCACCCAGGAGGCACACACACACACACACACATATATGCACATGCATACACATATGCACACACACACATGCACAAACACACAACACACACATATATATATATGCACATGCATACACTTATGCACACACACACACGCACATACACACACACACACACACATATATATGCACATGCACACGTACACATATGCACACACCCCCACCCTGCAGCACTGCAGCCCGCACTGCTCAGCGCTGCTGCGGCCGTCTCCAATTGTCACACGAGGGAGCTGTGCTTCCAGAGGAGCAGCTCAGGAGGAACACAGCACCGACACGCTTCTCCACTGAGGAGAAATGATGTTAAAGGTCACCCCAGAATGAAAACAGGTTTTGGTTTTTTTTTTTTTTTTTTTGTTGTTGTTGTTTTTAAAGCATAGTACACAAATATTCCTGTATGGCCAACAAAGGATGCTAAGAAAGGAAGATGGAAGCAGGCAGTCACACCCAGTGCTAAGCTATCACTGCTTGAACGTGAGCTCTGCTACATTTGGGAGCAGAGAACAGATAAACACATCCCCAGAAGATGGGCTACCCCAAAACAGAGCAGTGATGAGGCCGGAGGGGCTCTGGGTGTGGGAGGGACTCCGGGAGGTCTTGTGCTTGTGTGTGAGCTCTCCCCCCCATGAGCTCAGGTCGGGGTTTTGTGTCCCTCTCCAGGCAGAAGATGACAGCCATGTGCCGCACAGCGGTGCTCCTGCAGCCTTACCTGGGGGTGCTGAGGTGGTTTTCACAAGGCTGGGCTGGTGGCACCGCACAGCTGGCACATCTGTCTGCAGCCTGGAAATGAGAGCAGCACACGGTACAGGCAGCACTCAGACCATGCAGATGCATTAGCAATGGACAGGTCCTTCACTTGGATTCCAGTTGTTTGGGAATTTCCCAAAGGACTAGCTTTGGACAGAAGCTTTTCCTCCACCCCCTATCACCTCCCCCCCTTTGCAATAGCTGTGCACTAATTGTGCAGGTGCTTCTGCCCGGACCAAGCATACTTCTGTACAGAAAGTTTCTATCTTTATGCACTCATGTTGCAGCTCTTTGCGTTAAAGGACACCTTGTTTGTCTGCAATACGTCCTTACAAAATATTTTTGAGAATACCATTGTTACTGTTAACCATAAATACATAATACATTAAAATTGTCAGCACTTCTCTTCAACCCCTCTCCCCCCCCCAATTACTTCTGCACGCTGCAAAAGCAGAGCATAGGCTTTGCTTTCAAGCAGCAATGTAGCATTTCCTATAGATTAAGCAAACACGCCTTCACCCCAACTTCTTCCACCCCCTGCCAGAAGCCACACACTGATCTCTTAGCGACCAGTCCAGCTGCTCCCTCCACAGCAGAAGGCTGCACCCCGCCATCCCAACACTGCTCACCTGCATGGAAGGATGCTCCACTTCCCTCCCCTGGGCAGCAGCACCCGACAGAGGGATGCTCTGCACAGACACACACTCGGTGCTGCAGCTGCAATCCGGTGCAGCAGGATGCAGGCTGGGCTTTGCTGGTACCGTCCCGCATCCAACATCTGTGTTTGGTGGGGGAACAGGTGAAGGAGGAGGGAAAACATCTGGTGCTGCTTCTTCAGAGAACACCTGGCAGGAAGCCTCATTGCTTGACGTCTTTCTGCTCTCACCGAGGTTGGAGCTCCTGCCAGGAGGCCATTTAGGATGCGAAGGCCCCATCTGCAAGGGTGGTTTATGCTGCGGGATGTGCTGCGTGCTGCCTGGTCTCTGACTGATCTTCCGTTCCATGTACTCCATCAGTGCAGTGTGCTGGATTTGCTTCAGCTCCGTCCTGGAGATGCTCGAACTGGAAAGTGCCCTCCCTCTGCTCTCTGAAGTCCTTCTCCTGGCTGTGGCCATATCCTGCTCGGTGCTCTCATCGCTGCCTCTGTTCCCCTGGACTTCCTTGTCTGCCAGCTGATTGAGTTTCTCAGGTTCAGAATAACACAGTTTCTTTTCCTCTTTTGTCAACCTTTTCCTTCCCCCTAATCGACCTGCTTGTGGCCTCTTAATTTCTGTGTCCTTATTGAAACCTTCCAAGGATTCTAGGTGAGAAGCAGAACAAGGAGCAGGTTTGGAATCCTCGTTTGCATTGGACAATGAGAAAGATCTAAGGTGCTCAATTGAAGGCCTTTTGGAGGGCTTTTGTCTCAGTCTAACAGGCAAACTCATTTGTAAGTCTTTTCTTTTAAAGGAAGTTTCTCTCAGAACCTTTTTCTGAGCCACTTTAAGTTTCTCTCTGTAGTCATTCTTAGAACTCTCCTCCATGGATGAAGCAGGACTCCCGAGAGCGATGTCTTCAGCCTCGTTCAGGGGATCCCCGTTGGCACAGTGCTGGCGATGCTCAGCCTTTCGGGGCTGACTGCTTTCCCTCTGCATCTCTGTGCTCCACGCTGAGGCAGTGTGGCTGCTTGTTGCAAATCCCTTTGGTGAGCTCCTCACACCCTCTGGACATTGCGTGAGCTTAGTGTGGTGTGTGGTGTTGGCAGCCCTTCCCCCAGACAGGTAATAAAGCATCGGAGTTGTCTGCCTGGTTATTTGCTCACCAGCAGGATCATACAGTGTCTGCCTTAAGAGCTCTTGCTGAAGTCCAGGCTGACATTTCTGATAAGGAACAGGAGGTTGCTCTTGCTCTAGCTGCATGTTAAGGCCAGGACCGCTGCTATTGGCACAACCTTCATTTAAAGGTTGTGATGAGGAATCTTCCTTTGATCTAAGACAAGCCATTTGCTCAGTATTATCACAGCATTGCTTATTGCCATGATCCAACTTCCCAGGGGGAGGCTGCTCCAATTCTGCAGCATCACAGCTGCAGGACAGCAGCGATTTCTGCATTTTGCCTTGTGGATTCAGAAGCGGCTCCCTAACAACATTCCCAATTTCTCCTTTGTAGTCATAGCACCCATTTTTATCTGTACAGCTGCTGGACTTCCTGGATGCATTTTTTATAAGGAGAGCATTCTCCATACATTTCAAGTCACAAATGTCCTCAAACACCTCCTGACCCACGTTCAGAGGCAGCTCAGCACGGAGCGGGCACTGAGCACCTAGCAGGGATCCCTTCCATCGGCTTTGCACCTCTGCATCCCCGAGCACTGCCCGGTGTGCACTGCATGGGCACAGCTCATCCCCTCCTGCATCACCAGCAGCACCAGGGCTGCTGTGTGCAGATGTGTAGGGCCTGGGCTTCACCTCTTCTGAAACACTGTGCATGTGAGCTGAACCATAAGCAGACAGAATTTTAGGGATGTTAGCCATGGAGTCAGTCTTCAGATATTCTTGAAAAATGAAGGAAGATGGCCTGCTGTAAACGTGGGGATTACTTCTCCTCGCAGGCTTTTGGGATGGGCTCCACTCCCCATTTTCTTCTGTCCTTAACCCCTGAAGTTTTGATATAGATACTCCATCTGCAGAACCAGAAGGACCCTTATTTTCCAGAGCCCTTCTCCTAGCTGCCATCATAGCTGGCTCACTGCTTCCAGCCCCTATTTGGCCATGCAATACACTCACCGGCTGGCTGTCCGTGCAAGGAGCTGACTGCTGCACACTGCACTCACTGAGACCTCCAGAGTTTCGCCTCCCTCTCCCCTTTGTGCTTTCCAGGTGTCTGGTGACTCTGTAGCTGTCGAGTCGCATGGGAGGAGAGGGCGGAGGTGCAGCCGGAGGCAGCAGTCCCTGGTCCAGCATCTCATGGGAAGGAGTGCCACTGCTGCACTCAGCAAGAGCAGGGCTGTGAGAGGAAGCAGGGATGCCCTGGGCTGGTGCCTGGCATGGCTGCAGGCATCTGAGAGCAGAGCTTGCTGCACTGAGGTTATAAATGCCTCTTACATATTCCGAGTCCATGTACGGTACCTGCTCTGAAGCTGAACAGCAGTGTGCATCATAACACGATGGGGTGTGATACTCTGGAACATTTGAACCCCCTGAGAAAGAGCTGTATGCAGAGTCCGCTCGCCCAGGGAGGTGCAGGACGTGGTCTGTGCTGCCAAGGGATGGCACTGGGGACAGATGGCTGCTGTCAGCAGCAGCTGTGGGCTCCATCAGTGCTCCTATTCCGCCGCCGTGCCTGCGAGGCCATCTCTCTGTCTCGTTCTCAGATACAGCCATGGGGAAGACTTTCCAGGAAGCTGTTCAATTACATATCCACATCCACGTTGTTGGAAAAGCCCATTTTGCACTGCAGCCGCATTCAACAATATTAAGAGTGTCCTAATATGGAGAGGAGAAAAAAAAAAATGGTGAAAGAGTGGGTAGGAGGATGGTGGGGGCACTCAGGGAGAGCAGGCAGTGAGCATCACACACCTGTTGAAAATGAGAACTAGAAAACAATATTCAGAGAAGCTACATAGCTTCAGTAGGTACAGGGATTTGAAACCATCAATTCCTTTACTGCAAACACAACAACTAAGTTTTTAATAACAAGAGTTCTCTAAATCTTCACTAAATGTAAGGCTACATACAACTAGGAGACACCTTCTCATTATGACTGCAAATACCAAGGGACAAAATCAGATCCTGATTCTGAGTCTACATAAAAATAAATCTGAGAGGTTGAAATTCCAGCTCAGATGCTCCCTGATCCCAGAGGTACCCAAACAGAGCACAGACGGGGCTCCATGAAATC
Organism: Meleagris gallopavo; assembly: GCF_905368555.1. Lineage (NCBI taxonomy): Eukaryota > Metazoa > Chordata > Aves > Galliformes > Phasianidae > Meleagris > Meleagris gallopavo. The sequence goes on from NC_139418.1 coordinate 16,610,949, forward strand.
CCCAGGGATGCAGAGCTGTGCTTTGGGAGATGCTCACAGCCATGCGTTGGCGCCCAGCTCTCAGTTGGATCAACGCAGCCCTCCTCTGAACAGCAGAAGGTTTTGCAAACACAATGCTGCAATTACAACACGCAGAGTGCACCTGACCCTGCCAGCACCTCTGTTCAGTATTTCTGTTCAGAAGCTCTCATACAGAACACGTGGACAGCTGCACTGAGCAAGTAGCGCAGAGATTAGCCCAGCAGAATGATCAAATGGGAAGAAATCATGATTACAATCAGCCCTATTAGCCCCCCCAGAGTCCCGCTCCTCTAAGCCTTCCATTGTTTCCCAGGAGAGCGAGAACCAAACGAGCAGGATGTAAATGATGGAAGTGAACTTCCATGCCATGTCAATCCATGCTTAAAAATACCTATCCTGCAAGACCCTTCCCAGAGCCTTACAGCAAATGCCTTGAGGAGACCAGTGGTACCTGGGAGAGGGGTTCTGTGGTCAGTGATAAGTCACAGATTTCAAACAACAGGCAAATGCTTTTATGCCTGATGTTAGGAACTGCCCTGCCAACATTCCAGAGGCACCAGAATAAAGTTCACATGCAACAAATACAGAACTCTTGTGGAGTCGAGAAAGCAGCCCATGTTCATTAGCAGCACTTGACATTTACTCTGAGTCTTACACAACACACACGGGTTTACTCTGAGAAATGGGATCTCTGCAGGCAGCCACGTCAGGGGCACCAGCAGGCTGCAGGAGGTGGCCATGCTGTGCGTCACCCCCCGGCTGCTTCTGCAGCTTCACAGCCCTCTGATGTGCACAGAGGTGGTACAGATCCCAACGGAAACCCAACCCGGTGAGCCTGACAGGCCACAGGCAGTGGCCGCTTTTAGGAACTCCCATTTAGGTCAGCTCTAAGGGTCTATTAGTTATTAAAAGAAGGCAAACAAATAAATAGCTCCAAGAGCCTTCAGAAATGAGCTCCTCCATTGCGATGCTCCTCCTGGAGAAAGGCAAATGGTTTCCAGATCCTATCGCGGTTCTGCACGTCTGTCCTCACCACAGAGGTTGGACTCAGATTTCCATCCTCTGTTCCTGACAGCACACAGAGCAGGGGGCCTCGCAGGGCTGGCGGACAGACAGATCCCAGGGCTGATGCTGCTGTTTAATCAAAAACCACCACATTCCTGCCCCGTTTCAAAGACAGTCATGGTATCGTTCATCTTCCGCCAAAGGAAGAGATGGATGGAAGCCAAAATACACCAGTTAATCTATAAAGAGAACTTGGACTTGTGGGGCACAGCAAATAAATTAACGCATTTCTGAGAAATGAAAGGAGCGTAATGCCACAAAGTTGGAATTTCTGCTGCGTTCTTCCAGAAATTTCAGTCAGAAATTGATCCGAGGACATCAGTGAGGTTCCCTCTCCCTCTTCTAACATCATCTGACACGCAGCTGTGAAAGGTATCGGTCTCTCCTTGAGAAAGGGGTCACACAACAAACATCAATAGCTGCTGCTGAAGTTTCCCATCCTTTTCATCACAACACATTGAAGAATTTCAAGAAATAAAAGCCTTAGAAATCTGGTGAAACAAAAAGTGTAGGTTTCCTGAAGCCACAGAAGGAGAAAAGCAGATGAGAGAGTGGTGGTGCTGGCACAGAACGCAGTCAGACTGCACCGCCTGTGCTGTTACCCTGGGGTTGCCCACATCACCCGCAGAGCCCTCAGAACAGCACCATCCTCAGCCATGTGCTCCCATGCAGTTCTGTGAGCTCCAGCACACAGAGGATGAAGCCCTGTGGGAACCACAAGAGAACCATGAGGCAGTTTCCTCCATCATTCTGATCTTCATTTTCTAATCAAAACTGTGTTCCAGTGGAACTTCTCCAGGCAGCTCTTTTACATCCCTACCACTGCTAACAGAGTGAGCCAAGTCTTTGTCTGGGACGTGCTGGCACAGTTCCATGGAAGTCAGTGGTGCTACCCTGATTTACAACGTGAATTTGGCACTCACTTTCCACAGCTATGTGTAGAATTTAAACAACAGCCGTGCTTTGGTTTTATGTACATCAGTGAAAGAGCTCTTGTGGTTTCCTATGCCAGTGTTTCCCAAGATCTCTTTCTCCCCATTATTTCAGGCTACCCCTGTTTGTCATTTACAGTGAAATCAGCAACAAAACCAATTTATGTCTCAAGCTTATATGGCACCATAAATAACAGGAAATGTACAACTTCAGCTCAGGCGAAGGTAGGACCATCTGAGCTGCAAAAAGCAGCAGCAACCACTGACCCACTGTTTGCAGGAGGCTCGTAGGACACCATGGGACGTTCCTTCCCTCGCTGCTGTCTCTCCTGCTCCCTCATGAAGCTGCCTGCAGCCTTTCCTCCTGGTAGCAAAGTGCCAGATAAGCAGGAGGATTTTTTCTCCACTGGAGTGCCCTCTGGTCCCACTCTAGCCATGGCTCTGATTTCCTTTAAGTGCAAGCTTACAATTGCACATCTTCAAAGTAACAGAAAAGTAGTAAGAGCTGAAGTATCTGCTGTTCTCCAGAAGTCTCTACTAAAATTTAAATAATACGATAATGAAACACATCTAGAGAGAAAATCTATTGCTGCATTTGTCATCCTGTTTGGAAAGACATTGCTTAAACTCTCGCAGAAAATCATTGACCTCAGTGTGTAAATAAGTACATAAAAGCTGCTGTTCTCCTTCCACAAGAGCAAGAATTTTCTTAAAACTCAACTGACACAACCAGTGATGCTGCTGTTCTCCCAGCTGGTAGGTGTAGCACACCCTCATGGAGCTGCCTCTGGCTCTCAGAATGCCCTGGCAAATCTGTAACACAGTGGGGTCCAGACAAGCTCACCGTATTTTCACTGTAAACCTCCAGAAGCAGAAAGAAAAAAAGTTGAATTAAAAGAATATCCAAACAAAGGAGACTGCAAGGTGAAGGGAGTGTGTTAACAGTACGTCATTCCAGATGCCCAAGGAAGAACTAAGCCCACTAACAACTCTAAGGGCCAGACAGAAGCATTCTTTCTAAAAACTCTGAACAAAAATAAAAAAGTTTATTTCACTTCTGTTCACTTCTTTCTTATATTTACTCCAGTTCTGCCCAGGGAACTGCACACGGAGCACAGCCCTCTGTGCAAAGCAGTTTGCAAACACAAACGTACAGCCTGTGCTGCATACATTTGACCAAGTAATGCGGTGAACAAAAGCATGAAAATGAGCAGCAGGATCTCAGCAGGGACAGCAAGGAGCCCAGTGCTGCACAGCAGGCAGGCGGCCAAAGCAGAACACGATGCAGACGTGCTCTGTGCCCCAGGCTGGGAGCTCTCGAGGCTCCAATAAAAGTGTCTTAGATTTGTTTCTGCCATGACAGTAGCAGACAAAAAGAACAGGAGTGGCACAGCCGTGCCTGCAGGTTCATGTTGTTGCTGTCCATTTACTCAGCTTGACATAAGTGCTGTACACTGAGATTCCTCCTCCAGACAAATGCTTACCCAAGGCAGCCCCAGAGCATGCTGCAAGGCTGTGCTCCTGCTGATGGCCACGGTGCACGCAGGCTGCCAGCAGGATCCCATCGCAGCAGGGGAAGGAGTTGTGTTGCACAGCCCTGAGGGCCTTGCAACCACTGAACAGGTGAGAGCCCCGTGTCTCCAGCACGTGTGTTGTGTGCAGAGAAGAGTCAGTGACCTGCTGCGGTCAGTTAGCAACTTACTGCTCCTTTCAGGGCAAGCTTTCTTCTAGTTACAGCCTGTTCCTGTTTGACCTCATTTAGATCACATCAGGTGCTGCTAATTAACCTGTAACTCACTTACAGGTACACACAGTGCTCGCCCCTACACAGTGCCACCCCCCTGCATCTGACGCAGAACTATTTTCTGTATCAAATCTCCATTAATCTCAGCAAGCCCTGAGGAGCAGATCCTGGCACTGAATGCCGCCGTGCCGGACCCTTGCTCACTTGTCCACTTCCACTGAAGTTTACAGTTTACCAAGGCAACCTTTCCATCAGAGAAGCAGGAATGACTACTTTACATAATGAACACAAGCAGAGCTCAAGCCTTCATCTGGGACTGACCTATCAGTGTTAGTGGATGAGAAATTATACCTGCACCACATTTTGGGAAATCCAGGAGGATTTCCTATCCGAAGGATTCTGGAGATAAATGTGACACACTGCAGTGAGGTTGGCCTGCACAAAGCTTCACAGACCTATTTCGTAAAACTGCCCCTTTTGAACAAACAGGTCTGTGGAAACAAAGGTAAGAAAACCCACAGCTTTTGATACAGATTAATCCATATCAAACTACAACATGCAACTGTTCTCCAAAGCACGCAAAGCAAACACTGTGACCAGCCTCCCAGCGTTATGTCATGTACATGTTTGTGAATGACCCGCTTCTTATCAAAGGGTAAACACTTCGTGTAAATATTAGCCAAAATTCTTCAGATTCCAATCACTTGCACAGTCTGCAGCATCTGATCCAGCTGTTCTGTGGGCCACCAGATTTAATGGCTCCTGGCTCCAAGGGCAGCCCTGTGCAGCAGCTTCCTGGGGGCTCCCACAGCACTTCCTGCACAGAAACCCACGGGCACACGATGTGGATGACCCACACATTCCCACTGACTGTATCTCTGCTTTCCAGACACATCACGTCCCAGCAGGAGCTGTTCCTCTGACCAGACTGTGTAATATCCAGAAATTCCAGACAGATGTCTGCAGTCTTCAGATTCCACCACTTTCACACGACTGTCAGAAGAGCGAGGGAAGGAGAAGGACAGCACAGCCACAAAAGCACGGCCGTGCGACCATCCTTGTGCCAGCAGCCCTGCAAGCCTTTCCCAGCTTTCCTTTTTTCTAAACAGATGCATTGCCTTTCTTTTGCCCCTCTACTTTACAATGCAGAACTTTCAACTTCAAGTTTCAAACTTGCCTTGTAGGAGAGCAGCATATGAAGGTACCACCTGCAACATTCTCAGCAGGCAACTGGAAAACACATCTGCTAATGGGTGTTTTCTAAAGTACCACATTCCCCACCTAGTGCCATTCCCAGGATTATCACACAGGCTGCTGCCTGGTGGCTGCTGGGGAGATCGTGCACCCAAACCAAACAAGGCTGCCTTACAGACACCCAGTGGAAAGAAAGTCAAAGCGTTGGGCATTGTTGAGACAGAGCTGAAATGGGATTTGGATGTGGCTGATGCCTCTCAAGTGCACAGAAATAAACGTCACCACTGTTTGAGAAATGTGAGTGTTTCATGTAAAAGCCACAGACACAGACTTTTGGCTTTCTGGAGCCATGAGAAACATCCCGAGTAATTCAGAAGGGGATGAAAACAATGGATTTTGATACCCTCTGCTCGAGCTGTGATGGCAGCACTGGGCTGGCACAGCCTTTCCCGGCACCATCACTGTGGACAGGAACATTCGCCACGTGAATCCCACTTGAATTTAGCTGACAGAAAACTGCAGCCCACATAAAACGTTTCTGGGCCCAAGAGCCACGGTTTGATCTCTGAGCAATGATTTAATGAGGAAGATCAGGTTTGGCAATTCTCCACAGCCCTGTGAGAGACCTTTTTTGAGCACCCAACAGAGTCTGACCTTTTAATCAAAGCAGTCACCCGCCACATACTTCTCCATTGTCTTCAATTCACTGACTTTCCTCATTCAGCCTCAAAAATGTATCCTGACTTCCATCATCCTTACTCCCTAATCTACTGAACACCAAACACTTCTTTTCCTTTCTGACTCTGAATGCACTTCACAAAACCTGCTTTTGTCAGAAATCACTACTTCATCCCCAAAACACACATCTTTCCAGAATTTCCCATTCCAGCCCTTCTTCCTTCACCACAATTTTCCCTCTTTATTTAGCTTGATCAAGCTCACTTAATACCCAAAATGTATTATCCAAGAACAGAAGGCAAAACATTCAACAGCACTAAACCAGAAACTCTGATGACCTCAGAATTTCCGAGAGAAGATTTTTACACGTCTATGGACCAGATCATCTAACATCCAAGAAAACATAAAAGACAACTCAAACCAATTGCAAAGCTCTTGTTCCCCTTGCACTCATACCCTCCCAGTAAGTTTAAAACAATTAGGGCCATAGAACTACATTTTCCGCCCCTACTTGACTGAGTACAAAGAGACAACGAATCTCAAATACATGGGGACACACCTGGAAGACTTTCTCCTTGATGGGTAAGCAGTTCCCACATATTTTAGCAGACAGCCCAAACCAACAGCACCCACAGATCAGAGCCAGCCATCCCCAAACTTCCCTGAGAGCTCCAGGAGAGCTCCCACACACTCAAGACTTCAGGGAGGGTTGGCTAGCTAAGAAATGCCATGAAGTCATCTTCAGAACAATGGTTTTCTGGCATATTCTTTCTTCTGTCCCCAGAAGCTTAATGGATGGCTCTGTCATTGCAACCCATGAGGCCCAGACCAAAAAAGTCTGCAACTTCAGTTTCTCTGTGCTGCAATTATGTTTTCCACAAAGCTGTAAGGAGAGCAGGCGTGGATGCTCTGCTTCTACCAGAGTGACCCAATGCTGGCCAGGGGCAGTGCTTATTTTGACATAAGAACCAGAAGCCATTCCTTTCCAGCAGTCGCCTGTTCTCAGTCTCATTTATCCATGACTGTGCCTGTTGCTGGGCCGAGGGAGGCAGCAATGTAATATCCAGTTGCAACAGAGCATTCCACTGGAAAAAACTCCAAGTATATACAAGAAATATATTAGACCGGCCCATTTCTTTGCCAAGTGTTGCATTCAGGTATTTTCCCACATCTTTCATTTGGGCAAGGCTCATAGATATTTATTCCTACTCACACTAAACGCTGTTATCACCACTTTCCATAACAATGAGAAACTACTGATAGTTCAAACCGAACTGGAACTACACAGCAGCACAAGTAAAATAGTGGGTTGCAAGTTACTTGGGATCAAAGGCAGCAATTAACTGCTTGTGTGCCACTATAACCAGCTCTCAGACATGCTACAAAACTGTCAAGAAACAATGGAGAGAAAGGATCAGGGAAAGCATAAACAGAACTCATTCTGAGAGCAAAGGCAGTAGGAGTCCCTTCAGGTATGGCCTTCTGCATTTAATCCATTCTGCAGAAACTTTCCCATCATGTTCCCTAACCAAGTGCCCACACCTTGCATCTCACCAGCAGCCCCATCACCCGAGCACTGCCCATAGCTGAGGATCGTTAAGCACACTTGTACCATGGTAACAATTCTCTAGGTAAAGCTGCCTCACTTTCTCCCTCCTCTCCCTCACACAGAGACAGACTTTATTCAGCAAAGAAACAGAACTTCACAGGGCTGAGCAGTGCTCCCCATGCTTGTGTTGGACTGACGGCTCCGGAGCTGCTTATCAGACTGTCCACAACTTGTCCCTTACACTGAGAGGTTTTACTCCTGGTATAAATCCAGTTATTATGTTCCATTCCATGTTTAGCCAAGAAAAGCCTCATCTTTCCTACTCAGACATGCACAGGATAAGCCCTGGCAAGTGGGAGGCATCACATCATCACGCATCCCTAAGGCTGCTCCAAACCCAGGTTAAACATTGCAAAATGTGGTTTTAATGTTTTCCAGGACACTTCCTGCTCCTTCATCTGTTTTGCTGCTGACTGCTGCAGAAAAAATGCCTTTGGATGGGAACAGATGGACTTTGGCAGCAGATGCTCTGGAAGCAACCAAGGGTAGAGTTAGCACTCGGTGAAAAGGATCCAGACAAAGCACAACACTGACATTCCATTTTCCAGCATTGCCCTTCTTCCTCCTGCCAGATCCCATGAGCTCGTGTCTGGGTGTGGGCATGCAGTGTGCCCACAGTCACCTTCCCTGCACGCAGCCAGCAGCTCGGCGTGCCCCGGCCAACAGGCAGTGCTCCAACCCCGACTACAGGGAGCCGCAGGCAGGCAGCACAGCACTGCTGGAGGGAACCTGCTGCCAGGGCACGGCCAGGTACATCTGACAGCACCCAAACCAGGTGACATCACATGGACTGCACAAAGCCACGCTCAAGTCCTCGTCCCCGTGTCCTGCAGGTGCTCTGGGACGTGCTACAAATGGTCACTGTGCAGGGGAAGAGAAATCTGCTTGTGCTGAGAGCCTGAGGACACTGAGCAGACAGCACGAACACACTCCCTGCAGCCCTCCAAGATCTGCCCGTGGGGTTTCGCAGAACCCTTCTCCTTCCCCAAACACCGCATTCATCCATCAATTAAGGAGCAATTAACGAGTTCAGCTGCAAAAGCGCCCAAGAGGTGGCTCTGCTGTCCCTTACCTGGACGGCCACGTGCTGCGGTACCTCGGGGCTGGTGGGCGGCTCCGCACACATTGCAGGCTCTGTGGCCGCATCCACACACAGCCCCACTGCCTCACCTGCAGAAATCGCCCTTTGGTTTACGACATTCCATCGTGCAGAGCTTACAGTCACAGCGGAAAAGAAAGAAAAGCAAACAGCAGGCGCAGCTATTTCATTATCTCACCAGTCAATTATTAACAACAGCCTGTTTTCTGCCCGAGCCGTTGGGCCGTGGCTCCCACGTGGGTTGAATCGAAACATTCCACGCAGATGCTGCCGAGGCCACGGCAGGGCAAGAGCTGCCCACCCCAACCCATCACCAGCTCTGTGCTGTGCCAGGCGGGCGCCCACCCCCGTGCCCAGTGCCCACTCTGTGAGCACAGCCCGGCTCAGCAGCAGCCCGGAGCCACGAGATGCCACCGAGCCACCATTGCCAGCCTTCCCTAAAGAATGACGCACCGCTTTCAGAGGATGAATTGAAAAAGGATGGCACAATAAACACCGAGGCGGTTCAGGGAAACACTGAGGCTGTGTTTTATGTGCTGCAGGTTTGTGATTTCTTTTTTTTAAAGTGCTTTTTCTCATAAGAGCAGCGCAGAAGATGCAGACTGAGGCTTTCATCTGTTTTGTGTGAGTGAAACAATTCAAGCCTCTGTAATAAATTCCTCCCTGCCTTCAAATCTATTTGCTGGAGCCTGATATTGCATTTATAACATCCTCATCTGGTGAGATGAATTCCGAATTGTTTCCAGCTGAGCTTAAAAAATAAGCCGATTTTATGCCACTATTTTTTCCTCAAACTAAGCTGCCAACTGGGCAGTCACACAGGCACAGCTCTCCCATTTGTTCTCACGTATGGTCTCCTAGGGGAAAAATGGGGAGATCTTCAGATCTCTACCAAAAATGAAATAAACCCAAACACCCTGCTTGCCGTGGCTATGTTCGGTGGTGAGAAGCAGCCAATTGCTCTCCAGCAGGAGCAGGCTCAGGATCCAGGTTCAGCCCTCCATCTCTGTGCTCCAGCAGAGAACACGAGCTGCAGATTTACTGATGGTGACCGAGAACAGAGAGCTGCTCCAGCAGGTTACTGAGTAACCAGCTCCTGTTCAGTCACTGCCTGTAATAACATTTTCTGAAAGCAGTGACTGAGTATCTGAGGGGAGGAAGCCAGAAACGGGAGGTGAGAGGATGGCTTCAAAGGGTCTGAGCCATGGGGGATACGTGCTGCACTGTGCAATGCCCAGCAGAGAACAGAGCTGCCCTCCATGACAGCTCTGTGCTGAGGCACTGCGCCTTCCCCCACACCTCAGGCCTGCACAGCCGTACCAGGGGTGTCCAAAGGGTGAGTGCTGCAGTTCTGAGCATAACAGGCTGTAATGTGCATGCAAAAGAGAACATGCAGAAAGCCAAAGTTGTCCTTCTATCACTCTGTGCCTCAGGCACTGATCCCTGCCTCTGCCAGGTGCTGCAAGGACAGCAAACTTCAGCAGCTAACCTGTTGGCTTCAGCTCCTGGATTTGCCAGAGATCTTTGTGAGCTTTGGCACTTGTATCAGGAGAACTGCTAAGCCCTCAGAAGGCACCAAGGCTGAGAGGGCAGCTAAACCTTTCCCGGATACAGAGCCCACATTCCCTCTCCTGATCGCTCTGGACAAAAGTTTCACAGACACTGAAGTTCTACGAAATTCAAGCATCCTTAAATGAAACGTGTTGGCAGGCATCTCCTACGTGCAGGCTGGTGACAAGTGACCCAGTTCTTCCCACACTGCTGAGGGGATAAATCCATTAAGAAGTGAGGGACCCGCAGCCCCAGCCCCTAAACCAGCACAACTCTTATTGGTAACTTAGAATAACGTGGTATTATGCATACAATAATCACATTCACTAGTTAGTCCAAACCACAAATCACGTGCCTCCTAATGCTCCTCCAAAAAGACAGACCAGGTGCTTTGTAAAGAAGCTGTTAAGCTACAGACACAGCCCACGATGGCATGCATCTCCCAGCAGGGCTGCCTGGAGGTGGGTGCTGCAGGGGCCTGAAGGAACCAGGAGCACCGAACACCAGGCCGAGCCAACAGGCACAACAGCTCCTTCAGAGCCCCCAGCTGTCACAGTAAATCCACGTTGTACAAATATTAATTATTAACCCTTCTCCCAGCCTCCGCACCAAATGCTGCAGGTTGGGCTGAACGCCCTTGGCCGTATCCCCACATTCTCCTCAATGTGATAATGGCTCACAGAGATCAAATGATGTGCAGCAGGGAGACCCCAAAGGAGAGGGCTTACAGGTGCTCTTGGCAATAAGAACACTGCAACGCATGGGAAACAAGACAGAGAGCTCCCTCCTGTGCCACGCAGCCACACACACAACAGCTGCTCCTCCATCATCAGCAGGGAGTGACTGCACCCCTGGGAGATCATCACACCACGAGAAAGCACCCTTAGGTTTGTTATCTGCAAACTTCCATGGCAATAACAACAAATGGTCAGGAGTAAAGATCACTAAAGGGTTCTGTAAATACAACTGAGCTGAGATTCATTTTATTTGTCCTTGGGTTCCCGAACATTTACAGCATGTTTCCAAACTCTGCCCCGCTGTCAGAAATGGTGACACACAGTGCATTTCTGAACTGGAAGCTGAGACACCTGGGAGCCCCTGGACTGACAGAGCCTGTGTCCTCAGAGATGCATCTGATCTCGTAACATTCAGGGCACAGAGCTCAGCAGTGGCCAGCAGCACACCTCCCGGCTGCTGCTCTGCCACAGCACAGCACAGAAGTGCTTAGAAGCAGAAAAGCAGAAATCCAGCTTTGGGACCAAACCTCTGAATACTGCTCTACAGGGCTCCTGCCTCAGGCTCCCACTGCTGGGGTGAGTTCTGCACATGCATGCAGCTCCTGAAGACACTGAACTGTATTTCTGGTTAAAATGCACAAAACAGCTAAGAAGGCTGCTGCCAGCTCACCTTAATAGCACCTCATGCTCTGCTACTCTCTTTTAGCACAAACCATGTAGCTCCAACACCACCAAAGCAGCCCATGCTGCTCCTGGAGCCCCCAACCCCTTGCATCACAGGTCAGAAAGCAAAACCCAGAGGGGTGTTTGTTTGTGCAAACACAAACAGCAAATGCTACCCATAAAGCTGCAATCCACCCGGAGGGCTGTTACCTCTCGATGTTATTTTCATTACTTGGCATCAGCTGGGTTACAGATGGCTGCTCAGAGTTACCAGCTTCAAAAACTAGGTCAGTGGTGGCAGAGATAGGAAGAAAACATAACAATCTCAGGCTTTACCAACCCAAACCATCCAAATAGCAGCAGCGTAACAGAGAAGATAATTTCCCTGAGAGTCCTCATTAACCCCAGGCCTGGCAGCTGCACTGCTGAGCGATCAGAGCAGTGCGTGGGGCAGAGGACTGGAGCATCACTACAGATGCACACTCAGTGCCTTTTACCATCACCCAGTAATTCCTACAGGAGTTAATCCTGCTGCGTAACCTTACAGCAAACACAGTCAGTAGCTCTCCAGCATTTCCTAAGACGTACTTAATTTTTTGTTAGCAGGTTATAGACAAAAGGCAACACAAGGCACTACCACTGCTCTAATTCATACAGATGTGCCCCATATCAAAGACCAACACCCCTACGTTCCTCCAGTCCCCAGTTTCATACAAAACATTCTGCAGCCAAAGCCACTCAGAGAGGCTTCTCCTGCCTTTGCTCCCATGGGGATGGTTTCCCAATCCCAGCAGTACAGGCAGTTTCAGCACACAGGGCTTCCAGCTGCAGTGTGGAGCAGAAGCAAACAGCTGAGTGCCCAGGAAAAGCAAGCACCAATGCCAGCAGTTACCTGAAACGTTGGTATTGCTGCCAAAGGCTTTGCGTTGTAAAAGCACAACCATGCTTACAGCAACAGAAACCTCCACTGCAGGTTTTGACCGGGTCAGGTTATGGGATTTGTTCCCAGAAAATATGTAACTGTGGGTCTTTAGGTCAGAACAATCAAATCATATTTGAAGGCCTGATTAGAAAAATAAAACAATGTTTAGCTGAACAAGTTTCCCAACTGAAAGCACCTTGTAAGCGTGTTTAAGTGCTAAAACTTCAGTGCCTAAGCCATTTGAACCTGCAGAAGAATTCCGGGGGAACACCAAACATTGTATCACCCAGAACAGTGACGGTTTAGTGTCTTAATAAAAGGGCTTCAGTAGCCTGGATAGGCATACAATGGGCTCAATGCCACTGTTTAACACTGTTTCTTAAACGAAGTGAACTTCATTGGGTACAGCTCATGCACTGCCAGAGAGCCCTGGGCCACAGCCTGGAAACTGCTCCAGTCACTGCAGTGCAAACTGTACCAATGGAAATAGCAGGCAGGCATGAAGGCACCTTGCTGCTGCTGGGGGCTGGATTGAAGAAGATAGCTTTTAGCATCCCCTAAAGTAACATACATCCAGTTTTCCATTACATTTATGACCTCTTCCTAACATCTAAGCCTCATTTTAATGAAATCATACTAAACACAGTATACATCTATTGAATAATCTGTATGTTTTACCTTTCTGTTTTACCTTTTAACCCAGCACATCCCATGCAAATACCTCAATAGCTTTATTTGTACAGAGAAGCAATGGATAAGGGAGGTCTTGCACAACTAAAGGTACTGGGAGAAGAGGACAGAACCTCCAGAGCCACATCGGACCTTTCCCCACCATAGCTGCAGCTTGTGCAACTCCAGCAGATCCCACACTGCAGTCACTCCCAGGTGTGCTGCTGCTGGAAGGGGAGATACCATCCTCACCCCTCCTGTTCCCATGTCCTCTGTGCCATCCCCAGCACCAGCCCATCCCCCCCAGCAGCAGCTCTGGTGTGCACTGGGTTCTGCACTGGGCTGAATTGGTTTGCTCGTTTAACAAAAGCTGCTCAGGAACTGATTTGGAATTGTTGTTGGTTTATTGAGATGGATCAGCTCAGGGTGGCACAAATGTCAGTCAGTGCAAGCAGGGAGCAAAGACAAGTGCACTACCCACCCTGAGACAACTGCAGCAGCAGCAGCACTGCTGAGCTCCCTTCTGCACCACAGCAGTCTGGTGCTGAGCAGTCCAAGCGCTGCAGCCCTTCCTCTCCTCTGTGGCCACGTGTGCTATCAGCAGAGGGCGGACCCTCCCTGTGGGTACCAAAGGTACCAACCTGTGCCCAGCACAGGCAACCACAGCCCTGCTGCACGCCCACCTCGGCTCTGGTGCTGTAAAACCCTGAGCTCCACAGACCGGCCAAGCGGAAGGGTGTTCAAACAGCAGTGGGACATTTCTGTCCAACAAAAGTATCGCTGCTCACAAGTTCTACGCTTTCTTTTTTTTCCACAGGTAATTATTGAGCCAGAATGTAAACAAAGCTTGTCACTGCATTTAAAGGAACACTCAGGGATCACACAGTGGCAGCACAGAGGAGCAGCGCAGGATGCTGCTCCACCACTTCCCAGGCAACCGAGGCCCATTTGTTTCTCTCTCAGGCACAGCAGAATACGAGAGAAGTAAACAGAGAAGGACAGCAGGGTTCCCCTGGGACAGGGTCCCGTGTGAGCAGCTCCCCAGCTGCTGCCTGTTCTGTGGTCAGGACAGGATCCTCCCCTGCACTTAGAGAAATGAAGAAATGAGGGGCTGGGGGACAGCAGTACGGTCGCAGGGCAGATGCAGGCACCCTGCTTTCCCTCACAACACTTTAAAACAATGGTGTCTTTGTTATGGGAAGGCTAAATAAATAATGCAGCCATCAGATGACATAAAGAAAAGGAGCAATACCCGACTGAGTTCCAAATACAGGCTGGTGCAGCTCTGCCACCATTGCAGGTAAATAAACAGCAGTGCGAGCTGGCAGCTTGCTGCTCTTTAAGGCAAAAAGTGTCCAGTGTTGATAGGGAGACACGACATGAAGATCCTTGGGTATTAAGTACAGTTCAGCTCTGGATGACAACTGGTAACATGTATTTCTTTTCCATATGCTTTCATTTACTGCACTGGAGCCGATGAGCACATGAACCCAGCAGGAGTGAAACCAATGGCTCTTGAACGCAGCTTTTGAAGAAAATCCATCCATTATGCAAGGCAGCTCGAGCACATTTCAAGAAGTAAAAGGGCTATTATTCTAACAACCAAACTCAAAAAGAATATCAGAGGTCTCCAAACAGACGTCACATCACATCACTAGAGAAGTGACACAGAGCTTTGCATGCAGGCCATCCACAGCTCCCAGGGCCATCCCTGGAATTCCCCTTGGAAGCACAGCACCACCCCCAGCTGCTGACAACACAGCAGCCCTCAGCTGTGCTCCATCTCTGTGCCACCACCATCATGTGTGGGTGGAGCGAAGGGCTCTGCACACACAGGGAAGAGGAGAAGCAGTGCTAAGTGGAACACAGCAGAATAGGAGAGCACTGAGAACAGAGCGGCAGGCCAGGGAAACAGCAGAAAAGGCCATCACAGCAAGGAAGCTTAGAAGAGGTGTGAGCAGAGGCAAAAATAAATCAACAGAAGTGCTGTTCTGGAAGAGAATGGAGAGGAAGGCAAAGATCATAAGGAAACTAGAAGAGCCAAACTTGGCTGGGCAAAGAGATCAGCACTTGCAACTAAGAAAGTGACCATATCTCTTGCTGACAAGTCCATAGTTTTTAATAGTCATGGTGACTTACAGTTGCTTGTTTACACTGATTATTTACAGTTGCTTGTTTACACTGATTATTTACATTCATTCACTTTACATTTATCCTGCACTTCATTCTCTGCATGAAGAGTCTCAAAGCTCAAGCGCTGCACACCCTGACAGTGAGTACAGGCACTGCCATCATCTGCACATCAAAAAGTCACAAATAGCTCACTCTCAAACACGAAGCCTACACCCACACACACACACAGAACAGAAAATGTAAATCCTGTATCACTTCTGGTAACGCACAGAACTGGATTTAGGTGTAATTTTCTCATTACCCAACCCCCACTCTGGCTCGGAGTGCACAGTACAGCCAGGGGAACCTGAGGTTACCAGATCAGGACACCCCCAGGAGTGATGGAACCAACTTCACCCCCAGCTCAGCCCATTCATTCTGACACCCCACAGCATCCAGTGCCCGAACCCTCAGCCTCTCTAAGCCACAGAATCATCACTCTCCCGATAGCAAAGAATCTTCCAAGAAATGTTCCTGTCATGTCATGAAATATTTAAATATTTTTGTTCACTTGTGAAAGTGTACAAAATTAACATTAAGTTCCAGATGAGCATTAAGCTCAGGTGGATCTTCGGATCTGCCACACACCTGTAGAAATGGTGAGCTGATGTCACAAGAGCAGATGATGAAGAGGAAGGTGACAGAAACTGGAATGTGTTTAAGGACTGAGCTAAATGTATGAGACTTGGCACCATTTTTCTAACCAGTCTTTCCTTTGCAAATAACTTTTAAAGAAATTAAAACTTGATTTTAATAACTAAGGTTAGGAAAACACCACAAACAAAAAGGAACTAACTACAATTTGCTCTTTTTTCCCCTCCTCGTTGCTTTTAGCTGTCTGTATGAAAATTATCCATGCCTGTAATTATGTTTAAAGAACATTTGCAGAACTCCTACTCCATTTGTGTCCGCCCCACCCCTCCCAGCCCCATTCCCACCCGCTCAGCTCTGCCAGGTCCTGGGGCAGTCAGTGGCAGAGCCCACAGTGCCCACCAGGAGCCCACAGAGGCAGTCGGGCTCAGCATCTGAAGGCATGGGCTGGAGGCAGCCGGGTCATTTATCCCTTGGGATGAGGCCAGAGTCAGCCCAGCCATGGCTGGGAGCTCCTGGAGATTCCAGCAGGATAAGGACAATCCTTAGACATTTAAGGTGTGCATTTTTTGGAGATTATTAATTGGCCAGACTTGGGAGGCTCTTCAGAGCTAAGAACAAAGTGCACCCCTAATGCAAATCCATGCAAAACAAAAATTAGTTCCCTTCTCCAAATGCAGCTGTTCAGCGACAGCTCAGAGCTACTGAAAATAGGGAAGACAGCATTTTATCCTCTAAGATCATTGTTAGGGACACGGGGTTTGTTCTGCTCACGTTGTCCCGAAAACTCAGACCGAGCAAACAGCCAGAGAGCAAATTATCAGCTGAAACAAACTCCAGCAAAGTCAGAACAAGGCAGCAAGCGAGTTCAACTCCAAAGCTGACTTTGCTGTTCAAAGCTGAACAGGAGGGTTCAACTCCGAAACACAGAGGTGGCACAGCAGCAGGGCAGCACTGCCACATCCCCAGCCCTGCGTGTGCTCAGACTCGCAGCTCAGCACCAAACACAGCAGACAAGAGGCAGCATCAGAGCACACAAAACCTCCCAGGTGGATTCATAAGAAAATCATTTGCATTTGCTCTCATCACACAAATCACTGGAAAGTCTCCTGGGATTTTCTCCCCCTCCCCTGCAAACACCTCTCCTTCCCAGCCACACCTCTACCCGATTTGTTCGCCTTGGATTTCTGTTTTTCAGCTGTACGCTCAGGTCGGTTCACAAGTTTTAACTGTAACGTTTTCCCACAGACTTTCACTCTGAAGCACGCACTGCTGCGAGATACTTCATAAACACAACACTTCCGAACATCGTACAGCACAGCGCTCAGGAGTTCAGCACGGAATTGCTCAGCTCACAGCAGTGCAGTGCAGTCGCTCTGCTCCGTCCCGGCGCTCAGGAGACCTTTGCTGCTCAAAGGAGACCCGCAACGACCGGCCCGGGATGTCTGCAGGAATTAGCGATGCAGCTCAGACCGTGACCACGAAGATTTGAAAGCCTCCTGCTGAGGACGGCACAAGTAAGCCACGTTGATGCACAGCAGAGCCGCCTTAGCCATGTAACGCCGCTTATTCTAATCTACGAAAGAGCTCTTTTCGCCGCGGAGATAACATCACATGAGATACAATCATCTTTAAGACCATTTTTAGCAGCCGACAGGACAGCGTACCTTTAGCGTTGCACAGATGAGAGCCGCTCTCCAGCTGGGACCGCTTCAGGCAGGAATCAGCGCCCCGCAGCAGTCCAGTAATCCGCGCTACTTCCGAACTTCCCCAAGCACCTCAGGGCTCACCGGCCTCCAGTCGCTGCATAAGCGATCCTTCCCCCTCCTCCCTTCCCAAATCCATCTACCTCCGTCAGTCCCAAATCGCTCTCAGATGGGTAACCCGCTCTCAGCAGTCGGACCCGAGCAGCGCAGCTGACGGAGCGGAGCCGGAGCGGATCCCGCTCAGCCCAGCGCCCGCAGCGCTGCGAGCGCCCGGCCCCGGGGAGGCACGGAGGTGGGGTCAGGGGAGGCAGCTGGGAGCGGGAGCTGCTGGGCCGAAAGGAGGAGAACCTCCCACACACACACATACGTACGTACACGGACATACGGACACGGGGAAAGAGCGGAGCGGCCGCCTCGAAGCCGTGGGAACGGGCAGCGCTGGGCAGAATGACGGCGTGGGTTCCCAGCTGCCCCGACGGGCTGCCTTACCGTTCAGAGCTTTTCTCGCTGAGGGTCACACAAGGACACGCACGGCAGCCCAACAAAACAAACAATTTCCTACCTTACAGCCACGACCCGGTCCTGGGGAATACCGGCTGGAATTGCTATTTTATTGGAAAACGATTTAAAAAATCTGAAAAACCTCACATGTGGGTACTGTTATTTACCTGGCCCATCTGCTGCCCCAGGCCAGGTGACAGCAGCAGGATCACTGCTGTCTGGTGATGCTTGTAAGTCCCTTCCAACTGAACTGATCTAAGGACGTGGCAGATCTGAGCTCCGCAGCACACAAAGACAGGAGGAGGAACGCCAAGCATCAGCCCCCATCTCCTGGCTTGTCAGAGTTTATTTGGGTTTTTATCCTTCCCATTTCTATAGAAAAAGTAAAATAGAAAGGGAGAAGCAAACCTATTTCTGTGTTTATTAAGAGTGCTTTGGTTTGTTTTTAATGACTGACCAGCACACTCTAAGCCAAAAAGTGCGCCTGATGACAGCACTGCATGGTATCACACTAACAGCAGCCTCCCAACCAGCACAGCAAAGCCAGCACCTCACCTCCTACCTTCTTCTGGAACAAAGGGCACAGCCTGAGCTGCCTCACAGCCCTGGATGGATTGAGCAGCAGGGGAACGAGCTCTCGTCATTCTTTTTTAATGAATATCTGGTTACAACGAGGAGAGACCCAGCAGCTTCTGTGCAGTATTTGCTGAGCGGGTGAGGCTGAGTGCCGTGCTTGAACACTGCAAATCAACATTTATCACCTACCATCACATGGCTGATGGGAAGCAACGCGTGCATGAGTAGTAAACCAAGATTTCAGTACAGAAGAGCTGCAAGTGAGCACTCCACAAGCACGTACCTTCACTGCAGCAAAACTGACAAAGCCAAGCAGCCCCAACGGCCCACGAGCAGAGGAGGGCCGGCTCCATTCCAGGGACCGAAGGAGGGCTGCCCTGTGCCAGGAGGTTGTTTTCACTAAGGGTGAAGTACAGCTTTTCTCACACCACTGCCTATTCAGTCACCGAACTCGTGTACTAAATGAACCAACTGACCACCCTGCCAAGAACAGTTATTAATTCCAGTGGTACAAAGTGCCCACAGGGTCTCTCCTCAATGCTGTGCTACACGCTCAGCCTCCAGCGCTGCTGGCAGTGCATCCAAAGGAGCAGCAGAGCACTTCTGCAGCATGCCCTGCTCCTGGCATGGAGAAGCGCAGCTCATCACAGCACTGCACGCAGCAAGCTTTACACTCAGAGCAGGACAGCAGGCACTGAGCTCAGAGATACAGTGTGCATGTAGTTAGCTATGGGTCCGCAGCATTATTAAGGGACCTCACAGAGAGCACCTGGTGCTTCTTGTATTTCACAGTGCTCTGAATCAGCTCAGTAAGCCCAAGTGAAGCACTCTGTTGGGGCAGAACCAGCTGCATTTGAAATCAATGCTTTTGCTCTCTTGTGGAAACGTACAAATGTCATTAACTAACTACAGGGCAAAGCCACAAGTCTTCTCTGCTTTATCAAAATTCAAAGACTGCTGTTTGTTTGTGATAGTACAAATGAGGTACTTGGTGAAGAAAAAAGAAGAGATGTTGGAGAGCAGCTTAAATAGTCATGGAATGGCAGAAACCATCGTCATGTTTGTCTGACACTGACACAGAGAGGGAATGGTTTACAAGCACAAGAGAGCAGCAGATCAGCTCATCACGTGTCACTGAAGGATGTATTTTTAAAATGAACCAAAGTACCAACCTCATCCAAAGCTGTGTTGCACAGATCTGATGGTATCCCATGGTACCTTCCATCACAGTCAAAACAGCTTTAAGAGATCTAAGAAGAAAAGGTTACTTTGTTTCACATTAGAGATTGTTATCTGAATTAACCTTCCACTCAAAGGAAGGAATTCTGTAAGTTAATTAGGCATTCTCTGAACGAGCACTCCTTACTTAAAAGCCCTAAGATGTGAAAGCCAGATTACAGGCGGCACTTCCCTAGATTACCGATAGCACAGCTCTAATTAAAAACACCTGGCACGAAAACATTTGCCTACACATTTTCCTTATTAAATAAAACAAAAATCCATCCCTTTCATTACATCCTGTAAGAAGAGTTTCTAAACACTCCAAGCACTCAGTGCTTCTCCAGATGGAGTCTTCGGGAGCATCTTAGACACGTTTAGCAATGATAACCGGCGTCGTTGCTGCACTTTCTTCAATAGCTAACCCACAAACACCGGAGCGCCCGCAGCCCGCGCTCACACCGCCGGCCCGGCGGCATCACTTCGCCTCCCGGCTCCCCCTGCCGGCTGACCCGCGAACAGCCGCGCACTGCAGCTCAGCAGGCGGAAGTTTCACCCTGAGAAGCGGGGTTTGGTGCTGAGATGCTTCCACGTGCGAAGACTCAGCCCGGCCGCACGCACACACGTGGGTTCCACAGCCAGCTGCGGAGCTTTGCCTTTGGTTTCTAATCACAAAGAAATCGCACACAGCTGAAACGTATATAAGGGCTCGTGCTCGCGTGTTCTTTTTCTCTCGAATGTTTTGGGGGAGGCGTTGTTAGGCTGCAGCTCCGAAGAGCATGGCGGGTACCTGGAGGATCTGCGTTTGTTTCTATTGCTGCATTCAGTGGCTTTCTTCTAGCATCCAGTGCTCCCCCCGCTCCAGGGATCGCGCAGCACCTGACAAACTCTCCGGGCTCCTGGAAGCTCCTGAGCTCAGCGAGCTCCACCCGCTGCTGCGGCTGCCCCAGGGTGCGAGCCGAGGCTGTGCCCTCCTGCCCCCCCTGCTCAAAGTGCTGTCCGACCAGGGACGTCAGAGCTGGGAAAGCGGGACCCCCAGGCTCCAGCCGGACTCCCGAGCCCTGCGGTACATGAAGAGGCTGTATAAGATGTATGCCACCAAGGAGGGAATCCCGAAGGCCCACAAGAGCCACCTCTATAACACCGTTCGACTTTTCACCCCGTGTTCCGAGTGCCAGCACCGCCACAGGGATCTGATTACAGGTAGGTGTGGAGCTACCCGAGCTGCCCAGCTCAGACTGCTGTAGGCGTTTTGGTTTTAAATAGTCAATCTCGTGCTATGTATCCTAAATACAGCAACAGTTAAAGCAGTGGTCTGAATCTGAACCAATTTCTGAAAGCGAATTTTAAGGCTGCTGTTTAAACTTGTAACTTCAGATGAAAAATCATTAACATAAACCGTATTGTAAGTTCATTAAATCCATAGAGCCCTCATCTGACTCTTAATCCTTTGCGCTCTGTGAGTTTGGAGATCACTTAATGCACTTGTGTGGTCACAAAGAACAATTTCTAACTCAGAGGAAAAGAGGCAGTGCTGAGCAGTGAGAGAAGCAGTGTGCTGAGCATTCAGCTCCACACCTGGAGAGAGGGCCAGCCAGTCTCAGAATTGAGATGGAAATACAAATAACATCATGGGAGATGACAAGAACAGTGTATCCTACAGTAGGGATGAATGAGACAGAAATATGAGTTCAAAATAGCTTGGAAGCTGTCCTTTCTGCTTCACAAGAGAAAAGCAAACTGACAAAATCGACTTTCTGCTTTGTGTTAGTCAGAGATACTGGCAGCTGTTGGTCAGGAATATGCGAGCAGGAAGAATAACTGCAGTTAATGTTAAAAACTTCAAGTTTTAAAGGGAGCCTGGCAGCACACCCTTTAAAACTTATACTATTTCATTTTATTGTTTTCTGTACAATTCAAAGTGTCTGGTTCCTCTTCCCCCTTCCCAGAACTGAAAGGACAACTGCCAGCTTTGTGTGCTGCTCCTTAACTGCGTGCTAATGCCTCTTAAAAGCCTTGGGCGGCTTTGGTTTTGTTGATAACTTTTGGTTCTGACCTAAGTAGACATTCCATATAACAAAAATACGGGCATCTTAATTGGTTTCTTCTGCTGCTTAACAATTTCTGATTATCAACTGCGCCATAGCATTTATGTACAGGTGACAAATCAAGATGCACTAACTGTGCAAGATCTGTTTCCCTTCTCAGGAGACCTTCACTCGGTGGATTTGCTCTTCAACCTGGATCGTGTTACTGCTCTCGAGCACTTACTCAAGTCTGTCTTGCTCTACTCATTTGACACCTCAGTTCCCACTTCTTCCTTTATGTGCACGTGCCATTTGTCTGTTAAGGAGCATGATTTTTCTAGCCAAGTATGTCCCAGCGTTTCGCACTCCGTAGCTTTTAGCCTGCACTTTGAAGTTAGAAAGCGCAAGTGGGTTGAGATCGATGTGACTTCTTTTCTGCAGCCTCTCATTGCTGCTAACAGGAGGAATATTCACATGGCTGTGAACTTCACTTGTCTTTTGGGTAACCCACAACATAACGCTAAACAGGATAATCTCATCAATATGGCTCTGGTCCCCCCTTCTCTTCTTCTTTACCTAAATGATACCAGCGAGCAAGCTTATCACAGGTGGAACTCACTCAGGCACAGAAGGAAAAGCCCGGTGCGGCCCAAGCAAAGGAACAGTCTGTTCGCTGATGTGACGGGTGGCCAAGGAAGAGAGAACACGCAGGGTAAAAGGGCATCTCGGCATCGAAGGGAAGAGAATCTGAAGGAAGCTCCAGCAACTCCGCCTCAAAATTTGAGTGAATATTTCAAACAATTTCTGTTTCCTCAAAACGAGTGTGAGCTTCACAGCTTCCGTTTAAGCTTTAGCCAACTAAAATGGGACAAATGGATAATAGCACCGCATCGATACAGCCCTCAGTACTGCAAGGGTGACTGTCCCAGGGTGGTTCGGCACCGCTACGGCTCTCCTGTACATACAATGGTGCAGAACATAATATATGAGAAATTGGACTCCTCTGTTCCCAGGCCCTCCTGTGTTCCTGCTGAATACAGCCCACTGAGCGTCCTGACAATAGAGCCTGATGGCTCCATAGTCTACAAAGAATACGAGGACATGATAGCTACTAAGTGCACTTGTCGGTAGTGGGTGTATCCTAAGCTGCTTTACACTTAGTTTGGGTGTTTTGCATTCTCAGAATATTTGTAGCATTTGTGTAATTCTAACACCTCTTTCAAACTGAATAGGATTTCGCATGGGATAAGAGGGTGTTTATATAATAGCACTATTTTTGTAGCCACTCAGTCTTTCTAGAACGTGAAAATAAATGTAAATATCTTTTTATTGGAATAATATTGCATTTGAACAGAAGTGGTTTCAACTACCAGATGCCTATTTTAAGCTATTTTGTTACAGATTTAATAATAAATAAAATGAATGCTTATCACTCATATCACTTAAATTCAGTGTCTGATGGTCTTCCTCTATATAAAGAAATCCTTTGTAATGATGCTTCTGCTATGCTTCTAGGGAAAGAGGAAAGGCTAATGTTAAAATTACTTTCTCAGTATTTCATTTTTTTCCTTTCCAAATTTCCAATTCCCCCAGCGCTTTTCTTGTAGGAATGCTGCAGAAAATGCTTATTGCAGGCTGAGAACTCAAGCTAAGGGAGATTTGGCTGCAGCTCACACAAAGGACTGCTTTCGTAGGGATTTTTTAATAGAAGAATGCAGTGCTGTTTTGTGTGCATTTTTTTTTTTTTAATAGCTAAGAATAGCTTTTAAAACAATTTGTGAATGTATTGTTGCATAAACTCCTCCATTCCCTACCAATCCCTAACATTAGATCATGACTCTCACAGTTCCACGTTGCTTGGTCTGGGGGGAGGCACTGAACCCGAAGGGGCTGCGCGTGGCTCCCAGCACGCTGGCAGAGCAGCAGGAGTGCTTCAGTGCCTCTGCGTGAGCCTGAAGGCGGTGTGGAGCTGCGGCGCTGCCTGGTACAACACAGCCTCTACTGATTGCGTTAGCCTGGGGCTGCTACGCTACAACTAGTGCTTACTTTGGCTCGGTGTGAGGGTACATCTTACCAAGAGCTCAAGGCAAAATAGCTCCATGTCAAACAAGCTCCTGCCCCAGGTCAGCGCAGTATTTGATTGGGTTGGAAAAGAAAAGGGTTCCTTGCCTAAGAAGTGTCACTCCCACCAGTCCATTTCAAATGGTGGGAATTCAGCTCTGCCAAACATTTGTTTATTTAAAGTGCTCTCCTTTCAAATTATCTCTGTGGTTCTTCTCTCAGTGATAAATTCTGGCAACATCCTTTCGTGACTTTTTCTCACAGCATTTTTGTGGGGATTGAAGAGATCGGGTACACTGCAGCTGATTCAGCAGAAATAAGTATGGAGGTGTAAAACAAAGTTATTGGGTCTTCAGCACGAGCGTGAAAGAGCTAATTCAAGAGAAAGCATTCAGGCTATGGAAGCTGTAAAATACAGTCACAGAAACGCGTGACCTCGTATCAGAAATCTGCAATGGATTACAGGGCTCATTCCGCGCGGTCTGACAGCACAGCCGGCCCTCTGTACAGCGGTACAACAGCGCGGATCTCGGCTGAGGAGGCACAGAACTGTGAGCGTCGTTACCGCCCTCACAGCCCACCGCCACGGCGCCCACGCCTTTCTCACCCTCAGCAGCTCCGAACACGCCCTGCTCCTCTCCTTTCCCCTTCCCTGCAAAGCCAGCAGAAGCTGCATCTTTAACGGAGCTAATTAGCCTGTGTGGGGTTGTTAGAACCTATGGGAAGCGGGACGAGCTCCGCAGGCGCCCGCAGCCCTGAGGGGAGCGCCGATCGGCGGGGCCTCACGCAGCGGAGGCGCGCACGGCCAGCGTAACCATAGTAACCAATGGTAACCCGTGGTAACCAATGGTCGCCGCGCGGCCCGGAAGCAGAAGCAGCATCTGAGATTCCTCTTCCGGGGCGCGCGGCGGCAGCGCAGCCCACAAGGTGACACGGTACCGCCATGGGCATCCACTTCGGGAACCTGGCCCGGGTGCGGCACATCATCACCTACAGCCTGTCGCCGTTCGAGCAGCGAGCCATACCCAACGTCTTCTCGGACGGGCTGCCCAACGTGTGGCGGCGGTTCAGCTCGCAGGTCTTCAAAGTTGCACCCCGTGAGTAGGCGGCGGGGCTGCGAGGAGGCCCGGTGTCCTCAGGGGCTGAGGGAGGCGGAGTGGGGCGGCGGGGTTTTGTAGCGAGGTGTCGTGGTGGGGCTTTGCTGGTTCAGAAACACTGCCGGTGGCCCAGGCCGCTCCGTGCCTTGCCCTTGTCAGCGTTCCTTTTCCTTTCCAGCCTTCGCGGGCGCCTACCTCCTCTACTCCTGGGGCACACAAGAGTTTGAGAGGCTGAAGAGGAAGAACCCTGCTGACTATGAGAACGACCAGTGACTGCGTCTCTAAGACCTTACCGCTCTGTATTACCAACGGCTGGTTGCTGTGCTTGTTCATGTAACCAGAGGGATGGGGAGATAATATATAATAATGCCTAATAAACTTTAACTTTGTCCCATATGAAGTCTGTGTCTTACAGTGTTTAAGGTGAATTGCACCACGTTATCTGTCAGGTGAGTTTCATTCTGAGAGATAGCTGTACTAAAATTCTCTAAGCTCCAATTGCTTTATTTTACATTTCCAGACTCTCTGGCTCTACTTTCAGGAAATATTTCTTAGTGCAGTTAGTTGAAGACAGCCCCTGCTATAATACAGGTGATGAGAAATAACAGTACAGAGGCGAGCTCTTTGATCCCTTTATCTTTCCCTCACTAGCCACTTTTTGCTTGAATTAAATGCATTCTAGTCTCTGTACCTGTGAAGAACAAACAGTCTGATATGATACTGACAAAAATTGCCCAACCTGACTGATGGTTCAGAATTGAATATGAGCTTTGACCCTCTATACAGCTACCAGGTTATCGTATGTATTAATAATAATTCGATGATAAACTGCAGTTCTGATGTTTGGTTAGTGTTAATTGGCCGAATTAAAAGCAGTTCTTAGGGAACTACAAGGAAGTAAAAGGATTATTTTAACACCCAAGGATGATTTAAGGAACTCTATTGCTACCATTATATTTTCAAACACATGACTACCCTGGGGGTCAGATTTACCCTGGGGCAGTTAAGCATACGACACGCTTTGCTCTCCAAAGTCCACAATGTTTGGCTCATTCCTTTATCATCTTCTTTTTTTTTTTTTTTTTTTTTTTTTAGTGTTGAGCTGTCTGTCTCAAATTCAAGCACAAGCAAAGTAACACATTTATCTCCCTATCATGCTATTTCTGTAGCTGGTACTGAAAATTTATCTAATCTGCAGTGTGTGACGTTATTCTGTGATAGTTCCTTTGTGAGTTAAGGGCTGAGCTGTCTGGAAGGCAAAGATGCTCAGTCTCTCACTTCAACAAGCTGGGGGATTCACAACTTTTGTAGCTGAAGGTTTTCTTGCTCTGTACTGCCAAGTGCAGTCTGAAGTTGGCAGAAACAAGTAAAGCAAGCTACTCAGTGCTGCAAGTTCTGCTACAAATAATCTCTGCTTAACTCCTTCAGTTCAATCCTATCTTTCACTTAAGCAAGGGAACAGTGAACTGGGCACTCCAGTTCTGAGAGCAGCCAAAGATGTCCGCAAGCATATTTTGTTCAGGACTCTTATTTGGGTCCTATTTACTTACCCTCAAAGAGTGATGACAGCAGTTGATTTGTAGCCTGAATAACAGGACATCTGAGCTTCACACAGTGCGAGAATCAATACTTTTTTTTCAATGCCTCTCAGCAGTTCTGTTGAGCATGAGCAGCTCAGAACAGAGCCCAGCCTTTCTGATGAGGTCTCTGCCCCCATTCACAGACAGCTGAACTATGTCCTGACCAGCTGCTAGACTACTGTAAACAGGTGGCACGTTCAGCCGCCCTGGTGAGTTTACCTACAACCCAGCAGCCCTGTCAGCCTCAAGCGGCAGCACTGCCAGGCCCTGGCTTTTAACCTTCATGCTGCAGGGTCAGCAGGTGGGCTGGAGCTGCTCCCTGTCTGCTCCTGCTGCTGGCTGTGCCTGCTGCAATCCTGCTGAGCTGTTCTCATCTCTGCAGTTGCCTGCAGGCCCAGCCCATGCAGCAGGAAGCGAGATGCAAACTTGGCACGTGGGCACGCAGTGATGGCTCCCACCTGCCAGTGCTGCGTGGGAGTGCAGCTGAGCAGCGTTTCAGAATCCAAACAGTGCAGTTGGAAATTCCTCCATCACCTAATTTATTTCTGATGTTCCTTCACTAAATGTTAAAAGTGGCACAACACAGCCATGTTTTATGTTTTCTTTGTCAATTGTTTAAACAATTGCAATGGCTATCTACTGGCCAGCAGTAGACACCTGGACTGCGCTGCACCTGCATACATAGAAACAATCAGTCCCTTTTTTTTTCTTGCATGAGTGAAACAGATTGCAGCCTAAAAGGGATCTGCAACTACACACTATGAAGAGCCTAGGAGACACAACAATTTTGATGTATCATCACAAATTACTAGTTTTAGCTAGCCAAAAAAGCTGAGAAACAATGACATGCTGAGAAACAATGACATCCTGAAGGCACTGCTATAGAGCTGAGATGCCATTTCAAACCTGTGCAGGTGAAGTCAAAACGAACCACTGGCTTTTTCCCCATCTCTGCTCTATAGTGCCTAGCAAAGAAAAAATTAATTAAAACTCAGATGTATGTAAAGAAAGGATTCAGTGGAAGAAAGGATTGAGAAATTCACAGCCAAATGTAAAAAAACAAAACAACAAAAACACAACACTGAAGTTCAGCTATTTGATCTGCAATGATTATGTGAGACCCAAGAATGTGAAATAAAGACTAGTTTTGATTTCTCCTCACAGGGAAGCAAGACAAATAAGGGGAAGTGAGAAAAGTTAAGAAGAACCCCAGGAAAGGAATAAATCTTCCAGCAGTGGATTGGAGGCAATATGCTGCAAAGGGTTTTTATTTAATCCCAGTGAAATTTGGGCTTCACAGTAATCATTTGTAGGCTGGAACCTGACAACATAGCAGGTATTATCTTAATCTATGTAACTTGCCTTCCACGCTGGCACTTATGCCTCCATATTAAGCAATCACAGAAAACTGTAGCCTACTGCATTCACTTTTGGATTTATAATGTAGCTAACGCATAATTATTTTTATACAGTACCTGACTACTTGAATTTTTATTTTTTATTATTATTTTTTTTAACAGACTGCTTCAAAATCTGCATGGAAAACTTGACACAACTACATCGGTATTCTGTTACTCTGCAACGTAAGAATCATTTCCTTGACAGACACAGCATACTTGGACATACATGGTAGCTGAATGCATAAAATATCACCAACAAAAAGGAGTAAATACTGACAAGGTGCATTTACAGAGCGTAATCTTAGAAACACACTACTCCTACTTGTCTCAGTGGGAGACAAGTGGGACAAGCATGTCTCAACTTTGATATTTTGGAAAAAATGAGAGGCAGTATGTAGTCCTTTTTAAACATTATTTTCTCTAAGCTGTTGGCAATCTCGTATCACCACAGAAAAGTTTAAGATTCCCCTTAATTACAGTCTGCCTGTCCACATCAGTGGGAGTTTTGTTGGCACCTTTCAGAAGATTAATCATGAGTTACACTGGGAGATACAGACTACAGCAGAGAGTGTTCATCTCAACTCACCTCCACAAAATCCTTGCAACCATCTCTTCCACTTTTGTGCTTAGCTATCCAGAGATTAACTGCACACAAGGATCCTTGAAGGAACAGATCTGTGATTTACCTATCAAGTAATAACATAATTTTTGCACTCCAAACCCCACATGGAAAACATTACATCTGATTCCCAAGTACTACTTTGTGGAAAGAAAGGTTAAATGGCTTGCTTGTGATTCTTTTACACACCAAGAATGAGAAGCAGAATCGAAAGTTCGATTCTCTGCTCCAAATACTCTCAGGAGAAAAGTATTTACCTCCCAGCTGGCAAACTCAGAGCTGTGCATACTGTGAATGTCACAGAAGTCAAATAAGGTTATGGCTTTTTGATCTTCACCACGATACCGTTGGCCACCCACACTTTTACTTGCAAGCACACAACGGAGTTCTGGTAACATGCTAGATAGACTTTAAAGAAGGAACAGTTGGCAAATCTGGTAAGCTGACCAGACAAAGTACAAATGGAAGGAGAGTAAATTATTAGCTAGATAGATAGGCCTTGAACCAGATCACTTCAGTAGATGCTAACTTTGTAATTCCCTCTTGCTCCTAAATGAACTTTGTTCTTGTAATGACTGACAGCTGATGCAGTGATAAGAGAATGAAGTCTATAAAAATCTGGCTGTAGCTTGGGAAGTTCTATTCGGGGCTCTTCCAACCTCCTCTGCCCACGGCTGCTCCTACAGTTGAAGTGGCAGCTCATACTGTGAAGATGCACTGTTTGAAAACTGTGGCATTCCTTTTATTCTTCTCACTACTGCTGTGTCAGGTAAGCACAGATAACTATTTGAAGTGCTAGTTCAAATGTCAGGCAGCAAAGAGGTGCATGAATGAGAGAAACTGGCAGGAGTCTGCAGTATGGGTAGAGCTCTTTTAGCAGATTCAGCATCCCAAAGAAGTAGAGCAACTGCCTAGTGAAGATGGGTTACTCTGCAAAGTAATTGAGCAAGTAACTGCCATCCCTCCCAAAGTAACTAAAATGTTGATTTTTAATAACTATTTCTTTAGGACTCGGATATAAGCAACCATACTTTAAGAGAGCAATGTCTGAAAACAAGAAAGATTTAAAGTCCTTCACTTAAAAATGTTTAAGATGATTGACCCGAGCATCAAAACGACCCCCTGCCTACTGCTGCTGCATGTTCCTGACAGTTGGCTGCAACTCTGTTCCAGGTGCACTGTGCTTCCCTGCACCAACCACAGCCTCTGCTCAGGCAGAAGCGGATGACGCCCTTCTGGAGAGGAGTCTCACTGAGACCTGTTGGAGCCTCATGTAGGGATAACAGTGAATGCATTACAATGCTATGCAGGTAAATAACCCTAATCAATATCGAAGCTCAGAGATGCTTGATACTGTGTCATGTAGAGGAAGCTCCTCCTTATTCTCAATCAAACAAGATATGGGATTAATTCTGTGCATAAAAGAAAAAGATGCCAGGAATAAGGATGGAGCAATAGATTCAGACCTCTTTTGTTAGCAGTACAAACAGACCAGAGTCCAAGTGCCCTTAATGACAAACCTCAGCCACTGCAATGCTACCCCAAAAAAGTCATCTCAAAAAAAAAAGAACACAGAACTCTAGACTGAATTTAGGTATTGGCTAAGAGGCCTTAAAATTAATCCTTCTTAAAGCCAATACTGTTCATTTTAAAGCATATATTAATTAATGGGGACTACTTAAGCTCTCAGATCAAAGAGAGGTAAAATACTAAAGCCAACATTCCTCAGTTGCCATGCACGCTAGGTATGAGTAAACTGTCCAAATACATATAAAAAGTGATGTTGAAGTTACTTAGCGACTGAAAGCTGATTTTGTGTGGCACCTACTGTACTCCTGCCAGAAAGCAAATGGAAGAGGAACAGAATACATACATCATCTACACGCAAATGCTACAGGAAAAGGTAGTCAGGCTCCTCTTCTGCATGCATTTGAAATGCTTCCTTTGGTTCTACCGACTGGCATGGATGAACTGTAACAGCAGCTACAGGAAGATAAATAGACAGAAAGGTGTCTCTTCTGCATAATTTGTCCACCACAATCTGACTATTTAGACCTGGGTAACACGTACCATGTCAGCGAGATCCAAAGCAGCACCACTGCGACAGCTGAGTAAGATGAGCACTGCTAGGGCCAGACAGACCTGTTTATGCCCTGCCAGTCTGAGCTGTCAGTGCCTGATGATGTTTTGTCCTCCAGGAAGAACCGCTGCTTCCTTAGAACGGCCTCCGAGTGACCTGCCATGAGGAACACCTGCCACTGTTACTGCTACCATGGCTCAGCTCTACTTGGGACATATTTATTGACCACTCAGAAGCTACGACAGCAAATCAGCAAAAAGTACATTCGACTTTCCTGTCATGAGAACTGGTAAAAGGACTTCAAAGAGATGGAGAGCATTTGCTCACTGAGGCTGTACCTCTGCAGCACGCACTGAGGATGACTCTGGCCAAGCTCAATAAAAGGACTCTGCATCTCATGTTTGTTTTGTTCTTTTTTTGTAATCGTTCATATATATATATATAAATATATTTTTTTATTATTATTATTATTTTTAAAGGAGTGTATTAAAAATTTATATTCAGCAAACTACCTGGATTTTTCCTTGCATCCTGTGACCAAAGTGTTTGGTGACAGCACATCAGGCATTTCAAGCAGAAGTGCTTATTTCAGAGTGGACTTTAGACATTTATCCTTCAACCTGGCAAGTGCGTAAAGTTGATCACGCTTCCATCTCATTTCAGTCTCAACAGCTGAACTCTTATCCGTACTTCAAATAAAGGCCTGTTAGAAGAGAGAGCAAACAAACTGATAATAATAGTGCTAGCAGATTCAATATACTAAATATATCTGGTGATAACTGGAAGAAGTATTTACTTTTAAATTATTTCTAATCAAAATTGCCTACGTCCCAAGCTGACCTCCCTGCCTGAAGAATCCTATTATTTCAACATACCTTTTATCAAAATTTTGACCAGGTAGGCGCTAACTCAAAGAGCTGAGAGAAACAAAGCTACTTTTGATTGACAAATATCAGCAGGGTCTGAGATATACTGAATGCATCTTCCCTTGTTCAAACCTTGATCAAAAAAGAAGACCTCTGCTTAAAAACACAGCAGCAGGGAGCAGACAGCCCACTCAACAGACAGGACCACTCTGAAGTTTAATACAGAAAATCTATTTGATATTTATTAAACTTAGTTTCTCCAGTTACAGTTTTGCATTGTACAAAGCATTTTAATGACACAGTAGTTAAAAAGATCTTTACAAATTGAAATGTGATACCCTTTTCTCCAAATATTTTAATTGCCATAAATTTGTTTAAAAATACACATTAAACGCATGTTTCAGACACTAAACTTTCTATAATCTCAATACCACAAAATACATAGAATATACTATACAGATGTGGAAAAAATCTAGTTAGTATATAATACTTTGCTCACCATTAACAGCTTTATTACGTGAAATGCACATACTGACTTAGAAATCCTAATTTTGAGCCCCAAAGTACCCTTTGAAATTTCAAATGTATTGCAACAAATAAAATCACAGTTGGTGTGTTTCTTTTAGGTTTTGGTTGAAGACAGATGCCTAAATATTCTGATAGAAACAAAACGCAACACGTGGACTCGTCATGTACAAAGTGTGAAACAGAGACACCCCATTAGTTACGAGCAGTACCTTTCTGTATGGTTCGTAAGGGCTTCGTTTATAAGCGACAGGTGAAAAGTTACCTTCCCTCACCCACAAACCCTCCCCCCAAAAAACCCTTCTTCATCAAATAATAATTTCAATTAAGATAAAGGATTTTTAATAAATATATAAGCACTTTATCCTCCATATACAAAATTTCTTAAAACAATTTAAAAGGGGGACCAGATACAAATGTCAGGAACTGTGCTTGCAAAAGTCATGCCCGGTCCTTAGAGTTGAGTTTCCAGATGTGTAACGTCAGTGCAGCCAAAAAGAAAGGCTGCAGAAGTTCTGTGCACCCAACGGCACCGATTCCCAGGGCAGCATATAAAAACCAAGTCAGGGAACACTGCATTCCAATTTGCCTGTATCAGCTCCAATAGCAGACGCAGAGCGGTACGACAGGGATAGGTACGTTTCCATTGAGTTTCCAGATGAAATTAAAACGTTTACATAAATATAGCCTATATAAACCCCAGTGCTGTAACACAGCATTTCAAATTGCTCAGTATGGTGTAATTCAATTGAAACTCAGCCGAGATGGGCAGAGAGCAAAGAACTAATGCGGTCGATGGCTGATCTAGCAAAGACCAGAGCTCCTGATGAGAGAAAAATGTCCCTACCACATAGCTGAGCCCTCCCTCCTTGTCTCCCCCCACCCCAACACTGCTGCTTTCAAATGGCATCATGGCATCAGAAACCAATTCCTTGAGAAGTAACACATCACGATTCCCTGATTGATTGCTTTTAGGTAACTTTCTCACTTTGGAGATTTGCCTCCTGGAATAGCTCTGTATTTGTCCGAGTTGGCCACCAAAAGCTTTGGCTAGTCTTCACACTTCAAGGTATCCAGCATTAACATACAGGTTTCCATAACACTGTTTTATTAGATGGAGTAATTCAAACTCTGACCAAAATATTTGTCAGAAACCTACAAATTTGGAAGTTGCTTACTCCCCAATGGGTAATTCAAACTCGACTTGCTCAGGCCCTTAACACAAATGCTGCGGTGACAGTAAATATCTGTTGGGTAAATGAAACATTAAATACAGCAAAGGTAGTCTCTCTTTCCGATAGTTTCCCATTTTGGAAAACTACACAACTATCCGCCTACGGCTTTATTTTACTTGCCCCGGGCAAGCACAACATCATTTCCATAAAGTAATGACTCTCTGTATGTTGGGGCCATTCATAAATACATTTCAGGGCTTTTTTTTCTTCTTTTTTTTCTTTTGTTATCACAGCAATCAAGCCTCAGCAATCTAAAGGAATATACATTGCACTCCTGTATAATATGCAAGATTTATCACCAGTAAGATGGTGACTCAGCACTCAATAAATAATATATCAATATAGTCAGTTGCACCATAATCTAAAAACAAGTATAACATATACTTTGGACAGACTGATTTCATATATATATATACATATATATTAAAAGACACATACAATACAAATTGCATACTGCCATCAAAAGCCAAGAAGAGCCATCCACACGCTCTACTTTATGGCTAATAGTTTCAAATCAAAATAAAAGTATCGGGCTGTTTTGCTCTGGTGTCCTGAAGATTTGACTATAAATATAAAGGGTTGCACCTTATCATCTAGGAACCTGCAGGCTCCACAGCAAATCCAAATAATAGTGATATCTGAGCAAGCCTAGTCTGATTAAGCCATTTTTAAGATTCATCAACTGGGACTGCGTTCAGGAAGGGGATTAAAATCACAGCATTGATATGTATTTGAGATACAATCGTTTAGGGAATCGTTGAGGAAGCTGGGAGCGAGGGATCCCCCCCTCAGCATCCCTGCAGCCTGCCTTGGCGCTGACGCCGTCTGCATTTCCACCACTGCTGTGCAGAGGTTACAAAAGGACAGAGTTGGTCTGTTTGTCTGCACTGTGGCATTGGGATGGAAGCATATTAAGTATTTGCTTTTTTTTTTTTTTTTTTTTTTTTTTATAGCTATGAAATCTGACAAAGCACACAACGTCTGTCTGACACAACGGTAAGTCCCAAATCAGATATGCTTTTGGAAGCGTGAAGTTTAAGTTTCTCTGATCGAAATAGCCACAGATGAGTAAGGCATTTCTTTTCAAATAAGAAGACCACTGCATATCTCCTGTACGGACAGAAAACTTGGGACAGCACTCCAGGGAACACTTCCCTGTGACAGACTCTGTCAGCCATTTCAGGTCCACATTTTGACACAACGTAGGAAGTCTTTCAGTTACGCGAAGACAATATTTTAAGACCCGCCGACACGGGGACAAGCGATACATTTTTTTAAGAGACAACTGTGTGTGACACCAAAAGGTATTTGTGGGACTCTATAAGGAA
Source organism: Meleagris gallopavo (assembly GCF_905368555.1). Taxonomy (NCBI): domain Eukaryota; kingdom Metazoa; phylum Chordata; class Aves; order Galliformes; family Phasianidae; genus Meleagris; species Meleagris gallopavo. The sequence continues at coordinate 16,645,415 of NC_139418.1, forward strand.
ATAAAAAAAGAAAACAAATTCCCAGAGATGGGACCATTCCTGCTTACAGTCATGGTCACTGTGCACAAAGGAGCAAGCCGAAAGCAGCCGCGCCGCCTGGTGCAGCACTACACAAAAAAATCAACTACGAATGCAACTTCTACAAAGGTATTTTTTATATAGCGTCAAAAGAGTGCTAGGCACTTTAGAGTATTAAAGGAAAAATTAGTTGACAGTGTCCCATTAACCAGGATGCAGAGTCTGAGGGTACAGAGTTCTGTCTCTAACAGCAAACACGAAAAGAAACGCCATCTTGCACAGTGATTCAATAAAAAGGATGCTCCAACCAGCAGACCTGATCGGTGATTCAGCTGTAACGGGAAAAGTCACAGGTCTGCTAACCAACCACGTGTTGGTTCGTACGCAGCAAAGCTCTTCTGGAAGTACAAAATACGTTGGAACGCAAAGGAAGCTCTACGAATATGCAGCTACCTTTTAGTAGGTTACTCATTTGCAAAACTCCTAAACTCTTAAAGCCCATAGGACATACTGCAGTACTAAGAGCGTAGAATTCTATTCCTTCTTTCGAGGTTGCCATGATTTTGGCACTTAACCACGACGACACAAAACTTTAGTGCAATAATTTTTCCTGAACGTGCGCGTTCATCTCTGGTACAGAATTAAGGGTTAAATGGGAGATAAAACAAAGCAGCATTCCGCAATCGCACTCCAAAATATTCAGAGCTTGATTCTTTAAAAGGAGACCATTGCAATGAGAAGTCAGTTCGCATGACAGACACTGGTGCTTTTAAAAAGGAAATGGAATTTTACCCAAGTACTGCAGAAGACCACTGCATACAGTACACCTGGTCCTGCTGTAAAACATCTTGTAAACAGTTCATAAAATCTTCATCTAAAAGTAAGGCATAAGGCACACCAGACATGTTAGGGGCACTAAGCAATACTGAAAGCAGTAGCATTTTAAACCTTTGACTCAGACAAGCACCTCACGTGGAAAGGTACTTTGGTTTACACGTTTCGGGAGCAGTCGACTGCAACTTCACAAACTATTTCTGTTGCACCAACTCAAACTTCCTCTCAAATGAATGTTCTGCTCCATCAAATGCATCAAACATGAATGGGACCTTCATTAATATGGGGTAAATACAAGTTTTAAATCCATTCTGCATCAAAACGATTAGACAACTTCCCTGTAATAGCAGGTGTGCTCCCCACCCCACAATGGCTGTTGCACTGTCATGCTGTAGTGTCCATTAACCATCAGACCCTAAAAGGAAAAAAATGGATCTCCATCTCTACTTAAGATTCCTGATTTTCCAGTCAATGAAAAAGATGCAAATGGCAGTTCTGGTAGGAATTTAACTACTGTTTGTTTTTGTTTTTGTTTTTTAAACCACAAAACTGCGGATTTTGCAAGTGTCAAAAAATGACAAGCAAGGAAACAAAATGCATTTTAAATGAAGAGATATAAAAAAGCACAAGATTGTCCATTTCAGAAACCTTTCCTATATGCATCGCACCTATCAGAAGTTCATTCCTACACCATTACTCTGATATTACATCAAATGCAAATTACTGCAATGTTTCGTGATTTGTTATAGTGTTAAATCAATGTTTTGAAACTGCCTTGAAAGCAACCCAAGTCAGATCCAGCTAAATATTTTTCCATATAAATTTCTTTAAAATTCATTTAAATGAAGTATTTTAATACGTAGAAGAATATCTGGAATTTTTCTATTTAGTACAAATTCTGCAATAATAAAACTCTAGCTGTCATTTATTAGTTGATTCATAGGCATTAGGCATGAAAAGTATGGTGTTTCTACACGTTAGAACCTATCAATCCTAATTCCTTTTACAGGTTCTACCACCACAAGACATTACAGAGTAACAAAGCTCACAAAGTACTTAAATAAAGTGTCTATGTTTAATTTTTCCTAAGTACTTGGAAGGGTAAATTTAGGGAAGAAACGGCTAAAAACTGCCCAAAACGGGGCTTTTCAAAATTAAAATTAAAAAATTAAAATAAATAGGATTTAAACCAACTATTTACGCATTATGACGGGAATTCCAATGACCCAATCTATCCATGATAGATTAGCAAAGCTACACCTTTATATGTCGCAAATTTAAAAATATTTAAATAACTTAAGAAGGGAATACTGAAGGAGTCCATTAACAAGATAATTTTGGGTTAAAACACAAAACACAAATCAGGATGGGAGACGTGTGAAAGCATTCCTTGCTCTTAGTGTCAACTAAGCAATGTGTTATGGCAGTCTTCCTTATTGACATGACACAGTGTTGTGGAGATAAATCAGAGGCAGCGAGAAAAACGTGTTCTATTTTCCATTCCTTCAGTTCAAATATCACTTGGCATCCAGGCGCAACCAGTGTAGTCCCTGACGGGTGTAACGCACTAGGTCTGTCATGATGCTTGAATTAAAAACCAGAGGGCCCATAGCTTTATCCAGTTCAGCAAAGAACTCTAAAACAACAGAAACACAGATTAGGCACAGTCTTTGGCATTGGCTGCTGTATGGGAAATACTGCACTCCCTAAAAGAACACCTTCTCAGCACAGAGCTTCCAGATAAAGGCAAAAGAAATGGAAGATGGCTGAATGATGGCAGAAGAAAAAGAAAGGAAAGAGGTCCTTTCTAGTCCATTGCTTTACTGTTTTGCAGAAGACAGGTTGCTAAGCATAATTACACTGTGGCCTTCTCCTCAAATGTGTATGTTCTCTTCAGCATTTCAGAAGAGGAAATGCACCAAGTTCTGCTTCCTACAGAGGACAGCTTACAGGAAATGCAAGATTTATTTACTTATTTATTTTAAGCATAGCTGGTAGGAAATGTTACATTTCCAACAACAATAATTGACAACCAAGACAGCCAGCTCAGGGCATCACTGTCATCAAAGGAATTACTTTCCATCTTCCTTTTGCAGAGGACCCAATTAAGTACCATTGTGCACTGTTAACCGTAACTCCAAAATTGAAAACCTGACAGAATTTAGCACAACATGCAAGCCTGAGGTTGTAACTTGCCTTTGCCTACCCTTACCTTTCTGTTCTTTAGACAGCTGTTCAGCTTGGTCCCAAATTTCAGTGGCATAGAGGAAGTTGGATGTAACTTGGACATAGCTGGCTGCCATCTGATGGATCCTCTGGGGGATCGTCACTGAAGACCCGCTCCCTGAAGGGTTGGCTGCCCCAGAAGAGTAATTTCCTGAATTCCCTGGAGACAGCTTTGGAGAGACCGGAGACGGCATACCAACAGGCTTGCTGCTCATCCAAAGAAAAACATTACATTGTAAAAGGCACGCACAGGTACGTCAGGTGCATCATGCAAACCTCTCTTCCTGCAGCTCAGAACATGGGATGCTAAAGCACTCCCACTTCACACACTGAGAAGTCAAGATTGGCCCTGCAACAAGTGAAAATCTCTGAGGTTCCTCCAGCTCCTGTATTTTAGCCTCACAGCCAAATCGATACGCAGCATCTTTCAATTAAATTCCTTGCTTAAATAACTTGAACCTTACATAGTAATAATGAAAAAATTAAAGCAGGGCAATTATACTGCCATTATATTTTCAAGTAACATGATACAAATCTGAAATGCCCTCCTAAAATTCTGTTTTTGTTTTTTTTTCTTTTCTTTTCTTTTTTTTTTTTTTAACTGAGTAATCTATAAAAAAAATCTGCTGTCATATTTCAAGAACAGAAGTAAATTGTTACACTATGGAAGAGCCAATCATGAAAGTACTTGTAGCCATCTGGGCTTCAAGTGCATCACTGCAGCACTAATAAAGCTATTGTTTTGAGAGAAAAAAGCATTATATAAAACAACTAACCACTGAGACAAGTGACCTGTGTGTTAAGGACACACTGAGGATTTTTTTGTTCATTCCTCCCAACAAGGAGTTGCCTGAGAATATTTCTGTACAGCAGTCTCTTATCAGAACACTTATCTGAACAACAGAATCAAAATCTAGACCTTAGAACAATTAGGAATTAGTTCAAAAGCAACCAAGGCTCAAAAAAGTGAAAGCTGCTCTTTGAGCACCTCAGACTCGCAGGTTATGTGGAAAATGAGCTATAAATGTAGAAATACAGGAAAACTTTTACTACCTACCTCCCCATACCAGGTGACGGTGCTTGAGAATTGTTATAGGAATTCTGTTGGGAAAAAATAAATTTCTCTTTATACCTCAGCTAATTATATTTTATCTAGTTGTTTAATTGGTCATTTCTGAACATGAGTTATCGTGGCTTTTCTTTTAAGCAATAATCAAAATCCCAAATAACATCAAAGCACTTTCAAAATTGGGAAAAACATCTCCTTCAGTGATGACTAAGACACAAATGAGCAAAGTTTTAACTTTGTTATATCAACAACAAGAAAATTATTTTAAAATTCTCTTTGAAGCCAACTAAATTTACTAAAAACAAAAGCTGCACCAAAATATTAATAGGAAGCTATCGTTAGGACCAGTGGGTTGATGACATTAGAGTCGTGCTGTATCCTCCCAGCTTTAAACTACGCAGCTTGAACGTACTTTCAAGGTCCAATCCTAAATTGGGGCATACTGGAAGTTCACATGCAGCAGTCTGAATACCAGGCAGAGGAATTTTAAGTGATGCAGACCTTCAATTTGATTAGTTTTTTAATATTTGAAGAAAATATATCTCCAATTACCTTCAGATGTTCAGTCAGAGTTTTAGAATATTTCAATGCACTTTCCTTTTTCAGTTTGAAAAGCCTTAGGTATAGTAGAGACTGGCACCGAAGACTAACCAAAGACAGAACAGCAAAACATTTATGGTTAAAGTCAAGCTTATCACAACATGCTGAAAGTCATGAAAGTCAATTGAGTTCCTGTGTTTTTAAAAGCTTTCTCTCTCAACAGTAAAAAGCCAACTGTCCAGCTGTAACTAGCAGAAGTCCCACACACCATCTTTACTTCTCAAGAAAGTAAAGAACAGTTTTGTGCCTTAAGCTGAAACTACAGTTTGCAGTGACTTTGCTGATACAGGTCATCTCCAGTTCTGAGCTCAGCTGACAACTCAAATTTACTTCCTTCAGAAGGAGTTCACTTATTTTTTTCTCACGTCAAGAGATACTGAGTCTGGTGCATTCTGCCATAGCTCCCTCTATTCTTTTCCACTGACACAGTCAGCTCAGTTTTGCTACTTGCTGCAGCCATTTAATTAACCCAGGAGGCAAGTGACAATTCTTAACAGCCATTCCAAGTTTTGCCATTTCACTGGGTGAACACACAGCAAGGACCCCAAATCTTTTTGCTGATACTCCACTCAAATCCAATAGAGAAGTTCACCTTTCCAAGAAATTTTCAAAGGAGAATCGTAAATTCATTCAATTGAGTAAAGCAGTGTGTGCTGATTATGTTAATTTACAAAAATTAAAGCCAAAACCAGACAACAGTTTGCTTGTTAATGCAATCTCAAAGTTTCCCAAAGCACTTAGGTCACAGCCCAACATCAGATGACTATGCAACCAACTCAATAGTAATCCATTATTTCTGAACCTTATAATTTACAAAGAGAGAAAATGAAGAGCTCAGTTCAGCAACAGCAATTTTATCAAAACATTAAGGATGATGAAATTCACAAAGGCACCTCTATCATTTTTAGCCACATTGACAACTTCATTGCATGCAACAGTCAACTGACCAATGACATCGCATTCTAAAACAAAAGCATTAACTGACGTAATGCTATGGAGCTGAAAAAAGTCAGTAATTTCCTCAATAGTTGAAATAGTTATCTGCTGTTGTTAACATGCTCCCCGTTCTGATTTACAGTAATCAATCCATAGCATCCACCGTTCTGTGTAGTCAAATGGAAAACTCCCATTTGGTTCAAAACACCTGAAAACTCAGTGTAAGACAGCATTTCATGGAGAGAAAGCAGTTTCAGTTAATCAGTGTGTAGTAAAAAGTTCAGGATACACGTACCAAAGCACTGCTAGCCTTTTATCTGCAGCCGTAGCATCCGGTGCCAAGTAATTCTTCAGTTTCATAGTGTACCTATAAACAAATTATCAACAAGAAAACAATCTATCAAGTAAACCACAAAATAAAATATCATACTATCATTTATCAGTCACCAAAGTTCTTATGAAATTCTAATTCCAATTCCTTCACTGTTTCAGATTTCTCCCTCAGACCCTAAACAGAGCATGGCTAGAAATAATTGGATATAGTTTTGCCCTGCACATGTTACAAATTGCTAAAGCATCAAGAACTCTGGAATAAAGGATCTCAACCTTCAAGAACACACTTTAAGCTCCAGTAACTGGAACAAAGTGGCAAGTGATCCGTTCTTAGTGGAGAGTAAGGGACGTCAAAAGTTAGTGGCAGAACATCAGTAAAACGTAGAAGCTCCCATTTCCAGCCCTCTTCCCCAACCATTTGAGTTTTGTATGTGCCCTACAGTGCTTACTTGATTAATTCCACAGTTTCTGAATACATAGGGAACGGGGACTTGGATTCCTGAGCATTTTTCTCCAATGCATTCCCACACTCAATGAACGACACTACTGCATCTAGGTAGTACACAGCCTTCTCAAACCTGTCAGACTGAGAAGATTGGGGAAAAAAAAAAAAAAAAAAAAAAGGGAAATATTGAAAGGAAATACCAGAAAGTTCTAGCACAGACAGGCAGCAACACAGCAAAAGCAGTAAACAAAACCCAGCATAACATTCAAACACTGGATAAACATTGCAGATTTACTTACCAATGCATCTGCATTATGTTTTAACTTCTTTGCTTCCTGTAAATAATGATCAGCTGAGTAAGTCCTACAATAGAAGACACATTTATGGACTCAGATCAGCTACACTGCACTTCCTTTTATGACATAAGTTTGTTAATGTTACAGCTTTCACTTCTGCCCCCTCTAACTCAAGTTACAATAACAGGAGTTACTGTATCAAAATCCCAGTCTTGTAGATCTGCAATTCAAAAATGAAGGCTCCTCTCTGCTACCAAAAACAACAACTGCTCACTGTGGGTGAAGCAGGCTCTGTTAAGAGAACAGGCAGACAGGCAGTAGTGATACTCTGAAAGGGTGCAATGGATATATCAACACTTAGAAACAGGACAACCCTGGAATATTAAGTCTACCACTGGGTCCACGCTCCACAGGAACACACAGGGCAGGCTGGATTTCCTCCTCTAGGAGTGCACTATCTGCCAAGTCAATGGTGCACAGAGCAGGCAGAGAAGCACATTGTTGCAGGAACAATACACAGATCTCAAGAACATAAACTAGCATTCAGTATCTTTTGTGAAGCAAATAGGACAACTCTCTTCTCCACAGAGAGCTCGCTGTGCTCCAAGATTAGCATCCCCAAGAAGGGAAAGGCACCCTCTGCCTTTCTTACCTGTCATCAAAAACAAGTTTTGCTCTTCTTGACTTTGAGCTCTCCGTAGATGGAGTAGAAACAGGAGGGCAGTTTGATGAATTGTTCAGAATCTTTTCCTGAAATGTCAAGATTTTTTTTTTTTTTTTTTTTTTTTTTAAGACAAAAAGCTATTTAATGTACACATTTTTCCCATGACTTTACACTCTATAAGCAATAAGGTCAGTTCTGTAGCTGCTTTAGCTGCCATTCACCATATAATAACACAGCTTCCCTGAGGCTTTCATCTCATGCTGGCACAGGGGAGACACAGAGGCTATAATTAAGCTGAGCCCTACTGCAGTAGGAGATCTCCCATATTGCTAAATCTTGATTTTCCACTCTGAAAAAAGAGGCTATATATACTTTTATTACTTCTCATGTCTTTCAACAATAAACTGCTGAATGTCTCTGGCTTGAAAAGATTAGTATTTCAGAAACACCATCTTCAGGAGAAATAACAGCTGTCCTCACAACATGCTGTCCTTGCTCCCCTTAATTTTACATAGCTCAGTGTGACACTTCAGGCTAAAGAAGGACACTAAAACATCCTGTGAATTCTAAATGAATCTGTCCTTACTAGCTCAACAGCATAAAGCAACTTCCCAGCTCCAGTGCACTTTCAGCTCTTTTGATTTATCATGACCAAAGGCCAACTACATAGAGTATTTCATAACCTGCCTTTTATCAGATCCTTGCTAATCAGAAGGATCTCGAAGTTGCAAGGCATTACACTTGCACAGCAATGCCCTCTCTACCAGTGTAACATAAAACACTACCAAACATGCAGGGAAATACAGGAAGAACATACTTCTTTAAAAAAGACATGACTAAGCATATTGAAAGTATGAAAAGCTAAGCATTAAACAAGTTAACAGCTGGTTTAGGGACAGTTCTGTACTGATGAATAAGGCAAGGCCAGAGCAGCAGCCTATGCTGCAAATCTGCTATCTACAGCCTTCTTGTAAGTGTAGACATCGATGCACACAACCTTCCCAGGTTTCTAAAATCTCACAGTAATGGCATGTAAATTAATCCAGCAGGTCTCCCAGTTTGAATATTGCATGAACTCCACCCTGATGACTAAGCTACTTTCTGCCATTGCTAATGGCAAGTTGCTGCTCTACTCCTCCTCAAATCAATTATCCTTCCTGAACACTTTATAGCACTCAAAGATTTGGAGTCCCAAAGATAAAAGTGAAATCCCTCCAACTCAAACATATTACACTCGAATCTGGCTATACAATAGAAACTGCTCTACACAGATACCCAGATGTCCTCAAAGTTAAATTCTATCCAGTAATGCATGCTTATATACTAATGAAAAAGCACGTTACATTTCATGACCTTACAATCTCATCATCTTATAATATTTTTGAAACCCACCAACTAAACATGTTCTTAATCTAAGTTGCTTAAAAAATGTTTTCTGCATCACCTTTTCAACAGTTTTCTCTACTTTAACCACAAAGAGCTCTGTACCTTCCTGAGCTGGAATCAGATGAACCTTTCTAGAATCCTAGGATGAAAAATAAGAGCCACAGCTTTGCATCTCAGCACTGTGCACAGACCCAGCTCCTGTCCTCCTTAAAATGAGGACAAGAAATGTACTTGCTCCAGCGACATAGGAGTAACCTCATTGTTCATTCTGGGTAAACAGATTTGTAGTGATATTTCTCATTAACAAATTAAACAGCAAATAAGCAGCATCTGTCATCAAAAGATGACTAAACTCACTTTAGTAATTAACATAAATATTTGGTAGGAATAAACATTAATATTCAACAATCTCTCCCAAGTTATTTTCCAATTTAGAGTCTTAAGCACCATGGCATGAAACAAGGCAAATCTGAAACCAATTACATTTCATCTTCAACTGCAAATTATTTAGATGACACTGTGCACATCAAACTGCAAAGCCAAGAAAGAAGTTCAAGGCACTCACAGAACAGGCCCTTTACCTTTGTTTCTTTAGCACTGCCAGAACCTTTCCCCTCCATCTTCTTCTGTTTAGAAGATGAGCTGCTTTTACCGCCACTGCTGCTGTCCTTACTAACATTGCTGCTGGACTTCAAGGATGACGACTGACTGACTGTCCTCTTCCGGGACCCGTGCTCTTGTTTGGAATCCTTCTGAAGGACTGGGGCAGCAGGAGATGGCAGTAAATCCTTCTCTTTAACAGCACTTGGTTTTAAAGACCTGGACAAAATGAATACATTCAGTTTTGATTTTTATTTTTCAAAATAGAAATAAACAAAAAATCCAACATCACTTTTTTTTTTTCTTTTAAATCAGACTCACACCCTTCCCCATTTAAGCCCTCCTCCTCCCCCCCAAAAAAAACACCAAGATTTTTAATGTTGAACGTAGCAAGACAGATTCAGAGGAAGAGAATAATCTCCACAGTAACTAGACGTTATGAAGCCTGATTGAACTAGTTTTCACCATTTTATCTGTTCTGACCTGAAAACGCAGAAGGCAAGTTCTAACCATAAAACCACATCCCTCAACAGTTCTTAAAAACACCCAAACACTTGTAATGTCAGAAATGAATGCCAGCGTTAGCGCCAGTCTGTCTATTGCAGACGAGTCAGCCTGACAGCTCAGAAAAAAGATGGCCCAGATAACAGTTCTCTAGAAGCCATCAGCCTTTTGGTACAGTCTTACCTTGGCTGCTGAGGACCCAGTTGCTAGTTCTGGCTTCCCTTTTCACAGAGAACAGTACAAGAAATAATTGTACGCAGTTTTTTAAAAACCACACTGTTGCATTTAACCAAGTGCCTTTCAGATAATCACACTAGCAACCAAAAAACATTAGGGGTAAAGGAAAAAAAACACGACAGACGAGCATCCATTTTTTCTACATTTCCTAACAAATACAAAGAAAGCATTTAACTCAGAAAGACTTCTGGCATCTGCAGCCAGAAGCTGCAGCTTCTCACACATTAGTAATTCAACAAATATTCACTGTAGAGAATTTTTTTTCCATGGTGTAATTATACCAGCTGTCAGTTGTTTGATCTGAAATAGTATATCAAAGGTGAACCCTTCATAGTAGGGTTTATTTAGTCAATGTTTTTGGTTACGGAAATGAATTTCCACCAACAACTAATGGAAACTTCAAAAAAAATGAGTCTGAAGAAATAGAAGCCACAAAATGTTACCCACTGATTAATAATAAGGAGACATTTTGTTGAGGAGGGAGGGGAAGAAGGTAAGGAAGAGGTGGAGATGGGCATCAGTCTTCTCTTTGATCACCCTGAGCCTTCAGTGCTGAAGAGACAGGCAAGATACTCACTCCCTATTGCTAGAAGTCTTGTGTCCTGATGGAGCTTTTTCTTCCAGTTTCGTTTTCTTGCTTTCACTGGCTCTGTTTTCATCCTCATTCTGAATACAGCAAACAAGAAACACATCCATATAACTGTCTACATTTAAAGCTTCACAGATACAGTAATTTTTCATATTTAACAGATTCAATTCAGTGGGCATCTTGCAGTGTACAGAATAAGATTTGTACAGGCCACAAAACCATTCCCTGAAGCATCTAGCTTGTATCAAATATTTGAAAAGTGGCAGTCTCAAGTTGTTTGATAACAAACATATCACTATGAAATACCAGGAAAATCTGCCAAAGGTTTTGGTACAAAATCAGATTTTATGCTGGGAAGTCAAATACAGGTGTCTTATGAATGCTAGAAACCTTAATAGTCTTTAAGTCTCCAAGAGATGCTGAAGACCACATTTTTATATAAACCTAATCCTAAAGTCAAAGGGTTTGCAGGGAATACAATCTGTTCTACTTCCAGGAACTGAAGCTACAGTGCTAACACACCTAAAGGTACAACCTTCTGCCTTTCACACATCACTCCGAAAGAAAATATTCAATATCCAATATTCCCTATTATAATGGCACAAGAATTATCCATTTTTTCTACACAGAATAGGTAGACAAAGTCATTTCTTAAATTATTGAGCCACTACAGTGAGGTATGACATAGGTTACTGGGCCATATGCTTAACCCCTGTAATGAGACAGTAGAAGGCTAAGACAACAGGCAAAATTTTATTTAAAATATTGTTACCTGTTTATGTTTCCTTTTGCCTTTTGTAGAACCTTTGTCAGAAGGCTGCTTCTGGGATTCTCTTGCATGCTTCTCTGGCACACTTTTCTTTTCCACTTTGGGCATATCAGCATCCTTGTAAGGCTTCCCTGGTATTCTTGATAAGAGGCTCAGGTCAATCTTCACAATAAGTGGGTACCTTTCATCAGGATCGCTGAGTGGTGAAAGAAGCTCTTTCTCTTCCATAGGAGAGAACATTCTTTGTCGAAAAAAGCTGTCATCCTCCTCCATGGAAGATTTAACAGGAGTCCTATTGCTCTCGGAGTATTTGGGTGTTTGTGATGAAGGAGGCAGGCTTTCGTTTTCATCTGAATCAGAGGATGAGGTATCTGTTTCTATGAATTCCCTGGATTTCTGGGCAGATTTGCTTGAAGCCTTGTATTTCTTCTTCTCTGCTGTAGGCCGAGGGGAAGATTTGGGCTCTTTCTTTATATTAGGCTTTCTGGAACCTTTAGTGGCTGCCTTGTGCCTGTTGGAAGGTATGTTTGTTGCCATGTCTACTGGGGTTTCGCTTTCTATTTTAAGACCTCCTCTAGGCTCTTCAACAGATGTCTTTTCTGCTTTCTTGGGCTGCTTTTTACCCACAGTCCTCCTCTGTGTTGAGCTGTCACTCTGGGCAGGTGATTTCTGCCTGCCACGACTGCTCTCTGAGCCCTTTTGGGTGGGTTTGGAATCTCGCCCTGGTGTTGAAGAAATCGAGTCCTTGGATCCACTTTGATCAGTGTACCCACTTCCTGCTCCCTGATCCCGTCCCTCTTTTTTGTAGCCTTGTGAGGATGGGATATTGCTGTCTACCGAAGAAGCTGGTGACACTTTATGTGAATTAACTTTGTTCAACCAGTTATCCAGTTGCCACTTGTTTGTTGGCGGTGGCTCTGGCTAAAAACATAAATTTTAAAAAAAGCTCTGTTAGATACAGTGTTTCACATGGCTTCCATCTTTTCTGCAGCTGAACTATGCTGCAAGCCAAAGCAAGAGGTGCACCCGAGCATCTGGGGTCATTAACTAATGAAAAATGCGTATAATTACAAATAGCAGTTCTCCTCTTCCTTCAACCAGAGGAGCTGCAACCCACAGGAAGCACTTGCTGCCACGGCTTTCCAGACTTAAAGCTACTGGTTTTTAAGCTACTGCTCCCATATCTTATTTCTGCACTCCAAGAGATAACTATGGTAAAAATCACCTCAAATAACAAACGAGTGCTTATAAATAACATCACTATCATATCCAATTACAGGTACTTTAGCAAAAGAATATTGAATGAATGCGGAAATAATTCTACACTCGACAGATGAAGTTCTTGTTAAAAAAAAAAAAAAGAGACTGAGAACATGTTCATTTTTTCTGCTTTTAAAACTCAGGATCAATGCCCAACCACAGCCCAGATGCGTGACAAACCCTACCTCAGGGGATGCACTCTGTGACGGTTCATTAGCTTCGCTATCACTGGAACTGCTTTCACTTTCAGAGTCAGATCCCGAACTGCTTTCAGATCCACTATGGCTGCTCGAGTCATCCCTTGAATTATCTGCTCCTTCACTGTTATGCTGTGAAGGTTCAGAACTACTGAAAACAAAAGGGAAGAAAAAAATGAACAAACATTACTCAGTGCACAAAGGCATCCTGGAAGTTCTTCCATTAGGAAGAATAAAATGTAATATTTTAAATAACATTTGCTAAAGAGTTCAACGCAGCTGAGCACCTTGTTCCCCTCCCCCCTTCACAAAGTTGTTAGTATAACTTGCAGAATACGTGTTATTTAGCCACTGATTAAACTCCAATCACCTTCTGTTTTAATCAAAGACAAACAACAGACACTGATTTTAGAAACTAGATCAAGCCAAGAGTGCTGACTGGACCAAACATCACTACTGTTGGATTGCAGCACAGAAAATAAAGGAATGCCTACCTTCCAGGTGTGCTCCTTGGCACTGTCTTATCACAGTCCTGCAATTAAAAAGAGCATGAGGCTTCTAGAAGTTGCATATATGCAATTATGTTGCAAAGTGTTGATTTAAAGTCTTAAAGATTTTAAATATTTAGACAGAAGTTTAAATTTCCCTGCCTTTTCCTTGTATAGAAGGAAAAATAAATCGGAGTTCTTTTATCCAAGCTTTTACCACAAATGTGTCATCTCAGAACCCTCTATATTCTGACAGTAGTTCTGAGATTTCCTATTTTCTCCACTCCCTCATACCATGTTTTAGAGCCAGATGATACAAATTTTTAGCATGCTATTCCAGAAATGTCCTATGTCTTAGTAGTTAACCAACTAAACGTACTATCTTCAAGTTTTCCATGTGAAAAAATACCAAACAGCAGAAGTGAGAACAGCAAAAAAAAGTAGTGTGGACTACTGCTGGGTAGCATAAATTCAACAGGTGTGTTTTATTCAGCACGTTGAATGCCTCTGGCTAGAGTTGCACAAAATTAATACCAACAAAGAGGGAAAAGGAGATGATAAAAATGAAGGAGCTTCTAGGCTCATGGTTACAGATACAACCTGGGAGTAAGAGACACACACAGCAGCTCTCATTCCAAACAGCTGCTGCATGGAACCATGCGTCCCACGCACTCTTTAGCCAGCACAGCAGAACACGAGGGGCTCTCTATGTGGCAGCCCCTCATGTGTGCGTTTGGAATAGACTCTGTTTTCATTTCACATTCAGAGAAAGCCCATTTGAAATCAAAGTATGACTCTGTAGGTACAAATGTACTGTTCTCACAAAACAGACGTTTTCCCCCAGATTTGCATTTTAGAATACCTGAAGTTTGTTTGAAAACTTGCTAACTATTTTTGTATCTCAATTGCAAATCCTCCTCTTAAGCTGTTCAGTTTGCTGTTGGTGTACTGAACACTGCTGAAGTAACAAACTGTCAATATACTTAGTATATTTTTCTGAAACTTGGGTATCTCACGAACATACCTGCTCTCCATCGCTGTCTTCACTACTGCTAAGTTTTAAGTCATCTTTCAACATACTAAATAAGTAAAAGGGAGAAAGTGAGACAAGTTTTTCCATGTACCTTAATTACATTCAAAGCATTCTTCTATATTCCAACAAGTTACTGTTTATACTACAGAGCTGGGTGTGTGGGTGAAATCCACAAGTTACCACTTAAAACATTTAACGTTTAAGAACAGCAAATTAAGTCATTCTTTAAAGAAAACTATGGACTGTTGTGCTTTGATTCCTTTGTTCATTCTTTTAAGTTTAGAAAGGAATTCTGACACGTTTTACTACTGCAGGAGGAGCTAAAACATCTGTGTTCAACCTCTTATACACAATAGCCAAAAATGCTGTTTTACATTGAATTAAGAAATGTAAGACTTGTGACTGCTTCCTGTCTAGTGGCAAAAACCCAACAGTTCTACAAGGTAAATTTTCTATTATTCTTCAAAGTATAATTACTCCTATTTATCCTAGTCATACATACACATACTATTTCATGATACTGAAAGTACAGGAACACAATGAAAACATAGTGGGGTATTTGTGCTTATTTAAAAACACCTTTATTACAAAAATAAAACATCTTACTCTGTCTGGTTCGATTCGCATCTGGAGAAAGAAGATAAGAAAGGATTAGAATAGTTCCCAATTTCACAGTACAGCTGTTCTAATCTGAAAAGAAACACTAACCTCAAGAATCTAGTTCCATATCTATTTTCCGCTGCTACCCTTATCAAAAGATGCCTTTATCTCATTTTTAATGCTTTTTGAACAGAGCACAGTCACTTAAACAGAAATTCTACTGACACAGCAAACATCTTCTCATCCCTCTTCCCATGCACCTCATTTCAACTAACGTTCAGTGCTAACTCCAGTTCTTGCATCTTCCTGCCTCCTCCCATCCTGGAACCAGCATAGCTCTTTCACAGAGGATTACACTGCTATAACAAAAGCAAAGCCAAATGATGAACTCCATTGCTACCACTTATTGAAGTGGCCGCGTATAAACATCTGAAACCTCATGTTTTCAGGAAACTGACTAAGTCTATAATAAATAAATAAAAAAAAAAAACTAGTCTTCAATTATTTTCCATTTCCTTCTCATATATCACATGTTTTTTAATCTTATTAATACTGAAAAATGTACACAGACAAGCAGAAAAGATAAACTTCATTTTGCAACTGCATCACAGCAAGTATTAACTTAGAATACCAGACCTCCAGGATCCAGAATCGCTTTCAATAAACATTCCATCAGCTGGTATGGACATTTTTGTTTGGAAGTAGTATTTAAACAGCACATAGTCAATTTTCAGGTATGAATAAGGCAGACTACAGTTAGAATCTTCCTGCTGCTTTTTATTTTTTCTTTCTGATGTATGATTAATGAAGCATAATGTTAGGTCTGTGTACACAACTAATAAAAATGCCTGTCAGTCACTAAGAGAATGAGTAGTACAAATTTAACTAGAGCCCAAACTTAATTTACCGCCTTCTCTAATAACAGAACAGTTCCTCATCCTATTTGTGCAACTGCAACAAGCTGCTTCCAGCTGACAGCTTAGCAGTGCACATGTTTGGTAAATCCTGCCCCATCCTGCCCTTTCTTACATGCTGATACCTTTCCAGTTCACAAGCCAATTCCTAAGGCCAAACTCCTGCTCAGCATCCTATAGCTGACAAGAGGGCAGGGAAACGAAGGAAGGCACAGTGCACTTGTTACTCACACCAACGCGCCATATTTGCACTACTGTCCCTGAAAATGGCTCGAAAACAGCTTTTTTTCCCCTGTCAGCTAAGTGCAAGCATGACAAAGAGTGTGCAAGAACCGACACGTTCTATTAAAGAAACAGCTACATTTAAAAATTGACTATTATTTGAGAAACGTTTTCTCAACTGCTACTTACGATTTGGATTGATGGCCATTGGATGTTTTTGATGAAGGATTATATCGTTCTAGAAGGAAAAAGAAACAAAGCTGTACACTTTTAAACTCAGACAGCAAAACAGTCACTCCGAAGTGGCCAGAAGTAAACAGGCTTAGCTAAACAAACTCAAGAATGGCCGAGTGAACAGGAGAAAGAGGGAGCAGCTGACGTCAGGTGCAGCCTCTCACAGATTGACCAAGTGAGCGGAGCAGAGACAGAATGCCAAGAGAAACAACCACTTTAATCAAGAAAATCTAGAAGGCTTTTTTAAATCGTTGCTGTCTAAACCAACACAAGCTTAATTTGTTTCTGAAGGTGTGAAAAACTGTTCTGCTTCTATCGAGGCAGGATAGCAGTGACTATCCTAAAGTAAAAGAGGTCTAGATTAGATTTTAGGAAGAAATTCCTTAGTCAGTGTGGGGAGGCCCTGGCACTGCTGCCAGAGAGCTGTGGGTGCCCCATCCCTGGAGGTGCCTGAGGCCAGGCTGGGTGGGGCCTGGGCAGCCTGGTCTGGTGGGAGGCTTGGAACTGGATGGGATCTTAGGTCCCTTAGAACCCAAACCATTCCGTGAAAATTATTCTGTTACCTTCTGCATGCTGAGTACAGGAGATCAATTGGCCTATCAAGATTTTTATCTGTTTCAGCATTCCTGCCCAGCTTTTTAGTGAATGAAGTCTTTACATCCAAAAAGCAAACTCATAAACCAAATCCTACGGTCAGAACGCATACTGATATAATCTGCTTTTCAGTCTGTCTCCTTTTTCCTTCCCTGTTCTTTAGTTCTAGTAAATTACTAAGCATAGCACAACAGAAACAAGACTTGAGGTTGTCAGAAGTCTCACAGAAAACTGAAACAGGAGCTGAGAAATGGTTCTGTGCTTTTATTTACCCCGCCTCTCTGATTACATACCTAAAGACCAGTTGTTTCCAGAATTTAAATCTATTGGCTAGCTTCATGGAATTAAATCTTAATTTGTTTTCCTAATTCCCCACTGTATTAGGTGTTTAGATTAAGCTGCTTTGAATACCTAAGAATAAACCATTCCGCTTTTACTATTTAATCTGCTTAATCAGTTTGACAGGGACCGGTAAGGCTGCTGGAAGGCAACAGCACAAATCTAATCCAGTTTTGCCAGATATGTTACCTGGTAAAATGCTCCATTTCAGTAATATTCAAAATGAAGATACAGTCAAATAGGAATAAAAGGTGTATTTGTTTAAAATCTGGAAATACATTCTGGGATAATGCACTCAAGAACATCAGCAACCCAACTTGAGTCCTTGATCAGTTCTCTTTGATTTTTATAGCCACAAAGTGAAAGTGGACAAGAAAAAGGAGAAAATGCATTGTGCTTCTTCTATTAAAATACGAACACATGCATTCTGTTGCTTTCCAATATGCCCAGGGGTTTTCTTTGTGGGTGTTTTGTTTTCACACTCAGCTATTTTCAATCAAATCAACCAAGGAAGCTTATTTTCAAAAAATAACAGCAAGTTAAAGATTCAATACTTCTTTTTTTTTTTTTTCCCTCCCCTTTTTTAGAAGTTATGAGTGAGTTACACAATAGTAATTAACTTTCCAGTTCTCAACAAGAAGCCACAAATAAAATTGTTTGTTTTGTAGGTCTTGAGGAAGTACGGACAATCTTTACATACGATCAATTCCATTTCCAGTCTGGAGAGCTCATTCTCTAAAAGCCTGACTTCTTAAGGGGTACTAAGAATACTCAATCGTAACAAAAAACACAGCACATAGGAAAGGAAGTTTAATGTACTTACTCTGTTCTCCAGTGCCAAAACTGGACTGTTGAGACTCCTAAGGGAATAAAAGATCACAGGAGTTTTTTCAAAGGGAATTTTAACGTATCAAAAACCATGCCATAATTAAGCTATTGTTCTGACTTTAAAGGATGGCACCTATCCCTTATAAAAAAACAAAACAAAACAAAACCAACACCTACTCCCAAAGAAAAACCAACATGCTAAAAACAAAACCCAGCTGTAACAACCAACCAGAAACACAGAGCCTTTATCTGGGCCCAAGCTGCCTTCACCAGCTGTGGCAGAGCAGCAAGCACATGGGAAGAGCACCTGAGATTCCTCATCCTTAGCTCATCTGTCCCACTGAGCCATCTGTCCCTGCCTGCTTGCTTTGAAGATGGGCCACGTGCAGTTGTCATACACAGTACCTGAAACTCCAGAAACACTGTGTTTGCAGAAGTTACCCTATCTTCCCTTTCTCATCTTCACCCCTCTGTCTTTGGTGAACAGCCAGATCCTCATGTAACTGGACAACCTGGCTGTACAAAAGCCAATAGACAGTGATAAATACCTGCCTGGATATATAATGGATTTGCTGTCTATGAATCTAGCCTTGAAAGATAAAGCCTTGCCAATTCGATCTTTGGTATTCCTGTTCCAGAAAACCCAGTTCTGCCTCCTGAAACATTACAGTACATTATCAAACACTTGAAACATTAAACTTTTTTTTTTAAATAAACAAATACACAGAGGGTACCAAAAACCTACTTCTAAGCTAGCGTGCCATTTTAAAATAGGACCTTCCTGACCTCCTTTTAAAATGAGGACAAATGCTGACCTTATGCATAAAAATTGAGAATATTTGAGTCAATTCACCAAGCTGACAGTGACAGTGAATTGCAGAGGTTTGGGGCACAGCTGCACAGCAGTCTTCTGAAACAGCCAGCTCAGTGATGTGATGCAGTTACGTATGCAATTTCCAAATGTAACTTTATAAACACACAAAAGCTCTACTTGGCAAGGCCTACAAATATCTAACTTCCTTTAACATTTTTATTTCAAAAGTGGCAGCAGTTGAAATAATGACTTGAACGAGCATTTTGTCAGTGGTGTAGAGAAAGAATGCAATCTTCTCAAAAACAAAACCTTTTAGAGAACTTCAAGATGTTTCAAATGCCCCTCATTTTACTAATTGAAAGAAGAGACATTAAAATTAACCTATATTTAAACTGCAGAGTCAAGATCAAGTTGTAGAAAAGTCTTCTTACTTCAAAAGAAAACAAAAGCCATACTCTCTTCAGAATACAAACTGATTCTTATCTTACACATAGGTTCAATGAGTGCAAGTATGATTCCTCAGTTTCCTTTTTCCTGTCAACTTAGACAAGTAGACAAGACCGATAAGACATAAGTAAAAAAGACCCTATAGTAATCAAAATACCCCATATGCAGAACAACTGTACTGTGCTGAGCACAGGGTGAGTAACTGGCACTGTTCTCACCAGCATACATACCATAAATTCTGCAGAAAGTGTCTGCCTCAATGCTCACCTCCGCCAGCCTCTTATTTTTAAGGCTTTATTCCAGTTAAGTGCACTTTAATGAGGTGTTACGTTTAAATGTGCAACTTCTTCCAAATAACTTGCCATCTATTTTGCCTTTGAATAAATATGTCTTTCAGAAACTCAAAGATTAATAAAGAAACAAACAGAAATACGTATTTTTTCAAGTCCAATTTCTTGAGAAAGAAGAAATTAAGAACATTTTAAAGGAAGGACATGCTTTTCACAAAAGCACAGCAGGCTGCTGCAGTTAGGTGGAAGACACTTCACCAGGTAACTAAATCAATGCTTGTACTCTGACACGAAATGGTGGTGGGATTAGAATAGCAGTTAGGTTCATAGCCAATTAGAATGGTAGTTAGGTATAGAATTCTTATCTGCACACTTTTGGTTTGGCTGTAGTGCAGGCTGTGGTGAATAGGACCCATTTCCATTTAATGCCTGACAACCCAGGTCAGACCTCACTTTCGGTTCTCAAAAGAAAGTTCTGGATTACAAGGCATCCACACAAGTGACCACTGCCTTCACAGCTACTTCAGCACAGGCACAGAGTGAGACACAGAGCACCTCTTCAGAGATGTCTGCAGGTCACAGCTCAGGTACACAGCCACAACAGCTGGCAGTGATGTCACGCTCCCTGCTTCACGATGGAAAGCTTCCACCCCCTAAGAAACAGCTGCATTTCTGGGTATATTTTACAAACACGCCAGTCCTCCTGCTCTGGAGTTTTTGACTGTGAGCCCATGGCTGTAAAAAGACTTACGTAGGATAAAATTATAGAGTGTTAGGTCATGGGATAACATTTTTATCAAGAGTCAGGAATCTGTTTTTCACAGCACTCATAAAACTTTTCACGACCTATTTTCATGAAGTTTTATCTTCTGATTCAAAGACTTCCTGATAATTACAGGATATATTTATAGTAATGCAGACAGGCCCCAGACGGGATGTTGGGTCCCTGCAAACACTCGCTGCACACAGGGAAAATCATCTTATGCCAGCAATCTTACACATAAAATCCACCTGTCCACCAAAATGAGCCGAATTTTCCAGGTGCAGGCAAAGTGTACCAGACTTTCTGCACACAAGAGGAATGCTGTGAAATGCTGCAGCACGTAACTTGTAAATAAACAGAATATTGAAGAAAATGAGATTTTCTAGAACAGCGTGGCTTGATTAAAGTAAACCAGTGCTGTGTTCAGCTCTCTGCTTTCTGTTCCGGGTCTGGGCTGTAGAAGCCTATGGCTCACTAACTTGCTGGAATTCTGAGAAATGCCACTGCCAAGAATGACAGAGGGGAGAAGGCAGAGGAAATTACAGACTTTGGAAATAGAGAATTTGACAAAGTTCCATGGCTAAGATGTGCAGCCACAAAATAAAAAAGCTGGCAAAAAGTCGAAAGACTCGGGGCAGCCATAAATGGAATTTTTTGCAAACTTAGTGAAGAAACACAATCCAGGTTGACAGATTCAAAAAGAAAAACACAGCCTCCCCTTTGTGTTCAGACGTCAAGAAGGCCGTGCAATCTTATGTAGTTCCTCTGCAGCACAGAGGCCTCTGTATCTCTGCACACCTTCCTTCCCTCCCCAGGACAAACAAGCACTGAGAGAAGAACGCTGACAACAAGGCTGCTGACACCAGAGCTGCCCATAGCTGTGGGCGATCCAGGAGTGGCAGTAACAGAACCATTTAGCCTCCCATCAGTCTGTGGGAGTTTGGTGGATGTGCACTTACAACACAGCCTGGAACCTTTGGCCAAAAAACAACCACGAGCTGTAGTTGGAGCCTTTTGGAAAGCTGTGTTCACCCACTGCTCTCCTGGGTAAATCACCCAGCTTCAACATTTCTCCCACCCTGAGGAAACTGTTACATTAACTTACGGCCAACCAGTCAAAATTACAGAACACCTTTCTTTTCAAACTAGATTGCTACAAAGAGTAATTCAACCTGCTTATCTTGGGGTTTAGAGCTGATTTTCAAATGGGAAAGTAAATACAAAAACATCTTCATGGTAAGAAGACTAGACAGTTGATGTCAAAGCATTTGTGTAACAGCACAATCTGTTTCGACAGATTTCATTAGAGATCTCAGGGAGAAAATTTTTAAAAAGTACTTCACTGAATGGTTTGGGAAACAATTTGGATCAAACAGGAAACACAGAGCAGTTAAATGGTGCTAAAAAACAGCAGTCTGGTCAGGAAAAGTGGAGCCTTCATGATGAGGAAGGCAACTTTTAAAAGGCAACCATCATAACTTCTGCAAGATGGCATCATGCCACATTAGCAACCCATTTTGGAGATATGTCGAGTCTTGAGAAGAATTGTATTCTCAAGTTAAATCAACTACTGTTAATCAGCAGATACAGGAAACAAAACATGATTTCATATATTAGTCAGCTACCTCAAACCAAACTGTACTTGCTAAAGTCACTACCCACAGCTACCTCCCCTGAACACTCATCAGGCCTACAAAATACTTCAGATTACAGAGCAGCATTTCAAGGCAAACAATCACTGATGCCAGTCTGACTGAAAGCACTGCTGCTGAGGATGCAAGATGCAGCCCTGGGGGGAGCAAGCAGCTGAGAGCTGAGAATAAGAACCCCTTCCTCAGAGGTGTCAGCTCAAGCAGATCTCTTGGAAATATGCCCATACTGCCAACAGCAGCAAAAAGCAATCTCCTTCAAATCAACAGCTTAAACACTTCAGTAGTTACTAAGCACAGGGGATGCTAGGAAGGCATCTTTCAGGGCAAGTGATCTCAGAATTCCTTTAGCAAGTGTCTGATTTGAAAACTTAACTTTTTTCTCGTAGTTGAAAAATTTAAGATCTAATAGCACTCTTAAGGGACCTCAAAATTATGAGGAAAGTTCAGTTTAAGCAGAAAAGTACATTTACATTTTTTAGCATTTACCTCTGCTTGCCAGATAAGAGGTAAGCAATGCTTGCTTCTGCACACAATAGTGCAAAGTGTTTTCTCCAACACTTTGGCATTTTAAAACTTTTAAAACTTCACAATTACCTTAAAGATGGTTTGAATTTATGAAATTAATTTTAATATAAGAAGGAAAGCTACCCCATATGTGTCTCTGCAAACCACTGTGTGTGTGTAAACCAGAGGAAACAAAATGGCATTCTTTTAAGAATGACAGTGCTGTGAAGTAAGACAAAGAGATTCAAGGTGTGGAAACAAACACAGAACTATACAGAATTCAATTTAAACGAGTTCCAAAATCTTGACCATTAAGAGGAGCTAATCTTTTAACAGCATTCAGTATTTGACCACAACACCGACCTTTGTTGGAAAAGGAAATTTTGATGGTTCAGTTTTGCAAGGTGTATGAATAGCAGTCAGTGGAGGAGGCCAAGAGTGGCTCATCTCCTGTAACCAGAACAAAAAAAAACCCAGCTATTAGCAAAGCAAAAGCACAAAGATTTCATGTTACAATCCTGATTCGAACGGTAACGGCCTTTCAATTTTCAGTTCACTGTTCATAATTCACTAAACTTTATACTCAAATCTTAATTTCCCGAACATATAATGAAGATTTTGCACAAAAATATTTCTACCCATGAAAACAGATAAGACATAGCAACAAAACAAGAAAGGCACAAATCAATGAAATTGGTCTGCCTGAACAGAAACTGAAGTCTGATCACTTCAGGCTGTGAAGAGTGTATGTGAGACAAAGGGTAAAAAGAAGAAACCTGGAAAAGGGAAGCACAGAAAGTTGGAAGACAAAAGTGAAAATCAAAAGCCTGAAGCCAGAAAGAAAGTATCTCGTGTTCACTCAGAGCATCTCCAATAACGGTGGAGTACTGAAGATCAGAGCAAGTAAGTTACTCAAATGCTCGTGAAGCATCCAATGATACCTTTGTGATAGCAGACATGAGAACAGGGTCACACGAGGAATAAAAAGATTTGAGAAAATAACGTAGGTAGAAAAGAAGGGTCTGCTGCTGCTGGGTAGAAAAAAATTATTATAACCTAAATTGATACTGGAATGAAAGGACTCTAGTTTGGTGGAAGAAATGGTTAATCCTGGGGAAAACAGCAAAGGGTTGGGACGGAAGAAAAGCAATTCAATGAGGATATCCAGGAGATGAGCATGCCCAGCACGCACAGTTCTGCTTCCAGTGTCCCCCAGTCTATCTGCTTTAGAGGATTAACTGAGGAGTCCTCCTGTAATGACTTGCAGTCAAACCAATTTGAAAGGACTAATCCAGTGCAGAGTACTTTCCACCTCCTTAGTAACGTTTGTGTATTCAACAAATAAGTTATGAACAAAAGCACAGAGAACTTACTTTCAGAATTTCATCCACGCAGCTCACATCACCAGATGCTGATGCCTAGAAATCAAAACTCAAGATTAATGTCTCCTAAAGCAGATTTTCTCTAAAAGATCCCAGGGGTATGAAGCAGTTAAAAATAAACTTCGGTCCTTATCATGATTCATCTAGACTCTATAGAGATACAAACAGATCTTGTTAATTCTTTTCAGCAACATTAATTTTAATATCAGATAGACTCAAATTTTTACAGGATGAGTCACATCCAGTTATGAAAAGCAAATACATCAGATCTATGAAACTGCCACAATAATCTCTTACTTTTCACTTGACAGTTAAAGCGATCTTAAGCAGTCAGGGATATTAAAAACTTCTGAGAGGGAAAAAAAACATAGCTTTCAATCATCCCTTGGAAGACTCGACTGTATAATACCTGAACTCAAATGGATGACCATGAATATGCAACAAGGCAAACTGCATTATGAAGTAAAACATAGATGACAGCACGAAAGTAGAAACAGCAATAACTGTGAAACTATAAATCGTTTACATCCCTGACACTACAAACAGGAAGGAAGCAAAGTTACTGCATGTTTTACTGCATCAACGTTGCACATGAAGTCTTTCAGAATATAGAAATAATTCATTTTCCAGCTCTCCTTACCTGTTTCCTGGATCTTATTTTGCTTTTTATTGAAATTCCAGGCACAAATGTTTTTTTTTTATTTTCTTTTTCTAGCCACAATTCAAGCAGTACAAGATGCAATGACATTTTATTATTAAGTAAGGCATCCTCCTTGTATGTGAGCTATAGTCAATGTCAGTGCCCAACAGTATTCTGGATTCAGCATACCTGATGAGAAGTCTGAACCTTTGTCATTTGGCATGCTTTGGGGATAGCTTATTTTGCTTAGGCAAAGCTATCTGTAAATTATTACATTCTTCAAATGAAAATCTGAGACAGGCAGATAGCATCACTTGTCTAAGGCAACATGGCTCACAGTAAAGACAATACATGCATACAGGTTGTCAAAATAGTTGTGAGTATCCCACTATTTTACCAACTTCTGACTATAATTTAAAGTACTCTAGGAAAACTTGTCAGTCTGGGTTAGGTTAGCCTTTCTCAGTACATCTCATAGGCTTTGCTTAACAAAAATCACAATATCCATACGGAAGAAGCATTTGTGCATTTCCCAGTGACAATACAGGTCTTCACTGCGAAAGTTTAAGATGCTTTACTTAATACAATATAAAATTTACTGCGAACAAAGTTTATTGAGACTTTAAAGAAGCTGGAAAATCCCAGCCCAAAGGGATTCACATTCAAGAATCCAGTAAATAACAACTTACATCGAGTGGTTGAGAAGGTATTTTCAGCTTGGTCAGATGTGCCTTGCTGCTAGGCTTCAGCTCGTTCACACCACTGCTGTGAGTCTGGCTGCTGTAGTGTTCGGAGGATAACTTTGGTTCCATGGATTCCTGCCCATCCATCGGCCTTACATAAGCAGTGGGTTTCTGTAACATTGAACTGGACTTGGACATGAGCGAAGGTGGAAAAGACTGGTTAGAGTGCTGTCCACTTGAGAATGAGGGCACACGTGAAGGAGAGTCCCAGTTGGCATCCGGATCCCGGGGAGATTTTGAGCGTTGATGTTCTTTGCTGTGATGATCACTTCCATGAGATCTCGAATGGCTGGAGCTTAATGAAGAAACAGCAGGTGGTTTCCCAGGGCTGGAAGAACGGGATTTGGAGTGTTCTGATCCATGCTGGCTTTTTTTGCGACTGCTGCTGCTGCTGTAGGAGTCACGGTCGTGCCTCTGGCCACTGCTGCTAGTGTTATTGCCACTGCCACGCTGACTGCTGTGGCCGCTCTGTAAACCCGAGGACCGTTTCTGAGATTGTGAGGAAGTGCTAGGTGCTGGTCCTACAGGAGTCCATTTGCTACTCTGATGTGAACTAGTATTATGTCTCTGATCACCAAAGAAACTTTGGTTTGATTTTTCATCTGCTGTTGATGGTACAGTAGGTTTGGGAATCCCAACAAGCTTTGGTAGCGATCTATCTCCTATAAGATCATCCATTTCATCATAATTACCAAGCATGCTCTGAATGCGACTAGATAATTTGTCTTCTTTGCTGGTCTGTGAAAATCATTAAAGAAAATGCAAATGCAAAACACAGCTTTAAAAGTCACAATTTCATTTTCAGTTAACTGACTTTACAACTATTGTAGTTAATCTAAATTTCAAGGCTAAGATCATGGCTAACATCCAAGGTTTTTTTTTTTTGCTAGTGTTTTTGATTCCCAGTTTTGTTCTTTAAACAGTAATTTCACACCCTGTGGCATGCAGAAAAGCTGTACTTCAGCAGCACTTCTCCTTTTCTTATGCTGATCTCTAATTACTGAAAAATCACATGGGCATTTTCCACCTCCCCCACCTCTGTTCACTGGCGAAGCTGTCGCTCCCGGTACAAACTGACTGCCCACAGATATCCATAATACCCATAAGGGCCACGTAAGGAACAGAGATTCCCCCATCATTAAGTCCCATGTTCTAAAACCTTTTAATATTATGAGAACAGCACCAGAGTACACCAACACCAGCTCAGAAGGATGGCAGGTAACCTGCCCAACTTCCCCTGTTGACAGAAACTCACCATAGGGGTCAACAGTACCACAGAGTTATTTCTCTATTTGACTGTCTGGAAATTGGAAGATATTTATTTTCAAAGTCTGTTTCTGATCTTTAATTTTTTTCCATTAATCCTTATTCTGCCTGTTTCATGTTGAATTCTCAAATGTTGAAAAGCCAACTAACTTAAAAAGCAGTAAACATCTGTCTGCTCTAACAAAGAAGTAACTAACAATTCTATTAAAACTTTGATCAAGTTTAACACTAAATGCAACTCTGCCCAGCTATCATTTTTTCATTTTATTTCATACGGCCTACAAAGTATCTGTGAAGAAAATTTATCCTTCAGTCTGGGAAGACACAAAAATACCCAGGACACAAAACTCAAAGAAAAGCATTACTGAAAGTATTGGTTTTTACAGAGCAGGAGAAAGGAAGTAAACTCAAATGTCAGCTGTATCTATTTATCAAAGACTACCATGGGCTGAATGCAAGAACTGCCACTAGCAAATAAAACATCACTTCTATGTGTTCTTCTCATAAATGCCCCTTTAAAACTGCTCTTAATTGCATATATCAAATAAGATCTCCAATAGAGATCCACCTCTAATTACCACTGTCTTAGCAGACACTGAGAAAACATCTGTCCATAGAAAATAACAACAAAATTCCTACATGCATAGAGGGGAAGGAACAGGAACAAAATACTTTGAAATACTTTACACTTATTTTGACAGTTTACAGAAAGAAAGCCAAATGAACTTCAGTGTTTTTTACTGATGCCCAATTCATACTTATTCTCTTAAAAATGAAGCTGCAGCTAAAAATCTATATGGCAAATAGAGTTTTTAGTCCCATGTATTAGAAGGTAAAGGAAACAGGCAAAAGCAAGTAGTCACCTAAGTGAGAAATATGACTGAAACGACCCAAAGATCCCTGTATTTAAAGCCCTACAGACAAACAGTCACAGTGACCCAATTCTCCCCAGCCAACCACAGTAATGCAATTCTTTCCTTCTCTGTCCATCTTTTTCTCCCTCAAAATTTTCTCTTTTCCCTGAAAGGCATATGTAGAGAATTACAGCTGACTTCAAATAAGTGGACAGAGCACTTTATAAACTCCGTTTTGTTATTTTCTTATATTCTAATTCTTATTCTGGGCAAAGAAAGTGGATTTATTTAATCTGCAGCCAAATTCTAGGCCTCTAGCCAAGTTTCAACAGGGATTTTAAGTAGTAGTTCCCTACAGCACCACTTAAAGTTGACCAGGAATAGCTGAAACAACACTAACTAGTGCTTCCAAGAACATATTGGTGGGCTGCATGCAAGATTTTAAGAACTGCAGACACGGTCACCGTAAGGTCTGTAATGCATTGGTCATACAAAGTTTTACTTAGTAGTAAGACAATATCAGCTAAACCTCTCCACTCAGTTACGTAATTTTTAATTGGTATTTATACTGGAATAACTTTTGTTGCCAACACAGTTATAGGAGTTCTTTCCTGAAAAACCAGTTGGGTTCTTTGCGTTGTTTCTTTTTTGCCCTCCAAATCAGTTTCACGGGATCCCAACCAGTTTTAGTTAGCTTCATACTTGTGGGATTTAGTTATCATGCACAGCAAAGGGAGGACAGGAATCAAACAACCACCTCAAGCTTCCCTCCCGCGGGAGAAAAGCCTTCAGTTCCAATGTTTGACCTCTTGCAAACAAAACTGTGATAAGGGAATGGTTTTGTTTTCAAAGTGAGTTTTGAACTATGTAATAAAAACCTTAAATAGTACCACTTAAATGACCACTGCAGCAGAAGCAAAGTAAAGATTAAAAAAAAAAATAAATTATACTGTTTCATTATCCCTTTCTTCACTTCAAAACAGTCCCTGCTTCATAAGCGTTAGTCCAAATCTGCCAACTAGTCCAAATACTTGTTTAAACACTGGTTAAGGTGCCAACCTAAAAAGATTTCAGATGAAATTAGACTTGAAGTACATATTTCCATACAATTGCTGCTACAAAAAAAAAAAAAAAAAAAAGCACTTGTAAAAATGGTATGAACTCACAACTTTGTAGGGTTCAGCAAAGAGAGGAGAGTTGGGCGGAAAGGCTTCTTCACCCTGCTGGATTTCCTGATTCCGCCTTTCCCTTTCTTTCATTCGCAGCACATTTCGGTCTTCACGGTTCATGTTGCTGCAAAAAACAACCAACAATTTCCTGGTCACAGAAGGAAAGAGGAGGGATGGCAGCACACAGTTACCCCTGTTTTGCTAAGAAATCTCAGGTAAAAACCCCCTCCTGACTGCAGCTCCTCAAAACTGAAAAGAAGTTTGTCCAGCTTAAACCATTTCACATTGAGAGCAGCTATAACCTACAATCTGTTTCTGACAGGGACAGTTTATGCAGTTAAATAAACAAATCACAGAGTCCTCAGGCAAACAACTGGAAGTTGGAGCCTTCAGCTTTGTTGGCACTGCGATGCAGCAGCCAGAGCTCGTCCAGGTTCCAGGAAACCCAGAAGGATCGCCCCTCTCGTAGCCCAGCAGACAGCACACATCACTTGACAATGTTCTCCTTCTGCAAAAATGCAGAGCAAAAAAAATAGAAATCTCACGTATTATAAATCTGCCTTGGAAGCCTGGTCTTGCTGCTTGCGTTAACAGCAATGTGTTGAGTTGTAGCAACACAAAATCTAAAAACAAGTCAGCAATGATTTCCTTTGAGGCTCACAAAGCACCAGGACTTACAGGAGTAAACAAAATAAGGGATAAATAACTCTTTTTGTATGTGCCATACTGTACTTCACATTAAGAGATTTATAAAAGCGCCTTCTTGTTCTACAAAATTACAGTAGGTGCTTCCAGAACACAAATACTGTTCCAATTTAAGTATAAAATGAAGGTGTCTGCTCACAAAGCCATTATTTCATATTTTCAGACAGCTGCCCGATTATTAAAAACGCAGCATTGTAAGCCTGCCCCAGAGCTCATCTGAAAGCTCTACAAAACCAGCTATTCCATTCTAGCCACCAACCACTCAGCTTTTTAAAAACCATTATTTGTGCTTTTCACCTTAAAATCATCTGAGCCTTTCACTGCAACTTCTTACTTACCCGGCTTCATTTTTTTCTACTGCTCTGTCTATAAAAAAAATCCACAGGGGCATCAAAACCAGGAGAAATCCCCAGAGAAAGCTTAAAGACTTGATGCTTTAGGGTGTGAGTTTGTTGCACTTCCCTGAAATACCTGCACTGTAAACAAGGTAAAAGCATCAGCATAATCCAACCTGAGGCTGACATCAACCTAGGAATGTGCTAACTTTTCACGTACATCTGAAAATCACTTCTTCTCCAATTGTGCTAAAATCAGCTGAACCCGTGCAAGTGCAAGTGAATGCAAGCCTGCCTGCTGAGGGAGGGCCCTGCACACTGCAGTGCAGCCAACCAACATAATTTTCACCCTAATGGCAAAATGTAAGCCTGCTTTGAAAGTTGGAGGTATAAACAGCTTTCTTTTCTCCTTCAGATTTCTCATATATCCAAGATTTAAACAGAAACAAATGTCAGACAATTATAGACAGTGACCTGTTAAAGCCAACCGTTAGGATCTGTGCCATTTTACTATCAAAAATGTCAGGCAGGGAGCAGAGAATCCTCACCCACCCTTGAGGAATTCATTCCCACAAAAGCACTAAGATGGTGAATCACGCACAGCTCTCCCTTTAGAAGATGATAATTACACTTTACAAGTAGAGAGTTACATTTTAACAGGAGGATCTCCACTAGCTCTTACACAGAGGAGCATCACCCTTCAAAACTGTATCAACATCTGTTGCAACTCTTTTGCTGAGGAAACAGCTCAGCATTCGTAACAGTGTCACACGGCAGGGACATTAAAGCAGGGACTCGGTTCAGTTCAGAGCTGCAGCAAAACCAGAGCTATCTGACTCTATCTGCAAAATTAGTTATCCAAAAATCAGCAAAGTGCTTTTCTTAGCACCCATCCCTGGCCTTGTGTAGCACACGGCAAATGATAAACCTCTCCATGAGCAGTCAGCTGGGCTGCATGGGGTGGGTTTACTTTATATTTTGTTATGGAGGAAGGAAGGGAGGGGAATCACTGATTTGAATGGGATCCAAATTAGACTTCTAGATCTACTCTTTCAGATCCCTACACAGAGATATTTCAAGCATCTCCAAGCTATTAAAATCACACCAGTAGAAAATATGTAAATAAATGGATTCAGTGCGTGTTGGTTTGGTGGGCTCTCACTCTGTATTCAGGACAATTCTTCAGTCACATTTATCTCCTGGTTGGACTGGATGATCTTGTAGGTCCTTTCCAACCTTGTGATTCTATGATTCTCTTACACAGCCACAAAACAGCAGATAACTTTGCCTTTGTTCATGAAAAACAAGCAGTAGTGGCACCCTGAAAAGCAAACAACAATGGCCTGCCAAGCAAATCAATACTGCTAGCAATTAACTTCAGCCTAAAGGAATTGCAGAAGTGGCTCTTCAGAACACATGCAATTATGCCCATTTTTGCAGTCTGCTCTCCAAAAATACATTGCTGTCATTGAGGAACAGCCATGCCCTGGCAGTGCAGCCCAGAGCTGTGGGTGCCCAGGGCTGGCTGGGCTCAGGGCAGCCTGTGCTGGGGGGCAGGCAGCCCACACCACCCTGGGGCTCGGGCTTCTCCTGGAGGGGGATAACAGCTGCCAAACCCCCGCCTCCCCGACCCATCCTGCAATGGGACCGCAGCTCTCTGCTCCTCCCTCCCTGCATGCCAGGCCTGGAAGCAGAAGACAAGAACTCATTGGTTTGTACCTGCTGCTATAAACAGGATCCTGCTATAATTTCCCTTTCCCTCTTCCTGGGAGGCCTGAGCGAATGTGAGAACTCCTAGTAGGATCACAGCCAGGCTAAGGGAGGCAAAACTAATGCCCTGCTGCAAGGACCAAAGTCACCTTAATTTCCACATCTGGAGAAAGAAAAGTGCAAAAATTAAAAGAAATTAGAGCACAGGCCTAAAGCACAGCACAGTATTTCCATTTTCAAAGTCTAACTCTACACTTTAGTCATTATCTTTGCACACAGGTCGCCACGCTGCACTCAGCACAGCGCACTCAGAATGTGATCTCAGCACGGAACTGAGCATCCAAATTCTGTGCCTATTCTCCAACTCAATTTGCAGAGCTGAAAGAAAGCAAGCAATTCAAGCAGGAAATTATCAGAAATGTCTGATACCAAAGTCATTTATGTCATTTATGTTAACTGTCAACTGCTGATTTAAATGGACTGAGCAGAGCATGATCCAACCCATCCATACCAGAAATGTCGTATATCCATATATTCTTGTATACCCATACAAGAAATTTTCATTTCTTGTAAAGGCAGTTTAGTGCTGCTGCTCACCCCAGCACACGAAGGCCGTGGCCTTGGCAATGGCTTCCTCAAGCAATTACAACCTTAGATTTTCCAAGCAGCATTATGGAACTGCTGCTCAGCCCTTCCCACCGCTCCAGCTCCGGGGTGTCAGGACCAAGCCCATGTATGGGAATTTTGGATCATGATCCCAGTTTAAGAATTAAAAAAAAAAAAAAAAGCCACCCACGCATCCCTGGAGTTTTACCAGCAGTGCTGTTGCAGAACAGAGTGCCTCGGCCAAATGCTGGGGAAGGTGCAGGACTCGCAGCCTGCCCTCTCATCCCCCCGAAGCACCTCGGGCATCAAAGCGCCGTCCTCACGCGAGTTCACCCGCGCCGCCCCAACAGCATCACCCCGTGCTCCTGCACTGCGCATGGCAGGCAGTGCCCACTGGGAGCCCTCCCTGCACACCACACAACAACAGTCCCAAACCCACGGCTGTTCAGTGTGGCTCTGGTGGATCTTCAAAGCGTGTTTACAGCACCAAGACTTCCTCCGAGACATCCTCATTTATATCAAGGGCTTTCTTTCCCCCTGTCTGAATCGGCTGCGTAAGCAACAGAAATCAAACAGCTCACGTATCCTGTACCAGCTATGGGCTGTGCTGAACACCAATTCTGTTTGGCAACATCTGCCCGTGAATGATAAAGTGTGTTCAGAGAGAGCAGGGAACAAACACCCGACGTGCAGCACTTCTGCAGGACGCAGCCAGCAGCACGACGTGCACACAGCTCCCACCACGGCTCTTCAAAGCAACCAAGCTGGAAATCCTGTTTATAACAAGGAATGATGTGTTTCACAAAGCACTTGAAAAACGGTAGAAACCGCTTCAACGCCACATCCAGCTCCCTTCCAGAGATACCTGTTGCTTATTTTGAGTATTCCTGTGCTTGTACATATCTCAGGAATTGCCCATTCTCCCAACTCACGCACCCAGTATGGCGTTGGTACTGAGCCAGTCACTGACATCACACAAACAATCCCCAAATTACTGTCAGCTCACTATGAATGTACTCGAATAGGAGCAGTAAGAAAGGAAGACGTTTAATAAAACAAACAATAAACAAAAAGAATAACCCTGCTCCACAAGAACAACAAAGCAAACACAGAAACACCGATGCACAGAACAGTAAAACACTCAGAACTCATCACTAACAAGGTAATACTTACCAAATAAAAGTGAAAAAGCAGTCTTAACTTACAGCTTTCTACACTACGGTAACGAAAAAGAGAACTGCTGAGAAAACCCACAAACCATTTCCTATACAAGTGCTCCAGCCCTGCACAGAGCAGCACAAACTCCAGGTGAAGTTTAAGGATAACCACAATCTCACAGATACAGAAGCACGACAACCACCCAAGCAGCCCTCACAGAGTTTTGGAACACTACCATAAGAAGTGACAGAGAATTTAAACAATATTTGTGTGTTAAGAAGCAGTAAAGGGAAAAAAAAAAAGAAAGCTTTAAAGGAATGAAGGGTTCCATTTTACTTCTCTCCCTCACACCTTTCAACACAATGGCTGAAGTTTTCCATCAGCTCTAGTTAATACAGCACTGGTATTCTGCCACAAGGGAGGGGTATTTAGTTTGGGATGGCTCCAAGTGCAAACGTTATCTGCTCAACGGGAGGAAAGGTTGGCTAAGCCAGAGGTGCTCTGCAGTTGGAGCTCAGCATCTATCCATCCATCCGTGGTGGGCACACGCAGCGAGGGCTCCAATGTGCCTGAACCATAACCTCATTTGGGTATTTTAATGAGAATGAAGATTTCCTTGTTTGTTTTTAAAACATGATCCCATTTCTAGTAGAGATATCCCCTCTTCCAAAGCTTCATCAGAAGGTCTGTGTTAATGGTAAAAAAAAAAAAAAATTAAAAAAAAAATACAACTGCATTGGTAACATAACACAAATACGAACCAGGTTTTCACCATTTTGATAAACTCAAATGTTTCTAATGTTTAACTATTCCATACTTCACAACAGTGAGATGACAAAGTACTGTAAGAGCTGAACACCTTTGCACATACAGCCAGGGTGGCAGAGCTTTTAAAAAAAAAAAAAAAAAAAAAAAAGAAGGGAAAAAGTTGCCTTGGGTTAGGTTAGGTTAATGTTTGATGAGAACTACCAGGGAGGAAAGAGCAGCTTGCTACAGGGCACTGCTCCTTCCTGATCAGCTCTGAAACTGCAAAAATCCCCAAGAAAGCACTATATGCCTGGGCTTGCCACTGCTCCTCAGACAGAGAACACAAATCCTTCACCACTCTTAGCTGAGGAAAACCTCTGCACTTCTATAAGAGCAGCTCATTAATTCCAGCGTCCCAGCCAAGTGAAGATGCAGGTAATTACATCCTGCTCCTTTAGTTCTGGCTGCCAGATTCCTCCCTCCAGTCCATAACATTGTTCTGGATTACCCAAGTATCAAAAAGCTAGCATGTTCTACTACTGAAAGTACCACCTTTCAATGATGGATACAAGAACTATCGTGATGACTGGTAACTCAGCACTGACTACAAAAAAAGGACTTGGGGATCCTTCAGAACTAAAAAGGCTCTGTAAGCATATTTTATTAGACAAGTTCAGGTGTGAGATGGATGTGTTACTCATTGCACCCAAGATCCAGCTCATAGATGCTAAGATAATATTTAGATTAAGATAAGCATCACCAATCGAATTTTAGACCCAAATAAAACAGGAAACTTCTCATTTCAGCAGCAGAGCTCATTTAAAAAGAAGTTTTAAGTTGTTCTCTAAAACACACTATTAAAATAGTCTAAAAATGTTTACATCCAAGAATTTACTGAAGGGTTGAGAGAACCCAAACCACTCCTTCTTTACAACTCCATATTCTGTGCAGCAGTATTACTGGGCGGTGAAAACACCTGGGTCCAACACCCTTTCCCCTGGATTAACTTTACACAGGCATTAGTGTTATTTTGTGCCACTGTTGAGGACGAGCTCTAAGAACAAAGCAGTGATTGCAGCTCATCCTCAGCTCAGCAAGGCACCCACGAAGGGGCTGCACATCGCCAGCCAGACTCCTGCATGAGGCTGGCAGCCAGCGTCCAAAGCACTGTTAGAAAGAAACGTGCCCTATCTCCTATTGAGAGAGGGGAAAAAAAAAAAAAAAAAAAGCAGATCTGAAGCAATCGGTTTTGCTCGGCTTTCTTTTCTCTATTCCTTTTATGGACAGGATGAGGCAGCAGCTGCCCGGCTCTCCCAGCTTTCTTTTCTTCCCAGGCAGTAGAGATGCTCACAGGCCACCAGCGTCAGTCCCTCCTTTTTGTCCTGTTACTACAGAAAAGGGTACAGAAAGAGGGAAATCCAACAACTGACAGCACAATGCCCTGCTCCCCCCTTCTCTTCCGGAGAATGCAAACAGCAGAGGAAGGGGTCATTCAGCCCCCAATGGACCACACGCACAGAGGGCGCAGCAGTGGCTCGGCAATAGGGACGGCACTTGGAAGGCAAAGATTGAAAACTGCGATGCAACAAAGCCATCATCTACCAAAACTGCCATTTCTGCACCTACCACAACTCCAAGCCAGGGCTCTGAGGCAGATCGGATAAAGAGGCTTCAACAACAAACTCCTGCAAGCTAAGCAAAGTTCATTTCTGCTGCAAAGTGCAGAAGAATTTCAACTTCACTTTTTCGGTATTTTCATTTGTTTGCTTTGTCTTGCTATAACAAAGCAACATTCAGGGATAAAACGTTTTCTTAACCAAGCCAATGAAATCCAGTTCTGATGGCTCACGTTCAGAAGACAAGAAGAAAGCAAGCACTACCGTGAGGATTCATTGCAGCAAAATTTTCCCTTCTGCTGAGAACACAATTTTGTTTCTCACACAAATCCCAATTCGACCCAATTTGATCTTTCATTTCTTCTCCTCCTTGCAGTGCTCAATCATGAGCAGATTCTACAATTCCCACGATGCAAAGATGGAGCACCATGAACACAAACCTTCTACGTGCAATTTCTTCATGCCCACACAGGCTAACCAAGCATATTATAATAGTTTCCCAACAATATTCTACAGTTTAATTGGATTGAAACTTAATAACAGAATTCCTGTGCCTACATGTTCTTCTGTTTAAACTTTGAAACAAAGACAATTGGTGTTCAAATTTTATTAAGCAATAGCTATTCAGAAATCCAGCATTAATCTGGCTATTAGAGTTCTGACTTCCTCACATTAATTTACTGTCTCATAAGGTCTCATTACATTTGAGTATTATAAACTCCACAGCATTAGGATTAAGAAAGGATCTTCCAGAAATTCTCTGATAAATACGTTCTGTATAAGATTTGAAGCAATACAGAACATTTTAACAAAGTGCCACCCGCCCAAACAAAGAGAGTGCTAAGGCAGAAGGGGAACATCAATCCATTACAAGGTTCACCTCCTCCTCCTGTTTTACAGAACTACAGAAGCAGGAGGAGTGAAAACATTATCACATACATTACGCAGGTTTAACTGCTATTTCCTCCAGTCCTACTGAAGGATCATCTGTCTTTTGTGCTTTTTCGCATGACATTTATCTTCCTATCATAACCAAGACTCAAGAATTCTGCTGCAGAACACGCTAAAAGAAACACAGTTTTGAGATGATAAATTCAGCCACTGCATTAAGCATCGAGGTCCTGTGTAACTGTTCCCAGCTGCACACCTTGCTCCACACACTGCACAAATACGAAGAGCATCTCTGCCCCTGCTCAGGGCTCCTTCAAGCACAGCTCTCCTTCTGAACACCGCTTTTACTTGATACATCTTCACAGCACAAGCATCAGTAACAAAACACTGGGGCTATTAACCCACCCCGTGCCCAGCCTTACTGAGGACTTTGCACAAAGAGTGCATTTCTCATCCGATGCAATCTTCAGGATCCACAAGTGCTTCAGGAAGCAGCTCACAAGCAGTAACTGAGCCGTGCAAGGCCAGTTCACGACAGCACGTCTCTCCTGCAGAGCTGGCCGTGCCATGGGCCAGCTGCCCCCTCCCCCACCTCCAGTCCCCCTTCAGCACCCTGCCCACTGCTGGCACTGCGCTCCCTTCAATGCGTTTCCTGGCTTTATTTCATATTTCTTTCAAAGTTCTTTTCACCACCCACCTGGGCAGGGCCGTGATGCAGCAGCCATGCTGTGCAGTGTCACCACATTCAGGCAGTGAGAGGCGGTGCTGCTGAGGCCCACTGCAGGTCCTGCTCCTCTGCAATCAGCAGCCCCTGTCCCTAGGGGCTTCTTCACAGGGTAACAGCAGCCATGAGGTGTCTTCCACAGAAGATACGTGCAGTTTTTGGTCTGCTCGGGTGCAAACTTAACTCCTTTGTGTGATAAACCAGCACAGGCATTGTGCACGCTGCTTCTGGGCTGCCACCCTTAACGCATTTCTAATTGGAGTTGAACAGCCCAACAAACAATACTGCAGAATGTACAATCCTAACGACATACATAAATTAAAATCAGCGAGACCCAATGAATCTTGCCACTAGAGAGAACGTTAAAACTTCCTCTGGTATGAAGTTAAGGAAATGGCCAAGCGGCCTTGCAAAACTCCTGCCAGAACTGGGCGGAATTTCGAAACCCTTAAAGCAACAGGCCGGGTTGGCCAGAGCCCCGCAGCTGCGTCAGTGTCTTACAAGGCACAAACCCCATCCACAGCGCCTCAGCTAACGGTACAACTGCTCCCAGGTGGGACAGGAATCACAGCACCTGCTCCCCCCACAGCCCACAGCCACGGGGGGGCAAAGCAGCTCAGCCCAGCAGCTCGGCCTTCCTCCCCTGTCTGGCACAGGAGGCACATTCTTACTGGTTTTGTCAATTAACTGCATCTACCTCCCGTTCAAAATCAGCACGGTACAAGCGAAGAGCAATTCTGGAATGTATGATTCACTGTTTTCTTACACATAATAATTTAAAAAATTATTAAACTGAGGTGCACACTGGGTTAAAACAGATCGCGTGCTCTGTGTTTGTACTTAGCAAGAAATCACCCCATGACACCAACCAATGAGATTCAAATGGTGTAGTTCTCTTAAACAGAAACCAAGATGAAAACGTACTCATTTTTGCCCACCTTTATTTTTCCTGTTTGGCAGAAACCCACCCCCAGAAGCACTCCACCTCTCTTCTGAAGGAACGTGTGCTGCTGGGTGCCCACAGCCCTGGGCTCTGACCCAGCACAACACGGCGCCCAGGCAGCACCGGGCTGATCAGCTGCAGGAAATGACACCGGGAACATCAGCATGTCTCACCTCGGTGTGCCTCCTGCTTCATGTGGCTGTAGGAGAACACGAGACTTTGTTCTTACAATTAGAGGAGCCAGAAATGAGAGAGAAAGGAAGTGAGAAAAGTCTTCCTCTAGGAGCTTATAGGCAATTAACAAACTTAAGCTGAAGACTGCTTGAACTCCCAGCAAAAAGCATTTCTGCTAATGTTGGCTAAGAATGCATCACAGCACAAACTCATTAAATATAATTGGTACAGATATTTCAGCAGAAGTAATCCAAGAAGAAACCTTTCACTCCACCTTCTCCAGGCTACCTACATTATCACTTCCACAGGTGTGAAATGGTTATCGCCACGTTCACAATGCCAACCCACCCTATCTGCATCGTAAGAACAAATCGAAACGCAGTGATTCCAAAACTTTACCGGGCACTTGGAAGCAATGCTGGACAGGAGCAGCAGCCCCACTACCTCACACCTACAGCCCACACAGCCCAGAGCAGCTATGCAGCATCCCAGCACCGGCACATCACCCACCGCTGCGCTGGAAGGCTCAACGTCAGTCTCAAAAAAGCAGCAAACAGAAAACAAAACAGAACAGCTAACATCAGCAGGCACCCACACACCCAAATACACAAACAAAGCCTGCCCCAAACAAACAAATCTGTCAGTAAGCTCCCTGCCATGCGGGACCACCCAGCACATCAAAAAGAGATGTAAGATAGTAAAAATATCATGCCCATCGTATCTCATCTTGTCCAATCTCTATGCCTGAAGGCCCCCAAAGTCAGGCAAGTAAAATAACTGTATCTGTATAAAATCAAACAATTTCCAATCACAGCAGCTTCCACTAAAGCTACTGTTTTCACTTACAACAAAACAGTCCCACCTGCTACACTAACTTCACCAAGCACTCCTCCTTTCAGACTCCTTTAATGCATTTTTACTCACTGTTTCCAATTTTTCAAGTTAAAAGCTCAATTTTTCACATTTGGACTTTGACCAAGCAATTTTTTAATGATC
Organism: Meleagris gallopavo; assembly: GCF_905368555.1. Taxonomy (NCBI): domain Eukaryota; kingdom Metazoa; phylum Chordata; class Aves; order Galliformes; family Phasianidae; genus Meleagris; species Meleagris gallopavo. The sequence goes on from NC_139418.1 coordinate 16,684,759, forward strand.
TTTGAATAAGGAAATGTTTATGCTAATAGCAATGGAAAACCAGTAATGAGATGTTCAGATTTTGTCAGAAAACTATGGTTTATATTCCTCTGCCCACAAAGACATAACACTGCACAAAATCATTTTGATGTGGCTTTTCTGGATTTCATTCTACCCTCCCATACAGGAAAAATTTTCTATTAGTTGCTCTGCAGCCAAGCTATACAAAGAGAATTGTGGACTCTTATCTCCTCATCCAACTTGCCTTAATGATTCGTGCACATCAAAGTCTGATTAAAACCAGTTAAGCACTTCCATCAACAAAATCCCTGTAACGTCTTCAGGAAATTAAATTAAATGCAGAAACAAGGCTATATATGCGAATACATAAAAGCGCACAATTTTTATCAGCTACTGAGCTTTCAGTAACATCAGAATAGCCAGTGACATACACGGAAGAACACATTTAGTATTCTGAAGTATAATTTATATAAAAATATTTAATATTTACATTGGCCTGCAGCAGTCATTTCAAACGGGCCGCCTGCAGCAGGACCTCAGTAAGGCGAGGAAAAGGGCACTGTGCATCTGACGGCTCCACGCAGCCCTACAGCACCACAGCAGCACCCACCATAAATGTCAGCTGCAGTAAATATCGCTGTCAGAGCTCGTCTCCAGATTTCTGCTGCTGGAGGACCAGTTACGCTCACATTGCCTTACATGGCTCCGGGGTGGCTGTGCGCTTATCTGCTGCCTGCCTGCGGGGAGCTGCCCGCCACCCCAGGGATGCGCGCTGGAGGAGCAGCAGAACGCCTCCTCTGCTCTCATATCCATGCTCTCTGTACTCGAAACACGCTTCTGTTCTTCGCGCTGCAGTTTTGTCACAGTTCAGCTCTTGAAAAGATTCCGATGTACCTGCAGTACCACAGTGAGATGGCAGGAGAGTCGGAGTTCAGCGGGGTGAGAATACAGAGTGTGAGAACCGAAGCTGCTGAGGAAAGAAGCTCACAGGGAGCACGCGCCACTTCACCTCGCTGCAACCCTAGCACCTGTGCTCAGGACAAGCTTAAACAATTCTTCCTGTCTGCAGAGCACCTTATAGCCAGTCACTGGTTAGACACACTGAGTTCTCAGCATTTAGTTCTAATAATTAAATTTATTTTCATTTTTTCTTAAGAACTGTAAAGCTTCATTTTGAAAAGCTAACTCGGGCAGGAATCAGAAGAGCAGCACAATGCTGCACTGCACACAATCCCTGTGCAAACATCTTCATAAAGACCCAAAGAGGGGAAATGTGGAGGCACGGCCAGGCGTGGAGCTGCCGTGGGGGTTGGATGGGGCAGGGGATGGAGAAACCCAGGCAGGTCAGGGTTGGGAAGCACTGAGGTTGGGAGATAGAAGCCTCTAATATCACTGTTGGGCAGGTCCTAATTGTGAGAGATATAAAACAGCACTATCATATATTAATTATAACTAATACTTAAAAAATGCAGATACAGCAGAGCAAAAAAGAAGCCACAAGACAGCAAGAAACGCACTGAAGTCTCCATTGTTGCCTTGTACCAACTTCGGAAATGCCCAGCTCTGCCCCAGCAATGACTGCCTGAAGAGGCCACTCTGGAAAAGAAGCAGGTGGTGCTCTAAAGAATATAAACACAGCATCACCTGTAGGGAAGGTCAGCAATGCCCACCGCCATCTGCGTGGCAAACAACATCAAGCAACATACAGTGCAATCCAATCACACCAAGCATCCAGCTTTGTTTCCTAAAGACTACAAAGTTATGGGGTACCAGAACCTGGATGGCCCCTCATTTTAACACCACACGTAGAAAAAACTTTAAAAGCACTGAGTTTGGAATTCACTGTGGTTTAATGCAGGTGCTCTCTGCCACAAGAAGAGGCACACACACACACAGTTCCCTTCTGCTCCTCCATGTCATGGGAATGTAGTTCTTCCTCTCTTCCAGACAGGTACCCAGAACTTGAGCAGTAACAGTAAAACTCCCAGTGCCCCACATGATGTTACGATGTGGAATACCGAAAACCATCAATCACAGAACCATGACACTCCACTGAAGAGCCACCAAACTCAGCAGCTGAGGACAGTTTCAAGCCCAGCTTAAAGGATACACATCTTAAAGCCACTTTCAGAAATTGCAGATAAGGAAGGAAACATCGGTCTTTTACATGAAAATAACCACAATACCAGCTTTAAGAGAGCTGCAGCATTATGCCAGCTGGCTGGCTGATACACATAGTCTTTATTCTGCCCTGTAATTGTAAGGAAATACATAGCAAGAGACTGCTCTGGCTTGGAGAGGAGTAGATTATCAGCAGTGAGAGAGCTGGGAGAAGTCTGTACTGAAAAACATGATCATTACAGGGTAACAACATTAGTAAAAATACACTGTTAATTTGTTTAGTTTTAAAACAAATTTTAAAGCAATTAAATTAGTGGACAACTAACATGTTTGAGTTATCAATAATTGTTTAATATCAGTAATCATGAATAAAAAAGAAGATTAACTCGATAAAGAGAGACCAATAAATGGGGTTTTTGAGCCGTTCAGCGAGGCAGGGCCGGTACCACGCCTCAACAGAACCAAGTGCAGGCAGACGTTAGTAATGAGCTGTTAACAGAAGAAAATTAGTTCAAGACTTCAGGGCAAGAACTTCTCTCATTCTGTGTTTGTACAGTTCAAGTACATGAGGGTTTTTTCCTCCTGTTGGTACCTGGTGCTATTAATAAACTGGGTTTCACATTCGTCAGCAGGAATAATTAACAAATCAAGTAAGAACAAGAGGCACCACAACTTGAAGAACTACAAGCTAACGCACTTGGGAAGCAGTACAGTTCACCACATTAGGGAAAAAAGGGAGGTTTGAAACAAAGTTGGAGAAAGAAACCTGGAAAGCAGTAAGAATTGGAGAGCCTGGGGAGATGGCAGGCACCAAAGGAGACGCGAGCGCGTGACGCAAACAATCCTGCAGCTAAATGGGAAAGTGGGATTCAGGACTGCACGTACGAAGCTGGCACGACACCAGGCGAGGAAGTGAGCCCTGCTCCCACTGCACTGCACTGCAAGGCACCGCCGTGGGTCACAGCCACCGCCCTCCCCTTCCCAGCACCGCCACAACAGGGCTACGCACCTCCAGTTACACAGCAACTGCAAGAGAAAATCCGTCTGCATTTCCAGAGGAAAAAAAAAGAAAAAAAAATGAGAAGCCTAAGAAGAGTACTGCTATAAAAATATTGGCTGACTAAACTCAGGAGAAAAGCTTTATGACAGGAAGGAGCCGGAGCCTCTGCAGTTATATTTCCTGAGCTGCGACAGAATCTCTAACATTTCACAAGGTAAAAGTCATCTTGTCAGCCCTGAGTAACTGCAGAAAAGGAACGACCCTGCAGAGAAGAGTAATTGCTAGATTAAGTTATTTCATCTTTGCTTTTGCAGTTCCATCAATTCACTTCCTTATTTTCTTGTTTTAATACAGCTAGCAATATATTTTACATACGTCATTAACACTGCTCTACCAAAGCCCAAACTCTTAAGCTTTCTGACTCGTTTTCAGACTCTTCATGCTATGGCCCCTCCATCTCCTCACAACTTGGAGGTTTTCTGCTTTAGAGACGATGGCACCAACATCAGCTGTTCCATGACACAAACTCCAAGAGGGACACTGAAAACAAATGAGCTGGGAGGCAGCAGACTTGGGTTTTGTTACTTCTCAGCCCCTGTCTGAAGGTAACTGTGAGCTTACAGTAATGGCAGAGAAGTCTGCCCGTAGAACAAAGCACACACATGTACAATCTGAAATTACTGCAGCAGAGAACAAACCTCACCGTCACTAAAATCTCAAATCTGTTCTGACACCCTCAGACCCCACACACGACGCTGTGTCACTTTCTCCCAGCTCTGCAAACACATTGCTGCCCACTAACGTGGCCTCCTAGAAGATCCTGGCACTCTTCCCCCACTTCCTAACAAGGACAAATCTGCCTGCAGGACAGCTGCCCATTTCACCTCTCAGCACTCAATGTTCAGCCTCAAACATGGGTATCACTTGCTGCTCTTTCTGCTCTCAATACAGCCTTCTGGTGACCTAAAGCAAAGGAAAAGACTAGTAACAACTACAAGGAACTCTCCAAACAAGAGAACGAGCAGGAGGGAAAAGAACAGAGGCGCAGAAGCAGTGATGAGCAGTTATGGCTGCTCTCACCAACACAGACAGCACTGGGCTTCCCCATCCACCAACCACCCGGTCGGAGTCGCGTCTGCTTCAACAGACACAGGGCACGGTTCTCTCTGCAGGTAACACACAAGCTGTGTGTCTTCAGTCACATCCGACATCCAGGAGCAACCACTGTGGAAAACAAAGTATAGCAGAGCACCTTTGGCAGCAGCTGGGAGCTAGAAAAGGAAGGAGGAACTCAAGTGTGCTTGCCAACTTATTATCTACCAACTGTGAGGTCAGGACAGACTTCTGCTGAAAGTATTTATTTACAAAACCTGAACAAAGCAAACTCTATGGTGTTTGCAGATTAAAAAAAAAAAAAAAAAGTGGCATTCTTTCATTAAATAGTTGGGTTATAACCAGGGAAAAACACATTCCATGTCACTAAAAAGACAACCAAGAAATATTTCACTGGATTTTTTATCAAGTTCACATCATTATAACTGGGAAGAATGCAAAACACACGAATATGATCTTTTTTTTTTTTTTGGTTGCTGTGTGGCTTCCTGAACAAAACTGATGAAGAAAATCAACCCCAGGTGCTCCATCTCACAATGTTTGAGAAAAGCAGTAACTAAGAGCTGGGAAGAAAATATCAGGGCTTTAATCTGCTTTTGAAGCTGGAGCTGAACTTTGCCGTGTTCTTTCATGACTAAGAACAGCGTTCAGCAGAGGAGGACTTGCTCTTGTACAATGCTATAAAGCAAATACAGTGCAGTTGGGAAATCATAAAAGATAATACTGACACATCAAGAAAGCCAAAATATTTGTGATGCCCAATGGAAAAATTTCCCTTCCTGCTACTGACAGCAAGAACTCCACAATCACCATCACGAGCGGTGTATAACTCACATACCATACCCACACAGTACCAACATGACTAAGGCTGTACATCGCACACCTTGCTGTGGCACAGGACACAACAGCAGCACTGTGCTTTTAATGGTGGTTCCCTCATTAGAGGAGATACTGAATGCCACTCCTTCCATCACTTGACTGGACCCTATTTCACAATAACGCTCCAGGCTGCACAGCACTCCCTCTCACAGTAAGGAGCTAGAGAAGCACTTCTGAGAAGTTCAGTAAGGAGAAGAGAGCTGGCAGCGTGGTGAAAATAAAGGCAGACGCTCGAGGAGAACAAGTTAATTTCCAAGAGTGTCAGTGCTGAGTAAGTGCCTGCTCTGCTCACAGGAGGCAAGTGGGAGGGCTGACTGACATCAGTGGGAACACAGCTCCGTCAGCGCCTTCATAAGGAAATGATCACACAGGAGTGCACTGGAGATGGGCTGTGAGAGGGGCCCACAGGAGGCACTGCTCTCATCGGGGTATCAGCATTGCAGATTAAGCTTGAGGCATGGGTGTAAGCACTCAGGTGAGAGGAAGTCATGAAGTTTGCCACTTTCCCATTTAAAGATGCAAACGGAACAGTAAGCAACTGAAAGCACTGAGCTCTGCAGCACAGCACCCAACAGCACCGACTGAAAAAAACAACATCTCGTCAACTCGGGTTCAGGAATGTTAGGTGACAGCTCTCCCGATCACAGAGCATAACGCCATCCTCATCGCGGGCGATGCTTTACGTAACAGCGATACCACACCAAAGGCCCGCAGCCCCTTCCGAGCTGTGCAGTCCCTGTGCCCGGCGATCCGCCGTGCCCGCAGCGGCACTCAGAGCCCCCGGCCCTGCCCCTTCCCACAGCCGCTCGGTGCCGAAAACGGAGCGAAGGGGAAGGAACAAAGCCCCGAGATGGGCTCAGAAGAAGGATTAAACCCCGCGGCCGGAGAGGAGGCTGCGCCGGCCCCAGCGGGACCGGGAGCACCCGGCGGCGTCAAGAGCAGACATTTTAGCAGCGGCCCAAGGGGTTCCGCTCCCCGAAGGGTCGGGGATCGCCGGCGCGCCCCGCGATGCCCGCCCGCCCGGTGCCGGAGGGACCGGCGCTGCCCGGGGCGGGCACAAATGGGGGCGGCGGGGCCGGGAGGAGGGCAGCGCCGGGCAGGGGCCGCCCGGGGCGCGGAGCCGCCGCCGGATCCCGGCCCGCCCCGCCGTGGCTCCGATCCCCGCGGGAGGCGCTGCCCGGCCCGGCGCGTCCCCACCCCCGGCCGCGTCTCACCTCCGTTCGCCGCTCCGCTAGGCCCGGATCATTTCCTGGCTGCCGCCACCGGCCCGCCGGGCGGAGAGGAGGAGGAGGATGAGGAGGAGGAGGGGTGCGAGGAGCCCCGAGGGAGCGGAGGGCGAGAGGCAGGCCCGGCCACAGGCGCGGGACGAGGCCCGGGGCGGGAGGAGCGGCTCACAGACGGGAGGCGACGGCGGCTCCCCAGGGCTCCCGCCGCTCCATCGCGGGGTCCGGGGCCGGGCTGGCGGCGAGACGAGCTCGGGGTGGGCTGGCGACGTCGGCCTGGGCGGCCCTGGGCCCGGCTCCGGCTGCCGCCCGCCCTGCGCCCGTCCTGCCGGGCCGCGGCTCCTCCCGCAGCCGGGCACTCGCGCTTCCCGGCAGCCCCCGCGCCGCCGCAGCCCCGCGCCGCTCACGTGACCCGCCGACGGTTTTGGGGGGGGGGAAGAGACTCCGCAGACACGTGACCACGCCGAGCGGCGTTACGTCACGTCGTGTCACGTCGCGTCACGTGACGTCACGGGCCGCACCGCACCCCGGGAGCGGGGATGAAGCCCCGCTTACGGGACTCGTCTTCACTCCACGTCATTGCGAGGCTCCGCCCCGCCCTCAGCACCGCCCCCCGGGCGTCCTCACGTCTCCTCCACGTCACCGCGCCTTCATCCAGGCCGCGTCGCACCGTTACCGCCCGGCACGCGTTCCTCTAAGGGCAGATCTCAGCCCCAGAACGGATTCCCGTCAGGCGGGGCGCGGTACAATTCTCACAACCTCGCCCGGACCGCGCTCAGTGCCGCCACGTGCGGGCAGCGACGGCTCCCGGCTCGGGGTCTGGGCGCCACAGCACGGCGGTACGGAGCGCGGCTCAGACCCGAAATAACGGGCGGGAGCGCAGCCACCACCTCGGGACGCGGATTCGCCCGAGGAACGGCTCTTCCACATGGGAGAACTTTTAAAATAATTTCCAAAGTCGGTGATTGTGGAAAAGCCTGCAAGTTTAAACTATGTAAAAGTTCCCGTGTAAAACAAAAATAAACACATTCAGACCTGGTTTGTGGAAGATGGTTTCAAGTGCAGCAGAACGCAGTTCTACTTCGTGTTCATACTAAAAAGTACACGTTAAAGTGTGCAAATAAAATGCAGCAAATTCTAAAAAAAAAAAAAAAAAAAAATCTTGCACAAGTGTAATTTAAATCCCAGCATCTAAATAGAATCATAGAATTGCTCAGATTGGAAAAGACCCTCAAGATCATCAAGTCCAACCACAACCTGACCGTACTGCCCCAACTCTTAACAACCTCTGCTGAATCACGGCCCCGAGCACCACATCCAGATGGAGGCTCTGACTGCAGGGAACCTTCCTGCAGAGACGCTGTAAAAACATCCAATAGAGCTAAGCCTGGCGCCACCTGAAATGGATCAACTGTTGTTACTGGCAGTTAAATGTGAGCTCAGTTATGAAACCAAGATATGACCAACATTACTACAAAATATGATGATATGAGGATGAACTCTGCCCTGTCTCAAAGTTAAGTGCAAACAGCTTCCCTACTCTATGGAGGTGGGGAGGGCACAGGCAGCTTCTCTGAGAAAGTAACGCTGCACTGTAAATAGAGGAGCAGCAAGTAACCAAGGTGCTTCATTCCTGTTACGTCTCAATCATGTCTTTAAAGTTATATTTTGACAGTGGCATTTTTGGGGTATCACCTCTCAAGCTGTGTAACTTCTCAATTCTGTGTAACGTTTTTATTCCTAACACCTCTTCCCACACGCACGCTTTTTTTTTTTTTTTAGAACACATCTTGAACAAAATTAGACTGAAGATCTGCCTGACCCCACTCCTATCTCAGCGTCTGGTTAGAGATTCATCTTGGATAAATGTGACTTCATGAGGCTCAGGTACATGGAATGATTTTTGTATAAAACAAATCCACTCAATAGCTTTACACTAGAATATCAGGTTTCCCCCCTTCTTCTGCTCTCCTATCACTCAGCAGTATTTTTCCTTGAAATGCAATGCCTTTTCCTGAGGCTGTTTTTCTACCAAACTGCATCAATTGCTTCACTTCAATTAGTGATAGCAGCTTTACTTGAAATAGGAAGGATTAAATTGAACCTGTTCCAACATACACAACTCTCGTGTAAAAATATACGTGCTCAGTAAATAATTTCAGAGAAGGGAGGGTTACTTTGTTTGCTATCTATTAATGCCTTTCTGTACTTAGCCTAGAACTCTGAAAGACGGTAATTAAAGAAATACCTGTCAAAAATAATTGGAATTGAAGCATCTTGTGACAAATTATCAGGATACAGTGTGTTGAAAGGTGAACTGGTAAGGAAGGCTCTTCATATGCTGTTGGGTTTTAATCTGTAAAACAAGATACACAAACATAAACTCATGAAAATAAAATGTTGTACTTAAAAGTAAATACTCAGTGTGAGAGTAGATAGCTTTGTGGCTGGTCTGGGACTTTATCAGCTCCAGGCAGTACTTGATATGCAGTTAAAGCAGTAAGACACCTCAGTCTCCCCACTCATAACCCAACAGTGCACTAGAAATTAACGTTTCATTAATGTCATCTGTAATTACATTGCCTTTTCATACCTCCTGCTAACAGAACATAACATACACAAGGATTTCCTTTTGCCTTGGTGAATGGACCCAGCTGGCTGCAGAAACTGTAAATAGAAGTACAACCCCTGAACTTAGCGACTTGCTTCAGCACTTAGCAAGCTGTTTGACAATCATCAACTTTCCTTTCTTGGCGGAGATGAGTTAATGAGGAATATCACTACACTTCTGATGAACCACCTACACAAATACTAGCAGCATTACAGATTGCAGAAACAAACATACAACACGATCTTAATAGGGCAGCAAAGATAACTGAGACTTGATCCCTTGTCCCCTCCCTCCTAATTAACTGCTGTTCCTCATCACAGTCCCCCTTCACATCCACACTGCTGCTACTGCTGCTCAGCTCCTCAACGCCACCCAAAATGAGAGCCTGTAATCTCTGCACATGGTCTCCATGAAATGGGCATCATGTCCTCTTCCAGCAGTCCCCAAGCATCCCAACAAACTGCTCCAGTCATCACAGTTTGCCAAAGCTGTCACAGGGCTGGGATTAGGGTCAGCTCTAAGAATACAACTCTCCAAATGCCTTCTCCCTACCACCACCACCTCTTCCACACTTTACTACTGCATCACTTACATTTTGATTGCCATTAAGCATAAACTTAGAAAGCACTGTTTAATAATTTATTAACTTTTTCCCATTAAATAGTACATTCACTAAGGAGGACTTCAATTTTCTGTTAATTTTATTTACAAGTCTGCAGCGTTCTGTAAAACACAGTAATGATAACAGACTAAAACACACAACATATATATTTTCAAACATTTAAATATAAGCACAGTTTATTCAAAAGTAATACTACACACTGCATTTTCCATAAAAATATAAAAAATAGTTACTATATTTTACCTAAATCAAGATATTTAAGAATTCTTCCACATGTGATGTCCCCTCCCAAAAAAAAGGGAACTCCAACAATAAGAAATCCAGGAGACAACATCCCAAATTAGAATACGAATGCCGACTGCTCAAATCCACCAAAAGAACACAGAAGTTTCAATCTGTAACCAGCAGTAATAATGTTCTGCAGTATACATGGGATTTTTCTTTGCATCCATTTGCATCTCCTGTTCCAGATTCTCACAGAGACATATGCACTCACATAAATGATGGACTGATCATACTGCAGACCATAATGCCAGTCACCACGTGCCCAACAACACAGATTGACAGTCTCACGTTACACAACTTATTATTATTTTTTTTTTTTGCAAAAATATCAAAAGGGAAACTTTCTCCTTTGGGAATTCCTTTTAAAGACAACTCTTCTCCTCACTGAGTATTCAGTGAAAATAGCCTTCCTCTCTCCTAAAAATAGTGCCATCTTTGTTTGTTACTACCACTTCTACTGACTATTCTACACTGAAAGCTAATAGTTCTGAAACACACCTATTCAAGCCCTTCTTTCAATAGGATACAAGTGATTTACAAAAAAAGGCACAAAGATGAAACTCCTAAGCAGCATCAGTCAATCCTTCCATCGGGCACTGCTCCTCTTTCTTACACAGACATCGCTGCAAGAGACACTGTCTCAGCAAAGCACTACAAATACATGAACTGTGGAAACAGGCAAAGCCTCTGTACAGTACAAGTAGTATATTCATCATTAACAAAGGAACGCTATTGAAAGTTTTATGTTGCAAGTAAGATTCAACCTGGAAGCATCGGGAAAAGCCACCAGAAAAAAGCTCAGCAGCATATATTCGTTAACAGTGAGATGGAAGGTCCTCTCTGTGCAACTGTGCATTCCATTTCAACAATGACAGTGCACAACAGGCAGCAGTGTGAAGCTTTTGCTTCTAATAGTTTAGAGGATTTTCTAAATGTAAGAGAAGTTGCCATAAACAGAGTAGCAGAATATGATGCACAGCATGATCTGAAATAAAAAGATTTTGCTTTCCAGCACGTAAACATCCAGGTTACTGGGCCTTCGCTCATATAAACAAATCTGATGATAGACTTTTAAACTAAAAAAGTAAGATTTCCCATAAAATGATAAACCTCAAAAACACTCTTTCAGTAAGTTTCACATGTCACTTAATACCTTTCATGTCCTATGAATGACACAGAACATTTAGAAAGTTTTAGCAGTAGAAATGTTGACCAGTTAAACTGTTTGGCAACCACGTGCTCAAAACCTCTTTGAAGAATGTTATAATTCACTCAGAAACAGTTCTTCCCTGTAACACATTATTTCTTCTTCTTTTTCTTTGGTGGCTCATCATCAGAACTACTGTCTGTGCTGCTACTGCTACTGCTGGAGGAACTGGAATCTGATTCAAACTCCGAAGATGAGGAAGTACTACTCGAGGATGGAGAAGATGAGGATGTGGAGGAGCTCTCATCACTGTCACTATCAGAAGAAGAGGAGGTAGAAGAATCATCACTGTCAGATGAGGAATCACTAGCTGAACTGTCACTGCTGCTGCTGCTGGAACTTGTAACACTTTTAGATCTGAAAGAAAACAAATACACAGATGAGAACAGTTCTGCTACAGAGAGAGTGCCCTTTATACTCTGTTGTAATCCAAAGATCAATTAATTGGTCTGAACATTTCCAGGCCTGAAAATTTAAGAATCTTCCCTCCCTCCTTATCCTCCCAGCTCCTGCCTTTATTCTGAAAGAACAAATGTTGGCTATTTGAGCAACAGCAGAATGACACCACGCATGTGAAGTAAGATGGCCCATAGAACATCAAAGTGAATGCAGGACTACAGGGAAAAAAGGTAAGTTTGAAAGTTGGCAAGGCTTTTAGGAACATCTAGTGACTTCATTGGCCTACCTCAACACAGGAACAACATTGCAGAAAAAGCATGAATGTGCTGTACTGCTAAAGCTTCAGGCAGAAATTAAAGACTGGATGCCTAGAACTGTAATAACAAGTGAAATTTTGGCTATGTAAGTGTTGGTGGAAATTTCATCAATGATTTCACAAATGTTAGAATTGTGCTCAATCTGTTCCTAGATTACTCCTGTCTAAAGGAGCCAAGCTTTCTGCAATTACACGGTGCTTATATTTGCAGGGTAGGAGAGAAGGTATGGAAACAGTCCAGGTTAAAGACATTAGGAACACTGGAAAGTGTGTTTGTGCATGCTCTGCAACTTCATTTATTCTCCCTCCATTTCTAGCCCTTTCAGTAAGACAGCTGTTCTCAAGATCAAGGTCTTTAACACAACATAAACGAACCACTGAAGTTTTTCTAATACATCTGCCATCTCTTATCTCTCTTCCTCTGTGCAGATATAATGGCTGTTTATTAAAAAACCCAAAAGGTCTGGCTAAATATAGACTTTTTGCTGATGTAAAATTAGTCGCAAAATGAGAGAAAAATGAGACTATTCTAAACTGACACTTGGCATTTTCCGTGCAAACTGTTTCCATCTGAACAGCTTCACTGACTCATTTATATGGGCAAGAATCTAACAAAGGATGCCCCAGTGACTTTAATCCTTGCCCTGCCCCAGTCATCTTTCACACCAAATACATAGAAGCAGTTCCTGGACCTTCAGTATTCAGGTCGTATTCTGAAACCTATTCATAAAAACACCAGATGTAACACTTCAAACTTCCACCTAGAGGAAACAATAGCTACGTCTATAAGAAAAGCAGCAAGCAGATACTTGCTTGCAGATGATGCAATATTGGCCGCCGATACTTACAGAAGGAAGATGGTCATGGGATCAAGTAAAATTCACCTATTTTACCTTGTCCTGATTAGGTAAGGTGACATCCTCGATGCTAACGATTGGTAGATTCCAGATTTGTGGGTACACCACTGGAAAAGCACAACATTTCTCCAGCAGATAAGCATTCATTCACCTCACAACAAGCTCGTAAGTGTTAAGAAACTCATGAGTTTCCATGCACAAATCATGGAACAACTGCTGCATTTTGTAATGTACGTTACCATTCTTCTCAGACTTTATCCTTTCTAACTCCATCTAAATCATCTAACAACCTCCAGTGATTTTAACACGCTACTTAAATCAGATCTACAACGTTGAGCACAATTAGCTGGATGTTTACGTGCTGTGTGGCCTGAAGGAACGAGTGAATTAGGACACAATTTTACCCCTTAGACAGTTGGAGTTGTACATCATTCATAAAAAAAAAAAGCCCTCCATGAAGGGGGCTTTCAATTAACAAATGAAGCAATGATGAAGCCAACACAGAAGCCAACTCTGTGCCACATAAGGTTACAGCACTGTACAAGAGCAGTTTTGCCCATTCCTGCTTTTCTGGTTAAGCCTGTAGGTTACTGCTGCTATCAAAACAAACACACACTATGGAAAAGGTTTGTGCTCTCTGCCAGAACCCAAAACTTTGGCTTTTTTTTTTTTCCTTTAAATCTGGAACCTGCATATTTAATGGCAATGCTTTGCTGAGTTTTCTGCATTTAATTTTTCCTGGATCACAACAAAGAGACATAAATCCCACACTGTCTCAAAAGGAATTTATATTGCTGGATTTCATACTTGCATAAAAACAGGATACCAATTCAAAGAGTACAGAAGTTTCAGGGGAAAAAAAATGGCTGAACAACTTCCTACCACAAATCCTTCTGCTCTTTTTTAAATCTGGCAGCAGTTCAGGGCTCAAATCCTCTGAAATACAGAATGCCAAATTGAGGACTGCAGCACACGAGAAAGCTGAGGAAGGAAGAATTATGAACTCCATTGTTTAGAAATCAGTTGGATTTATGACCTCACCATTTCCAGGTAATTCCAACAATAAATGGACACTGCTGATAAACAGCCCCTCAGTAATCCTGATCAGCATCTCAGTTCTGCTATCAAGTACTCCAATAAAGCCAGATGTAACAACAGCTTCATATAAAGGCATGTTTTTAAAAACTGCTGTGAACAGCTGACACACAAAGCAAAAGGCTTTTTCTCAAAAACCTCCTGAAAATGTTTTTAGATCAGATTTAGAGACAGAGGACAGGCTACTAAATGCAAAGAGACAACGAGATGGTTGTTGTAGAGACATGCCCCGTGTGTCAAAACTAATGCTCAGCAGGAGCACTACTGCCAGGGCTCAAGCTGCTCCTGAAAGGGTTCTGCTAGTAGAGATTGAAGTGGATTCCCAAAGTAGCATTACTACAGATTTAAAGGAGGAAGAATGTCCTAAGAATTTTTGGCTCAAATTACTATTTCTTTTCCAGGAGTGAAGAGGAATGGGAGGCGGGGTGGGAACAGAATATTTACCTCCCAGATTTTTTATTATTATTATTCTCAAGATACTTATTCCATTCTCTAAACAAAACTTCAGAGACACAGCTGTTAAGAAAAGGGGATGCAAACAACAAACAGAAGAGCAAGACAGATAGGTGGAACAAGTACATACTACAAACAGTATGCTGTTCTTGCACATTTAACTACTTGATGAACTTTGAGGCAAAAGCGGGAAGATTTCTACTAAAGCAAAATCACAAAGAGATAAAAGCATCAGTATGAGAAAAAAAAAGAAACAAAAAACAACACAAGACAAAGAATTTAAGAGTTTTTGGAGAGGGAAGAGTAGAAATTCTCCCAAATATGTGCTATACAAACATCTGTAAAGAGGCTAAAAGCAGCAGCGTCAGTCAGCATTCACAATTTTGCCTTTCAGTTTCTATACACACCCCTTCCAAATTTCCTGCTGCAACAACCAAGTGCAAGATCACACACTGAAACAGCTGCACATCTTGCCATCATTACCCACATACCTTTTTTTCTTGGTCTTCCTTTCTGCAGTACTTTCTCCAGTGCTAATTAGAAGGGAAAAACAATGCCTTTAGTTAATGCATAGGAAAAGGAAATATTTAGCAGCACAGTGGAGCTGAGTTCAATATCAGTAAACTGTTATCCCACTGGCAGAGAGCTGTGCTGCCCAAAACTCATTCAGTATGCATTTTCAATCATTTTTCAAAGTTGAAGGAATATCTACAAATCCAGGACAGAAAAAAAAAAAAAGCAATTCATCTCTAATTTTCTGTGGTAAGTATGCTTTATTCTTTACTTTTTTCTTTGTACTATACAGACATCTTGGGATAGGAAAAGCAGAGGGGGTAAGGATACAGAGAAGTCCTGTGCACCCATATTTCACAATAACTGAATTGACTGAAACAAAGGATTAGAGGATGAAATTAGCCTGCAGCTTTCATCACGTTTTTCACAGGCACAAAAGGCACAGAACAATCATTTATATTGACCCTACCAGCAACTTGTCATTCATATTCCCATATATTCATACACTCACTGCAGGTTTTAGTAGTAAATACCACAGAACAAAGTTTCTTTTAACAAACTATCTTAGAGGTTTTCACCAGTCATCAATTTCAGATTTCAGATTTTTTTTCCCCCTCTAAATATTTCAGTTAAATTTACCAGTTGCATCCTTTTCACAATTGACTATCAGAATACAGCACGTAACTTAGCCTGGAATTGAATTAAACTGATTAAAGTCATTCCTCATCACGTATTTACAAGGTACTTAATGCACCTCTGATACATAAGGAGGTTGTATGCTCTTTCACAAAGAAGGATACCTTTTCCTCAGCTGAAATTATTATTGAAAGCCATCTTAAGTACACAGAACAGAAAGCACGTAAATTGTAAGAGCTGCTAATACTTCACATTTAGAAATCAGAAAGCAGTATTTGTCGAGAAAGACTCCAGAGAAGGGTAGGAACAAGAAAACATTAAGCATAAGCTACATTATTTCAATAGAAGTACTCAGTGCCATTTGCACGCTGGCAAAATGAAATTTTGCACATTTGTATTTTCATACTACCATTATGAAAATATCACAATTATTACACAGAGGAGTTTTCCACACCCTCACAAAATCCTGTAGGCAAGAGGATAATTCATTAAACTCCAAACTCTGAACCAAGTTTGAATCTCTCCTATATCTCCGCATGTTATTAACATTCCCATTATGAAGGCTGTAGAACCCTCCCACAGGCAGCCAGGTACCAGAGCCACTGTGAGCACACAGTCACCCTCTGAAGCACCTTTAGGAAGGCCTGCAACTGAGCCAGGCTGCCGTGGGACAGCTCTGTGCCTCCCTCTGAGCTTTAACTCACATAAACCCAGGAGTTTGCTTCTCTATGAAACTACACAACTGAGAGTGGTTGATCCCCTGCAGATCAAACAAAGCTGCTCCACTACACCTGGTTATTTTCCCCGAGGCACCAATGTGTTTGCAGAGCCATAAATAAAGCTGCAGCATTCTGGTTTCAGTTCAAAGTGGCAGCAGTCCTCCAAAACGCCTCGAAAGGAAGCAAGTTTTAGATCCTAAGCACTTAGGCTCTAGGAGTGCTTATCTACACTACTAGAGGATTAAAATTGTTTCACGGTTACTCACTGAATCAGAATTTATTTCAAAATTAAGCATTTTATAGTACTCTTAACACAGGACAACTCCCAGTTCAGTATTTCAGCACTCCAATTTACGTTCCTGTCTCAGCTGAAACAGCCAACGAGGTCAAATCAGATCACTCTGACAGAGGTCACCACTTATCCTCTTCTTAGCAAGATAACAGAGCTCTTTCATAACTCACACCCTGGTAGCACTGATGACCTATGGTCAAAACACTGAGCTTCAAGAGGTGGTGACAGGAGGCATGTCTTCAGGTTCTCAGGATCAATACACAACTTAGTGGGAAGTCTTCACACTGCAAGGAACACAGAACTGAGAACACCCAATAACCTAACACTCATCTGTTTGAGCCATTATGTGCTTTACAGTGGACCTTTGCCACCTGTAAGTACAGTCAACAAAACTAAGCAGAAGTTAAAGAACTGCTTCTGAACATATTTAGCTCCACACAAACCTGCTTGGAAAAGTACACAAACATATGAAACTGAGCTACTCAGGAACCAGCATTTCACTAAAAAAGTCTCCAACTATTTTAACTTCAGCTTAGCACGCATTATTTTTTGCCTCAGATGCAATCTGAGTGTACGTACACCACCCAGCACACACTATGCCTCTAAAACTGAACAAGTATCACAGTGTCCAGAAGAAATAACAAAAGAAAACAATCTAGGGCACCACCTTTCCCACCCTCACACCAAATTACCTCTTCATTAATAAGCTGAACATCCTCATTCTGCCAGTCTTACCTTTGTTGCAGCAGTAGTTGCTTTTCTTTTTCTTTCAGTATTTTTGCTAATTGAGCTGTCCTTGAGGGTCTGTGCAGGTATTTTCTCTTCCCCGTGCATTCATACGTCCAATGTCCAAACTCTAAACATTTCTGACACCTTACGTGCTGCTTGTTTGCCTCCCTATAAAAATGCAGAATTGTTTAAGTGACCGATCCCACGTCTGTCTGTTCTACCTACTGAAAAAATATGAATTTTCTTTAGCATAGCCTTCACAATATACATCACTACGGTTAAAGCAGACTGATGTCCATGGGTGCTTTAGCTTATACAGCTTGAGTCAGAACAAGAACAGTAATATCAAATACACA
Organism: Meleagris gallopavo; assembly: GCF_905368555.1. Classification (NCBI taxonomy): domain Eukaryota; kingdom Metazoa; phylum Chordata; class Aves; order Galliformes; family Phasianidae; genus Meleagris; species Meleagris gallopavo. Next base: position 16,702,185 of record NC_139418.1, read on the forward strand.
CAGAACTTTGGCAAACATGCTACTGCAGTTACCAAGCTATTTCATACCAACTATTTATGGAAGAAGAAAGATGCTTTTCCAGAGCTTCAGCTTAAGCCTGCTTCTGGTTCAAGTAGCAAATGCTGAACTATGACACTGGCTGTCCGTACAGTGATCAACTGCACCTCAATTTCTTTTCTCACTTGTACACACTTCTGGAAGTCTAGTTTGCACTCTTCAGTTTCTCACCCTGGTATTTATCACCCAACTGCCAAGCACTTCCAAATTCACTCAAAGCCAGGATCTGAGCAAGTAAAGCAGAGCTGCTCCCAGCTGCAGCTTATCTGAACTTCCCTATGATCTATTAAAGCCTGACAGAAGGTTTATTGTAAGAATGAGCAGATTCTTATTCGCTTTCTGCAGTGTAAATCAACCAAACACCAGAACCACAAGTGGGGATTTTACACCTGCATTTCAGTTTTTAGAGATAAATTTGATCACTTTTAGCAGAAAACTGAGAAAAAATTGTGTATTCAGATTTTAGCACTTGCTCCACGATTCTAATGCTGGTTGTTTTGTTTTTTTTTAAAGAACAGCTGTTTTTGTATCTTCTCACAGACACACTCCTGCTTTACAAATAAGGACACTCATAGAGCACTCAAGTGACTGACTCAAGGCCATATCATAAACTACTACTGGAGCCAGTGAACTTTAAGAGAACTGCTGTAATTTACTTCTGCCCTTGTATCATGTTTTCAACACCAAATTATTCATTTTTCAAGGCCAGGACACCTAAAACAAGGCCTGCAGAATGGTTAGCTTTGCCTTGTCTGGGACTTCTGGCTCTGTCACCACAGTTGCACATAAGCAGAAGAGGAAAGCCTCTCTGCTTCATCAACAGAGATGGTGTCACAAACCAGGCCAGACCTGACTCCACAGGAGGAGAAGTTTAAAGCAGCAGTAACACAACTCCACATTTCTAGGGCTTTAACAAGGCTCACGTGACTAAGGCAGAGAACCCCATGCAAGCTAAAATAAGATCAAGCCCTAAAAGCAACACAATTACCAGGAAACAGATCAAAAGAGTTCAGCAAAAACAGGGCTATGAATAGCACCCCAACACCAGCACGTGTTAATGAAAAGCACGAGATTAAGGTAATCATTTAGCAGAGATCGATGACCACTGCCTGAAAGCAAAGACTGGCGGATGCACAAATCAGTATAAACCTAGCAAGCATATGAAGACTTCAGAAGCGTTGAAATCAATCAATGGCTTCTTACAACTTAAATGAGCAAGTATTGCAAAAGCACTTTGAATTCCCAGTTACTTTCCTGTGGAAAATAGGAAATAGGTTACGGTACACAACGACAACGGAACGGAAAGCAACGATATCACAAATCCTTCCATCACCGTAAATTTCTGAAATTCAACAAGAATCAGTTCGCACAAAACGAACGAGCTTTTACCGAGAGCAGCGCCAGCTCGTTTCTGCTCTCTGCGGTCCCGCACAGCTTCGGAACGCGACCAAACCTCCGAGCTGCGGCACTGCCCGCGCTGAGACCGAGCCCCGCACGCACAGACCGAGTCCCGCACGGAGCCCCGCGGCCCTCAACCCGGCCCACCACCCCGCGCCTCGCACGGAGGAGCTGTGCCCAACGGCCGGGGTTCACCAGGCCTCGGCCGCTCTCCTCCCGCTCGCTCGGCTTCCTCGGGCCGGCAGTCCCCTCGCCCCGGCCCGCCCAGGGAAGCGCCCTCCCGGCCCGGCCGCCCGCCGCACTCACGCCTGTCTCCGAGCGATGAGGCGGTGCATGGGAGTCGCCATCTTCGCGGCCGGGAAGTGAGGCGCGCCGCGCTGCATGCCGGGCCGGTGCTTCCCATTGCGGGAGGAGGAGCGGCCGCCACAGAAAGGAAGTCCTCCCGCGAGCAGAGAGGGCGCCCTGCGGCAGGGAGGCGCGCGCTGCTCGGCCCATCTCTCCTGCTCCGCCGTTGCCGTGGCATCGATGGGCGGGATGCGCGGGAAGTCTGTGGCGCCGCTGGACGCGGCGGGCGCTGATCGTGCGCGGAGCTTCGCCTTTACTCGCTCAGGCGAATAAGCCAACGCAGCTGCCTGCTGCAGCTTCGCATCAGCATGAAGGTACGTCGCAAGTTGGGAGGAGGGCATAATGTCGTAGCATGAACGCTCCAAAGAAGTCTTGGAAGGGCTGGATTTCAGAAGAGGGAAAGTGAACCCGTGTCACTCCTCAGGTGTTGCAGGCATCTACTGTCCCGGTAATTTTAAGCTGGTCTTTTTTTTTTCTTTGCCCCACGCTATCGAAATATAACTTCTCAGTACCTGAAAGGCTCGTTTCTGCTGCAGGCACAGTGTGTAACCACGGCTCAGTAATCCCTGAACCATCACCGGCCTTGCAGGCACTGCAGGTACAGCTCATGGGGAACCGACGTGTTCTGTGCTTGATTGATGCACAGAACAGCTCACACAGATGTAGGAATCCAAAGGCACGTTCTTTCCTCCACATCACTAAGCCCAACACAGAAGCCTCCAGCGATGCCAGCAGCTCCCCGTGCTTCCATCGCCTCCTCGCAGGCTGTGGCACAGCAGAGCTGAAAGGACAGAAGAGGAGCAGCTTTCTGACAGCGCACACCTGGGGCTCTGTGGGCAGCTCTGCCTGTGGCACCGGCACAGCAGCCCTTACACTGAGTGCAGGGAAACACTGCGGCTTCATCTGTTTGCCTTATCAGAAGTCATTGTTATCTCATGGGATCGGTTTTAAAATATCTTAAATCTCATTACAAAAATACTCAAGAAAATACACTTTTTAATGCTGGCTAGGGATTGCTCCTGCTGGGAGCACTGTCAATCCAGCTGTTCTCAGTATTCACTCTGAAGCGTCCCATCACAGGAGCAGCTAGTGGGCAATAAGCAGGTATTCCATCATACTCTTATGTTTATTTGAGTGCATGAGCTCTTATGGATTCCTAGTAGGTTAGTAGTAGCTGAAATGTCAGTATTATGTATGGTACACGTGGCAGAGTTTGGCCTCAGTACTTAAACCTGGATGTATCTCACTTTTAATGGAGAAAGTCAGACTGAAGCATTTCCTATTTTAGGACTGATCTATTTTTAATAATCCATACTTTATAATGAATTCCTGATCCTTTTTTATTTCAGTATCACTAAAAATCTTGGAGTATATTACACACTGATAACACTATCTGTTCTCTGCTTAACAACACTGGGTGCTCCTGGCACCATACTGTGGATCTCTCCTAGTGTTACTGCAGCAGAACTACAGTTCATTAAGTTTGCCAGTACAGCAAGGTTTTTGATGTCATATGCCAGAATACTCAATGAGCATATGGGCTTTTCCTTACACAGGAAAAATAGATTGCTTTTACTTACTAAAGCAATCCACTAAAAATCCTTCTATTCTAGGAGTTTGGAAGCATATTTGTGCCTTTCAGAGCCTGAAGTCTCCTTGGAGCAATGCTTCAGGGTCATTCCCCTCACTCAGACGGAACCCACCACAGCACCCACTAACTCACTCAGCTCCCTCCAGACTAAATGTGCACAGTCATGCATGGTAGTCGGCTCCCTGGCAAATGAGACAGTTCCCTGCTGCTCAATGAACTGAGTGTAACCATAAATTCTGCCTTTGCACACTTGGTTGCTATTTAAAGTCACAGTATCACTCATCAGGGAAATTACTTTCCAAAATGTGCCCCTCTCTATACAGGAAAAGGAGGAGATCTACAACAGCGCAGGAAAAAAAGCTGGGGATGGTGATGAAGCTTCTGTGGTACAGACACTGAGCTGCCTTTTCATGGCATCAGAGATCACTCCTGCCAAGCCTCAATTAAAGTTAGTTTTCACTGGGTCTGCTATTGTAAAAATGCATTGGAAGGAGTACTGTGCCCCAAAAATCTGTCATCTAAATGGAAGTCCAGCCATGGTTCCCACTGAAAGAAAAATTAAAAATTGGCTTTATTGTTACAAGGCTCTTAAATGAGATTAATTTCTGGTCTTAATTGTGGATATCAACAGGAGGAAGTACTGGCTAGCTACAGATGAAATACCTATAGGAGAAAAAGTCAGTATTCCCATTTAGAAAATTCTGTAACAGTGGATATTGGGCACTTGCCATTTTCAATACACTTCTCTATATTTTTAATGCTCCCAATCCATTCTGTGTGAGACTTGGGGCTCACCCCTTTCCCCGAGGCAGCAGGGTCAGTGCAGTATTGCTATGAGGAGGTTTTGTCCTCACAGCACCTCTGTAAGCGTGGGCAGTGGGGCTGCTCCAGCCTGTAGCATGGTGCCGTATTTTTAGATCCTCAGCTCACATTTCAGTGAACATGAAGTATCTTTGTGTGTCAACAGACCCAAAATGTCTCCCAATGGAGCGTGAAGCATGTCAACGTAGCAGGGACGTAATCTGGGCAGTTCGTGGAAGCTTACATCATTAAATCTATCACTGGAATGTGTTTGATATACAGTAAATTCAGATGTTTTTCTTTCCTGGGAACTCCGCCAGCCAGCCATAGTGTGCGAGGGAGCCAGGATGGCAAGGAGGGAAGGGCTGGTGCCTGGGCAAGACATGAATTAGGGAACTTTCAGTTCAGCTTGTTGAAGGTCTTCATGGAGAAATAGGGCCTGAGCTTGTGCCCAGCCACTGTCCTTCATCTGTCAGTGAGGAGCCCATGGGGCCAAGCCCTGGCTTTGTGGGCAGCCCAAACACAGGAGCTATGGAGGAAGACAGAACGGCGGAGCGCACCTGCAGACTGTCAGGTTTTTGTATGCTCAGGGATTGGAAGCTCCTGGAGGTGCCCTGCTGGGGAGTGCCACAGGTTCCAGTTATTGGGAAGCCATTGCATAGAATCCCATCTACACTTTTATACTTTTATATGTGTCATCTTTAAAGCTGTTTTCTTCCTCCCATCTCTCTGTAGAAGGCTTCCCAAAACTCTATTGCTCCAGTTAATCCAAGGTCCCCATAATTTCTGAGTTAAATTTGCTAGTAATCTGTTTGTCCATTAGTTATTGTAAGCTGTTCTTTAAATTAGTAATTTTCCATCTCCAGTATATTGATGGGCAGTGATTACATCATGTCTTGTGTTCATTTTACAGCATAAGGTCAATCTCCATCTGTAATACCATACTACAGGCTGCCCTGATGTACTCATTTCTATCATTAAGAAATATATGCAAAGCTCTGACCTAGCCTTAATTATACAACTGTGATATCTGCATAGCAGGGAACATCGGGAGCAAATAATTGCCTCAGGAAAGACTTGTGTATTCTTCAGACTTACATGGTGTTTCTTGCTATAATGCCCACCACTTTCCATTATTATTTGTGTCCATTTTTTGTCTTTTTTCCTCTTTGCTTCTGTTACGCTTCTTTGGGACAATTTCAGTTGGTTGCTTGAGGTTTGGTGGGCAGTTATCTAGCTCTGATACTTCAACACAACAATAGCTGAATTAATAAAGACATGAAATCTAATAATTATCTGTTAAGCTTGAAGAAAAACTATGGAAATCCTTATAAAAGGGAAAATTATCTTTTCAACATCTATTTCACTGCAAATTCTTGAGATAACTGCACTGGGGAAAATGGTCCCAGAGTAACTTTTCATAGGACATAGAGCATAGAGCTAGGATTTTCTGAGAACTGCATTACATGCGGTATGATTCATATCAGAGTTCACGGCAACACGATACTGCAGCTACCCTCAGCTCAGGAGATTGCAAAGCCCATTTGTGTCTGGATATCCCAGAATAGCACTATGAACCATACGTTAGATGACATGCAATGACTATTTACAGCAGACCAAAGAATAGCCTGTGACGGATATCAGCTAGTGCTTATTTTAAGCCCATATGCATTTTCCTGATTAGCTTTTGTTAATGATTGCAAGATATGCCACTGTAAACAAAGTCTGAAAACCCTGGATTTTCACTCGGATACTCTGTAGTGGCAGATCTTCGGTTTGTCAGCACTTCTGCTTAGCACAGAGATAACAGAAAAAAGGAGGGTGTTTAGTCTGCCAGGCAAGGGTTTATCTGTGAAGTTCCCAAAAGAAACTTTATCACCTGGTTATGAAACTTTAATGTTTTTCCCATTTTGTCTTCAAAAGTCTAAGAATTTCTGAGACATTTAGTTCTTAGAATAGTTTTAGAAGAGTCAGACAGCATCTTTAACAGCGCTTTTTGGCTTATTCTCTTTTCAGCTCTCCGTAATTTAAATCATGCTTATCGTTCAAAAGTCAAGCGCTGAAAAATTGTAGGAAAAATCCAGTGAGGTGTTATCCCTACCACTACTTTGCTCTTCCATCTTGAAGTCGCTTTCCCTACTGCAAAATAGTCATCAGGTAAGACTACTGAAGAATACACACTGCAAGTTGTGTCTTTCAGCCATGATCAAACACTGCTTAATTCTTAGCAGTACTTGTTACAATGTTTTCACATTTTTTACATTGGAAGTCTCATTTTTTAAAAAGAAAAATACTGAGAAAATAAAAGAGAGTGGGGAGGGACACAGAATCCTTTTAATTTCAGACCCCAACATAATGGCAGCTCAGATTTTGAACTGATACATGCGTTTCCCCCCAGAACACTCTGTATGGGGCCGTGGAGCTCCCTCACCCCTTGCATCCCTCAGGCAGCTCCGGCTGCTCGCTGCTGGCAGCGCACCAGGACCGCAGCCCAGCAGGGTCAGCTGCACGGAGGAGCAGCCGGAGCCGCTCAGCGCCTCGAGGCGTGAGTCCTTTAATGCCGATTGCCCGGTGACGCCAGTCTGTCATTACCCCAGCCCCTGTGCTGGCAGCTTTGCTCGTTCTGAAAATGAAAGTGAAAAAAAAAAGAGAAAACTCAATGATATTCTGGTTCTTGATTGTGCCTCGAGTATGTGTTGCGTGATATTCTCCGCACAGAACGGCAGGCTTGTTTTATTCATTGGCCCTTCCCCATAAGCTCAAGGACGTCGGAGGTTAAACACTTCATTATTGTTCCGTCATTAGCACCATGATGCAATTCCCAGCCCACATACAGCTGCCAAAGTGGTGTCACTGAGCGTACTGCAAGGAATTGTAGGCACTCAGAGCTGTCTTTGGGGCAAGAGTCCTTCCTGGTTTAAATATTGAGTTTCTCTACCATGTGTTTTCTGTATCATTAAAACAAAGAGCAGAGATGTAAATAAAAGATTGGGAATTTGGAAACATCCTGTTTTTGACACATTGCATTTCTGTATTTTAAGCACATTTTATCTCAGAATTTAATACATTTCCAAACATTAAGTTCCACAACATTTGCAAAGCATCTGAATTGCATCTGTGCCAGGGTTAATCAGCCGCTCTGTGCCACATTCTCCCCTACCCTTTTCCCTCTCCATCATCTCTACTGTTGTCCCATCTTAGTCCACCACAGCCTTCCTCCTCCAAGCAGTCTCACTGGGTGACAGACCTGACACCACGCTACACAGCAACCTTTCTGAAGTGAGAAGCCCACCCACCTTCCTGGTCAACTGCTCCCCTGCACCTTTCTCCCCAGTTCTGTTATACTGGGCAGCCCTCGCTGCATCAGCATGGCCCTGCAGTGATGCCCACCTGACAGCTCCCCCAGCACTGACGCTGTGGAACATGCTGGAGTTCTGTGATTCCCCAGCCCTAAAAAGGATTTTTCTCCTGCATACCCACAAAGCTCTTGCTGGCCAAACACTTCCCTGGAAAACACGATGCAGCTAAACAAATCTGTGATACAGCAACAGCAGCATGAGCTCTGAAGATGGTTTTGCTTATACTAAAATTCTACCTGTTAATTAGAGATCTGCTGTTCTATTATTCTCACTGAACATCAAATAATCATATGCCAAATTTTATTTGTAGGATAGGTGGGAACAAACTGTGTTTTAACCACATTGTCAAATAGTGAAACTATGAATCTAACCTTCTTGTTTCTGTAATTGAGAAATACAAAACTCAGCTGCATCACTGCCCAGCTGTGTTTTAACTGTGGACGTCTTTTGTTTTATTGAGGAGTTCCCACAGAAGGAAGTACTTTAGTAAATGCTGTACATGCCCATGTATGCTCTAGATGTGGTGTTTTTCCCAGTGCACCTTTTGCTTTGTATTGCAGAGGAGGCCTAGGAAAAACCAGCTAACAGCAGCCCAACTGCTACCAGTGTTACTGTAAAAACTGGCAGATCCGTGGAAGCGTTCCTGTGACATACAGGCACCTACAAAACATTACTGATATTTTAGCACCTGAGGTTGTGAAAATAGAACAAGATGAAAGAGATGCATGTGTAGCTGTGAAAGGCTTCATGTAGAATCAGTGGTGTGGTTCTGTGTAACCCAAGCAACATAAGATTGTAGTATCCTGACAGCAAAGAGAACTAAGTTGTGGATGCCCCATCCCTGCAAGCATTCAAGGCCAGGCTGGATGTGGCTCTGGGCGGCCTGGTCTGCTGGTTGGTGACCTGCCCATAGCAGGGGGTTGGAATGAAGTGATCACTGTGGTCCTTTTCAACCCAGGCCATTCTGTGATTCTGTGAACTACTTGGAGGTCATTTGGGTGCTCAGCTCCTTCTACCACATAAAGCCTTGATTTCTGTAAATTTTCCTTCTCTTGACACTCTGTTCCTCATAAGATCCATTATAGTCAGGCCATCATAATAAATCACAAGTTTAACTTGGTGGGAAGAAAGTTTAAATAAAATGTCCTCTGTGCTCACACTGAAAGCCACAGATGCCTCATAAATCCTCAAAACCAAAGGAATCAACCCTAGGGACTCTGCAGTGCTTCCAGGTTTTGACTTTATTGCACTTTATGAAATTACATGAGAAAACATTTTCTGTGGAGCACAAAGCGCACTGCCAGTTCCTGTGGTTGCCAAGGATGTGGGAGACTCTGACAGGTGAAAAAATCCCGGGAGCGAGCTAAAGTGCCAACGTTTCTTGATTTTCATATCACAACCAGGAGTCCGTGCTTCTCTCCACACTCTGGCGCGCAGGGAAGCTCTCACAGCCGCTCTCGCGGCCGCTCGTCCCAGGCCCGGCGCTCTGAACCGCCGTTCGAGGCAGCGCCCCTCCGCCCTATGGGGCCCTTCTGCGCCTGCGCGGCAACGCCGCTCTCCGCGCGCCCAGTGGAGATCTCGCGAGAACACCCGTTCCCCTCGCGTCCCGCTCGGCGCGGCGCTGCGGCCCGACGGGATCCTTCGAGAAGTGCCGGGCCCCGCCCCCCCCTCTCCCACAGCGCCGCCGTCGCCGCCGCGCATTTAAACGGGCCGGGCCGCGCCGCGCCGCTCTTCAGCCGTCCGTCCGGCTCGACCGCCTCGCCCGGCCGCGCCATGTCGGTGGTGGGCATCGACCTGGGCTTCCAGAGCTGCTACGTGGCCGTGGCCCGCGCCGGCGGCATCGAGACCATCGCCAACGAGTACAGCGACCGCAGCACGCCGTGAGTGGGGCGCGGGGCCGCGGGCCGGAGGGAACGGGCGGGAACGTGGCGTCGGCTCGCCGCCGCTGTCGGAGGCGTTGGGCCGCGCTTTTGACGTCCTGCAGCCCGAGCGCTGCGCCGGGCGGAGCTCCGGGCCTCCCCGCCGTGTGTGCCGAGCTTAGAACCTGACCGCTGTGAAGGTGGGGTGTTTGAACCCGAGCGGAGGGTGAGGAGTACGGCTGTTCAACGAGCGGGGTTGTGACGGCGGAGCGGGGCCGGCCGCGTCCGAGCCGGGAGAGCCCTATGGAAAGCTCTTAAGAATGCTTTTGCGGCTCCCTCTGTGCTGGAGTGTAGCTTTGTTTTAAGCGTGCTGAAATAAATGTCTGTCTCGGTGAGAAAATTGCCTTGTCCCGGTTTTCTTACCCTCGTACCTCCTTAGGAAGATGAGCGTTGGATGGCCTTGTGTTTCATTAGATGCCTCAGCTCTGTTTGCCTCTTTCTGCCTGAAAGCGGTGAATAAAAGAATAATGCTTGTGTCTGGCTGCATGTGCCAGAGGAAGGGCTGCTTTCTTAGGCTTCTTCAGCAATATGGTATATAAGTACAGATGGACTAAGGCAATGTTCCATATAAAGCTGTTCAGAGCAGGAGCTGTGTGTCGAGTCTTCAGGCTGCCGAGGTGCTGCTTTGGTATATCTGAGATAAGAGCACAGATTTCCCTCATCGAAGGGAGAGTGATGGAAAGTGTTGTCCGACAATGTATCTTTCAGGAAATGGTTATGGAAAGTCAAAAGTGTGCAATTGGAAAAATGGTCCTATTGGAAGTGGCAGTTTTTAACTGGCCTTAATCCTCAAGTGCTGTTCTGAAAGCCTGTACACAGTACTGAGGGAATGCAGAAAACAATTCTGTAAGCACATGTGTATGTATTAAAATGTTCTTAATGACTTTAAATGTCCAGCTTGTAAATGAAAGCCTGGCTCAAAGTGTTGGAGCTCAGTGTCTGCTTAGTGAGCTCTGGGCTGCTGTGTGAGCTGCTGGGACCTTTCCTCAGGAACTGATTCCTGGTCAGAGTTAGGCAGTGTTCTGTGCTTTCTGCAATGAGCTTTGGGAGGGATTAGCAGGAAGAGTTTATTGCAACTGAGTGTTAATAAACAGAGCCTAGTGAACACACTATGCTTGTTGTTCAATGGCGCAGATGACATTTTCACTGAATCTTCTTTCAGAATGCTGTGATTTGGAAGCTGTGTATGCAAAGTTGGTGCAGAATGATTGTATTTGAATACGGTGATCTTGAAGAGGACTGGAGTAGAGAGTGAGCTGGAAATAAATGGAATGGGAGAGGATTAGGGCTGTTTCCTGCTCCACACGGGGATGAGGGTGCTTGAATTACATGAAATAGTTGAAAGTGATCTGAGGAAGCTGGTGCTGGGTTTCAGCAGGGAGGAAATGTGCTGTTAGACTGCGGGTGTCTTCCAGGGAAGTGGGTGAGGTGGGGTGGGTTTGGGGCTGTGCCTGCAGGGACCTCTGGTGTAAGGCAGGGCAGAGCTCTGCTGGTGCTGCTCTGTTAGAAACAATCACGGTGGAGGTCAGGTCTGTTTAAAATGCTATGGTTAGTTATTCAACTTTCAGTGAAATGTGTGTAATTACTGGCATAATTTGTGTTTAATGAGCTCACCGTGGTTCCTTTGGGCTGACTGGGGAGTGAGGCTGGCAGCAGTCCCTGCTGTGGCTGCCACAGCCCTGCAGTGCCCCATGTGGGGCTGCCCTGCTCGGGTGTCCAGCGCCAAGCAGGTGGCAGGCGTGGATAAGAAGGATATTTGTGCTGGAGTTTTTATTCCTGATGTTATAATGGAGAAGTCTCAGTACACAGTTACCGTGCTCTGTCCTTTTCTTGAGCCAGCTTTCTGCCTTGAGGTTTAACTCTGGCGGATCTAAAGAGGTCTAAATAAATTAGTGGTGTGTGGTGAATGCGGCCTGATGACCTGTGTATTTAGTACCAGGATATTTTTTTTCTTGTAGGAGAAAAACACAAATCCGTGCTCATGCCTTAATTTCCTTCAGGAGAGCAAAGTAAATGAATAACCAGCTCCCTGCTGTGTGCTGTTGGGCTTCTGGCTGTGAGCTCTGCAGCCCAGCATAGGCCTTAAAGTTTGCGTGGTACCAGAGTGACTCACTTTTCATTAACTAATCCCTTAATAATTATTTCAGAAGATTTATTCCTGGAATGTTAGTTTGGTTGCAACACATGCTTTGAGGGGTGGGCCTAGTTTCAGCTGCTAAGCTATTACTAAATTGAGATATCTTTAAAAAAGAAATTATCTCAGTGCAGCCATCCATGCTGTTTTTGGCACTTCCAGTTCAGAGGACCAGTTCTAAACCTTGAAATGAGCTGAGGTTTAGTTTGTGTGGGACAGCCCTATGGTATAACCCTGCTCTAAGGTAGTCTCTAAACATAGAGATCAGCTTAATTATGTTAATGTCTTGTTGATAGTAACGACCTGCTTGACTAATTGACTGATGAAGGCTTTTCCTCAGTAACTTCCTCAGTATGAGGGTCTGGGACAAGAGAGCAAGGTGGGAAAGAGTTTACCTTAACTTTAGAGCCTATACAGTTCAGTGAGTGTGGAAATGGCAGCTCAGTAGGACTAGGCATTTCCTCCAACAGGAGCATTTATCTGTTTTCTTCTATCTGAGAGCTCTGTGTAGAGCTTGGGGTAAATGGTAGTTTTTCCTTTAATAATCTGTGCTTTTATATCTTGAGTGCAGGTGAAGCCCATTAGTAGCAGTCTTTCTCTCCAGCTGTTTTAACTTGTGCTGTTGAAGGGTTTTATTTAAAAATGAAAATCCTAATTAGCATTTGGTACAGATATGTAGGAGTAATTTGTTAAAATATTGTCTTACCCACGTGCTTCTGACCATTTGGATGCTTTCTGTACTATCAGCTGTCAGTTTCTTTGGCTGGCCTTGGTGCACTGCTAACCACTGAGATGAGCTGTCTGCCCATTATTACTTATTATTACTTATGCTATTTCAGGTTTATATCTGTTGGTTTTAGTGCTGTTCAGTGAGCAGTGTTTGTGTGATGCCTGCATCTTTCTTGAAATCAGAACTAGATTGCATGTGTAAATTAGAATGAGTGACAACCTTCCTAATGGGCCAAATGTTAATTATCTGCAGAACGACGTTAACATCTCTAACAAAAAACCACCACCACTCTGACTGCTGATGTCAAATGCAGTTCTACCAACCACTAACAGGATCCTTCCTCTCCTTCTAGGTCATGCATAGCCTTTGGACCCAAGAATCGCTCTATTGGTGCTGCAGCTAAAAGCCAGGTACAGTTTGGGGTAGAAGCAATTTCAGTAGTCAGCTATCAGATTAGCACAGTGTGTTTTTATCAGTGAAGCTTAGAATGTCTCTGAACTGGCTTCTTGAGGGTCTAACCGTAACAAACAGCAGCTTAGTTCAGTTGTTCAGCCTGTAGTGCTGTGTTGCCCTCTTGGATGGGAATCTAAAAGTTGTACATAATAACATTGAAAAAAAGCTCATTACATGGAAATATGAAACTTTTTAAAGTTACAAATGTAAGCTCTAAAGAGAAGCTGTAATGTTTTGCCTCCCCTGCCTGTTTTGCTGTGTGCATTGGGTGGCTTTTCATTATGTGATTCTATTCCATACAAGTCCAAGTGCTTTCCTTTGGTAGAAAGGGGAAAACTTGAGTGTAAATACGTGTAGCTTCTTGTGGTTGAACTACAAACTAAATGTCTGTAGGCTTTCTTGCACATTCTTCTGAGTTTGTTGGCGTAGGTAGGCAAATATGCTGAAAAGACCAAGAAGAGGTTTAGCTGATTTTTCATCCTGCTCCATGAGACTCGGGTCCTGCTATGTTCTCTTGTGTTGCTGTGAAACCCTAGTAAAACATGATTCTTTTTGAAGTCCTACAGGAGGTGACTATTTGAACACTTGGTTTTTCTTAGCCTAAAATACCTAGAGATGTGTGAAGATTCAGTATCTAGGATACAAAAGGGACTGGACACACCTATGTTATTCAAGGGCAGAAGAACTGTACTAGAACTAAATGCAGATGTTTTTCTGCAATTGAGTGTCTGCTTAGCTTAAGGAGATTCATTGATACAGAGATCCAGTAGAGGTGAGGTATGTCCTGCAGAAATTGAACTTACAGAAGATGAAACCCAGGTTACTTAGGAAATGTAATTAGGAAAACAGAACGGTGTGGTGCTTGTCTGCTTGATCAGGTACCATGGTTTTTTCCTCGGTGTGTCCTGCTCTAACATAAGTGAAAGGATTAAACAGGATTGCTTGTTGTAGTGGAAATGTTAAGTCAGGGTTTGAAGCAGTGATGGAGCACCTGGTGGGAAGGCAGGGCCAACCTGGAGGAGCTCAGCTGCATGCAATGCACTGAGTGATGGAAGGGCTGGAGCAGGATCCACCCCTTCCCTGCCCTCATGTAAGGGTTGGCAGTGGAGGCAAGGGGATCTCGCTGGAGATCCCTGCATACCTGAGGTCTTCCAAAGGTAAGCAGCTTCTTTCTTTTGTCTCTGTGCCCATGGCTGTTGCATTTCAGCAACTCACTTGCTGCAGCCTGGGTCCTTGCTGCTCTGCTGCCATTGCTGTGCTTTCCATTGCGTTATACTTGTACTAGGTAGAAACAGACTCTAATGACTTTCCAATTCTACATTTGTACTTTTAATGACATTCTGCCTTTTGTCAGTTATGTCAAACTGGCAATATTACCTGGCGGCCCTGCTGACTTTTTAAAGCTTTACAACAAGGTTCTTGAGCTGTTTTGTAAGAATATCCATATGTTGAATGTCACTTGCATGTGAGGGGCCTGATGTGACGTATACCTCACTACTTTTGTTGTACTTGTTAACTTACTGACTGCATCACACTCTAAAAGGAGGGTGGTAGGAAACAGGTAAATGGAAGAGGGCACTTCGGTATCTTATGCATACAGTATGAGAATTTGATGCTAACTGTGGCTCAATTTTCAGGCATACATTTTATATTGAATCTCCAACTCCTGTAGGTTGCCTGAGAGATCAGAGGGGAATTGCATTCTAGCATCTGCCCTGGTACTAGTGAGGTACTGGTGATTAATTTTCAGCAAGAAAAGCGCAAGAATAGAACTCTGTATGGTCTTTCTGTTTGAATTCAGTTGTTCCCCTGACAAGTTGTATTAAAGATTTCTTTTCCTCTAGGTTATTTCAAATGCAAAGAATACAGTACAAAGTTTTAAAAGATTTCATGGTCGTGCATTCTCAGATCCCTTTGTTCAAGCTGAAAAAACAAGCCTTGCCTATGAACTTGTGCAGCTGCCAACAGGTTCAACTGGCATCAAGGTAAGTCTGCAGTACTTGAAAAGGTGCCAGAGGAGGAAAGCGATAATGGTTTCCTTTTATCTCTTTATTTTGAATCTGCTTGCTGAGGTTTCTGTTCTCTTGTGACTAGCGAATGTTAAATAAAAGGCTAATAGTGCTGATGGTCTTTCCAGGTGTTCCATGAAACTGGTTTTGCAGTTCCACATCATTCTTCCTTGCAAACCCAGTCCCATGCAAACTATTCTGCCAATGCTGTTTTTTCCATGGTGACTTTTGGAAGGCAGTTCCTTGACTGGTGTGCTTATTTAACTGTTGCTCATATTTTAAGAGCGTAGGATGCGCGTGTGGTGTGTCAGGTGAAATGCTAAAAATAATGTTTTTAAATGGTACCTAACAGATTTTAGCAGTGACTGGGAAGGAAGGTGTCCTGGGCATTGTGTAGCACCAAAGATGTAAAAAACTGCCCAGAGCAGCTTCGTGTGTATGAGCTCTCAAATGCATATTCCAGTATTCATATGTAGTACTTACGACTTGCTGTGCATAAGTTAGGCTGTCAGCAAAGGTGGCATAGAGCTGCATTACTGAAAGTAAGCTCCAAAAGTAAGACAGCTTCTTGCATGTGTTCTCTGTGCTTGCGATATGTGGTTCTTAATGTAGTGTACATATTTTTTTAAGGTTATGTATATGGAAGAAGAAAGAAACTTTACTATTGAACAGATGACTGGAATGCTTCTTACCAAATTAAAAGAGACTGCTGAGAATGCGCTTAAGAAGCCTGTAGTTGATTGTGTTGTTTCTGTAAGTATGCGAGGAGTCTTTCTTGGACACGGTATCATAAACTAAAATGGTTGTTGGTAATAGCACTGCATTGCCCATAACACCTGAGTAGCCAGGTCTGTATTCTCTACTTAAGATTCAGTCTTTCATCCTGAAGTTAGACTTCACTGATGACAAAGTATCTTCAGGTTTGTTGTCCAGTAGAATAAATAGTTGATACCTCTTTCTCATCCTGTTTCTCTGCTAGTAAAATGAGCAGTTTGAGAGGGCACAGGTGTTCACAGTGTTTTGTCTTCACAACATTCTGTACTTTCTCTCTGTTGTGTCTGAAATGAATGTCAAACTGGAAGGATCCCCATGAAGGGGAACAGCTGTGCTCTGTGTTGTCTCTACACTTCTGTCTGATGGTTTGCTGTGGGTAGCTTTCAAATGGTGACCGTCTGATCTTCTTGCAGGTTCCCTGTTTCTACACAGATGCAGAGAGGAGATCTGTGATGGATGCCACACAAATTGCTGGTCTCAACTGTCTGAGACTAATAAATGAATCAACAGCAGGTAATGCCTTACTTTCTTCTTGAATCACTTGATATTTTTGTTTTATTAGATAAAAGGACTTGTAATTTGTTAGTGATCCATACCTTCTGGAATTACAGCTGACTTTAAGTTTCCTAAGCCCATCTTTCATTATGTTAGTGGCATAAGGATGTTTTTGAAATATCTGTTTAATGCACATGATCTCTTCTGGGAGGGACTAATAACTGTTTGCTGTTCTTCCATGTTGCTTTAGCATTAGTATTTAATTTAATAAGAAACTTCTGTACCTTGGATAAGAAGATGAAATGCTAATGCTGTTTACTGCTGTACCAGTTAATGCTTGAGAGAGGATTTGAGGAACTGAATGCCCTAATTATGCTGATTCTCACCTCTGTGTAGTTGCCCTTGCATATGGAATCTATAAGCAAGACCTGCCTGCCCTAGAAGAGAAGCCACGGAATGTTGTTTTTGTGGATATGGGGCATTCTGCATATCAAGTTTCTATTTGTGCATTCAATAAAGGAAAACTGAAAGTAAGCAATCTGTTCTGTGTCTATTCTAAGTACCAACAGCAGTATTCACTAGCACATATGAAACTGTTATAGTCAAGTTTGCCTATCTTTACCCAGGCATCTTCTTTTTATACTTCTAAAGTTGTACTTGAAGTTCAAAATTTAGAGTTTAAAGTAGAGTGGGGATGTAGAGCCTTTTGAATGATGCAAAGAGGAAGCAAACCTGTGTTAATTGGTGACCTTTGGCAAAGGGGAAAAAGGCTTGATTACATTTGTTTGGAAATTGATTTGAGCAGATGCTGCTTTCAAAAATGCAACCCAGTCGTGAGGTGTAGTATGAAAACAAATTCCTAGAAGGATGTGAGTTCAAACATTAAGTCACCGAGGTGCTCACGTAAAAGAATAATTGCTATTAACGACTTGAAGCTGCAAATGAAGCTAAGCAAGTTAGTGTACTTCTCAGGACAAGTTGCCAAAGCATTGCTGTTTTGCAGCAAATGCTGGTATTTCTCAATTAGGCTTTTACAGTCTGTATTTCTGTGGCTCCAATAGTTTTCCCTTACCTAAAGAAACACAAATTTGAAGCTTAGAGATGTAAAACGAGAAGGCAGGACTTGTAAAAAACATTCGTTTTCTTGTAGTTCTGTTTTCTCCTATGAGGAAACTTAACCTAGATTAAGTTTTTTGAAATTATAGAAGCATTGAAGACACTTGAGTATGAACAGTGATGGATAGCAAGGCAGTGTTAAAAGCAGTGCAGTAACTGGCCCTAATCATGAAAGGTATCAAACTCAGTGTTCTAAGAACAGAAGTAGCAGAGGTGGGTGGGCTCTGGGTTTTCTTTAGGTAATTTCCTCATCAAAAATGAGCTCTGATTTTCAAGAGTTACACTTTCTTGCTTTATTTTTAGCCTAGTGTGTGTTCCACCCTAAAGCATGAAATACCCAACTGGGATATAGTCAGAGTGACAGTGGCTAAGCAGAGTTTAGAAACTTATGATCTGCTTATGGTACAGGGCACTGAGGCCTTACCAAACCCTCCTTTCTAGAGAAGTTGCTGCTTTGTTACAGAAGGGCTAGGTTGCTTTTTGGTGTGTAGCATAGTGGATTTTTTTTTCTTGGAGCATATGTATGCTCTGCAGTTTTTTGAGAGAATGCCATTTACAAAGAGTTGAAATACTCGTGGAGCTTCTAGAAGTCTTTAGTGATAGTTCTTTCTCCAGTAGCATTTGGAACAAATATTTAATACCAGCTACCAAAGTCATGTGTAAACCATGGTGTAGGTTTTGTAGGCTTAAAAACCCAGAACAACAAAAACACATTCACATCTGGGATGTGTGCAGCTGCTTCTGCAACTGCTATCAACAATTAAGTATAGGATGTTAGTGATGTACTTCAGATGTAGATGTTTTGGCATCAACTGCTAACTGATTTTGCTGGAGTAATGATTTAATTGTACTGTTACTGAAGAGTTCTTTGTTTTTTAAAGGTTCTTGCTACAGCGTTTGACACAACGCTTGGAGGCAGGAAATTTGATGAAATGTTAGTTGAATACTTCTGTGAAGAATTTGGGAAGAAATACAAACTAGACATAAAGTCAAAGATTCGCGCATTGCTGAGGCTGTATCAGGAATGTGAAAAACTGAAAAAACTGATGAGTGCCAATGCCTCTGATCTCCCAATGAACATTGAATGTTTCATGAATGACATAGATGTTTCTGGAACAATGAACAGGTAATGTATGTGCTTTTATAAAGGTGAGTTGTGGAGAGTACTCCTTTGCTGCTTTTGGGAAGGAGATGCTTTACAGAGTACCAGGACTGGAGGGAGTGTATGCTGGTGTGCTGCGCAGAGTGGTCTTCAGAGACTGGTCAGTGGCCTTGAGATGGGAGGAAGGGCTGTGAAGTTCACAGGCATCCCTGGGTCGCAATCCCAGACCTGACTGTAATATACTCAAGTGTAGGACGGTGACTGAAGCATGTACTGCATGCAGCATTTGAAAATTGAATTCTTTCTGTTTGGGTAACCTGTTGTATTTGCAATTGTAGCTTGTTTACGGTAACATCTTATTTATGGTGTCTTTCAACAGAAGTAAATTTCTAGAGATGTGTGATGGACTTCTTGCGAGAGTAGAAGCTCCTCTTCGCAGTGTGCTGGAGCAAGCCAGTAAGTGCTGTGCATTCTCTGTGCAGAGAGATGCTGTTCCTAGTACAGACTTCTTTGGCTACTGACAGAACTTGGTGAGACTGATTAATACAATTAACGTGTTTTGGCTGAGCGGTTTTAAGCTTTCCAAAGTCCTTTCACACAAGCTAAGATCTAAAATCTTACTGCTTTAAATTAACACTTGGTTTAACATAACTCAATTCACAGTGTTAGTGTACTCACTTAAAATACAACAGTGGAATCAATAAAAACTAATGCCTGACTCCTTTCTAGAGTTAAAGAAGGAGGATATTTATGCAGTAGAAATAGTTGGTGGCACAACAAGAATCCCTGCTGTTAAAGAGAAGATCAGTAAATTTTTTGGCAAAGAAGTCAGTACGACTCTGAATGCAGATGAGGCTGTTGCACGGGGTTGTGCACTGCAGGTAAAAAGTGCTATATGTTTTAGCTGTGAATATTTTAATTGAAATCACAAGTACTTGAGCTGAAGTCCATAGGTAGCATGAAAAATGCTTCATGTGTATGGGAATGGAATAAAAGAAGCGTCAGGAAGGTGGCTGGAAGAATGAGAATGGTGGCTTTAAGTGATTCTTTGTGCTAGGCCAGGTCAGTGGGTCAGTACAGACTGAAGTGAAACGTGTACTTTGCTTCTGCTGTAGTTGGAAGCTGGTACTGTGATGATTGTCATATGATAACATTCACTTCTCTATGCTCCTCTGGGGGGGCCTGAGTTAAACAAAAGCTGCTTTACAGTGCTGCTGATAAACAAAATCTGTCCTGAGCTGGAACTGGAATTGTCCAATGGGCTTAAGCAGTAGCAAATACTCTGTAGTTACTAGTGCTACCTTTTGCACCTTAGTTTTGCTCTGATCACCTTATTTTCCTCTTCACGTGCTTAATAGATGCTAATCTGTTTGTCAGTGGTGCAAGCCAGCTATTGGAATGGAATCTGTTTAAAAGGGATTGGGTTACAGTGTGCTTTGAAACAAAACAAAACTATAAGGAAACAACTGGTAATGTCACACTAAAACTGTAGTGTCTGATTTTCTTACACTGGCACTAAAAACAACTGAGTAGCCAAAGCATAACAAACTAAATGTGATTTGTTCTAAGGCAAAAAACTTGTATATTTCCATTTCCAGAGTGAACAGTCCATGAGTATTAGTAATCCTACATATGAGTAGCTTAAGTAGCTACTTGTGAATTAAATTACTATTCATCTGAAGCCTGGATTTTTGTAATAGAACTCCTTTGCTCTTTCAGTGTGCTATTTTATCACCGGCATTCAAAGTGAGAGAATTTTCTATCACAGACTTGATACCATATCCTATTTCTTTGCGATGGAATTCACCAGCAGAAGAAGGATTAAGGTGAGAAAGTTCAGTTTTTCTGCATGATTACATATAGTTTAAAACTCTCTGATAACAATTAGAGAACATAGTGTTTTTGGAACAACACTCACTTAACAGCTCCCAACAATTTTGATAACTTGAAACTGTTGACAGAAAAAAGGCCAAGCTTAACACTTCCTACACTACTGTTGCTCTTCAAATAAATAGGTTGTCTTTTTAAAATGAGATTTTCCTTAATATATGAAGGATATCTAGAAATGTTTAATAATATCAGAAGGGTCATCTTGCATGCTAAATAAGTGCTGTTTTCTTTCACAGTGACTGTGAGGTCTTTCCCAAGAACCATGCTGCTCCGTTTTCTAAGGTCCTCACGTTCTACAGAAAAGAACCATTCACTCTTGAGGCATACTACAGTTCTCCCAAGGAACTGCCTTACCCAGATCCTGCTATTGGTATTTGAAGCCTTTTTGTGGTTTGAAATGTTGATTGTCTTGTACAGCTTTCTAAACTAGTTTCTGATTACATTAGTCTGGACCCTGTAGCTTACTACAAATTGTGTAGGGACAGATTTCAAAAGTCATGGATCTACATTTTTACAAATGAGTGGAGTAACATGAGTTTTATGGACAGATATTCTAAATGTAGAAAGTACTGGTGGTGAAGTAAGTCTGTAAAGGGAATACTCAGAATGCTGCAAACTTTGATGCAAATAATTCCACTTTCATGACATACCATGCATGATTCCTAATAGCATGTATTAAAGCATTGTTGACTTAAAGTCAAAGTGCTTAGCTTGAGTAGGATTTGATGAGTGCATTACAGTGATCTGTTGCCAGCAGTAGTCAGGATTTACTTCACATTCAGTGATTGTTTTTCTTTCTGGAATTGTTTAGCTCACTTCTTGGTTCAGAAGGTCACTCCTCAAACAGATGGATCCAGTTCGAAAGTGAAAGTCAAAGTTAGAGTAAATATCCATGGTATCTTCAGTGTTTCAAGTGCATCGTTAGTGGAGGTTCATAAATCTGATGACAACGAAGAACCTATGGAAACAGATCAGCATGCAAAAGAGGAAGAGGTAATGGACTTTGCTGTTGGCTGCTTTTTGAGGCCCTTTTATGAATCTCTTTTGGCCAAGTTCTGGAAAGGTTCTAGGATTTCTAAAAGGATTTAGATGTGTTTAGCAATTAAGTGCTAATTTTGGTATGTCACAGCTGTGACAGATGCCTTGAAAGCAGAACTGAGCTATAGGTGAAATACTCAGTCATTCTAGGAGTGAGCTGTTAATTGGCAAAGCAAAGGCTAAAAGTATGTAATTGATTCCTCGAGGCTCTACTTTCTTTTACCCAAAGAACACTAGATAACTTGGAGTGATCAAGGCAAGAATTGAAGCATTGTTTAATATGCTAAACTGAATCTTTCTGTTAATTTCAGAAGATGCAAGTAGACCAGGAGGAGCAGCAAAAGACTGAAGAACAGCAGCAGGTCCAAGCTGAAAATAAGGCAGAGTCTGAAGAAATGGAGGTAAAGTGAAAATGGGTTTTCTTACAGGATTCTTCTGGAAGATTCAAAAGGATGCGTAATGTCTGAGCTGCCATCCACTAGCTTTGTCATAGCTGTGGAAGCTAAACTTGTATGTGGAATATTTGTAGTCTGTATTGTGAGTAATGTTTTGAACGTAACATAGCACTGATTATTGAAGGCCTGTCAGATGAGCTAGTGCTGATGAATTGAGAGCTCTCCATGGGAGAAGTCATTGAGATTTCAGTAATGTAGAAACTAGAAGGGGGCATCGGGAAACATTGGGGGGAACATCATTCCTGTGAGTGTAGCCAGTGCCTAGTAAAAGTGAACAGCTGCACTGTTTCTGACTCCTGTGGCAGCAGTGTGAGAATTACAGATGCATGTCAATGTCAAAAGTACATGTACTCAAGCCTTTTTCTATTATCAGCCTTCAGTGCTTAATTTGAACCAGTAATGTTTTTTTACTTTGGATTTATTCCTCCAATATAGACTTCTCAAGGTGACTCTAAAGACAAGAAAGTGGATCAGCCACCTCAAGCCAAGAAGGCTAAAGTAAAGACTACTACAGTGGACCTTCCCATTGAGAACCAGTTGGTGTGGCAGATAGGGAAAGATATGCTGAACTTATTCATTGAGAATGAGGTAAACTCCTTGTCTGAGCTTAAGAGGTCTCTAACTTACAGGGTTCTGTTCATTAGGTGTGGTTAAATGTTAATGGCGGGCAAGGAAAAATTAACATAGTTTTTTGTGGTGAACAACAGTGGCCCATGGAGCCAGAATGTATTATTCCTAATGAAGACACTTATTTTGTAGGGGAGCTCGTTGAGTGACTCAACTGCAGCTGCAGGCTGTGTGGCTGCTGCCATTGGGTGGGTGACTGCTCAGCTGAGGCAGACTGGTCTTTACTGGATGTGCCACCAGCAGCAAATTGTAGTTCCTTTTTATCATCTACTTCATCATAGAGTTATGCACATTATTTCAAAATCTTTAATCAAACTGATTTTTTTGTTAAGAAGTATTTTAGGTCTTGTCAGATAATGAGCTTTTTAGCTAATTTAACTAATGTGTCAATTTGTTCACAGGGTAAAATGATAATGCAGGATAAGCTAGAGAAGGAGAGGAATGATGCTAAGAATGCAGTAGAAGAATATGTGTATGATATGAGAGACAAACTCTGCAGTATTTATGAGAAATTTGTTAGTGAAGATGTAAGTATTTCTGGCTTTGTCCTCTGCATTTTATTGCAATTAACAGTTATTTTTAATAACCTTTGACTGTATCATATTAGTGTGCTTGCTTAGACTGCACTCATAAGTTTTCAGATTTGAATTTAATCTTGAAACATTTCTAGCCTTTTTGTTTATGAGGATAACCCAGCTGTGGGCCAAGTGCAAGCAGATGGTACCCAGGATATATTGTTCTTTCCCAAAACATTTGCAGCAGTTGAAGTTACTGCCTGATCATCTGTTTTTAGACTGAAACAAGGAGCACTTGACAATCGTTTGAAGGCAACCTAACCTACTTCAGCTCTTTGTCAATTTTTAGGAATGGTTTAAGATTAAAAATTTTTAAAAGTTCTTCACATTCTAAAAATAAAACCCTTCCAGAAAGATTCCAAACATCACTTCAGTGTCATCTAGTAGGATTATTTCGCTTAACTGTTTTGTATGGATTGCTTCAGGATCGAAATAGCTTCACGCTGAAGCTGGAAGATACAGAAAATTGGCTTTATGAAGATGGTGAAGATCAACCCAAACAAATTTACATTGATAAATTAACAGAGCTAAAGGTAAGTGGTTCTTACATTTCAGTCAGATCTTAATGAATCCAGAGAACTTCATGCATGTGAGGAGCTGGCTAGCTTAGGACCATAATCCAGAGATTAATGCTTACAACAAACTGATCTGTTTACTAATGATGTAAGGAGCAGACTTCCAACAGGTCTGTAATAACACAAAGGAGAGTAAGTGAAGGGAAACATTTCAAGGAGTTTGGAAATGCTGCTGTACCTTGCCAACAGGTGACACGGGGTGTTTATGGTATGTTTTACTTTTTCAGGCCTTGGGTCAACCTATTCAGGCAAGATTTCAAGAGTCAGAGGAAAGGCCAAAAGCATTTGAGGATTTAGGGAAGCAAATCCAACAGTACATGAAAACTGTTCATGCCTTCAAAGCAAAGGTATTTCCACACTTAATTTCTGTCAAGTGCACAGAAGTGATACTAAGCCTGTTTTGAATTTTAAGTAAGCTATGCAGAAAGTTCATGCAATGTCCTGGTTAGCTTCTGAGTTCTCAAGGCCTACCATGTTTTCAGAAGTGGGCTTTTGGCTTGAAGAATGTGTCTTTATTAGGAAGCCAATTTTGATTTTCCTTATGGAGGGGGAAATACCAGCAGCAGTGCAACTTGAGTTTTGTCTGTTCAGAGCTGTGGGTGGTTGGGTTAATCGCTAATCAGAACAGCCTTCTAGCTAACTAGTCTGTTGTTTTGTGACAAGTTCAGCTGTGCAATTAAATGTTGAGAGTGCATGCAGTTTGGATGTTGACTGTCATTATTTGCACAGCTACCATTGATCTGTTTCAGGATGAGCAGTATGACCATCTGGATGAAGCAGATGTAGCGAAAGTGGAGAAAAGTGCAAATGAAGCAATGGAATGGATGAATAACAAACTCAATCTTCAGAACAAGAGAAGTCTTACTTTGGACCCAGTTATAAAAGCTAAAGACATACAAGCTAAAACTAGAGTAAGTCCTTCTAGGCAATTATTTCCGCAAGTCTTATGTTTCTTGATGAAGTGATGGATAAGGACTGAGGTGAGGTGAGATCAGCTGTAGAAAAAGACAGTGTTTGGGTGCTGATTTGTTACGTGTGTTAGGGAACATCTGCCTCTACTTCGGGTATCTAGTTGGTATGGAAAGTTGACTGGGCAAGCAGGTAACTAAACACAGTTGTTGAGAGACACCTCTAACAGTTCTTAATTCCCGTTTTACAGGAATTGACAAGTATTTGCAATCCTATAGTTACAAAACCAAAACCCAAAGTTGAACTCCCAAAGGAGGAGCAGAAACCAGCTGAACCGAACGGACCAGTAGAAGGGCAGGGAGATGGCAGCAGTGGGGCCCAGAGTGCTGAGCCCGATGCTGCGCCCGCCCCAGCAGCTACAGAAAAGAAGCTTCCTGAGATGGACATTGACTAAATGTCAGTACTTGTTTATATTACTGCAACCCACAATAAAGCTTTAAGTTTGTCAACTTTGTATGTTCTGAATACAAATTGAAGCAAGTGAGTACCACAGCACTCTTGGTAATCTTTGGAGAGGTTTGGTCAGTGCCTGAAGTCAGAATGCTTAGGTAGCCAACTACTTGGTCAAACAAGCAGTATTTCTTGCCATAGTGATTGTAGCTAGAGGCTTCTGGTATTGTTACTGCTCCTGCAGAAGCAGCCATAAGCTGTCTCCATGTTAAAGCATGTTCATGCTGGGTCAGTCTTGTTTTAAGAAGGGGGACTGCAAATTCTCTAGTCTAATTTTTCATTTGTTGTTCACGTTCTCTTGTGTGGCATAGCAGCGTTCATAAGAGAATGCCTGCTCAAGCTAGGACAGGGAGACAGGAATGGGAGGGAGGCTGCTGCTCAGAGCCTGCAGCATCCTCTAACTGCTTACCTTAGTCTAGCCCGTGTTTCAGCATTAACACACCTCTAGGTTTTCTCTTGATCTGCACCTGAACGACTCATACTTCCACAAGGTGTGCAGAGCAGTGGGTCGGTGTTCCCAGTACCTTTATTCCTGTAGCGGGTGGCATCACTTCACCCATAGCCCCAAATGGAATTCATGTACCCGAGATGTAGAATAGTGACTGTACGCTCCTAACAGATCAGGCATGACTGTGCTCTTAACCATGAAGTGTAATTCCCTGGTTAGTCTGTGAGCCTTGTCTGCAGCTCAGTAGGTGCTTGTAGGAAGAACGAGGGCTGCAGCCCCGCTGCCTGCACTGAGCGCTGACTGATGTGTTCCTAACTCTTTTACAGGGGTATGCTTGCTTCCATGAGGCCTTCATTTGGAATGCTTGTTTTTCTTTTTCAGGAACAAAGCATTTTTTCTATGAGTTTTATGCAGTAATTTGCTTCTAGTACTGATTGTCATTAAACTTGCAAACATTAATTTGTATGTGTTAAAGCCGAAGTTGAAACACCGTTCAGCTGTTGGAAGAAATAAATGCACTGGATTCTACTGGATAACTTTCTGAAGCCGTTGATTGTGAGGAGGCGGATGGGGGTGGTGCGAGTGTCTCCTTATTGCCGGCGGCCCCGCGAGGCGGGATGAGTTTCTGGCTGTGGGGCTGAGCCGAGCTCCGTGCCGGCGCTTTGAGCCCGGCTGGCCGGGCGGAGCTCTGCGGGCGGGCGGTGCAGCCGCACTTGGCGGCCCGTTTCGCAGCTGTGCTCGTGGTGGCTTCCGCCCACGCGGGGCGTTGTTTCTGCTGCTCGCCCGGCCGCGTGCGGTCCGCTGGGCGTGCGGTGGCACCGGGACCGCCCGGCAGCTGCGCCTCCCGAGGGACCCCGCGTTCCTCCCGGCCGCCGGGGGGCGCTGTGGGGAGGCGGAGCGCGGCGGGCGGAGCCGGGCGCTCTGCGCTGTCAGCGGCGCGGACGGCCCGGGGCCTCCGCCCTCCGCCGCTCCTTCCCGGTCCGCGCGTCCCGTCCGCTGCGGCGCCGGCAGCGCCCCGTTCCGCGTCCCCTCGGGCCGCGCGGCCGCCACGCGGCTGAGGTAATCGGGGGCGGCCGTGCGGAAGAGCGGGTCGTGCCGGGCCGCGGGTCGGGGGGTCCGCCGGGTGCTGCGGGGCGCTTCGTGCGGCCTCGACCCCGCCGGGCGCCGTCACCGCGGCCTCCGAGCCCGGCCCCGCCCGTGCGGGAGCGCGGCGGGAGGCTTTCGGTTCCCGTCTCGCTCCGGTTACGTTTCTGCCCGGCGGGAGCGGTGCCGGGGCGCAGCGGGTCGGGACTCGGCGGCGGCCGCTGAGCGAACCCTCTCGGGCGCGGCGTTTGGCGGAGCTGTGACGGGGGGACTTCGATCCCCGCGGCTCCGTGCGCGTGGCCGCAGCCGGGCGGTGCAGCGCCGTGCACTGACAGCCCGGCCGGCGGTTTGTGCGCGACGCGCGGAGCGCTGCGGGACCGCGCTGCGGCTGTGCCGGGCACACAGCGCCCCCTGCCGGCCGGAGCGCGACGCGCGGCACCCGCGTGGGGTTCGGAAATCTTGGGTCATTTTGTCGTAAAGCCTTTCTAGAACGCTGCTCGAGCGATTCTGTTCCTAACTCGTTTCTCTTCTTTTCTGCTCTGCTTTCCCTTCCAGTCGCTGTGCGATGTCCGCTGCCGCTTTTCCCTTTGCTGTATTTTGCTGCTGTTCCTGCAGCTGTTCTCAGCCGCTGACGGCCGTTTGCTTTTTAACTCCTCCACGTTCTGTCGGTGTTTCCCATTCTGTAAAGTTACCAACGCTTTTTTTTTTCAACTCATAAAAAAACCGTAATTACATTCTGTGTTCATATCGGCTGCTTTGGTTTCTGACTCTTCCTGTGGAGGTGTAAAACAAAGCCCCCAGGCGCGCACTTTGGATAGGATGCGGTAACTCAGTTGATGCTATAGAGCGGTATTAACCCCACAGACGACTTAAATGTCTTCAGAAGACAGAGAAGCTCAGGAGGATGAGCTGCTGGCGCTGGCCAGCATCTACGAGGAAGATGAGTTTAAGAGAGCCGAGTCAGCACAAGGAGGAGAAACCAGAATTTGTTTGGAGCTGCCCCAAAACTTCAGAGTTTTTGTGAGCGGTGAGTTGTGGTGGCTTCTGTTATCTTTAAGTTGACTTTCGCCAGGTAGTTTTCTGGGGCCTTCTCAGATGCTCCCATAAGCTGTAGGAATATTTAGCTGACAGAGCTGTGTGGGACCCCTCCTCGTGTTTGTGGCACTGCTGGGGTTGTGTCAGGGTGGGCACTCGCACCATTTGGATGCAGCCTCTCCAGTGAGATTCAGAATTAGAGCTGAGTCGTAGCATTTCTTTGGGGTAATTAAGTTCATGTATTTATTTTTCCCTTGGGGGTGTTTTCCTTGTCCTTGGTTCCTGCAGGATCTGGTATTTCACAGCACTCCTGTTTATTAACCCCATACAACCTCACGGCATTTTAATGCACCGTTATTCAGGGTTGAATAAATGATTTTAAAATGAGAAATGTATCAAATGGACAGAGAGGCCGTGTGCGCCATCCTTTGGCTCTGATCTTTTTGTTATGTTTCACATTGTCTCCATTGGCTTTGGCTCAGGCAATTCCACAGAGAGTCCCCAGAGCAGGGGGTTTGAATGCACCGTTTGCTTTCTGCCTCCACTTGTGCTGAATTTTGAGCTCCCACCGGATTACCCATCAACCTCCCCGCCTGCGTTTACTCTCAGCAGCAAATGGCTCTCCCCAGCACAGGTTTGTGAATCACTTCTAACGTTCTAGCAGAGCTTTTGTGGTGGTGAATGAGTGCACAATTAGCAGTGCTCTGGTGGATGTCAACGTAGTAGATGCAACAGAAATGAAGACATACACGATGACATCTGTCTTTCATTTGGCTCTTTTCTTACTTGCGTACCTTTCTGAGAGTTCAAAATTTGTGAGCATTATTTTTATGTCTTTTACACGTTACCTAAAAGTTCTGGAATCTGAGATGTAAATTTGCGTTGAAGGAGGACCTTTATTAAATTAAAGGGAGAGGAGAGCTGTCACGAGTTCTCAGAACTCACTGAAATCTGAAATGTTTTTTCTTTCCTAGCTCAGTGCTCTTTGCAAGCATTTAGACAACCTATGGGAAGAGAACCGAGGCTGCGTGGTCCTGTTTGCCTGGATGCAGTTTCTGAAAGAAGAAACACTGAGTTACCTGAATATTTCTTCCCCATACGAGCTAAAAATGTGCCAACAAGGGAATCCACAGGGCAGGATGCCTTCGGTCCCTCAGGATGCCGAGGATTGTGGTGGTGCAGGGGGCTGTGCTGCAGCTGAAGAAGAAATTGATGAAAGAGCCGTACAGGACGTGGAGTCTTTGTCCAGCCTGATTCGGGAGATCCTGGACTTTGATCAGGCTCAGAGAAGGAAGTGCTTTAACAGTAAGATGTACTTGTGCAATATTTGCTTCTGTGAGAAGCTGGGCAGGGAATGTATGTACTTCACCGAGTGCAGCCACGTGTACTGCAAAGCTTGCCTGAAGGACTACTTTGAAATTCAGATCAGGGATGGTCAGGTCCACTGCCTCAACTGTCCAGAACCGAAGTGTTCTTCTGTTGCTACTCCTGGTCAGGTAATGGATGCGAGCGGTGGCGGTAAGGGCTGTGCTGAGCCCATCGCTGTGGGGCACACAGCCTGGCCTTTAACGGTTGGCACGGCAGATACACCCAGGGAAATTCTCTCTCTGAGCCACACGCATTCCTCCAGGTTAAAACATGGGGAAGATGTTTTGCCTACTGGCACAATGGTGGCATCGGTCAGAGGGCTGAACTGATGTCCCGTTACGCTTGGTGCTGCGTGTTTGTCCTTTTGATTGCTTAACTGTTAGCAGAATAGCATCTCTAGGAGTAATTTGGTGACCTCACTTGGAGGATACAGAGTGAGTTCACGCCAGCTCTACTTTTTCATCTATTCAACATTTCTTGCCGTAGGTAACAGACTCAGAATTCCAAATGCAGATAATCCTCCCTTGGTGTTTGTTAGGTGAAGGAGTTGGTTGGAGAGCAGCTGTTTGCACGCTATGACCGCCTGCTGCTGCAGTCCACCTTGGACCTGATGGCAGATGTTGTGTACTGCCCTCGGCCGGGCTGCCAGACACCCGTCATGCAGGAGCCAGGCTGCACCATGGGCATCTGCTCCTGCTGCAACTATGCTTTCTGTACTCTGTGTAAGATGACCTACCATGGGGTCTCACCGTGTAAAATAACTGCAGGTGAGTCATTGCGTGTCAGAAATGGATCGAGAAGCAATTGATTAGGTGTTGGGTGAAAAAGGCTGGAAGTCAGAATTTAAACAAGGAGGCTGGTCAGCGTGTGAGCTAAGACAGATTCCTTTAGATAGGTCTGTTGCTAGCAATTAAAAGATTCCACTTTCATGGCACCGCACAGATCAGGAAGTCCCTAAACTGCTGACTGCCAAATTCAGAGAGGCCATAGCAGGGCAGAATACCTTCATTTATTTGTGCCCTTTTTTACCCTTTCCTATGAATCCACTTCTTTCTGCCATCAGCGTTGGTACTCAGGTGGATACTTGATGGGCTGTGTGGCCTTGGAATCAAGTGACATAGCATTAACTTTGTCTTCAGAAAAAAACCTTCTGTTTTCCAGTTCAATTTACATCTTAGACTTGTTCTAATTTCACTGAATGTTCTCTTTATGATCAAGCACTCTAAAGCTGTTGAATGAGGTGCAGAGGTCTTACTATTAGTTTTCTTACATATCCTTATGTTTTACTCTTTAATTAATGATGCTGGTTTCCTGTGAGAATGCTTTATACTGTTGTTAGCTGAACTCCTTCCTATATGCAGTACAAAAGCTATTTCTTTGTTTTACTCTGCAGAGAAATTGATGGATTTGCGTAATGAATATTTAGAAGCCGATGAGGCAACCAAAAGATTTTTGGAACAGCGCTACGGCAAGAGAGTGATCCAGAAAGCCCTCGAGGAGATGGAGAGCAAAGAATGGCTGGAAAAGAACTCCAAGTCCTGCCCTTGCTGTAGTACTCCTATAGAGGTGAGTGGTGGTAGAGCGGTGGGGAAAGGCTGGAGAATCACAGTAACTCCTAATGGAGATGAATGCAAAAGGCAAAGTCATTCTGTATTTACATCAGCTCGGAGATTTACTCCCAGTGTCTGAGCTCACCAATGAAAGTACATTTCTAGCAACTGGCAGAGAGATCTTTGCACTTCTGTCCGCAGTATATAGAAAAGGAGGTTATAGTTTATACTCAGGGATGTGAGTAAATGCAGCAGTTGACAGTGTTCAGTACTGAGAAGATCCAGGTTGACTCAGCATCCACATGAATCCCTTTCCACATGTTGTAGACCTTTTCAGACTGCAGCTGGTAAATAAACAAATGGCTTCAGATAAGTAGTAATTTCTAGCGGTGTTGTGCCATAACTGAGTCACAACTCTGCGATCTCCCACTTCTCCCTGGGAGCTGTGGAAAAACATCACTGCTGTGATAGTCATGGTACGATGAATCCGTGAGTGGTGTGTTTTTGAGGCCTGACGTGGAAACACCTCATTGTTTCTTTTCTTTTCCCTGCCAGAAACTAGATGGTTGTAACAAAATGACGTGTACTGGCTGCATGCAGTACTTCTGCTGGCTTTGTATGGCTTCCCTGTCAAGGGTGAACCCATACAAGCACTTCAATGATCCATCCTCCCCGTGCTTTGATCGGTACGTGTTTTCGTGTGTTGTTTCCAGTGCTGCACTGCTTGGGTGTTGGGTTTTTAGCTGTCAGTTACACATTCCAAAATAGCAGCGTTTTCTTGAGAACTCCACAGCTTGCTCTGCTTTTGTCCATCAATGTGGCTGATGGGATTTTCTCTTCTTCCTGAACCTTGTTTTTCAGCACTTCTTCCTCTCCCAACAATTTTTTCACTTCCTGCTCCATTTTCCTCTGTTTTTCTCCCTGTCTCCTGCTGTCCTTGGAGCTTAACTTCTACCTCTCTTGACAAAGATGAACTGTTTTGCAAGAAAAACCCACGTTCTTTCATTTTGTTCCCCCTGTTGAGTTGTAGTTGTTTGCCCAGCTCAGTCTTGTCAGGTATCGCTCTCAGCTGTTTGGAGCAGGCAGGCTTGGCTGCTGATTATATGCTGTTAAAGACCAACTGGGAATTGCAGCATGCTAGGTAACTTTTAGAACGGCTTGGATTATTATTTTCAAAGATTTCTTGACACTTTCATGTCTGTAAGGTGCTGTAAGACCCTCTGCTGTGAAGTGCTGTACAAATGCAAAGTAGCTTCTTTTAACTGTCCTTGAGAACTGCAGCATGAGTGTCTTATGCTACTGCTAAAAATTATGAAACCTGCTTTTGCTTTTTTTTTTTTTACTTTATTTCCTATTCTGATGTAAATTTTTGACTGTCTTGCAGATTGTTTCAAGCTATGCAAATTGATGGTGAGTTCTGGGAAGACGAAAACTAGTATTCTTCTCTAGCAACAGATGCTGAAGAAACCAGAGACAAATGCTTTCCTTTTTTTTTGTCAAAGCTGTTTGATTTTCAGTGCTCTGATGCCATAGAAGAACAATTCTACCTTGCACTGCAGGATTCTTGCACAACCCTTCCGTTGCCAGAACCAAAGGAGGCCATTTTACCCACCCTGTGGTCAGGATTCCTGTTGAAAGTCCTAATAGTAATATCCAGTGATAAAGAGAAATGCAACCACCAAGTTAGAAAATAATGGAGTCTGTACCAAGAGGTGCCCCTCGTGCAGCTCCTGCATCGCAGAAATGCTTTTGGAGCGTCCTTCTGAGATTTACCTTTCAGGGATGTCAGCTGGTTCCCACTGGTTTGGGGGCAGTTTTATTACAGCGCGGTGCTCGTTCTGGAGCTGTTCAGTTGTGCTGCTTGGGAAGGGAAGTGTTGTGAAGTCCCTGTATTCAGGGACTGAGCCCATTGCCCCCGTTGCATTTCCTGCCTGTTTCTTTGGAAGCAGCTCATTGCTGTGTTGCTGACAGTGGCGGTGAAGGTGATGATCCCTGACACCTCCCTTTATTGGCTGCAGTGCCCGCGTTCTTCACTGAACACATTGGCAGAAATGGCTGACAGCTGCGTATTGAATCGGTGTCACCTTGCTGACTGACGTGGTGCTGCTCTGTGCCTTGTTGCCAGTCCTTACTTTGAGTGCTGAAGGGATGATCTGAGTCTGGCCAGTGACAAGATGAAAATAATATCAAATACCGAAACGCATTTCTATGGATAGACGGTCTGGATCAGTGATCATTTTTAGTATCTTAGAGAATTCAAATTTCTTTCTTACCAGACGTTGTTTACAAAATCTTCTTGTAAGGAATTTGATTAGTTGATGCTTTTGGTTCTGGGCTAGATGCCTCACTTCTGCTGTTCTTGCCCTTTAAATATTTCAGAAAACATGATTTTCCCTAAAAGTTCAGTAAGCTGTTTTGGGAACATGGAAGTAATTGCTGGAGAGAAACACTAATTTTTTTTTTTTTCCCGCTTACAGAATGATCTAAAAATTTATTTTGGAATTCAAATCTTTAAAACAAACAGCAGGTCTGGATGGATAGCTCAGGAGCTTGAAAACTGTTCAAACTCCGTTCTGATTGCTAGTAAATAAATTTTAGTTGAATACCTGGCCAAAACGAGTGTTGATTTAGTTTGTTTTGCAGAGGAAGAGAGAAGTCTCTATTAGAATTGGCAGCGATTAAAATAGTGAGGGTGGAGTTCCTGCCTTGGTTTAGGCTAGAGGATGGTGTGTGTAGAGAAAGTTTACATTGTGTATGGTTTACTTGTATTTCCTGCACCTTTCACATGCACTAAATTCACTTTAAGACAGCAAATACAGTTGTCTTCCTGTTTGTTTTCACTATGGCATTCGTATGTAACATTTATTGGTGTGTGGTACAGCTGTGTGCTGGGCTCTGGTGCTCTTAAGTGCAGGGCTGGGACACTCACAGGCCCTTGAGTTAACACAGCAGAGTTCAGAATT
The DNA here is from genome assembly GCF_905368555.1 of Meleagris gallopavo. Classification (NCBI taxonomy): domain Eukaryota; kingdom Metazoa; phylum Chordata; class Aves; order Galliformes; family Phasianidae; genus Meleagris; species Meleagris gallopavo. Next base: position 16,735,494 of record NC_139418.1, read on the forward strand.
TTCGTGTGAGGTTGATGCATGGGGCATCCTGCTGGTAGAAGTTTGCACATTTATGTAAGGTAAGTGCCCTCAGAGCAAAGTTACCTCGGTTTTCTGTGGGACATCCAAGCCTGTAAGTGATGGATGTGGTGGCAGTCATAAAGCTGCCATGGAAACAACACATGGGACGCAGCCAGCTTTTTGCTGCAACTCCCCCAGTAGTTTGCACTCTGCCCCAGTTGTTTAAGAACACGACCTGAACTCTGTGAGCAGGAACCTGCTTTTGGAAAGCACTTTCTTTTTGCTGTGCAGCATATGTGGATGGACAAGGAGTGCTTGTCCCAGGGTGAAATGTGTATTTATCATTCTTCTGCCTGGAGGCAATGCTGCTGGATCTCAGGTGTATGGAAGTAGTGCAGGTCCTTTCTCCAAGGACAGAGGCGCAGAGCAGTGGCCAATGTACCTGTGGCTGCTGGGCACTCAGAGGCCCTAGGCTAGAGCTCCTGTACTTAACGGCGAGGCAGAGAAGGACAGACCCTCTCCAGAACAGATGAGCAGGTGAGTGGGCTCACAGGACAAACAGCTGGCAGTGCAGAGGCAGAACAGCTCAAACCTCATCCTGTCTCCATGAAACAGGGCAAGGTGAGCAACTCTACTAACACAGCACAATTTTTTCCTTGACGGCTAATTTTTCCTCTCACAGAATGCTACCTCCTCATTCCCTTCATTCCTGTGCACACACAGAACGACTTAATTACAGACATTTTATGGCATTGGTAGAGAGCTGAGACCTCCTCCTTTTTCCTGTAGAAATTCCCACTCTTCCCTCTCCCCCCCACCCCGGCCCAAAGGAGACACCACTGCCTGCCAGGGGAGTTGTGTGGGATGCCTACCAGCAGAGAGCAGCCAAGGAGTTGGCCCTTAAGGTGTGGAGCCACAGCAGCTACTTCTTCCAGTTCTTGGTTCTGGGTGACAGAAAGCCTTGTTCAGAATAGCACACCTTTTTAGACTTTGAAGCTTTTGTTGCTGCTACTCAAATATGCCACTACAGCTCCCATTCAGACACACAAATTGTTCCATGTTTCACTAGCAGAGAAACCAAGCAACATGTACAGTCAAAGCAACTAGAGAAAAATAACATTTTTACTGTAGAAAGTTGCAGATTAACAGCTCACAAAGTTCTTGGACAAAGACAACACATACTTCCCAGTTTGGCTTGCACTGATCTTGTTTTGATCTTACCATAGAAGGACCAAGTGGGCTCTTGCCTGGTCAGGCTCTTGCCCACCTCTGTGGGGTTGCTTTGTAATTAAGCACACACTGAGCTCAAGGAACAGAATGTTTCCTTTGGGGATTATCTGACATTTCCTGGAAGCACATGAAATGGAGAGAGAGAATTCGCTGCTTCAGGCTCTGCCCCAACACAAGTGACAGAGCACTGAGGAGCACAAACAGAAGTAATTTATGTTTGATGTGAAGAAATCTACCCTGCTGTAGATCATAAAGCACCAGTGCATATAAAGTTATCCTTGTAACTGAACATATAAGGCCTCTTTTAGAATTGTGGCAACGAAGAAAATCACAGATTCATGAGTCAACCATTCACCTGCATTAATGGCACTGCACTGGGAATTGCTGCTCAAGGCATCCCTTTTGCTGGGATCTCCTTACATCTGGCTCCGCGCCGGGTTCAGCCGGGGCAGTTTGGTCCTGAAAAACCTTCTATCAGATCGAGACTGCACACCTCTGTGTAACTGTCTCCTCTGCCTGGACTGTCCTCACAGGGAAACGTCTTCATTATATCCAATGTGAATGTCATTTCAGTTGGTGCCCCACTGTCCCTTCTCTCTCCCCTCCTGTGCACTGCAGTGGAGCACTCTGTTTCTATTTCTAGATGGCTTACTCATAGCTATGAAGCAGGCTACTCTTAAGTTGTGCTGATACTTTCCCTTCTCTGGGCTGAACAAGAACCGTTCCCATTTTATGTGAGTATAACTTAGGAGTATTTTCTAGCTGGACAGTGATACACAAGTGTGTTTGACACAATACATTCCAAAGTGATCACCCATTGTGTTTTCATATCTGTTTTGGTGCCTTCAGTCCAAACAATTATAATTGCTTCTTTGCTTAAAGAACTAATTCTTTACTGGTTTTACCTTCAGAGAATACGTGGGTGGAGATTTGTGGAACACAGCGCAGTGGATCACATCCTCATTTGGTTAGTTAAAGCAGGTATTTGCTAATTTAAGAACAAAGACGAGATGAATTTCTGCAGCAATTCCCTTTCTTTGCAGCTGGTTTTCAACATAAGAAGATGGCTGTTACTCTAGGCAGTGAGAGATTAATCACTGTAAGGCTTCTTGGAGTGGCTTCTTTCTGCTTCTGTCTCCTTCATGCTGTATAAGGGTTCCACGAGCTTGTTATGAACCAGCATTAAACCTGATGTAGCAGGTAAAAAGATGACTTCAGTAGACATAATAAAGCAAAATTTTCATTCATTGCATGCTAATGAAATTAGATATTAGTCAAATCTGTGCTCCTTTGTCCCATAGCCACAGAGATAAGCCTGACAGCCTTAGTGCTCTACGTTTCAGCTATTGTCTTGGAAGAGTGTTTTCTTTTGGGAGTTTTTGGGAGATTAAACAAGCATTTAACAAAAATCATGGCTTCTGCCACTGAAAAAAGAAGTCCAACCACTGCCTGCCCTGGTCACACACTCACCTTTAAAGTACTTCACTGTCTTAACTTTCAGTTCCAGCGTAGCATCCTCGTCACACACAAATACAGTCTGAGGGTGCTGCTGGAAGGCAGATACTGTCCACATGTGGTTGACACCTTCCTCGATAGCTTTGTACAAAGCAAAGGCTTTGTGGGCTCCCGTGATGAGAATCATCACCTGGATTCCAAGACAAGAAGATGGCAGTTAGAGTCCAGAAGATTTGCTGAAAGCAAACGCACATCAACTAATAAAGAGCTGCCCCAATCCCTAATGGGGAGTAAGATCTGTCATGCCCCCAGAATTCAGTCACAAATTCTGTTTGCTTCAGCTACATTTTATTTGTCATAGCCTGGAGGCTAATTTTAGTGATTTGGACACTTTGAGCTCCCATTAGGCACCTATATACAGACTCAACTTGTACAAATCAAGGTGTAGGTGCAGTTGAAAGCTATTCCATTTGCCTTTCATCATGTGGTATAAGATTGAGTCAGCCAGGGATTCTTGCAGCTATTTCACCAGATGAGCTCCATAACCGAAGCCATTCTCCAAAAGCCCTTCTAGCTTCCTGCAGTCACAACTGTACTGCAGGGTTACACAAATGTTAGGGTTAGTAGAGCAAAAACAAACAAACAAAAAAAAAAAAAAACCACCACAAACTGGAAAGCAGATTAAGAGCTTTTCTGTAGTGGTACAAGATGCAAGAAAGGAAGATTGTGTTCAGCTGTTTGTGGCAGGAAAAACATGGGCTGGTTTACACCAGCAGGGTGCATAACTGCTCCAAGATGAGGTGACCTTCAGTTATATCAGCTCTAGAGCAGGGCTTTCTGAAATATGTAGCGTGTGTTGTTTTCCTAACCTCTCTGGCATCCATGACAGTGCCTACTCCAACTGTCAAAGCCATCGTGGGGACTTTGGAGAGGTCACCATCAAAAAACCTGGCATTAGCCAGTATAGTGTCCATAGCCAAGGTCTTCACTCGTGTCCTAGACACCAAACTCGATCCAGGCTCATTGAAGGCAATGTGACCATCAGGGCCAATACCTGTAACAGAGACAGTTTGAGAAGCAGGTCACTGGCTGAAATGGGTTTTGTAGGAAACAGAACCACCAGCACTCCTGTTACAGGGACAGTCAGTGCCCCCGAGAATAGACACAGATCTGAGAAATGTGCTTGCATTTCTCTGTTGAAGTTCAAATTTGCTTCTAGTAAGAATGGTAGCAAAAGCTCCTTATGAAGTCAAAGACTCTCAGTTGCACTGGGACAACAATAAAGCAAAGAAGATAGCAGAATCTAGAGGCAAACTGATGGGAAAAGCTTGCTTGTGTTGGCTATGACTTTCTAGCAGCTTCCTGTTACCCTAATTATTGTAACACATTTCGTATTTGATAAAATTCAAGCCCTGCCTGGTTCTCCAGCTAACCACCTCCTGAGCAAGTCCCTTCCTGAATTCAAACATTTAAACTGGGGAATGAGATGTCAGACAACAAGGGTACCAGCACACACGAGCACTCAATGAAAGTGTATAGGGTGCCCTTCACTGCATATCCCCTGGACTTGTCTTCTCCAGATAATAAATAAGATAAATGGAGGAAAGACAGTACATAGAGACTGTCAGTCCTTCAAGTTTTCACCTCCAACAAAGAGTTCAATTCCTCCAGCTGCTTTGATTTTATCCTCAAATGCATCACACTCTGCCTGTAGATCAGCTGCATTTCCATCCAAAATGTGAACGTTTTCTGCCGAGATATCAACATGCTTGAAGAAATTGTTCCACATGAAGGAGTGGTAACTTTCCGGATGGTCCCTCGGGAGACCTGTTAACAGAGCACGCACAGGGCTGGGACCAGCCAGAAAAACATCACCTGTAATGCAGAACACCTACACAGGCTTGCAGTGGCTCTGGCAATAGAGCCCTGTTTTCTCCAACTGTCTTATAGAATTTCAAAAGTTTTGCTTCCTCAAATAAGCAAAATTACACCAGTCATGTCTAGCGTTTTGCAACCCTGCACATAGCAGGGGGCCTGAAACCAGATTATCATTATGGTCCTCTTCAACCCAGGCCGTTCTGCGATTCTATGATTTTATGTCCTTGTATTAACACACAGTGGATGATTTAAAAAACAACAGAGAAGTCTGGGAAATAACCTACTGCATTCAGTTCTCCTTGAACGCTGCAAACCCACATAACTGCCCATTTCCTGACACTGTTTAATTGCTTATGGAAAAAACTTCTCACTCAGTATATAAGTTATCACTAGCAAATAATTACCCTGCAAGTTGTTCACCTTTGGAGCTCTTGGCCCCCTCCAGCCATTCTTCCGAAGAGCCCATTTCATCACAGCTCCGAGAGCGAACCACCCCTCCGCTATCACAGCAGCGGGGCGCCTGCCGGGCCGGCTCCACAGCCCGGGTGCAAAGGTGCAACGCGGCAGCCGTTATCTCCGCTTACAGCCACAATGGACCCTCGGCCGCTCAGCGCCCCGCCGGGCTGTGCGGTGCGGTCAGACATCGCGCTGTTTCTTACGCAGGCTTCACACTGTGCCCATCGCGTCCCTCTGGCGATGCACGTTTTGTCCCGCCCTCGGTCTGCTTCTGAGCCCCAGGACACAGCGCGCAGCACCCGGCTACATCCCCGGCTACACCCCGACACCGAGGGGCCCGCACGGCTCCTGCCGGCACCACTCACCTACGTACTCATCCATGTTGAAGGTTTTCACGTACTTGAAGGACAGGTCCCCATTTTTGTAGTACTCCACCAGCTTTCTGTAGCAGCCCAGCGGCGTGCTGCCTGCGGACACACGGCATTCCGTCCGTCAGTCAGTCAGTCCGTCCGTCCCTCAGGCAGCCCGCCCCGCTCGCTCAGCCCCTCACAACCCGCCCGGTCCCACCGCCACCCACCTGTGGGCAGCCCCAACGTGAAGTAGCGGCCGGGGCCGGGCGCGAAATGCACGATGCGGTTCCGGATGTACTTGGCGGCCCACTCGCTCGCCCGCTCGTACGTCTCCTGGATGATGAGCTTCATGGCGCAGCCGGGCGGAGCGCTGCGCCTACGCCGCCATTTTAGCGCCGCTCCCGCCCCGCCCCGCCCCGCTGTGGGCGGTGAGCCCGGCTCTGCGGCGCAGTGTCGGCGCTCCGGCCGTGCGCCCGGAGGTGGGGGTTGGAGCCGCAGTTGCTGGCTGTCTGAGCCCGCTCTGACCGCGTGTTCTGTCCGATGGCTCCGGGCTGGCGGTGGCGGCCGTGATGGCAGAGCCCGGTTCTCAGTTTATTCTGAGAGCGCTTCCGTGGTAACTGTAGAATCAGCGCTGAGAGAAGCAGCTCAACGCGCCCAGTAACGAAGTGTTCAGGCTGTGAGAGATCTGTGCAAATAAATAAAATTATGAGCAGCGGAAACGTGCTCGGTTGGCCGGACACGGCTCTTTGGAGCCGACGCTTTCCCCACATACGTTAAAAAAGACGACAGACCATCAGATCTCCGTGTGCCTTCTCCCTCCTGGCTCGCTGCTCAGGTCGAGGCCGTGCCCGGCCGCTCGGCGCGGGGCTGCAGCCCTGCTATGGCTCCACGGCCGCGCTGCGCTCCGCCTCCCGCAGTCAGAACAGCGGCCGGCTGCTTCCAACCCCTGCGCGCTGATCCGACACCGAGCGACACGGTGCTGCCGCCACCCCTTCCTTCCTTTCCTTCCTTTTCCTTCCTTTACCTCTTTCCCTCTTTCCTTCCTTCCACCGCTCCGGCTCTCTTCACGCTGTGACAGGAACGTGCCCGCCCTTGCCTTGCAGCCCTGCTCAGAGGTATGAGGTTTGTTGTTGAGGTGCAAAAGCTCTTCTTTCAAAGTCAGACAGCTTTCTGCTTTCATTAGAAAGGAAGAATAAAATACAAACTGCTTTCTAGCACCCATCCCACAGAGCTCCTGCTTATTTTAATAATTTAAATGACCTGGTGAGGCTGAGCGCTGCCGATGCTGCCTCATCTGAGCGCTGAGAGCTGCTGGCTTGGTTTGCGCTTGGCTGGAGAGTGACAGCTGTGATAGACCACAGATGGTTGTGGTTGAGCTCAGGAAGAGTTTTAGGCCCACAGAGACTAAAAAAAAATGGAAAGTGTGGTGTGTTTCCATCAGCAGCAGTTATCCAGCAAGCACAGAAGTATTTCTGTGGCTGCAGTGCTGGGCAAAGAGCTGAGAGTCATGCAGAACAGACAAGGCTTTTCTACAGGCTGTTGCCCACCCCGTGGCTCTGGGCGAGACAGCTTTCCTGCTGTTCCCACTGGGCAGTGTGATGCACCCATCGGTCCCATGGACCGGGCAGCAATTACAGCCCAGCTGGTTTCAGCAGCACAGGTCAGAGCTGGATGAAGCTGCACCATACTGTGCTGCTAACAGAGCCCCGGGGCCAGTGCTGAACTTTGCAAAGGCATTTGGCTGAAATTCAGCGTGTCTCTGTGCATTGCAAACAGTCTTCACTCTTCCTTTGACCTCCTGTGCAAGCAGCTTTGGCAGGAGCAGTGCACAAAGACATCAGAGTCAGTCAGCAGCTCCCAGTAAAAAACAAACAAACAAACAAACAAACGAAAAATGTTTTGTTGGGAGGAAAAAACTGTAGCAACGCGAGAGAGGCAGGCACGTGCACCTGCTGCCGCAGCTGCCCCGTCCTGCCCACGTCCCACGGATCTGCATGCTTCAGGCAGCCTGCTGATGCTGAGGAAATGGCTTCAGGGCTGGGTTATACGTGTGACTGGAATGCGGGATATTTTTAGGTATGATTATTTATGCATGTTGCTGTTTCTGCATTCTCAGCTCGCTGTTGAAATGTTGAAGAACTTCCTGGTGTCTGAACAAGCTGATTTTCCTTCCCAGCAAAAGCAGCAGATGGAAGAAAACAAACACTTCCCTGCAGAAGGAGCTGAAGTTTAACCAGGGGGTTCTAACAAGCACAGCATTTTCTTTTTCTCTGCCTTGAAGTGATTAGAGTCAGCATTCACACAGACCAGAGCTTTTGCTATCAGGAGCTGCTTTTGAGTACTGTTTTTTTTCCCCCTTCTAAAAAAAGCAACAATTAAAAATTTATGTGCATAAATTTATCTTCAATTCCCATAATTAAAGCAGCTCCTAAATGCCCACCATCTGTCAGCACTTCCTCTCCTGCACATCCCACCTGCCTTCACTCTCCTGTTTATGAGGAAAGGAGAAACTGGATTCCTGGGTGATGGACCTGCAGGGAGCTGCCGTTTTCCACAAGCCCTGCTTGCTGCCCAGCTCCTCCCACCAGTGCCCAGATTCCAGTGAACCAATGAGCACTACCAGCAGCTGCTGGCGCTGAAGAATACAGCACAGCACTCCACTGCGTTTCTTTGGGCAGCACAGTGAAGTTTCTGCTGATGCCAGCAGTCTTTGGATGAGACTCCTGGTGAAGTTTCCATCTTCCTTGAGGCCAGCTCTGTAATGGCAGACAGTGCAGGCTTTATTTACATGAACAACACTCTGCCACCATTTTTTCTCAGCCTGCCAGTTGCAGCCTGCTTGCAGATGATTAAGCTATTACAGTGGAGAGCTTCAGAGGTATCATTTGATCCATTAACTCATGCAAATATTCGTCTTCAGTTTTTTCTTAGGTGAATCATTTATTGCTATAAAGATAGCAAGGAAGAGCTAAGTTTTAATGTCTTATTCCTTATTTAAACAAGTCTAGCTTTTAAGCCCCTCTTCCCCCCCCCACCCCCCAAGCTTTATCATTTAGTTTTTAGAGTTCAATATTGTTAGAAAGCATAGATTAAAAGTGCCCTCTGTTGTTCAGTCATACACCATAATCAAAGTAACGCTTGTGGAGCATAGGGGTTTCAGGGGACTCACCATACTGCAGCCCTCTAACATTTTCAATTGCTTTCAAATACTTTCACACCATATCCCACACGGAAGTCACCGAAAAGCAATGACTTCAAGCTTCAGAGCATCTCTTGGGAGAAAAGAGTATTGGAGGAAGATTTAGAAAATGCAGAGGTATGAAGTGATTTGCCTAAAACCATGCAGGAAATGAAAGCAGAACCAGTCATGCACTGTAACCACAGTATCATCTTAGCTGCTATCCCTTGTAAAATAAAACAAACACACAGAGACCAGCTGGAAGAAATTGCCATCAGCTCCCCGTGTCAGCCTTGCTCAGGCTAGTTGGCCTAATTAGGTGGTGATATGCCTCCAGCTAATGACTGTGGCACAAACTGTTTCACCATCTCTTTGGGATACTGCCAAGCATCTTTTCTGAGGGTATGCACAGGTTGTGTCTGGTTTTAGTCTTTCAGATGTCCAAGTCAATCAGTGTACAGCTAATTACCGCTGTGGCTGTAGCTATACTTAGGGATATAATCCTACCTCGACAGCAAATCCGCGCACGTCATCAGGACAGCTTCTTAGTGCAAAGGAGATTCTCAGTGCAAACTGAATCTTGTGGAAAGGGGAAACGAACAGTGTGACAGTGCCTTCAGCTCTCACTCCAACTCCTTCAAAGGTGTTTTTCTTGCAAGAAACTTGCACTCTCCTCATGCCTACAGCATTTCTCAGGAGCCCCTCTTGGAGGTTCTTCTTGGCTAAAGTCCTTTACAATTCCTGTCTGTCCCTTAAAAGGAGAACTGCGATATTCACCCATCTCTTTAGTGCTTGGGTGAACTATCCAGTCCTGTGAGGAATACAGAACAGATCCCAGCCTGAGCATGGTACCAAACACAGAGCTGTAATCATTCATTTATGACAGAGTTTGCAGTTCAGGACCATGTCCTCAGATGTAAACTCTTTCTCTGAATTGGCAGCTCAGAATCCCAGCAGGGCTGATTCAGCCCTCCTCATCCTAAGGCAGATATATTTAAGTCTTATCAACCTTAGGGACAGATGAGGGTGGTTTTGCACAAGTCCAACCGCAGATGAACTGTGCAAGCACGGAACAAGGGTGAAAATCCCTCAACCCATGTAACATTAAATGCAAAAATCAGAATAAACAAATGTATAACCCAGCGTGATTTCAGACGAGTGCTTACTCTGGGAGGCTTTGGATCTGCAGCACCATCTGCTTGATGTGGATATTCGGGATTTCGCGGCACCTTCTGAGCAGCTGGACAGCTTTTCAGGGTTGCTTCGGCTGCGGTGCCACGTGTGTGTGCACCTTCTGAGCAGCTGGGAGGGCATCACGTTGGGAACTGACATGGATGTTAACGGAGAGGGTGGTACAGCCCTGGGACAGGGCATGGGATGGCACTGGGACTGCCGAGCTCAGGGAGCGTTTGGGCAGCGCTCTCAACAGAGTTCGGCTTTGGGCGGCCCCGTGCGGACCCAGGGGTAAACTCAGCGATCCTATGGCTCCCTTCCAACTCGCCGTCCTGTGATTCTGCGCCCAGCCCCAGGGCAGCAGCAGTTCGCACAGCCCGCTCCCAGCGAGCCGCGAAGGCGGCACCCGTCTCCAGCTAGGGCGCCGTGAATGTTCGGATCGCTAGCTGTGGAAATCTTCCCCGCACAGCAACCGCAGCGCCGCCGAGCCCAGCGAGGCCGCCCGCTCCTCTCGGGCGAGAGGCCTCCGGCTGCCGGCGGGGCGGGGCGGGAGGAGGGCGCGACCGAGCGTGACGGGCGGAGGGAGGGCGGGAGCGGAGCCGCAGCGAAGAGGCCCCGGCTGCGCGGCCTCCGCCTCAGCAGCGCCCGTCGGGAGGCGGCCGGGCAGCGCCGAGCCCCCGCCGCCCGCTCAGCCCTCGCCCTCCCAGCGCCATGGCGGCCGCCGAGCCCGGCAGCGGCCGCTACCAGCAGGTGAGGGGCGGAGGGGCTCCTTAGGCCGCGCGGGAGCGGCTGCGGGGGGTCTGTAAGAGAGCGCGGGGCCTCGGCGCCGATCCGGGCTCCGGAGGCCGCGGGGCGCTGCGGGGCGAGGCGCGGCGCGGCCGGGCTGCTGGTGGCGGAGCGCCGCCCCCCCCCCCCTCCCTCCCGCACTGCTGGCGGCACGGCGGTGACCTTGCCGGGATGCCGCCCTTCCGCCGTGCTGCGGCCGGCCGGCTCCGCGCGGGTCCTTCCCGGCGGTGAGGTCGTTCTGTACCGTCTTGGAGTGAGTGAGCGTTAATTTTGTTTCGCGTGCTCGGCGCGGTGCTCTCGGCCTGCGTTGAAATCCCCCTAGGCCGGATTGCGTGCTTGCAGCGCTCCCGGCTGCGCTCGGTGCGTTCTTCCTTCCCTGCCTCCCGTAGGACGGGAGCCCATCCCAGCCGCAGGAAGCAGCGGGCGGTGCGAGCCCGGCCCTGTTCTACGGCCTGCGGAGCGGAGACCTCACAGCTCACGGTGAGGGAGAGAAATGCCCAGAAGTGTGGGCTGCTGTCTTCTGTTGGTGCTCCTCGGAGAAGCCGCTGGGCTGTGGCTGTGTGCTGGTGCCGTTCGGTGGCTGTGTGCTCTCCTCAGAGTCCCGGGTGCAGTTTCTCTTAGGATAGTGTTGGGCTCGGCCTTGCAGCTGGATGTCACTGGTTTTGGCACGCTAGAAGTTTAATAAAACTTGCTGGTTTTTTTCCTGTAGAACACAAATGTCTTCACTCACGAAGACAAATCTCTTTCGTTGTTGCTCTTCTCAGCCTTGTTGGCTACAAATAACCAGGTTTCTTTGATAACTGCCTGTCCGTCGGCCCTGAGAATCCTCCCTGTAAATGTCAGTTACAAAGGGGTCTGGTTTTGTGTCCTGTCGTCTTGAGCTCATGGAGATATGTGACAGGAGCATCGTTCAGCTTATGCTGCCTTGTTCTCGGTGATACTCCTGACCTCACCGATAAGAACGCTGCTGATTCCCTTAAGAGAAATGTGGAAAGCTGTCATTTCACCAGATCTCACTCACACGTGGGGCAGACACATAACAGACCCTGTTACTGCTGTAGAGCACAGCTCTGCGTGGTACAGCAGAGATTAGAGAGGCAGACTGCGCCCCAGAGGATTTGTTCTGCTAAAGATGAGGTCCCAGGGAAAGACAGCTGTAATTGATTGCAGAATGAGAAACATACAGATGGAATTACTTTGTTGGGCTGTTTAAAAGTTGCTTTTTTTTCCCCCTTTGCCCTCTGTCAGAACTCTGGTATTCATGTTGTTGTCAAGCATGTTATTGGTTCCTTATGCTTGCCCTGCTCCAGAGAATCCCTGCATGCTGTGAAACTGGAGATGTAGAGCTGATGTTTAGAGAGAGTGGGAGAACCTCTCCAACGTGAACATGTTGAGGTTTTTAGATACTGAATCTCACTGCGTGTACAGATGTCCAACTGACAAATTTCTGCCAGCGGAGTATGTGTGAAGAATTGATAGCTGTAAGGGCTGGAGCTGAATGCAGGATCTGTAAGTGTAGGCAGTGTGTGGAAATTGCCAATACGCTCATTTAATCTTTTAAGTTACTGGAGCATGAAGCAGTGAAAGAGAACTGAAAATTATCAATCTTGAACTTTTATTTTTGGGAGGGGGTGATGCATCGGTGGCGGTTGACCCATAATTGGGCAGCTCCTCTGCAGCTGAATGTGCTGCCCTGTCTGTGTGGCGGCTTGACATCTGTCTCCGTGAGGGTTTTGTGCATGGATCCACATGTGTGGGAACGGAGCATGAGAGCTGGGATCCCCTGAGTGTGTGCGTTCTCAAAAAAACAGAAAAAAGGATACTGAGCACAGAGGACAACAGAAATAAATGAGCATCTGAGTTCAAAACCCGCACGTTCTTCCTTGCAGGCCTATGTGGGCGCACGGGCTGTGCATCCCCCAGCAGCCTGTTCCACCACCTGTGTCTATTCCTCTGTATGTGCTTTGTTAAAGGGGTGCTTACGGCACGTGATTTATTTTCTAAAGCCAGTTTTCTGTAATCTTCAGCCCTCGTGCTTTATTCAGGCATTAGGTAATCTAACAGAAAATAGCCTGCGATTACGCTTCTGAGTGCTGTGGTGGTCTGGCTGAGCGTGCTGAGGAGCGCAGGAGAAGCTAAGGCAAAAGCCATGGAAGGACGTGTGCCCTGCTGTGCTGGTATGTGGAGCTGGGCAGCAGCAGGGCGGCTGGTTCTGTCCCTCGGTGCAGGGTGTGAGAGGTGGGACGGGGTGCTGGGGAGCAGGGCAGGCTGCAGCACGCAGCAGTCTGTGTCCCAGAAGGACTGGGGCTGATGGCGTTGCAGTTTGCACTTGCTTTTGGGAAGGCTGTGCAGGATGTTGCTGGGTTTAGGTGGCTTAAAGCCTTTTGAGCATATCCCCTGGACTGTGAGTTCAGTGGCAGAGCTGTGTTTTGTGCTTAGAGCTGAAAGTAGTTTCTGTTCTGGAAAAAACACTTAGGCTTTTAATAGGTTTATTTACACTCTGTGTTAACTGCTTTTTACTGGAGGCATTTGAAGATATATGTGATGTATATGAGTAATGTAAACCCACCTAGAAAATGGTGGGTGTGTTAAATAATACTAACATATTCCTTTTTAAGTGGTATTTCTTCCAGTTCCACTTGTTGAAGGCTTACATGGATCGTGAATCATTTTGTTATGGGAGATGTCTATGGGAAATGTAAAGAAGAAAGATTTTCCGTTTGTTTGGCTTTCTTTTGGTGGAACTGCAGAAGAAATATGCTGCCTAAGATAGGAGAGTACATTTGGAATCCATAGAGGACTGCAGTGCTTGCGTTCTGCCTGGGAAGACTGAAGTGAAATAGGAAAGGAGACATCAGTTGCCAGCTTGTGCTTACATTAGGCTCGTATTTAATTTTTCAGTTGCAGTGGGTGTGCAGAATATCCCATATCTTGAAACATTAGCAGATAGAATTAGTGATATCAGTGGCTGTTCATCTCCTTGGGAGCTGTTTTTTGCTTGCAGAAGATGTGCTGCCTGAAGATACCTGCAATTGGTAAGAATGGTAAGGAAATAAAGAAAGGACAGGTTGTTTTCTTCTTTTTCCTTTTGTGCACGTAGATGAGTAGAACTGAGGTGTCCTTTGACCATAAGAGCAGTAGAGTCTTCTAGAAATAAGTCACAGAGTTTTCTCACTCTGCTGCTCGTGTTGCTCTGCACCTGGTGGGAGCCAGCATTTGGGGTGAAGCTGTGCTGCCTCTGTGCAACGCAGCACGTGTTCCAGCTGGCTCTTGGTAGGTAGATACTGCTTTGTTCTGAAACAGCAGCTTCTGCAGGCAGCCACACTCTCAGGTGGGTTTGGAAGATTTTGGTGATTCTGTGTAAAAATGTAGTTATAGAATTAAAGTAAATTCATTCTCTAAAGGTTAAAGGACTTGGGAAAGAGAGTGCTACACCGACGGTCCAGTGTCATTGCAAACCTTGTGCAGCAGCAGAATACAGCCTTGCAGGCAGATGTCTGTTTTAAATATTATCTTAGGTATCAGTATTTTGTTGGACTCTTCGTTGGGCTGAATTCTTTCTGTGACCTGTTAGTGTCCAGAAGGATGTTAATGTGGTCCTAAAAATTGCAGCAAGGCTTTGTGCTTTGTTAGGTGCATGAAAGGTAATTCCTGCTCCCTCAGATGGAAACCAGCTTCTTGTGTACCGAGCCATCGAACGCGCAGACATAGGGACGGTCCCAGCAGAGGTGGTTCTGGCTGATGTGCTGTTGGTACTTGGGCAAAGCGGCACGGCGCTCTGGGTGAGCAGAGGTGGGGAATGGGAGCAGTGCTTCGCAGCCTTGGGGTGTTTCTGTGGTGAGTCAGTGAGGAGCAGCTCCCTGGTGGCCCTGGGTGGTATTTTGGAGGGCAGCAGCTGTGCTGAGCAGTGCCTGATGCATGCAGCATGGTGCAAGGCACGGCTCTGCAGCCCAGACACACAGCGTGAGGAACGAGGAGCTCCGTGTGCGGCTGTGATGCAGTTCAGCGACCTGCCAGAGCTCCGGGAGAGAAGGGTTATTTGCTCCTCTAGGAGAGGGCTGCCAAGGGTTGGTGTGTGTGGGTTGGCTTGTCTAATAGCTTATTGTTACTCCTGCTGATTACTAAGCTGATACTAAGTTAGAGGAATCTAAAACTGGATTGGGCGAAGTCAGGATTTCAAAGCAGTGTCGGGAAATGTAGCTGAACAAAAGGAGGTATCTTCTTTGGACTGGGCAGAAGCTTTTATTTGTATCCAAAGGCTGAAGATACAAAGGGAGAAAAGTAAGGGGCGTTGCAATGGGATTAGAAAGTTGACCTGCTGGAATACTCCCTATTTCAGTAATGATGTAGGTGGTTTTTATTTTTTATTTTTTTGGTCTTAGGTCGGAGGGGACCTTAATGATCATTTAGTTAGCATTTAACATTGCTCGTATTGGTTTGCAGAGGTTGTGATTCCATTGTTCTGAAAAATCAACCCTGCCACCTTTAGAAATATATATATATCTCTACATTGATTCTTTTGTTGTTATTAACCTAATTAGCTGCCTTTCTGAAATCCCACAGAAACCATAGTAACAACAAAAATGAGACCTGATCAGGGTTGCCTTCACTTGGATTCCTCCGTAGGATTTCGTGCAGCACTACTTTGTGTGCCAGCACACGAACCAGAACTGAAATGCAGTGAACACTGCTGAGCTGATGCATTGCTGACTGTGCGTGGCTGAGACAAAGCTGGAAATGGGCTGCATGCAAACATTAATAACAAAAAAGCAATGCCAGCAGGCAGCATGCTGAGCGTACAGAGTTTGGAAGAGGAAACAAATTTGCATGGAAACATTTATAAATGTTTTTTAAGTTTAGAACTTCAGTGCTGCTGTGCTGCACGTATTTGCACTGGCAAAGTGGGACAGCAGCAGCACCCTGCTCGGAGCTGCACTGCTGGTGGCTTTTGTTGGTTGGGAAGTAACTGTCTGATGGAACAGGGTAAGACTCAGGGACAACTTCCTGGCACTTGGTAATCAGACGAAAAACGAATCTCAGCCAAGCTCTTGTTTTAGTAAGTGCGTACATTGCTGTAAATACGGCCTACTTTTAATGCAGCAAAAGGGAGATTCGCACTTTAAAAGCTAAGCTCCATCTGAGAAGTAAAGAAAGAACTGTCAGCCTCAGCAAAACAGACTGCGGTCAAAGCCAGCTTCAGTCAGATCCACTGGGATCTGAAGGCTTCCAGCAGCAGCGCAGAGGAAGGTTGCCTGCAGCCCCCCCACAGCACGGTGCTGGGTGCTGGGTGCCCGCCCCGGCCTGGATGGAAAATGCAAGGCAAGAGCAGCAGGGCCCTGTTGTGCCACGTGAGACCTGATGATTCATTCTTCCTGTCACATGAACCCTCACTGTTTTGCTAATAAGCACTTAGTTGAATTTTAGATGCCTGGAATCATTAAAAAGGCTGGAAGGCATTTGTGTACCTTGTCCATTAAAAGGCAAATCTGTTTCCTATAACTGCTTACCTTAGAGAGCCTCTAGCTCAATTTTAAGAAGTAGAAGTAACTGCGTGTTTTATGTCATTACTTGAGCTGTGGTGGTTTGGAGCTGGCAGTAAGTCCAGCTTGCCTTCTCCCGCGTGACGCAGCAGTCAGTGGGGAGGTGGCAGCAGCCTTTGGACCCTTGTTAATTGTTCCATGTGCACACGAGCGTGCAACTGGCCAACGTGTGCAGCTGTCCAGTTGGTGGCTGGGAAGGCCAAGCAATGGATGCTCTTCTGCTCACTGGGATGGAGTGTCACGCAGTTCATGCAGTTGTTGGGAAGCAGGTGTCCAATGAATTGCATCTAACTGAAGAGGTTTGGGCTCTGACTTTCACCGAGGATGTGGATGTAGTCTGAGCCTTTGATCTGAGCTATCAGAAGGAAAAAGAAGGTGGTGCAGTGCAGTTAGGTGTAAGTGAGACCTTCTTTTACACACGTGGGCTGTTTTTTTTGTTTTCCTGGTAAGCTGTACAAGCAGAACAGAACTGCCAGCTCCCTGAGCAATAAGTGCTTGGCAAGGACTTGTGTGCCAACTTCAGAAGATGCCAGAAGTGTCTCTCCAAAGAGAAAAAAGCAAATGGCTTCAAGTACATTAGTGCCAGTGTGCAGGAGGAGTGGCTGAAGATGTTATGGGAGGAGCTGCTGTTGCTTAGCGCTGGAGTAGCAGTGATGGCATCCCCCTGTGAAGGCTCAGTCCCAACATGCTTTTCTGAAATGAATTGTCTTTCTGTGTGAAAAGTTAATTTCTTTGTCGATGAGAAGTGGAACAAGAAAATAAGTCGGGTAGCAGCTGATTCGTAAACTCTGTCCTGGTGTGTTCTGTTTTCAGCCTATCTGGTTTGCCTTCGTCAGCTTCTCTGATCAAAGCTGGAGTTGGCGTACCTGCTTCAAGCAGGGGATGCTGTACTGCTGATAAGCTGCAGGGGTATTTATACCAAGCTGTGGGAATGTGGGAAGCACGGTGCACAAAGCACACAATCTTCTCTGAAGTCATACGGTGTGAAGGGGTGAGGAGAGATTGTCAGAGTCGTATTTACATGTGTGTTGTAGCTGCTACAAACCAGAGGCAGCAGTGCAATCTTTTGTCTCCTGTTATTTCCTCAGCTAAAGCACATGCAGTTGCAGCTCTTAAACTGTTGAGCTGAGGATCCTTGGGAAATGGAGAGGTACTGGGAAGGTGTATGCTATGAGGGTATGAAATCATTTTAATGTGCTTTTAGGTCAACTGGGAGCTCTTTGGAGCAAAGTGAGCAACTGCTCGAATGCTCCACGATGCCACAGAGCTGTCTTGTTCCAGAGGAGACTGCCACGTGCAGTTAAAACTCGGGGGCAGTTCCCCAGATCGTGGGGCACCCAGTTAACCTCTCTTGTGGTCTGTTCAGCTGCAGAACGAAGAGGAGCCAGGTGAGGCTGCACCAGTGGTCAGTGATGCCCCTCCGCCCTACAGCAGCATTTCTGCAGAGAACACAGGTAAGTGCAGCGGAGAGGAAAGAGTTAGGTTTGCTCTGCTCTTCTTTCCTACCTCCTTAATTGTTCTCCATATTGACAGATGGCATTGCATTATCCTTACCAAGGCGACAAAGGATCAGAATTGATCCAAGGACGCTATTGTTACTTGTGGTTTAGAATATGCATTTTGGCTGCATTCATCTGATGTCATCCTATAAAGTGCTGTTCAGTTACATTGCACAGCGTTCTGAGTTGATTGAAGGCAGTTAAAATCAAAGTGCTGTGAGGCTTTGTGGTTCCCTCTTGTTATTTGGCTACTGTACTCCTTCCAAAAAGGATTTGTTACTTAAAAGGGATTAAAGAATTCATGATTTCTGCAGTTTTCAGTAACTAAGAACTTGGTTGTAAGGTTATGCTTCTGAATCATCATGCTGTCATACAGCTCATAACAGCTTTGAGCAAAAGAGTTTTTCTTTGTGCTGGTTCTGTATCGGTGTGTTTTAACTTAGGTAAACCTTTTCATTTTTCCCCTCCAGAACTTCTGTAGTCAACTTTAAAGAAGATTTGTGAATCAGATGCGAGTCAGTATTTCCAAAAGCCAGCCAGCTTTGGCTAGAAGTTGGAGGGCTCTGTTTGTAAAGCTGACTGTTGGATATCCTGCCCCAGCACACTCATTGTAAAGATGCCCCTATTAGCTCTGATTCCTTGGTGTGCCTAAGAGATTGGGGCTCAGAAATGTGCTTTGATTTTTGTCCCAGACCATTCCCTGCATAAAAAAACCAAACTGTTAGGAGTCTTTCTCTGGAAACATTGCTTGCCAGCAATCTGAGGCTCAGAGCGATTCTTCTTTTGACTCACTCAGACTGTTTGGGATTCATAAATAAAACTACTTCTGTTTTATTGAAGGAGAGATGCATGTGTCATTGCTTTAAAAATAAGTAGAGCTGGGCTTGTTAGAGTAGTGCTCTGCATATTACTGTGTATGAGATGAGATGTTCCTGTGTTTTTCACTTTTTGTTCTGGGATGGCAGGAGGCTAAAAGGGTGGGGATGAGAGCTTAACAGTCAGGATACTGAGGTCTGAATGCTTCTGAAATGCTTTTTGCTCCCAGCATGGAGTTAAGGAGCAGACAGGTTACCTGCTGTATAACTTTTGCTTTGCAGCTTATTTTGACTACAAGGATGAGTCAGGATTTCCGAAGCCTCCATCTTACAACGTGGCCACAACACTGCCTAGTTACGATGAGGCAGAGAGAACCAAGGCTGAAGCCACAATTCCCTTGGTTCCTGGAAGAGTGAGTACAGTTGGCTGCCTGCATGTCCTTCACATCTCCTGTGTAGGATTTCTCTTTTAAGTCCTGCTTATCAAGTGTCCTGCCTTTTGTTTTTCAGCCTTTTAGGGCAGTGGTATTACACACTCCCAAGAGTTCTGAGGTGTGAGGTTTTAAATTTTCCTCTGGGCAGCTATGAAGTAATGCTATCCAGATTAGTTTGGCCAGCTGACAGAGGTGGTGTACTGTATCTCTGTGTACTGTTGTGGGTTTTTTTTTTTTTAAAGGAATTTAGGATTAATTATTCAGCCATCTCATGTATCTACTCTCAGTGTTCCTGCTGCTTACTTAGCTGACTTTACCAAAGGGCAGTCTAGCTGATGCAAGGATGAGAAAACCATTCCCCCATCAGAATACATTTTTCCATTTTTTAAATTCCTTTGTCAACGCTGCCTTCTGTTCATCGTGGTCCCCACCCCTAATAGCATTAAATGCCCACAGTTCCTTATAGTTCTTTATGAAAGCCAAATTACTTGTTGAGATGAAAAGTGTAATTTTTCTGATGAGTAGGGGAATACTTTTAGTGAGGACAAGAACATGCCTGTATTAAGATAAAGAAATAAAAACACTGCTAAGGATTTAATATAGCATGCCTTGGGGTTTTTCTCTGCTTGCATTTGTAGCCTTCTGAGATTGAGAACTATTTTCCCCAAAAGGAGTTGCTTTGAGTGTAAACTGAGCATTTTGTGTCCCTCAATTGCACACTGCTTCCTGAGGGCTGCGTGCTTTGCTGACCCTGTCTTGAAGAAGCAGGTGCAGATGTGGGTTTGCTGTATGGATTGGACTGACTGAAATGCATTTGTGTTGCCTTTCCCTTTGATTTGCAGGAGGAGGACTTTGTGACACGGGATGACTTTGATGACAGTGACCAGCTGAGGATAGGAAATGATGGCATTTTCATGCTAACTTTCTTCAGTAAGTACATGGTGCAACTTATTTTTGTAAGTCAGCAACCCAAAATAGCTATTTTCACACTTAGGTTTATGAGGCACCAAAAAGAAAATTGTGCCAAGGTTTTTTTAGGTTTTTTTTTTAAGGTTTTTATGCCTTTTTTTTTTTTTTCCTTGGAATATAAAGATGACTTGATCTGCTGCTTTTCTCTTCCTTTCTTAGTGGCATTCCTCTTCAACTGGATTGGATTTTTCCTGTCTTTCTGTCTGACTACTTCAGCTGCAGGACGGTATGGGGCCATTTCTGGATTTGGTCTGTCTCTTATCAAATGGATCCTTATTGTCAGGGTAAGTTGTCCAGAAACTGTTGGTTTTTTTTTTTTCCTGACTCACTTTTGTTTTACTGAAATGTAAATGTTATTTCTGGCAAATTTAGCTTTTTTTATACTGAAATGGATTTTCAGCTTCTTGTTCACCAAGGACAGAGCTTTATTGTCATGCTGTCTTGTCTATGAGTTCATATGATAGGGTTATTATTGTAATAAAGGAGATCACAAATTGTACACCCAAGGCTATCTCTGTCAGGCAGAGCCACATCAGAATGTGTGTGATGGGCACTGACAGTGATCTGATGCTCATAAAATAGTTGTCCAGACAAAGCAAGCCCTACAGGCAGTTTAGTGATGCATCTCACTTGTAGCACCTAAAGAACATCGTACTTTGGAAATGTAATGTTCTCTGAAGTGTGAGATCACTGTGACCATAACCGATGAGAAGAGAGGCAGGGAGTTGCAGGTTTGTTTTTTTGCTGGAGGAAGGGGCAGTGACACAGTCACATGGCTGGAGCGGCTCGCTGGGGCCCTCTGCTGTGACATGCGTGTGGCACAGGTGACAAGAAGCCACTCTTTATTTTATTTTTCTGTTTTATTTTCCTTATCAGAGACTGCATATGCAGACAGCTTGAAAACTTATTTAGGTACAGACGCTGTCGTGTGCTCTAACTAGGGTGGGTTGTTTTTGTTTGTTTGTTTTTCCCAGTTCTCCACTTATTTTCCTGGTTACTTTGATGGGCAGTATTGGCTTTGGTGGGTGTTCCTCGTACTAGGTAAGTGTTTTGTTCTGGGGGGAGGGAGTGCATACTTAGAACTCTGTAAAGTGCAGCAAGGCCTTTTGTAAACATAACAGTACTGCTACTAAAATAATTATGTGCAGATGTAAAACCAAAATGTAACCCTCAGGTACTCTTCCTGCATGCATTCTAGGTGTTAGAGGTGCACATAAGCACCGTCTTTTTGTTGTAATTCTGGGTAGTGGTGTCCCATTTATCAATTGGAAGGAAAAAAGAAGAGAAAAACATCTGAATTTATACTAAGTGATGTTGTATCTGTTGTTGAGTGAGTTGTGATCTTTCTTTCGTTATTTTTTTTCCCTCCCTTGGAAGTGACTAGATCTAATCCAAAGACTAGATCTAATTTTGGATGAAAGGTTTTGTGATGGGTTTTGAGATTGCACAATATTGAAAGAGGAGGTGACAGTGATACAAGAATAGTTCTTGTATCAGACAGCTGCTGTGCGTCCCAGCAACTCAGGTGGTTATTAACAGTGAGTTGATCTGCTCCTCTAATTGAAGAAGCAAAATTTTTATTAACTACACAAATGTGTTTCTTCCATCTAGGATTTCTGCTGTTTCTCAGAGGATTTATTAATTATGCAAAGGTTAGGAAGATGCCTGATACTTTTTCCACTCTCCCCAGAACCAGAGTTCTCTTTATTTACTAAAGGTAAACTTTCTGCTTTCATGAATTTTTTTTCTGTTTCATTTTAATTCAGTGACTTTCCTTTGCATCAGAATTCTTAGAATGCAAGGCAGCAGAGAACAGTTATTTCTCGGTATCCCACACACAGCTCCTGTTTCTACAGAGGAACAGCATCCAGACTGCCTTGATGGGGAGCAGAGGAATATTTGACATTTCTTCCTGAGTTTTTCCTTTGAAGAATTCTGAGTTCATTAGATTTGAATTGTACAAACAAAACCTTGGCCTTGTGCTGTGTTTGACAGGCGTGTCTTTCTGAATGAGTGACGTGCCTGAAACATGTGGTATGTTCTAACCATGAACAAAGGTCACAAAATGTGGTTAGAAAACGGTGCCAGTCTGACTTGTGTACCAAAAAGAACAACTTGTCTGAATTTTGTGTGTACTTTGAATTTTCTGCCAAGTTCATGAAGAAATTCAATTCTTGCGCACCATTTCTCTTTGAAAAGCACTCCTGTGTACTTGAGCATGCTGCCCTACCTGAGTGTTTTCCAAAAGCCTGAATGCCTGAAAGTCTTTTCTTTAAGGCTGAACTTGAACATTGCTCCCTTCCTAATGGGACTTTAAAGAAAGGCTTAAGTTGTCAAAACCCGATAGCATAATTTCCTGCTTACAGCAGATAATGGCCTTGCATTAACTGTCCCTCCCTGAGGGGAAGGAAATCCTGGAACAGTTTGCTTCCCAGATGGTGGGTGCAACATGATGCTCCCTTTAGAAATTCTGTAATAACACTGTATTTCCCCAAGACAGGGTTGAAGCAGTTGCAGCTGGGACAGTGGTATAAAGAGACCAAACAAAGCCCAGCTTTAAATTGGGCTTGTTAAATTGTTCAGAATTTGAAACCGAGGCTTAATTTTTCAAATGCACTTTCTCTTTGTTAGAAGCTGCAAATTGCTTACGACTCTGCTTAATTTCTGTTCTGCAACAGGAACATGTTACATGGAACAAGCGTTGTGCAGTGTTTTACAGCTTTGTCTGGTGATGATAGTGTGTAAAAACAGTTCTTCAGCCAATTTATTTGTGTTCCTGTTCTGTTTAGCAAAGATACTGGTTTACAGTGGGCTTTTCTGTTGACCTCCAGGATTTGTAATATCCTCTGGAATTCCTGCTGAGTCACCAGGAGGATCACTTCCCTTCGTTGTGTGCTCACACAGTGCCAGTATTTAAGCATCAGCTGTGTCACCTGTAATTTGTTCTCATTGAACTTCATTTTACTTCTGTATGAAACTTTTTCATTTATTATAGGGACCACGTGGAACCTTCTTGTTCCAGAGGCTTTTCTTTGTTTGATTCTGTCATTCTATGATTCGGAATTTGAAATAATAATTTTGGAGACCTTTCTTAACTCCTTGCATGTAAGGATGGAGATGTGGTGTCTTTGTTTTAAATTTTTGTTTATCCATTTATTTTTGGGCTCCCGAGAGCTTTCAAAAAGCACTCTTTTGGAGATACTGAGGTAAATGGCCTGCCTCGCCTTCTGAAAATGCTTTCACTGGGGATCTTTAATCCAAACTTCTGAGGAAAGGAAACCACAGAAGACTTGCATTTTCACTACCTGGTTCTTAAGATTAGCTTTCTGCTGCAGGGCGTGATGAGAAGGGCATAGCTGAGTGATCATTTTTGTTTTAGTCATGTCATTGTGTACCGAGGTCCTTTATAAGCCTCTCGATATCCTGCACTCTTTGTGACCTACATCCTTCTGCTATCCGAAATAGCAATCTAACTATAGGTTAATATTTGATATCCTTCTCCAGCAGATGTTTTCTGGCAAATGTCTTCCTGTGTGAGTGAATTCTCCCTCAAGAAGTGACAGGACACCTGCAGGAAGTGAATCAAGACTCTGAAACAGAAGAAAAAATAATCACCTGCTTTAAAAGAAATAAATAAAGTACTGTTGAAAAAAAAAAAAAAAAGGAGAAGCATTTCTTTCTATTTGTTTCTAGGTGTAAAATTTTAATAATTAATGCGGAATTCTGTAATCATTAAATCGTTAGTGGCTAATGTTTGCAAAAGCTACTGCAGTCGAGTCTGTGATGTGCTAATGAAGCCTTATCTAGTATCTGTAGTCATTTGGGTAGCATGAGCTGTGCCCCGTAGCCAGCAGGGGACAGGCTTGCTTTGTTTCGTTCTGCATCCTAGCAGCAGGTTGGGACTCTGGTCTGTGGTGTACGGTGCGTGTAATGCTGACTGCCCCGAAGGGATGATCTCAAAAGTTGAAGTGATGGCACTGCTATGGTTACACACCTTTCTGCTGCTTAATGCCAACGCCACCTGTGCTGTCTGTCTGAGAGGGAAAATTGGGCTCTACAGCACGGAATCGTGAGGTGTAATTAAGTGGGAGAGAGTCTTATTTTGAAGGTGGCACAAGTATTAATTTTTTAATAGCCTATGATATTCTCAGTGTTGTAGTATACTTTCGTACTACCTACTTTTTGGACTAAATAGGAATTTTCACAGTACACGTTGGTAGTGTAAAGATGAAAGGTCACGTTGCAACTTTGTATAAAAAATACCTTGCAAAATAAAGGCCTTTTTTTCCTTTGGCTTGGGACTTTTGAGACGATTCCTAACATACCTGTAACTCTTGCGTTTATAATTTGTGTTAGCAGAGATTCTGATGCATTATAAATGTAGATTTAATGTCCACTTTTGTGCTTTCTGCCAAGTGGTAATTCACTTTGGAGTTTTACTATGTTAAAACTGTAAATATAGCAGAACATTAATAAATGTCACTTATGTAGCAATTTTTGCTGTAGATCAGTGTTTAATTTAGTTTCAATGCCCGACTGCATCTGGTTCTTGATCCCCATTGCAGGTTTCCTGCAGGAATTTCATCACAGCTGCACGGAAGGCGTGATGCAGATGTGACTCTTCCTCCACTCCAGGGTCTGTTTCTTCCTTTCTGTATCCAGGTTTGCCATCCCCAGGCCAGTCTGCAGCACTGGTCTCTCTGTCAGTTCAGGAGACAGCAATTCCATAGATTTTGGGAGTGCTGGGTTTTTCTCAGTCTCACGTAAGTTTTCTGCTTTTTGAAATGATTAAATCATAGTTTTGTTTCAAGGCTGAACTTCACAAATGTCTTCTCCTGACGTCCAGGCAGTTGGGCGGACAGAGATAGATGGGGATTAATGGGAACTTCCTTTTTAAATAAGTGTGTGCAGAGGGAATTACTGAGTTCATGCTGCAGGACGAAATCTGGAGCACTGAGGAACATTTGCCCAAACTTGGTAGATCAGCCTTCTGTTTATTCTCTTGGCATATGGGCCTTATTTGGACTTATGCATCCAGAGAACCGGAATATTTGGCATTCCTGTTTCTCGTCACTTGGTGGCCTGGTGCTGCAGACACCTAGAGCTCAGCTGTCCTATACAAACACTTCCAGCCATTCTTTTCAAGGACCACGGGCAGGGAGGGATGCCCTGTGGAAGGGGGTGGGTGGCAGGGTTTGAAGAAGCCCACATCTGTGCTCAGTGAGGGCTGAAAGATCCGAGCTCAGACAGCTGCCTTGGGTCCGGCAGCCCAGACGCTGCGTGCCACAGCTGTGGCCCTGTGAGGTCACTGGATCCCTTTGTCCCAGCTGCCCTGTGGCAGCCAGTCTGCCTTCCCTTTCCAGCAGCATAAACCTCTGTGTGGGTTCAGGCAGGATTCAGAGGTGCTGTGGTGTTGGGACCTGTTGGTTGCTGTGAAGCGAACTGCCAGCTGGGCTTCCCTGGCACGGGGCGTTCCACAGCTCTCCCACCCAACGCCTGCAAAGCCGACGTCTGTAGCAGGGGTGTGTCTGCCTCTGCGGTTCCTGGGACCTGAAGTCTTCTTGGATCTATTGCAAAGTAACTTCCAGGGGGTAACCTTGCAGCAGTTTTTAAATTGGAACTACTGCCAGGGGTTCATGGAGGAGGAAACGCGCAGAGCCCTCACCTCACGGAATGGGTTGTGCCCCGTGTTGTGTGCCATGGTTAAAATGCTCTCTTTGTCTGACTGTAACATTTCCATTGGGAAATTCTTGAGATCTCTGCTTGTTAGCACATCCTGGCCTGGGCTGCTGGGCCGGGCTGCTGCTCCCACTGCTGGCAGTGCTGCAGGGCAGTGCCTGCCCCGTCCCCACGGCCCGCTGCGGGCAAGGAGGGATGCGCTGGTGCTGGGAGCTGCTGGGCCCGGCGCTGTCCTCTGTCCTCAGCCCTCTGACATCAGCACGTGCTACTCAGAAGAGTTTGGCTGTGTTACAAACTGCTTTTTTTTTCTTTTTTTTTGGCCCAAATTCCAAAATTTTTTCCACAACTTTTTTTTTTTTTTTTTTTTTCTTCTTTTGCTGTTGTTTGAAAGCAGTCTGAGATCATTCTGCCAAGCTGATTGGTACAGCTAGATTTAGTAAAGGCTTCTAAAAACCTCTCTGCTGTACTGCAGAGATCCTTTCTCACATGAAAAACGCTGTGATGAATTCATTGCTTTGTGTTTTGGCCACACAAAGCCGATGGCTGACTCATGTTTGGTGACTTCTTCAGTGGCAGTAGTTGTTCTTATTGGTGTTAGCTGGAGGGCATCGGAGCAGGGAGCGGGGGGGGGTCACCGACCCAGGAGGTGTTCAGAGCAGTGGGGCTGTGGTCAGTGAGCACGGTGTGGGGGGCTGGGGTTGGCATGGGGAGCTCAGAGGTCTTTCCCAGCCTTAATGAATGAAGTTTTCACAGGACCTACTGCTGTTTTCATTGAGTCACATATAAAACATGGTGTAGGTTTAATTGGGAGGAAAGATAAATAAATGCGTTGCAAAAAATACGCATTATAAACCCAACTGGTAGCAGTTGGATTAAGGAGTGCTTTTAGAAACTCCTTGAGCGCAGAGCATCTGCAGGGCTGTTCCTGGGGCTGCTGCCGCCCATCGTGTTCCAGCTGCTCCTGCTGCTAGAGAGCTCTGGGCTGACTTTTGTGGGGGGGGGGGGTTAATTGAATTGCTCAATACTGAGGAGGAAACCAATGCTTCCAAAGTGCTCTTCACCTCTTGGCGTTCCCGGTGCCTGCATTCCAGCCCTGCACACCAGCACGTGCCCCTGCTATGAGCACGGAAGGGGCAGGAGCCAGCTGCAGCAGGGCCGAGGGCCGGTGGGAAGGAAGCCCATCTCCAACCCGGTTTGTGTTTGTTTGTGTTGTTGCTTTAACCAAAGCAATTGGAGTGCAGTAATTAAAGGCTCAGTGGCTCTAATTGGAATAGGTTTAAACTCGAGGTCAAAATCCCTTCTGGCACTTCCTTTGCCTAATAACCATCAACAGAAATCAAACAAATCCAACTGGCTCCAGCCACTAATCTGCAACAAGCAAAGGTCGTGGCGGTGATAAGGGAGTGGGGCGGCCGCAGGCAGTGCTGCTTATAAACACAGAGCTGTGCTGGGAGTGGGGTGACACTGAGCGGTGCTGGGGCACGAGGTGCTGCTGAGCTATGCCAGGGTACGGGGTGACACTGAATGGTGGCAGCGACACGTGGGGCAGCGTGGATGGGCACCGTGTGCCGGAGCAGTGCAGCGCATGGGTGCTCAGCAAGGTTCCAATTCGCTAGGCACAGATGGAGGAGCTGAGGCCATGGTGGAGTTGGAGGAAGAGCACTGCACACGAGCACTGATCTTTGGGGCTGTTTGGGGCTCGCCTCAGCCCACCCACAGCTGAGCTTCCTGCCCGCGGCCGGAGGTCACTGCCCTGCCAGGTCGCTGCTGTAACTGCACTCCTAATTAGGGCCTCATTGGGGCCTTTAAAGTGGTTGGTGAGGGGGAGAAAGAAAAGAGAAAAAACAAAAGGCGTTGCAGATGTGCAGGCGGCCGGGGGCCAGTGCAGCATCCTCCTGCCCCAGGCTGCACGGTTTGGTTCATGTGGCACACGGGGCTTTGCCTCCCTGCTGGTCTGCCCGGCCTCACTGAATTGCTTCCAGTTCCTTCAGCCTACGGATTGCATGTAGCGTTCAGGGCTCTTTGCAGCTGCTCCCTCTCTGCCAGCCCTTGTATGTGTTGCACTGAAGGCAGCTTGTGGTGCAGTGCTGCACTGAGCCCCACCTTCTGCTTGGAGGAGTCTCCAATGTGCCACCAACCCCTGAGGCAACCCCTGCACCCAGCCCTGCTCTCAGCCCCCAGGCAGTGCCCATCTTGGGTGCTATCTGCAGCTTGATGGAGAGCTGAGTGGCTCTTAACCATCCAGGACAAACCACTGGGTGCTGGTGTGGGACAGGGAGGCAACAAGCAGGGCACCATCTGCCTCCCTTCAGCCCCATTTCAGTGCCAGTTTTCTAGAAGAGCTTTCACCAGACCTTGCAGATGAATTATCCTGAGCATCTCCAGCTGGAAGCAAGGAGAAGGAGGAAGTACTTTATGGGCCCACGTTTCCTGAAGCTGTTGCAAATGGCCCCATGCACACTCTGTGCAGCAGCAGGGCAGGGGAGAGCTCAGGGCAGGGACAGCTCTGCCCATACCCTCCCCATCCTTGCACCCTGGGGGATGGCTCCCATACCATCAAGGGTGGCTGCCCTCCTGCTGGGCACGGCTCCCACCCCTCACAAAGCCCATCTGACAGCAAGGGCTCTGTTCATGTCCCTGCTAATTGAAGTAAATTGCTTTCTGCAATCAAATTGGGAAGTTCCCCTTCCGATCATGATGTGCTGCGCTTTAGTTTGTGAATTCCAGTATTTAGTCTGCCTTAAGTTTCTCCCCCTAATTAATGTCGTGTATCTAGCCGGTTGCTCAGCCTGCAGGGCTGTAGTCTGAATGGCCCTGAGCCCCTGGAGCCCCCGCAGGAGGGGTTTCCTTCTCCGCCTCCGCATCCCCCATGTGCTGTGGTGCATTGCCCAGGCTGCATTGGGTCATGCAGGGCTTGATGGCTCCCCCCGCACTGGGTGCTCCTGGGGGACTGAGGTCTCTGCCCTCGGATGCAAGAGAGAGATTTTAATCTGATCTGGCAGAAAATCACTATTTCTGATCAGAAATGAAGACCGTGGAGGAGGCACGAATCACTGCTGTGTGCTGCGGTCACAATCAATCCTCTCATTAATCTTATGGCCTATTTTCATGGCTATGCACTGAATGGGGGGAGAATTGCTGACCAATGGCCCCCGTCTGCTGTTTGCACTCTGCACAGTCACTACTTTTCCTACCTTTTTTCCTTCTTTCCATTCTATGGGGTGTCCCGATGTTATGATGAGTGTTTTGCAATAGCCATGTTGAAAAATAAGGCCTTATCTGCAAGGAAACATGCACCATGTTGTAATGGTTCAATCCCATTTCAGATTAATACCCTTTTATTTCAGACAAGCCAAAACTGATTCTGAATTGACATAGAAAAAGGAAACAAACACTACTGAACTGAAATGGGAAAAGACAGAGAGGACCCATATGGCATGGGGCTGCCTGGGCAGGTAGCGGTGCTGCATGGATGCATCTCCAGGTTTTGCTCTGTGCACGTAGTGATTGGGATTACTGCCTCTATGGACAACAGTCCAAACCGAGGGGCCAACCGTGTCCTGGGCGGCGGCAGCTCTGAGCTGCGACGGTGTGATCAAAACAGTATGGATCCTGGATCCTGTTCTTTAGATGGATGCTGCTCCTCAGATGGATGCTGCTTCTCGGGGACACGCGGGAATCTGAAATATCTGCTGAGTTTGTTTGCATTTGTGTTCCCTTCCCTCGTGCCTTTTTTCATCCCTTCCAATTACTGCTTCTAAGTATAAACTTAAAACAGAGACGAAGCTGAGTTTGCGAGGAACATATGGACAAATGGAAAATAAACAGCACGAGGAATTCCTGGCTAATGAGCTCTTGAATGATAAGATACCACCAAAAAAATAAAAGGAGAAAACAGAGGTCTAAGCTGCAGCTCTGTCATGCCTAGACAAGAGGGTTTCGCTGATGACATCCAGCAGCACTTTGAGGCTACGCTGTATCTCTCGAGTTGTGCTCAGGTGCTGAGGACTCATTGCCTGCACTGGAGCAGCGCCGCAGGAATCATACAGGGCTCACGTCTCCCATCAGACCATGGCAGCAGGCACCAAGTCTGCTCCTGGTCTTCCAAACCTGGGACATCACAAATGGGACCTGGACGGTGGTGGCATCGCCTCCACTGAGTTATATCTTCCATTGGAACTAGAGGATGAAATAAGCAGGTTTGAGTCTTGCGGGAGAGAGGTTGGAGGTCTTTTCCATGCAAACACCCAGGGCTCTTCGACAGATGAAATAATGAGGGCTCCCTGGCCACAGCTGCTCATGATTCCTCTTTGCTCCTCAATAGCTACGACACAGATTACCCCGAGCAACAAGAACCCAGCTGCTCCTCCCCATGTTCAAGGTTCCTGTCTCTCCTTTCCTGGCTGAATGGCTGTTTCCTCCCCCTGGAGGAGTTTACCACTCTGCTGGCTTTGCTGTTGTGCTGTGGTGGGGCTGCTCTTGCGTTACTTTTTGTTTTAGGGTTGCTGATGAGCAAAGCACACCCCAGCTGCTTCCCTGACCCAAGCAGCCGCTGCCAGGGAGGTGCAGCCTTGCTGTGCTCCTTTCCTGCAATGAAGGAATGTGGTGTAACTGCACCTATTACTTTCTGCTCTCTGGCCGAAGTGCTGCTTAAGCATTAAACCACACCAACCAGCACAGGGTGGCAGGTTGGTCCAACTTGGAAGCAATTAGTTAAAAACCAAAGAGGCAAATGCATTGTTTGTGACCTCTTTACGGTTTTTTTTTTTTTTTTTTCCAGAGGAAATTGGGATTCTTTAATTGACTCAGCTGGAGAGAAAAAAAAAAACAAAAAAAAACAAAAAAAAAACCAACAGATCAAACAGCCAGTGAGCTGGAACAACAAAGGAATGTCCTGGTATTTCTTTCTCCAAGTTTAGAAGTGGAAGTCAGGGCAGCCTTGGGATATGTGGAAATTCCTCCGTGCATTGTTATGGGGCTGAGGAAGTGGTTCCTCACAGCTGCTGGGCTGGGTGCTGTGGGATCAGATTTGGGCTGGGTGCTGTTGGAGCTGACCCCACTCTGCCAGCAGCACGATGCTGCATCCTGTGCCTGCTGACCGAGTGCAGCATTGAGGGCTGCCCTGCCCTGCCAGGCTGGCATGGTGGCACAAAGCCTAGGAAAATACAGGGAAACATTCTTCCCTTTCTGCTGGTATTGCTTTCTCACAGCTGCTTGGCACAATCGGAGCTGGAGTCGGGTGTTCTCAGCGTGCTATCAGCTTCTAGAACTGTTCCCATTTCCATGCAGTGCTGTTAATGTGGTCCTGGGGTATAGATCACACTTCTGAGCCTTCACTGCCTGTTTTCAGTTGCCGTGGGGTCACCAGAGCTAAGAGCCAACAGGTCCCTCAGGTAAGTCTGCTGATATATTGCAGGAGGGACAGAAGAAGGATCCTGGCTTAAAACACGCGTTGCAATCGAGAGCTGCCGTTGTCTTTTATTTTTTGGCAAGCTGGGCCAGGGCTGGGAGCAGGAAATGGAGCAGGGATGGGTTGGGATGTGGTGCCTGGGGGCCATTTGCTCCCCTCCGGGCAGGCCGTGCAGGAGCACTGCTGCACAGAGAGCCCAGAGCACTGCCCACAGCGCTGCGTTGGCTCATTGCAGCTCAACACCACTTGAGGATTTTTAACTGTGTTTTTTTCTTTCTTGCCATTTTTTTTTCCCTCCACACTTGGCTGATTTTGGTTCTAATGTTCACTGCAGTTTCTTCCTACAGCCACTGAAGCTCTTTGGCAGTTAATATAAAACAGTATTACATTTTTGTGTGTTTTGGGTTATTTGTCTCAGCTTTTATTAGGCTTGTCATGCAAGTCATCGGGCAAAAATGTAAAAGAGAAGAGTATGTGTGTGTGTTCGTACTGCAGACCGTACCCAAGTGCATCAATACATGACACAGGGATTGTTCCTTACCTTCCAGGGGAATTAAGGCCTGTATGAGGAAGCCATCGGGCTCCTATTGTCTTAGCCATGTCTGCCCTGGTGTGGATGTGCCACTGTAACACCTAGGGCTGACCTTTCAGGGTTTTTAACCCCCCTGTTTCTTCTGGCACCTCTAATTCTGGGGGCAGATCTTGTTGTAGCGCAGTCGTTATTATAATAACACCATTTCCAGTGCTGGTGGGGCGGAAATGAAGAAATCCTGAGGGAGGAGAAGTGCTGTGTGAGCTGATGGAACGAGAGGAGCGGGGCTGAGGCTGGGCAGAGCAGCAGAGGGCTGCTGCTTCCTGTGAGCTCCTGCACCGGGCGCTGCATCCCCAGCCCACGGCCAGAGAAAGTTGTGGAGGGGACTCGGGCAGGAGCACACAGGGCTGAACTTCCCTGGAGCTTTTGGGAGTGCTCAGTGCTGTCGCATCCAGGCACTCGCGTGCCGCTCTCACACAGCCTGGGCGTTGTGGAATGCAATGGCACTGTAGAGCATCTTGCGCTTTTTATTTGTGTTATTATCTCTACTCAGAGTGCTGGCAATGAAAGTCCCTTAGCACTGCGGGTGGCTCTGACAGCACTTCACGTGCAGCCTGGTGAGAAGCTGAAGGCTGGCCCTGGTGGGGTGAGCCCAGTGCCTTCCCGTGGGATGCACAGGTGAGGCTGTCACACAGCACCCAGCAGCACTGCCTGTCCTGCTGGGGCACCCATTCCTTATGGATGTATTCCATCTTTTTCTGGGCAGAAGCTGCAAACACTGAGCAACTTTCGGGCAGAGCAGCCTCTGCTTGGAGTTGGGAAGTGGTTGCACGCTGTGATGGCAGTGCTGGGGCAGCGCCTGTCCCACACATCCCACCCAACCCGGAGTGTGGGCAGTGTGGACAAGTGCAGAGCTGGGACGTGGTGCTCAGCTCCTCAGTGACCCAGCATGGAGAGGTTAAAAAGAACACATTTGAGAAAGAAAATCCTCATTTGCTGAAGAGAGAAAGGCAGGGGAAGGGGGTAAAATCCTCCATTAACAAGTAAAGAAAGGGCTTCTACAAAGACCTCACGTCCGGAGCATTTCAGCTTCTCCTAGCATTTTCCATCCACTCCATTGTAAAGCCCCCCATGTCGGATGGCTGTTCAGGAGCACAGCACAATCCCACCACCGAGCTGCACTCCCTGCTCACACACAATGCAGCATTTGCTCCTCAGATTTGGTTTCCTACTTCGAAGGACAAGAAAAAAAAAGGAACAAATAATCATTGGTTTGTGCCCCCGGCCCGGCTCTGGGAGGAAAACAGCACCTCAGTGGTTTGCAGGGAGAGGATGGGCTGCAGTGCATTCCCACAATTTCTGAGATGGGACAGGAAGGCCTTAGTGACTCATAAACACCAACAGATTCTGTGTATGAGCTTCTCTTTGTTGTTTGTTATCCTTAATTTCATGGTTTTCCTTCTTTTGAGCGTGTTTGTGTATTTTAGACGATGCCATCATTTTGTCAGGACACTTTGTGTGCGGTTCCCACACAGGAGCAGTGCTGTCTGCCTTACGGCCGTGCTCAGAAAAATAAAATGAGCTGTCAATGGGGTGCATTCAGGGCTGTGGGCCGGGCCACATCCTGACGTGGGGCAGCAGCAGGAGAGCAGCAGGAGGGCAGTGGCCGACCTTCCTCATCCCTGCAGCGGTCCCTGAGCTGTGTTGGAGTTGGAAGCATTCAGCCCTGGGAAGCTGATGTGTTGTAAGGCCCAGAGGAGCCCCTTTCACTTCATTTCAGTGAGATATAATTGAATGAAGCATCGCAGCTCTCAGCTGCTTGCCTGGATTGCCGGTCGGATGCATGGAGGAGCAGCACGCAGTTGCATCTCTGAGCGAGGGGAGGTCTGAAAGAGCTTTCCGTGCTCTTCTCTGGATGTGGGGACAATAATGGAGCAGCTGTTTAAATACGCTGGAAATTTCAGAAACACACAGGCAAGCACTAAACTTTCCCAAGGTGGTTGAGTAATCTTGTTTGCTTTAGCATTTTAGTCCCCCAATTACCCAAGTGAAGGATATTGCCTCTTTAAACAGAGTTCAAAAAGCCCAAGAATTTTTTATAAATAGCTCACATCCTCTTGATAACAACCGGGCTGCTATTTATTGCCCACTTCCCCTCAGACAGACAGGTTGGAATATTTAAAACCACACTTCCCATGAAATCCAGAGGAACTTGGTTTTTCAGGTTCCTACAATTGTTTGTCGTTCTGGGTTTCCTTTGCAGCTTACAGCGTTTAAGCTGTGCTAGCCCTTGAACAGGCTAAGATACCTGGCTGCTAAGATACATTGCTGCCTCTCTGGAGTCCTAACTTGTGTTTTTCCCCAACTTTTTCGGAGACCAAAAGAAAAGCCCTTCACTTCCCAGCACCATGGGGTCTCTCCAACCCATCTTTTGTCTCAGGACCCAATGAGTTCTCTCTGTCCATATTTTGCATCCCCACCTCATGCACACCCAGAAGCCATGTGGCCAAAGCTCTCTCTCCTGGCTTAGACAAGTGGGCAGGTAGATGTGCTGCTCATGTTGATTTGGTGCTGCTCCAAGAGGAATGCTTCTACTCCAGAGCTGGGGTCTGTCCTGCTTTTAGTGGAGTGGGATGGAATGGGATCGGATGGAATGGAACAGTTGAGTTGGAAGGGTCTTCCAAAAACCATCTACTTCAACTGCCTGACTGTGGGAGGGCTAACCAGGAGTTAAAGCATGTTGTTGAGTATCTGCATGGAAAAGCTACCACTGCCTGCTGGGATGGGCACGAATCCTTCCCCAGGTTTTGGTCATTCAGAAGCACACCTAGGGGCTTCCTGGACACAGAGACAGACATCCGTGTAAGGAAAGAAGGAGCTGGCCATTGCCTCCATGGAGAGGAGCATTGGGATCTGGCTGACACCAGTGCTGTAAGCAGTGCACAGTGATGTGGTGCAGAGCATCCCAGTTTCGTGCTCCAAGAATATAATGTTTCTGATTAGGAAAATCCAGTTACATAACGGCATAACATAATCACAAACATACCTGGAGTGCAGCAGGACTCAATTTTATGATTTATTCATAAAAGATTTATTCATGCATAACTTTCTATTTATTCCCTGTTCCCATTGGAAGGCGATGCGAGCAGCGGGTCTCTGTGCAGTGAGGTGCTGTCTGTGGCTTTGTGCCCTTCAGAACACATTGGAGAGGAAGGCTGCCACAAATAGGTGTGGCTGCTGTTCCTCCATTTGCTGGTTGGCTGTTTATGTGCTCCCAACTGAAATGCAGACCCCCAGGGTCCTCTTCATAGCACTCTGCCCTGACCCGAGCAACCACCCTCCATTCCTCAGGGGTCCCCAGGCTCTGTTTGCAGCACGGCTGCCACTGCTCTGTGTGCTGTTGGCATCAGGAAGCAAAACCAAACACAAAAGCAATCTGTCTCTATCTCGACCATTTGTCTGCTGCTTACAAGGGCCAAACCTCGGACGTGTGTGCCATCCATCAGGCTTTGAACCCCGCCTTAACACAGCTGGTTTTTCTTTTATTGTAAGGGCAGACCAACCAAAGTTTCTGTCTGCCGTCTCATTTCCACTCTGTAAGCAGAGCAGGGATGCTCATTAAGGGGAACTGCTCCCCACAACCCCGCTCTCATTTTGCATGGATGTGCACTGTGTACCCGTTGGTGTGTGTGCACAGTGACATGATCATTGTGTAAGGGAAAAGAAATAAAACATCCCCACACTGGAGGGATGTTGGATGCTCTCCCTGTCCCACCTCCCGCTGTGGAGCCATTCCAAACTGTCACATGTCGTCAGGTTTAACCCTTGGAAAAATCTCGAAGTGTTTATTAAATATGTATTCAATATTTTTTACAGGAAATTTCAGAATTCGTTTTTATCACCCATCTGTGAGTTTCAGCCCATCCCCTCCAAGGCAGAGCTCTGCTGAATGGGGGTTTGGCTGCTTTGATTCACCAGAAATTCCCTTTCTGGCCCGAACTGCAGGAGCTGGGGCTGTGCTGAGCCACACAGCCTGTTGTCCTCAGCCTCGGGTCCCTTCAGTGGTCAGTTATTGAAAACAGAAGCAAAATTGATGTGACAAAAAGGGGATGATTTTGAATGAGAAGTTATTACTTTAACATCTCCTGTCCAATCAACAAGGCTGCGCTGGTGTGCTTCCAGCAGAGAGACGTGAGCACCGAGCTGATATTTGCAAAGCTTGATGTGC
Organism: Meleagris gallopavo; assembly: GCF_905368555.1. NCBI lineage: Eukaryota > Metazoa > Chordata > Aves > Galliformes > Phasianidae > Meleagris > Meleagris gallopavo. Next base: position 16,771,106 of record NC_139418.1, read on the forward strand.
AAGACATCAGCCGATGCTGCCAAACTCGAGTTTAAATTTACACATCCTGGCTAAGTCTGCTTTAAATAAAGGCAACATAAATTCCGCATCTTTTCCCCACTGCAGACTTTTTTGGCATCAGTGTCAGGACCTGTGCAGCACAGCAGCTGTCTCTCTGTTATTTTTCAGCAGCACTTTGGGCTGGGTGCAGCACTCGGGTTGCTGCTGGGGATGAGGACCGCAGCGCTTCTGACTGTGAGTCACAGCTGAGCTGTGAAGCTCATGCAAATAAACACAGCAATGGGTACAAACCGACTGGGCCCTTATTTTTAGCAGCCTGGCGTGCTGCTGGGGCAGGGCACAGGCCGGGTTAGCTGAGCAGGCAGTGTGCAATGTGCCGCCTGGAGCTGGAACCCATTCTGCTGCAGCTCCTGGTGGAACTTTGCTCCCTGTTGGGTCTCTACCAAAGGAAATGTCTGTGTCCCAGCGTTGGTGGTGAGAGGTCATCTGCCTGTGGATCTCTGCAGATAGGATGGAAAGGCCCGGGGTGTTCTGGAAGGTGATGGGGAACAGAAGCTTCATGCAGATGACTGGGATTTCTCTGCAGCAACCCCAATCTCTGTGCTGGCAGGAACAGGCAGGCTGCACCGCTGCCATCTCCTGTGTGCTGTGACATTTCTCTCATGGTGTGTGTACCGACCAGTGCTTTGACCACTGGACCACCTCCATCTAGGGACAGAAAGCCAACAGCCCTTAGCTCAGTTGGTCACAGCCGCTGCGTTTTGGTGGTTATGCCGTGACAGCCTCAGGAGGTCTCTGGGCAGAGCCTGGCCAAGGCTGCGGGGCTGCAGGAGCTCGCACTGCCCTGTGCAAGATAAAGTGCCAGAGATCCCACGGAACAACACATCTGTGGTTCTCTTCCTGCAGCCTCGGGCACTGGGAAGCTGGCACCTGCCTGAGGCCAGGCACGTGCTGTTCTACTGGGGTTGGATGGAGGCAGTGGCAGTGCTGAACCCTGCCGGCTTTCCCCTGAGCCCATCTCCATCCCACTGCCATTGTGTGCAGCCTGGAAATGAGAACACAGCAGTGTTATATGGGAATAGGGCTGAATGGCTGGAAGGCTCTGTAGGATCGGTACTGCTCTCGTGGTTTTTCATCTCCAGCCAAACATTCAAGCGAAGGGTTGAGCTTCAGCTTTGCTGAAAGTGTAGCCTAACAGCAACCCAGACTTCCCAGATGTGTGGGGAGGGAAGGAGACAACTGCTCCTGTGAGCGGGCAGAGCCAGGAGCTCCCCTGCTCCGGTTCTCCCATGCACTGTGAGGGATGGGAGCGGGGCTGAGCCCCAGGGCTGCCACCTGGGGCTGCTCTGCACTCCTATTTTTAGGATAATTGCTACAAACATTCTTCAGGATTTTTTTTTTTTTATAGACAAACCACAACAGCCACTTACATATTTAACAATATATATTTATATATATATATATATAATTTCTAGATCAGTACATTCATCAGTACTTGTTTTTCTTCACAAACAGAAGAACTCTTACAATAGTAGACTTTCTAAAATAAATACTATTAAAATAGAGCTTCAAAATAAATATTCTATACAAAGAAAAACCTTCTGTGGTGACTTCTCAGGGTGCACGTGTGGCAGGATGCTATCGGGGTGGGGAGGCCTCGCTCAGTGTGGGGGGCAGAGAGGTGGGGGGGCACCGGGGGCTGTGAGTGCCAATTGCTGCAGCCCCCCCATGGGTCGCACGGCACCGGGCAGTAATTTTGGGTAGTGCTCTGTGAGAGGCAGCGCAGCCCGTGCCTGTAGGACCTGGGGGTGGCACAAGACCCAAGTACCTTCAGAGGAAAAGGGGAAGGGGGGCATCGGGATGGGGAAAGCAGGACCTCATTGCCTCTGAGCCGAGCTGCCCCGAGCTGCAGAGCTGGCGGGGTCCCGGGGTGGGGGAGCACTGCTACATCAACCACTGCTCTAACACATCCACAAACACAGTACAGTCTTCCAGCAAGTGGTGGGCTTACATCACAGCAGGATTTATGTATTAAAAGAAACCGACAGAGAAATAGTTTACAACTATGTACAATGAAGGTAGAAGGAGCGGAAGCCTCGTTGCACTGGGGAACGGGGCGGGCATGGCACAGGGTTGGCACAGTGGTAACCACTCTGACATTGCATTTCCTGGCAGGAACCATGCAGCTAGCAATGGGATTTGCTATTGCAGATTTTCAGTACAGACCCCTCAGGAACGGCCAAGGACAGAGGGTCAAAAAGGGGAGACCTGTAGGTAGGGGCCATTTGGCTACTGCGTGTGCTCCCATAGCAGCTGCCCCTCCTGCTGCATTTTCTGGCCTGATTGTATCTTGGGGAAATTATTTCTATTATTAAATACATATACTTTATACATTCAACCAACAGCTCAGCTGGACAGGGGCTGATTTGCCTCTTACATTTTCCCCTCTCATTTGTGCAAGATAATAGGAACAGCCCCACCTGCTTCCTTCTTTCTGGTGTCCCCATATGTTCAACATGAGGATAAACCATAGGAACTGGTATCTGGTAACAGACATGCCCCCTTTCCTACAATTTATCACATACAAGCTAGTAAATATTATAAATATAGAAACTTTTTTTTAAAACTCACCATTCATTAAATATCCAGAATTAAACGTAACCAAACCCCAAGTCATCCAAGGTAAACGGATTCCTAAAACAAAAGACACCAGACCTCCCATCAGCACGCTCCTGCCAACCTCTACGCAGCAACTGCATTGCAGCCGAGCAAATGGCACTCCTGGAAATGCTGCCCGAGCTCTGCCTATTGCTTTGCTAATTAGGAATGACATTTCACTGTCATTGCTGTGCATTTACTGAGGAAATTTCCTCTAATTAAAAAAATAAAGAGAAAAGATAGACTGGATCCCTTTTCAGCATGCAATTAGTACCTACCCACTTAGGACAGCGTTGTGTGCTCAGGCAAAGGTGGTTTGTTGGCACCTCGCAGCTGTCAGAGCAATGGGGTTACTGCCACTGGGGCTCATGCTAAATAAACGTTACAAGCAAACCTTTTGTACAGAGGACGCAAAAGCTGAACAGCAGCAATAAAGTAGGGGAGTGGGATGTGATGCACGCGAGTGCCAATCCCTCCCCTGCATGAAAAAAAAAAAAGAATGTCTGAAGAGCAAAGAGTTGTCCCAGAGAGGAGGTACTGGGTGACGGCATTCTATGAACGCACCTACATGTATCCTGCGCTTCAGTCTTCGTGGGCTGAGAGTTTTAGAGAAACAAATATGGAATATCTGAACTTCACAGATTGTGTTAAGACTGCCTTTGCTCTGGGAGTGAGCACATGGCAGGGATTTGAACCTTTTGGGGCAGGCGTGTGCTGTTGGTGTAAAATCAGCATTAGATGGGATGAAACCTGGTGCTACAGATTGGGGCAGAGCAGCGCAGTGCTGGGACGTGGCTCAGACCTGTACCCCGTTCTGCTGAAGGCTCCAAAGCAACGTGAGCAGGTGAGCACACAACAGAGCACCGTGCCTAAATGCTGAGACCCCCACAGCACTGTGCTGTGTGTCTACTTCTGGTTCAGACCCTCTGAGGGAGGCAGAAAGCTGGAGGGGAGGGCTTGCTGCACACAGGTGGCCCTGATAATGGAGCAGGTGGGCGGGGGGGGGGGAGGCTGGGAAGGAGCACTTTTTCCACCTGCAGCTGGGAGCGAATGTGGCTTAGGAGGGGAGAAAACAGGAATCCCACAATGGATGTCAGCTCAAGGCGGTGTTCTGCAAGCAGTGGTGGGAAATGTGAGTGCTGGTGCACTGGTAAGTGAGCGGCTGCGGGTCCTCGCGGTGAGCAGCTGTGTGCATTGTGTTGTACGTGGGCTTGCAGGCTTTGCTCCGAGTGATTGAGATTCCTCCTTTGGCCCTATGAAGTTGAATGCTGACCAGTCCCAAAACCCTGAACGACCCGAAGTGCTTCAGTTTGTAGAAATAGTTGCTCCTGCTTTCTCTGAAGGTGAAAAGCTCGTGTTATCCTCAGAACACAGGTTATGAAAAAACACAACTCCACCCCCTTGGGGAGCGTCCTCCCCCCTCCCTCCTTCCCCAGTTATCAAAAGGGCTTCTCGGCCCTGCCGGCTTTGCTCTCGGGCAGTGCCTTGCACATGACACTGTTTGTGTTCTTGCACCTGCAGCCGGGCCGGCGCAGGCGGTCGTAGCAGCGCTGGGACAGCTTGACGCAGCCGGTGGCGGGCAGGTAGCAGAGCAGGCAGGGCAGCACCAGGGACACGGCGCTCATGAAGGCCCAGCGGGCGCAGCAGTTGGACTGGGAGCAGGAGCAGGGGTGGTCGGCACACGTGCCTTCGTCGTCCTCGTTGGTGCAGTGGTAGAAGACGCCCTTGACCAGACACATGCAGGTGGAGTAGTTGACCAGGCTCTGCGCCGAGCACAGGCACGCCTGGTTGCACACCCAGCACGACGGCAGAGTCCGGGGCAGTGCACACTCCTTGCACTTGCATTTCCCACAGGCTTCGCACAGCAGAAAGTGCTTATCCAGTTCCTGAGACACGGGTTCCTTCAGGTCCAGGGGTTTGCAGTGGATTGCTTTGGGCTGGATGCGCACCGCCCTGGGTGAGGACTGCTCAGCCACGGGTGCCGGGGCCATGTGGTCCAAGAGCCTTTGGTCAGACGAGGTGCTGCTGCTGCTGCTGATGGAGCTGGGCCGCCCGTTGAAGGAGATCCAGGGGTGGGTGACGTCCTGCTCGCAGCGCTGCGCGTGGCTCGGGGCTGCTTCATGGGGACCCCGGGGTCTCTTGGGGGCTGCCGGCAGGGGAGCAGTGGGGTTGTCAGTGTAGTCGTTCTCTATGTGGGTCGTCTTCATCTGGTCAATGGGCAGGATGGTGAGCGGGTGCTGCAGCCTCCCGTAGGGGATCCGGCTGTCCAGCAGGGGCTGGACCATCACAGAGTTGGGGACGACGGTGATGTTGTGGGGAATCCGGGGCTCCATTGATAAAGCAGCCTGAGCACTGGTGAGAAATATGCTCTTAGGTGTCCTGCGGGGAGGAGAAGAGATAGAAAAGGGATGGGGGAGAGAAAGAGCATGTTGTTATTGAGTTATCCTCCAACCCCAGGCCAAGCAGGGCTCAGTGCACTGACTCGTCATGCAAAAGCTCTTAGAAAGTCTATAAGTCACGCAGCAGGAGGTCATAGAGCCTGCCCAGGTGTAAAGTACATTGCTTTCTTGGCTGTTCTTTCCCACTCCATACCCTTGCCCATAGGTGACACCAGCCTCGGTAGGTCACCATCACTGCGTGCTCTCCAGTGGTTGTTTCTCTTTTTTTTTTTTTTTTTTCCTGCTGAGACCTCACGGTTACTGTGTATGTTCACATGTATTTTGCTGGCAAACTGCTCGAAATGACTTATCTGCGTCTGGGCACTTCTCTCAGTTGACAATGACCCCTTCCAAATGATGCAGGAGAGCGGCTCGTAGGCACAAAACCTCACTGGAGCACTGGATGGAATGCTTGCCCTGCAGCCCAGGCTCTGCATCAGCTGTGGGAGGACGGCTCGGCCTCAGGAAGCATCCATCCCCAGCGGCAGCTGTTGGTTTAAGGCTGCTTCCATCCCTCCTGCGGGAGGAGGCAGCTCTCACTCAGCTGCTCTCGGTTGCACAACAGCAGTAGATTGGGTGGGGGCTGGGGAGCACGCAGCCAGGTGGGGCTGTGCTGCATCACCTCCTGCAGGGCTTGGGCCCTTCTTCAAAACACAGAGTGCACTGATATTTGGCTCGAGGGCTGTTTACCAGCTCTGCTAGCTGAGCCCTCTGTTGCTACAGTTTCTAATTTCATTGAAAGAGTGCAATTTATCCTGGAGGAGATCCAAAGATTCAACAGCAGCGTAGGACAAGAAACCACAGGAAGTAACTAAACTTAAATCAAAGAGCGGAAACTACTCGGTTCAAATTTAGAAAGTGCACATTGTTTTCTGGTAGATGTGCCATTTCCTTGCTGGGTGACCTTTATTCATAAATAATATAATGTTGGAGATCAGTTTAAAGAAGTGGTGAGTAAAGCTTCGGAGCGAGTTACAGGAGGGGAAAGGCTTTGGTACCAAGAAAAAGGAAACAGGGAGCTGCCAAAGGCATTTCCAGTTGTGTTCAGGCAAATAAATGAACCTTTTCCAACAGCACTAAATGCCTCCATGCTAGGCGGGCTGTATGGACTGGGTCAGCGACCAGCTGCTATATGAGAAGTGCATGACTGAGATTAAATGTGCATGTTTCTGTAAAAGTATATCCCCACTCCAAGTGTAAAACAACTGCAATGACTGGAGCATGGACAACTACACATTTTCAGAAAGAGAAAGGGAAAAATGTTACTAGAGCCTGCTGTTATCTTTGCAAAAGGTTGCTTTGACATTGGAGGGGCTGCAAACCCATCGGTGTGGCTGTGATCAATGGGAGATGGGCTCCTGCAGGAGGAGCTCCGATGTGTGGGCAGTGCATGGCACAGCCTGAGGGGACAGAGTGCTCCTCTGCCAGCAGCAGTGGTCATTGCCATGCTGCTCCTCTTTGCTAGCTAATGTTCTCTGCTGGGTCTCTCTCATTCATCCAGATTTATTTCATTATTCATTGATGCTTTGGCAACGAGAGCTTTTAAAGCATCTATTTCCTAATTACTGCATTTCATAAGTAAAGATAAGCGATGATTCTGACAACTGTGGGGAATGCGAAGGGGAAGAAGTGCAACATCCTTCTGGGCATCAGAGCCCCACGTCACATAACAAACACTCGCAGCAAGGCTGAGCTCAGCCAAGCGGTGCGTCCCGTCCCTGGGCGCTGCAGGAAGGCTGCGGTTTCACAGCTGTTTCTTTCCTCTGAAGAGAGGCAGCTGTGCTGACCGGGGCAGTCCGTGCAGCAGAGCTGCTGAGAGATGGGAGGTAATGGAAGGAAGTGTGAGCGGAGGTGTGGCGTGCTGCTCTGTCCGTCTGTCCTTCCTGCTGCCTTCCTCAGCTCCCCATAACTCCGGGATAACTCCTCGCGTGTGACTCTGTGCTCTGGCTGGGTTCAGCCCTGCTTGCTGTGGTCTCTGGAGTTTGGTCCTTATGCTGTGGGTTCAGACTGGATCCGTAGATCATTTACCTTGAGGTGTGCTGTGCAGAGCAGTGCAGTTTGTCCCACACCTCTGGCCATGTGGATGGACCTGAGGCTGAGTGCCCACGGTGCTAACAGTGCTCTGTGCTACTGACTGTGGCAACCAAACAGGTCGGTTTCCATCAGCTTTGGAGCTGTGTGGCCAGCAGTGGCCCAGCACTATCAATGCTGTCGCTTGAAGTTACATCATCACGTTAATTGGTGGCCGTAGGCAGTGAGTGTGTCACTCCCAAACCCCCAAAACCAGCAGTGCTGTGTGCTCAGGCACAGCCATGTGCAGGAAGACTTCAAAAGATAATGCTAATCAGGATTTCAGTGTTAATTATCACAGGAAGGAGATGAACCCTACACGAAGTACCCCACTTCAGGATAGTTAATGCTGAAAATGATTCATCATCTTTTTTTTTTCTTTTCATTATAATTCTGCTTCAAATTGTCCTTCTGAGAGAAAAAAAATGCTTGTGGGGCAGAGCCCACAGGTATTTGGGCTCGGGATCCTTTCAGATAAAGCCTTTGGATCCAGATGAGATCCAGCTCTCCTAATTACCTGACCCCTGCTCCAGACTATGCCTGCCTTGCAGCAGCTCAGCTTTCAGACACCACTCTTTCACACCCTCCAGTTTGGCCCCACTCAGTCCCTCCTTTCTGCCCAGTCCTCACTGCCAAGCAAAGAATTCCACAGTTAGCTGCTCTCACTTCATGAGTTACACATCAACAAAGCACATCACTGATATTTATGGGATTTTCCAAGGACTGTGACTATGCTGCTGCTGCGGCCTTGTTGCCACAGGTCTCAGCAGTGCAGTGAGATTGCTGGTGACAGATCCAGGTCACGCATCTCTGGAGCTGAGCTGGGTGTTGGGCCTGCCTATTGGGTCTGTCTATGGGAACAATGATGACAGCTTATGGTGTGCTTGTTTCAGTCTCTGCATGCTCCCACTGGCACATCCCTAAAGCTACGTCTTTCCTTGAACTGCTTTCAGCCTGATGCCTGCATCCTAGGAAAAGAGATTTTGGATTTTGTGGCAGGCATCGGTCAGTCCTACTGCCAGCTGTTAGCAGGCTGAACTCAGAGAAATGTGTGGCACGGTGAGGGGTTCAGGGCTGCTGTGGCTGTATTGCAGGAGGTGGGTGCTTCCCTCATGCAGAACAGGGATCCCAGGGAGCTCTCTGGGTAAGAGCTTGTGCTGGACCAGGGGCAAGTTGAGAGTTAGACTGCTCCCATGAGTTCTTGCAGGCTGAGGTGTACCTGCCTGAGTACGCTGACATCCTGCCCTGGGACACCCCGAAGGCATCAGCACTTGGTCTTTTTTTGGTTATTTTGTTCCTCGGGGAAAAAATGTGGCTGCAACCAGTCTGCAACAGTGCCAGGATGGCTGGAACAAACAGGCGAGTCTGCTTGCGAAAGGCAGTCAGCCTGCGGGGATGTATGGGGATACCAGGTAGCTCCTGGGAGGCAGGAGTAAGACATTCACTTGTTCCTGTTCCAGGAGTGGGACACTGTGCCCTTCCTTGCTCCCCACCAGGAGCGTTCTGTGCATGGACATTCACCAGTGAGGACGGCGCTGCTGCACACAGAGGTACCAAAACCTGCAGCTCCCACCCAAATGGTGCTCGGGGTGACCAGGCTGAACTTCAGCCCTTGACAAAGGACAGGAGCCGTGGGTACCTTGGCTCAAAGAGCTGAGCCCACCCGCTCAGAGCAGCCTGCTGGGCCCTGCGGTTCGTGCTGCTGGTGCTGGGAGCAGAGCTCCTTCTGGCAGCATCAGTTTGGTAACGTTCAGAGATACTGAATTAATTGCTCGGATTGAATGGATTTAGTGTAATGAGATGTTGCATTTAGAGAAAATTGTAGATTGAGGAGAGCAGAAAAAGAAAAATAGAAGCAATAATCAAGTAGAATCCAAGGAGATAACCAAGGAGATCCAAGGTACTTAAGCACTATAACTTCATAAAAGCTATGAAACTTGCTGCAGTGCCTTTGTAATCCATTGTGCTAATTCAGTCTGACTGGAAATAGCATTTTAATTCTGAGGAAAAAATGCCATACACAATACTTGTAAACAAAATTGGTTAACCTTTGATCATCAGTAATTGCAAACATATTATAACATTAACGTGGGCACAAATTCACTGGATGCAATTGTACAGGCAATTTTCTGTAAGTAGGCAACAGGAAGGGAAATTCAGGCGTATGTTCTTACATTGGGATTTATTCATTCTTCAGAGCTAGGTAAAACAATGAAGCTCTTTTCAAAGCAGAAACGTCAACACAGTCCCATGTAGAGAAAATCTCTCCCCCTGTGCCATCCAGGAGCTGCAGGGCTGCTCACCACATACCGTTCTGAAGTCAAAATATATTCCCTTCCAAAGGATCTATGTTGGATTCAGAGAGCCAGCTCCATAAATGTGCTGCAGTTCTTGTTTTGTCTCTCCGTTTGGGTATTGCCCATTTAAAATGCCTATTATACAAGATAATTACAAATCCTCGAGTTGTAGGAAACCGGTGGGTGTTTTGAAGTCTTTTGGTGGTTGTTTTCAGACTCAGAAGTTTCGTAAGATTCTTTCTTTTGTCCAATGAAGTTGAAACAAAAGTGTTCTTATGTTTTAATAGGATTTTGGACTTGCCTACATAATGTTATGGAAAGCAACATCCTTGTGGGCAATTCTGTGAGAGAGCCATAATAACCCACAGGAAAGCTCATTCCCATTAATGTATTCAGAGCCATTTCTGCAATTGAAAGCAATAAGGTTCTGGCATTTTTATTTTCAAGTGGGATAACTTGTCTTCCAGTTACTGAAGAACAAAAAGGATCCCGAAGTACATATTTAATGAGTGCAGATGTGCGTGCTGTTCATAACTGCCTCAATTACCTATTAGTTCATGGTTCTAATATGGCCTCGTACATTTAACAACTTTATAGATGTGTGGTAACAAACAAATAATGAGAATAAAGGACTTCTGGTGTCTGGAATTGGGTCCTGTTTGGAAGCAATGCTCCCAGGTTGGGCTCTGGGAAGCACTGATGTGAGCCTGCAACCCCTCAGTGCCCCATCCGCTGAAGTCAGCAGGAAAAGAGGAAAACGTGCTCTGTGAGGCAGCCAGCACCATGCAGGGCACGCTGCTCTGCCCCAGCCATCTTCAGCATGCAGATGCTGATGTGCTCACACCTGGGCTCAGTCTTAAATGTAATAGAAAAGAAGAGCCCAGATGTGCTGCCTGGGGTCTGTTATGAGCACAGGAGTAGCGTAGCCACCAAAAATTCCCAGCGCTCACAGTTATAAAGGGCAGAAGATCAGGGGTCACTTGATTTCTTCCTAAGCAAGATTTCCACTGGGACTGCTGGCACTGGGCTGTCCCTTAGCACCTCTGCTGAGCCCAGACCTGTACTGTAGGGCTGGAGCTGCTGGGCCCCCGGGGTCTGTGCTGTCACCCCGAGGCACCTTGCCATAATGACATGGGGTGAGAAGAAAGGTAATGGGGTCAGAAGAGTCCTCTTCCTTCTGTAAGCTGGAGAAGCGTTTCCAGCAAAGTAAACCAAACTTGAATTTTCAGTAAGAACTTGATCACTATTTTTCCAAGGTTTTTCCAGACTGCGAAGCATCACAAACCCTTGTGAAGAAAGGATTGGGAAATTACTGCAGAGAAATTAAAGGGCAAATCCTGACTGCTGTCACAGAGAGCCTTCCAGGGCCATGGAGCACTGCTGTGGCTCAGGGATGGCACAGAGGCCCTGGCATCTTATTGCCCAACAGCAAGGCTGCACCTCCTTCTGGCTATTGTCATTAGACCTGCTGTTATCCACGTGCATTCTGAATTCCATTCTCTCAGAGAAAAGTGACAGCCATCTAATGGAGATTAAAATATTCGTAGCAAAAGTGGCAGTAAATGCACTGTGGAAATTTGCTTGTTTTCTTTGCTCTAATGGGATATATGATATTTTGAGACAGAAATGTCTCAAAAGGAAAAGAATCAAAAAAACCACAACAATAATATCTTTATAGATGCATCTGAATACAAAGAAACTGTCATAATTGAAAACAATAGGCTTGAGCATCTTGCTGTCAAGGGAGGCCATAGATATTCCAAAGCCTGTGCATGTTGGCACCATTCAGAATCGATGGCAACCTGTGTGAATGGTCCTTCCTCTAATTTATTGCTACTTTTAGAACGATCGTGCCTGTGTTCTCACTTCTATGGCGGTTTGGCTGTATAGTCTAGAAAATCTTATCTAGAAAGGGTTCATCTCAGCTGCAGCCACAGTGCTTTCGGGCAAACTCAAAGGTGCTGCCTTCTGCATCTGCCAGCTCTTCCATTGGCAGCTCCTGGCTGAGCACATGGGACGTGCTGCGGGCAGAGCCAGGGGACACGGGCCCAGAGCTGTCCTTGCCGCAAAGCAGGACTTGCAGAGAGAGGAGTGAGACCGCAGGGTGCAGCACAGCGTGGTGCAGGCAGAGCCTGGCCCTGGTGGGTGACAGAGGAGCATCCCTGCTGTGTGCCTCCTCCTGCAGCATGGGGCACAGGGAGCCACGGCCCAAACCCCAGCACAGGGAGCTGCAAGGGGACAGCGGTGCCTTGGCCTTCGGGTGGCATTAAGGACACCTCTCACCCAGACCTCCGCAGTGATGGAGGCCGTGCTGCTGCTGCCCCAAGTGAAAAGGTTCAATAAAAGTTTTTAATGAGGGAGGGCTATGCTTGAAGCTAGAGGAGGCCCCTCGGTAAGCACGTTGTAAATGTGTGATGCGGAGCAATATGTGATGTTGGAGTTCATTAAGACTGACTTATTCTGCTTACGTTTTGAGTTGAGCAGTGAATTCTTTAAAATCAGATTAAAAAAAAAAAAAAAAAAAAAGCTCTTTTCCATGAAGTGAGAATTAACATTAACGCAATATTGGTATTGATCCTTTTTTCCCCACTTAACAGCCTTGTCTACATGAGGACAGCTAGAATTTTCTCTACTAGTAAGGAGGAAAAAAAATTAGAAAGCTTACTGGGGAAATCTGCCATTTTTGAAAGGAGGCCCTGCACTTCTGCCAGAGCTGGGAGATTCAGGAGCTGGGAAATGAGAGCCGTAGACTTCCAAGAAGCTGTCTCTGTCCAGCTCCAGTCTGTTCCTATGGTGTGAGTGAATAAAGCACATTTTGGCCCGTGAACATTCAGATCTCCAGGGACTCAAATTTCTCAGTAAAGGCCTTTTATTGGATAAGAACATTTATTTTAAGGCCAGAAAACTGAGCTCAGATGTGATCTATTAAGCTAATGGTACCAAAATGATGACCGTATTATAAGGATTTTATTATCTGACGGAATTACGTTGTGTTGCATTGAAAAGGAATAAACAAGCAACACTTGTGTGACTGCTTGCCTATAAAAAGGCAAGTTTAAGGATAGGGCTGAATCTGGAAAATCGCATAGCACTGTGATTAATGAATGTTAGGCTTTTATGGTCAGTATTTGGAAAACCATCAGAGCTGTGAATTAATTATTGCTGTAGTGTTGCAAAGGTGGCAAATTTCATTTCACTGAAGAGATTGCAGTTTTATTTGGGAGGTGGTCAGGGGGAGGGGGGGTGCTTTTGGAGATGCAGCATTTCCCAGCGTGATCCAGGAATTAGTCACGATTCCATAAAAACAGCTTTTGTTCTGCAGTTTCAGGAGGAGAGCAAATAGTTTCTCCCATGCACAAACCTCACACACAATTTCAAAAGGACTGCAGTGCCCAGAAATAGTCCATTTGATTTTACAATACCAATATAGAGTCCTTTCTAGCAACAGAAACACAGTAGCCCATGGAAAATGGCACATCTATCAATGAGACATCCCCAGTGGGGTTCCAATAACTGAGAACAACCCCCCCTCCTGCTATCAGTCAGGAGAAGGGGGAAGCTAGTCATCAAGATCATTGTGATTCAGACACAAATTATAACTTTATTCTTCAACCCAAAATAAAGAGCGAGGGGGAAAGCCTCCATATTGGGAAATTTCCCTTCACCTAATTAAACTACAATTCCTAAGCTGATTTTTTTGATATCCAGCACCCTTAGTGTGGTTTGGAAGGATGGCAGCAGCTGGAGAAGTTTTAAAGAATCTAGAACGTGCCTTTTGTGCTCTGGATTAATCAGTGATGTCTTTCCATTTCTCCGCCTTTCTTTCCTACACCCTTTAAAGCAGAAGTTGAATCCATAAAAGATATCAATCCACAAACGAGACCCATCTCTTGGTCACTCGAGGAAAAAGCACCATGCTTTTTCTTTCTGCTGATTAATGCTGATATTCATTTGCACTGTCATTTCCAAGGTCTGCATTTCCAGTCCCGCTTTCCTCCAAGACCTTTGTGCCTTTTATATGCCCCGTCTGCTTTTTCCATTCCCCTCCTGATAATGAATTTTCAGAACATGTCGTCTCCAGGCTTGCCTTTCTCCTGTGATGCCGGGACTAGCACCAGAAAATAAAATCCTGGCTTATCTCTGCTACGCAGTTGGTAGAGAAGAGCAGCCTGGACACATTTCCCCTCCATCTATAACACATTCCATTTACCTTTATGAAATGATTCTATACACATTTTTATTGCTTATTTAGCCTTTAAAATATAGAATCCATCCAGATTTAACACTGAAGTAGCCAAATGTACAGCAAAATAGGGAACAGAATAATGATGGAATAAGGCACAAAGGCCAGGGGGGAAAAAAAAAAAAAAGAAAAAAAAAAGACAGCTGTGTGAAATAAAATGCTGAAGAGCAAAGGTCACCCAGGAGAGACCTGACACACCAGTGCCTGATCTCTGGAGTGTCCTGTCATGGAGACAGCTCAGAACTCCATGACACAACCAAGACAGAGGGCTTCGGAAAAGAGAGGAAGTAGGTAAAAGCAGCATTCATATTCCAAAGTAAGAAATACCCGATTCTTATTTATCAGCCCAAACGACCACACATTTATGATCCTTTTTCTGAAGAGAAAGGAGAAGAGGACACCCCATCACCGGGGAGAGAAGTGTTGCTTTGGTTGGAAAGCCCTACGAATCACCCTGCCGCAAGTAGGGCCAGCACTGCCTGCCTCTGCCATCCCCTGAATGCAGATGTTGGGAGAACGTAGAAGAGAGGCATAAATAAGAATTACAGGAACAGAAATGTAAATTCTGCAGGAAAAGGGAGATTTCTTCAGAACGTGAAGTCTCCTCTGAATTGGGGAGCACCGGGCAGCTCTCTACTGTATATAATTATAGATAATTGCTGTTAGAAAAGTCACGGTGCAGAATACGCTTGCGATCAGCGATCTCTAAGGGGACGGACAAATCCATCTACGAGTGCGAGATTTTCCCTCGGGGAGCAGGCTTGATTTTTCCCAGTTTAAATCCACGTAACATTCCCCCGAGCGCGGATCCCACACTTACCCGAGGGATCCCAGCCAGGAGCATCTCTGCAACGCGAGCGGAGCCCTCCGGGACCAGGGCTGCGAGCGCGGCTCTGACAGCGGCTCCGCTGCCCCCGCTCCGCCGCGGTGCTGCAAAGCCGCTGCCTGGGAAAATGGCTATTTTATGAATGGGAGGGCAGCGGCCCCCACCGCGCAGGCGCAGCCTCCCTACTCTATGAATGGGTGGGCACCGAGGCGCCACGGCGCATGCTCGGCTCCCTTTTATGAATGGGGGGCTGGAGAGAGACTGGCTGCGAGCCGCGGAGCGCGGATACGGCTCTCGCTCGCTGTTTGCGTGCCCCCATCCCCCGCTTATTTATTTATTTATTCATTTTGTGAATGGAGGGCAGGCGGTGACAGTTGCGCACGTACCGCGCCCTCTGCCCGGCCTGAAGGTAACGGCGGCTCAGGGTGGGGGGGCGGCGGCGGCCCCGGCCCCCCTGTAGCTGTGGGCACGGAGCGGGGCTGGGGGCAGCCGTGCTGTTCGGGCTGCGGGCCCGTTGCGGGGGTGCCGCACATGCATCTCCTCCTGCTCGTGCATAGCAGCTTGTGTGTCGTGCTGGCATCATCGATGTGAAAAAGCAAGGAAAAGCTGAGGCGTTACATATGTGGCGTGTGGATTTATTTCATGGCTCTTCTCCTTTGAGAAGACGAAGGGCAGAGCTGCGCGGTTCGCACCGAGCCACAGAGATGTGGTCCCGCCCGATGGAAGCGAGGCGTCGCGATGCCGCTCTCAGCTTTGCAGCCGTTTCCTTGCCGAGGCTGCTGTCAGCCCCGCTGGGTGCAGTGTAATGTAGCCCCCGGATCAGGTTTTCGAATGGTCTTCAGCAAACAATAGCTGCTTGCTGGTAGGTGCGGGGCTCCCCCGCAAACCTGGCCCTGACTCCGCGCGCTCTGCCCTTATGTCTTCAGATCCTATTCAGCAAATGGAGACCCTCCTTCAATTCTCAGCTGGTGCCGAACGGCCCCGGGCTGGGGTTTGCTCCCTCAGGAGCACGTTGCTTTACAGGGAAAACGCACGAGGAATAATGATGTATTTTTTAATATGTGAAAAGAGTAAAATTCAGCGTACAAAACAACCTCTTTGTCGTTTTACAGCATACATTTAATAGCTCACAGCGCAGTGACGGAAGGTCCGCGTTCAGCACTGCCGGTGTGAGCGCTGCCCCTTACTGCAGTCCGCCTCCTGGGAAGGTTTCTCCCTACGGAAGTGTGCGCTCAAAGACCAATCGCTTGGTTGCGTACGTGTTTGTCTCTAAGGGCAGACAGCAGTCCGAGGGGGAGCAGCAGCTGTGGGTCGTGGGCAGATGCAGTTTGACGAGGAAAGGACAGAAGAAAGGGAATATCTAAAGAATTATCTGAGCCATACTCAAAATACTACTGACTTCAAATACACAAGATTGATGCTTTCTCTTAAGAGAATGTGGTTGTTCATGACTTACTTTGTTATTAATGTGCTTTTTGAAGGTTGGGAATTCTGTCTGGTTTTGAAAATTACAAGTAAATGGGCAATAGAAGGGAATACAGTTTTAAGAAGCTGGGAGGGAGACACTCAAAATATAATGTGATGGAATTATAATCCCCTCAAAAATAACCTTTTGCTGTTTGAAGCCAACTCAAAGATGAAAGGCCCAAACGCCTGAGCAACAGACCTGCCCTGATTTCTCACCATGCTTTTTGGCCTTTTTTTCTGTGTGAGTATCAAACATTGCTTTGAGTTCTGTTAACATGCAGTAACACTGCAGCAACGTGAGAGCCAAACATCACTGAACTAAAAGCTTTTTTGTATGAATGCTGATTTCTGTGTTGAGTGATTAGTACAGTGATGGTGAGGGAAGATCTCTCAGTAGCAATAATCATTTCCCCATGAGACCTGAACTGCAAAATCCACCCTGGGTAGCACCATGTGTTTCTGATGGGTTTGACCCTGTGAGGATTCTAGCCATAGGAAGAGTAGGAAATGTTGGGATATGTTTACTGATATCTGTGATGGTTACTAGGAGAGCACTCCTCTACCACATTGCTGACATTACGGGCCTGGTCTGTGATATCTGCAGATAAATGGGAATGGTAACTATACTGGCAAAATGGTGACTGCTGTGTTGACAACTGGTGTGTGACCCTGCTTGCCACAGCCTGAACTGCGGTGTGCTGACATGCTGAACTTAAGTGCCACAAAGCAGATGACAGAAGAGTGTGTGCTGAGATGGAGGGGTGTGAGGGCTGAGCACTGCTGCTGTGGGGCTGCTCCCCTGGGAGTTATTGCTTCCGTGAGCTCCTCTGTGCAACCCAGCAGGGGATGGTTGGGGCAGACCTTGTATTGCTGTGGGTGAGGGGCAGTGCCAGACCCGTTCCCACAGTAATACAATAGGAAGGAGAGGTGCTGGGCTCTATCTTGCTTTGAAACAGTGCTGTGTATGGCTGCTGTCCAAAGCCTGGCTTGCTGATATGAGGCAGCAGTGTTCCCTCTGCTCCAAACTCCTCCACAGACTTTGCAGTCCCCCCTGGAGGTGACTAAATGTCATTATCTCAGTGACACGAGCTGCTATCTCAGCTGTTTGCTGCTGCGGTGCGGATGAAAGCTCCGTGCTTCCTGCTGCCCTATCAGGCACCTGTTGTCTGTACCCAGACATTACTCACATCCTTGAAGTCACATCTTATTTTGCATAATTAACACTGACTGCTCTCCGCTTCCTTCCTTCACCGGTAGTTTTGCTCCGTGGCTTTACCTGGCTGTGGAGACATTGGGTTTTATTTTTGAGCTCTAGCACAAGGATTGAAAGTAACTGCTGCTGCAAGGCGTGGGCTCACGACCAACAAAGATGTCACAGCCCGCTCTGGGGATGCTCTTCAGTCCTGAACCCGCACCGCAACCAGAACCTGTTGTGTGCACTTCTGTGCCACTTCCTCAGGAGCAGTTTTCAAGCAAGCAAACAAGAACCCAAAGTTCTGTTCACCCGCAGGGTGAGCCGGGAGGCTGTGCTCAGAAGAGGAAGGCACCACCTGAGACGAAGGGACACAACGCCTCGGGGCAGGCTGGGGGGCTCCTGAGGCACACTGGGATGTCCCCAGAGGGAAATGTTTTCTGAGGCACGTCCCCTTGCTGGTGCTTTCAGGTGGCTCCCAGTGCCGGCAGCTGACTCATGGCAGCCTATGAGGGCTGTCTTTGGGATGGAATCATTACACCAGCACTTTGCTTTCTGCAGTAGTTCACCGTTGACTTCTGTTTTCTAATTTGCTTCAGCTTTTAATATCTATTGACCTGGTTCCACATGAATAATTTAGTGTTTATGAACAACCGCAGTAACCAAACCTATGCCATTAACTAGACCGTGAGCTCAGCAAAATAGGATAAAAATTCATAAAATATAAAATGAGAGCTACGGGGTCTGCATGGAGCTGAACAGAAGAGCTGTGTGACCTGTAAGCCCCAAAACGTGTAACTGCTCAGTATTCAAGTGATAGGACTCCCACACCTCCAGATGTGTGCAGTTAGCTGCAAGTGCCGCAATACACTTCCCAGTCACAGCTCTGGGATTATTGGGTTGCAAGCCTGACGTATGCATGTTTTCTGCAAGATCAGGTATTACAGTTCTTTAGTTTTTGCACTTATACCTGACTTGCCTGGCATCCTTCATTCCAGCTGAGCATGCAGTCTTTGCATTTGCTTTTCAAAACGTTGCCAGTTTGAAAATGTTCTCTGATTTGTTTCCTTTCTTGGAGGATGGCGGCCTGGGTGGTGCTTTCTCTCAGTCTCAAGATCTGACCTCAGTGGAGCAGAGGCATTTGCAATTCACTGAGATGAAAAATTGCAAATGCAGAAGTTGGTGCCTTACAGGAATAAAGGTTTTTAGATTCGTGACTGTGCATAGCTGTAGTTTGCATGGATAGAGGTGGAGAGAAAGGTAGGGGCTGGCAGTAATGAACAGACAGGATCCTCTGCTGAAGCTGCTGTGATTTTTGCTGCTGCCCAACTGGCAGAGCAACAAAGTGCATTATCAGGAAGAACTCTGGAAATCTTAGATGCGGATTTTCCCATCCTAGGCTCTGGACACGATGCTGGATCTACTCAGTAGCAGTGCAGGGGAATGGGGCTATTTACCTGCAGGGAGATGGATGAGGGACCGTGGGGAACCCCGCCAACTGTTTGGGATTGAATAGACCATCTCAAGGACCGTAAATTGTGAACCTCTCTAATATTTTTCAGAATATTTATTTACAGTTCAGGTCAATAATCTCCAGAAATGCAGTTCTGCTTACAAACAAAATTCCTGGGCTGCATTCCCAGGCATTCCCATGTGACTGGAGCATTTTTAGCAACAAAACGAACAAATGCAAACCTATGTTCAGGGCAGTGGAAGCATTTCTGTTCCCATTGTTCCTATGTGCCCAGGAGCTATGGCAGCGTGCTGAGGGCTGAGCTGAGCGGGGCGGTGGCCTGGGATAGCTGGGCTATTGAGTGTGTAAGTGCAAGGGAACAGCGGCTCTCCGCCTGATACCTGCTGGCATCTCTTCCCCCAAAACCTGTCTGTTTACTCATGACTAAGAAAATGAATTTTCAGACAGAGAAAATTGTGTTACCTGACAAACAAAGCAGCGTTGTGGAAAAATACTGGCATTAAAAGCCACCGTGACTATAGAGCAGTGCTACAGAGCCTTGTGGTGGTCATAGTGCTATAGCAGGGCGCGTGATCCTGAAAAATCCACTACTGGGATTGTTCTCAGCTCTCCAGCAGCAGTCCCTTGTTAGTGGGGTGCCTGACAGCTTGCTGCCTCCTGCCTGTATCCCATGCCGTGCTTGGACCCACTTGGAGCAGAAAGCTGTCCCTCCTTCCTCAAACCCTGCGTGACTTTCCCTGCAAGGCTCCATTTAGAAATGATGCAGTTAATGAGCAGCAAAGCAAGCACTTCAGTATCGCCTAGTTTTTGCGTGTATATTACAATGAATGGGTGTAAAGCAGGCAGCAAATTCACCTTTATTTTGAGAGGAATAAGGTCGATGCATCCTACCTGATGTATGATGGGGACACTGATTGTTCAGAAGCATAAACATTACAGCCTTTAAGCTACAACTTAACTGCTGTGGTAATAACAGTGCTTTTGCTAAGCAGTTCCTGTTATTTCTGAGGTTAAGGTTTAAAATGCATTGTATAATAAAAGCATTCCGTATTGCAGCTCTTTGCTGTGTCCACGGGGTCGGTGATGATTAACTGCATATCTTAACCACAGCTCCTTCTGCCCTCTGGCATGAACGTAGTTTGATGTGACCCTCCTTTACACCCCCATGCCGTCATTTTCAGCTTTCTGACTCGATGTGTGCAGGTAGCTCATAGCAGCTGTTAATGATTTACAGCCCTGATTTGTCTCCAGGTGAGATTACAAAGCTGCCCTTGTTGTAGAAGGAAGGGGCTGAGGTGTGCAGCTCCCAGAGCAGCTGTGCCATGAGGCAGCTCTGTGCCCCCCGCAGCACTCCATCACTGTGCTGGGCTCTGCAATGGGAGCGGATGGAGCCCACCTGTGGAGTACTGCTGGGCACTATGGAGTCACATCCTTGTATGTAATTACCATATTCTAATACTTAAATATTTTCCTGACTAATTTCTTCCTGTCCCGGCTTTGAAAATAGCTGGCTTATAATCATTAAGAACTTACAGATTGGAAAAGTACACGATTTCAAAAGATTTGTTTAATGCTTAAAAATGACTTTTCTTTGTGGGCTTAACCTGTTACCTTTCACAGGATTTACATTTATTTATTTTTTTCCCCTTTTCAGCCAGCAGCCCTAATGCTGTGAACGCCCCCAGCTGCTGCAGCTCTGCCTGCTGGATGGTGCAGTAGGGAGGAACCTTAACAAGAGGAAGAAAAGTAAATGTTTAATGATTTGCCTTTAACAGATCTCAAAAAGCTTTTCCTTCATGCTTTGCTGCTTATGAGCTCTTTGGATGCCTTTATGTTCTCTTTCTCCCCATTCCTGGCTTTCCTCTCAGTTCTTTTCCCTGCGAGGCAGTGATGCTATTGATGCCGGATCCTCAGGACAGGCAGTCTGGGCAGTGAGGTGTCAGACGATGCATTTCCTGTGTGCAGCAGTCAGTCCTTCTCACTCACAAACAAAAGCAGATAAGCATTAGAAATTAATATTAGCTTGCTTCTGCATGCCCTGTTTTCCTGACCTTGAGGAGCAGAGGCCGGGCAGCACCACATCGATCCGTGGTGGACAGGGGAAAGAATGGGACTCATGGGCTCCTCTGTGCTCTGAGAAATGCGAATGGAGCGCGCTGCCTGGAGCTGTGGTGCAAGCTGGGGCCATTTGGAGGTAGGAAGTGGTCAGCTTTGTACCTCCCTGCCAAAGAAAACTGCTGACTCTTTGAATGCAATATTGACATTAAGGTTTGGAGGAGGATGTGCAGAAAGGAGAAGGCTTGGGGCTGTTGGTGTGATGAGGTGAGCAGGCAGATTCTGAAGCCATGTTTTTGCTGAGTGCTGCATCCCCCCCACCCCTGCATGCCGCTGTTTTCTGCAGCCATTATGTGCAGCTGTGTTCCAGGGCAGCCTTGGGTGCCCTATCGGTGGTGGCTGTCCCTGAGAAATTTGTTTCTGTTCATAGAACCACAGAATCATTCCGCTTGGAAACAAACCTCTCAGATCCCTAGGACCAACTCCAGCCTACCTCACTGTGCTCACTGACTGCATCCCCATGTTCTGCAGTACCTCCGGGTTGGTGACTCCCCGTCCCCTGGACAGCTGTGCCAGTGCTGACCACTCTTTTGGGGAAGAACTATTTCTTAATATCCAACCTGAGCTCACTGCCAAGCCATCCTTAGCAGGTACAAACATTTCCCTGCACCTCAGATCTGTCCTCTGCTGCAGCTCTGCACTGCTGCATCTCATTTGGCTCCCACTGGCAGTGCATGAGATGCACTCATCTCAGCTGCGGCATCCTTTGTTTCTGTCCCTCATCAGCTTTCTGTTCTGTGAGTAAGATAGGGGTGGTTGGTATGAAGATTCCTCCCCAGCCACATCCCCAGCTCCTGCTTGCACTGTGAGGCTGTGGAGGTGTGCCAACCTTGCTGGGCTGCTGCCGTGCCACAGTGAGCTGACACAGACACACATCTGTTGTCAGGGATTTTGTTGGGTTGAAGTGTCACTGGGAGTGAAGGGAACAAATTAAGGAGAAATTCAGTCATTGCTCTGACAGGAAAACCCAATGAGGACACAAAAACTTAATGATGCATGTGGGCAAAAATAGGTCAAATTTCAAGAGTGATGGGATGTGAGGGCGAAGTTCCTCTGAGGGAAAGTACGCCGAAGTCCTGGTGCACACCTCACAACATGAGCTTTTGTGCACAGGGCAGTGTAAGAGCTTTTCAGATCTATGTGGCAGATAGAAAATGCTTGAGAAATGGGGAATGAGAAGAAAAGCTGATATACAAAGTAAGGGCTTGTTGGCTCTGGGTTACAGGAGCTGCAGAAGTTCAGTTCAAACTCAGACCTCTGCTTTTCAGCATAGAAGCTAAGTTTATTTCCAGGGCTATTGAGTTATCTCTGACTTTTTGGTGTTCACTGGAGTAGTGGAGAGTTCACCACTTGATATGGGAGGATTAGGATTCAAAAAACTGAAGGCTGGAGACTTCAGTTTTGGATTATGCCCTTTGTTGGCTGGAGATGCAAAGGCCAGGACTGTTAAAATTCTGTCGCTTTGAATAGCAAGGTAGAATCTCCCTGAAGAAACATAGTGGACAGGAACAAGTTATTTCATGGTCAACTGATCCCGTGCTTCATCTTAGCCCAACTCAAAGCCAAGTCCTGGCTACCAGCCCCATCAATCACTCACAGGCTATGAAAGAAGGTTGTGGTGGTTGAAAGTCTGATAAAGCTCACTTTTGTTATTAAGATGGATTATTTTAAAGAGAGTGTGTGTCAGCACAGCCTCAAGCAGTCCTGTTTAGAGGCAGTCAGAGTTAATAGCCAGGAGTTTACCACGCGTGTTGGTGTGCTCTGGGGTTTTGGGGGAGCAGTGCATCACTGCCACAGGAGGAAGAGAGGATTTCCTACGTGCCCTTATAATTCACCTTTAGGATGGGGTGTTGGTTCTGTTGCTGTGAGCAGAACGCTGTGCGTGACAGTGGGATTACTGTACAAACACTGCTGGTTTCTTAACGTTAAAAAAATGCAGCGAGGAATTTTTAGCACGTTGTCATGCAGCACTCTGTTTCCTGGCTTGTACATTCAAGCTGTGTAATAATATTTATATACAAATGCTGACTGTGATTTTCCACCCTGGAAAAAGGAGATGTCATTTAAAAGTGCTGCGTATGATGTAAAGCAGAGACTTTTGACTTGCCTACTTGCATATGGTGTGGGTGTGAATTTTAATTGTTTGAAAAGGGATCACTTAAAAAAATGTAACATTCTTGCTACATAAGCACATTCTCCCGAAGTAAAGGTCGTTTTGCTCTTCAAAAGTTGCTCTTGGAATAGCCGGGGAGTTCCTCATGTTGTCTTTCCTACCACCTCCTGGAATTTTCTGAAAAATATGAAGTCATTGATTGTTGGGCTGAAAACTCTCCTCAGACCACATTTGATGCTGGGATCCAGTAATGGGAGAGCAGCAGCAGTGGCTGAATGTACACTGGCACATGGAGGAGCATTTTTCCCTAAGAGCTGTGCTCTCCCATCTCCCCAGCACTGACACCTGCATCCCAAGGCACGCGGGCTGCTCCTGCTGTGTGAATGACCACATTGATTCTCTGAAGCTTTTCTGGAGCTGGGATTTATGAACAGTTCCAAAGCAAAACCTCTGCTTATCGGCTCCAGCCAAGGAAGCTCTCCCAGAATACTCCCTATTTCCAACATGTTCCCCATCCCGCTCTGTTTGGCCCTGCTTTTCACGTCACAGTCTGTGCTCCTGAGAATTTCTTGGGGGGTTGTACGTATTGAAAATAATGGCCCACCAAGTGGAAATGTGCAAGTTCATCTTCTGATCCACACTTGACCAAAGAAGGTTGGATCTCAGCTTTGTTTTATCCTGTTACAGTGACAGAATCCAGATGTCAAGAGCTTAAATCTCTCGAGTTCCTGTGTTCTCCCCTTGGAATGCCGTGCAGTCGGTGCTGCCCCTCTGTGGGGGTTGCAGTTGGGGGCTGCAGGTGGGCCTGTGCCTGCTGTGCTTCTGTGTCATCCCCCAGCAAAGACTAATGCTCTTTATTGACAGCAAAACAGGGCCAGTGGTTGTTGAGGTACTGACATGAAGAAGAATGGGTGGTGCTGAATAATTTGTGGATGTGCTGTGAGAGAGAGAGTGATCCTCCTGGCTACCTACCAGGGCTTCCAGTGGGATGCTTGGATGGCTGGGAGCAGCGTGGGCTGCCAGGGCAGTAGGAGCCTATTTTGACACTTGTGCTTTTTTTGTTGTGCGTTTAAATTGCTGTAGCATGGTGGGGGTCAGCCTCTTCTCCCAGGTAACAGCTATAGTATGAGTGATAATGGCCCTAAGTCGCATCAGGGGATTTCAGGTTGGATATAAGGAAACATTTCTTCTCCAAAGAGTGGTCAGCACTGGCACGGGTCTGCCCAGGGGATGGGGAGTCACCATCCTGGGAGGTGTTCAGAACCGTGGAGATGCTGCAATGGGGGGAGGTGATCAGTGAGCATGGTGGGGTGGGGCTGGGGATCTGAGAGGTCTTTTCCAACCTCAATGAGGTCAGGCACAGTGGGGCAGTTGGGCCTGGGGCTGCTCCTTCATCAACTGGTGTGGAACACCTCTGCAGCCAGAGTGTGATGTCAGTGCCACCTCTTCCTGCTGTGTGAGGGAGGGACGCGGGGGACTGGCAGAGGATCAGCCTTTTGTTGTGCCCAAATAATGGGTGATTCACTCAGAATATCAGTACGTAGCTGTATCTGTTCTATGTAGATTGCTTGATGCTGATTCCCTTTGAAATGATAGGTTTAAAATAAAGTAGAA
This sequence comes from Meleagris gallopavo, assembly GCF_905368555.1. Lineage (NCBI taxonomy): Eukaryota > Metazoa > Chordata > Aves > Galliformes > Phasianidae > Meleagris > Meleagris gallopavo. The sequence continues at coordinate 16,795,613 of NC_139418.1, forward strand.
ATAAATAGATTTACATACCGCCTCCTTGCTCCCATGAAACCTGCAGGTGGGGGCTTTGGTACCAGGGGGCTGCACAGAGCTCTGACACCTGAGCTGGTAATTGGCCAGAGCCTGGGGCACTGCCTCTGCTGGGAAAGGGATCTGTGCTGCAGGGAGAAGAAGGGTGCACAAAGAGAGACCCCCATTTGCAGATGAGCTATCTCTGATGGCAATTTTATCCTGAGCTGTGTAGGGGCTGCTGCTTTTTGCAGGCAGTGCAGCGTGGCTGTAGCAGCCCTGGCTGGTGGGGCACCGGCAGCCACCACTTCCTTCCCCAAAGCTGTCAAAAGCAGCTTTAAATCGGATTAGGATTTTAACAAACACTTCATGGTTTGCTCTCTGCAGGGAGGATCAAAGCCCGGGGAGGACCCTTCAGCTGTTTGCTTTTCCTTTATGCAGAAACTTTACCACGGTTGCCCTAAAAACCCCACCAAACACAACTAAGAACCCCTCCTCAGAAAAGCAAATGACTTCCCAGAGCCTGAAGTAAGGTGGTGGTTATCTGCTGGCACTTCTCCCCCTCTGCTGCAGCTGCCTTGGCAGAAGAAGAGCCTGGAGTGATGGGGCTGCTGCATGGCACAGGTGGATTCATGGCCTCTCATTTGTTTGTTGGTTGTTTTGTTTTTACCTTTTGGACATCTTTTCTAAACCAGAAGTGGTTTGTATGTGTACTGCTGCTCAGAATGTCCCGGGGCCTCTCCTGCTGGGTGGAAGCTCTGAGAGTTAAAGCTGCTCAACAACAAATTTCTTTGAAAAGCTTAAAAGGAGAGGGAAAATAGTTCTGAGGTTAAGATAAAGCACTGAGCGTGGACCTCTGGTTCCTCCCTGCTGGTGCATGGGATGGTTTCTGACACCAGCTGCCTGGGACCGCTGAACCTGAGAGTTCTGAGCCATGGTGCTGCAGTGACACAGCCCTCGGGGGTGGGGGTCCCTGGACCACTGCCAGCCCAGTCTGGAGGGCCTGGACAGGGTGAGCCCACCTGTCTGAGCCATGCCAGTGTGCCAAGGGGTGTCTGCAAGTCTAGGCTCAGGTCCCACCACTGGCTGGTAGATGGCAGCCTGTTTTCTCCTCTCTGCAGCGCGGTTTGGTTCAGCTGATGGACTAAATGCAGAATGAGGATCGAACCACACACCACTGCATGCTTTGTAGGTGATGCTTTGGGGACAGTCATTCATTTGAGATGTTGGTACAGCAGGGATCATTTTTCAGGCAGAACATATTGTGGGAAAGAGGCTCAGAACAGATGTACTCATAGCTGATTCCATTTATCATATTAAAAAATAAAGAAAAGACAATTTCAGCTCATTTTCTGCTTATTAGTTCAAATAAACAGCTTTTCTAATCAATGTGTATGGCAAACACAATGCCTTCATAATTGGCAGTAGTGGTTCCAAAATTAATGAGACGGTCCTTGTTTATTCTCTGGTAACGAGTCAGACAGTTAATGCACTGTTCTAATCCTACCCTTCTCCTATTCCTTTGGGTACAGGGAAAAATTATGCTCTTGTTTTAAAATTTAAAGAGTTTGAGGGATTTTGTTCCCCGTCCATTTGAGTGAGCACAGCCAGGAGTGGGAGCGGCTGCACTGAGCACCTGAGCAGCACTGTGGGATCTTCTGCTCTCATTTATCCAGAGGGCTTTGTTGATTCTTACTTCCCTTCCAAAAATGCTGATCTGATTTATGAAGTGATAGAAGAGGTCAGGAGAGTAATTTTACCTATGAGAGCATAGTGCTGTCCAAGTAATTGCCCAGGAAAAGAGAAGATCTGATCTGCTGCTGCAGATGTTTCTCATCTGGAATACAGACCCATTTTTGGGGATTACTGTTTATTTTGATGCTTTATTATACTGCAATTACCAGGAAGGAAGTGATGCACAGGAATGTATATCTTTCAGTAACAATTAGAGGGTTTAACCCCTTTCTCCCCTCTGCCTTCAATACTTGTGAGCTCTTGGTTCCATTCTTTCAGCAGGAGCAGAACCTCGAAGTGCTGTGGGGTCCTGCTGGCACCTGTCACAGATGGTGCTGTGGGCAATTTGGGGATGCCTTAATGCTCATTTTCTGAGTGTAACTAACAGGACCTGTTGGCTTTTTTTGCCACCTAGTGCTTCTGTCCTTGCATTACTGTGAGGCTTTGGGCTGTGCAGGAAGGAGCCCCGTGCTGCTGCCCCCCAGCCAAAAGTGTTCAGAGGTGCCTTGCAGGAGTGGAATGAACTGAGCCCTGCTCTGTTTTGCTAAAGAGCTACAGAGCAAGACGGCTAACCTGAGGTACGCTGAATGGGAAGAAGCAAGCTTACTCCATTACTTTTGGATTTGGGGTTGTTTGTGACTAGGATTTTAAGCCTGGCAAATCCTTTACAAAGATGCTGAACTTGCTGATACGTTGCACAGGGCAATGCATGGTCACACTGCAGGCAGAGTTGCAGATCTGTTAGCTGCACGAGGAGCATTTTGTGCTCTGGGCCTGCAGCCTTCCATGTTCTGAGACACCGTAGCAATCACTCTGTGGTTAAGACCATCACTTCTAAAGATGGATGTACTTGCCATTTTAGCTGAGGGGAATAGACAAGCTGTGGGGAGCAAACCACATTTTCGATGGTCCTTGCTCTTACCAGATTCATATTTATTGCTTTTTTTTTTTTTTTCTTTTTTAGCTTGCAACACAGTTCAAATTTATCAGCACCAAAAGGCATCTGCAGAGAGGAGGCAGAGGCCTGACAGCATGCTGGCTGTGTCCCCACTGTGGTGCTGTGGAGCACCAGCCCCAATGGGAGCCGGCTGTGTGCTGATGGGTGTTAGGAGCTCTCCCCTCTCTGCGTGGCTCCAGCCCTGGCTTGACAAATCCCTGTTGTAATGCAGCTGTTCTGCTCTGGAGGGGAGCAGGAAGGTGGGTGGATTAGGAAAAATGTCATATTAGTGATTTTTTTCCACCAATCCATGTCATGCTTCTTGGCACCGTGGCCTCTCAGCTTTCCAGGCTGCTCGCCCAACGCCCCGTGAGCTGAGCCCACTGCTGCCCATCTGCCTGTGGGTCCAAGGCTGCTCTCCACTCATGCCTGGGGGACTGTGGGGCTGGGAGCTCTACAGAGCCTTGCAGTTGTTATTAGTGATAGGATGAGAAGTGGTGGCCTCACATTGCACCAGAGAAGGGTCAAGCTGGATATTAGGAACGATTTCTTCTTCAAAGAGCAGTCACTGGCACAGCTGCCCAGGGATGTGGGTATTCCAGAGAGTGGAGATGTAGCACTGGGAAACACTATCAGTGGGCATGGTGGGATGGGCTGAGGTTGAGCTTGGAGATCTTTGAGGTCTTTTCCAGCCTTAGTGATTCTATCTATGATGGTTGCTGTGTTTGGCAGACCCATGCATGTAATGCGTTACCTTTTGGTACCTGGCTGTGGCATCCAGACCTCCCAACATTTCATAATCCACAAATGGAAAAGTGGCACTTAAAATGAATTTATTCAGGTGGGAGCACTATAAAACATAAGGCTTTTGAATCGCTGCACATGTATCTGAGTGTCGGTGAAAAGCTCTATTTGACTGCAGAGCTAGACGCTCAGAAGTGATGTGTGACATGGGCTGGAACAAAGGCATCAGACCAGGGGAGGGTGTGAGGAAGGCAGAACCCAAACCAAAAGTCCTGTGGGATTAATGCTAACTTTTATTTTGCACACTGCTGCTCTCCTCCTTGTTTTCCACCCTTTTCTCCCCAACATGCCTTGAAACAACAGCGGAGCTGCCAGCAGAGCAAGTGGGTGCGTTTTCCCTTTGCTTATTTAATTTGAAGCTGTCCTTAAACATAAGGTCATTTTATAGCCTGCTCGGGGGCTGCCAGGCGCAGGAAGCTACCTTGCAAGGAAGGAACTGGCCCGTTCTGTCTAAATATTGTTGATTGTGTACCGAACAGAGACGGCTACCAAATAGTAGCTCTTTGTGCCTCTGGTCGCCTCCTGCCAAAGTACTTTCCATAATTAGGCGTAAAGCATATTTACATTCCTGTTGTCTTTGGTTGTGGGCACACACCTGTATATATGTATGTGTGTGTGTGTGTGTGTGTGTAGAGGTGCAGGCATTCATAGTCCTGCATTCAGAAACTGCCCTGTGCCCGTGAGAGCAGCTGCAGTGACCGATGTGTGTACCTGGGCTGTGAGCTTCCAGTGATTTTGGGATGCCCGGTGTGAGAGGCAGAGGAAACCCGTTGGGCTCATCTGCCATGCATGGTTGTAAACCCCCATGTAGAGAGATGCTACCTTTGAACGGGAAGGCCCTGGATGAATGCTCCCATTCAAAATTCATTGGTGTTTGCATGGAAACCAGAAAAATGGGCTTAACTCAAGAATGCAATAACCTCACTTAGGAGTGCTTTCTGCAGCAGGCACTCATCGCTCGCAGCCTTTCTGCTCGCACAAAGATAAATGGTGGAATAAAGTAATGTGTATAGCTCTATCTCCAGCATATTTATAACAGAGTGGTTGATGTACAACATCTTCCTAGCATGCGTTGTTCCCCTTCCCTTCATGATAACTGGTAGCAGACATTGATTAGTTCAGTTTGGAGGAGAAAATGTCATGCAGGACAACTGGATCCTTTAGAGGAGATTCCTGAAAGGAGTCCAAGGAGTGTTGTGCGGTCACGTGGCGTTGGCTCCGTGCCTGCTTCCAGCTGCACACTTCATTAAAACAGCCAAATATACATTAATTACTCTTCTCTCGTAACTTCCCTGCATGAGCAGCAGTGTAACTTTCATGTCCACACGATCAGGTCGGAGAGGAGAGCTGCTTGTTGTGATATGTGTACGGGGGTACGTGCTCCATCTTCAGGGCTGGGGCTGAAGTATGGCTGTTGGTAGCAGCTGGGAGCTGTGTGGGGCTGGGCAGCATTGGGAGCTCCTGCTCGGTGTGCTCTTGGGGTGCTGCATGGAGTGCAGTGCTGGTTCCTGCTGCCCCTGCCTGCCCGGGGAGGTGAGCCACTGGCACCTGGGGTCTGCTCTGTCATGTAGAGCTCCGATCTGGATTTGAGCTTTCCCAAGATTGCCACAGCTCCAGGTGCTACAGGGATTCCCAGCTCACCTCTGTGTGGAGTCTCCTCTGATGGATGCTCCCTAGAGAGCTCCAAGCAGACGCTCTCAAATGGCCCCGTGTGGGCTCCTCTCCATAGGAAGCCAGGGGGCTGCCGATGCGCTGGGGCAGATCCCTGCTCCTGTTGGATGGCTCTGCAGAGCCTTCCAAGCACCGAGCCATGCCTGCTCTTGCTGGGAGTGCGCTTCTGTTCCGGATGCCTTCTGCGCTTTCAGGCGCTTAATGGAAATGGCAGTGCTGCTCTTGGAGGGCAGGCCGGAAAGTTTCTGCGGACTTGTCTGTGTGCCAGAGCGACATTTTTGTCGGGCGGAAGCTGATTTCCATTATGTCTTTGTCAGACTTTGCAGCCATAGAGGGGAGTTTGGGGCTTTCTGTGTCAGAGCCCTGTACAAATGTTATCCGAGGCCTTTACCTCCTGCTAACGCTGCGGTTTTGTGCTGTGCGTGGGAAGCATCTGTCCGGGTGTTAAGCAGGGGTGGCTCAGTACGTGCACTGGAATCCTTGCAGCTCTTCACGTTTTGCTGGTTCTCTGAGGTACTGGATTCTCAGGAGTGCTGTGGTTTGGCCCCTCTGGAAATACATTTGTCCTTTGTTATGATACATCTGTCTTTAAAACAAAGTTTCCTCTTTATCTCAGGTTTAAAGTGAAAAATTTGAGGTTTGGAAGCATGTTAGTTTCCTGTTCCAGATGCATCTGCATTCAGATCTGGGAACAGAGGTTTGACTGTAATAAAATAAGCAAAAACACACACACGCAACCACACTAAATCGGTCTTGCAGGTAAAAAGGAAAAACATACCCAGAAAACAATATTTGCAAAGACCATCAGGCAGTTTTCAGGGTAGCTCTGTTTATTTCAGAGTAACTCCTATCACTGGTCAGCAATTAAAAATAACCAAACCCAAACCAACTCCAGACCCTCCCTCCCAATGAACACCATGGACTCAGCATGATGTAGCTCCTATCCAAACATCTGTTCCTCCGGTGCTGAGAGGTCTCCTTGCTATGAGTTAATGCGATTCTCTACACAGAGGTTAAGTAAAGTTGAGAGGCTCCCATCAGTGGCTTTGTGCCATGGAGGCCAGCTCTGCAAAAAGAGTTTCACTGCAGAAATGTCCGGTTCTAATTCAGAGAAAAACTCAGGAGGGAAAAAACATCACCTAAGCTGGGCTTTAATGCTGTGCTGTTTGGTATGGGAGATGCTTCAGTATGGAAAGTGGGGTGCTCTGCGTCCTCTTCCTTCTGCTGGCATCTTTGCTGTCTGTCTGCTGGTGGGACTTCCAGCAAGGAGCTCAATTTGGTGAACACAGAGTGCACAGCTCATCATAGCTTGGTCAAGAGGAGATGAACTGTCTGCTTGGTTCGGGAAATATCCAATGTGTATAATCCTGCAGCAGTGATTCAGTATGAGGAGCTGTGGATGCAGAACTGTATGGCTGTGTGTAACCCTTTCTGTGGCGTTTCTCCGGCAGGCAGACCCAACAACCTCCTGTCCCATTCCCAAAGCACAGATAATGTCTATGTGTAAAACAGACCGTGTTTGTACCATCCTTCCTGGCACATGTGGGTCACTGGGCTTTGTTCCCATCCTGCCCAGCACAGCCCACAGGGATGCCTCCATCCCAAACAGAGCCACCTGGGCTGTACCTCAGTGTCTGAAGAGGCGGTTAGAATTCGGGATTTAGAGTGCGTAAGACTATAAACTATCATGTCTTTTTTTTTTGCCTGCATTGGCTCATCTTTAGTTTTTTCCTCAGTTAGTTTTTGGATTTGAGGCTGCTTATTTTTCCTTGCTTTGTCCTATCCATTAAGGATGGAAGCCATGTTAAGACTTGGATAAAAGTTTTATTCCAACCACTGAGCCTTGCTTTCGGGACATCTCTTCCTCCCATATTTCAAAATGAAGCTATGGAAGAGAGCACCAGGGTTTGCTTAAATGCAGGTGATGCAGAACTGAAACAGAAGAGTCAGTGCATGGAGTTCCTAGCAGTCTATCTTGTACCTAGCAGTGAGATTGGGTCTTTTCTCCACCACCTCCTGTTGGAGCTGCTCTGGCCCCAAATGCTGCTGTGTCCTGCATGGCCCTGCAGGGATGGGGGCATGGCTGCTGCGTGCTGTGCTGTACGTCTGGCTTGGGAGGGTTACTGACAAACTGCATCCACGCTTTTACTTTCCTGCCCCGTCTCCTCAGTGTCGGCTTTCGGCTCCTCTGGTCCCACATCCTGCAGGGCTGCAGTTCATACCGAGGAGCGCGAGCATCAAAGAGGAGATGGAGAATAAGAAACCGCTTTATGACATGTCTTCAAAGTGCCTTTTTAAAAGTTCAAAGGACAAGAGGGAAGGAGGGAATAAAAATCAAAGGAAGATCGGGGGGAGAGAAATTAAAGCCTCAGAGAACTTTATGGTGTGTTCTATGTAACACTTTCAGTGCCGAAATCAGGGCTGCTCCCAGCAGTGGTGTCAACAGCAGCAGTGCCTGCAGAGCTCCCATCCTGCTTCCAGGCACCCGCAGCTGTGTGCTCCTACATGAACTTCATTCCAGATCCACACTTCCCATTCTCTTGCTTCCAGGCCAAGGGAAGGATGTTGGCTCTGCACTGTCTGGGAGGGCCGGGGTCTGAGCTAAATCACAGCTCTGATCTGCTGTCATCTCCACAGGTTGGAGGTGTCATCCCTGACAGCCCACAGCTCCCAGGCCAGGAGCTGATTTGCCATCCTTGGAAGCCTTCTAGGCAATCGGGCTCATCTCTATTGACAGTTCTTTGCTTCTTTTTCTTCCCAGAAAAGCATCTTGCTCTCTCCCTTTCCTGCCTCCTACTGCAGGACCATTAGCCCATGCCTGGGAAAGCTCCATCTCTGTTAAGGGAAAGGGACTTTTCCTCGTGAGAAAAGGTGGTGGGTCCGTTTGTAGGCTGGAGAAGAGGTGAAGCAGACTGTCTGTGTGGATGCCTCATGTGCCATCTAGAGACTCTGCTGTGCTTACACAGACTGGGAGGAAACCCAGATGAGTGAGCTATAGGATTGTTAACATTCATTAGGCTCTTGTTCTCACCACTTTCCTGCTTCTTTCTGTCTGTTTTAAAAAGCTCACGTGTTGGTGGGCATGGAGGTGGCGTGGAAGCAACTCACTGCTGCAGGGTGCAGGTCCCAGGTCTGCAGCAAACAGGGCAGGGATGTGCTCTGGGAGAAATAGAGCAATGGCTTTGCTGATTTGTGTTGCCATTTTGGGAGTTTTCAGATTTGTGTGTTCAAATGGATGCAAAAATCCTGGGATACCAAATTAATTTGCTGAGAAAAGCAAGCAGGTATCTGAGCAGAGCTGATGGGTTCCTGCCTGGGGAGCTCCTCCATGAACACGAGCAGTCCATAGTTCTGTTGCTGGCCATGTCTGAGCCAGGAAATGCATTTCACACTTAGATGTAATGGTGTTTCCTCCTTTGATTGCTGCTAGAGAATTTGTGGAGCGCACTGGTTCTCAGTCAGTCCTCCTCCCAGCCAGGGCAGCTCACCCAAACAGCTCTGTTAACATGGATAATCTCTGGGGCTGCTGCTCAGGGGAAGTCAGACACTGCTGCAGAACTCCTCATTCTGCCTTTCTTCAATACCTTACAGGGCACCCTGCTGTGCTCCCTGCTGTGGGCAATCATCCACAGTCAGCAGCACTGCAGCTCTGGGGTCAGCCTTCACCGTGTGCTGTGCTGCTGTGGGGGTCTCAAATCTCAGTGTGTGGGTGGTGTTCCAGAGAACGACTGGTTCAAGGAATGCATTCAGTGCCTTGTCTTCCTCCTAATTTTCCCTAAATATTGCTGGTAAGGTTACCTCATAGTGGGATTCCCCAGCATCTGCTCTCCCTCCATCCTGCATGTTGCAGGATGTGATGGTGCTGGGGAGGTCACTGCTGGCTTTGTGTGAACCAGGAGCCCTGTGATTTCCACTCACCTCGCCCAGGGGCTGGAAATAGAAATGGTTTTACTGTACTCTCCCACACTGTGCTACAGACAGCAACGTGGGCTGCTGTGGGAACACTCCTGGTGCTGGGGTTCTTTTTCCCTGGAGGAAGCAGCAGTCGGTCAGCAGAGCTGATGTCAGCACTTCCTTTTGACCATCAGACGTGGCTCCTGTCTGTTGTCACAGCTGGTGACACTGCAAGGGGCATTTGTATCACAGGACAGAACTGCTCGCTGCAGGGGCAGAACGAAGATGTGGTGCTCTGCAGCAGCACAACAGTGCTTTGGGGAGGTGGCTGGGATGCTGGGTGGAGAGACTTCTGCAGTTGGGCAGTGCTCTTTGGTGCCCACCAGAACGAGGGGGAAGGATGCAGGCGGAGGGCTGGAGCCTTTGGGGTGATTTGAGCCCTGCCTGTGAGCAAGGGGCAGCTGCTGCAGCAATGGCAGAAGTGTTTCCCATGAGGCTGGGTCCTCCTGCCTGGGGGCAGTGCTGCAGCTGAAGGCGTGCTGTGCCCTCGCAGCACTGCAGAGCAGTGCCAACAGCCCCATGAAGAGGATAAAGGTGCTCTTTTGTTCTTCTAAGCTAAAAACTGATGGCTGTCGGTTTAAATTTTGGTGCCTGCCCTCCACCTGCTGCAGGTGGGCTGCTGGCTGCCTCCCCTTCAGGTTTATGTGGTTTTTCATTCTATTTTGTGTTTGTGAGCGTTGCTAAGAGATGGTTCCCCACGGAAGCTGCTAGACCTACCCAGCTGCAAAACTGGTGTAGAAGGGAGGGGGAACTCCCTGCAAGGCAAACCTCTGCAGCACCAAGGAGAATCTGGGACATCTCGCTCAGATATATGTGGGCACGTGGAACAGAAACGCAGTTTGTTGCTGTTTGTCAGTGGAGCTGCAGTGACAGAGATGCTCGGCTGATGCTCGGGGCAGAGCAGGGATGGGGACACAGTGCTGCCCTGCTCAGCACCGCGCCTGCTCCACGCACTCACTGCTCCCGACGCTGTTTTTGTCTGCTCTGCTCAGACTGCAAATGGTTATGCAAATTCCTGAATATTTTCCTACTTCCTTTTTCAGATGTCTAACATTATGTATTATTTTCTGATACTTACCTAAACCGGGAAATCTGTTTTCCATCTCATTTCAGTGGAGGTTTTCTTTCTAACCAGTCCTCCCCAGCATTTTCCTTTAACACTTTGGATTTGCCGAGTGAACTTTGCAATATGAGGATAAATGAAAGTGAAAATGTATTGCTCGTCACATACTTGCTGTTTAGAGAGGGTTTGTTTTTTTTCCCCTCTGGATTTGAAGAGAGAGATATAAATCATTGCTTTAAAAACAGGGTAATTTAACAAGATTATAGGAGAGAGAAAATCCACTTCCTACCCAAAGTAACAGTCTCTTAGCTTTCTCCACCTACACAAGCCATATGTATCCTCTGAGCCGCCTGAGATCCTCTTTTGTGTTTTTCTGGCAAGACTGTGGTATCATAATTAAAGTCCATGTGCAACGCTTTCTCTGTGGAGCCCGCACTGGTCTTTTAATTACTCTGTAATTGGTCAGAGCGTTGCCATCGCTCAGCCCCCCAGCCTGCTCTGCTGTGTTTGAGAGGTCCCAGAGCTGAAGGGAGTTTAGGAAGCTCCAAGTTCCCGGCTCAGAGGCTTCTGCTGCAGAGTTGCTTTTGTTACCATCTCCCTTTTTAACAACAGAGCCAATGGTACCAATATAAATATAAAGGAGCGGCGTGAGCTGGAGTCGCTGTGTCCCCAGGTAAGGCTGTGTTAAGGATGTGGTGCTTCGACCATCCACAGCAGCACTGCTGAAATCTCATGGCCGGTTGTTGTGGTTGCCCTCCTTGCTTGGATTTGGGCTCCTCAGCAGGTACAGAACCTGCAATCGAGGATGCTTTCATTGATGTAACAAATGTCATACGTGCATTGGAGAGCCAGAACTCCAAAATATTTCTTCTGAAACAAACTTCAGCATCACGGTGGTTCTCAGCTGACCCATAACATATCCCAGGCCTTCCCAGCGTTGAGCTGCAGGACGGGCTTCCAGTAATGAATTCTCAATGAAGTGTTTTTCTAATTATAGCAAATTATTTTTACAAACATTTTCCTGGGAAGAGAGTCTGAAATTAGAGCCAAAAAGGTGGAAGGCTGAGAGGTAGGCAGTGCCTGAAATAAAACATTAACTGCATGCTAATTTTTTCTTTTTACTATCAGGCCAGATATTTCTTCAAAATGCAGAGCAACATATTTCCGAGCTCCCCGGATAAAGCTGGTGAGTGCTGCTGGAAGGCTGTGACTGGTGGTGTGCGCGCTACTGGTCCTCAAGCTTCGTGTTCACGGGTTGTCATGAACTCCGTTCAAACACAGCCAGCTCGTGACTGGAGCAGCCCAGAATGGGGACATCCCTCTGCTGCCATCCCGCAGTGCAGGGCTGCCCCACATGGAGCTGCTCCCAGTGCCAGGACAGAGAATAGCGCCCGGCCTGAGGGCTGCAGGTCAGCCTGCCCCAATGGGAAGGATTTCAGATCTGCTTTCCCATCTCAGTGTTGCAACTTAGCTAAATGTCACGACTTCTGCTCTTTTTCTGGAGCAAGCTTACTTTCCTGCTTTCAGATGTTCTTAGTTTTTTTGGGAGGAAAAATAAATGAGCTGTTATTAGAAGAAGTGTAAAAATCCACCTCTGGATGTACTGTGCCATAGAAATGCAAAGTTTGTACCAATGGAGACAGTTTGGCTGCTCGATGCCACTGCTTTCCAGGAGAGGTTTCCAGTCCGCTGGTGCTGCACATACATGCATGCTGTATGTGCCGTTCCCATGGCTCAGCTGGATAGTTTAATTGAAGTTAACCACGGAAAGATCCATAATACTTGGATATAGTGGCGTTAGTATAGCTGCGTACAGCCGGTTAGTCGCCTCACTGCCAACCTGACTGCAAGCCATTGTTCACCAGAAAGGAGTTAGCTATTTTATTTCTACAACAAAGCAAAAAAATCCTCCCCAGATCCCAGCCCAGCAGATGGGCTCACCTCAGCTCAGCCCCTGGCAGTGCGGTTGGTGGAGAGCCCTGCAGGTTGTCCAAGCAGCAGTTGTTGGCACCACACGTAGGGCACAGAGCAGAGGTGGTCTGGGAAGGAATGCAGGCAATGAATGTTCTATGCTGGGCATAACTGTTTCACGAGGAGTTTGAGATTGAACTGCCTTGGGTGGTGGATACTCATCTGGAAGCCCGTAGTGACGGCGCTGTCTCAGCAGACTCCTCCTAGCTCGCTGTGGCTGCTCTCATGAAGCACCTAAGGGTTAAAGACGGACTGCTGCCCTCTCCCCCCGCCCGTAAAGGTAATTATACCACCATCTATTTAGCTGCTGAAGAATTTGCCATTGAGTAGATAGGGCCCTGCTTCACCAGAGCCCTTCAGCCGCCCAACAATATCGCATTACCCAGATTGTATAAAGAGCACGAACGATTTCCGCTCGCGGATCTATAATGGAGGTATCTCTTTACAAAGACCCTACTTCAGGCCAGCTGAATGCCTCCGCCGTGCCTCAGAAATCCCGCAGCCCTAATCCCTTCAGCAACAAAGATCTGTTTCTTTGCTTAGCATGAAGTAGACCTCAGAGGCCGGTGTGTGCCTTGGCCTGTAGGCCAAAAGCCTCCTGTTTACAATTTCCCTATTCCTGTTTTTAATGTTGTTCTGAGAGCAGCCACAAAGGGCCAGTTTTGTCCAGCAGGAACAAGGGAGCTATTAGAGAGGGACGGAGGAAGGAAGGAAGGGAGATCCAAAAGGAGCAGCCCAGGAGGGATTAGCATACACAGCTGTTCCCCGAGGGACAGGAGCTTTATGCTTTTTATAATTTCCCTCTCATTTACATTTTTTAATATCTCGTTTCCTCCTTTCTGTGCCCCCTCCCCCCTTCCTTCAGGACCATCTGCCCGTTTTATTGCAGTTTTGTTTTTCAGCACGCCCGGTGCCGCGTGCTCCCAGCTCCGAGGATCAGCCCCGCTGCCGGCATCAGCTGCAGCTCACTGCTCACCCCGAACCCCCTCTGCCCGTTGTTCACCTTGCAGCCACGTCGGTCCATGCAGCCCGACGTCCCTTCCCCGTGGCAGCGGAGCAGTGGGTCGCGCCGTGGCTGTGCTGGCGATTAGCGAGCAGCCAAGGCTGAGAGCTCTGTCCCTGAATGCGCATTGTTCTCGCAGCTTCCAGCACCAGAGGGGAGAATAGTTGAACTGTTTACAATATTGTTTCATAGACTGCTAAAAAGTGGCTGTCTGTTTTTCAGAAGTGCAATGAAACATTTATGAGTGTGGGACTTCCTCCAGCCCCGCTGAGGTGCCATTGCTGCCCAATGCCCCGCGCTGCTGGCCGAGGGCAGTGGGATACACACACGTCACTGCTCCACCCTTTCCCTGGGGGGCTGTTCCGGGTGCCTGGTTTGCAGGCACAGATCTGTGGCACCTGGCAGGACTGTTTCGGAGCTACAAAGTGCTCTTGTTGCCTCTACCTGCGATAATTCATGTGAGCTATCTTCCATGTGTGCAGGGAGGGCAGTGAGGTGCTGGCACTGCTGCCCAGAGGTGCTGCCCCATCCCTGGAGGTGCCCGAGGCCATGGATGGGCCCTGGCCAGCCTGAGCTGGGGGGCAGCCAGCCCATGGTGGGGGTGGGGCTGGAGGTGCTGCGAGGGCCCTTCCAACCTGGGATGGATCTGGATGATGCCTTCCAACCCAGGCCGTCCTATGATTCTGTCCTCTGCCTCCATACCTTTACATCTCCGTGTCGGTTATTTCCAGGACCACAGGCTGTTCCTCACGTGGGATTTGCAGCAGGTCCTTCCAAAGAGTGACATGTTTTTTTCCCATGAAGAGACTTCAACACAAGATCGCTCCGTAGCTCATTAAGGTCATTACAAATGTTTATTTTTAGGCAGATGGATGTTCTAACCAGAATGGTAATCTGGTTGTAGCTCAGCGCAGGAACAAGACAGAATTTGGATTTTACTGTAATGGCTATGAATGTTTCACTGTGTCTTCAGCATAAGGGATCCCATTGTGCATATTTCGGATGTCTGCAGCTTTTACGTGGTTTCGTCTACATTTCTCAGGATTTAATATTTGAAGTTCCTTCTAGGGATGTATTAGAGGAAAAACTGGATTTGAACTCCAGTCAGAAAGTTTTCACATATTCAGAATTACACACTGCTTATAAAAGCAGTTTGCTTCTGTGGGGTATGGTTAATCCATCTATCTCCTGGCATGGGGCACTCATCCCATTCCGCAGGGCTGGGATGGGAGCGGAGCCGTGGTTAGCGTCCTCCCCAGCCACCCGGGGCCGTCCAGCCTAAGCCCTTCCTTCCTGCCCTGAGTGGAATTATCATTAACTCATAACTTGTTTTCAAGAAGAACTTTTTTTTTTTTTTTGTAGGCTGTGGAGTTCTTCCAAGAATTTTTCAATTTCTACAGATGAAAATACAGTCTAAACCAGATGCCAGCTGAAACGCGCTCACTTCATACCACCTCGCCAAGGCAGCGCGCCATGGGCTCAGCAATGTGACCTTTAAAATAGCCTTTCTAGAACACACTGCTAAGAGCACTTTCTAAAAAGCCACAATTGCAGCTACTCTTATTACTCATAATGTCCTTGATGGAGAGGAATACTTAAGGAACTTCAGCTTCAACGACCCGGTAGAGTTAGCTCCCTTTGTGGGACTACAGACTTGAGACCACGATGAGAGTGTTGATGATAATGAACATTTCCTAAATCATTACTTGTATAAGAGTAAAACAAAATAAAAGCAGTGAAGCCTTTGCTTCGCCTTGCCCACGTGAATGAATGGCTCTGTCATTTAGCCATTTGTTTCTAGAAGTGGATGCGTATATCCGTGCTTTCTCCATGTATTTATAAAACTAACAAATATTATACACACAGTTATGCAAAATGCATTCAGACAGTGTATTTCAAATCAATGAACATTTTGAGTCATCAGCCTAAATGCTTTGTAGATGCATAACTACACACTACTTTCTGGGGTTGTTGTAGTATTCTGAGTTGTGCTGAGCTGCCACTTCATTAAAACTGTCACTTGGGATCCAATTCTTTGGGTTGGTTTTTTTTTTGTTTTTTTTTTTGCATGTGCCAGGAAATTTGGACTCTGATTTATATATAGCCATCACTGCCATGCTGGTGCACCACCAGCCCACAGCACTGCGTGGCACTGCATGGCCCTGGTGGGCACAGGGAGCAGAATAACATGAAATCCAGTTTGCTTTGGTCAGTTCAGGAGAGATGTCACACCAGCAGTGATGGGATACTTTAGAGTTGGCTGGGTGGAGTTTTCCTATCATTTCTGAACTTTCTGTCCTTAAACTGATTTCACTAAATATGTGACGTTTTGAGGAAAACTTGCCCTGTGTCTTTAACTTCTTTCATGCTAGACAGGGTGGAAACAAGATAAGTTTGCCTTAAAAGCCTTTGTTTTTTCTCACTTCTCTACTCCTTTGGTGACCCAACACACTGGTATTCAGATTTGGCACCTTACAGGGTCCTGGTTCTGCCAGAGCTCCTGGTTCTGACTGCCAGCAGCAGGATATTGAGGGGTTTGATCTGCAGTCATTAAGCAGCAACAAACTTAGTGTTTTAATCAGCTCCTTTCCATGCGAGATATAACTTGCTCAGCCCTGTGGTTCCTAGAGGTAATGCCTCATTTCCAAAAACTCATGTTTCTGACCATTGCTGTGGTTTCCCTGGAGTGGGACAGCCATCCCTGCCCCATCCCTGCTCCATCCCTCCCCCATCCCTCCCCCATCCCTACCCCATCCCTGCCCTGCCTGGTAATACAAGGCCAGAAGCCCCACTCCCACTTCTCCTTGCACAGCCTTTGGTGGCTCGTGGGACCGTGCTGGCACTGCTGCTCTGTGCCATGTGGTGACAGGGCTGTTATTCCAGAGCAACCGGATGGGGACCACCAATTTAGTTCTCACAGACCATGGCTTCTGGCTCTTCGAGAGCATTGTTTTGAATTGGCAGGAAAAAATTAAGCCATTGTCTTTGCTCCCATGAAATTTCCTGTCCTCTCTTTATGAGGTGTGTGGCTGCACGAAGTGCCTTTCTGCTCCCACAGCAGCGAATCTTGACACCCACAGATTGGGCTGGTGTCCCAGGGTGGGTTTTCTTTCCAGGTTGATTTGGGATTTTTGCCCGTAGAAAATGAATGAATGAACAAATAATCTGCAGCTGTCCGAATGGCCGTAACTGCTCTGCTCTCTGCCCAGAGCTCTGGAAGCGGATGTCAGAGGGGCCCAGGGCTTTGATGCAGCCTCTGTGCCTATCCCTGTGCCTGGCACATCCCTGCGTGCTGTCACTGCCCTAACGCAGTGCGGTCAAGGCACGGGTGTCCTCTGCCCAAATAACTCATCTTCTGCCATGTGCACACCGTGCAACTCATCATTCCCTTTTTGATAATGACGGTCAAACCCAAAAGCAACTGGACAATTTTCTCTCATCCCTTTTATTCCTAGTGAAGAAGCAGCAGTGCCTGCAGGCCCAGAGAGTTGTGTAAGCTGGTATGATGCTCTCCTTTGCTGTGTGTAAGGACCACTGATGCCAGCAGATATCTGGTGTAGACGAGCGCATTCACACGGAAGACCATGTGCAGCTCTGCTGTGCTGGCTAATGGTGACTCACTTGGTTGGCTCTGAAAGGTTTCACCACTTAGGCATAAGTGCTCAGAGGAGCAGGCATTTGCCTGCTTTCCATACTACAGGCATCATTAATGGCTTTGTTTTCTTTTTTTATCGGGCTCTGTATAGAATTTTCAATAAAATACAAAGGAGGCTTTCTTAAAAGTAGTGCAAAGTTTGGCAAAAGGTGGCAACAACTGAACCTCACGGTGTCCTGCCCTCCCTTTTGGCCTTCCCTTAAGGCAGGGGTGTTACAGAGGGCAGGGTTTGCACAAAGGCAGCACTACCATCAGCCTTTGAGCATCCCAGAACCGCCAGCACTCCTCTTCTCTGCCCTCTGTGCCCACTGCAGTGAGTGCACTGAAGGAGGGCAGTCTGCCTCACACCTCCCTCCCCAGCAGGCCTCCGGAGGACTGAGTGTTAAGACCATAACATCTCACTCTGAGCTGTGCCTCAGCTTCCGCAGAGACAGGGAGTGATAATGGCACGCTGCTATCTCCTGTGCAGTGCGCAGAGCAACACGGATAAAAGCACTGGGAGTGGGAAGTGCCATGGCTTGGCAGCTGCTGCTCTCCTCCTCTGCTGCCTGCGCTCTGTTGGCCACTCGTTGGTCTGAAGGCTGCAAATCACCTCCAGAGCTGCTCGGAGCGGAACCGAGGAGCGCTGTGCTAGAACTGATAGCTCCTCGTGTGCTTTTCTGCTGTTGTGATGCTCACGTGAGAGCCAAGGCTGTGATCTGGGAGGGATTGTGCCGGGAGGTTTGCAGCACCGAACGTGGGAGCGCCCAGGAAGCATCGCATAGAGCTGACTTGGGATGCTGCTGCACGAACAGCCCCGGCACAGCGCAGCCCCAGCTGTGCCTCTGCCCCCGGAGCAGCACTGTTTGCTCACAGCGCTCATTTGCCTTTTCATTTAGCAATTCGTCTGCTCTCTTTCCTCCGCTGCAGTTTCCTCACTCCCTCGCCTTGTAAAGCCTTCGTCTGCTACCTTTCCTGGGAACGGCCTCCCCGGAGAGCGGCGCGGACAGACGGCTAACGAGCACCGGCGGACGGACGCCTAATGGTGCTTTTCCCTTCCTTTTATCCTGAGCCATTTGCTGGGCTGTGCGGTTGACAGGCGCACATCAGGGAGTCAACACCACACCACATTTCTTTAGTTTTCTTCCCTCCGTTCTCCCCGTTCCCTCGTCCTTTTGAAATTTAGGCTGTACCTTCCCATTCCTCTGGCTGCCCTGAGCTCCGTGCAGCCCCAGCAGCCCCTGTGCCCTTCTCCCCACACTCTGTGCCTGCTGAAAACCTGCTCTGGGGGCAATTACCAAGTGAGTGAGTGTTGCTTGGCTTTGTTTTATTTCGGTTTTGTGATTTGTAGAGGTGAGTGGCTGCGAGGCAGCGTCCGGCTGGCCTTCCCCCTTCCTCCTGCCTCCACGAGGTTCCCATTGCATCTCCGCTGCCCATAAGCACAATGCCTTTCCCAGTGCTACCCAAGACGTGTTCCATCTGCTGAGTAAATCCCTTGCCCTTTGCTGGAATTTCATTTTACATTACTGTCTTGTTTATTTTATAAGGGTATGCATAGAATTACTTTTCTTGTTTTTCTTCAGGAAATTGCATGCTCTTACCCTTCCCCACCTTTTGTTTCCTGGGCATACCAGGCCAGCTCCCAACACTGCCTGCCTGCAGTGCTGGCAGCCCTGGGCATAAGGAGCCCTGATTCAGGCCACCCCTCCAGGCAGTGGCCACGAGGACAGCAGTGACTCCCAGGTGACCATGCAGTGCGTGCTGTGGCCCCAGGATCTGCAGAGCCGCTCGGAGCAAATCATCCAAAAATAGGCTTCATATGTGATGCAGAAGAACCCAAGCAAAACACAGAGCCCAGCCAAACCCAAATTTATGCTTGTGGTTACTGGAGCCTCCGAGATCAATTTTTTGTTTACTTAAAACTCATTTCAAAGCATTTTTTTTTCTCATTCTCGATCCCCCAGCAGGGGATGGTGGTGGCCGTGCTCCAGCCCTGGGCTGAGCGTCCTGGCACTGCTGGGGGCAGCAGGCAGGGTAGCGGGGGCTGCGCATCGCCCTGCCATGCCTGCACAGTGACAGGCAGGACACGCAGCCACGTGGGTCCTTCTGGGAAATGACCGTGCTGCGGAGTCACTGAGCTTCCACAAAGTTGGCTGCTTTTGGGAAGCGCTCCTGTGCTAAGGTTCAACCCAGGGCTGGTAGGGAGGAGAGGAAAAATAGGAATGTGGCTGGCAGTGATGTGTCTCAAGGTATCTCTGTGAGGTGGGAGTATTTTGGAGCTGTGTTTTGCCCTTCCTCCTCCCTATGACCAGGACGGGGGGAACTTCTCTGTTTTACTGAGCATCCGTGTCCATCCTACAGCTGTGTCAGCCCTGGGCTTTTCTCCAAGTTCTGCCTGGGGTCCCACATGCTGCAGCCTGCTTCTCCTACGTGTCCCACTGCTGTGCTGCAGAGCATGAGCACAGCAGCCAGTGGGTAGAAAACGCAGCTGCCTGGGCTGGGTAAGTGCTCTGCCTCAAAATGTGTGTAATAAGCAGCGCACCACATGGCACAGGACAGGCATCATGGCTCTGTGTGCACGCCCCCAGCATCCACCTGGGGTGTCCACTCTGATCCTCTCATCTTCATCAGAGCAGAAATTTATTTTGATTTCTGAGTTTTTGAAAAGATTGAAGGTTGCCAGTTTAGCTAAAATAGTATAATCCAACAAACCAACCGAAAGAGGAAACCCCAACCCTAAAGCCCCACAAAACCACTGCAGAGCTGCAATAACAGCAGCAGGGGCTGAGATCAGACTCTGTGCCATCCCACATGTGTGGGTTTTGCCCCAGCAGGACAGAAAAACCTAGAAAGTTGCATTTCAACGCACTTCAGGACAAACCGTTCAGAACACGATCATGTGGGTCCACTAAAGTGTGGGCAGGAAGAAATGGTTTGCCTCTTCTTCTTTTCTTAGTCCTTTTGATGCTTGTTGGCAGATTTGTCCCATTGCAGCCTTGCACCAGGCCCCCTGTGGCATTTCTGTTGGACTCGTGGGGAAACGCCAGCTTTGCCAGAGCTGCTGGACACAGGGAGATGGCAGTGCAGAGACAGAAGGGGGTTTCAAATGGGTTTAATGACATCTGAGCAACGCTCCTGCGTGCTGCTGGGTTGGGGATGTCCCTGAGAGCACTTCAGGAGAGCTTTGTTCTCAGTGAAAGGCGCCCGGCACGGAGGCCCATCTCTGGACTCCCCCACTTGCTCCCAGAATGCTGCCAGGTACTCAGAGGGACCTGGATGAGGAAAACTGAACAGCCACACGAGGATGGGTCTGCCTGGGTGAGCAATGCCTGCGTGCAGGTGCCACTGCACCGCATCTGGCTTTGGGAGCACTCTTGCAGAGGAGGGTTTGGGCCTGAGCTTGAGGCCATGTTCTCTGAAAAATGAGCATCCGGCAGCACGAGGAGCTCACGCCGTTAGCATTGCACAGCCGTGCCTCAGTGATTCCTTCCTCTTTTCTTCATCCTGCGTTCAAGGTGTGACTTCAATACATGTGACCAACTGGGGACTGCAGTCACCATTCGGAAGGGCTGGTTCCTTCTCTCAGGCACCACGTCGCCATCAGGACCAGGCACCGTGTCCACCGTGCACTTAGCTCCAGCAGCACTGTGCCCATGGTGACGCTGCTGTGCCCAGGGCATGGTGGTTCCAAGCACCCATCGCAGCTGCCCAGATCCCCTCTGTCCCTCCTGCACCCCTCTTTGTCCCCAGCTTGGCGCCAGCTGTCAGCGCAGGCCCAGCGCAGCAAAGCCTGCAGCAAACACAGCACGGGCGCTCCCAGCACAAGCCATCGCCGGGGCGGATTTGGCACCGAGTTAAGTCATAAAGGATAAATGTGCTTTATAGCCACATTCAGGATGTAGCTCTAATGGCTAAATAAAAACATACCCGAAGCTGTGGAAGCTGTCAGCCGAGGCCCAAGGGACTCGTGCTGTTGTACAAGCAGACTGAAACTGCTGCAAATCACTGCACAGAAGAAGGGGAAAGAGCTGAACTAAAGAAGTGCAGAGAGAGGGGAACAAGTGGGAGGGGGCTGCTGAGGAGCAGCAGCGTGAATTTAAACTCAGCAGTGAGGAGCCCTTGCATAAGTGCAGTTTGCTCCACATCTCTCTTTGTCCCCAGGTGGGGCAGGGGAGGGGAGGATGGTTCTGGCTGTGCCAGGGGGGATTGGCACATCTGGAGGGCCCTGGGGAGGAGCAGCCTGGGGAAGGCAAGAGCTGGGCAGCGTGGGGTCCCTGTCCTGTGCTCCCCTTCTCGTCTGCACGTTTGTTACTGAGGTCGATCCCTGTGTGGTCCTACAGTGCTGAGCACGTCCTGGGGGCTCAGCACCCATCCATACTCCTGGCTGCTACCCTTCACATGCCAGCACCCTCACCCACACCCCCAACCCCTCGTGTGCGTCACTCCCTGCCTCGCATGCCCAGGACAGAGGAAACAAGTGAGGAGCTGCCAGCAGCCTCCATGCACCCAGAACATTTTCCTAATAACATCCAGATGGATCCACAGAAATTGTTCGCATCTCAGAAAGAAAAAACATACTTCAGCTGCAAGACAAATGAGCTTCAGATGCTTTAGGCAGGGCAGCCCAGAGGAGAAGCCCACTGCTGGCACAGGCGAGAGGCAGCGGATACATCTGAAATGCAACATGGAAACGCGTGTGGATGGGGCTGCACAGCCCTGAGAGTGACCGCTGCCCTGCTGTGCTGCATGGAGCTCCTTCCCCAGAAACAGCCCTGTGCCACTGCTCAGCTGTGGGCCCTGCAGCTCCCCGTGCTGGGGAGGTTGGCTCTTACATCTGGCTTCAGGTGCCCATGCTCCTTCCTAGCTCCAGTTTTCCAAAGGGAGGAAACTGGGCTTGGAAAAAGGGAGAGGAGGCATTCTGCAGTAAAACTATGGCTTTGGGGTGGCGGGGAGTGGTTTGGGCCCATCCCAAGCATTCCCACAGCTGCAGCTCATGCCCTCGATGCAGTCGGGCTCTGAGTGGGGTTGAGGGATGCTCTGTGCTATGGGTGATGAATGCACAGCACACTCCGGAAACGGGGCCGGGGAGGATATGAGAGACAGAGGATTCATATCCCGGAAACTCCGCAGTGTAATGGCTCGGGAATTCAGCATGATAAATGTATTTGTCTGCGCTGGTGCAGGCAATCTGCTTAATGTGGGAAGCAGTTTCCTGCAGCACCAAGTTAGCAGAGAAGGGAAAAGCCTGAGAGCCAGGAAGGGTCGAGGAGCAGGTAACTGCATTCCGAGGGACCGCCTCCGGAGCAGCGCCGAGTTGAGCTGCAGCTGCCTGGGGGCCCGGGGAGGGGGGTGGGCGGTGAGCAGCGCTCCCCATAGACAGGACCTGACCAGGGAGCGGAGGTTAGCCGTCATCCAGAGCCACCGGAACAATTTGCTGTGGGTGTTACAAACAGCCCAGCCTGTGCAAACCTATAGGGTGGCCACGGCTGTGCTTTGAGATGGAGGATTTGCTGGAGCTTTCTCAAGCTCTTGTGAGTTCCTCCACTCATCCTAATGTGACATTCACTGTGGAAATTGCTTAATAAACGATGGACACAGTGTCTGATCCCTGGTCAGAGGGGCAGTGTGTTGGGGCACAATGCTGGGGATGATGCTGGGGATGATGATGGGGACAATGCCGTGGCTCCAGCCCTCTCCCTGGCCGCCCAGTGTTGAAATGTGTGTGTCCTCCAGCAGGCTTTCCAGAATGCCAACCACAGAAAAGCTGCGGAAACCCAAGCTTTCCTTTTGCTTGGATTCCCATCAGTTCCCAGAGCTTAATAATAGATTATTTCAGGCTTCCTTGCTTCAGTTGCTTTGGCTTTTCAGGCTCGGTCTGAGTGCTGTCTCATGGGTAAAGCAGCCCGCTGGGTTGAAGGAAAAGGAAGGAGAAGCAGCTTTGTGGGATGAGTGTTCTGCGTGTGATCCAAGGCTCCATCCCGGCTCGCGGGAGCCCAACCCATCTTTCCCTGCCTGCTCCTCGCGCGGATGTGGCTCCTTGGCCGCGAGGGTTCCCCAGCACAATACTCCCATTACTCCGGATGGGCGCTGCTGGGGGGTGGGGCTCCCGGCACCCCGATACGAGAGATGGAAGGGAGGGAGCGATGAGGTGCCCCCAGAGCTGCGCCATGGAACCGTGTGTCCCCGACGTGCCCTTCCGCTCCGTTTGGGGTCCCGATGCGGACGCAGATATCGGCGCTTCGCATCCTCCCCGAGTTGGCGCAGCGGGACGGACAGGGCAGCCCCGCACAGCGCCTCGGCAGCGCCACCTGCTGGCGGCCGGCGGGAAGACACGGCGGGGAGAGTGCGGATGGCTGCTCCGGGCGCGGGCGGCCGCGCTGCGTGCGGGGGTTCTGCTCTCTTTTTAAATCACCGGTGGAAGAGGGGCTTCCGAGGGACGGAGCCGGTCTGTGCCATCTCTCCAGCAAAAGAGACCGAGGCTCTGGCTGGGGGCGCGCGGGCAGCGCCGGACCGCAATTCGGCCCTGCAGCCCGTCCCAGCCTTTACCTTTCATGGGCATTTCCGTGTAATCCACGGAGAGCGGATGGGAGCCGTTAGACCCAGATTTACATTCCTTCCTAACGACTGGCAGCGCGTCAGGGAGTTGTTTATTTAATGTAAAGGGTGAGATTTAAAGGGGAAGAAGAAGCTGCAGCGCTCCTCGCGCAGTGGCGGCTGCGACTTCGGACGCTCCGCTGCCCGGTGCCGGCCGCGCACCCGCGGTGCAGAGCCCTGAGCTGAGCGCGGAGCCCCGCGCTGTGTGCCGCCCTTCTGTGGGCCGAGCGGTGGCACCGGCGCTGTCCCTTCACAGCCACACGCCTCCTGGAGATCTTCGAGCAATACTCTCATTAAGCCTTCCAAGTGTTGTTTTTCCGCTCACCTCTCACCCTGAGGACAAAGCTCTCCAAGCACAGTGTGGTTTCTCCAGGTTCCGCCATCCCTGCTTGCTCGTCTGTCTGAAGCCATCGCTGCGGCCTCCTCGGGGATTATTTTTCAGACAAAGTGTTGATGTTTTCCCCCAGTTGGGTGTCAAGTGTGTAGCAGAGGTGGTAATTTCTGAGTGCAGAAGTCTAATGAGAGGAATGCTCTGTGGTTAATGAGGTGTTGGGAGGCGGCACAGCTCAACTTGCAGTTACACTTTCCAACTTTCCAGTTTAATTAAAAACCCATCTCTCCTGTGCAAGCACTCGTTCCTTTCTCACTTCAGTGCATCGCCTGCAGCACTTCCCAGTTTGGCACAGAGTCGTGCATGGGATGGGGCAGCTGGCCGTGTCCTCCTGTCCCTGCCCTCCCTCTGCCCTATTGCTGGGCTTTTGGCACACACTCAGGCCTGCCCAGTGCTGCTAAGTACCAGTTTAAATGTCAGACTTCAACTCTTATGCAGTGCCTTTAAGCGGTTATAAGTTTGTAGGAACAGTGAGAGCAGAGATTGCAGGGCTCAGCCCTGCCCCACACCCTGCACAGAGCCCCGTGTGCCATTCCTGTAGCATCTGAGCCCTGCCCCAGCCCCACACAGCACAGCTGCTCTCACAGAGGTGTAAAGGGCATGCAGGTAGTTGTACCTGTGCACTGCTTGTGACGGGGACACAGCTGACGGATCATTGCTGACTGACCTTCTGTAATCAGATTGTGTTTGACATGGGTTGCACAGGGTGTGCTCTGATGCACAGATCAGGCAGTGCTGCAGAACGGCTGCAGGTACAGTGCAGGAGCAGCACCTGCCTGCGATGCAGGGCTGTTTCCTTCCTTTTGAAGGGAAGGAGGGGAAGTTGCTTGTGCTGAGTAAACTTTTGCAAGCGTTACTTTCCCCTTTCTTTTAATTAAAAAGTTTTAATTAACGTATACAGTAAAAGCGTGCCTTTTGGCTGCTGTGGGTTGTAGCTGAAAACCGGGAAGTGATGTCTGTGATCCCTCCAGCTCTGTGTGTGCTCACAGTGAGTACAGCAGGACACACCTGATGCTGTGTCCCACCCGACCACCATGGGAAGCACTGCAGAGCGGTGCAGTACTCCCACCAAACACACAGTTCTGCAGTTTCCAAAGATTTATTATACAAAAATAAAGGTAAAATAAATGCAATTATCCATCTTTTCTAATCAGAAGAGGAGCTTTTCACCACTGACCTAGAATTGTTATTTGAAAATGGAATGTTTATCACTGTTATGTTACTCTATGGACCAAACTGCCTTTTTCCCTTTGCTGTCCAATACGGGAAGCCAGGCCTAGCAGGAGGGGCTGTAGGGAAGGAAGCACTGAAAAGAGCATTCAGGAGCCATGCAGCTCTGCCTTTGTGTCCCCAGCCCAGCTGTCACCCAGGAGGAATCTCCCTCAGCCACATGATCTGCAGCACTCCTGCTGCTCCTGCTCTGCTCCAGCATCTCCAGGACAGCGTCAGGGCATTTAGTGCCCACGTGCACTTACAAAGGGATTG
The DNA here is from genome assembly GCF_905368555.1 of Meleagris gallopavo. Classification (NCBI taxonomy): domain Eukaryota; kingdom Metazoa; phylum Chordata; class Aves; order Galliformes; family Phasianidae; genus Meleagris; species Meleagris gallopavo. The sequence goes on from NC_139418.1 coordinate 16,820,851, forward strand.
TGGAAAGGACAGATTTACTTAATAAATAAATACAAATGACGTGGCAGATATTAGCATGAGGTACAGCAATATTCTAAGGAAGGTTAAGATGCTGAGGACTTGGAGCTTCTGGCTGGCATTAGCTTGGCTTAGTATGGTGAAGTTATCTGCAAGCTTTTTGCTCAGTAACACGAACAGCGATGCAGTTTGAAGTTGCTCGAAGGTGTTGTGGCAGCGACGTACGTGGATGGATAAATGGGGTAACACAGAGCACTGGGGGTGCTGGGTTCCAGCTGCAGCTGGGCTGGAAGCCACGCATCCACGGTGCACGGCTGTCCTCGATGCTCCTCGTCATCACTGCGAAGGGTCATGCAGGGCTGAGCAGCTGGGGTCTGGTTTGGTTCAAGCCTTTACCTACGGCTCGGGGCTCTAACGCTTGGCTCTTCATTGGAACACCAGGAAGGGGCAGCAGGGGTGGGCGGCCGGCGCCGGGGCGGGGTGTCTGTGAGCTGTGGGATGGGAATCAGTCGGCCGACACTGGCAGTGGGAGGAAGAGGATCGCCTTCTGCCCATAGTGAGTCCGCGGCCCCAGCTTGCTGTTCCCGTTTTTCTTCAGCCCGACGAACCAGTTCTTGTCTGCGTGCTTTTTGGAGATGTATGTGTTGTAATGGTTCTCCTCGAGCCTCTCAAGGAACAGGCACTCCTCGCCTGGTAGCTGCTGGAAAAGAGCCGTGGGGGCAGTGAAGGGGTGCGTGGGGCAGGATGCAGCTCGGGGGCTGCTGCCCGCTCCCTGTGCCCACCACACATGGGCCTTGCTTTGGCTCCTGCCTCGCTCCTGCCTCACTCTGCAGTCCCATGCCCGTAGCCCAGGAGCGTGGGGAGCAAAGCAGCTCCTCGGTGAGGCTGAGAAGCCTACCAACAGGGATAAGGGATGCGCACTTTGCTATCAATGGGTCTCAAAGACCTGGATTATTTTTGGCGTCCTGCAGCTCCTGGGCACCAGATCACAGAATCACAGAACCGTTAAGGCTGGAAGAAAACCTCTCAGATCCCCAACCCCAGCCCACCCCACCATGCCCACTGACCATGTCCCCCATGCCACATCCCCACGTTCTGGGACAGCCTCGGGGATGGCGAATCCCTGCTCCCGGGCTCCTGGATGTGTGCTGCAGCTTACCGAGCCGTACAGGAGCCCGTTGGGGTCCATTGCCAGGTACTGCCCCGACGCCGTGCTCTTTATATAGACCTCGCCCACGTCTTCCGCACTGAGCTGGAGCTGAACTGGAAGTAAAAATAAAACAACAACAGTAACGTAAAAAGGAAAATAAGGAAATGGAAAAAGGGAAAGTGGTGAGAGATAATGGCCCAGGTGTTTCTGTTCTGAATTATAAAGAGTTTAAGAGAAACAGTACAGAGTGTGATAAATACATCTCCTTGTGCCCTCCCCTTCAAAGAAACCCCACAGCCATGTTTGGGGAACCAAACCAATTTTTGCCTATTTTACATCACAGGAAGGGCAGCCTATTGGTTAAGATGCTGGAATGGGACACAGGAAATTGGGGTTTTAATTCTGACTCTAATTTGCAAATTTCCTTTGTGGTTTTGACAAGACAGTTAAGGAGTGACGTATGAAGTTTTTAGGACAGACAGACCTCAGGAACTGGTATTGCAGGGCACCATGCCTTGCTGCCTGGCAGGGTCTGTGCCCTGGGGAGCTGGGTCATACATCCAGGTGCTGGGTCCTCCTGTGAGCTGCGGAAGGGCAGCAGACAGAGGGAAGGCAGTGCAGACATCCTGCAGAGGCCCATGAGCCTTGTTCTGTAAGGTTCCAGCCCACGGCACAGACCGGTGCAGTGCAACAGCCCTGGGGATGGCTCTCCAGCACTCAGTGCCCAAGGAGTGAAGAACAAGTCGGTGCTTTAGCTCCAGCTCCTTCCTTCTTTTCTTAATTTATTTACTTCTTAGTGGGGCACGGGGTATTGTTACCTCTTCCATGTAAGGTAAGGCTATTTTTGGAAAGGAGCATGAGCTTATTTCCTGCTCAAGGCTCTGAAATGCTCGCTTAACATTTATTTTTCACTTCACGCTGAAGGCTCGGGATGCTGAGCACTGCAGCGAAGGACCAGGAATGGAATTAGTGCTGGGTGCAGTGGCCTAGGATGAGTGACTTTTTGTTTTCCCCTTAGATACTCTCCTTCATTCTGTGCCTAGCACTTGACAAGGCAGTGTCAGATAAAAATAAGAACTTCCCTGGAGCAGCGGTGCCAGTGGCAGTGCAGGGCAGGACCCCAGAGCGCGGTGCTTCCAGAGGGGCAGCTCCCACAGGCACGCTGCCCTGTGCTGCGTTCACTCTGTAAATATTTGCCTGCTCAGATGTCCATGTTTACAGGATTGTTTGCAGGGGGTTCCTGGCTGGCAGGGCTTCCCAGCACATGGCCTGGCTGGCGGCCAGTGAGGAGCAAGAGAGTCTGTGGGGGGGGGAGATGCTGGCTGCAGGGCTCAGGCTAGTGGGGTTGGGAGTGGGCTGGAGAACCTGAGGACGGGGACTCAGGGCTGTTCCCAGTGCTGCTGGGATGCTGCAAGGAGCAGGGAGTGGTGTTTGTACCCAGAACTCTGCTGCCCGTTGAAGCAGGAGGAAAGGTTAAGCCTGGGGAGAAAGCCACGTGGGTGCTTATGGTTTAATGGGGAAAAAAAAGCATTTTCCTAGAATATATATGGCCAATTGGGCTCCTCCCAGGGCTCCTTCCCCACCAGATATGAGATTTGAATAGCTGCAGATTACATTCCAGTAAGCACTCAGGATATGGAATAACAGGCTGTGCTGCTGAGCACCGTGAGCAGAGCAGAGCAGAATCCAGCCCCACTGCCTTGGGCTCCCACTCCCCAAATCCTCTTGAGCACTTTGGAAGTGCAGTGGCCCCCAGAGCTTAAAGCTCCCAAACAGAGCTGTGAACTGTCTCATCAGTGTCACACAGCTGCTTTGTGCCTTATGCAGGTGGCTGCTAAGGAGGGGCTCAGCCAGGGGAGCTGCAGGGGGCAAGGTGCTGCTGCAGCGGACCAGGCCAGCCTTGTTCTTGCCTCTTTTGGACCTCTGCATCCTGCAGGAACTTAATTAACCACATAGGGGAAAGGGAAGGTACTGAAGACGAGATGCTACATGCAGGGCACACAGATACAACACATTCAGCACGCCGAGCTCCAGCCCCTGACTCATGTGTGAGAAGCACAGCCGTGCTGCCCAAGAGCATCGCATGTGCAGTGCCTCTGCTGCCCGACCCAGGGACACGCAGAGATGCCATCAGATCAGGTGTGATGGCTGCGGGTGTGCGCAGGGCTGCAGCTCCTCCCCCTGCTTGCCTGCATGCTGCAATTAACCCCTCAATTACATCCCCTGCAATTAGCACCCCTTCTGGCTGCCCCTCCCGGCTGCACAGCCGCCTGCACACCCGTGCCAGGTTGCTTCTGCTGGTAAGGCTGACCAAGCAATGCAGGGCATGCAAACACGCAGGAGAGCCAAGCAGCCCGGCCGGTCCTTACTGTGCTGGTCGCTCCGGTCCCGCGTCCCGTCCACCTTGCCGTCCGGCAGGATCCGTAGGAAGTGGCCCCCGTTGCTGCAGTACAGGAGTTTGGGCTTCTTGTAGTTGCCCAGCGGCAGGCCGAAGCGCTCGGTCAGGGCTGTGAAGGTGGTTATCTCCCCCTCGGCCATGGTTCAGGCTGCAGGAGATGGGAGATGGGAGCGGGGTGCCGAGGTGCCCGCAGTGCTGTGCTTATAGGGACGGGAGGGATGGGGCTGGGACAGGTGCTGCTCCCTGCAGTGGGAGGGCTGGGGTCGTCCCGCTGGCGGCAGGGATGCGGTCCCTCTAATTGTACGCAGTGAATCCTGTTTTCTTTCTGCTTTCTATTGACGCACATGCTAAAATTATACACTGGAAAACGTTTGGAAACCACCCAATGTCTGATTGGAACCCGCAGGAGGCAGCAGCCCGGGTTAATGGCTCTCACCATTATTACACCTTCCCGTCGTGGCTGTGACTAGAATTGCAACACAGGCGGCACGCTGCATAGCAAGCACTGCTTTGTGCTGTGGTGCTCACCTGGCCCAGGCACACACATGCTGAGGATCAGAACACAGCTTAGATGTTTTGGGAGATAACTGCAGGCATAGGAGGCTTCCACTGCTCGGGCCTTGAGGGGGAGATTTACCCACATAGTGATCAACTGTGTATGGAAAAATGGAACTCTAAATCCATCTCACGTTGTGCAGCCTTGCATCCCACCTGTGACAGAAAGCCAAGAGCCCAGCACAGACTGCACTTAAACCACCATGAAAATGCTGCCTCTCATAGGCAGTGTTCTTCAGGCTTATGGAGGGTGGATTTATGAACAAAGATGGGGCACGGGGTAAATCTAGTAATGTCTAGTAGGTCAGAAAATGACTTTAAATGTTATTTATTCCCATAGCTATGCTGTGGGACTACATAATCACTATTTATATGTATTTAAAGATTGTGAAAACATCAGTTGAGCACTGAGTTGTGTTACAGCTGCATTAGGATTGAGCTGGTGCCAGGTTGGTTCTTAGGAACAATTTCTCCTCCAAAGGTCAATCAGGAGAGACTGTTCCTCCAAGTGGATCCCCAAAGCACGCAGAAGAAAAAAATACGTGAAAGTGCCAATTTTTGTTTTAAAGTTTTGATCACTAAGGACTGAAGCCATGGAAATAAGACTTCACTGCTGTTGTTGAAAACATGCCCAGCCATTTCTCTAGTCAGTTCCCAGACTTCATCCCTTTCTTTCAGATGTGCCCCTTTAAGGTCTTGTAGCAGAAATGCTGAGCCACAGCTCGAAGCAGTGATGGAGCACCTGGTGGGAAGGCAGGGCCAACCTGGAGGAGCTCAGCTGCATGCAATCACTGAGTGATGGAAGGGCTGGAGCAGGATCCACCCCTTCCCTGCCCTCATGTAAGGGTTGGCAGTGGAGGCAAGGGGATCTTGCTGGAGATCCCTGCATACCTGAGGTCTTCCAAAGGTAAGCAGCTTCTTTCTTTTGTCTCTGTGCCCATGGCTGTTGCATTTCAGCAACTCACTTGCTGCAGCCTGGGTCCTTGCTGCTCTGCTGACATTGCTGCACTTTTTGTTGTATTACAGGTCTTTATCAGAACAGCATGAGATATCCAAGGAGAGTAAAGCAAAGAAGCATTCCCTTCCCCAAGGCTGAGTTCTGTCTGGCAGTGCCTCTGTCCCAGGAGGGTGCTGCAGGCAGGGCTCCGAGTCCTGCAGGATCAGAAGGCAGGTCTCTACTCTACAGTAGGCCCCTACTGCCCTACCTGTAGAACTGTCCTCATCGTGCTTCCAGCACCATGTTGGCTGGAGCAGTGCCCAGTGAGCAGCACTGCATCAGATCCGAGTTTCCCCAATGGTTCCTACCTAGCCCTGAGGTCCGGCTCCTGGCCAGTTCCTCCCCCACTGCCCGTAGACTTGAAACTGCTCCAGACCTATTTCAATCTGAAAGCGTTAACCTTTCTCCAAGAGATCTGACCCAAGTTTTACAGTCACCTCCACTAGCTCATATACTTTACTTGTGGTTCAGCTCCACACCAGCTACTGGGCTTTCCCTGGGCAGTAGCCTGCTTGTCACCCCATAAGCCAGACAGGCCGTCGTGCTTTGCTGAGCATTAATCGAGGCCGGTGGAGTTGTGCAGGTTACTGGAAGTTACTTTTTCCTTCAACCCTTCTCAGAGGATGAAAGGCACCCGATGTCTCCTGGGAGCAGAGGAGCCCACCCTGCAGCCATGGGCTCTGCACAGGGTCCCAGCACCACAGCTGACATGGGTGAGGTGCAGGTTGGGGTGCGTTCCTTCTTCACTTGCAGGTCTGCACAGCCAGGAGCATCTATGGATAGCTTTAACAGAACAGCTCTTCTGGGAACATTGCCTTCACTTTCACGTATTTCCTTTAAGGTTTTTTTTTTGTTGGGTTTTTTTTTTTTTTGGCTATTTTTAGGAGGCTCTCAGTGCTCACCAGCTGCCTTTGACTCCACAAGAAAAGCTGAATGAACACAATTTTCCACTCCCATTGTCTCTCCTGGCTAAATACTGCTGCTGTTCTCAGACTTTTATGACTGTGCAGCCGGTATTCCACGCACAGTACAGCTCCTGGCCCTGCTATTATACTTTTGGCAAGAAAACATTAGGTTTTTATGGAAATTAAAAAAAAAAAAAAAAAAGCGAGAGTGCAAGAGAGAACTTGAACCTAACACTGGGGGCCTTATTTTTTGGGGTAGAAGCCCAACAAAATGGCTGGGCTCCAAAACTTCTTGGCTATTGCACTGCACACGCAGTGCTTTTCTGTCCACCTCCTTTGTCCTCCCCACTTCTTTCCCTTTCGACCCTTTCTGACCTCTTTGAATAGATCTGGTCCCTGGAGGTCACTATTCTGTATGTTGCACGAGAGGCCCCGTGGAGCCCTGCAGTTACAACAGGTCCAATATTCTAGAAGAACTTTAGCTCTGGCTTTCCTCTGTGCATTGCCCTGGAGCTGATGGGCATGGCTTTAGGGAACTGCTGGGGGGATCCCAGAACTGCTGGAGCCTGCATAGGGAAAACCGCTTGGATTAAATGGGGATTTTATTCATTGTAAGTATTAGAGATTGACAGTGTGGGGTGGATTTCCTCACCCCAGAATAAGAGACAGTTTCCTTGTGCACAGGTGTCCATGGGGTGGTAGTTGGACTCGATGGACTTAGAGGTCTTTTCCAACCTTCATGATTCTGTAATACTGTGCCTACTTCACTTACAGAGAAGAGGAGTCCTTGGGTATCTCATGCATGTCTTGGGGACAAAGGAGTGCTCATAGCCAAGTGTTCTGCTTGAGCCACATGTGATACAGACCCAGGCTGGGACTCAGTACAGCATCTCAGCAAAGCAGCGGCATCCGTGGGGAGACAGGAAAACAAAATGATGATCTGTTTTCTAATTGTCTGCCAGCCTCTCCTACCTCCTCGCCCACACCCTCCTGCAATCTGGTGATTAACTTAATTACAGCTGCAGCTCCTGGAGCTGGCCCAGCCTGGGAGGAGAGCAGTGCCAGGAGGGTCTCGCTTCCTGCAGCCTGCCTGGGCTCAGACCAGGAACGTGGACCTGGCTGTGAGCAGTGCTGGCTGTAGATGCAGAACCCATTGTCTCATGTGTGGGATTTAATTGTCAATCCCAATGCACGCCAGATGTGTGGGACCTGTTGTGTGGAAAGAATACTCTTGACAGAGAAGAACAAGGGCTCAGTTTCTCCGGCAAAAGGGTGAGGGGAGAGAAGTTTTGTACACGGCATCAAGTATAATGGATGACACGGTGCTCTACTGTGGGTAGGAGCAGTGCTGAGGGGGGAAAGGAATCCTCTCCTAGCAGGTCCCTGTGGCTGAGCTACAGTGCTCACTTAGAACGTTGAGCACCAATGTTGTTAAGGCACCTTTCACTTGCAGTGGCTTTTAAGAAGCCCCTGGAGCTGACAGCTGGGCTCTGTGCCCCTCTCCCTGCCGTGGGTCTGCGTGTGCTCTGCTTCCTGGAGAAAGCAGCAGAGGAGGCCTGCAGGGCTGCTGCAGAGCAGGATGGCTGGTGCAGGAGGGAGCGCAGCTGGTGTGCTGGTGTGCTGGAGGTGAGGCTGGGTGATGCCGCCCAGCTCCCAAATGTCACCGCTCCCCCTGCCACCCACTGCCGCTGTCCCTGCGAAATGTCAGACCGCAGAGCTGGGAGCGCTGAGGCTGTCTGGGCTCAGGTGTGGCTGCCCCATGGCTGCTGGCTCCGGCCCCGCACACCCACAGACAGACAGGCGGACAGACGGCAGTGCCAGCCCTGGCCAGGCTGCTCACAGCTTCCTTCTGCTGCTCTGTTTACGCTGCTTTCCTCCAGCCCTTCTGCATCTTGCACTCACATCCCAGCTCTGCCCAGAAAAGCCATTTGCCTGACTCCAAACGACAGATTCTTGCCCCCCAATCTTGCACTATGCTATGCCCTCGTGCCAAGGGGTGATGTGGTTCTCCTGTTGTACCCTGTGGGCCCCACCCCCAAGCAACACCTTCCTGATTCCAGGTAAGGGCCTCGTTGGTGCTCCCTCCATCACCCTGCTGTTGGCTGCCAGCCATGCCAAGCTCTCATCAACCACACAAGTCCGGAACACTGGCGTGCTGCTGCTAATGAGGCATGCTGCTTAAGTGAGGAATGAACAGCAGGAATTTGCCTACGTTGTCAGATGGGATGCTTCCTTCAGCCGCCCCTGTGAAGAACGGCCCAGCTCAACCAAGGGTTGGCTCTGGCTTCAAAATGAGGATTTGAGTTTGGGTTCAGACTTGTGCTGTGTCCTTCACAAGAGAAGCAAAGGATGCCTGAAACAGAAGGTTTCATCTCCAGGCCAAGTGAAACTCCACATCCATACCCGTGGTTAACCATCAGTAGACACATCATCACTCAGAATTCAAGCCTCAGTCTGTGCTGTTCCAAGGAAAATCACTTGGTGTCTGGGTTCACCATAAGCTTAGCAGTGATTTACTACTGTAGAAATGCAAGGGGAGTTAATTATCTTCATTTCAAACTCATTGTACGATGGCAATATAGCTTGTCAAGTTCTGAGGGAAAAACTGCCTGGAAGAATTCTGCTCTGAGTTCTGCTGCTTAACATCTTTAAGCGTAGCGTCTAGTAGCTATGGGTGCCCAAGTAAACAGCTTGGGCTGTGTTTTGCTATGAATGCTGTTGCTCAGTAACTTAATAGTGCAACAATTGCTTGAGATAATAATTGCTATTACTGGGAAAATCCTCCAATAAATAATAATTTTCTTATCTGCATGACTTGAGAGCTGGAGAAATGCCGTACTGTTTGAAACCACAGTGCATGAGAATGTGCAAGGAGTGTTCCGAGGGAAAGATCCTTCTGCTCTGTTGGAGCAAGGCAAGATCAGAGCTGAACCTTTACAAAAGTGGTTGAGAAGATCTACAGAAAAATCCAAACAGATTAATTAATGGGGGATAATGAACCACTGCATTCAGCTGGTGAGCATGCACCTCCATCTGTTTCCTGCTGTTGTAGAGCAAGATATGGGCATGGTGGGGACGGGCCAGTGGTTAGATTCAGATAATCTCAGAGGTCTATTCCAACCTGAATGATTCTATGGTATGTTGCTTCTTTGGCATGCAGTCTTTGGGCAAAATTTTGGGTGCTCCCAGTTCAGAACAACCCACTGGGTCCCCAGGTGTCCGTGTGCCACCCTCATTTCCAGTCGGAGCAGCACAGCTGACACGTGGGATGTGCCAGCCTTTGGCAGAAGCTCCAGGCAGCAGCACATGAGGCACCTGTGAATGGAAGAGCTGGACATCAGTTTGTCCCCTCAAGACACCTGCATGGCTGATGACCGCAGCTCCAAGAAAAACAGCCCTGCCCCAGGGCTGCTGCTCTCCCTAGCACAGCGTGGAGACAGCCGGTGGTTTCTGACAGCCCATCTGCCCTGTCTGATCCCTGCAAACACCAGCAGCCGCCAACAACGCAGCGCAGGAGAGACAGCTGCAATTATAAACATCTGATGGAACCGAGTGCTTCGTGGAGCACTGCCATCAGGTGCCACCCACATGGGCTATTTGCAGCCTGGCACGGCTGGAAGGCTCTGGGACATCTGTGAGCTGGTGGTGGCCTGGCTCTGGGACACCTGCATGGGGTGAGGGGACGCCATGGGGCCCTCCTGGCCCCCAGACATGACCCAGCATAGCAGCAGTGGTGACAGATGGTGGGGACATCCCAGATCTTTAAACCCACTGAACTGAGCCAAAAAAATAAACAAACAAACAAAAAGCAGCATGAATCCTCCAGAAATTTAAAAATAATTTGTATGCAGCCTTCCCTTTGAAACCTGCTTGGCCTGGGACACAAGCAATCCTGTATCTACAAAGCTTTGGGCACCAAAAGGGCTCATCCAAGCACGCCAGCCCCAAGCCGCCTGACGCTGCCTGCCCTGTGCCCACACACAGCCTGAAGGCTGCAGCTCCCCAGCGTGACAGCCACCACCGCAGCACTGACCCCACCGTGCCCCTCTGCCCCCTTCAGCTCCGTTCAGAACTTAAATCTAAAGGGAGATGGGCGTCCCAGTGGAGAACAACGCGCCCGTCTGAGCGCTCCTGCCTGCAACGCGCGGCTACGAGCAAAGAGCAGCGCGGAGCTCAGCCGGCGCAGCGCAGCAGTGAGTCGCGGTGAAGATCTCCCCCTCCTGTCCGCCCGGAGCGCGGGGCTGGGAGCGAGGAGGGAAATGCTGGGCGGGGGGCTGCCCTGCGCTCACCCCAACCACAGGAGGCGGCTGGGATTCGGGCTGCTGAGGGGCACCGGGGTCAGTGCTGGAGCTCTGCACTGTGGAAATAGGAGCTGAGGCAGAAAGAAGGGCACTGCGGGGACTCAGCCAGAGGTGGGACCGCCGGCCTGCCAACGCCAGAGGCGTGGGAAGAAAAGTCCCAAGGTTAAGGCTGACGCCCAGATTTCTCCTCTCGGAGCACGGCTCTAAATTAAGAAGTGGGAACAAACGTTCTGAGCACAAGAAGGCTGTGAGTCACGTACGGCCCTGTGTCTAGACTGCTGTGGGCAAAGAGCAAACCTTAGGGAGGACAGTACCACACCAGAATGAGTCGGAGATCGGTGGGTTGGAGATGTCACCCTGCAGGGCAGCCCTGCTCCTGCAGCAGGCCTGGGGGGAAAATCTCTTTTCTGCCTCTGTTCTGATCCCCAGCCTTCCCAGGGTGCTGTGTCTCTTGCATTTTGGTTACGGGAACCACAGCCAGAAAACTGCCACTTCATGGTTGGTTTGACCTGCGGCCACTTGCTAGCAGCACCTCCCCACCTTGGGGAAGGGCTGAGCTAACGGGAAGGTGAGGAACATCCTGGGAGGAGCAGTTCAAAGTGTTTCTGTGGCTTCTCCTGTCTGTGTTCTGCGGCAGAGCTGTACAGATGGGAAGGGCTTGCTGCTGTCTTTCTTGCTCTCTCCCTCTGTGTGATGGGATTCCTTTCATGCCTCTCAGTTTTCCTGCCTTCTTCCATGACTGTGTGCCACCGTGTGTCTGTAACAGGCAACTTTAATCCCCTCTGCTCTCCTCTTTCTTTATCTGTGCCCCTGCTGGCACTACTCTGCTGGGTGCACTTTCTCAGGGTGATTTCATTCCTCTTTAGGTGCCTCCATCTCATCCTAGGGAGGGCTCAGACCCGGCCAGTTTGGACAAGAAGTAGTAGGACAGAGAGGGGCTGTGCTGAACGCTCAGGTCTGAAAACCCAGACAATTATCAGCCTTTTTCTGCCCATTTGAGCAGCTGAGGAATCAAACCATTTTGTTATATGGACTTTAGGAAAGAGGAAGCCTGGTGTTAACCTTGCAGGCAGTGCCCACAGCCTGCAGCCATCCTGCTGTCCTGCACCGAGGCACTGCTCTCCAGGGCTGCAGGATCTGCTGCTGTCTGTCGCTGCAGCATTAACAGAGGGGACACTGATGTTGGATGCAAGGTAAAAAGTACTGACTGCTCTTACTGAGGAATACTGAGTCAGGCTGCTCTCTTGTTTAACGAGCGGAGAGGAAGGGAGGATTATTGCATTCATTCAGGCCATGCTGCACACTGGGGCAGAGATAACAAAGCAGCAGTGCCTCTCTCTCTTGCTGAACTTGTTTTCAGCAAATTCTTCTGCAAACAGATTTCTATTGTGAGTGGCTTAAAAAGCAGAGCCAGCCAGGCCTCCAGCACAGGCGATAATCAATGGTGTGCAGTTGCACAAAATGAATGTGGGATTTCTAAGGCTGCCCTAGCCATGAGTGTTAGCAGCCCTTGTGCTGTGCCAGAGGGCAGTGCCAGCTGTGCCCGTCCTCCCTGCACTCTGGCAGGTGCTGCAGGACACAGCACAAGTGCTTGCGTGCCCTGTACCCAGGACTGGGCTGGGGTTTCTCTGTCTGTCTATCAGTGCCCAGTACACACCAGTCCTCAGTGCATTTTGTGTTCAGTGTGCTCCTGTGAAGGAGCTGGGATCTGCAGATGGAAGGAAATCCCCATGCTTCCAGGTCTGCAGATCTGCCAGAAAGCTCAGGCACTGCTGGCATCTTGCTTGTGAAACACAGCCAAGGCTTTATCTGTCTTGAGTTGCAGGCTGGTGATGGTCTGACCTGTGGCTAAGGACCATCTTTTGGGTTGATCTGTGGCTAAAGACCATCTTTCTCCACTGTCCTTTGCAACCTCTTATTTCTGAGCTCACATTCCTGAGAAGTGTCTATTCATCTCATCTAAACTGCTGCCATTTTGAGGGTCAAGAAATTAAAGATGATGAAAGGGGGTTGTTTAAAGCAGGAGGCAAACGCTCCTGGCAATACTGCAGTGGAGCTCCTGGGGTTGTAGAGAGGAAGGAGGTGCTGGAATGAGGCAGAGGTCACTGTGCACCATGATAGTTTAGGTGCTGGTGGCATTTGCTGCTGCAGTGGGAGGTGGCACGTGGGAAGGGTCTGAGGAGCACTCAGCCTTGCTGAAGCGCAGCCCGGAATGCATGGGGAACACAAGGTGGGGACTGACATCAGCACCCACCAACAATTATTGCCCCATTGCAGTACAAGTTGGTGATGATCTCCTCATTGAAAAGTTGCAATTTTCTCTAATGAATCCCCTAAAGTAAGGCTTATTTCCTGCAGAAATGTGCCTGTTTGTGGTTCTGGATTGCAATGTCTCTTGAAAATCCTTTTCCCTTCCTCCTTCCATGTACTGTCAGTCAGACTGTATTGAGAAATGGATGGAAGCATTTGCCATTTGGTTCCTCAAGCACGGCGCCAAGGCCTCACGCAGCCCCAGGAGCTGCTGGAAATGGAGCTGAAAGGGGATTGCTTCCTGCAGGAAGCCAGAACACCGCTTCTGCCACAAGCTCTGGAACTTTCCCTGTGTTGGGTGCACACAGTGTGTGCATGGGAGTGGAAAATGCAGATGTGCACCGGCAGCACTGCTGGGGCTGCACAGAGAAATTACTGCTCCTGGTGAGCCATGCTCTGTATCACAGCTCTTCCAGGAGGAAAATCCCCATCTTTCTTACTGAGGAAAGAAAAGGGCCTTTCTAATGGCTAAGCTCTTTCATTTATTATTATTATTATTATTATTATTATTATTATATATAAATATTTTAATTTCTGACTTGGCAGAAAAAGAAAGCAAATATTTAAGAGGATCAGATTTTTATCTGCTCTATGAATGCGTCATCAGAAGTACATTGAAACAAGAGGAGACAGACTGAGATGAACCTGTGGAGGTTGCTATCCCTATGGCTGGCACTGTGAGCTGCTGCCCATGCCAGACCAGAGAAGCTCAATACAAAGCAAATTCACCCCAGCTCTGATCACTCTGCCTGGCTGCATTGGGTGCCGTGCATCTCCTTCATGCTCCCCCCCTTGCTGCTCCCCGCTATGTTTGTGAGCATTTTAGCTTGCTCATGCCAGTTGGCACAGAGGAAAATTCATATAAAGCAAGCAGAGGGAGAGCTGAGCACCAGCACTGCTGTGGTGGGGGATGCAGCCCCAGGGCTGGGGAAGCAGTGGCAGCAGCAGAGCCGCATCACTGCTGGGGAAACAGCACAGTTGTGGCCAGCTGCGTAATGAGCTGCTGGGGTGGGGGGAAGATCGAGGTCTTGGGAGTGGGAGGAAGGCCAGAGTCATTCGGGGAGCTTGGGAGGGGGAGGCTCTCCCCTGGGCGGGGTGGAGCTGGAAGGGGAGGTTATCCAAAGGGCTGGGGCTGGCCGAGGCCTCCCTGGACCCGAACTGCGGTCAGCCCCAACCCAAGTCTGTGCTGCACACTGAGCAGTGCTATGTTGACCCCGTTTTGCAGGGAGAACACTCAGGCATTGTCCTGCTTATCAGCGCCAAGCCGAGCGCTGCAATTGGGAACCAGTTTAAGTCCAGACTCGTGTTTGTGTGTGCAGAGCTTCCCTGCGGCTCAGGCGGTTGCTGCTGGGTCGCTGCTCACCAGAGGTCTGGGTCCCACTGCCACCCATCACCGTGTCACCAACAGCACATGGGGCAATGGGACCTGGGGCTCTGCCCAGGACATTTCTATTAAGGAAATTATTATTAATAATTCTTTTTACTGTTTTTTTTTTTTTTTAATCATTTTCTAGCACCACGTTGCTTAAACAAATTTCCTATTGGGGTGGTCCTAATATTAGGTTTTGCAAAATAAAACATTTTAAAAATTTGGATTCAAATTCAGAGATAAATTTCTAGCCACAGCTTCCAGCTAATTTGCAGTCATTTTGAAACTGCAGTGCAACTCAGATTGTTTTGAAACCCTCCATTCTCCCAGTGGCAGCAGCCCAGTGACACCTGCCGGTTTGGGGGGTTTTGGCCCATTTAGGTGAGAAAATAGCACATCCAAAATCCTAATGTCTCTGCAGAAGGAACCTGACCCCTCTTCCCCCTTGCTGACCCATGCGTGCCCTCGTGGAGCCCCCTGAGGCCCGGCTCCGGTCCCCACATCCTCCCCAGGTAGGAGCACACTGACAGCACGTGGGCACCCGGGCCCCTCCCAGCCCCTCCGTACCGCGCCCGCGGCTTGGGGTGATGCTTCTGGGTGCTGCCCGGTGAGATGGGGAAGGGGGGGGCGAGGATGGGGATGGGGTGGGATGCTCGCTGCCCGCCGCCCCGCCCGCAGCCCGGGGCAGCCACATCCCCGTCCGGGGCCGCACGCAGCATCCCGGGTAACGTACCGCCCGCACGGTCCCGCGGAGGAGCTGCCGCCGCCGGGCTGAGCCTTTGGTGTCAGAGCGAAGGGGAGACAGGGAAAAAAAATAGAGGGGGGGGAAGAAAAAAACAGAAGAAAAAAAAAATCGGCCGAGCCTATTGGCGAGGAGCTGCGGTGGGAGGGGACGGGCGGCCCGCACGGCCGTGTCGGGCTCAGCGGGCACTGCTGCTACGGCTGCCCCGCCCCGGGGCTGAGCCCGGCGGGCACACGGGGGGCACCGGGCGGGCAGCGAGCGAGCGCCCAGCCGGCACCCAGCGGGCACACGGAGGGCACCCAGCGGGCAGGCGGCTCCGGGCCAGCGGTTGCTGCTTGCTGCCGGCCTCTCCCGTGGCCAAGGAGACCAAAGCAGATCGGGGCTTTCAACGCTTCCCAGTGGTGGGGTATGGGCCCGAGGGAGCCGCGCCCGATGCGGGCTTTGTGCGTGGCTGCTGCGGGTAAAGGAGCGAGCGCAGAGCTTGGCCAGCTGCCCCCGCTGCTGTTGGAGCGTCGTTCGGCCGCGGGCATCTCGGGCTCGTGGCTGTGCCACACGGCGTCCGTGCGTTTGTGCAGCCGATCCGAATTCGGATCCGAAGCGGTCTGAGCAGAGCCGGGCGGCTGGTCACAAACGCCGCACTTGGCAGCAGGTTTGGGGACAGGCAGAGAGAGCCCTGATGCGGCCCGGGCCCCGCGCTGCCCCCCCGGCTCGGCATGGCCACGGCCGTGCTGCTCCTGCTCGTGCCGTAGGGAAGGAGCCCCCACCTCGCTGCCCGATGGCTCTGCTGTGTGAGTGCCGTAAATAATGCACGTTTCTTGGGCTTGCTTAGAGGTACAGTAAATAATTTACGGAGCCGCTTTCTGCCGCGCGGAAGCAGAAGGGATCTGAGCAGCACGCAGGCAGTCGGTGCTGCTCTTCTCCCAGACCAGGAGCGAGCAGCCGTTGCAAAGCTTTCTGTCCAAGGAGCTCCCCGAGATGCACCAGGTCCGGGGCAGAGGCTCATTGCTCGCCTTGCAGCTGCTTTGCTGAGCACAGAAATGTCTCCTGCCTCCCTCCCTGTCCTCAGTCCCTGAGTCCAGAAAGAAGAAAACAAATCCCCAACCGTTCTCCTGGCCGTGCACGCCTGGCTGAGCCCACAGAATTTCTGTGAGCTTGGGAACCACACAAGTCCATTGCAGACCATTTGGGGAGAGGCTGCAATGCCCACAGTGAAGGCTGTGTGCATGCAGGAGCCGTACCCATGTGCACGGCTGGGTTGGGGTGTGCAGAACTGTGCTACTGGGTCACCCTATCCCTTACCCCACCGCCCGCACACCCACGCTCACACACTCACAGCAGCATGCAGGAAAGGCTCCAAGGAGAAGCGGTGTCCTCAGACCGGCACCATCACTGGGGTGGTGATGCTTTCCAGGCAAAAATCCACTGTGTCCGGCATGTGTGAGGCTGGGACGGCGCTGCTGTCACTGGGGCTGCTGCGCTGCGCCCACATAAGACAAGGAAGTATGGACAATCCTTCGCCTTGCTATTTTTTCCCTCTCATGTGATCTTGTTTTTGGACTGCTATTTTGGGGCTGGCCTCCAGCCCAGGTGAAAGACAAGGATTGAATCCAGCCTCCCACCCTGTGCCCAGTGCTCCAGAGCCTCTGCCTGCTGCCTGGGCGGTGGGCACAGCCCTGCTGCTGCTGCTGGTACAGCTCTCCTGCTTGCTTCCTTCTACATTTCTTGCTGCAAAGCCTTTTTTGTCCCCAAACCTCTCAGGGGATGACAGCAAACAGGCTGTAGTGGATGTGTGGTGCCCAATGGCCCCATCCCAAAGCCCCCCCTCTCCCCCCCCCTCCATCCCCACGGGCTCAGGCTGGGATTCATTGCAGTACCAGAGCTGCAGGCTCCCCAGCACTATTAGACCTTTTTCTGCCCATTTTCCCCACAGTGCAGCCTGCCAGGAAGCTGACAGGAGATAAGTTAAAAAAAAAAAAAGTTGGCAGCTTGCAACAGGCTTAACGTAAACCGATGCCAGGCCCAACCCTGTGTGCTGCTCCTCATCCCCGTTTGTGGGCTGCAGGCATCCCACTGTGCCTGGAGGAGGAGGGGGCCATGGCCAGGGGCAGGGAGCTGTGGATTCCCTACATTTTTAGTGAAGCCAGATCCACTCATGGCCCATCTGTGCCATGGGGCCTCCTCTGGGGATGTGTCCTCAGGGACATCCTAGGACCATGGCAGGGATAAGGCTGTGCTTGTCCCAGCTGCTTCTTTCAGCCCTCCGGATGGAAGCCCAGTGGTGGCAGTGAGGAGCCATGCCCTTTCCCTGCCATCATTGCAGTGAGTGCTGGGAGAATTGATGCTGGCGTGACATACTGGATCACCTAAACTGTGTCTTTGCATAAAGAAAACTCACAAAAAGTTCCTATGCTGAAGTTCCAGAGGTACCCAAGTAATGGGGATGATCTCCAGTGGGGACTTTGCTCAGTGCAAAGTCATCCTAGGGCGGGGGCAAGAAGGAATGGGCTTCTTGCATCTGGGAGGGAGTGCACACAGCCTCACCTTTACCCCAATGAAACCTGAATTTCCTTCTGCATAGAAGCTCTCCCAGCACAGCTGTGACAAAGCAGGTTCAGCTGCCAGCACCAAGCTGCCCAGCACCAGGCAGGCAGTGCATGACAGCAGGGGTGGGGGGAGGATGGGACCAATGATGGGAAGCTTCATCTGGAGGTGTGCCTTGGTTTGCAGTGAAAGGGGTCATCTCAGGTGCATGTGAGATAAGTGAAGAATTAAGGTCTGAAATTTTTTTTTTTTCAGGCT
Organism: Meleagris gallopavo; assembly: GCF_905368555.1. Lineage (NCBI taxonomy): Eukaryota > Metazoa > Chordata > Aves > Galliformes > Phasianidae > Meleagris > Meleagris gallopavo. The sequence continues at coordinate 16,838,374 of NC_139418.1, forward strand.
GTTTTGCAATCTTTAGCTAGCACATGAAATTTTTTTTTTTTTTTTTTTTTTTTTTCCTGTTTCCCATTAATCATTTTGGTACAAAGTAAGGAATTCCTCTCTGGCACTTTGCTGTTCTCTTTTGAGGAAGCCATGAAATCGTACTGCTTGAACAGCACCAGAGTAAGAGCTTCTCTTTTGTGCTGCCTGAAAATTAGGCTGTTTGTAATCACGCTGTATAACTCAAAGCTGCTATGAATGCAGCTGTCTTCTTTGTAACAATTGCAAGATGTGGGCTTGAGAGCATAACAATCACTTCATAAAGGTAACAGAGATCTTAGGAAAGGGAAAGACGGGTAAATTGGCTAAGGAGGGAACTACTGGAGGCAAGAAATAAGGGGCAGAGGGATGCAGACGAAGCTGTTTGCCATGTTGCAGGATGAGTTGTGCAGGAAGCCACCCTGAGAGCACCTGTCCTGGTGGTGTGGCTGGAGAGCCACCCTGAGAGCACCTCTCCTGGCTGCTGCAGGCAGGAGAGCACCGAGCCCACGGCCATGGGATCCTTTGGGATGCAGCTGGGAGCGTGTCCATCTGTCTGTCTGTCCATCACCTATATCTGTCCATCTATCTGTCTATCCATTTGTCTGTCCATCCACCTGTCTGTCTACCCTCCCTTCCGTCCACCTGTCTGTTCATCTGTCTGTCCACCCATCCGTTCATCTGCCCATCCGCCCGTCTTTCTGTCTATCCACCCGTCTGTCCTCCCCGAGGCCTGGGGGTCCCGTTTCAGAGCCCGGAGCGCAGCCCTGCGCCGCCGCGGGGCCGGGGGGTGAATTGGAAGCAGCGGAGCCGCCAGGGGGCGCCGGGGGCCGCGGGCGGTGCGGGGCTGCAGCGGCGCGCAGCGAGGAGGGGGAGCGCGGCTGGGGGCTGCGGGCGGGGCGGCAGGTGAGGGATCCAGCGGCAGCCACTGCTGAACCGTTTGGGGAGCGCCGCCGCTGGCCGGCACTACGGCTGGCACTACGGCCGGCACTACGGCTGGCGCTGGGCACATCCCCGAATTGCAGCTGCAGTCGGGCCTTTTCGCCTTCAGGTTGCAGCTGAGATAATTAGGAAGGCATTGAAGACAAACAGGAAGGCTGTTTCTCATTAAGACTCTCATTCTCCCTGATTTCTGTCAAACCCAGCCGTTCTCCGGAGCAGACAGGCAGCAGAGCAGTTTCGTTTGGCTCCTCCGTGCTCCTGCACGCAGCTTTTGGTGCTGACTTCTTTCCAGGATCGCTGCAGCTCTTTGTGGTCGCCGTTTCCCAGGACGGAGCGCTCTCTCCTGAAGAATGACTCCGGCCTTTGTTTCCTAAGGGATGACCTGATATATTAAAATGAATGCTGTTTCCTTGCTCTCAGTACTAGGACAGAGTCAAGAGCTGAATCCCAGAGGACTCTCCTAGATACAGCAACAGTAGGAGGAATCTGCTGCTGTAATTGCATTTCTGGGGCATTAGGCATTTTCTGATTCATTTAATCTGTGCCATGTTGCATTTGTTACAAGTCAGATACACAACAGAAGCCCTATTACCTTAGAAGTACAGCTATTATCAAGTACTGACTTAATTACGGATCAGATTAGTTTGACAGAACCCATTCTGCCCAGTCCTCCACTGCTGGGCGTTATGTCCTCCTTCCAGTCCCAGTTCACCACCCAGCAGCAGGCAGAGGGGACATCGTTGCTGAGAACCCCCCGACCCATTTGCTTTCCCATACACCCCCCACTGTTCCCAGTCCCCCAGTCTTACTGCTGGTTGGCACTGGGAGCTCAGCCCACCCCGGCTCAGCTCGCCCACCCAGCTGAGTTCCCATGGGCAGGGATGTGTGCAGCGTGTGGTTCCTGCTTCCGCAGTTTTCCACGGCTGCCATTGTTTACACAAAGCACCCAAGGTAAGGCTGTAGCTGGTATCTGCTCATTATCATCACTTTCCTCTTTCCTCTGATTGTTATGTGGTTTCCATGGCTTTTATAGCTGGAAGCGAAGACAACGCGACTTTCTTCCCTTTTGGGAAAGCACTTTTTGTTCTCCTGAATGGTGTCAGTCATGGCAATGGAGGCTGAAGGGGCAGGGAAAAGTCCCAGTTACACACAGAAACACTTCTCCTTCCTCCTTTGGCCTCAGGCAGCAGTGCCAGTGGGGCTGTGCTGGTGGTCCCACAGGTGTAGGGGTTGGGGGGAGGTCCAGGAGATGGCCTAACTCATTGCAGTGCGGGATTCTCTGATCTGAACCTCAGGAGGAAAAAACATGGGGCTCAGTGCACTTCCCAGAGACACCTCACTGCCCCACATCACCAGGAATCCAGTATTTTGTCCTTGTCAGCTCAGCTGTTGGCGCACAGCATCAGCCTGGGCTGCGGCACAAAGCAGTGCTGGCTACGGGCCGTTCTCCTGGAGAACCCCGAGCCGGCACAAAGAAATCTCTGTCTCTCCCTGTGATGGCATCCAGCAATTAACCCCGAGCACCGCAGCGTGCCCCTGTGCCCCTGCCCTGCACTCAGTGCCCTCCTGCAGCCCTGCCCCAGCCCTGCTCCATTTGGGAGCGGGGTCCTGCTGGGTGCAGGGTCCCCGTGGCACAGTGAAGCCGCAGTGCAGCGTCACACCAGGAAATACAAGATGGATGAGGAACTCGCTTCCAGAAGAAGTGGTAAAAAAAAAAAAAAAAAAAAAAAAAAAGACCCGAACACTGGATTTTATTGCATCAAATTATTTTTAAGCAATGCATGTCCAGAGAACAGCAACATTTAGTGCCAGAAGGGGACGTGTTGGTGCTGCAGGTATTTGCAGAGAGGGCTGCGGCGGCCCGAGCTCCATGTCCTGCATTGCTCTGCAGAGTGGGATGGCTGTGTGCCCATGTACCAGGCCCACGTACCCGCATGGGGAAGTGCAATTAAGAAATATTCTTTATTCAATTTGCCACTGGCCTTCCTGCAGATCACATTATTGAAAGATGAATTCAATTTCAAAGTTGTTTTTAAAATCTTCGGGTTTGTTCTTTTCAATGATTTTTTCCCATTTTTCTTATGTAAAGTCACAGGAAAACCTCATTGCAGCTAATAAACCCTAATGAGCACAAAAAGTAATGACAGAAAAATGAAAATGATGAGCAAGAAGTGATGCTGGGCCAGCGCTGCGGAAAACACAGCCCCCCAGCCTGACCTGCCAGGAGACAGCTATCCAGCTGCCTCACGAATAGCACCATTTCAGGAGCTGCACACGATTTCAGGAGCTGCACCCTCCCTCCTGACGGCAGCCCGTTGCTCAGCCTGCCCTTCTGCAGCTGTGGGACGGAGCAGGGAGCGTTCAGCAGGGCTGGGAGAAGCGCCGTGGGTTGGAGCTGCTGCTGCCCCGCGGGCTGAGCGCCCATCTCCAGGGGCGGCTGCAGGGCTCTGCGCTCACTGCGTGGTTTCAGTAGTAAACCAAATTGTTCCCAATCTCCTTATCTTATCTGCAGGTTCCAAGGGCACGTCCTCCGCACGCTGCCTGGAAACACGCCCCGCTCGGCGGCCGTCCTGCGGCAGGGCCGGCATAAGGAGGCAGATCTGCTTACCGCCGCCGTTCCCCGGAGGCTGAATGTGCTGAGATGCGCTGTGCGGTGGAGGGCACCTCTGCGTAGTGACCTTGAATGGGCAAAACCTGTAAAAACAACGGAGGTGGTGAGGAGAGGTTGGTCCTCCTGCTCCCACGTTGCAGGCAGCTGCGTGTCCTGAGAAGTGCACATCTGGGCACCCACACGTCTGCACTGCTGCCCCTGCATCTCTTTACACCCACACATCTGGACACCTGCACATCTGGACAGTGGCATCATTGGCTCCGATGTCTCCATGCAGAGCTCCACAGCACACAGAAGCACACAGGGAGGTATGGGGGTTTCGTTGATTTTCCCCTTTCTCTTGACCAATTTGATGCAATTTGGTGCTCGCTGCAGTCACCCCAGCCCACACTGCTCACCGGGTGCATGTGGAGTTGTCCTGGGCTGCTGGCAGAATGCTCTCACAAGGCCCAGACGCAGCCCCCCCTCCATCAGGACATGACATCCCTTATGGTGAAGCTTTGCTGCCTTCTGGAGGAGCGCGGGGCTGGCATGCTGCCCTGCAGAGCTGCTCCTTCTTAAGCTCATTAGCTTCAGAAAACAAAATGCAAACCCATTTCCTGGCTCTCCTTCTGTTTTTTTGGTAGCCTGCCCCCGCTGTAGCTTCTCTTTTCCTCTCAGTTTGGACTCCTCTCGGCCTCTCCCACCAACCCAGACCCCACGGAGGGCTGTGCAGGGAGGGGTCAAAACCAGGAACTGCCCCCATTGCCCAGCGGCCCATGGAGTGAATGGCTTTGTCTGGGCTTCTGGGAACAACCTTTGTGTTCAGTGGGGATTTCCACTGCACTTTGGAGATTCGTTCATTGCTTTTGAAGATATTTTTATCCAGGAAAGGAGATACAGCCTTGCTGTTGTGAAAATTAAAATGATTTCTACTCGGGCCAGCAGTGGTAGAGATGGAGATGATGGATATGGAGAAGGATGGAGAACTGGCACCGGGGCATCAGAACAGGGTGTGAGGGGCGCTCCCTGTGTTCCAAGGGAAAGGAAAACCTCGGTGCTGCTGTCAGGAGCAGAGGCAGAACAGGCGGCACTGAGCTCAGAGCTGAGCAGAGCTGGGAGGAAATTCCTATTTACAAGGAGAGCAATGCTCCCATCCACCCCGCAGGTCGCAGCGGGCGCCCGCACAGCACACATCTCTGGCAGTGCTGCAGAAAGGAAACCAGCATTTGGTTTGGGAACTGCTGGTTCTAAATCCTGGAAACGTGGCTGCAGATCAATTATACAGCAGCTTGTGACTTCTTTTTCCAATGGTTCTACAAATTTTGGGAAAACATTCCCCTCCTCAGAGTTGTCTCGCAGTAACAGAACTCTGCTCCAGCATTTGGGGTTCAGTGGGGTCCTGCACCCCAGGAGGCACCTGCAGGACCCCCTGGCCCCCATGCTGGTTGCTCACTGGGTGCCTGCACTGCCACTGCATGCGCAGAGAAAGCGAGCCCACAGCTCCTCCTGGCCTGGGGCTTGAGCCTGCTTCTCTGCACCCAGTTTGCACCCAGCTCTGTTACAACCAGATCCGTTCTCCGCTCCACGCAGCCCTGTGAAGATGAGAGCCAGCACAGGGCGGTGGGGAAAAAGCTAGTGTGGGATGTGGGAAGGGCTGGAGGGGCTGCGGGCACCAGGTGCTGCCCATCAGGGTCCCACCCTGCAGCAGGGAGCAGCTGCAGGGCTGGGGCCCGTGAAGGGAGTTCTGGGACTGCAGCTGAGCTCAGCTCTGCTCTGGGGCTGTGCTGAGCACCCTGTGTGTGCTGGGGCCTTCCTGCTTGCTGTGCAGACCAGGGGTGTAGGCTGATGCAGAGGAAGCAAGTGGCAGCCGCTTGGCCCGTCCTTCGATGAGATTTCTTCTTTCCTGAAGAAACGAGAGTAAGAATAGACAGCCTGTTTGGCCTCTCCTGACAATGGAACTTTGTCATATCTATAATTAACTCTGTTATTTAAATACTTCTTCTGTGAACATCTTTGAAGATTTCCTCGCCCTTGGTTTGCTCGTTGCTTTGCCATTCCTGCTTCCTGTGCTGCAGTAATTTACGGGGCCATGACTAATTGCACTTTTCCATTTAATTGAGAACTTATTTCTGATTTGGCCTCTGTGTGTGTAGCTGTAGCTTGTGTGGCCTGGTTGGTGCCCTTCTGCAGTCCCAAATGCACCTGATGGCTCCCAGAGCTCCCTGGAGAACTCAGAGAAGATGTTCAGCCCACATCATTCCTTTTCCTTGAGAGGCACTCTGCGGGATGAAGCCTCCCCACCCTCTCTGGGTGGGATGCAGCCTGGAGCAGCAGCGAGGGAGCGCACAGCCCTGCCTTGGCCTGGGAGCTGCTGCATGCACGGATCTCTGTGTGTAAGCTGGGATGTCTCTTCTGTGCAGTGCTCCCACCGAGCGCCTCTGGGCACTCAGCTCCCTGACCCTGTAACTCCTTACCCTCATCTCTGTGATTCGGAACAAAGCCATCCCCAGGCGCCTCGAGCACACGGCCCCTGTCTCCGTGACGTGTAGAGCAGTCCCCATCGTGCTGCAGACAGCAGATGATAATGCATGGCTTTGTTTGTCCCTACGTGCCTGCACAGTGCCCCTAACGCTGCAGTGTGAATGGTGCTGCACAGCGGGGCTGCAGAGGGGTCACCACGGCCCCAGTCACAGCGCTCTGCTGTGGGGTAGCGACCTCTGAGTGTCACAGATTGAGCACTGATCCTCAGAGTAATGCTGCTGTTAGAGTCTGGGTGATAAAGGGACTGAACTTGCACTGAAATTAGGGGAGGAGAAGGCAATCAACATAGTGCTGATGTTTGCTCCAGTTCTCTGCCATGGGAAGGGCTCCCTGCAGGAGGTCACTGCTGTGTGTGTGGGGCTGTCCTGGTTAGCAGAGCTGCGGGGTCAGGGGTGCAAAAGGCACTCAGTGCTTACCCAGAGGGCTTTCTTCTGCCTCGATCAAGGAACCAAGGCAAGTCAACGTGGGATGGCTGCAGGCACAGCAGTGCTGGGAGCAGGTTCTGCTCTGTGCTGTGACACCTGCCGTGGAGCTGCCATGGGGCAGGTGGGTGCGGGGGTCCTTTGCCACCAGCAGGGCTCAGGCTGACTCACAGCACCTCCCACTGGTGCTGCTGCTCAGAATAAACCTGTGACCGGATCTATGTCCATGGGAGCCAGGAGGACTTGGTAATGCAAGTGGCAATGAACAAAAATTAAAAAAATGTATTTTCTTTGAATCAACTGGAGGTGAGCTGGGCTAAGATGGGAGCCTGAGTTGTCAGCCACACAGAGATCTGCTGGGTGCTCTGAGGAAGGGGAACTCCTGGTGCTGCTCTGGAGTTGTGCTCACAGCAGGTGTGAGCTCAAGGATTCGCACCCTCCAAGGCTGCCAGTACAGAAGGTCCATTCATGCCCTTTGGTTTACAACAAGGAATTCACACAGATCCTTTGTGATGGTTAATATATTATCTGGGACTCTTTTTTTTTTTTTTGTGTGTGTGTGTGTGTGCCATATACAGTGCTTCATCTGTGCCTTGTGCAATAAACAAATCCATAGCAGCAAGAAAGATAAAGCAGTCATGTAATAATGGCTTGTGATACCAAGTCAAGTAATAAGCAGACCTTGAACATTGCTGCTTGAGGGCAAATCTGGGAACCCTCTTCTGCAGCACCTGGGCTCTGACGGTCCAAATACCCACTGCAGCTTTACAGAAATGTAAAGAACTTATTTCTGATTTGGCCTCTGTGTGTGTAGCTGTAGCACAGCTACATTTACAGAAATGTAAAGCTGCAGTGCCCAGCCCATCCACCCAATCTGGCTGAGTTTGTGGCCCCAGAGCTGGTGCTGGTGTGGGGAGGGCTGGGTGCAGCAGTGGGGCTGACAGTATTGCAGCCTACGTGGAGATGATGACCGTGGCCCGCAGCCTTGCATCCACACTGCCTGTTATTTGATCTCAGAGCAAGCCTAACTCAGTAGAAAACACTCATTTATTATTATTATTATTTTTAATGCTGGATTAGCTTTCTGCTGACGTTGCTCCCTGGGCCAATTTGCTGCAGGACTGGAGAGCCAGGGACCGTGGCAGAGCACAGCTCTGTGGGACTGACGTGCATCAACACCAAGAGGATGCTGCAGGTGACGGATGGCTGGGAGCAGCCAGGGATGTCTGTGGGTCTCAGTGGCAACATGGCCTGACCCATTTGGTGCCCAAACGACTGACCTGCTTAAATGAAAGATGGCCAAGCTGCTTAGAAAAAATAAAAGTTGAAGCAAGCAAATATCAGGAGGGACGTGAGCCTTTACCCGCAGGCAGGAGGATGTGGAAGTTTTATTGTTTTTCCTTTGGTGGTGTTCTTTTACGCTTTGGATGCACAATCCCAGCAAATCTTGGCTGGGATACATCCATGGCTGCTTCCCACTGCCTGCTGCCCTGCTCTGCTCCTGCAGGACATACACTGATGAATGCAGCGTAAGCAGGAAAAAGGGGAGCACAGCACGACTGGACGCATTAATTGCTGCCTGCGTGGGGCCTTGTTTGAGTCCTGTGGTGTGTGTGATATTTCATGTGACAGAGCTTTGCAACGCTTCAACTTTGTCCTGTCCACAAAATGACAGTCTGAGCATCATTGCTTTCTATAGATCTGGAATGGTGGCAAAAGAAATTTAGTTTCCAGCCCCAGATATTCTGATCCTCTAAGGCGGTGTCCTACAAACCCAGGTACAGGCTTTTCTGTATTAGCTGCAAGTGCTGAACACTTTCTTCATAGGAATGATAGGGAAGTGAAAGGATAAAACCAAAATATGTGCTGCTGCGTTTTGTATAGTGTAGAAAAGAAAAGGAGCATAGTCCAAATAACAACATCTAGTGCTTTTACAGGGCTCCGTGCATATGGCATAAATGACAGCTAATTAAACTTTATATCCTGCCTGCAAGATAGGCATGTAATTAGTATTACATCCCTTCCGTAATTAGGAGACCGCATGCAAAAAGCTGTGCCTGCAGACCGTGCTGGGAGGCGGTGACTCAGCCCCACTCCGGCTGCGCTGTGACGGCTGAGAAGGTCGCGCATCCGACCTGCCGGAGCGGGCGCTGCGGTGGGCGGCTGTGCCACGGCCCAGCAAACGCGGCTGGATTCACTTTCCAGCACCGCCCGCCCCAAGCCTTTGTGCAGAAGCGCCTGCTTTTCCGTCTGCAAAAAGCACGACGCTGGCTCCGGCTCGGCCGTGCGTTTCACGGCTGAATGGACAGGAATGCCGCCCAGCCGCCGCGCTCCGTCCGGGACGGGTCTGCGTGCAGCGCGGGGTTCTGCCCGCTGTGCTGAGCGCTGGGAGCTGGGCGCGGCGGCCAGCCGGCGATCAAGTGATCCTCTGCCACGAAAGTGGCTCCTGCTGGCTGCACGCGGGTGGGCAGGGCCAGGTGTCCCAGTGCGCGTCTGCCCACCCTGGCGCGGGCTGGGGGCACGCTGCCGGGGACGCGCTGCAGGCGTTCGCTCAGGGCTCGCTCGGCTTTGCCACCAGAACGCGTGTTCTCACACCCACGGGGCCCGCACCGCGTGCGTCCCTGTATCACTACTGAGGGACTGCCTGACTTTTGGCTGCCGATGCAAAACCTGCGAGCAGAGGGAGCCGCCCGTGCCCGAGGTTCATCCCAGGAGCTCGCGGTGGGGGGCTGTCCACGAGCCCCCTGCGTTCACCCAGCAGGGCGGCCGTTGCACGACGCGCTGTAAGGACGGGGTAGTAGGGTCTGGCGGCGCGTCCCGCTGGGCAGTACCAGCGCTGCGCCTCAGGTGCTGCCTCGCGGGCTCATTAACGGGCGCAATTAACGCGGGCGCAGAGGGAACGAGACACGTGGACCGCGCGGCGCGCGCAGCCCCGCGAGACCACCCGCACGGCGCTCGCACCGCCCCCATTGGATCTGAGGGCGGAGGGGCGGGGCCACGGCCGTGAGGGGCGCGGCGAGACGCGGGCGGCGTGGCGCCGCGCTGCGGGGTCGCCCATTGGCTGCGAGCGCGGTGGAGGCGCGGCCAAGCGGGGGCGCGGGCCGGCAGCGAGTGGGGGAGGCGGCGCCGCGCTCGGCGCGAGCCCTGCCCGGGCGGCGGCCCCAGAGCGGCGGCAGCGGCGGCGCCCCCGGCGCTCCCGCACGGCTCGGCACGGCCCGGCCCGCTCTGGGGCGCGCCCCGCGGCGTCGGCGGCTCTCTGAGAGGCAGGAGAGCGCTTCTCATCCAAAAAAAGAGAAAGAATATATTTTTTAATTTTTTTGTTAATTCTTCGCGGTGCGGCTGCGGGCGGCATGGGGCTACCGGCGCTGGAATTCAGCGAGTGCTGCCTGGACAGCCCGCAGTTCCGGGAGCGGCTCCGCTCGCACGAGGCCGAGCTGGAGAAGACCAACAAGTTCATCAAGGAGCTCATCAAGGACGGGAAGTCGCTCATCGTCGCCCTCAAGAGTAAGTGCGGGGCGGGGGGCGGCCGGGCCGGGCCTCTCCTGCCTCCCCCGCGCCGCCCCGGCCCGGCCCCGCACCGCCCCGGTTCCCGTAGCCCACCTGGCCCGGCCCGGCCCCGCCCGCCCCGCTCTCAGCGCTCCCGGTGCGGCACGGGGCAGCCCCGGCACCCGCAGCGTTCCCGCGCCGCGTCCCAGTGACGCCGCGATCCCCGCGACGCGCCCGTGCCGGGATGCAGGGGACTCTGCGGGCACCCCGGGGGGATCCCACGTGGGGTCACCGGGGTCGCCGGGGCGTCCCCCGGCAGCGGGTCGGGCGGGACGGGACCCGGCCCCCGCTGGGACACGTGTGGTTCTGCGGGGCTGGGGCGCGGTGATGGCCGCGCCTGCAGCGTTCGTGTCGTTCCTGAACGAATTGTGGTACTCTTGGCTGGAAACGTTTAAGGAATAAATGCGTGGGTCCCGGTCAGGCTGTCTGATGTGCTGCAGGTGTGGATCTGGGGATCTGCCACAAGCTGTGGTGCGGGGCAGGTGGGCCAGGTGGGCTGTGTTGTTTCGTGGTTGTCTGAGATTGGAGGGGATCCCACTGTGCACGGGGTGTGCTGGGTAGGGGTGCGTGGCACACTGCCTGCCTGGCTGCCAAGTGCTGCTCCCACCTCCATCACTGCGTCCGTCTGTCCGTCCCTGCCGTATCTGGGATACGGGCTGTGCACCCGGGGCCCCCAGCTCAGGGCGGCGGCACGGAACCGAAATTGCTTGAAGTCTTGGCGACGTACGCTTGTGTTTTCCTTCCTCTTGCGTTTTCTACCGAACATTTCACATCCTCTTTGTTTTGAGATGGGTGCTGGGCACGAGGGACGCGGCGCTGCAGGGTGCAGCCATGCTCCAGCTGTTGGTTCAGCATCGGCCTCGCTGCTGTGTTCTGGTGTCAGACCTTTCCCGTGGGTTTTGTGGAGCTGCTCTCATGCCGTGCGTGTGCCCTGTGTGAGGGTAGAGGTGGTGCTGATGTGTAGGTTTTGTAGCTTCACTACAATAAGTGACAATCTAGAAGGCTGAAATAAGGTTTGTTTGTAGGACTGCTCTTGCAAAATGCCCTGTGATGTCTGAGCAGCTCTGGGTGTATGTGGCTGTGAGTGTAGATAAATACCACTCTTCTCAGCGCGGATCTGCCCCGCTCCCATTGTCTCCCTTCTGTGTGCCCCAGCATGGAGGTGACCTGGTTTTCAGTGCAGCGCGTCCCTCGTCCTCCCTCGTGCACCAGCCATCAATTATTCAGAAAGTTTTGCAAACGCAGAGACCTGAAGTGGGATATGAATAATGCACTCAGGGCATCGTGTGTCGAACTTGTTCTGCTGTTCTCCATCACGGGAGCTGTGGTGCCCGCGCTGCTGACACTTAGTGCCCCTCCCCGTGTCCCCTGCAGGGGCCATGTCCCATGGTGACAAGGGCTGTCATCTCCCTGCACTCTGGGGCCGTGGGTGAGGGTGGCAGCCCTGTGCCTGACCGCCTCGTTCTGTCTGCTCCTCCCTCTCCCAGGCGGTAATTTGAAGGCACCCAACTGGTCCTGATGTGCAGCCTGCATGTCCCTGTGTGCCTTGGGATTTCTGGTGGCCGTGCAGATCCGGATGCTTGGTGGTGGGATGCAAATGTCAGCTCTGTCCTTGCTGAGTGATGGCTGTGATGGGGGAGCAGGGCTGGCACTGCTGCAGGGCTCTGTGCACCCAAGTTCCAGCCAGGGCTGCGTGCGGCTCCATGGTGCCCTGTCTTGTCCTGCTCCCTGCTTCTGCCCAGCAGCAGTTAGCAAATGGGAGCGTGGTGCAAAGCACCCTGTGCTCTTCCCTGAGTGTGTGCACCAGGGGCAAGCTGTGCGCAGGGACTCTTCCACGGCTGCCACACAGCTTAACGAACAAGACAAGGTAGTTGTGATTTCCCCTCTCATCTTCAGGGAGAGCTTTGCCCATCTGTTGTGTGCAGTGTCTGCAGAGGTGTGTGGCTGTGGTTCGTCTCCCAGCAGCCTCCATTGGGTGCTCGGTGCGTGTTCTGCTGCATGGCTGCTGTGCTGTGCCCAGGGCTGTGCCTGTAGCTGCAGCTCGCCTGGAAGCAAAAGTGAAACTTTCTGCCATTGTTCGACCCAAACAATTAATTTCATTTGATATAAACAGGGCTTATTCTGGGAATAAGGAAATGTGTCACTCCGTGAGCCCAGTTCCAAATCATACTGCTGGAGGTGTACACCTGGGTGAAGGCTTTGCACCCTGGGTGTTGCCTGAGCAAAAGGCCTTGTGCTGAACGTGGGGTGAAGAAACCCAAACACCTGCTCTGATGCCTTTCATCCCTTTCGCCCTACTCCTCTGTGGAGGAAGCTGTACCAACTCAAGCCCTACATACGGGCTGGGGAGAGGAGAGGCTGAGATGCAGAGCTTCAACCCTGACCTTTCCAGCATGGGCCCTTATTTTTGCAGGTGGAAGCAGTAATGATTGGAGACGCGTTCATTACCAGGAGATAGCTTCACCTCTTGTGGACTCAGTTTTGAAGGGGAAGGAGCACCGTGCTTTCTGGATACTGAAAATGAACCCTGTGGGGTTGGCGCTGGGGTTGTGTTGGGTCAACTCCGGCTGTGCCCTGGCAGCGCTGCTGGGATGTGGCACTGGCAGCCCAGGTGTGGGCATGTAGGTTACCATGGGCCGTGCTTGGCCCCTCAGCTGAGCGGTGACCTGGCTCTGTCCTGCCCAGTGTTCTTGGTGGAACTGTGGCTTAGCATGAGAGCTCCGTGCTGCATGGCTGCTTTTATCCTCCGTGCCCTTCTGATGCTCCAGCTCCATTATTCACCCAATTCCTATTTTAGTGCTGTAATTGCAGCAGGTGGTGGTATCTCGTGCTTCTGAAATCTGACTGCCTTCTCTGGATCTTTCTCTGACAGTGCCACGGATTCCTTCTCTGCTGGGGTTTGTGCTGCCTGCAGCTCGTATGATGTCCTGTGTGTTTGCCCTAAGTGATGCTGCTCTGAGCAGCAGGGCATCCCCAGCAGGCACGCAGGGTTATGTTCTCTATATTAATAAGACATTCACACATTGAGAGTACATCTGTTCCAGCTCCCCAACCTTCAGCAGCCCCGTGGTGAGCCCTGTCCCATCTCACTGCATGGAATATCAATGTCAGAGCACCCAGCTTGTGTCCATGAGGTATCCTGCACTGATCTGAGCTGGGAAACGTGGGACTTTGTTCGTTCTTTTTTCCAGATGAGTTGCTTCTGATTTTTCTGCTTCATTCCTGCAGCAAAGGTGCAGCTTTGCAGCCGGCCCCAGCCTCAGGGCTCAGCCGTGTCAGGGTGGATTTTCCACCTCCCTGTCCTCTCTGAGGGCTGTGAGGAACACTTGGTGTGGCAGCAGCCTTTGGTTGGCAGCTCGGGGCTGGAGCGCCTTTGCCTCTTTTGCATGACCTGCGTGGCTCGTGTAGCCACATACTTAGCAGCTTTCTTGAATTTTATTCAAATGAGATGTAGTACAACTAATAATACTTTGCTTCACTTTCAGCACAGCTTGAAAGCTCCTCCTCTGCCTCCCTGCTGGAGGTGAGCAGCAGGAAAGTGCCCTGCTCTGGAGGTGCTTGCTGCTGCTAAGGTCTCTGCTGTGAGTTTTGGAGGAGTTGCTGTGCAGCCGCTGTCAGCTCTGCAGGGCTGGGCACCAACCCGTGTGTCACAGCCTCATTCTAAAAAGCATTCGGGCAGCAGAAAGTCTGCAGCTGCTGACTGATGCTGAGAAGGAGCGCTTGGACGCAGCCTTCCTGCTGCCAGGTGCTGCATTCACTCATTCACATGTTGTGGTCCAGGGGCGGTGTCCTCTGCTTGGGCACCACTGGCCCCTCCTGGCACAGGGCTCGTTGGTCTGCCCTGCAGGCACCCCAGGTCCTCCTGTGCCCCGTCCTGCTGTGTGGCGGCACTCTGTTGTACCAGAGGTGCTGCTGCTGCACTGGGGCTTTGCACCAGAGGAAGAGGCTGCTGAGCATCCGGGTCTGGATAGGCAGCAGAGTTTGAATTTGTGAACTCATTACTTAAATTACCCTGGGATGCAGCTCCCTGACAGAGCTTTTGCTCATGTAGAGCTCTGAACCTGGAGGTGTGCGTTGCGATGCAACGGTGTGGTGATGTGAGGTTGAGTTGCTGTCCTTGCTCAGGAAAATGCTCGTTGTATTTTGCGGGGGAAAATGCAAGCTGCATGTGGCTGGATCCAAGAGGAGGGTATGGGGTGCGATGTCGTGTCCTTCCTGCAGCACCAGGTCCTGCTCGTGCTCCTGGTGTGGTGTGCAGCCGTGCCCAGAGGCAGTTCTGCAGGGCTGTGGGTGCACTGCTGCAGCTGATCTCCGCTCCCACAGCGCAGAGCACTGCACTGCCTGTGTGCTGGGGGCAGTGGGCTGGGCAGGGGGTGTCAGCCCGTGCTGACGCTGAATTGCGTGCAAGGAAATGCTGTTTCCATGGCGGTGCTGGGGCTCTGGCATGCAGCCCTGTGCTCTCCTGCCCCACGGCTCCTCCCTGTGCCACATCGCACGGTGTGGTGAGATAAGGCCGGCACAGTGCCAGTGCCTGCTGCCTGCCTGGAGCAGTCCATCACCTGGTGCCATCAGGTCTTGTCTCCTGGCTGGGGGCAGCATCCTGCCAGGCTGCAGCACATGGGTGAGCAGAGCTGTGCTTTTTGGGCTCCTCCCTGTGAAGGTGGAGAGGTGACCGTGTGCCCCTCTGCTCCTGCATGGGCAGCCCAAAACCTGGTGTGCGCCTCCTCGGCCCCAGGCTGGGCTCAGTGCAGAGCTGCTGCCTTGCCAGCCCCATGCTTGGTTCACACCATACCCCATTGCTGCCCATCCTGAGCCAACAGGGACACCCAGAGCAGCCCGCCTGCTCAAGGTACGGCAGAGGTGATGTGCCGGGTCCTGAGCTGTGCTTCTGGTTCCGAGCCCTTTGGGCAGCCCTCCTGCTTCCCTTTGGCATTGCCAGCAGCTCGCCCTGTGCTGTGCCAGGTATTCATCGCTACTTACGTTTCTACTTTTCTTTTTTTTCCTTGATGGTTTGAAGCACAACCAAACGAGCTGGTTTCATGTGCAGCGTGCTGAATAGATTTAGCGTGACCCATTGTGGGTGGGGAGTGGAGAGAAAGCGGGGGGAGTTTGTTCTGAGCTCCGCACAGCTTGTTCGCCTCACTGCTGCTCCGCGTGATTCATCATCTCCCCTTTCCTCCGAGCATGTGAGGAGCTGTCAGCGCAGCCACTCTGCCTGTTTTTCCCCGTTTTCCTGGCACATTCCCTCCATGCTGTGAAGGCATTTCCACCTGTTTGCGTTAATTGCTCTGTGCCGAAGCTCCGTGGCTTTCAGTGGTGCCTGCAGCAGGCACGTGCTCCTTGGGTCTGTGCAGCCCAAACGGTCCCAGGGTGCGCGGAGGAGCAGAGCACTGCATTTCCCTGCAGGCTGGGTGATGCCCATGCTCATAGTGCTGCAGGGCACAGTGCCGCATGCGTGGGCTCTGCAGGGCACGGAATCCAGCGCTGGGATGCTCGGCGGAGCGCTGGCCGCGGTGCAGTGCGGGAAGGGGATGCTGTCTGTGTTAATGCCAAGCTCGTTCCTCGCCGGGGTTTATGCGAAGCACACAAGCCCCCGGACCATATGGTTCCTGCAGCACACGTGCTGCGGCCGGCGGCGCTCAGGAAGGGGCCGCAGATGCCGCTTCCTCTGTGCTCGTGGCATTTGGGCACGCGGCGTTTGTCGCAGGCTGGCAGGCGGCAGCGCTCCGTCAGCTCACGTGCACACCCTTTGCTGTGGTCTCTTTGCTAATTTTAATCTTCTTGCTGTTTCTTTTTCCTGGTTGTTGGGAAGGCGGCGTTTTCTTGCAGCTGGAGCTCCTGGGGAGGCGGTGGTGGCCCCAGCTGTTGTTTGGTGGCCGCGCTGTCCCTGTCTGCTGGGGACCTGCCAGTGGTGGGGACGCGATGAGCTGCCCTGCCAGCACGGCCTGACGGCTCCGTGTTTGTCCTAAAGACAAAAATGCTGCCTTTGTTCCGGGCTGCGGCAGCGAGGAATCTCTTTTGAAAAGATACGCGCTGTTTATCTACAGGCAGGCAATAAATAGCTCATAAAACTGCTGGAAAATATAAACTTTTTTCCAGGGGTGGGAGCTCCAGTGCTGCATGCATGGCTCCCCGTGGTCACTGCAGGGGAGCTGCGGGCTCTGCTGTCATCAGTGGGCACAGTAACACAGCTGATGGTGTGCAAAGCATTGTTCCCTGCTGGCGGCTGTGGGACCTCATGGGGAAGCGTGGGGGAGTCCGTGCAAAGTGTGTAACTGTGGAGTGACCTGGGTGTGCCTGTTCAGTAGTACTTGAAATAATAATGGTTTCCTTTTGCTGCTTTTCTGTAGTTGAACCGCTGTCTGTGCAGAATGGTGCCCTCATCGGATACTGGTTGCTTAGCGATGTTTTACAAAAGATAACACATTGCAAAACAGAGCCGTTCCCTGGGATTGCCCTGCTCTTCCTCTGCAGCCGGCAGCAGCATCGGCCCGTGTGTGCAGCGGGGCTGTGCAGAGCGTGGCTCTTTCTGTTTCTTGCAGAATTTGGGGGCTGGAGGGCCCTGCCTGGTGCTGGTGGCTGTGCGTCACTGGGTTCCCGCTGAGCTCTGTACCGTGATGGCATCAGGGTGCTGTGGGACCTGGGCTTATGCCGTGTCCTGGAGCTCTGTCCTGGGCTGCCCATCATGCCTGTGCCTCTGCAGGCTCTGCTGGTACTTTGTGTATTTCTTTAGTTTTTTTTTTTTCCTTCTGTTGAAGCAGGAACAATTGACTCATTCGTCAGGGACGTTTCCGTGAGCGCATGGTGGGATTTTTTCCTGCTTTTTGGTGAAGAAGCACCGGAGACGAAAGGATTTCCGTGAGCTCCCTGGGAGGAAGGGGAGGCTGCTGTGGGGCTGCTGACCCCACGCTGTGCTGGGATGCAGCCCCTGCCCCAGCAGTGGGGGCTCCTCGGTCCCTGCTGGTGGCTGCCTGGCTTTTGCCCCTCTCTGAGCTGGGATTTGGGGCAGCTCTGTTGCTCCAACCCCCTGCCCAAAGGCACCCCGATGCTTTGGCACCTGCCTCCTGAGAAGTCAAGCAGGCTCCCTGCCAGGCCAGCTATTAACAAATTAGATTTAATAACAAACTAATCCAAATAGTGGCTAGTGCCTGCAGTAATCTGCTCCCACACATGGTGTCTGGTCGGGGGCTGTGACAAGGGACGGTCCCCGAGTGCCGAGATGCTGCCAGCACTGTGCTCGGGCTGCCCCGCCGCCCGTCTGTGCTCCTAATGGTTATTAACATGGTCAGGAGCAAATTTCTTTTGGATTAGTGTCCTGTAAATTGATTAACTGTCTCAGGCAGAGCATTTTATTTTAATGAAATGCGATTCCAGGCTCCAGCCAATGAATTATTACATCAATGAGGGTCAAGTAACCTGCACTGTTTTTGTGAGTTATTCTTCCAGGTTTTACGAAGAGAGAAACAGAGAGGGCTCAGAGGAGTAAACAGTGGCTGGGCTGCTGCGGTGCTCATGGCGCAGCATGGGGATATGATGGGGAGCGCTTGGGAGCACGGTGTCCTGCAGGCAGAGGGATGCAACTGTTGGAATTCTCACTGCCCGGCACGAGCCTGGAATGTCTGTCATAGCTTCAGGCTTGCAAACAGCAAACAGGAATGACATGATAGCTGTTTCCCTATTTGTCCGCGTTGCTCTCCGTGCAGCAGTGCTGCTCTCGGATGCCTTTTCCCAGCCCTGTCGGTGCTCTGGATCTGTTAGCAACGTGCCCTGGCATTTCTGGCTGCGTTCAGGGCAGTGGTTTTCCATTTCATTGCCACTTCCCTGAATTCTCCAGGTACTTGAGCTGTCACCAGGTTTGCTGTCTTGCCGTATTCCTCCTGTTCAGGGAGTGTATCCAACATTCCCAGTTACTTTCGTTCCAATCCCTCACCTGCTCCCACCTGTCTCCATGCCCATGCTCAGGGCCTGGGCTCAGCCCTGCAGCTCACCAGCTGCCAGACGCCAGCAGTTACTGGTGAGATTACAGGTTAGGAAAGGGCTGGGGGGAGGGCTGCCATAAAACAACACCAGGATGTGAACAAAAATAAACACGGGGAGAAGTGCCAGACATGGAAGTTGGACAGGGAAGTGGAGAGATTTGATTGTTTTTTTTCCCCACCAGGCGGGCAGAAGGAGCTGGGGGTACCCTGCAGATCCCCCATTTCCAGATGGCATTGGGATCCCTGTCTGGGTGTGCATGGTGGGCGCAGCAGGATGCTGCCACAAAGCACTGCCCTGGGGAGCCGCCCACAGCATGGGCAGCTCGGACACTGCGGGGCAGCCCTGGAAATGCTGCTTTGCTTCCTGTTGTGGGGCTGTTTGGCCCAAAGGGGCCCACTGCAGTGTTGGCCTCACGCCCCTTCTCTTTCTGGGTGCTGCAGCATGCTGGCACGTTGGGCCTTTCTGTGGGAAGCAGGACGTGCTTGTGCAGCCCTTGGTGCTTCACCCCATGAATAACCCGTTCAGCACAGGTGCGGTGCTGAGCCATGCCATGCCTGCCCTCAACTGTCGGTTTGCTGCTGTTTGCTTTTGGAAGCTCTGCTGGCTGCTTGTTGAGGATTTCTAACCGAGGGTTAAATGGAGGATTAATCCCCTGCACGCCCGCGGTCCGTGCCCTGATGTGCTGGTGTCCCCGTGGGGCTGGGTGCATCCCACAGCTCCTCGGCTGCTGTGCGGTGGGGTCTGTTCACGGAGGTGCTGCTGTGGGTTTGCTGTGATAGGAATTGCACGCACAAATGGTGAGAAAAGCTGAGCAGGAAGGATGTGAGCTACATGAGAGCTGTGCTTGGAGGCTGGCGAGCTCGGCAGTGCGGGGATCAGTGAGGGGTTGGGGCTGGTTGGAATTCAGGAACAAGGCAAACACACAGGGCAGAAGGAAGAGCGCTCTGATTAATGATCGGCTTCCTCGAATCGGACGGAAATGGAAGAGCAGCAAGTTCAATGTGAATGAAAGGAAGCGGTGCCTGATGTTGTGTGAGCGGAGCTGCAGGGTGCTCCTGGGGCCGAGCTCTGCACAGCACCCAGTGCAGGCTCAGCGCCAGCTTTGGGCTTCATCTGTGGCTGCACTGAGAGGTGCGGAGCTGCAGGGCTGCCCTGCGCGGCGTTAATGCTGTGCTGTCCCTGCGTGCCGTGTGATTTGCAGTTCTCCCTGCTGTTAATGTAGGTCAGTGAGGGTGGATGTAGGTGACATCTCCCGGGGCTGCTAAACCCAGCTGTAGCCCCTGCCGTCCCTCTGTGGGGGCTGGGGCCCGATATTTGCTGGGTTTATGTGCACAAGAAGTAGGGCACGTAGTTGGTAGCTCAGTGGCTCTGATGTCCCATGTGGCTGTTCTCTCCCTGGTTCTGTTCTACATGAGTTTTGTACAGCTGCATCCCGGTGCCCAGCCTCGCCTTGTCCTCCATGGTCAGGGGCTGTCAGTGCTGTGGCTGCGCTCACCTGCTGTCCCCAGCACTCCAAAGGCAGGCTCCTCCATCTTCCCGGAAACCAGCAGCATTCCCAGGAGACCTGCCGTCCTCCCGGCTTCATTTCTCTTGGATCTTCATGGGGCATCTTGGAGAGCACAGCACAAACATCCTGGGCTGGCAGCGCTCCCAAAACTAGCGGTGACATTGGCGATGTGGGGTGAGGGATGGCACGGGCAGGGTGCTGTGCTGCCGGGGACTGGGGAGCAGTTCTAGCTGTGCAGCCGGGCAGGCCTGCCAAAGACTGACTTTGTTTTTTGTGAAGCGCAGAACTTTTATCTCTTAAAATACCATGAAAATAATTCATGTCTTCAGTGTGTTACTCAAATCTGATCTGCTATTTGAGCCCAGTCAATAGTCCCATTCATCCCACAATGGATTCTCTGTCCCTCTGGCAAACATTTTGCCGTATGAATCCACTCTGAGTGTGTGAAGCGAGGCATACGATGATGCATGGGCTGCAGAACAGCACAGTGTGCTCGGCTGCTTGGAGCAGAGGACCCAGCAGAGACAGTGGGTGTGAATTAAAGCCTGGTCTCTGTGCCTCCTGTGCGTGCAGCCATTGTCGTTCCAGTTCATCCCATTGCCTGGCGTCAGGTCTTCCTTAGGAGGATGTGCTGTCTTTTGTTAAAGGAAGCAAAGTACAGAAAGCCGTCACTGAGAGGATGCTCTCTGAGCTTTGAAGGCAGTGCAGCCTCTTCTGGCCGGGCTTAAGGGGTTTGGCTGCATTGCTGAGGGTGGGCAGCACAGCTGTACCTGCAGGGCTTTGCCCCTGGCATGTGCACCGTCCCTTGCCTAACACACTGACCCCTGTTCTCTCTGTGGTTTTTATTTTGAGTCGAGCGGTGAACCAAAGGCAGGACCTGCCAGCAGCTGTAGTCCCACACTAAATCACTGATTAACCGCAGCCGCCCGGCGGATGGGTTGTTTATTAAATGAGTCATGGCTAATTGTGATGACAGCTGTGTGGGGTCCCGGCCTGGCGTGGGCTCTGGGGCCGTGAGCTCTCATGGGATCAGGGCTGTGAGCCCCAGCCCTCACCGTGCTGCTGCCAGAAAGGGCTCCTGCGCTGGTGTTCCGGCCCTGCATGGGTGCAGCGTGGATCAGGACCAGCTTTGAAGTGAGATTATTTGCAACGGGTGTGTTTGGGTCTCCGTGCCAGGACGATTGCTGCTGAGATGTTCCAAGAAGTCCCTCGTGGGCTCTCCTGATGCTGCTCTACTCACGCGGTCCTGGGCCCGGCCCCGGGTGGAGGAAGGGCTGCGGGTGCTGGGAGCTGCAGGGCAGCCTCGTGCTGCTCCAATGGCCCACAGGGCAGCACTGCTGGTGGGATCAGCTGGAATGGCTCTCCGGCCTCTTTCTGCTCCACAGCTGCAGGGCAGCGCTGAAGCACCTGAGCCTGTGGCTGTTGGAGGGGCTGTCTGTGCAGGACTTGTGCCCCAGTGATTGTTAATGGTAACTGGCAGATAGGTTGGGAAGCAGATGCTTTTTTTTTTTTTTTTTTTTTGAGAAGCTGGAAGAAACATGTCAGCGAGGGAGCAGCTGATGGTTTCCAGTCTTTGTAGTTGTCAGCGAGCACTGTGAGACCAGCAAGCGACAGGCTGGGTGTGGGTGTTGCTTATTGGGAAAAATTTCAGGTTGGATATTAGGAACAAATTATTATCCAGAGAGCAGTCAGCACTGGCACAGCAGCCCAGGGAGTAGGGAGGCACTGCCCCAAAGTGCTCCAGAGCTGCGGGGATGTGGCACTGGGGGACACGATCTGTGGGCATGGTGCTGGGGTTGGACTTACGGATCTGAGAGGTCTTTTCCAACCTTCGTGGTTCTGCGGTTGGTGTAGCCAGATGAGGGATGCTTGTGTTGGGATGAGCAGTGTTCCTCGTGGAGAAGCAGCAGGGTGAGGGCAGTTGGTGTAGAATTAGCCCCTGCACTGCCAGGACTCTCCCGTGGGGCTGTGCTGGGGCTGCTTGGCCCCATCCAGCTGACTGTCTGCTCCCTGTGGCGGGGAAGGAAGGGGCAGGCGATGCGGTTCCTGTTGTCCAAGTGAGCATTAAATATAGATTATTAAGCAATTTTCTTCAGAGGAAGTGTAGCAACGCCACTGCGAGCATGCACAGTGTTTTGGGCAGGGTGAGCACTGACCCTGCTGTGCTGCGTGCAGCCGGCCCCAAACTGTCCCCATGCTTCTGCCCTGTGCGGCACCCGGTGCTGCCCTGCAGGAGCTCTGCCTGCTGCCTCCATCTGCCTCCATGTGCCGCAGGGCCGGGATGGGGTTTTCCTTGTGCTGGAGGTGGAGTTGTGAAATCAGTTTCTACGTTCTATAAATTCCCTTCTGCAGTATTTCCACATGTCTTGGGGAGGGCTTTGTGTTTAGGAAACAGGCACGCCAGTCCCCACGTGGTAGCAGAAGCCGCTTCCCAGAAGGATGATGTGGACGATTCGTCAGGATGGTGGGGGTGAGGAGGTGGCACTGGGGACAGCAGAGATGAATGGGGGGCAGCACGGGGGACCCCCAGGCTGGAGGGCTGCTGCCCGCTGTGCTTTTGGCCTCTGTGAGCTTTGGAAGGAGCTCTGCAGGCAGAGACGAGCTGAGCTGTTCACGACTTGCCCTTGGCAGCTGTGCCTCTGAGGATGCTTGCAGCCTTGCTGGCGGGACCTGGGCACACAGGGCTTGGTGCAGCTCACAGGGCTGCTGGGAATGATGGACGTGGCTGGGGATCCCTGCTGAGGTCCTGGCTGGGGCCACGTGCCCCACACATAGCTTCTGGATACCCACAGGCTCTTCCCTGTCACTTGGAGCTCGCTGTAGCCTGCCATTGGGATGAGGCTGCTGCAGCCCTGCCAGCCTGCCCATGGCCCTGTCTTCTGCACTGCATCAGCAGGGTCACCGCCATCTCCTTCCTTACCGCCCGTCCCCAGCTGCCTGCAGCTTTCTCCCATTCTGGCACCCTGTGTGAGCTGTAACCCTTCTCCAGGAAGGGCAGAGTTCTCAGGGAGTGGAGCGCTACTGTAGCTGTTCCCGTAAATGTTTTAGCTGGTAACCCTATATTGCAGTAACAAGCCAATACATCACTTTTTAAAGGGCATTTTATTTGGATTGCTTGTTGCCATAGTTATGCAGCTGGACCTCCAGCACGCAGTGCCTGTGCCTGCTTCCTGTCAAGTTGGCTTTGCTAAGGAATTGCTGTGCTGCCATCAGCACAGCCTGTCCTGAACACCCGGGATGGGGATGGAGAAAGGAGAGGAACCCGCAGCAGATGAGGGAGGGCGGGGGCAGGAGCTGTCCTTCGCCAGAGCAGGGAGAGGACAGACAGATGGAGAACTCTGGTGATTGTGGTTCTGCCATCGTTTTAGCACGGTGTGTAGCTGACTGCACTGACCCATACTGGCAGCCCAGGCCCAGCTAAGGCAGTGCAGAGGGGTTAGGATGAGCTCCAGGTGACTCAGCAGTGTGCATTGCCTTTGCTGTTCACAACTGCTCTTGTTCTCAAGTGAATGTTGCACTTGCTTTCTGATTGCTTCTGTTGTGCCACAAAGAAGCCTTAATGGAGAGCGGAGTCCTGCTGTGGTGCTGGATTTCATTGCCTTGTTCTGCCTGATGGCATACGAAAAACACTGCATGGAAGCATGGGTGCCTGCCGCTTCTGGGGTCTTTGAACAAGCTGTGTTTTGGCAGCTGGGGTTTACTTAGAAGTGCTGATGTGAGGAGCAGAGAGTACAGCTGAGCGCCCTGCCCCACACTGCAGGGGGTGTTTGTGGGCACAAGGAAGGCTCAAGTGCTGAGCAGCAATGGAGCCGTGTGCCAGCATCTTCTGTGGGGACCTGCTGGCAGAATTTGGGTTTGGTGAAGCTGTGGCTGGGCTGCCAGGGGTGTCCCTGCGGGTGCTGGGCCGGTGGGGAATGGCCATGGCAGGCCCAGCCCCCAGCGGTGCCTGGACTCCCGGCCAGCTGCGCTGCTCGGCCTGTGGAGTTTTTCTGCCTTTGTGGTGGTTTTACCTCATTTTTTGGTCAACTGACAAAGCCAGACAGAGAAGTTGGAGGCAGAACGTGTGCAGCCCAGGTTTGACTCATGTGCGTGGGGAGCTGCGGGATTTTGCTCACACAGGAGGGAGGGCAGAAGTTTCTCTCCAGTTTTCGCAGGATTTTGTTTGCTTTCATGCCTGGGGAGAAAACAGGTCTGAGTCAACCATTCCCTCCCAGCCCGCTGCTGCAGTGCTCGTGCTCCTTACACAGGAGGAGTTTTCCCCAGAATTCTGATGGCCAGTGGGATGTGAGGTGTGCCAGTGGGGTCTGGGCCCCTGGGTGCTGCCCAGCTCTATTTCTGACCAAGCTCACTGCTGTTTTTAGCAGCCGCTGCACGGCGGTGCCTTGGTTGTGTCACTCAGTGGGCGGCTGGGAGTGACTTTCCTTTATCACTGCAGCACTGGGGGTTATCTCCTCTCTTGGCTTCTCCCATGCCTATTTATAAGTGCTGCAGACCAGTGCAAAAACGTCTTGGGTTTGGGCTGCCCTGCCCAGCCTGCAGTGAGAGGACAGCAGCCTTGGTCAGGGTGCCTGCAGCCCAAGTGTGGCCGGGGTCAGTGTGGAGCCAGTGGAGAGGAAATGGCTCCTTGAGTCATTAGCGTCATCTCCTCGTTAACATCCTCCTCCTTACCATACCAGAGGAGCAGGAGGCTGTTCTGAGCCAGGCTGAAGCCTCTGAGCCTCCCTGGGGCAAAGCTGGGCGCTGTGCTGGGGGTGCTGCTGCACATCCTAGGCTGTGCAGGTGCTCCCCTCTGACTTTGTGGTGTCAGCATCCGATCCAGAGGGCTGGGGGCAAACCTAGCACCCCCAGTCACTCTTCAAGTACCCCCAACCACTGCACCCTGCTGTCCATTCCTCGTTCCTCTGTGGTCCTGCTGCATTAGGAGCACATTGTGCAGGGTGCAGCTTTGCTCCTGGGCTGAGTTGCAGGCAGGATTAGCTCTGGGGATAGAAGCGGGTGCTGGGAGAGCAGCTTTAGTGCTTGGAGAAAGCTTTCAGCTCCCTCATCCCACCACAAAAGCAGAATGCTTGAATTCTTCCACAGCTCTCGTTTGGTGTTCAGTGCCTGGGAGGAGCAGTCTTTGTGTGAACGCACATTTTCGTTATCTGCCAGAAAGAGAAAAGCTCCCTGGATGTTGAGAACACTGAATGAAATGCACGGGGAATTTAGCGTGGTCAGAGTCCCTGTGCTGCTTCAGAACAAGTTCCTGTCAGGCCTGTAGCTTTGTGGTTCCTCGGGATGTGTGTGCAGGGTCATGGGGCCGGTTCGAAAAGCCAAGCCTGGATCCGCTCAGGTCGTCTCGAGTAATAACTTAATAGGATTCAGCTCTTGGAGAGAGTCTGTGACTTGTAAAGCAGTCATTCTCTGCATTAGTGCCTGTAAACAGCCGTGCTGCGGCAGGGCTCGCTCTTTGGGGCAGTGCAGAGCCTCACTTCTGGTGCCTGCCCTGCTTGGAGGGCCCTTGGGTGTAACCCTCCCAGGGGGGCCGGTGGGACCCTGTGCCAGTTCCCATGCTGACGTCTGCATTTCCCCTCTCACAGATCTGTCATCAGCCAAGCGCAAGTTTGCGGATTCCCTCAATGAATTTAAGTTCCGCTGCATCGGCGATGCTGAAACAGACGATGAGATCTGCATAGGTGAGAGCTGATGGTGGGTTGGTGGGAGCTCCGATTGTGCTGCCAACCCCAAGCAGAGCAGTGCGTGCACAGGGACAAACACGGACATGGGGGGGCCCAGAGGTTCACCAGAGCCATTCCCTGCTCTCTGGAAGCAGTGCATTTCTCCTTGTTCATCAACTTCAGAGCCTTCGCTAGGAGAGCAGTTGTAGCTTCTCACCTGAAGTCTACCTCTACCAGATAAGAAAGGAGGAAGACTGCCCATATCTGAAACCATCTAGATTATTATTTGCCCTTTCACGTGTGAGGGCAAGGCTCTGGAGATGTAGGCACTGCCAGTGGCTGTGGTCTGCAGGAGGGGAGCACAGCCTGGCTGCATGCCTGCAGGAGGTCCAGGCAGCCACTGCAGGGCTGTGGGTGAGCGCTCTGTGAGGGTCTGGCAGGACTGCGCCCAGCATCTCCCAGTGCCAGGGAGCAGCTTCACCTGCTTTGTTCAGTGTTACCCTGTTTCTGCCTGGACTGGACTTTTAGAGTTCATTGTGCATGTATGTAGTCTGGAGCCAACAAAGCAAATGAGCTTTAGTCCTGATTTTCTTGCTGATTTGTGCTGGTCTCTCGGCCAAAATAGCTTTCTCATCCAAGTGAGGCTCTGTCTCAAGTGCATACACCGTGCCTGCTGCATTCGAGTGTTATTTCCCTGGCCATTTGGGACAGGCCCCTTGCTGCTTGATGCCCACAGCAGCCAGCCTGCCATAGGAGCTGCTGGGCAGCAGGAGCCAGCCTGAGCAGCAACGAGTGCTAGAAATGTGATGCTATGGCTACTTCGATGTTCAGAATTAAAAAAGAAAATGCTGTTAAATTCTGAAGCTTTCCATGTGTCCCTTACAGCCAAGTCTCTGCAGGAGTTTGCTACAGTGCTGCGGAACCTAGAAGATGAGCGGATGCGGATGGTATGGCCCTGGGAGTGGGGAGCCTGGGGATGGAGAGCGGGTCTGGCAGCAGCATTTCAGCTCCTTTCTGACCCCTAATCTTATGTGCAGCTGGAGGAGGGTGAAGAGTGTGGGTTCCAGTGGGTGGTGATGGCAGTTTGTAGGGAGGGATCCTTGGTACAGCAGCCCCAGTGCTGGTGTGTCTGCAGGGACTGGGCGGAGAGAGGTGGTCAGCAGCACAGCTCTCAGCTCTGAGTGGGACACAGAGTGCCCACATGCTGCCCAGCTGGGGACCACAGGGTGACTCTGTGTCCAACAGATTGAGAACGCCAGCGAGGTGCTGATCACACCGCTGGAGAAGTTCCGCAAGGAGCAGATTGGTGCTGCTAAGGTAGGTGGCTTTGGCCTCGCATCACTGTTGGGTCTGTGAGCCTCTGCATGGCTTGGGGCAGAGCTCAGAGCTGCTTGGTGCTGTCTGGGATCTGGTATGCAACAGGGACGGGCTCTGCTGGCCCCGGGTGTGGGAGGGAGACGAGGACGATCCAGCTTACATAAAGCGCCTTGGTGTTTCCTGGTTCACCCTCAAGCAAGTAATGCTCCAACATGAGCTGTTGACCAACAGTTAGATTTTTTCTTCCTCCAAACCAGAATTAACGTTTTGCAAGGTGAATCCTCAGTCTTTGAATTCTCAGTCACCTGAAACCTTTCAGTTCTGCGCTCGCTGGGCCCCAGTGCATTGGAGATCTGGGCACTGTCTGGCAGGGCGAACCCGGGAACACACCCATGTGTCCCAGGCTGCTGTGGGACAGCCTGTCCCTGCCCGCCTTTCTTTCCTGCCTTTGTTCTGGAATTCGAAGCACTGCCCGCGGCTCTGCTGTTGTTATAACAACCTGCTGCTGACAGCAAGGAGCACGTGCCAGCCAGCTGGGCTGTTTGCATTGCAGTGGTGTGTCCTGTCCCAAGGAGCTCTGGTTTGACTTGTGCAGCCAGAGGAGAAAAACCTCCAGGGGGATCCTACAGAAGCACCAGCTACTGATGTACTGGGTTCTGTCGGTACACGGGGCAGGGCCTTGCTGCCTTTGAGGCACTGGTTGGGTGTCCCCTGGCTGGGCAATCTGGGAGTGCAGCTCTGCACAGCGCTGCTTTTAGTCCAGAAGTCAGCCCAGCTGTTCCCTCTGTGCCCTGGTGCTGGTGTGTTTGGGGTTGCAGTGTTCTGGATGGCTGTCTGCAAGAGCTGAGAGCTCTGCACGTTGCAAAGGGCTGCTGTTCTGCCCCACAGAGGGCTGTGGGCTGGGTGCTGCTGCCGGTCCCTCTGCAGCACCTCGTGGCTGCCAGTCCAGCATCCATCAGTGCCTTGGAGCTGAGCGCGGCTGGGTAATGAGAAGCAGATGAGGGAGCTGCTCCCTGCTGCTGCCTCCCTTCACTGTCCAACTTGGGCTCTTCAAAGCGTGTCTGCTCTGGGTGTGGCTTTAGGGCTGCTATCAGTTTTTGGAACTAATTTTAAACAAAGCCAGCTGCGTGGCCTTGCACGGACATCTTTGAGCAGAGGGTTAAGGGCAGGAAGCTGAATGCTGGGCTGGGGGCTGCTGCCTGTGCCCTGGGTGGGTCCCACGGGCAGTGTCCTCAGCATGCTGCTGGGTCTCCTCGGCTGTTGTGGTGCTGTCGGATCCAGGCTCACACTATTTGTTCTGTTCTGCAGGATGCCAAGAAGAAATATGACAAGGAGACTGAGAAGTACTGCGGTGTCCTAGAAAAGCACTTAAACTTGTCTTCCAAGAAGAAAGAATCCCAGCTCCAGGAGGTGAGAGCAACCTCAAATTTTCAGTGTCTAGCAGTAACTGCACAGAATATTTTCTGCATCTTCTAGTGTTGGTTTTCTTGGCTATAAACTACTTTTTTTCCTGCGCTGACTGTGGCAGGTTTTTCCCTCTTCCTTTAATCAAAGGGGACAGAGCTGTTTTGGTGAGTAAGTCAGAGAGATCCCAAAATGGATAGCAATCAAAAAGGATAGAGAGCTTGTAATTAAAGAGTGTAGCAGTAGGGGAACTGGTTCTGCTGCAGGCTTCCCATGTGCCATAACAAATCATGTATGTTTTTATTCTCCTTCTCTAGAAGTGGCTGCATTGGCTTTGAGCTTCGTGGGAAGAGTGATCAGGCTTAGTGCTTCTAAACTGCTTTAAGAGCCTGTTACTTGGGACGTAGTTTGCTGCTGTGCCAAATGCTCTTACTGGATGAGAACTCTGCGTTTGCAATCACTTCTTCCATGTCTGGAATTCCTGAGCTGCCCAGGGCTGGGGCAGGTCCCGCACTTCTGGGCAGAGTGCTGGCATGTCACCGAGGGGTTGGTGGGAACAGTGGTGATCTCTGCACTGGGGCAGCTCAGGTGTTGGTGGCCCAACTGTGTGCGGATCCCATCTGTTTCAAGAGAGCAGATTGGTATGGCTGTGGCACAGAGTCATCTTCCACCAAATCAGGGCTGGAGAGGGGTCTGCAACTGGGCTGACGTGCCTGGCTGTCCTGGCAGGGTTGTTCTGGGTCTGTGAGCACTTTGCTTCGTGGCAGCATCCCTACATCCCAGCAGGTGCAGAGCTCCACTCTTGTGGCTCTTCAGTAACCTTTTAAACTCATATTTTGGTTCATGTTTAAAATTCTATGGCGAGATACTGGAGTGGAAGGATTTCTTTGTGGAGAAGGAGCCACCTGTGGCTGCGGCAGTGTTTTACAGAACTGTGGTGTCACGTCCTGCCCAGGGCATGGGAGCAATACAGGAGCCAGGGCAGCTAAGTGTGGGCTGTTGGTGTGCTGTACCACGCAGATGCTGTGTGTGGTGCTGTGCCATGCGGGATGCTGGCTGCATGTGCTGTGCCGTGCAACACGGGCTGCTGGTGTGTTTAGCAGTGCTGGATGCTGGTGCCATCTGCTGGCATCTTCCACCCCACACTTTGACTTTTGCTACAAAAGCTGGAACCAGCTGCTGCTGCTCCTGGGTTCAAGAGTTGGGGTCTTTCTCCCCTGAGACATTACAAAAAGCAGTTATGGCAGATGTGCACAGGAAGGTTGCTGATGAAATGGTAACGCTTTAGGAAAACCAACTCCTGCTAATTATTAGCAGCCTGAAGTCTTAGACACCCTGACAGCCAGACAGGAGAGTTTGTGTCAGGGCAGTTTGGTGTTTTATGTTTCCTAATCTCTTCCTGCTGTCCACATCTGGAAGGTGGTGGTGGCCACATGCGTGACTGCTGCAGCAAAGCAAGAAGAGAAGGAAACCATGGGAAGTCTCTGCTGCTTTGGCTACTGACCAATTAAATAACACCCTGAGTCTAATCGGTTGTTTAACTCCTGGCAAAGTTCTTTTGTTGCATCATATTTAGTGCTCAGTTTGCTGTAAACTCGCCTCTTCACCACAGACACCCAGCACAAGTGCTGCAGGCCAGTCTTGGAGAAAATGTTCTGTTCTATGGCTCTGTCCTATGGAAAACCAGGAGTGAGCTGGGGAAGGAGGCAGGGGATGCCTGTGTTCCTTACCCTGCTGCCAGTGCAGCGGCTCTGCTCCAGCACACAGTGAGGCCCTTCTGTTGGGGAATATCCCAATTTCTGCTCCCTTGTCCTTTATCTTCCAAGCAGAGGGCACGTGCTGTCCCCTGGCCTGGCACAGGAGCAGCCCTCACTGGTGGCATGGTGGGATGTGTGTGTCACTGCCTGGAGCCCGTGGTGCTGCTGGCAGCCTCTCGATGCACTGCTTTCCAGAAAGTGCAGAATTGCCTTTTATTGTCAAGTATGCAGCAACTTCTCCTTTCTCTCACTTTTAATTCGTGCTCTTCTACCCAGCTGTCAAGGAGGTGTGAACGTGAGTCATCAAAAACACTTTTTTTCAGCTGAAGAAGGAGCCTGTTCATGTGAATCAGGTTTCTATTTAATCACTGTGCCATCTGTCCAGCCCCAGACTGATGTCTGAAGCTGAGTTAGCATCCCACATGGACGCACTCCCGTCAGCCCCTGCTGTCCCCGTGCCATGGGGCTGGCTGCTCCCAGCCACGCTGACCTCGTGTTTCCTCTTTCATCTCCTGGTGCCTGCAGGCAGACAGCCAGGTGGACCTGGTTCGGCAGCATTTCTACGAGGTCTCCCTGGAGTATGTCTTCAAGGTGCAAGAGGTCCAGGAGAGGAAGATGTTTGAGTTTGTGGAGCCTGTAAGTGAACACCCAGCCCTTTTCATCCCACAAAACTGCATTCCTGTGGGATGTGTTACTGTGTCGATGGGGAGACAGGCTGGGGCACAGGGTGTCCCTACGTCCCTGTTACTATAGGACAGGTTTGGGGGCAGGGGCAGGAGATGTGCTTAGGAAAAGCCCTTGGTGTGGGGCTCAGCCCCCTATACACAAAGCATTTCTTTGTATGTACTGTGGGCATCTCTGTTGTGAGGGACAGGGCCGTGGGGCCTGCTGACAGCTGCAAAGGGAATGGGCTCAAGTGGGGGGAAAAAAATAGAATCTGGAGAGACTGTATCTTTTACAGGGGAAAAGAGTGCAGGATTGACAGAACGAGGAAAGAATTGAGTTTTCTAGGACCTGCCTTTTGCTCACTGCTAAGTCCTCTGCTGCTCCTCTAGGAATCATAGAACCTCTCGGGTTGCAAGGGACCCCAAGGATTGTCAAGTTCCAACCCTACTGCCACAGGCAGGGCTGCAGCCACTAGATAAGTACTGGATCAGGCTGCCCAGGACCGCATCCAACCTGGTTTTTCTCATCTCCAGGGTTGGGGCATCCACAGCCTCTCTGGACCGCCTGTGCCAGCACCTCACCACTCTCTCTGTAAAGAACTTTCCCCTGACATCTAATCTAAATATCCCTTCCTTTAGTTTAAAACCCTTCTCCCCTGACCTATTATTATCTACCCGTGAAAAATACACGGTAGAGTCAAAACCTCCTCTGCTGTTTGCAAGGAGTCATTCCTTCTGAGTGAAGAATAGCTCTGAGTCCAGAGAAGCATGACCAGGCTGTGACTGCCTGGCTTGGTGGCACATCTCAGCTCCCAGTGCAGTTCAGAGTGATGTGGTGCAGAGGGGCAGAGGGGGGGGGATTTGGATATCAGTTGGGTCATTGGGGTTGATTGAAGCAGGAGGACAAACTGGGCTGGAAGAGAGAGCCGCACTGACAGTCTTGATTCATTTTGCCCCAACGCAGCTGCTGGCCTTTCTGCAGGGACTTTTCACCTTCTACCACCACGGCTACGAGCTTGCAAAGGACTTCAGTGACTTCAAGACAGAGCTGACCATCAGCATCCAGAATGTAAGTGTTTGTGTTGCTGTGCCTGTCTGGCAGAGAAAACTCGCACAGACTTTGGTAGGCTTTAATTGAGATGGTTTCTCTTTTTGTGTGTGCGTGCCCTCAAGCAAAGGGCTTGACTGTAATTGAAGCAAATTCTTCATTATAAATAACACTGTGCCACAGTCTGAGTGGCAGTTCTTCTGCACAGTGTCTCAGCCTTCCCATGGGTGCTGCAGGGTGTGTTCCTGTTTTGATTTGCAGACGAGGAATCGCTTTGAAGGAACGAGGTCGGAGGTTGAATCGCTGATGAAGAAGATGAAGGAGAATCCTCATGAGCACAAAAACATCAGTCCTTATACCATGGAGGGGTATCTCTACGTCCAGGAGAAACGTAGGTGCTCAGGGCAATGCGGTGTGTGGGTGCTGGAGGACACTGTTGGGACACAAAGGCAAATTTGTCAGAATGCAGAATGTGGGAGGGCACTGGCCCTGCGGTGGGCTGTTGTGGCATGGATCCGTGGCAGTGCTTGGCAGGAGTCTGCTTCCTCTTTCCCCTGAACGAAAAGGGGTAGCAAAGCTTGTGCCACCTGTAAAGTACAACAAGAATCATGGATAGAGAAACGTGTCGTGTTAAATGATGGTTAAACTTACAGGTTAATAATGGGTGTACATTGAAACTTTACTGGTTCTGGGGATAAAAGCTGCATTTGCTTTGCAGGTCACTTTGGGACCTCCTGGGTGAAGCATTACTGCACGTACCAGCGGGAATCCAAGCGGATAACAATGGTGCCATTCGACCAGAAATCTGGAGGAAAAGGGGTGAGTGTCACTGCAGGGCTGGAGGGCCTGGGCAGAGCTACAGGCTGCTGGGGCTGAGCCAACCTCAGCAGTGTGACACCGACACCAGCAGGTGGCTCACCTTCACTTCAGGCTGAGTGGGTGCCACATGGGGAATGAACTCTGCATCTTGCTCAAAAAAACAACTTCAGCAGATGTTTGGAAGCTGTCAGCTGCCCTGGCACCACTGCTGGTTTCCCGATTGTTTGGAGCCCCTCAGACACAGCTCTATTTCATGCTCCACTCTCTGTTCCGGTGTCTACATGCAGCTATTTGTAAGGACAAGATTACAGCAGCTGTCTCTAGTTACAGACTGGCCTTTTTCCTCTTGTCTTAGATCTGTCTATTTGTGAAAGGAGAAAGCTTTATAAACGGAAGCCTGTGTGGCTGCATGCTGGTCCTGCTCAGGTTGTCCCGACCACGAGGGATGTGCAGCACGCTGAGCAGCTTGTCTGTGTGCTGGGTGCCCTGCCAACCGGTGCAGTGTAAAGAGAGGGGGTCACCCATGGCTCTGCCTGCTCTTGGCCTCTCGAGCGCTCCTGGGGCTGCAGCTGGCATCAGATGGTGGTTCCAAAGCAGGGCAGTTCCTGAGTATGGAGTGGTGAGCCAGGCTGATGAGCTGCAGGGTGCAGGCAGCCCCCCCAGGAACAGCCCTGCAGAGACCGTTCAGATCTGTCTTCCTGGGTCCCTGCTGTGGCCCTAAATAGGTTTCCTGGAAAATGATGATGTCAGGGAACAGGGTGGTCAGCCAAGGTGTCAGCTGGAACAGCACAGAGTGCACAGAAAAGTGGCTGTCTCCAGGAACTCGCTCAGAATTTGCCTTGTATTGAGTCATCAGGGGATTTTAAAAACTGCAGGAGAATTTTGTGTGCTGGTGGAGTCTGGGCAGGGGTTTCCTCCAGCAGAGGACAGCAGTGTGCACAGATCCTGCCTGACCACTGCTCGTCATGGGGAAATCCAGTAGTACAGCTTGGATGCAGATGCCTGGATGGGAGAATGCTTTTGTCATTGCTTTGTCAAATAATAAACATCTTAAGGCATACTTGCTCCTGTTAAGAGTTTGTGTGTGAAGAATGCTGCCAAATATGCAGCCAGTGCCAGAGTGAAAATTGACAGCCAAGGTTATGATGCATTGTTCAGCAATGGAAAATAAAACTTTGCCCAAAAATTGTGGCCCAGCACTCCCTGCCTGCCTGAAACATGGGTTGTACGATACTCAGTGCGTAAATGTAATCGTCTGCATTCAGAAAGGATGGTTTCTTCCTTTTGGCCTAAGCATTCTGGATATATGTTAATGCATTTCTGGCAGGTAACGAGTGGCTGATGTTGCCAAAGAGCCTCTCTGGTTTGAATGCACTGGTTGGGGCCTGGGGGAAGGCATGTATGGAGGGATTGTTCTCCTTATCTGTGATTTTGTCTCTTCTCAGGGAGAGGATGAAGCTGTTATCCTGAAATCTTGCACACGACGGAAAACCGACTCCATTGAGAAGAGGTTCTGCTTTGATGTGGAAGCCGTGGATCGGTGAGTGCTGGAGCAGGTGGCTTTCCTGGCTGCTGCTCGGGTGGATTTGGTGTTTGCCTTCTGCTCCAGCCACACCGCCTGTGGCTGGGAAGCCTTAGTCCATGGGAACACGCTTCCCCTGCTGTTCCTAGCCAGGTGCTTGCAGGGTGTTGAGTCAGTGCTTCGTTTTACCGAGTTTACTTTAGGCTCTCAGAACTTAATGGTGTTGTAGCATTTTTGCAGACTCTGGGCATGTAAGGTAAATGGTCACAAGCATGGCAAAGTCGCTGCATGTGTTTTGGGATGCCTCTTACCTGCATGAGTTATGTGCTAGAAGAACTTCTGCTCTTGTGATGCTCTGCTGTAGATGTCGATGATGGAAATCCAGCTTGCATCTTTGGGCACTCTAAATTCACATATTTTTCCCTGCAATTATAAAATGCTTCCTGGCCTGATTTTTCCTTTGAGCAGCTGAACCAGACATACGTCTGGATTCAGTCTGTAGCACTAGGAACGAGAGCCTTGTCACTGTGTTGAACTAGTATCACACATGTGCTGTGTACAAACAGGAGAACCAGGCTGAGCTGCTGTTCTGAGCAGCCTTTGTTGGTCACTGCCTCGTGTTTTCCTCTCTGCAGGAAGTTTACATGCTTTACAAAAAGCCCTTTGCTGGCTGTAGTGTAAATGCAAGGAGGTCTCCTCCATAAAAACTCAGGTTCAGCAAAACTCAAGGTGCTGGTGCTGCTGGCTGCATTTCCCGGGCATCTGTCCGATTCATCCATGCCTGCCCAGCCCTTCGTGGTGGGGACACTGAGGAGCAGACGGGATTGGAATGGTCCTGTGGCTGCTGCTCGCTCTCTGTGGCTCTGCTTTCCTCCAGAAGGCTGCAGGATTTCTGCTGACGTTGGCATTTTTTTCCTCTGCCCTAAGGGGAAGTGTTGTTTCTTTTTTTTTTTTTTTTTTAAATGTGAAAATCAAAATAAACCCGGGAGGAGGAGAAGCCAGCCACCACAATAGCTTTCTTCTGTAGTGCTTTCAGAGCCAGCCGAGCCTCCCCTTGATGTCTGCAGCCTGCTGGGCACAGGATCAAGAGCTGCTCCAGAAATATGCCTGCTAAATGTAAATAATGGCAGGGGAGTGGCAACGGGGAAACCTGTGAAATTGCTCGTTTCACGTCCACGTTCCCGATTCCCTGCCTGAGAGGGCTGTGAGAGCAGAAAGCGCGGACTGACGGGCTGCTTTTCCCCAGCAGACGGGCAGCTCTGCGTATTTTTGGTATCAACATTTGTCCTGAGTGCTCCTAAGTAACAGCACCTTCTGAAACGGGTGAGCTGAGAGGAAGAGGAGGCAGAACTTTCTGCCAGTGTCCACCCCATCTCTGACCCACTCTGGAGCTGTGCCTCCAGGGCTGAGGTGTGGCTGTGGGCTTTGCTGGAGATCCCCCACTCCTGGCTGGCACTCCCCGTTGGCCTCCCATGGGAAGCAGCATGTCGAGGAATGGTTTTCATGCCAGCCCAGGACTGCGGGGGTTTGGCAGAATGTGGGTGCTGCCCCACAGCTGAGCTGTCAGGTGTGGGTGCTGCTAGGGACAGATGGGTGCTGTGGGGTGCTGGGCATGTGGTTTGTGCTGGTGGGGGTCACCAGGAGCTGGGATTGGATAAGGCTGCAGCTCCCCTCCTCACACAGACCCCAGCGATGGCATGGCTCTCACTAAGGGTGCTGCAGCACATCTGTGCCCACTTTGCAGCATGGTTTGTGCTTTGGACTCTTTGTCGTGGTCTGGTTGTGTTTTAGTTTTGGCCTATGGACCTTTTGTTTTGTGCGGTTGGTTTTTTTTGTCTCTGCTAATAAAGAAGTTAGAAACTTGATGTCTTGTTCTTCAGCTCCATGCAGGAAGTCTGGATGTGATTAAGGCAAACAGATCCCCGGGATGCTCCTCTGTGCCACATATGTGCTGTGTTTTGACTGTGAGCAGTTCTCCCTCTTTCTTTTCTGTATGCAACTTAAAACTTACACACCACGGGGACCACGTGAGTCCGTGCCCTGCCCAGACTCTCCATGGGGCTTGTTTAATTGATGCTAAGCCGGCTGGGCACAGAGCAGCTTATCCCTGCTTCGTTGTGTCTGGATGAGCCGCGGGCTCTGCAGCCACAGAGCAGTGCAGTGGGTCGGGGTGACACTGCTGTGTGCTGCTGGAGGCTGTGCTGCACCTGTCCGTGGGGCTGAGGCCAGCGTGCCAAATCCAGCACACACAGCCATGCACGCCTGTGAGCCCGAGCGCATCGCACCTTTCACTTCACTATTTTTATCTCCTGTTGCCGTGAATTTTGAGTAGCTTTTCAAACTGTTGATCCCAGTTTGGGAAGGTGCTTTAGGGCTCTGGGGGTGAAAGCAGGCTGTGGCTCAGCAGAGCCCTGCAGCCTGGAGGTGGCAGCCTTGGCTTTGCTTCCTTTGGTTGCACACAGGGGCACGGACCTGGGCTCTTGGTGTGCTGGGGTGGGCATGCAGCAGGGCTGGGGGCTCGGGCTGCTTTAAATAACGTCCAGAGAAGCTGTTGTGCGCTGGGGAGGATGTGATTTTTCTCCTCCAAGGATGATTTGACGCCCCTGAACTGAACGTCTTGAGCTTGGTCTGTTATTACAGCATTGCTTCCTCTTCCTATTGTTTGACAGGGAGTCCAAAATTCCCAATATTGAATATCTGAATCACAGAATCACAGAACTGTAGGGGTTGGAAGGGACCTCCAGAGATCAAGTCCAACCCCCCAGCCAACCCCCTAGGTTCCCTACACCAGGTCACAACATGTGATAGAGGCATTTTCTGGGGAGACTAAGAGCTCCCCAGCCCTGCCTTTGCTTTGCCAGTAGTTCTGGGGCTGTTAGGAGTGTTGTAGCTTGTAGCTGAGAAGACACTAAATACTATATATATATATATATATATATATATATATTTATATTTATATTTACTATATATTTATATACTTTGTTATACCAAAACAGACCTCAGAATGGGGTTCCAGCATCTGGTTGAAATATTCCCTCATGTGATGGACAGTGTGGTTTGCTGGTAATGCCCTTTTTTCAAACTAAACTAATTTGGAGTCTCTGTGCATTAAGTCAGTTTTATAAACAAGGTAAGCAGGGATGACAGCCAATGTCTTACCAAATAAGCCTCAGGAAGGGGAGGATCTTGTCTGGCTGATGACAAAGGCTTTGAAATTTAGGACAGTCTAGGTGGTTTCTCTGGGCCAGAAGCTAAGTGCCCCTAATAGCAATTGGCACTTATGGGAATAGGAGGTATTCAGTGTGTGGGGTTTTGGTCCCTTAGTGACTGATGGGAGCAGGAACTCTGCTGGTCCCGCTGTGCCCCGGAGCAGCTGGCATTGCTGCGTGCCCTTCGCTCACCGGCTGCTTTTGGTGCCATGCAGCCACGTGTGTTCCGTGGCTGGTGTCACATTTCCAGTGGCCTTTCAGACAAAGTAGTTCATAGGGAGCTGCTGGAGCTGCACAGCCCAGTCTGCACGGGGAGCTGCCCTCTGCGACTGATGGCAGAGCGCATCTGCAGCATCGAAGGGGACAGCTTGCGTTGTAATGAGCAGTGGGACCTGAACTGGGAGTCCCCTTATTCCCTGCCTTCCTCATCCCCTTCCACACCTCCTGTGCTTCTCTGCTCGTAGTGGGGCTGGAAGCTTCCTGGCCCTCCAGCCCTGTTATTAATCCATCTTTAGGCTTTCTCATTCGGCAGTTTAGATTGTCTCGATGAGATAAGCTGTTGCAGGAGTTGAAAGTTCTTATCTATTTCTATTGCTTTCATTATTTGTTTGTTTTTCTGGAAGGAGCAGCAGCTAGGGGACTTTCTCATTTTCTCTGCACGCTTAGTCATAGCTCTTTAAACCCAGGCTGTTTTTCACAAAAGCAGAGATATTGAGAAAATTCAAATT
Organism: Meleagris gallopavo; assembly: GCF_905368555.1. Taxonomy (NCBI): domain Eukaryota; kingdom Metazoa; phylum Chordata; class Aves; order Galliformes; family Phasianidae; genus Meleagris; species Meleagris gallopavo. The sequence continues at coordinate 16,876,049 of NC_139418.1, forward strand.
TCCTGTGTGGTCTCATACGGAAAAAATAGGTTTTAGATTGTGCCATATCAAAAATTTACTTTCTTGCAAAGTGCTTATCATGTTCCACTCTGGTCTCGTGCTCCTGCATCTTTTCAGTCCAGAAACTTTCCTTCCAATCACAACATTTCCCCATTGCATCGCAGAAGAAGGCAAAAGGCTCTTGGTGCTGGGAGGTAAATGCCTGCTGCAGCCCCCAGCACTGGGTTGGTAGGTTTGTTATCTTTGGGCCACAGAAGTCAGTGTTGATGTTTTCACTCTTGCTGCTGGGGTGAGCAATGCCACTGGGGCACAGGGGAGTCCTCTGCTGTGTGTGGCACATCAGGACCACAGATGTTTGTGTGTTAGGTGAGGGAGGAGGGATGGACATGGCAGGTTTATCTTCTGGGAGAGGAAGCCAGAGGAGGCCCTTCCCTGTCTCAGGCTCTACACTGGATAGCTGAGATACCCACAATCTGGCACACACACTTCTGGCAGCGGTTGATCTTTGAGGAAAGCCCTGACCGTGGGGCTGGCTGTGGGTGTGGGGCTGAGGACAGCTTTGTGCTGCTGGGGTGGGTGGGATGCTGGCCCCGCCATCCCAACCTGAGTGCGTGGCACCCCGTGGGCACGGTCCCAATGAATAATGGATGAGGCATAATGTGTGGGGTGCATTTAGAATGCGTCACAGCCAGGAAGATGGTTGTGCTCGGGAAAGTGGTGCAATGGATGCTCTGGCAAATGAGCACTGTGGGAGGAAATGCAGAGCTGTTTGCAATGTAAATGGATTTTTAATTCGGGTTTGCAGCCCCTCCCTGCACGCTGGTAAGTTTGGCTTTGAAGTGAAGCCCAAAGAGTTGTTATCGCTCAAAGGCAGAACAAACATTTTCACATTATCACTTCTGTCCTGTGCGCGGGGGAACCTGGCACGGGAGGTACCCGCGCTGTCTTTCTGGGACCTCGTCAATTCTCTTAGGGGCCAGTGTCAAGTTTACTCGAGTGAACAGTTTCAATGTGTTTGTGTTAATGTCTCACTGGAGACAGAGATCTCTATTTCCTTTGCCCTCCCTGGGTTGCTGGAGCTCCCCTGCCAGCCCGCCTGAGCTTGGGCTGAGCTGCCCACCACCTCCCTGTGCCAAGGGGGAGGGAGCTGCCCCCAGCCCATCTCCAGCCCCTTGGCCCCTCAGCCCTTCTCCTGCTGCCTGTCTCCCCCAGACCACGTTGTCTGCACAGCACTGAGCTTTGTTCCCTGTGCTGACAGCATTCGGTGCTGGATGTTGAGCGTTTTCTCTCTCAAATGGGGTGATGGTTAAGTGGTTTCCTCTTCCCTTCAAAATGAGTAAACTTCCAAACCACTAAGCTGGTGAGTATGGACTGACTCACCAATAGGATTAGCGGAGATCAAATACATTATGTCTGATTTACTTGGACCTGGATTTGTTGCAAGCCTGAGCATGCTGCTGCTGCTGCAAACCTGTGCTGAGCTGCCTTGCGCGTGCTGCGAGTGAGCCCTGGGGTTGGCTGGCGAGGGGTTATTTCTTTGTTCCTCGCCCTGAAGTACCGCAGAGCGATAGGAACGGGCCAAAACCACCACACCGAGCATCCCTGGTCACGCTGTCCTCTCTGACAGAGGATCACTCCTCAGAACTGAACAGCTTTTGTGCAGTGATCCTCTTCTGCTGGAACGCTTTTGGAAAGTGCAAGTTAGAAGTGAGCCCTCTTCCCAGGCCATGGGGGTTTCGCATTGAGTGGTCCTAAAGCAGGCAACTGCCGTGGCTCTCTGCCTCACCCCTGTGTGTTTCCTGCTGCAGGGCTGGGGCAGCTGTGTTTTGCTGGGTTGGGAGCTGCAGCATTACGCTCTCTCTGCTGCAATTCTTTCTGAGAATGAACCCTAAACCCCCCCAAGCATTGCTGCAGACAGCTCTGACAGCCACTCCTGCTCATGCTGGATCCATGCCTGCGTCTTCCCTGTTGCCAGGGCTTCTGCCCGCTCTCCTCCTGCAGAAATAGCAGCTGCACTGTGCTAATGCATCTGAAAATAGCCTGGAATGAAACAGACCAGGCCAACCGAACAGAAAAACTCATTGGATTTGCCACCTCAGCTGTGTCACTGAGCCCCTGCGGGTCCCGGGGTGCTGAGGGGCAACCTGTGTTCCATGGTGTGCTGCACCAGGAGCTGGAGGGTGCTCTGCTGTGCTCAGTCAGTCACGACTTTGGTGACAGAACAAGATAATTGAGCGTTAGCTCCTGGTGTGGGAAGGGCAGAGCAAGGTTGCTTGGAAGTGGTGGAGGTGGTGCTGGCCCTGAGGCGAGCGCCAGGCTGGTTTTGTTCCCTGGCCCCCCCTGCTTTGCGTGCCAGCACTTGGGCCTGTTCTTTCCCCTTCTCATTAAAGTAAATAAGCAGTCACGGAGTTGGTTTTAGCGTGTAGCTCGGGGGCTGTTGTGGGGGTAAGGGCAGGGGTCAGGGGCATGGCACGGTCACACTGATGTGAGCGTTTTGGGGACAAAGTGTTGAAGTTCCGGATGCAACAGAAGGTCCCCCCTGAGCTGGTGCTTGGGGTGGTGGGACATGGGGTGCGGGGACACAGGGGTGTCCTGCTTGCTCAGCTGCCTTCCGTGTCCATTACATGGATGTGCTTAGCCCAAAGGCAGGTGAGGCAGGTGCAGCGTCACAGAGTGCCAGTCATACCGTAAAACCACTGCAAATGTGTGTTGATTATTGGAGATGCCTTCTGCTCCTTTTTGGTCCTGGCTGGGACCTGCAGGGACTTCCCAGAGTGGTTAGGCTGGCATCAGCCACATCTTGCTGGGGCTTGGCGAGGAAGAAGATCGTCACCTTTCTCTCTCTGTCTTACACAAGAACTTAATCTGTGTCTTGTTTTCTGACCTGCAGTTTATTTATGGTATTCCCTTTCTCTCTGCAGGCCCGGTGTGATCACCATGCAGGCGCTTTCTGAGGAGGACCGAAGGCTTTGGATGGAGGCAATGGATGGCCGGGAGCCGGTGAGCAGAAACATTGGTGCAAAAGTATTGGAGAAGAGCGTGGAGAGCTCTTTGTAGCCTGGGGCAGCTCGCTGGCCACGAAGCAGGCAGCCACGCAGCGCCTGCCAGCCGGCGCGGGAGCTGCATTGTGGGCAGAGCATGCCTCTGCCAAGAGAATAGTTTAATCCTTTGGTTAAATATTTGAGGTAATACTGTATCTCCTGTGCTCCAATTGCTCGAAGGTGCGGTGGAAGGGAGGTGGATAGGCTTGGCCAGCACAAACACGCTGCTGTGCTGTGCTGAAAGGAAAACATGGCAAAAAGAGCAGTAGAAAAAAATATGCTGTAGATTTCCAGGGCTTTCTAAGTCCTGCAACTCGTCTGGCAACCGTTTCTGGGTCTTACGGAGAACTGCAGATCTTGTGTGAGTGGAGGAGTGGAGCCCATTCCCAGTACTCAGTGGTATTTCTTCTTGGTGCTCTGCTTGCTTCTGCTGTGCCAAAGCTGCACAGGCTGCCTTACTGCTGGGAGGGATTGTGGAGGCTTTTCAGAAAACTGAATTTTTTTATTTTGAACACATATGCAGACTTTAATGCTGAGTTTTCTGAGCTCTGCTCTGCTCTGACTGGGCTGTCCTGGATGAGTGCTGCAGTAGGCTCTGTGTGGGATGGAGTGGTCCCGTCCAGCAGTGGCAGTGCCCCATTGTAGAGCAGCCCATGGGTGCCAGGTGCAGCACAATGTGGGCCTCTGCCCTGGTGTGGTTGGGAGCATGCAGGATGTGAAAATAATCTTTGTAGGCAGCTGGAGCCACGACAGGACCATCCGTGTGTGTTTTTGAAGTAAATGTCTGCTACTGGGCTGGAGCTGGGATCTGGCAGCCAGAGTTGGGTCCACGTGGGGATCAGGGTAGCCCGGTCCAGCACAGCCCTGTGGCCTCAGACTGGTGCTGGTTTGAGCAGAGCCCTCCCCCTGCAATCCGCGGAAAGGTCTTTGTTTGTCAGAAAGCATTCTTTAAGGCCACGTGGATACGCACGGGGCTGAGCAGTGAGTGCTGGAAGGCACGTGCTGGGTGTAGTCGAGCAGCTTGCTTTTGAAGCACCTGCAGTGATTCATACACCTGGATGGCTGTGTGTGTCTGAGGTGCTGTGCTGTATCTCAGATGAAGCATTTCATTCAGGATTGCAGCTGGGCTTCAGCCTGGAATCGGGGATTCACTTGGCAGTTCAGGTGTGATGGGACTTTGGGGATTTCTGCTCCAAGCAGGTTAATGAAACCAGCCAAGGAGGCAGACTTACTGCCCTATGGGGCACCAGCTCTGCTGCTTGGCCACCCTCAGTAGGAGAGTTTCTCCTATACCCACTCTGAACATCTCCAGTTCCAGCATGTACCTCTTGTCTGCCATCCTGCCATGCTCAGCTCTGAGCCTGGCTCTGCCTTGTGATGCCTTGTTGGTGTGAGGGTCGCTCCCAGGTTCCCGCACTGCTGAATAAGCCCCTCTCCAAGCTGAGTGAAGCCCACTTCCTAACAGGGCATGTGCTGTGTGTAGCTTGGACCTACCACTGATGGTGATCACATCTTTCTGCCACTCCCTTGAGTCATGTTATGCTTCTGGGACAGAAATGCACATTTACACCTGCTTGCACACCATTTCCAAGAAGAGGAATTGTGAGAGATGCAAGCGCAGAGGACAGAAAAGAGACTGAGTATGCTTTGCCTGCCCAGGACAAGCCCTGCTATCTTTTTCTATCACCAACCTTGCTTGGCCTGCTCCTTTGGCTCTTGAGCCGAGTGGCTCTGTCCTGGGCAGCTGTGGTTGGAGGGCCCTCCTGTATGAGATTCACCAACCTCACCAGCGTGCAGGCTGTCTTGTTCCTTCTAGAATGAACTTCTGTCTTGAGTCTGTGTGACACCCAGATGCAGGATAATATTTTCTGTTTCTTTGCTAATGAAAAGTGTTGCTCATGATTTGAATCAAGGCTTATTCTCCTTCAGCCTGCTCACCTCCTTCCTCTGCCTCACCTCCAGTGTGAGATGTAGGTGATGGGACGTGAAACCCAGCCATTTGCAACTGGAGCTGCAGGAATACAGTCATCCAGTTACATTTTGACCTGCTGATGTTATCAGGATCTGGCATAATATCAGCCAGTGTGGTAGGGTAGGGTTGTAGAGGTATAGCCAAAGATTTTGAGCGTTTATGAAGCGCTACACATGCGAAAGGTTCTGTGAAGTAACAGATGCAGGATTGCCTGGATTAGCCTGTTCCAGGATCTGATCACATTAACTCATTCAAAAAACCCACAGGTCTTCATGCTGCCGCCTGTGGATTTCTGTTCTTCCCTGTTGTGCCCATCAGCTTGGGGTAGCTTGCTCATCCAGCACATCAAGGATTGTTGCTACTCATTGATGCAATACCTCCTGGCACTGAAGTGCTATGGGTGCTTAAACCTGGCCTTCCAGGTGTGGTGTGGGAGCCATGGGAACGAAGCCTGGATGGAAATGGGTCCAAGAAGCATTTTTCTGTGTGTGCTGACAGACAGGGTAGCTCCTTGTCCTCAGTTATCCCCCTCGATCTGTCAAGTGGATTTCTGATCTGTTTTGTTGAATTCTGAATTCTTGCCTTGCAACGTAAGGGTGTGGGGTGTTACCTACACTGCAGAGATTTCCTTGAGGGAGAGACAAGGATTTAATGTTTGGCATCTTAGAAGTATCTGTTCTCTTCTTTGACTGTAATTTTATAACCAAAAAAAAACCCTCGTGGAAAGAATGTCTCGTTTTCCTTTGGTTTGAATATTGAGTGTGGGAAAGATGGACGTGGTGGGGATGGTAATTCCGTGTGCAAATTCAGGCTAAGGAGAGATTAAAGTGCAGCGGAGTTTGTTTCTTAGTTTTAATTAAAAAACTAAAGCCAAATGTTGGATTGCATTGTAGGAAGATCTAAACATAGAATGTGGGCTACATTAGCTAAGACATTTGTCGCAACTTGAAAAGATTTATTATATCTCTCACAGTCCAAGCCGTCTCCAGATAGCAGTCGTCAGACTGTTAACTCTTACCACTTGCTATTAATTTGGTGCTGATTTTGGGTTTACTTCTGTGTTACGGAGGCTGGAAGTAGGAGAAAATGCTAACTGTGTAACTGAGCAATTGCATTCGTCTTTGTTAAGATACTCAGGGTGAGTTTCCTGTGTTTTTTTTCCCTCTGGTGATGCAGTTTGTAGTGCATACGGTGGAGGCTGGAGCGATTCTGAAAGCTGACTGGGGGCTGAGTCAGAAATAAAGCTGTGCTGGCTCATAGTGGTGGCTGTGGTAGGCTGTAGGATTAAGAGAGACGCAAATTAGGCTGTTTGCTTTCTGTCAAAGAACTGAACAAGATAAGCATTTTAGTAAGGTTATGGCTTCGCTTGCCAAGTGCAGCAGGCGTGCCAGCCAGAAGAGATGACGATGTCAGCGGTTCCTGCTGTTACCTTGCAAGCAGGTCGGTAGTCTTAGAAATCGTTCTCACATCAGTACCGATGGAATTGGGATAGTGGTGTTGGAAGCTTTTGGGTCGCAAAACCATTTCTTTGGGCAAACAAACTTAGCAGAGGATTAAGGGTATGAAAAGTGTTGAATGGTGTCCCAGCTGAGCTGTGCTAATACGTTGTCCGTAGCCTTAATTTGTGATGGAGAAGTTAGTGTTAAATGGCAAATGCAACATCCCGTGATCCTGTCAGAGGGAATAAGATTTGGATGAGAGCTGAGCAGCGCTGTTCTGGCACACACATCATGCTGCCCTTTGCTTGATTTGTTTTGTTTTGCTTTTCTTTTTTGTTCTTTGAGGCAGTGCAAGTCTATAAAAAAAATACAGCAAGCATTTTGTATAGGAGTTGGCTTTGTTTGCACTGTAAAGCTGAGGGCATCACTGGGGACGAACAGTCGGTTCTCTCTTGGGCCTCCTGCTCTCATGAGGAGGTGAGGAGTGCAGTGGAGGCACACCAGCAGTTTTTCCTTTCCTTCTCTGTTCCCCTTTCCTCCTCTTCAGTTCTTTGTAGGTTTGCAAAGGTGGTAACAAAGTACAAATCCCTGGTGGGCTTTGGGAGGCTGAAGGCTGGTTGCTGAGGTTGGTGGGTTTTGTTCCGGGCGACCCAGCAGTTGGATCCATCGCCCTGAAAGGGCCCTGCTCCTCTTGGCCCTGCTCCATCCCCCAGAAATAAATACGGTTTTTGCTCCCGTTCTGGAATGCTATTGCAGAGCATCACCTCTGTGAGGACCTGAAACCTCCTCTTGGTTCCCTGCATACCCAGGTTAAGTAGCATCTGCTGCTCCGTGTGAGGACACTGGGCTGCAGGGCCATCAAGCAGTGTGAAGCTGTCAGGTTTAGGGGGACAGGTCAAGTGACAGCTGCGGCGTTTTCTGCCTGCTGCTGGGACACCACCCTCGTGTTCCCAACCGGGAGCTGGGCCTGGCTGGAGCTGCAGTGCTGTTTGTTTCTCAGCACTGGGAACCTGTGATGTTCAGAAGTGGTTACTTCTGGGTTAATGAAAGACTAGATGGCAAGAGCCACAAAATGCTCTTAATAGAGACACTTGAAGTCTCTCAGGCCTTCCCTGGGTAATGAAGGTCATCGCTGTAGGTCATCACTTGGAGTTTATGCCATGCCAGTAGCTTATTAGCCCAATGAAATGAGATGCTTGTGAAGCCTGCATGTCTGAGCTGTGCGCCCACAAGCACCCGGAGCCTTGTCTCACGGGGCTGGACACTGCCAGGCGTTGCAGGGGGCTGCGGGCCCGTGCTCCGTGCAGGGCAAGCAGACATGGCTGTGGTCATGAAGAACCCGTTTCCCTTCCTGCAGCAGCCTGCAGGCGCTCCACCTCCTGGTGGCGACGGTGGCACAGAAGGCTGGCGGCTGGCGGCAGTGCGCCTTGCTCAGGGCTCAGTCTCACAGGCTCTCCCCACTCCTTGTGTTGCTCAGTGCCACGGATGTGGGGACTGCACAAAATGGAGCAGGGTGGCTGCTGGGGACGCCGTGCGGCTGCCTCTGCCTCCACTAGATGGCAAGCTGAGACCAGCCCGCTCGTGGCACTTGTGCCCTGGCGGTCTGAGGGCGGTGCTGTCCTGCTCGCCGTCGGAGCGGGGCACTTCGAGCTGCACGGGCCGGGGACAGTGATCACTTCCCAGTTTTTCCTCCAGTGCTTGGTGCAGCCTAAAACTAAAACCGCTTCCTTCTTGTGTTGTCCTTCCTCCGCTGCTTTCCCTGAAACAAGCGGTAATTTTGGGAGCAGGCAGTGTTTAAGTGAAGTAAGCCAAGTGTGGGTGGGTGAAGACCTCCAGAGCCTGCAGAACCTCTGGTTGCTTGCTCCCCCAGGCAATGGGGTCCTTCCCCTCCGGCCCTACAGAGCCCTCCAGCACCTGCAGGCCTGGCGTTGCCATGGTGACCATGGTCACCATCTCGCAGTCTGTAGGGATGTGGTCTAGTGCTGCCTGCGGGCTGAGGCCATGCTGGGGGCCTGTGGTGGTGTGCTGGGACCCTCCTTGGGGTCGGCCCGTGGCAGTGTTTGGTTTGGTTGAGTGGAAGCAACTGCAGTGAAGTGACCGGTACTGGGTAGCGAGGCAGCCGCGTTCCACCCCACTGGGGTTGTCCATGGTGTGTCTGCATAGGTTGAGGGAGGTAGGCTGTGGGCTCCAGAAGCTCCTACCCCATTGCAGCCCCTTGGCCGTGCCCCCTACCTTGCAGCAGCTCGGTGCACCGGGGCTCGTTTGCCAGTGCTGCTCTGGAGACATAACCGAGTGTTTTCATAGCAAACCCCAGCGCCCAGCCTCGCGTTCCTGCCCAACACACAGCACCTCTCCTCCCGCCTCCACCTCACGTATTGCTTCTGGAAATTCTTTCTGGAATTGTTTTTCATTTTCTTTGTCTAATTATACAAAATGGTAAGAGATTAATTTCCCAGTGGAAATGATGTCTTTTGAACTCAATCCAGCGCTTTCAGTCTTGGCATTCCTGTCGTTTTGGTTCATTCCAAAAATAAATTAACTTGAAGGACTTCTGTTGCAGCCTGGGGGGACGGTGGGGCACGGGGGGCACGGATTGCCACCCCCCTTGTGTTCCACTATAACCAACCGGAAGCTGCAAATCTGCTTTATCGCTTTAATTCATTTCATTTCCAGCCCCTCGGAGGTCACTTGCCTCTTCTGTATTGGTTTTTGTGCTGGGCTCATTAGCTCTGTGTCTGAGTGTTTCCAGCAAAGCTTGTAAAACCTCCTGCTCCCTGCGCTGAGGATGCGGTGTTTGCAGCGGCTGCAGCTGGCGGGCAGGGCTTGGGCTGATAAACATCAGCAGCGCTTTCATCCGAGCGTGATGGCCTTACATTGCGCCCCAGACAGTTACTGAGGGAAGTGCATTTTTGGAGGCGGTAGGAAAATCTTCATCCCGAGCATCGCTGAGTGCAGATGGTGGTGCTGAGCTGTTTCCTCTCTGCACACGGGCAAGGCGTCGGGAGCCATCACTGCATGTACCCGTTGGTGCTCCCAAGCATTTGCTCTGTGTTTGTCTGTTCTGCTTTTTCTATGCCGCTCTGACACAAATGTGTGACTATGGGCCTTCCAGAGAAACATGGTAATTTGTGTCTGTTTTATCTTGAGGTTTTTTGTGGCCTTCATCCTGTCTGGGTTTGTTTGCTTATGGCAAATTCTTTCTTTCTGTTCCACTTTCCATGACCTGGTTCGTTGCAGTCACTCCATTTCTCCATTCTGCGCTGAACAGAACATCCTTCCCCTCTCTGCCCCCTCTCAATCTCTAGGTTTCTATTGTTTGCTTTTTCTCTTTGCCTCTAATCAGCTCCTGACCCAGACAACCTAGTGAACTTTCCCTGAACCAAGGCTGCTGTCTTACCCATGTGCTCTCACTGCCTGGGAGCTCCTGCAGTGCCTCTGACAGCAGCAGCTCAGCTGGGTGAGGTGGGCAGAGCCTGGCCCAGCACAGTGTCTGCCTGGTTTCTCTGCCTCCCACCATTGGGATTTTTGGCAAGAAAGCTTGCTTGTTTTTCATCCTTTGTCCTTTTTGGGGACACGATGGTAGAAGAGAATCAGCCTAAACTTTCAAAGTCAGTGATGATGTCAGGTTCTGTGTTAGTTTTTGTATCATTTGTGCTTTTACCACAGCCCCCTTGTTCTCCCTTTCCTTTTTTGTAACTTGTTTTAAGCCTATGAGTGATAACTTTACATTGGGATTATAAGCTTTTCTTTTATTTCTAAAGCACTTAAGCCAGTGAGGTTCTAAGGCTTGACTTCATGCTTTTAGGTACGGCTCCAGCCAGTGCTGCTTTGCTGTTTGCTATCTTACTGAGTCAGGATCACTGCTGCCTTGGGATGTCAGGATTTTGTCCCTTCTTTAAAAAGCTGATTGGATCATAAATAGAAATAAATAAATAAATAAATAAAAAGAACGAGAAAAACATTCTAGATCATCTTGAAAAGAGATAAGAGCCCTGAGGACTGCTTTATAAACCAAACCCACTATTCCACACATCCACGTTTGGAAAGTTTGTGACTTCTTCCTGCAAATCCAGGAGCTCTGCAGTGGCTTCAGTTTCTGTTTTTCATGTCCTTTGAGTGAATGGCTCATTGTTTCTTTAATGCATTCTTTGTGGTAGCCAGCTTTGGCATGACAGTTTTCTTTGCGGTCTGCGCTGCGCTCAGTGGCTACAAAAGTTGGGTTTTGCTCAGAGTGGCAGAGCTGTCCTGACACGAGTGGGTTCCAGCCTCTCCTCAGGAGCTGGAAAAGATGCTGGCTGTGCCAGGGGAGCGTTGGCCACTGCTGCTGTGCCGTTGCCTTATCTTGCTGCTGACACCCGCTGAAGCTGACAGCAGTGAGGGCTGGGACTGGAGCATCGGCCTGGCCGCAGGATGCCGCGCAGCATCCACCTTTTGTGCTGCACCCACAGACTGCTGCAGCACAGAGCGGTTCTCTTTCATTCTGATTCAGGCCAGGAGGTGAGCGTGGTGCTGAGAGGTACTTGGAGTTTGCTGAGTCCGTGGGGAAGGAGGGCTGGTCGAACCTGGACTGCTGCTTGCTGGCGACACGTGCGGCGTGTGTGTGAGCAGGACGGATCCGCTGACGAGCAGTAACTTGTTCTGAGTCTGGGCTCGGGCGGGGGAAGCAGCTTAAGAAACGGTTGCAGGGTGGCTGCACTGAGTGATTTCGTTCCTGCTTTGATTTGAACCCAGCTGCCCACCCTTAGGCCGTGTCTGTCTGCTTGCTGGCAGCCTCTGCGGGGAGGCACGAAGCGCCATGAATGGAACACCAAAGAGCGTGAGCTGCTTGTCTTTCTCTCTCGTGTCACCTCTGTTATGGAATATTTGAGCAGAAGATTCAAGAAGCATCTAGAAACTGAGGGAATAACTTCATATCAGTAGAGTATCAGTAGAATTCTCTGCTGGTTTTAATGGATTATTAAGAGTATTTTTGCTAGTCTAAATGAAAAACTGAAGTAGTCAGTTTGTTGTGCAATCAGTTGTAAAACTTACCACTTTCTCTATTGCCTGTTTTTATTGGTCCTTGCACTTTTTAATAGCAATCTACTGTCACGCCACAGTCCCACCATAGTCTCTGACCTAGGCTTCCTCCTACTCCTATTTGCTGTCTCAGAAGAAAGCCTGCCCTTCAAAACTGTAAACAGTTTGATTGTCCTATTTCTGCTTTGCTGGCCTCTGTGCTGCCTTGGGTTTGCTGTCCTGGGCAGGCCTGCAGGGGAGGCAGCAGCCGTGTGGGGCTCAGGGTGCAGAGCCTGCTGGGTGCCACGTGCTGCAGGTGCAGCCTGTGTGTGCCGTGTGTGCATGGTGCCGTGTGTGCATGGTGCTGTGTAAATGCTTGGGGTGAGTGGTTTCCTCACAGAGCTTATTTGTGGAATTCCAGGTCAAAACCAGCAAGGCCTAAACGTCATGCTGCAGTTTTGGAGAGGGGCATTCAGGCGATATGAAATCTCCATCGGGCTGCCTCCCAGTGCCAGGGGCACAGTGAGCCCGGTGCTGCACAGCAGGACCACGGCGTGAAGCCTCTGCGCTCCCAGGTCCCTCTGTCTCCTCCCATTCCTGCTGGCTTCCTGCAGAGCAGGGGGTGCAGTCAGTGCACACCTGGCCTGACGGGCAGCCAGCAGCACGAGCAGCTGTGCAACCTGGGGCTAGAAGTGCTCGCCACAAAGATGTTGCAGCCTTGGCACCAACCCACCCAGCATTGTTTGGAACAACTGGGCAGTGAAGAACCTCTTTTCACCCAGCAGGAATGCAAGGCATGCCTATGTTACAGTTATTTTAAAAGTGAAGATGACACTGTTATTTAAAGTCAGGTTGGTTTTGTGTTCACACTCCTTGCTGGTGGTGGATGTTGGGTGGAGGAAGGGTGTGTGTGAGATAGGCAGTGAGGCTGGCTGGGCTCCAGCAGGGCTCTGCATACTGTTGCTCGAGGATTCTAGAAAATTTATGGGCAGCTGTTAAACTGGGAGAAATTTTCACTTTTAGTCAGACTCCGGAGTGACCCGAATATATCTGCTCCACTGCACTCACTTAGAAATGCTGCTCTGTGAGGCTATAAGAGCCTCAGTTATTCCAAAAATGTATTTTTCTAAACCGGTTGACCTTTAGTTACATTGTTCTGGAGACTACTGTGTATCTAACGTGCTTTGTGCCCCCTTGCTTCCATCTACCCTCTTTCTGTTTGTAAATTTCCAAGCTGTCTGCAGCTCGGTTTCCTTTTACCATTTAGATGGGGCGAGCTGACAGTGTGACCCCAGGAGGTTCCTCCTATGGCTGCCCAGGTGATTTTTTCCTTAGGTGACAAAGGCAGTGGTTATATAAGTGAGCTGAGCTAAGCAGTGCAGCTGGCTGGCGGGCAGCCCACCCCGCTTCAGCTTCGGAGGCTCTTGGGAATGCCTGCACTTGTAATAAAACGTGGGCTTGTTTTTAATTAGAACCATCATTTAGTTCAGTGCAGAGACGCAGAAGAGCAAAGACCCATTTAGAGGATTCAGACCCCGAGATGCCTCTCTTTAATAGACCTTTTCTTGCTTTTAATCAAACACAGGCGTCGGTGGAAGTTCTGAGCTGAAATTTGTGCTGGAAGAAGGGAGATGGAGCGAGGCAGGGCAGTAGCTGTGGCTGCAGCACGTTAGTTCAGTGCTGAACGGTAGGTTGGGAGGGGAGGAAGGAAGGAAGGAGCTGCCAGGGACCCTGGGCCACCCTCTTCCAAGCGAACAGCCCTCATCTGAATGACATAAAGCAGCACTTCACAGCAGGTTTCTGCTGCCCTGCCAAGTCTTTCGCTTTGGAGGCGAGGCGTGTTTTTTCCTCCCTTCCCCCTGCAGGGAGGCCTGCAGTGATGTGGGCTGGGAGAGATCTTACTCCTATCTGTGCTGTTCTGGCTCACAGAGCAAGGAAGGTTATTTCTAGCCACAACACAGTGTAGTCTAGCTCTGAAAATCCTGCTTGTAGTACGAAAACCTGGCTCTCGGACAAAAATAGAACAGGGTTGATAAGGCAGAGCCAGAAACAAGGGCTGATTTCATCAAGGTTGCCAGGTGTCCTGCTTTTAACAAGGAAATATGCTGCTTTGTACATGAGCCTTCCTGCTCCGTGCTTTGCTGGCATCCTCCTGCTGGGCTGCGTCCCAACAGAGCAGCTCCTCTGCAGCAGTGCCAAGGCTGCTCGGGCATCGGGTGCTGAGGATCCTGCCTGGCATGGCATGGACGTGTGCTGATCCTTCTTTTTTTCTCTGTTTTCCTTCCATTTCCCCCCTTCCCTGCAGCAGTAGAGGTCAGGGTTTCAAGATGCCTTCCCCTCCCCAGGCATGCCCAAACTGTCTCATGACGGAGCCCAGGTGCCAGGACCCAGCTCTGGGCAGTGCTGTGCTTTCTGAAGGGGATGCAGTGATGGCACTGAGCAGCACGGGGCTGATGTGGTGCTGCACCTAATGACCTTCAGCTCTGTCTTTTGGGACGACAGCAGTGCTCCCTGAGCCCAGGGGCGGCAGCTGGCTCTGGGTGTTCCCAGGCTGGCAGCTGGGGGGGGCAGGGCCCCATCCACCTCTGCCTGTTCAGCCTGTTCTTCTGGTGCTGGACCAATCATTTGTCTGGCCCCACTGTGAACCTGGTGGCTGCATCACCAAGTGATGATACCACTGCTAGCTGGCTTGATACCTTAATTTTCAGCTGTATCAGTCTCCCTGTACAACTGCACAGAAGACAAGACAGAAACACAATAGTTGCCATGTGTAAATAAGTCAGTATTGGCAAGCCTGGCCAAAAGAGGTAGATAACTCACAGATGTGCCTTGCTCAGAAGTCCATGGAAAGCACTTTCATCCAACAGCAGTTCGAGGATGTGAGTAGCTAACTCCTGCTGTTTGCAATCAGGAAAAATGTTCCATCCAATTATACTAAAATTATGCTTGAAGATACAATTTTATCGCTTTCTTTTTCTCTTGAGTTGCTGTGAAATAATGGAGTATTTGGCAATAAAAGCAGCAAAAACAAAGTAATGCTTTCGACGCTGAATATGTGCTAAATAATTCACGGAGGCTTTACTCTCTTGAAATCATTCTGAGTTACCCAACATCTTGAAAACCTGTTTGTCATTTACAGTGTGTTTGCTATGGTTCATCAGAGGGCTTTTCTGCATGCTGCTGCAGCTGTGAGTGAATGCAGGAGTTTGCCTTCTCTGGTCTTCTCCCGAGCAGCGTTGTGCTGGGGGCCTTTTTTTGTCCAGGGATTTCCATAAGCCTTTTCCTCTATGGTCAGTGCTTCTCAGGCTTTTTACTCTTTGTGTGGGGTTGGGAAGAAGTATCTGTGGTTGATCCTGATGCATTTCAATTTCTGTTTTGCTCTGGAGATGTTGAGAATGTTAGGATCTGGACTGTGGTAAAACGATTGAGGCTTTGTTGGAGTTCAGGTGAAGACAGTAAGAGAGAAGACTCTTCCAGGCAGTTCTGTTCCCTCTGTCTCATGCAGGGCCATGGAGCAGTGGGCAAAGGGCTGGGCAGGAGTCCCAGCACGCAGTCCTTGCTGTGCCACATAGTGCCTGGCCTTGGCCCAGGTCTTTGAATAAACCTGAGGGGTGGACTCCAGCTGGTATGCTGTTTATGACCCTACTTTCCCCTTTAATTTATTTAAAAGTTCCAAAAATGTGTGTGTTTTGCCTTTCCATATCTTCACAACTTGCCCTTAGGTGGCTGGCAAGCCAGTTGGACAACCAATGTGGGAACGTGATGATTTCTATTTATAAATTTTTGGCTTCTTCATCTTCTGAGCTGAAAGTTGAAAAACTCGTTCATGGCTGTTTTGAGAATTTCTGACTATGAATCACAAGGAAATTGCATAATGTTGCAGCGCTTCCTTCTATTGCTCGTGGCTTTACAAACACCGCTCCTGCGGGGAGGCTGGGGAAGCACCTTCTGCTCTGAATGCGGAGCCTGGGTGGAGGAGCAGGTCCAGCACCAGCAAAAGGACTGCATGGATCCTGCCGTCCTTCCAACCACCTTCCTGCCAGGTGGTTGGAATGATGGGATCTTGCTTCCTTGGAGATGGAGATCCCTCCATCTGTGAGGGCAGAGCGGGGCTGCTGTCGGTGGAGGCTTTCTGTCAACCACTGCTGCCTCCCACCTCAGAGGGGCTAGGCAGTTTGTTGCTCTAGTTTTTAGCCATCCGGGCAAAAGCTGGTACTGATTCTCAAATACTGATACTGATGTCAGGAGCTGTGCTGAACGTTGTGCAGTCTCCAAGGGTTATGGCTTTGTTTGGGTCATTTTGATTTTTAAGTAAAAACCTTTTCTGTTTATGGAATGTGGTTGTTTTCTGCAAGGCTGTGTGCAAACATGCAATTGCCATGTGAAAGCACAGTTAATTTATGGTGGAGCTTGATAGACTTTGTGGCCAAACCAGTGTGAAACCTGAAATGAGGAAATAAACATAAAATTACTCAACACCTTCTTTTCTTAGTTCCCCTTCCAAACCCCAACTTACTTACTTCTTTTTTCCTTTTCTTTACCCACAATCCAGCTTCACCCCAAGCAGCCCACAGGCAGGCAGTTGTTGGCTGTTGGCTCTGTGCTTGCTCATGTGTGCCATTTACATAGGAGTAGGTTGTAAAAACTGGTGAATTAGACTCTTGTTGATTTCCTTGTGTGCGAGCAGAAGCTGGTATCAGGCTGCAAATGGTGACTGCAGGAGAATTTTAGGATACGAATGATGGATCTTAGAGGATTTTTGATAAAGAAAATCTACAATTTAACCTTTTTTTTATTAGCCACAGCTGCAAGGTAGGTGGGGTGTGGTGGAATTGTAGGGGATGGTGCAGGTGGAGCATGCACTCCTATCTGAGCAGCTTGGTTTGCGCCAGCAATCAGTGCGGACTTGGGCATGGTGAATAGCAAGAGCCTCTTTACAATTCAGCACCGTTTTGCTGGGAAGCTGACGTGTGTGAGGCAGGATCTTAGGATCTTGTGCTGTAGGCCCTGCGTATTACCGAGGCTGTTTTGGAAGCATGGAGTGTCGATGCCTATGGAATCAAATGGGGCTGGATGAACTTTGCCACGCCAAGGCCCTGTGCTGGTACCTGCTGGCCACCCCTTGGAAACTCTTGTCCCAGAAGTCTCTTTCTTCAGAAGGCTTTAGGTGGTATAGCAAAATGTTTCTTTTACAAAGTAATGTTTGTTTTGGAAAAGGGGAGGATATTACGGGATCAGGGCTTAGTTAAAACCTTGATGTTGTAGAATGATGTTAATGCATTACCACTGACATGGATAAAAGGTTTGTCCTGAACAAGATGGGTGTAGGATGACAGCATCTCCTTGTTTTATGGTTGCATAGTTGACCTCTGGATGAAATTTCCCTTATAGTGTGTGCATATTTTGCAATTAATGGCACGAGTGTGTTGTGTTTCCTTGTCTGTCCTTTCCCTTTTTGTAAAGAACAGTCTGATGATTAATAACCTCTTTGTGGTTTTGCTTAACCAAACTGGAAGAACAAATATGCAGGCAGACACGTTTCCCCCTGGAGCTGTGGTGCTGTGCACCATCACTTGGAGCTGCAGGAGCAGTCCCAGAGAGCTGGGCAGTGCGGGCAGAGTGCGGACAGCAGGCACTGAAGCTGCGTGGGATCCCAAGGACAGGAGCTGGTGTTCACTGTGCAGGAGGTGGCTGGGCTTGGACCACAGCCCTGGGCACAGCAGGGTGCTGGTGTCCAGCTCCTCTGGGATAGATACGGCAACCTGCTGATGGAGCATGATGCCTGACTTGCCCTTCTGTTCTATGCAGTGCTCAGCTGTATGCCTGGGCTCCTGTGAGTGAGCTGCAGCAGGGGGCTCGTAGTGTGAGTGGTGACCTGAGGAGGGGTCCCGTGCCCTGCAAGCCCCCGGTGGGTCGGACTCCTCTCAGCCCGTGTCTGTGCTCCCTTCAGCAAGTCTCCAGTGGTGAGACTGGGACTGGAGAGGAATACATCTTACTGGAGAGCTGACCTCACAGCCACGGCTACAAGGCGGCCCCACGGGTGGAAAGCCTGCTGTGTGCTTCCTTCCCTCTTTTCACTTATTTTCTTTTCTCGGTACAAATGCTGTTCCTGGAGGAAAACTCACTTGCTGACTCTGGCTGTTTTTGCTGCTGAATCATCCCCCAGTTTCCAGGTGTGGGATGATGGCCTTTCTTCTGCAAACAAAAACCCACTTCGCCCTGTACTGCACAGACCCATTCCCTGGGGGCAGCTGGGGAAGGTGCTCCTTGGGAATGCTGCAGGAAAGGTTGGTTTTGGAGCCTGGGAAACACCTGGACAGCAGCACCCAGGAGCTGCTTGTGGATCTCCAATCCTTGGGGTTAATGTCGCTAATTGGGAGCTCTAACTGGGGCATGTCGTGAGATGCATGGTTGTGGCTCAGGGCCTCACTGCCACCCTGCTGTCCCGGATGCTCTGCTCATTGCTGCGTTGTGCGTTGCTATCAACAGTGCTGCTGGAAACTTTCCTTCCCCACCTGCTATTTCTGGACGCAGCATGTGGTTAAATCAGAGCACCAGTCCCTTGGAAGAGGGCTCCCAGCTTTGTTCCCTGCGAGAGGAAGGGTGTGCACGCCGATGGCTTTGTTTAGCAGCCTACACAGGCATTTCTTCCTGTTACAGTGGATGCTGCCACACTCAGCTCCACCTTGTGATGCTGACAGAGTGCTGTGTGTGCGTTTCAGTTTGGACTCTGGGTTGGTGAAGGACTTTTGTTGTTTTTTTTCTTTAACCATCTTCATCTGTTGAGGTTGAGAAGCACAACCTGTTTGAAGGCTGACCTCCTCAGCCATGGCTTTCATTATGCTGGGCTTTTAAACCATGCTTAAACTGTGATTAATGCCCTCCGTTGACATTTTCCCCTGTTTTCTTCTACCCAGTAAAGCACTGCTTTCATCTGAAGTAGCCTGGCTGTAATTGTGCTCAGTACAGGAGGATGAGGAGCAGCATTCAGACATGGGATGCCATCACAGTGCTGGCTGAGGGCGGCTCATCCTGCTGCAGTTCAGCTCCTCTGTGAATTCACGATGTTTCCTTTCCTCTTTGCCTGACTCATTTACTCACTTGTAGGTACAAGTGAGTGGGGATGGCTCCCTGATTCTGTGATTCTGATTCCCTGCTCCTTGCCCAGCATGCGCCCCCCAGGTGCTACTGTAGTGCCCATAAGATATAAGGAGAGTCATTGGCTTTGCAAGGTTATGTCCTTTATGTGTTTGAGAAGACTTCAGAAGAACAGAATGCCCACCTCTGTTTTGTTTCAAAGCCCATGAAGTTTTCATTCCCACCTAGCCTGTCCCATTCATCCACAGTTCTTTTTGGAAAGTGTTCTGGTAGTTGGTACAGCTCTGGCTGCTGCAGTGTGCCATCCTGAGCGGGGAGCTCTGTGCTGGCCTGGGGGTCTGGCTGGGGGGGGACCCTGAGCCCAGGCCACTTCCCAGCCACAGCCAGCATCTTCACGAGACTTTCTTCTTGTGTTTTCCAGGTCTACAACTCGAACAAGGACAATCAAAGCGAAGGCAGTAAGTATATATATGTATATGTGCATATTTCTTTAAGCAAACCCTGTGAGAAATGAGCAGGCTCCTCCATCTGCTGCAGCAGGGGTGCTGGTGGCATCCTGCAGTCAGTAGCAGCTTTTGCCTGGCAGAACCAGAGCCTGGAGGATGAGCTTGCTTTTTCCAAGGGGAAAGTGGAACACAAATGTAAAGACTGTGGAGCTCTTACCTGATTGAAATTGTCAACAGCACCCCTTTAAAAACAAACAAACAAAAACAATCCAACAAAAAATTAGGCTATTTTTACTGTACTTCATGCAACCAAAGACCCGAGTCAGGGCAGCACTTGTTTCTCCTCCTGGACGAGTAGTTGTACCCGGTCCTGGCTCTCAGGTCCTTTGTTTCAAAGCTTTTCATTGAGCCACTTCCCAGTAGGTCTGAATTGCCATAATTGCAACATTCTGAACTGATCCCTTCTCTCCTTCCCCCAAAGTCATTGGTTGTGCAAGAGCCTGACCCACACTGATGGTTAGTAAATTGTTTTTGTGCTGCCTCAGTCAGGGCATTTTTCTCACAATAATAGGTATAATTTGCAAATAATTTTCCTCACGCCCATTTTCAGCCCTTGCATGGAACAGTCACTTCCTCACTTCTGCTCTCTGTGATGTGGCTTCTCCCTTCCACGTTGGGCTTTCATGGTGTCTTTTTGGTTTTGTGCAGCCCAGGTGATGCTCGGAGGGTTAATCCCTGGGCTTCACACCCATGGGGCAGCACAGCGAATGCCCTCACTGAATGTGAAGTCTGTGTAGTGCACTTCAATGTTTTCTCAGTTTTACAGAGAATCAAAATATGGTTTCTAGGGACAGAGAACAAGACTTGCTCAATTCTGTCCTAATCTGGCCATTAATTGTCACTGCTCTGTGTGTTCCCTGCACACAACCCCTGGCTGTGCCAGGACAGTATGTGCTGATTTGGCTCAAGGAGCTCTGTTAAATAACCATTTTCTAAACTGTATGGAGGGGTGATGCAAAAGCAGGGAAACGGTTGGGATGGAGGCGGGGAGGGAGGAGGAGCAGTGAAGCAATCCCTGCTTCTGAAAGAAGTGCTTGTCAGGCTGTGGCCTTCCCGTCTTACGTGCTGTCAGCCGGCAGTCCTTGTGGGGCTGGGTAGTTGCACTGCAGTCATCCTGCAGAGCAGCGCTTTTGGCGATGGGAAGAGCACAAGTCAGATGTGTTCATGGCTTTCCCAAGGTCATTTGTGTTGTCTAATCCAGGATTGCAGCTGCCAGCCTTGCAGCAGGCGCCATGCGGAGGCTCCTGAATGCTTACCTAGGCTTTCTTTGGGAAAGGGCTGCCGGGGGTTCTTCTGCCCAGGTTGGGACCTGGGCCACGCCGGGGGCTTTGAGCATTTCACCGGTTCATCCTGGCTGCAGGCGGCCTCCCTGGGCTAGCTCCCAGCCCCCAGCAGCTCTGGGAAGTTGTGTGTAGAGCTCTGGTGGTAATGCAGCCCACACTGCTGTCGTGCTGTGCTCTGAGGCTGTTCAGCATTTGGCAAAGGCTAGGGAGGCTCAGACAAAGACCGAATGCCGAGTTTCTCCCTGCTCGCCTTCGCCAAACAAATACTGGGGTTTGATCAGCCCAGGGGGCCGTGGAAAAGCTGCGCATCTTCCAGTATCTTGTCTGTGGTGACTGTCCATCTGAAAAATGAGAACGTCTCCATGTCTCTGCTCTGCAGACCCAACCACGGTGCAGCTCCAGGGTTAGGGCTGCTCCTGCACAGACCGGTGGCAATAATTTCACATGTGCCTGTGACCAAACTGCTGCTGCTGTGCTCCCATACCTGTCTGTGCTTTAGCACATTAGAACCATGTCTGCAGCAAGCTGCTGGCCTCACCAGCCCCCCTTCAAATTGATTTGGAGTCTGGCTCTGTGCCATGGAGCCCTTGTTACAGGAGCTTCCTATAAGGGCTTGAAATGACTGTAATGATTGAGTGGAGTCCGGATGCAATGCCTGACCCTGAAAACCTATGTAACTCTGCTTCCTGCTCTTACTTATGCTGGTCTGAAAGAGAATGAGACTTGGAGTACTATAGTGAGGTCTGCTTTTTGGCCACTATCTAATTTTACAGAGCTTTTGGATTTTACATCCTGCTGTGTGGCCAGATGGCCATCAGCCTGCAGGGTGATTTATCTTAATCTTCTTTGGGAGCTGGGAGGAAGCAATGCAGAGAGCTGGGGGCTGAGTGGGTATCAGTGTACTGCTAGAGCTGGGTGAATTGAGATGTGCTGCTTCGGAAATGAAGGGGACTTGCTCTGCTCTGTGGAAATAATCATAGAATCTTTTGAGTTGGAATGGACCTTCAAAGGTCGTCTAGTCCAACTCCCCTTAACGAACAGAGACATTATAGCTCAGTCAGGTGCTCAGAGCCTGGCCCATCCTGACTTTGTATGTTTCCAAGGGACATCCACCGTCTCTCTGGACAACCTGTGCCAGTGCATCACTGCCCTTATTGTAAAAAATATTTTCCTTATGTCCAATCTCAATCTCTCCTCTTTCGGTTTGAAATCATTTCCTCTTCTCCCTGCTGAAGAATCTGTCCTCTTCCTCTCCTCACTGCTTTCACCTCCTTTTTTCACATCCACTTGATCCTCCATCTGTTCAGGGTGGAAGCACGGCCCTTCCTGGTGGCCCTTGTTCCCCACAGCTTGGCATCTCTGGTGCTTTGAGACAGCTAGGACTGAAAACTCATTTCCCTCTGCTCTCCACTTCTTGGTTTCTTTCTCCTCTGTGGCTTTTAAAACCACAGTAGTGTTTGAAAAAAAGTTCATAATGATCATCATCATGATGGCACTGTGTTACACGACACAGAATTGTGTGGTGGGGAATGCAGGGGAGCTTGCTTTGGCCTTGCATTGCCTTGGCTGATGGATACACATCTGGAGCCAGCAGGGTTACATGTGGCTCAGCAGAGCTGGCTGTGTCTTCATGCCCCTTCACTGGTGCTCTGAAATACCATATCAGCATAAAGTGAAGAATTAGTGGATTAAACAGAAATAATCTGGTAGGCAAAAATAGGACGGGATGAGACCAGCTCAGTAGTGCTGGGAATATGACGTTACACGAAGGTCAGATAAATATTTGTGTGTGCAACATTGGTAGTACAAATGATACGCATCACCTTTGCTGATTTTAGATATTTCTCTGCTGGATTACAGTATGAATACTGCATCTCAGTAGTGCTTTGAAATGTTGCTCTGGAACGAAGAGCCTGTGATGTGCATCTTGGGCAGGAGGCTGTGTTCTACGTCTGTCCCCTGGGGAGCAAGAGCCTCTATGGACAGGGGAATAACGGGAGGAAGGGTGTAGGCTTTGCTTTGTGGGCAGAGTACAACGCTACCAGCCCTGCTAATAGAAGGCTGCGGATCTGCTCCCAGTTATGATGGAGAGGCTGTTTTAAATATACAGGATGGGGATTAGGGATGCCTGTTGTGAAGAGTGCAGGTAGGCTGTGCTTTTCTCTGGTGGGTCTGAGAGTTTGCTCTTCGCTGCTGCCTTCCCTCTCTGTGCAGCCCCTAAAGGCAGGCTGGTCTGCAGCTCCTTCCTTTCTCAGCACTCCCAGCCTGCAGACATCATCAAACACCCAAGCCCAAAGCTTCCGACCATTCTGCTGCTGGAGCGAGTGGAGCCAGCGTAAGGGTCAGGGCTGCGTGGATACAAATCTGACTTTCATCTGTGCTGGTGCAGTTCGGAATCATTGGGTAAATGAATGAGATAAAGGGAGGCTGCTTCTGTGAGAGGAAAATCAAGCTTTTATGATGCTCATTAAAAGTTAAATTTAAAGATGAATAAAGGCACTTTGGATATTTAATCAGATATTATTTCTGGATATAACTACTGCAAATAAATCCCCGACCTTTCCTGATCCAGAGCTCAACAACGAGTTGGAGAGCTTATTCATCTACTTGGGAGGATTATGCTCAGTCGTTTCCATCCGGAAAGACTGCTCCTGTTTCTCCCCTCTGCTATGGCCGAGAGCACAGTGAGGTGTGGCTCAGCCCTTGGTGGGCCCTGTGGTGGGGCATGCAGGGAATGGGACTGGTGCTTGTGCTCAACCTCAGGCATCCCAGGGGCTGGGGGAAACTGCTGCGCTGTGGGAATGGTTGGTGTGTGAGCCTGAGATGGTGAGCTGCGTTGGCTGGACAGCACTGTGCAGGGATACCAGAAGGTCAGGACTAAGTTAGTGCTAGGAAGCCCTGCTGAGGTGGGTCTGTCTGAACAAAAGGGTTTCCACACTATGGTTTCCTGCTCCTCAGGCACCCCAGTGCAGTGTTTTGTGGTGATCAGGGTGCTGCAGGCTGTGTCCCTCTGATGGGTGCTGCCTTGCCTTTGTTGTGTCTGTGCCTGCAGGTGGCTGGGAGCTGTGCTGAGAACCCCCAGGTGCTGAGCAGAGCACCCTGGAGCTTTGGGATGTTCGTACATCCTGCAGCACAGGAATCCTCCAGCCTATGTGCTTACGTTGGCTCAGCGCTCCACTGTGTTTGCCCAGAAAAATATAATAGACCTGTTTTACTGTTTCAGGTTTTTGTGCCATTCATCATGTAACAATCCCAGCAGGGAACTCAAAAGGAGTGATTAGCAAGGGCTGGCCCCATGCAAGGCACAGGCAGCCAGTGGACTGGAAGCTTGTCATGAACCAAGTGCAAATCTGTGTTTAAATAAACGATTTGAGCAGGGAGAAGGAAAGGAATAAAATCACGTGTGCCTTGCTGTGAGGACACTGCCAGCCCTGGGCTCTGCTCTGCTCCTCTTGGCCTCTAGACAAGGCACGATGTTGTCTCTTCCAACACGACGGTTCCTCGTGCCTGTGCAGAAGTCAGTGAAGTCCCCTGCTTTTAAGATAGTGCTGTGGCTTTCCTCACTCCAGAGCCGTCCCTCTCGGGATGAGTGGTGAGCAGCATTGTGCAGTCCTTGCATAAGATGGCTCTGGGAGAACTGTGCAACTCCTTGCTGGAGAATGTGGTGGGGATGCTGGATGTCTTCGTCTGGGTCGCTCCCGAGTGTGGGTGCAGCCCTCGGCAGCAGTGTCAGGGGCTTGGTTACTGGGTGGGCATGGAAAGGATTTATAGGAATTACCAGCACTCAGATCAAGCGGGCTGTTCTGTGCAGTTTTCAAGGATTTATTGTGTCAAAAATATGATTCCCCTTTTTTATTCACGGGCAACCTAGTGTCAGCTTTGCAGACAAAGGTCTCATGGGGACATCTCTCCTAGGTTCATGTTTTGACCAGCTGCAGCCATAAATCTCTGGCACAGCCATAGCTGCTGGGGCAGAGATGCGGGAGGTGAGGATCAGAGGTGCAGAGGCTGCAGTGATGACTGAGGGTTGTGTGCTCACCACACTACACCTGGTACAACGCTGTGCTCGTGTCTCTCCTCCGCGAGCACCTCATTTATCTCCTTTCCTTCCCCCCGTCTGAGCAGGGATACAGCAGTGCTGTGCGTGCTGTGGATGGCTGCAGGATGAGCGGAGCACGGTGGGAAGCCGTCCCTCTGCGAGGTGTTTGTCACTTCTCTCCTCTCTTCCCTTTCAGCTGCCCAGTTGGATAATATCGGCTTCAGCATAATCAAGAAATGCATACACGCTGTTGAAACAAGAGGTAGAGCACTTCACCAGATGGTCTGGTTTGGGGGAAGGCGTTGCATCTGTTCATAGCGCAGCGATTGCTTACCTGCTCTTTTCATGAACGAAAATGATTTGTTAACCCTGTGAATCCCATGTCAGATAACCGCTGTGATCTGCTCACGCACACAGCGTGCTGAGATGTGCGCTGCCGGGTGGCCTGGTTGGCACTGAGGTCGGGATGGGGCTGAGTCAGGAGGCGCAGCACAGAGCTACAGGCTGCGCCAGAGCATGCCCCCATGCAGTAATAACAAAGCATTTCCTCTCCTGTGGCTGACGAACAGATGTGCATTTCAGTCCTTCTCCATGCACAGCGTGGAGAAGGCTCAGACCTAAGCCTGAAGAACTTGGCCCAGTAAAATTTTTCTAAAATTGCCTTTCTGGTGTACTTTGTGTGCAGATCCTTCATGGTGCAGCCATACTCCCTGCACTGCTAGTGCTGTGTGGCACGGTGGCCTTGGATTTTTGATTCTTGAGCTAATTGGGGTCATTACTTTTAATCAATATATGACAGCCCTGAAATCAAAACCAATTTTTACCCTCTTCTATAATTTTGTATGCAGTCGGTGGGAGTATTTAATTATTGCTGTTGGAGGACCCAAAGAAGTGAAATAAATGTTAGTAGCTCTTTTGACATTCTTCTGATAAACTCTTTATTTTTTCCAGGGATCAACGAGCAAGGACTCTACAGAATCGTTGGAGTAAACTCTAGAGTTCAAAAGCTGTTGAGTATATTAATGGGTAAGTAGCTTATATTTTGTTATGGGCAAGTAGGCTGTGCTGCTTTGAAGTCATCTAAACCAAGAACGGAGGCTCCTGTCTGAGTACCTAATCGTGGTGACTGTGCCCTTAGGACCACATGCTGTTAGAGGCCCGGAGGTCCCAGGGCACTACTGGCAGGTTGTGGAGGTAGGACTTGTGGAGAGCATTGCTCTAACGAGTTTTCTGTTGTGATCACTGATGTCCTACTCACATGCGCTACAAATTTTGGCATCCTTCCCAAATGCAAACTAAAATCTTAGAAGAAAGAGCTGAAAGCTTTGGTTTTTAATCTCAAAGCTCCCGCAGTGTTCCCAGAATACTTTTTAATTATTTTCTTGCGTGCTGCATGCTGCCTGTGGCTCTGACTTTCTCCTTGGACTTTCCTGTGCCTGTTTTAACATAGTCTTGCTCAGAGCTTTCAAGCATGCATTTTCTCATGCCTGAGACATTGGGTCCCACAGCTGTGGGTGCTCGGGAGCAGAGGAGCTGTCAGGTCACGCCGTGGCAGAGCCTGGTGCTGACAGCATGGCCCCAGTGTGCAGCCACAGAGCTGCTGCCCAGCAGCCCTCAGAACCCCACTGCGTTTCTCCTTGCAAAAAGTTCGAGGCCACTGCGTTCCATTCTGAATGTCTTTCCTCCTTTCATCCCTATTCCTCCTCCTTTTCCCACCACTGAAGTGCTCTGTGAGCAAAGCCCCTGGTGGCTGTTGCCGATGTCAGCACTAACCTCCTCAAAATTGGTAATCCACAGAGACTGTTAGGAGCCAGAAGGGTAAGGCTCTAAATCACAGCCCTCGGCTCCCTCCTGACGCAAGGGGACACGTCTGCATCAGTTATGCTCTGGCATTTGGAAAGTTCGCTGCAGTCACAAGAGCTAGTGACTGCCTGTTTTTCTTTTATTAGTAGAAGTTTGGCATAGGCTCTGGAGCATGTGAGTACGTCCTGCTGGCCACGCAGATAAGCCAGCTCTGTCTCATGGTGCACACATTTGGCACCGTTGCGTTAGAGCATCAGTTAAAGAGCATTGCTGCCCACTGATAAAAATAGGCCAGGGCCTGGGTGCCGTGCAGCATGGCAGCTCTGCCGTGCCAGGTCCTCTGCCCGTCTTCTGTAGCAGTGTGTATCATCTCGAGAGCTGCAGGGTGACTGAACCTGCTCTATTCTCCCATGGCTGAGCTCCATCCCATCGGCCTCACGGTTGCATCAATTCCGATTAGAGGCTCTGAGGCTGTGACAGATGGCAAAACTTGCTTGTTTTAAGAGCTCTTTGGAGCTGGGAGGGATTCAAAGTTTTGGACACCATCCAGCATCCATTATCTTCTCAGTGACCGAAGCCACTCAGCTGTTGACCTCGTGTCTCATAATGTGGTGATATACAGGCAGTGTTTTCTCTTTGTCGTGGCGTGTCTTCATTAGCTGTCGGCACTGGGAGGCCGAGGAGAGGTGGCTGTGTGCTCAGAGAGTGCCTGCTGGGTGTTGGCAGCTTCCTCCCCTGAGGGCCCCCCATCACCAGGACTCTCTGCACACCCAGCTCTCCCCACCTTTCTCTCAATCACCAACAGCTAAACTGTCCTTATGTGGAGCTGGAGTTTGGACTGTCTACAAGGAAAGTGTTGAACAGAAACGTGTCAGTTGTCAAAGCCTCTTTTGTTCTGTGCTGTCCCTCTTGTTTGGTGTCCTGAAGGTAGCAGCACCGCTCGGCTCAAAAGTTTGTGTTTGCATTCAACCCTCGTGAAAAGCAAAGCCAGATTTTGCTTGCAACTCCAGATTCCCCTTATATTTAGAAATGAATGTGGGCAGCATCAGTGATTCACACGCAGTTAAATGGCAAAAAGATTGAGTTTCAGTGTGCGGCGGCTGATGTAAGCGACACTGCTGGGAGGGCCCTGGCTGCTTTGCAGAGGCCGTGGCCGTGCTGTGCTGCAGTGCTCTGGGGTCAGGGGTGGCACAGCCGGGCTTGGGCAGAGCCCCTGGCCTTGTAGGAGCTCGGGGTGGAGCGGGCAGTGTGTGTGGGGGCTTGTGGGGGCAGCTCAGCTGTGGGGATTCAGCTGCCTTTCTTCAGCCTTCCCCATACCACCAAAATGAGGACAAAACCCAGCCAATACAGCTCGGTCACTTGGAGCCCTGATGGGAGGGCATACTGCTGAGGGCGCTGATGCTGTAGCTGCTCTGAGCTGAGTGGGTGGGCTGGACTCGTCCTGCTGCACAGGGCGGGGGCTGAGGCGTCCTCCAGGTTGTAGCTGCTGTCACCCAATGTCTTATGGCTGTTCTGGAAGTCTCTCCAGCCACCCAAGG
This sequence comes from Meleagris gallopavo, assembly GCF_905368555.1. Taxonomy (NCBI): domain Eukaryota; kingdom Metazoa; phylum Chordata; class Aves; order Galliformes; family Phasianidae; genus Meleagris; species Meleagris gallopavo. Next base: position 16,903,766 of record NC_139418.1, read on the forward strand.
GTGGGTGGGAATTATGGCTGGGTGATGAGCTTGTGTTCCGGGCTGTTCCTCTCATCGTGCAGAAATTAGTGTGGAATTGAAACCATCTGTCTTATGGCAGCAGCTTTCTCCATCCCCAGGAAATAGATGGAGAAGTTCCATGAGAATGGGCTTTGGGCAGGGGCAGTGCTGGGCAGGAGGAGGCTGCTGGGGCTGCTGTGTTGGGCTGGGACTGCCTGCCCAGTGTGGGCTCCTGCTGCCAGCCCATGTCCTGCCCCCAACACCTGTATGGTCACCTGGAATGCAAAGACACTACTGGAAAACAAAAGACAAAAGCAGACAACGCGTTCTATTTGCTTTATGATTTAGATCTGGAGATGTGCCGCTTCCTTTTCTTTCTTCGTGTACCCACACACGAGGCTTTAAGTAATGAATTCCTTTGCTCTGCAGCCCATAGAGAGCAGGACAAGCGTCCTGCTTGGCATTTGTAACTGTGCAGAACGAGCTCCCACCAGAAGTGGGAAGTGATGCTGGAGTGTCATGGCGTGAGCAAAGTGCTTCCTTCTGCATCTGCTAAGAGACAGCAGAGCAGTAATGACAGCAGTGGGGAACTTCAGGGTTAACACTGCACTGGGCTTGCTGGATGCTTTTATGGGCGCTATTTCACATTTACTCTGGTTCGTATGGAAGTTTGCCCTTGTGAGCAAACTGCATCCATCATTTACCTGGCAGACAGATGCTGCCTCTGTAATGCACTGCCATAGCTGTGTGCGGGCTGGTAAGCGTGAAGGTCAGGGAGAGCTGCTTATCAGCACAGAGTCTTTGCATGTGAGCAGCCATACAGCATCACCTGCTGTTCCATGAACCGTATTTAACAACTCCTGGATGACCTTTCAAAAAGACGTTTGGTCGGGAGCTGTTGGCTCAGCTCTACCAAAGGCCTTGCCGTTAAAAAGATGTTTTTTTGTTGTTTTTTTTTAGGTTTTTGTTTGCCTTTTTCTTGCGGCGGGCTTATCTTTAATCTGTTAGAATTGCCTCCCTAGGAAGGTCATGCAGTGGGAAGTTGCCTTGGCATCGAGAGGGAAGGATGGCGTTCAGTTGTGATTAATGCGAGGCACATGATCTGGGTGTGAATGCACATTTCTCCAGTGGTTACTTTTTCAGGAGTTCCTCTTTTTGTAAATTAAACTGAGGGAAATTCTAACTCTTATCCAATGCGTTATTTTAATTCATTTTAAAATTCCACTATGTTTACCTATTCCTTTAAAATTCAAAAGCACGTCATGCATGTCTGTGAGGTGAAGGTACTGCAGAGCTGCCTGTGGCACCTGGTGGTGTTGGCAGCTGCACCCAGCAGCAGTGCCTGGCCGTGGGGCTCATCCTGCAGGCAGGATGTGGTCCTGGAGGGTCCTACTGCTGTTTCTCCTGAGGTCTGGAGGGGTTTCCTGTGGTTTCACTGAGGTCAGAGCGTGGCTGTGTCCTGCTGCTGCCTCCTGCCCAGCAGCGCCCGCTGCGTCCCTCGCTGCTGCTGTGCAGGGTTGTGCTCTTGTGCTCAGTACTCTGAGCCTTTAAGTGCTGGTGTGAGATGCCCATGGCCAGGCTGGTTCATGCCGGTGTGCTGGTGGTTTCTAAGCTGTCTGTTTCTAATTGTTAGCAAGGAGTCGGGAGCGGTGTCACCCACTTTGTTTATGGCGCATGGTCACAAGTGTGGCCAGTGCAGGTCCTGGTGTGCGACTGGTGCTGCACGTGGCTGAGCGCTGGGGCAGGGAGCCTCAGCCCTGTCGGAGCTGTGATTTTTCTGCTGAGTCCTGCAGGGATCTGTGGTTGTCTTCTGAGTCGTGTCTGTGCACTGCCATCACTGCTGTCCCCCGCACCGTGTTTAGTGCCATGCTTTGAGTCCAGCTGCCAGGATCATTGCTTGTGACTGATGTTTTTCTTTTCTGCTCTGTTTTTTTTTGTCCCACGCAAGTGAGCATGTCCTATCTGGTGATGAAGTCGGCTTCCCGGAGAAGCGCCTGCTGGGGAACAGCTTGTGGTCTCTGGGGTTTGGAAGAGCAATGAGAATGGGACGTGATGAGTGTCCGTGCAGCTGGCTGTGCGCTGTTGGTGCTGAGTGGTATGAGCTGGGATTGTCTTCACTTGGGTTCACTTGTTTACTTTTTTTCTTCTATCCTTAGATCCAAAAACTGCCACTGAAACAGAAACTGAGATCTGTGCAGAATGGGAGATAAAGACCATCACTAGTGCCCTGAAAACATACCTGAGGTAAGGGAAGCGAGGCTGGTCTGTCACGCAGCTTCAGGACCAGTTCCATGATGATCAGAGGCATTACTGCCTGTTATTTAACAAAAGCATTTATAAACAAAGAAACTGCCCTTAGAGAATTCATTCTTTTTCCTTGACCCTCTGGCATGCTTGAGTAGGACGGGGGGAATATTCTCAGCTCTCTGACAAGTGCGTATATTGCATGAATGTAATGACAGGGCTCCTTCTCACATGCCCTGCTCTGGTGTAGGCTTTTCTCTGAGCCTTTCACTGCAGGCTTCAGCTGAGGAGTGCGTGGAGAAGGTGAGCACAGTGCTCCTGTAAGGGCCATGGCAGTTGTTACAGTCCCTTCTCAGAACTGGGTGCTAAGCTTTATGTAAGTAATAATTTCCCTATGAAAGCTGATGCCGCTATCATGTGCGTTATCTTCCAGAAATGGTAATTTCTTGGCAGCAGTCAGCATCTCATTCTCGACAACACGCTTCTACCTGTTGTGACTGCAGGTTTTTGCTTTGTGTTGTCCTTCTGTGTGTTGGGTTGTTGGTTTTTTTTGAGACACAGAGAGCAAGAGAGAAGCTAAATCCAATTAGAGCGATGGGTATAATTAGCTTGGTGGATCTCAGCCTAGAAAATCGCTAAACACTGCATAATTTTGTATGATTGGCAACCTTTGTTCCAGAGCTTGAACTGTTTGCAAGGCAACAAGGAATGTCAGCGGCAACAAGGAATGTCAGCAGCACCAAGATGTCCCACTGAAGGGATGTGGAAGTGGGAGGGAGATTGAGAAGTGTAATGGGAACAGTGACTGTTAAAGTTTTATGACTGGGCTTGTTTCTCTTTTTAATTTATTTTTAAACTTACTCAGAAATCACAGACTCACTGATGTACAAAAGCTTTGTTTTACTGTGGTACTGAAGGAATGTCAAAATTAAAACTGAATTTAGTATGGTGCAAAAAAAGAGAGGAAGAATAAACTGAAGGTACTTCAATAAATCTTGGGCCTTCTGATGAGAGGAATCAATTAGAGTTGTTACTGCTTCGTTCTGCTCTCAAAAAACAGAGCTGAATTTATGGTGATTGCAGAGCTTTATTTCTACAGTTCTGTGGATGGTGTTACTCACTTGTGCTGCGTGTGATACCTTTTTATCTTCCAGAATGCTTCCGGGGCCGCTCATGATGTACCAGTTTCAAAGGAGCTTCATCAAAGCAGCAAGTGAGTTTGTTGATGTTTACAGCATGGGGCCAGAAAAGGAACAGGACTTTCAAGCAGCTGAACATAACCTCTACCCTGCTGCTCTCCCACTGATCCCTTGTTCTTAAATCTTGGAGACTAGAACAAGAATTGAGATGCAAGGGGCAGGGTGCCGTGTGGGACTTTCTGGATAAACAGAAAGCACGTGGTCATGTTTAGAGGAGGGCTGTCTGATGGCAGCTGGTGGTGCAGGTATTTCTTCTTCTGACCATCAACCTCCAAAACGAGCGAGGCTGTTGTTCAAACAACGCCTACACTGTTCTGATTTTATCAGTTGCGGTTCCAGCATCTGAGCTCCTTTCCTTTGTCTGCCCTGGGAGCATGCTTTCTGTGGAGCAGGTGGCTGTCAGAGCTGTGTGCTGCGGGACGGCGGTGGGGAGGGCTCACATCAGTGGTCACATCGGCAGTGGCCTCCTGGGAAGGGATGGAGGCAGGGGCTGCTCGGATGGCTCCTGCTCAGGCTCTGGGGCACATCCGCAGCCCCAAGACTGCGGGCTGCCACCTTCCCAGGCGTTGTGCTGAGTGCACACTGTGCTTAGAAACACGTTGGATGGGATGGAGCTGCTGCTTCCCATTGTTGAAGTCAGAGGAACGGCCAGCTCGTTTCCTGATCACAACTGACTTTTCGTATGGCTGGCATCTGCTCTCAGCCTGTTGTTCCAGCCCACTGGTTTCCTTCTTTTTCAAACAACTGACTGGAGCTGATAAAGAGACAAACTGCTGTGGAGAATACCTGCAGTGTAGGTTGGAGGTAGGGATTGGGAGCCTTGGGTCCCTGGGATGTCTGTGTCGGTTACTGTTTGGGCCTGCGTGTCCTTTTCTATAATAAACCGCTGATGCAGAGATGAATCATCTTTTATTTTCAACACAGAACTGGAGAATCAGGAATCCAGGGTGTCAGAGATCCACAGCCTTGTTCATCGGCTCCCAGAGAAAAACAGGCAGATGCTGCACTTGCTCATGAACCACTTGGCAAAGTACGTATATGACTGATATGTTTTTCTCTCCATTTTCCACTTCCTTTGAAAGTTAACAATGATAAAAAAAAAAGTTTCCTTGTGTGTGGTGTTGAGTCATATCTGGTTGACGACCAAGTGGAAACCTGTGTGTGAGATGGGAGAGCAGGAGATGGGCAGCCCGTGCCGTCCTGCCGTGGTGTGGCAGTGCGCTGTGTTGGCTGCAGGTAGAGCCAGGTTAAGATCTTTGCGGGGGTTCAGACCGAGCCTGGGATTAAAGGGCTGACAGATATTTCTTTGCAACAATAGAGACTGTTCTGGGGCGTATTTTCTGCCTTAAAGCAACTTAATTCATTAATACTTCTAGCTTACCTTGAAACTTTTCAAGGGCAAAGGAACTGGATAATTTCTTTGCCTTCAGTGATAGAGCTGACCTGTAATTTCCCATCTTCCTGCTCCTGCTGGTTGCCATGGAAACCTTTGATTAGTGCTTAGGAAGTGAAAGCATCGCAAGGTGTTTGTGCCAGCCCGAAGGCTGCTGGGTCGCTGGGTGAGCAGAGGGACTGGGCAGGACCCACAGACCCGGGGCTGTTACTCAGCAGAGCCTTTCAGAAGAAAATCTGGGAAAACCCAAAGTTATCTATTTCAGAGAAAAAATAATAAACAGTACTTGAAATGTGCTTAAAAACGACTCCAGATGCTTTCTGATGACATGTGTTTGTATCTGTTCCATGGACTATCCCCAGGAAGGCTGTTAAAAACTAAAGGGCTTGTTAAGATCTCGGTTTCAAAACCTGCATTTATGGGCTGCAACCAAGGGAAAGGCAGTTCCAGGTGCTCCCATCGGCCAAGTATGTGAGAGGAGTCGCATAGCTGCTGAAGTGCTTTTCATTTAAAGGAAAACCTGGTGGTATTTGAGTGTGAGATGCGGAGTCGGGGAGGCAGGTAATACAATGGGCTTCAAGCTGTTTTAATGAGGAAGGAACTAAAACAAAACACAAACAATGAGTGGTAGTGGTGCTTGCTATATTAGGAGGAGAAACAGTTTATAGTGTTCGATGGGAAAAAAATGATCTTGGAGAAAGGCAGGAAGTTGTGGGGATCAGAGCCTGTTCTGTTCCAGCAGTGCTGGGGCTGACCACCCTCCCCAAGCTCGGGGTGCTCCTGGTGTGTGTGTGATAGAGGAAGGGCCTTTGTGTGAGGTGGCAGTGGGATGTCCCAGTGGGCAGAGCAGCCCAGACTCCACAGACAGGTGCTGCTCCAGGGGTACAGGGCTGCGGATAGGCGGGACTGGCACCGGCCCCAGTCCTGCCCCTGCTCCTCCTGCCCCATGGCATCCCACTGGGTTTGGGGTCCCTGTAGGTGAGCTGGCAGAGCACACAGCCAGGCGAGGGGCTTGCAGGTGGTGTGAGGTGTGGGTGAAGTTTTGCATCTGCAGCAAATGGTTGCAGGGCGGCAGAGAGCAGAAGGACGGGTGTCCTGCACCGGGGTTTGGGTGCTCTGGGTGGGCCTGATGCGAGGGGCAGCCAGCAGTGGTGTCAGAGCAGGACAGGCAGGGCCCCGCTGCTCCGGCTGCAGCTCTCCGAGGGGATTGCCTCATCTTCTTCCTCTTTTTTTTAAGTAACGTATGAATAATCAAGATTTGCATTTCTATCAGATGAGCTAACAAATATTTCTCACAGTATTGATGTGGAGATCTCTTACACTAAAAAGAGAACTCAGCCTCGGTCACACAGAGGTGGTCTGTCCCGGGTTTTGTTTGCATGTTTTGCTGTTGCTTACTGAAAAGGGAAACCAGGCGCTTGTTTGGCACTGCTTGTAGTGGTAAGAGAGCCCTGCTCACACAGCCCATGCAAACAGCAATTATTACACAAGTGAAACCTGAGCCAAGATAAGCACTGGTGAAGTGGTGGAGTTGGGCCCTTCTCACTTTCACACCTCTTTGTGCTGCCTGTGAGCAGTGTTGGGGCTGCATCCCCTGAAACACCACCTGAGCTGGGACTGTCGGTGCTCCTCATCAGTGCCCAGTGCTGCCAATGTCCTCCTCTGCTTTGCAGACATCATTTCCAGGCAAGCTTGCCATTATTGTGTTAATCTCTGACCCGTGAATAGGTGAAACCTTTAATTTTCTTTTCTGGGACATGCTCGCACTGCCGGGACCTTTGTGATAAACCCAGCTGGGTTATTGTTCCTGAAAGATCAAGACCAGTTTGATCTGGTGTTTTCTCAGGAGGAGCTGTGCTGAAAAACCCAACCTTGTGCCCAGGAGACTTCTAAGGATGCTCCAGGAACATCACTTCCAAATGTGTTTTACTGACAGCATGCACCAGCTCTGATGAAGCCTGTTGTTCCCTGGCCTGTCAGCTGAATTAGCACAGCACAGGCTGCTATGAGCCCAGGGGCGGCCGTGCTGGAGGCTGGAGCTGATTGAGAAAATTACTGGTTGTGTTAGCAGAGTTACAATGTCATCCCCATCGTTCTGCTCTCCTTTAGTGTGCTTTGTAGGTGCAAAGCAGGAGGTTTTAGAGCACATTTTTTTGCATTTTTTTCACAGCTGGGCTGGTGCTTGCTGCAGTAGGCAGGGCTGTGTGACAATCCTGCGCTGTGCCCACCTTGGGCTGCTGCCCACTGCGTGGCATGGCTGCTGGTGCCCAGCCTGTGGGGCAGAGCTGCCTCTGCTCGGGGCACGCATACCTCTCCTTGCAAAAGGTCAAAGCAATTATTGGGGTTGCAGCAGAAATGTGTGTACGTGTGTTTAGCAAAATTAATTATCTTTAATCATTCACAGCTGTGGCCTGGCCAGCAGTGACTAGTTCCCCCTGTTTTTGCTGTGGCGGTGTTTTCTAGTTCACGTGTTTTACCGCCGTGGCTCTGATTGCCATCTCCCGCCCAAAGCATTTCTCACGTATCAGCAGCGATGGTTCCCATGGCAGATCCAGCAGTAACAGAAGGATGGGGCTCTGCCCAACCGAGTGCTGTTGGCAAAGGAGGGGAAGAAAAAATCTGCTGGGCTCTTGTGCCCAGAAGCGCAGCCTGGTGCTTGGCATGGCGGCTCAGAGCTGAGCTGGCCGTGCTGGCCTCTCCGTGGTGCTCGGTGCCTGGCAGCACCGGGATGCACAGCGCAGCTCCGGGGCGGCCGCTTCCTGCGCTTTTCCTCCGGTTGTTTTCCCCATCTTCCCCCGAAGGTGCAGCGGCGATGCGGCTGACGCCTCTTGGCACGGCAGGTCTGATTTCATCCCCGTGGCAGCTGTTTATGTTGCTGTCTGGTAACTATTCATTTGCTTGATTTATGTATTACTTCCAGTAAGTCATTCTTGTCCAGGACGTTCTGGAAATTTCCACTAGCCTCTGAGGCCTTTAAGATACGCTTCTCTTGTATGTTCTTGGCCTGATTTGGCTGCCAAAAGAAAACAGCGAGCGAGATCTCTTGACCTTGCATGGAAAGTGTAAGCAGCATTCCTCCCTCGCCGCTCTCCTTCTTCCTCGCTTTGGGAATGGCGCCCGCGCTCCGCCAGCCCCGCCACGACGGCTTCTGCATGGGGAGCTGTGTGGTGTGGGGCGCTGCGGAGATCCACGGGGCCTGGGTGCTCACTGGAGGGGCACAGGGCAGTGTTTGATGGAAGGAAGGTGGAAGGTCTGTGTCTGGCCTGTGCAATAGGGATGGACCTCGCACGCTTTCTTGCTACCACCCCGCTTCTGTTTTTCTGCCGTTTTCGTGCTGGTTGAGTTGGGTGTGGGTGCATGCGCTGCCTGTGTGCACCCTGCGATAGAATCACAGCTTGGAAAAGAGCTCTCAGATCCCCAGCCCGGCCCACCGTGCCCACTGACCGTGTCCCAAGTGCCACATCTCCATGGTGCTTGGACACCTCCAGGGGTGGTGACTCCACCACTCCCTGGGCAGCTGTGCCGATGCTGTTGGAGTGAAACAGTGTACAGAGGAAGGAAGGAAGAAAATTTAGACTGATCACAATTATTAAAAAAAAAAAAAAATCAATGTAGCAGCAAAAAAAAAAAGTTGGCAAGAGTGCCAGGAGCTGATGAAAGTGGTACAGGAGCCAAAGCAGCGGGCACAGGCTGAAACGTGGGAAATTCCATCTGACTGTCAGAAAAAAGCCTTTTCATTTGGAGGGGGCAATCGCGGGGTGCCAGAGGGCTGCAGAGCCTCTGTGCTGGGGGATGTGGGGCACAGCGGGGCTCAGGTGTCCCTGCTGGGCTGGGCTGGGGCTGGAGCCAGTGGGGTCCTGTGTGTGGAGCTGTGCTCCTCTGCTTCCTTTGTGCTGTGGGGTAACGGGTTGTGTTCCTCTTCCCTGGCTTTAAAAACACAGCTTTAAGCTGTGTTAACTATTTCAAATTGTTTTCTTCCTAACTGGAGCTGAGCCCACAAAGATCAATAAGAATCCTTTTTGCTGTAGTGCTTTGACATTATTAGCAAGTATAGTCAGTTGTCTGTTGATGTTTTGTTCCTGAGCGGGGGGGGGGAAATCCCAACCCAGCAGCGCTGGAGCTGCCTGCAAAGGGCAGGATTGGGGCTGGCAGGCTGCAGGAGCCGCCTGTGTGCAGCGCCGTGCCCCCAGCAGTGCAGGGCTGTGCAGATCTGGGGTTTGTAGTGCTGGAGACGGGCGGTGGTGGGGAGATGGCTCAGCAGATTAGTCTGAAATCGTAGCGCGACCGTGCTGCATGGCTAATCTAATTACAGCAGCTAACTGGAACCACCTGTGGCTGCATGGAAAGACAAAGGCTGCGGAGGGCCCTGCTCCCCTCGCAGCGCCTCTGGCGGGGTTCTGCTGGCGCTGGGCTCCGCCAGGCTCACACGCATCTGAAGCATTAATGAAATCTGCATGTTTTTACCATAATGGCTTAGTTTCCCCTGTGCTCTTCATTTTTGTGTTAGGCTCCTGGAGATACGATTAGCTTTAATGTAGTTTGTTAGAGATTTAGTTTTCTAAACAAGATAGATCTGGGGGGCGCAAACTCCAGAATTGCTGGCCGAGGTGCAGTGTGGGCACTGAAGGCAGCAGACGTGCCGTGGAAATGTGGCAAGCGTGAGCTGCAGATCTCGAATGGAATGTGTCTGCGGAGCCAAAGGCTGAGGTCTGCCTTCCTTTGCTGCTCGACTCCCACTAAGGTCAGCCCTGGAGCGAGCTGAACCTGAGCAGCATGAGGCCGCGGGGCTGGGGGGAGCAGGGCTCGCCGTGCACAGCACTCACTCACGTGCCAGCATGGGAATGGGTTTGTCCTGTGCAAGGCTGGCAACAGAGAAAGGATGCATTGCTTTCAGAAACTGTGCAGCACAACGGGGCTTTGCAAGCACAGAGGAGTGTCCCTCTGTGCTTTCCCTGCCTCCTGCAGAAACCATTTGTGTGCTTGGGTCATGCAGAGGAAGAGGAAGCACTTAAGCAAGGTCAGCGGATGTGTGAACCTCTCCAGCAATTGCGGGTGTTGTCTCCTAAGATCTTGCATCTGTCTTCAAATGGCCAGAGCCCATTTTTCTGCTGTTGCTATAAAACCGTCCCCTGGTTCCCTGGTAATGTGATGATGGCCAGGCCCTGCCGACACCGGGATGGGATGCTGTGCCAGGTGGGCACCGAGCTGCCTTGTGCTGGGAATGCATCCCCTGCCTGCTGGGGTGTTCTCTGCCCAATGCTCAGGGTGAGGGAGATCCTCCCCGCTGCCAGAGCCTTCCTGCACCTGGAGAGGTGGCTGCGGTGCCTGGTGTGAGCTGCCTCTCCCACTCTGTTGGCCCCTCGCTGGTTTCATTGTTAATGGGAAATTCTGCAGAATGAAAAAAATTAATAATCCCGTAGGTGTTCTCTGTGTTTCTTGTACTTGGCTTCCCGTAACATGTAACTGAGCAAAGGGTTTTGTTCTACTTCTGCAGATGAACTCTTCACCTCCTAAAACTAGATTGCCAAGAGATTAGCAGTTTGCGTTTGATAGTGGCTTTCTTTCCATGTTGCTTTGCCCAGCAGCCCCGTGCATTCTGAAGGACCTCTGCTCTAAGCCCTGAGGAGCACACATTGGAGGCTGCAGCATCTCTGAGCAGGTTGGGTCTGGTGTCCCCAGAGCACATGGGATTCCTCTCTCTGGATCTGATTCTGGGTGGGTTACATCGGACCAGGGCTTGTGCTGGTGGCTGGCAGCACGTGCCTGTGTGTGCTGACACCTTGACACCAGACGTTGTCACCTCCGGGAGGGATTCTGTGGGGTAGGCATTGGGGGTGGCATGTAGTTATCTGATTCTTTGTAAATGGTTATCACAGTGAAACTGAAACCGTGTATAGAAACAGGTTGAATCAAGACTGAGCAGGGTTGTTTTTATTTTTTTTTAAGCCAATCCGTTCTCTCTTGGTGCTTTATTGCAGTAGGCTGTGCTGATTTTTCTGTTGCAGTGTGAAAGTGCTGGTGATTTCTGCTCTTCTCCAAACACCAGCCCGTGTACCACGGAGGTGGCAGTGCTGGGGCAGGGGGGCATGGGGACACCAGCACTGCTGCACAGGCACAGCCAAAACTGCACTGCGGGGCTGTCCCTAATGGGAGAAGTGACTGTTGTTGTTGTAATTAGAGGAAAGATGTAATTAAGCGTAATGGGCTGAAGTTCTAAATGAGCGCTGTGCTCACACACAGAATTAGGGAAGGAGCAGAAGGTTGGGGTCGGGGCGTGCGCTATGGGAGCTGCGCTCGGTGCCGTCCCTCCTCCCACGAGTTTGTGCTGCAGCGGCAGTGCGGGGCTGCAGTGTCCCCATTGTCACCCCCCTTGTGCCCCTGCTCCGGCAGTGCGTTCCCTCTGAAATCTGGCATCCAGCTCAGCTTGCCCAAAGCCAGAGGCGCTGCCTGTAGAAGTGAAGGTTTGCTTTGCAAAGCCTGTGCTGCAGCACCACGTGTGCTTTACTTGCAAGTCGCAGCGTGCACGGTATTCACTCTGATGAGCTTTGCCGATACCAAAGTTAGCATTTGGCCTGTGCATCTGTTCAACGTGATACCAGCACTTTTATTGCCCTGGGAGCGAACCCAAGCCTCCAGCTGCGGCCAGATTCACCCGCGAGAAGAAGGGAGCCTTGTTGCAGCGGGACGGCTCCCAGCGAGCAGCGCAGAGCGGGGAAACCTGAGAGCCGTGAGGCTGCTGGCTGGGCACCGCTGTGCTTCTCGGTGCTGCAGCCGAGCACTTTGTCAACTGTTTTTAGAACGTTTCTCCTTGTCTGTGCTGGGAGGCTTTGTGCTTCCCTGGCGATCCGCCCTCCTTCCGGACCTGCTGGTCGCATCCCGTCCCAGCAGCTCATAGAGCCTTTTTGGCCCAGAGAGGCCATACCCGGGCCTTAACCAGCACAACGGGGTAAGCGAGGGCTGTGCGGTGTGCAGGTGTGTCCTTTCTGTGTCTGTGCTCTCTGGTTTGGAAGCTGGAGCTGCCCCAGCTACACTGCAGCCCATCCATGCCCTGCGCACGTGCCGTGCAAGAGCTGCTGCTGAGTGCAAAAAAAATCTCATTGGAGTAAGTTGGAAATGCATCCGTGATCATTGTCCTCAGCGCTGTCTTCAAAAAAGAGCTGACATATGTTTGCTTTTGACAAAACTCACATTAGGGCCTCCCGATTTTGGATCACGCTGATGTTCCCACTGATGACCTCACTGACGGTCCCCCTTCCAGCTCCAGGCACCTCGTGCCGTGGCACAACGCGCTGCTCCAAAGCTGCCGCTGCGTCCCTGCAGGCAGAGCTCCTGGGCTGCATGCTGGGCATCCCTCTGCAGCTCTGCACAGCAGTCCCCAGTCCTGGGTGCCCTTTGTGCCCTTCTCCCAGCAGCACCGCCTCTCTGTGCCCCCTCCCGGCCCCTTCCCCTGCCCCATCCCGCTGCCCCCCTGCAGTGCTGGGCTGAACGCTCGTCCCGCTCCCACCTACACGCTCATCAGCCGCGGCCCAATTAAGCTCCATAATGTGCAGGGATGACTTGAATGCACCCAGGAACATTTCCCAGAACTCATTAGGTTTTATCCCATAAATACCTCCAATTGTGTGCTCAAGCAGCTGCCCGCTCTCTGTCCGGGGGTGTGTGTGACCCGAATTGCAGGGATGGGACTGGGAGAGTTGAAGGGGCCCTGGCTGCCCTTGGAAACCCCCCAGAGCCACCCGCAGTGCTGCTGGGTGCAGCAGTGCCTCTGCCACCCAACTGTCTGTGCTGTCTGTGCTCGTTGTCTGTAATTCATCTCCGTGTGCAGTATGCAGCAAACTGCCATAGCAGCCTGAGCAGCAGTAGGGCTGCTCGCCCCCGATCAGGTTTTCACGTTAACTGGAAGCTTTGCTGGTGGTGATAGACGTGAAATGTGGTTTGACCGGTGTGTAGCAGTGTGGTGTAACAGCGTTGTTTCCATCCTATAGAGCTTGTTAGGCTGGCTGTATTGTTTTTTGGGACACTGGGCACTACTGTGGGGTGGGCTGGCTGCTGTGCGGGGCTCCTGGGGCTTCTCACACCACAGGCTTCTCTGTGTGGGTCAGTGGGCAGTGAAATGGGTCCCATAATTGGGTTTCCATACAAGTGAGTAGGAGCTGTGGAGCAGGCTGGACAAACTAGGTTTGTTAACATCTGTAAAATAAAGGAGTGCTGGGACAGCATTTCCCACAGCTCGCCATGCCTCAATGCAGTGCGTTTGTTACCTGATGCTGATTTCAAGCCTGTGCAAAAAAGAAATATTTACCGTTCCTGTATGCTTCCCCTGCACTGAAGCCTGACTACCGATTACTCTGTATTAAATTATGTTTGGTCATGCCAATGATTATACAGTATCCAAGCAACCCAGGCGTAATCTAATTTAGCGTACAACATGGATTTTCTCTGCTCCCCTTCTCCTTTGTTTTTCTGAGAGTGAATGCAAAGCTGAGTGGCTGCATGGCCTCAGGGCAGCGGTGCTGCAGGGCTGCAGCAGTGGCAGTGCTTACATCAGTGCCTGTGATGCTGCACTGGGTGCTGGCAGGGCAGTGGGTGCTGGGAGGGACAGCCCATAACCAGCCTGGAGCCCAGCTGTGAGCAGCCACTGCTACCCAGGGAGCTGTGCTGGGTTCCCACCTCCCATCTGTGCTGCAGGAGACTGCAAAGCGTGGGTGGAGACAGCCCTGAGAAGGGACCCAGGTGAATTACTGCCAGTGCAATTGATTTCAGAGTGCACCGAGGGCCAGGAAGAAACAGCAGGTTAAAAGGAAAATGCAGCAAGTACTTGTAAACCATCTGGAGGGCAGCTCTGGTATGGAACGAGTGATGTCTGCAGAGAGCATCTGTGAAAAGCACTGGCATTAGGGACACTTTGGTTGAGAACACCCCATCTTTAGAAACCAGGGCATTATTTGCTGGTACAAAGGCAGATGAAGAGGTATAATTTATGGTAAATCATCCTGTGGATAATGGATGTGGAATGTGAAGGATGTGAAAGGTGAATCATGTTTTGTAGCATAGCTTTAGTAGCCATTATAAAGGCTGCTGGTGGAAAAGTACCCGCAGTACAGCGGTGCTGTGCCACCCTGTTTGTTCCAGCAGGGACTGAGGGCTGTATGGTTACAGAATGTTGGCCCTTTGCAGAGCCAAAGCACCAGGGCAGTGCAGAGCGGGGCTGTGTGTGCAGCAGGGCCCTGTCCTCGTTGGGAACCCATTAATGCTGCAGTCTGTAATAATTAACGGGACTGGGTACGGCTGCCTGGCTGTAATAAGTCAATGACAGGGCAATTTATTAGAGTGATGTATTGCGTGATAATGGTAATGAGAAATGAAGGGACCTAATTTTGTAAGACTTAGATCAATTTGGTTGTTTTTTTTATAAATGAACATTGTTTTAGTAACCACAGAAGATCATTACAATTATTATTTTATTAGTGCTATTCACAACTATTTCAGTTTCTGTCTTCTGAGACCCAAATGGGAGCACAGGAGTGTGCATTTGAAATATAGATTGTGCTGCAAGGTGAAAATTCCAGTGGCATTTGTAAATGTCTATTAGGGAGGTGTGGGAGGAGGAAGGGGATTTGGGTGCGTGGCCGTGGGGTCGGTCTGCAGGCAGGGGGGGCTTCTCAGACACCGTGAGGAAACATCCAGGGCTTCCTGACACCGGGGAGGTGATGAGTAAAAGGGATTTCTGCACCTTTGGGTTGGAACACAAGCCCTGGCGTTCTCAGTGTGCCACTGTGTGCTCTGCAGGGCTGGAACATGCAGCAGACCAGGCTCCTGCCTGCACTGAGTGTGGGGGCAAGACTACGTGGGGCAGGAGCTCCAGCCATCCTCAGATCTGCTGCTGCCACTGCTGTCACCCAGGAAGCCCTGTGTAGGATGAGGAGAGAAGAGATCTTTTCTGACTCAAATGAGGCTTGGATGGAGAAGGATAGAAAGCTTATTTTATTTTGAGTTTACACCGTGCTGAAATGAGCTGCGTCTGCACGCATGATGAGCACTGCAATCTTAGTGCTGTGATCAGCAATAAAAGCTCATGGCAGTAACTTGCAGCAGTGTCGGAGTCCTGTGCTCCCATGTGCTGGCCTAGTGTATTTCTCCAGGGAGAGAGATCATGGGGAAAAGGCACTGCTCTAAAAACATAGGATGCAGTTCTGTGCTGACACTGTCTGAAGTCACTGAGCTTCCTGGTTGAAGAGGGCAGGAAAAAACCACAGACTTGTGGTGATAGGGCTGTGGGCTCCTGCTGCACATCCTCCTTGTCACCTCCTTGTGACTTGCATTCACTACATGACGTGTCACCATGTGGCCTGTCTGGGAGCAAGGCTCGAGTGTCCAGGTGTTCCTGGCTGGGAAGTTTCCTCGCCGGCCTCCTGCAGCCAACCTGATGGGGCTGACCCGTGAAGGCAAAAAAATGGGTGAGAAAGGATTGGATTTTGGAACATATGAGGTCACTTGTTCAGCTGGAGAGCAGCGTGTGTCAGAGGTCCAACAATTTGTTTTTAGAAGGGTTTCAAGCATTAATGATTCAAGATGTTTTCCTGGGAGTGGTTTGCAACATGAGCCTCGGTGGCCGGGGAAGCGTTGGGGTTTTATGGGATTAGCCAAATCCTGAGCTGCAGTGCCTGCCATAACACAACAGTTAAGGCTGTACTTTTCCACATGGCTGAAGCTTCAGGGGGCTCCCCAGAAGTGTCAGGAAAGCAAACAGACTTGTAAGCCTGGTGCCAGGCAAGGATGGGGGTCCATCCTGATTGTTCCCATCACCTACTTCTGTTGGTTTTCTTTTGCAGAGTTGCAGATAACCACAAGCAGAACCTGATGACTGTTGCTAATCTGGGTGTGGTGTTTGGACCAACGCTGCTTCGACCTCAGGAGGAAACAGTCGCTGCCATTATGGACATCAAGTTTCAGAATATTGTGATTGAAATTTTAATAGAAAACCATGAGAAGGTAAAGACTTTACTTGCTTCTATCGGTACAGTTTATTTCCTACACCAGATTTGTCACTTTGCAAGCTGCAGCCCACTTCCCCAGGGCCCTCCTTGCTGTCTGTGTCAGCAGCCACAAAGGGCCCGACTCGGTTCCTGCTTTTCTGACTACATCTGTGTTTATCATAGCACTGACTTTCTCCACAGCACTGATCTGCTGTGACAAGGCACAGCTGTGTCTGTTGCAGGGATGCTCCCACCTGTTGCTGGCTCTGCTGGTGCAACACTACAGTAGCTACAGCTGGAGGACTGCTGGCCCTCCCCTAGGGCGCTCACTGACCCCTGGGGTTCTGGTCACCTTCGAAGTGATAACAGGAGAAGGCTCTCAAATGAGTGCCCGTGAGAGGCCACGTAATTCTGCAAATGGTAACACTAAAACACTGAACACGAGCATTGCTCAGAGTGCTTGTACATGCATGGGGTGGCGGTGAGACACAGCAGCCTCCAGGGCCACTGGTCAGAGGTGGTGTGTTGCTGAACTTCCCATGCAGTGCTGCTGGGTGCCTGTGATATGAAAGCAGCCTGGGCCAGGGAGGATGTGATGCTTGGGGCTGTCTGCTACTCGGGGCTCTCTCCAGAGAGTGTTAGTCCCTCAGTTGCATGTGTAAGCTGCAGGGCTGAGTCCCACGTGCATGTGGTGCAGGTGTCAGCCCTGGGGCTCATCTGCCTGGTGCTGCCGAGGGGCAGCGAGTGCATGTCCAGCAGGGATGGATGGATGGTTTGCATGTTGTTGGAGAAATTTCCTCCACAGGCAGATAAACACCGTGGTATTTATTTAGCATGGAGGAGCTATTTTCTCTTATCTTTGTGGGGTGCAGTTACAGTGATTGCTTAATCGTGTGCTGCTGCAGAGGGGAGTGCAAGCAGCGGCCGTGAGCCTGTGGCTGAGCCCCAGCCCTGTGCTGAGCAGCAGGCATGAGCCTTGTGGGGCTGTTGGTGGCCATCCGCCTGTCTGTCTGTCCATCCATCTGTCTGTCCGTCTGCGGTGTCCCAGCAGTGGCACCGGGAGAGCATTCAAGCACTGTCTCACTGCTGTGGGTGCACTTCGCTGTCTCTTTCCTCGCTGAGCCCGGTGGCTGCCTTCCCCTCGCAGCTCCTTGCAGAAGCAGGGCCTCAGGCTGGTTCTTGTTCAGTTCGAGCTGAGCCTCATCCATCAGATGGCACCTGGGGGATCGATGACGGATTTCTGCAGTGATCGTCTGTGTGGGCTGCAGTGCTGCTCACCAGCAAAATGACACCTGGTGCCGCAGGGCTCCCGAGTGCTTCCATGGCTACCCTTCCTTAGGAGTAATTTATGGCACCAGCAGAAGGGAAAGCTGTGACTGGGCTGTGTGCTGCCGTCACACATCGACTGCGGGTGGGCGTGTGTGCTGCGTGCTGTCTGTGCTGCCCGGCTGCTCTCATGCAGTGGGTACTGATGGTGCAGCATGGAGAGATGCTGTTTGCACTGTCTGCACTGCTCTGCCCATGCTGCCTGCACTGCCTGCACAGAGGCATGGGTACCGTGTGGCACAGTGGTGCTGCATGCAGGATGCTGTTGGACCCGTGTCCCCATTTCTCCTAGATTCTCCAAGAAAGAGGGAGGTGGCAGGTGGCAGCAACTGGGAGGAAAGTCTCCTTTAAAGTCAGTCCCGGTGCCGGTTCACTCCCTTTTTAGGACTGTTTAGTTTCAGTGTATTCCTTAATTTGAATTGATTGGAAGTCATTGAAGTTTCCCTGCAGGAGCTGCTGTAGGTGATTAGCAATATGTGAGCCCTCTGTGCTGCGCTGCTGCTGCTTTATATTGTTTTACGCTGGTGACTCACAGCCACTGTTTATGATTAAGTGCATTCTGAGGGAAAATGTAATTGATTTGAATGGTTCCTGGCAATCAGCGACTGTCTGGTATTACATTATATTTCCCTCAGGTAAGTGGGACGCCTCTCCCATTAAAATTGCTGTTGTCACAGCGAGGCACAGAGCACTGGGCTGTGTGTGTGCCCAGAGCTGCAGTGGGGTGGATGGGAGCCCTGAAGCACTGGAGCTGGGGCAGACGTGCAGTCTATGTTTGTGAGAGCAACACAGCAGCGTAACCTGCTGCAGGATACGTGTGGGTTGCGTGTTTTTAAAAGGATAAAATGGTTTTTCTGCGATGGCTCTGGATATTGCCATGACAAACAAACAGAGAGTGAATCCTCTGCAAGAAACCAGGGATGCCGTGTTGTATTGGAAAATTGCAGGTGTCCACCCATTTTATTTTCCAAAGCTTCTCCTTTAATAATGCTCTGGAAAAGGCAATTTGTATGAAGTGCTGGGAAATGATGAGATCGATGTACAGTGCTGCTGGTGCTCCCTTCAGACCAAGGAGGGGGCAGCTGACCTGTGAGTGGCACCTTGCTGCCCACCAACAGGGCTGGTTTCTGCAGGGTGTTACCCAGACCCCTGCAGTGCCTCAGTCAGTTGTCAGAATTAACGCTGAGGTCAAAGCCCTCAGCACCTCATCTTTATTTTCTGCAATTAGCAAAGCTTTGTAGCAGCGATGTCCTTGGCCTTGGAGCTTCCAGCTGAGGCTGGAGGGCAGCTCCTTGCAGAGCATCTCATAGGTTTGGCTGCGTTCCACCAGGGGCGCGGGTTGCTCCAGGAGCCTCCAGCTGCACATCGAGCATGGGGGCTGTTTGTGTAATTTGTGGAGCCTGGCTGCTCCTCTCCCACTCTGATGATTAAACTGTCTCGCTCTCTCTGTTAATTGGACTCTGGGATGGGAGAGTTATAACACAGGTTTGCTCGGTGAGGAGCATGTCTCAGTTGTTTTTCTTAAACTGAAAAGTGAAACAAACTGAAGAGGCATTGAAATGAAGGAGAGCAGAGCTCCCTGTGCTGCTGGGTAGGCTGGCAGGGCTTCTAGGGGTGTGATGCTGCAAGACCGCCTCTAGCAGGAACTGTTTGTTATATGGGTCTGGGTCCTCTGACTCCTCCCTCTTCAGAGCTTCAAAATAAGCACTGGTCCTTTTGGAGGCAGCTAGCTCTTGATTTTCCTCTGTTGAGAGTGGTCACATTTAGCCTGGGTGCTGTGTGCCACCTTTAAGGTGTTGGGAGGCAGCTCGGTGTCACTCTGCCTCTGTGTCCTGCTATCCAGCTGTGCCCTACCATTGTCCAGCTGTGCACTGCCACGTTTGCATACCTGGGTGCCTGCTGGGGTTCTTGCCCTGAGCATTCTCCCACCACCTGCGAGGGCACTGCAGGCCCTTCACTAGGAGCAGCCTACCAGGTTGTTGGGGTTTTTCACATTTTGCGCTGTGCGCATTTGGTGAAGAGTAGAGAAAAGGAGTGCAAACAGAATGAGAATGTGGAGTTTAGGAAATGATGCCCCACGTGTTACTTTATTGAATGCGTGACCCCCGTTGATGCTGTTCCTTGGTGTGATGGCAGGATGCGGAGGGCACAGAGCTGCTCTGCTTGAGCAGCTGATGCTGAAGAGACCTCTTTGTTGGCTTTAACAGATATTTAACACCGTGCCGGAGACGCCGCCGTCGAACTCACAGCTGCTGCTGTCCCGCAAGAAGAGCACAGACTCGAAGCCTCCATCGTGCAGTGAGCGGCCGCTCACCCTGTTCCACACCGCACAGCCCAACGAGAAGCGTAAGTGCCCCCACCCAGCCCTGCCCCCTGTCGCTGCACAGCGCCAATCCCCTGCCATGGAGCACGGCTGTGCTGGTGCTGATGAAAGGTGCATCCTGTAAGGGGATAGAGCCCCTGGTCACTGCACTGTGCCATGCCTGCCTGCCATCCCAGGCTGCAACAAGGCTTGGTGCAGGCTGCACTGGTGTGCTTAGAATTGCTGTCCTGTTCCCAAGTCCCCAGCAGCTGAAGGGCACAATGCAGAGCCCATGGGGTGTCCAAAGTTGATCCTTTATTTCTCGCTGGATGCCCACAGGCACTTCTACAGATATAGCAAGCCTGGCCAGGATGTTCTGTATTTTTCTGTGGAGTAGGTATTATGATGGTTTAAAAATGTTGAAGATGGTCTTTCCATTTTGGTCTCTATTTGGTGCTCCGGATACGTTGGTGAAGGAGTCATCACCTCCTCCCCTCTCACTCTGCACACAGCTGTCTCACATGCTGCAGAGCAGAAATACACAGCAGGAGTTTGCTGTTCTGCTCCCTGAGCTGTGAGACTGAGCTAAATGCCTCAGCAAAGAATCCTTTGCTTAAACTGTGCACAGTATCAGACTTTTAAAAAGGAGGAAATAGAATAAAGGAATGGTTTCCAATTCTGCCATTCATCTCCCATCTTCTGTAGATGAAACACTTCCAGTTTCTTAGCTGATAGGGACTTTAATTCAGCGTTGGCTGGTAGCTGTGTCTGAGATTACACAGACAATTGACACTGATTTGTTAGGCTTACAGAGCTTATTTTCGAACTTTAGCCTCAGGCAGAAAATGTTTGGAAACAACTGGATGTGGCATCTGAATAGGCTGCAGGGCTCTGCTGGGGCCGTGCAGTGCACGGAACAGCTCTGAAAACTGTGCTGTTGGGGGCAAAGATCAAGGACTGCTTTGGATCGACCTTTTTGGGGCTTTAGGCCTTTTGGCAGGTTAATTTCTCCCTTATTTCATCTGCTGGCTGCTCTGTCTTCCAGTCAGTGTTTGGAGAGTTCCCTCAATAGCCTGCTGGAGACCAAAATTCATGGCATGTAGTTTCAGGAACTGGTAACGTGTGTTGATGTAATTATCTCATCCTTGGCATTGGCTGATCTCTGGCTGATAGCCTGATCTAAATGGGGTTTGAGCCTCTCACTGCCTCGTAAGCACTCTGACTTTGTCCAGGCAGCACAAGAACTCGATGGCACAGTGAGTGATGTGACGAGGAGTGTTGGTTTGCTCCCCGCCCTTTGCAGCCACGTCCTTTTGGCCATGTCGTCATTTCTTTTGAAGCAGTGGCAGAGGGCTCACCCAGCATCCCACCTCCCTGTCCCTGAGGCAGCACTGCTCCCAAGCTATTTTCCAGGCATGCAGGGTTTCTCTCTGCTGTGTGCTCAGGATTAGCGCTCCATGTAGCTCGGGAGTCTCTCTTACACTGCTTTCTCCTTCTGTGAGTATTAATTGTTGTCCTGATGCAGACGTGTCATTGGAAGGGATGTACAGATGGATGGGCTTGAGAATAGAGGGTTCTTTGTGACCGTGTGCTTTTCAGTAGCAATTTCATCCTATCAGCGTGCACAGGAGGTACAGTTTCTTTGAAAAATTTGTCATTAAAGTGGCACTCCTTGTGTTTTCCAGCAGTTGTCTGTCTTTCAGGAAACATCATCACAGAAGTGGCAGTTCTCTGCAGTAGAGCAGCTTTCCGTGCCATCAGTGATGATAATTGCCTCTCTCAATTACAATTACAATTGCTGCTTATACGGAAAAAGCATCTTATGAAAATGAATTAATGTGATTTTAGGTAATTCAGCACAGAGATGAGGAGGAAACCCATGCTGTGGAGGTTGCTTTGGGATGCATAATGTTTTCACACCTCAGTGTTGAAGTTACACAAATAAGGGGGACATCTCTTAGCAGGGCAGGATGAAGGGAAATGAGGAGAGCTGAGTCCAGGCTGTGGGCAGCGAGCTGGGCAGCAGGGCAGGTCTTTCTCCTCACTGTTATCAGCAGTGCTGCACTGTGGTTGTAGACCTGGGCAGGAAAGGCAGCTAGTGGCTGATGTCATGTTTAGACTGAAGCATTTTTTTGTTGGGATAAACTTTAATTGGGTGATCTGTCCTTTTCTCCTTCCGTAACTGTTATCCCCTCTGAACGCGTTCAGTCCTGTGGTACCTGATTTCAGCCACAGACAAATTCATTCCTGCCTGTAGTCTCATCCCTTTCTTTCTTGGGTTATGTGGTCCTTTGGAAGTCCTTGGGAACGTGAAATATTAATATCTTGAGAAAAATCAATATTTTCTTGCTAAAAATGTTATTCGTTTAAAATGTTGTTGCATCTTTAGAAAAAGAATAACTGTTACTTCTCATACTTTAATGCATAATACATAGAAAACATGCCTGGGAACTCAGTGCCTGTCTGTGGAGGTCTGGTAGGATGCTGCTGAATTTACACTGGGGCAGGGGTGATGGGCAGGAGCCTGGCTGCCTCCGTCTGGCAACTCTTGGTTATTTTTGGTGTTTTCCAGAAGAAAACAGGAACAGCATCATCAACTCCAGCCTGGAATCCGTCATCTCTCCAAATGTAAACAGCTTCCTCAACTCCAACAGCGCGCCACAATCCAACCTGAACTCAAGTGATCTCGAACTAGAAGTAATTAAACCCAACAGGCCAAACTCACTGTAAGTACGGTGATAATTAGTGTTTTATAGGCTCACCGTCCTTAATCTTTAATCGGGGCTGTTTCTCGCTCTGAATCCCAGCAGTTTGTTGAAGAATGCAATTTAATGCTTTAATTTTTAATGGCCGCTTAGGGTGCATCCTGCACGTCTCGGTCTGAGCGCTGGGATTAGCGGGGTGGGTTTGCTCAGCCTGCGCCTGCGGGGTGTGCTGCATGCAGAGCCCTGCATTGCTGTTTGAACTGCTTGACCCATCTGGAGATAACTCCAGCAAACACAAAGGACTATTCTTCTGACTTAAATCTATGACTGTTGTCAGTACCGTTGATCTCCAGCCAAATCTGTGCCATTGCTTCTGCTATTGCTTCCTTCATCTGAAAAGTTCAAGGGAAAAAATAGCGACCTTAGCAACGACTCCCGGGGGATGGCGGAGTTATTTGTGCAGTCCCCTGGATTTGACACAGCCTCGCACCGCGGACGGCTCTGCCATGGGGAATTTCCTTCCTGCCGTGGCCCTGCTGGGCTGCGCATTTTCCCACAGACCCTCCTCTCCTGCACACATGAAGATGTGCTCTGAGCCCCGCAGCCGTGGTCCCTCAGCCCAGCCTGATTCCCCGCGTCCACGTGGGTCGGTGTGGGGTGGCCTTCCTGCCCCGTGTCCCCATGCAGCCTGCAGCGCAGCCCCTTCTCACCAGCCCTGCAACCAGGCCCTTAGGAGCCCGCGGCGAACACTTGGGTTCAGCTGCTTTCTCCTGGGTCCGCACAGAAATGGCTTGGTGCCACTGCTGGTGCCCCTGGCCATGGCTGTCCTGCCTGGCGTGGGCTGCGGCGCTCGGGCAGCAGCATGAGGTGAAGGTAAGTGCACATGTGCAGAGCAGGGCTCTGGCCGTCACCATCGGCGTCACCTCCTTCCCACCACCTCTGCTGCCCCAAACAGCCAGGCCTTGTGCCAAGGCTGCACGTTCCCCGATCATCTCAGTGCTGCTGGTGGCCACCGTGGGACGCAGTGATGTGGAGGTACCTGTCCACAGGTAGGACAGCTCTGTGCTCATCTGCGCTGCTGGGTTTTAAAGTTTGCTGAGATGCATTCGTTTGTCTTTAAATGTCTGCTTTTAACTTCATTTGTGGTGCCGTGAAAATGTTATTGCTAGATTTCCTCCGCATTGCTGCGGTAGCTGAACGGACCCAGGTTGTTTTGCTCCCTTTGCTTGCAGCTGGCTCCATCTGGCCCGCGGTGCTCAGCCCCACTCCTCACTGGGCAGGCTGGGGGCAGCAGTGGAGGTGTGGGTGGGACGGTTGGGGTCAGAGCAGCCTGAGTGGTGCCAGTGTCCCACAGCGCTGTCCTATCTGCCCTGCTGTGCAAATAACACCTGTGCAAAGCTGGCCCTGTTCCTTTAAGCAGTTGCAGTGGCTGGGGCTCTGCAGTATTCCCGGATGCCCTTGGGCACTGAGGTCAGTTGCTGTTATCTGTTGGAGCTGTGAGAGTTTCCATCGCTCTGCTGTGGTTACGGAGCGGCAGTGCGGGTGCGTGGCAGCAGGCAGGGTGTGTTGCTGCCTTGCTCTCGGTGCTTCCTCAGCTCCATGCCAAACCCTCCTCAGCTCCATGCCAAACCCTCTGCCAGACCTGTGAGACCCATCATGAAGCTCCTCTTCAGGACTTTCTCGTTTTATTGCATTCTTCACTGTTTTCTTTGAGTTTTTGGCTGTGGGTCAGGGCTGCCCCATCTTGTCTCAAGGCCGGGGCAGCTCACTGCGCTGTGCTGTCAGTGCCTGAGCACAGCAGCTGCAGAGCCCCAGGTGCGAGGAGGATGGGAAGCCCCACTTTCCGCCTGTAGAGAAAAAAGGATTTCTTTATGAACAAAGAACTCCTTAAGAGAACAAGCAAGGAATCCTGGATTTGGTGCTTCCTTCTCTAAAGCAGCAACAGCACAGGTTAGTAAATTAAAAACCACGCCAGAACAGAATTGATTTTGTTCTGATTTTTTTTTTTTTTTTTTGGTGTCTAAAGTTACCATTGAAACAGAGGAGCTGATGGGCGCTGCATGCAGCCATCACTGACCACAGCCTTTTACCTCTTTGCTTTGCTGCTGCCCAGCAGACAGGTTTGGTGCCATTGCTGCTGGTGGATGGGTTTGGTGCCCTTGGTTGCCGTGTCCCAGGCCCCTAGCCCATGTGGGAAGTGTGGCATATGGTGACCACTTCTCATATGTTTTTGCTTACATGAGTTACAACTGATAACTGCTGATCTCAGTGGACTTGTTGGAGTAAAGTCAGTTGTGTCCAGAGGAGGACAGCGGAGCTCTGAGGGGTCTGGAGCACACATCCTATGGGAAGCAGCTGAGGGAATGGAGATTTTTTCTAACCTGAATAATTCTGTGGTTCACTGGTGAAGAATTACAAATGCAGGGGGATTTCTCGATTTTGTTTTGCTGCAGTGAGCCCTGATACATCGCGAGGTGGCCTTAAAATGTGGCATTTAATAACTGTCTGTGGTGGTGGAGATGTGTGAGCTTTGTGCACCCAGCTCCCCATCCCAGCGGTGAGCAGTGCCCTGCTCTCAGGCCTGCTCTGTGCTCCTGCTCCTCACATCTCATGCAGAGCAGCCGCACTGCCTGTGCCTGCATGTCAGGGGTTTGCCTTCCTCAATCCTGCTCCTCCATCACCAGCCCGGAGGGAAATAGTTCAGCTGTGGGACGAAGGCTCTTCCTTCCCAGCCACCAATCAGGGTTTTACTATGGGAATGCGCTGATTTATTAGGGCTGGGTTTATTTTTATGGAAGAAGTGCTCGGGGCGGGAGCTGTGCTGTGAGTCAGCAGGGCTGCTCCCTGCCAGGAGCTGTCGCTGGGCACGAGGGAGCGGAGCGGCTGCCTGCTGCCACCCCCTGCATGGGCACTTCTTTCTTTTGAGATCATCTCTGGTTTTCTTTACTTTTGACGTTGCAGAAAGCTGCTGTAGAAAACGTGGCAGGACAAAAGCCAGAAAAGCCCGTGTTTCTACCACAGATAGATCCTTCAGCTGCAATGGGGGAAGTTTTCCAAGTAAACTGTGTGATCACGGTGATTTAAGAGTGTGGTTATTAAAATCCTCCAAACGAGGACCTCGCTCTGGTGGCGTGGAGATGCGTTCCTGTGGGGCTGTGGGTCGGTCCCTGCAGATGACCACAGGAGCTGTTTTTCAGCTGGGCGTGCTGGGCTGACAGCCTGCACCCTGCTTGGTGCCTGCCTCCTGTTTCTTGTTCTCTCTTTATTTCCCAGCCTTGTCAGTACCCCGTGCTGCCCGCAGACCCCAGTGCCTGCAGGAAGCTGGCCGTGCTCTGGGTGCGTGCAGCTGAGCAGGGCTGGGTGCTGTAGGCTGGCTCGGTGGCCTCTGCTTGCATGTATAGTGAGTTCAGTGCCTGGGTGTGCAGCTGCTGCTGGGTGGCCCTGCTGCTGTGTGGCACTGCTGCTGCGTTGCAGTGCTGCTGGGTGATGCTGCTCCTGCTGCTGGGTACTGGAGTCTGTAAAACCAAGGGCGGCTGGGGCTCGCTGGATACTGTGGATGGAGCAGCAAGGGTTTCAGTTTCTCCTCTCTTGGCAGTTTCTTTCTGTGCGTGACTGTTCTGGAGGTGAGGTGGGGCCGGCTGATTTTCTCCATGTAACCAGACAGGCGGGATTTTTGCACTGCAACTTCACAAAGTCATCAGCCTGAGCTCTTATGACTGTGAGCATGCAACAATGCCCAGGGGGCTTCTGCCTTCCCTTTCAGGAGAGCTCTGCACCACAAGCACAGGGTGGCTGTGTGTGTGTGGGGAGGGAGCACCCAGAATTCACTGCCTGCCACTCTCCGGTGCTGTGTGCCCAGCAAACAGCACTGTGCTATGGGAGGGGAACGCTTCTCCCTTCCTGAAGTCCTTGGCTGTGTCTTTGCGGTGCTGTTTCCCAATGGTAGCTCTGAGCATTTATTTTATCACCTCCCACCCTTTTTAATGTTTTGCTGCCAGTGAAGAATGTTCCACTGCTTCTGATACAATGAAGTGCAGCCCAACAGTACTTCTGGGATGGTTCTAAGTCACATGGAAATTTCCAAACAGTTACTTCTTAGAGTTTTCTAATGCACTTTTAGGGATGGTTGATTTCTGAAGTTACAAAACCCGCCGTGTATTATTTAGCAGTGTTCTCAGAGACAAAAGCTCCCATTTCTGGGCCGCCTGCATGGCAGCGTGCCTGGCGACCCGGCCAGCACTCGTGGGACCTGGCAGCTGTGGGAGGGTCGTGCAGAGCTGCTCTGCCCTCAGCCCTGAGCATCAGAGAGGGGCTCTGGGGACAACCGCGGAGTGTGGGTTGAAGGCTGCGGTGGACTTCGCCTTCCTTTGTTGTGCTGTGCCGTGCTTGTTGTGCTGCACCATGTCATGCCATCCTGCCCTGCCGTGCTGTGCCATGCTGTGCTGTGCCGTGCTTTGCCCGGTGCCCTCGCTGGAGCACTGCAGGCAGCACATGGCTCCACAGCTCTCCGAGTGGTGACAGGGCAATTCAATCCCGGGGATAATTTTAGAGCAGGTTGTGAGGCTGTCCTTTCGTGAGGACACCACAGCTCCGGCCATCCCAGGCGGGCGCCAGGCAGGGAGAGGGGCAGGCTGTCCTCACACGCCTCGTCCACACTGGGCATCCCTCCTGGCACAGCGCTGGGGTGAGCCTGGCTGCAGAGCCAAGCACGAGGCTTCCAAGGCACAGCCGGACACTTGGCGTGATGGGAATCATGAGAGCCCCACAGGAGCCCCTTGGTTTGGGATGGAGGCCAGGAGCTGCCCCAGCTCACCCCAAACTTCAGGAGCTGGGGTGCGGTGGGAAGTGGGGGCTGTGGCTGCCGGGGGGGGTGGGGATGGGGGCAGAGCCGGGGGCCCTTCGGGGGCCCGGGAAAACCACAGAGCCTGAAGAGCAGGAACCACCGCGGTTGGAGTGGGGTGGAAGCATGGAGGATTTACCTGAGCAGAGCAGGCACGAAAATGCACATTTTTCTGTGAGGTGGGACCGGAGCGTCAGTTGTGTGGGCGGCTGTCTCCAAAAATACCAGCCACATAACTCTGGGTTAGCTTTGTTTTTCTAAAATCCCAAGAAGGTACCTGCCCAGCAGGACACGGGGAGGCATCCCCAGGCTGGGAGCTCAGCCACGCACAGATGGAAGTGATGGGGTTAAAGCTGTGTTATGGCCCTGGTGCCTTCAGGGCTTTGTGGCTTCTGTCAGAGCATGGAGTGCATGGAAGTGCACGGAGCGGGTACTGGGCTGGGCATGAAATGCTGCCTGCCCCCCGGGATGGCTGGCCCCTGAGATCGCTGTCCCATTGGGGTTGCTGTCCCGCTGGGATGGCTGAGTGATCCGGTGCCTTCTTTGCCCTGGGGACTGCAGCTTTAGGGAATCATAGCTTTGGGAAACTTGGGTTTAGTCGTCATGTTTCTGTTTGCATTTTATTTTATTTACTTATTGACCAAGTATGGCTATTTCTTTTCCTCCATGGATGTGGAAAGAAATGAGGAGCAGACCTAAGGTCTAGTGCTCATGAAAAAAATAGCCCAATTAGTGTGAGGAAGAAAGGTTATTCCCATGTGCTTTTGATTTACAGGACCAGGATGAATTTTCACTGGACATCTCAGTGCACGTTCTCCATCCCGAGCTGGCACCGCCTCATCGCCATGCTCTGCTCCGGGGTCCTTGGGGATCCCAAATTTGTGTCTAGCAGCAAATAATCAGGGTAACATCACTGAATGGCAAATGGTGATATTTGTTGGAATAAATAGTCTCTTAAAAACGCAAACAGCTTCAGCAATTATCAGTTGTAACGCACATAAGCAGAAACACATGAGCAGTGAGTAGACCTTTAAACGCTGCTGGTTCCTTGCAGAATTGAAGTCACTTTTTCCACTCTGAAAAATAACTTTATAAACATGACACAGCCTTATTCAGCAGCTCTGCTGCCCGTTCTCGCTCAGAAAGCAGCAAAAATGAAGCGGTTCAGTGTTTTGTTGATTTTGTTTTGACTTTTGTGGAGTCATCAGTAGTAGGAGAAAAGTGAGCCTTTCCTGCACCGTGCTTCATTAGTCAAAGCAGTGTAAGGACAAACCCTGATTTCAGGAGTGGTGCTACTGCGTGGCTGGCGGCGATATCAGCCAGGTGTGAAGGTCGGCAGCTCTGAAGGAGAGAAGCTGAGTTTCTGGGTGCTGTGTGAAGTTGGCAGTGGGAAGAAACGTTTTTTATTTGTGAAAGGACCCCCCAGAAGGCACAAAGAGAACAAGACAGGGGGGGCACTTGCAGGCCGTGAATGCCCAGGAACTCTTTGCAGCTTTTGTTTCATTCACTGCAGCAAGCTGTGAGCCAGGACCCCGTTGTTTTCTATGCAGCGCTTGGCGAAGCTGCAGCTGAGAGGTTGTGAGCATAGGAGCTTCTGGAGTGCGGCTGCCAGTGGTGCCCAGGGCTGCCCAAGCAGCCTTCTGTAGGGCAGAGCCCTACAGGGCAACATAATGCATGTCTAGTTGGGTGTAAAGCGGCCTGAGGTGCAGCAGCCAGCAGTGCTGCCCTCAGCATGGGGCTGGGGTCCCCATCCCTACAGTAAATCTTTCTTTACACCCCGGATCTGGCTGCAAGGTCTTGAATGGCAGCTGGACCCACATGTTGGGTTTCCAGCTAGGAAAGCGTTCCTGCAGCTCCTGATCCCGAGGGGGTGTCATGGGGGTCATTGGGGTGCAGTGTCTGCGAGGTGCTCATCAGTCACTGCCACATTTTTCATGCCTTCACGAAGTGAATGGTGATGGTTGGTAAGCAAGTGGTGCTCTCAGCTCTCAGTATCTGGCTGACTTAGCAAGGGGAAATGCCATCTGGGTCAGCTGGTGCCTCTGCTCGGGGCACTGAGGAGCAGGATGGTGCTGAGGGCCATGCCCAGCAGGGTGGGCGCAGGCATCGGGAGCCCCTGCTGTCCTTGTCCACTGTACCTCTTTCGGCCTTCTGCTGAAGATGCAGATGTCCCCACAGCCTGCAGAGTTGCTGTAGCTGTGAGCCCACCCGAGCAGGGACCCAGTGCTCTGCAGACCCCAGTGCAGGTGAGGCACAGCACAGCTGTGGGTCGGTGCTCGGGGGGGGAATCGTTTATTGCTCAAAGCAAGAAACTGCACATCTCCTGGTTTTCACACTTGAAAACAGGCCCTGAAATTCCCAGTCTGTCGCTTGGCTTATTCCAGATGACATCATATTCCAAGTATCTTATGACTTATTTACTTTTTTGGGTGTCTGTGTTTGTTTTAGTGAAGCAGCTTAACTTGGGAGTCCCGCGTTCTGCCTGCAGTCAGACAGCTCCATAGGCTTTGGGGACCTGGGGGTCTGGCAGGCATCCTTACAGCTGTTCCTTCAAAGCACGAGCAGCACGCTCAGGAGGCTGCAGAGATGTGCTGCAGGCAGAGCTGCTGAGGGTGGTGCATTTGAATCTGTGTTCACACACACGTAGAAACCGTTTGTATTTATTGGTATGTATAACTTGCATAGGGTTTTTTGTGTGTTGTACTTAAATAATCCTGGATTTATTTTAGAAGCATTTATATGCTTTCAGTATGCTAAGATGCATGAAAAAGGAGCTTGTAGGCCACAAGAGCAGCGATCTTGTTTGGGAAGAGCAAAGGGAAATGACAAACTTTCATCAAGGTGCATTTGGGTTGCTGGCTCTGTGCTCAGGGTTGGGGTTCGATCTGCTTTTCTGCCCCGCGTGTTTTCCATTTGCCCAGGAGTTTGGCATAACCACTTCTCAGACCTTCAGCTCTTTGACTTTTCTGTTGGCTCCTGGTCTAGAAACTTTCCGCAGGCTGAACTTGAAAATTAGGCCAAATATTCTCATAAAGTCTCCAGTTTTGTAGCTAGCCCCATGTGAACTAGCAGCCATTCATCAACGTATTTTCTATGTGCTCATCCATTAAAAGAGAGACAATTCAGCAGTGTCCTTTTTACTAATGCGTGCAGAAACCTCTCCTCCTTTCCTCAGCAGGAATAGAGCGTGTGGCTGATTTCAGCCTGCAGCTGAGCCATAATCCTCCTGGGATGCGAGTGCCCCGCAGGCGGTCACAGTGGGACAGTGGGACAGTGGGACAGTGGGACTGTGGGACAGTGGGACTGTGGGACAGTGGGACTGTGGGACAGTGGGACAGTCCGTGCAGGCTCCAGCCCTCTCCAGCTCCCTGCGGCTCCCCGCAGCGCTGCCTCCCAGGAGACTTCTTAGAAGATTCTGCTTTTGAACTGTGCTGCTCTGTTTATGTGATTTGCTCTGGGAACATCTGAGGGTGCTTCTCGCAAACTGAATGAGATTAGAATGGTATGGCTCCCTCCGAGAGGTCTAAAAAAGCACCTCAGACTTCAGCATCAAAGCTGCTTAAAAGACAGCTTTCCTGAAAGCCCGAGGAAGAAAATACATTCACTGCACTTTCATTGCTTTCTTAATTCATATAATTAGTGGGGAGATAGCTGCGTGGCTGTATTTTCTTCAAAGAAACTGCCTCAGACAAATATTGGCTAATGGAAATTTCGCTTTCAAATAAAGCGGTGTTTGAAAATACATTAAGGCCATTGTGGGGAAATGGATGCAGGAATCAAAGATGCTACAACAGGGCATTCCTCGGGGCAGCTGGGGGAGCAGCACGGGGATGGTGCAGCACTGAGCATCTCCAGCAGCACTGCCCTCCTCCCCAGCCCTGCCCTGCTGCCTGTGAGCTCTGGGCTGGGCCTCCTGAAAGTGCTCCCAGCCAACTCTTTTAATGAGACTGCTGAAAGCAAACCGATAGTAAATTAGCTCTCTGCCACCTATAAATGTCTCTAGAAACAAAATATTTTACAGACCCAGCTGAATGCATTCTTAGGTGCCTCTTTCTGTGGGCAGATTTAATTCAGAGCCAAGGATGCAGCCCAGACTTTGCTTGGCAGAACCTTTTATGAGCGTGGGATGTTCCTGCAGGGTGCTGGGTGCTGTGGGTGCTGGGTGCTGTGTCCAGGAGTGCTGCCAGGCTCTGGTTTCCCTGCAGAAAGCAGTGATTTCCTCGGAGGGGGAGCGTGGGGCCACCGCTCATAAAGACCTTCTTTCTCCTCTGAAAGAAGATCCAGGTGCCTAATTAACTTCATAAATGAGCTGGAGCTGTGAGGCCCCCACTTTGCCATGAAGTGAAGGTAACCTGATCTCTGCAGCCCTTTCTGCCTGGGTAAGGGATCCTGCCCACGATTAATTCGCTCTCACCTGCTTTCCGTCCAGCTGCATTCTGGCTGTGCACAAAGCCGGTGTGCAGACACTGTTGACAGGGCAGTGCTAAGCTGGGAAATTATCAGCAGCATAAGAACCATGGCCAATTATGGGGCTGTGCGCTGCAGCACTGCCTGCCTCGCCTGCCCTGGGCACAGAGCTGTGGGTGCTGCCCTCGGTGTCCCAGGGCTGGGGGGCACAGGGAGGGAACCCCGGGAGGGAGTGGCACCACTTTAGCTTTGCTGCTGTCTGTGCTGCACTTGGAAAAACACTAAAGGAGGTGGCAGTGGAGAGGAGGGTGCCCTGGGAGATCAGCCCGTCGTGGTCCCACTGAGGGTGGCTCAGGGACCTGTGTGTCTCCTAAGGACTCCATCCTTCTGGGAACAACCCACAGTGAAACCTAGAGAGCACAGGGAGCGTTACAGGTGGAAGTGCAGAAGTAGTCAGCCAAGAAGTGAACGCCCCAGCCCTGGGGATGAGTGCATTCCTCGTCCCTGGGGGTGCCCTGGGCCAGGCTGGAGGAGGCCTGGGGCAGCCTGAGCTGGGGGGCACCCAGCCTGCAGCAGGAGTGTGCTGGGTGGTCTCTAAGGTCTCTTGCAGCCTGAGCCCTTCTATGATTCTGTGAATTGTTCATGTTAACATTGCCTGTGTTTGGTTAATGGGAATGGAGAAGAGGCTGCATCTGTGCCTGGGCAGCGGTGAGGAAACCAGGCTGTCGGTGGGCAGGCAGCAGCGTGCATAGCACCCAGCTGTGCTGCAGCTGGACAGCAGAGCTGACTGGCTAGAGCTGCACAGGCAGAAGTGTTAATGCAAAGTTTGGGTTTTTTGAGCAAAAAAAGGAAGAACAGATAAAACCCTCTTTTTTTTTTTTTATAAAAATGATCACGTTGGATCATTTCAGAGTTGTACTTTTGGGGTGCTGTATTCTGACCTGCCCTGTATAACAGATGTTTGCATAATACTTGCAAAACATGAGGCACTGAGGAACAGAAGTCAGGCAGATCAAGAAAATGAGGAATACTGTTGTGCTCATCCATTGCTCTCCATCACTTCCACAGGCCAAAATAATCCCCGCTGCTTTTCCCAGCCTGCCTGCCATAGTGTGCAGGTGTTGGTGCTCTGCACTGCGTGAGCAGAGTTTGCATGGCAATAAAACCCAGCATTTCAGCGGGTGCTGCTGGTGAACGCTGAAACAAACGCGGTTTGTTTTGTGATAGGATTTGAATCTACAAGTGGCCTTCTGTCAGATTATGCAAGGATGATTACTAGCAAGCAGTGATTTTTTAATGTGGAAAATAGCTCTTCTGAATATTTCCAGAAATCACTGATAAAGTGGAAGGGGCTGTTCTGCCTTTCTGCCTCCGGGGTGCTGGCAGTGGCAGCTCATGGCGTTGGTGCTGCAGTGGTGCTGTGCTGCCTGCGGGATGGCACTGCTTCCTTGGGGCTCCTCCTGGGCCCTGGGGGGGCTGCAATTCCTGCCCAGCACCTCTATGCTCAGCACAGCGGGGAGGTTGAGGCCCCCTGGACACAGGCTGTGTGACTCAAGAACTGCGTCTTGTGGCTCCAATGTCCATTCTGCAGGAGTCCCTTATGGTTGCTGAGGGGTAGATGGGAGGGTTTTTCTTTCTGGGGAGCGAAGGGTGGTGGTGGATTTAAATGCCAGAGAAAAAGGAGAGATTTCTGGAGGGCTGTCAACTTCTCCTTAATTGTGAATCCCATTTGTTGGTGACTAATGCATCCAGGCTGGCGGAATTGCCTCATGAATTAGAAGCAGTGGCGCGGTGGAAAAGATGTGACTGCGATGCTGGCTCCTGATTTACCAACACTCCCTCCCAGGCTGCTGCTCGACTGCCTACTGGCACATTACAACTCTTCTATTAATAATTTAGAGTTTGAATAAGGGTGGAATGCACTTGATTCAACATCGAGTCTGCCGAGTTGGTTTCCAGTCTGCTGAGAGCCATCTGAGCAGGGAGGATGCGAGCTCTCAGCATGGGGTGGCTGTTAGTGGAGCAGAATGTGCATGTGTACACACACAGATGTACAGCCTGGGAGCGAGCAGTGGGGCTGGGTGCCCGGGGGCCCTGCTCCCCCTGCTCCCCCTGCTCCCCCTGCTCCCTGTGGCAGGTCGGTGACTTTGTGGCAGTGCGCTGAGATGTGTTGTGAAGGGGCTGTGCTAATGGGGTCTTCTGTGCCGAGAGGGCTCTGTGCTCCCATTGCCTGCATCCCTAGGTGAGGACGGCTCCTTCCCATGGGATTCCTTTCTCACACTGCCAGCACTCCCATCTCTCGCTCTTTGCTTAATCATTCAGCATCTCTTCATCATTAACACCAGTTTCTAAGCTTTGTGCCAGAAGGCTGCACCAAACCATCATTGCCTCGCTTCGAAGCATCCGGCATAACCCGGCTGTAGTTGGAAATGGCAACGTCCGTGAATTGGGACAACAGAAACCACCAGCTCTCCTCCCTGAGGCAGGACTCTCCCCACACTCTCCTCTTATTCAACTGGAAAAGCTTCTGACTAGTTTATGAAATGACTAAAGCACATCTAGAGTTTTCTGTATGGGAAATAAGCCAAGCAGCAAAGTGAGAGGACAAAGCCATGTGTTGGGTATCTGGATGGCTGCAAAGAGGGTCGCCTCCGTGTTCCTGCCCTGGAGCTCACGTCAGCTGTGCTCACCTGGAAAGAGGAGCTGATAACTGGAGATGTGTGAAGAAGCTGAACTCTTTTGGACCTGCTTGCTTAAGCCATGCTCTTATTTCCCCAAGTGTGACATTATTTTCCACCTGAGTGATTTATGCAGCAAGATGACTCCTGAGAGAATAATATGGGGGAGAGATTTTGCATAATTTTTCTTGTATTTAAAGTACCAAACAGAGGAAGAATGCTGCCAAGCTGGAAGCCTGTGGGATCTTGGTAATGTATAGGATCGTGCTTCGTGCCATCACTAACACCAGTGCAGCTGGAGCCCAGGACTGGTTGCTCATCCCCATCCAGCCCTGCACTCTGGGCGTTGCTGAGATGTGCAGCATTGCATGAACTTCATCAGCTTCTCTGCCCAAGGCTGACTCCCATTTCTTGTAGCAGGGCCATATCCATCAGCGAGCTGCAACCCTGGCCTGCTGTTAGCAAGTTTAAGAGCCCTGGCGTTGAGCAGTGCTATATATTTCTTTCTGTTTGGCTTTGAGAAGAGCCTTATGTTCAGCAGCTTTGTTTTAGAGAAGTGGAAGGGAAGGGAAAGGGGTGGGTGGTTCTTGGTTTGTTTCAGTGCAGTCAGGTATTGATAACGCCAGGATGGAAACAGGGTGTTTATTGAGGTGATTTCATCAAAGAGCTTTAGCTCATCAGTAGATGGTGCCCATTCATGGATGCTGGATGTTCTGTGCCAGAAATAGCCCCGAGTTCCACAAAAATAAACAAATTGTAAATGTTTTTAAGTGGAACTGGTGTACTCTCAGCCAAAAGAACAAAGTGACAAAAGCTGTGTAGAGCCCTGCTGCGCTGAACTGCTCAGCCCCACACACTGCGAGGGCCTCAGCTGTGCCAGGAGATGCCAGGGGTGGCCTGGGCAGGCAGACAGCAGAGAAAAAGGGTTCTGAGAGGGGAGGAGCGAGGAGGGCTTTTAGATCCAGCAGCAGGAAGGTAGAACAGTGCCTGGAAGGACGGGGACGGCAGCAGGGCTGCTTGGAGCACAGCTCCCAGAATACAGGGTTGGATGGTTCTGTCCCCATCCCATCCCATCCCAGTGCTGCCCGGGGCTGTGGGCGATCCGGGAAGAAAGGCGAAGCCCTGCTGTGTTCTGGGCTGCTGACTGACGGAGTTCCCTCTGCTGCTCTTTGGGAAAAGCTGCTTTGAAGACGCTGAGTTTTACCCCATCTTTGTTTCCTGCTGCTGGTATTTTTGGTTCTTAGATTTTTTTTTTTCTGTTTTGTTTCCCACTCTGCACCAACAGGAAGAGCCCCTTGCAAAGCCCTCCAGAGTAAGAAGAAGAGAAAAAACAGATGACATTTGCTTTCTTCAGACAACAGGCAGCAGCCAGCAATTCCAAAAAGCCCATCACCACCGCTGCTATTCCCATGAGAAAGAGAAAGGAAATGGGATCTTACAAAAAAAACCAACAAAACATGTTCCAAAATACAGAGGCCTTATTGCTCTCATCAGTGCACTCACTTCTCCAGTGGGATCAGACTTAGCCCATGCTATGGCATGGCTCAGTGGGGTGACACTTGAGTGGGAGCTTTGGAACTGAACGCTGGGGTTTCCCTGGAAGGAGCTGAGCCTTCAGAGAACGTCTGCTCAGCAGGGCAGCCCCAGAGGGCCCTGCAAAACCTTCTGTTCTTCTGGAGGGAACTGCTCACAGCACCGCGTTCATCTCTTCTGGGAGTAACCTGATTGAAGCAGGATGGTCTTCATCCTCACAGGCCTGCGTGCTGTTATTAATGAATGTATCTCTCTTGTTTTGGTGGGCATGGAGAGTGTTTTCTTTGCCATTCAGAATCCAAAGATACCAAAACCCCAGTCCAAATTTTGGATAGCTTCTTAGCTGACGGCTGGCTGGAGAGCCAGGCTCTTGCTGTAAGACTTTTCTATGGCAGCATCACAGTAGTTCTCTTGTGCCCCACAGTCAGTGCAGCAGGCTGAGCTCTTGGGGTGGCAGTGATGAAGCTGACCTACAGGTTGCGAGCACTACACTCTTTTACAACAATCCCATCTCAAGAAGGGGACTTTCTCGTCCCAGTGCCTCATAGCTGGATGTCCTGGCAGGGTCAGTGCTGGCTGTGCTCTGGGGCAGGCACACCGCCCTGGGTTTGCTGCCATGGCACAGCTTGGCCGTCTTTTGGCCACTGAGTCACCTGCAGGTGTTCAGTGGGGAGGAATCTCACTGCAGCAGGGGCTGGAGGTGAAGGGAAAGCCCTGTGTGGAGCAAATAGCTGGCACCTCTGAGAGGAGCTCAGTGGGATCACCAGGATGGAGGAGCCTGCACGAATGGGGAGCTGTGGGGAGATGGTGCACAGCTGCAGCCCCAGGCAAAACCCACCCTGGCAGCTGCCAGCTGTGCTCCAGATGTGCTGTAACTCAGCCATGTGCAGCCAGCAGGCACTGCATACAGGTATGATATCCAGCAGGCTTCAGTTTCCAAACTACAGCTCCTCGTGCAGCCCCAACCATGCACAAGGGGTTCTAGGTGCCACCACCCACAGGAACACATTCTCCACGTCTTCACATGAATTTAACGTGCTCTCTCCATTAGAGGGCAGAAGCATGCTTGTGCACAGATAAAACAAAACAAATGTACGTGCCCTATGTGCTATCTAAGTTCTTGTGTTAAGGGAAGGTAGAACACCATCACACTTCCAGCCAACTGCTCCAGGTGGGAAGAAAAGGCAGCAGGGAGAAGTGGTGCTTTAAGGGTTAACCTCTGCGCCTGGGCATCTCTGGGTGCTCTGTGTAGCACCTCCTCCTGTTTGAAGCTGGAAATAGATTTGTGCTATGGTAAGTACAAACGTCTCTCAGGTTTGTTAAGGACCAGCTAATGCAGGTAAATACTCCTCTTGCGATTTCAGTAGAAAAGTGTGGAAGGATTGCTTTTGAATATTGGTAATTAGGAGGTGAACATTTGGAGGATTTCTCTTAATAGTCTGCAGTTTTACAGCGCCTGGTGAAAGTTGTGCTGCACTGCTGTATTTCAGCCCTATGCTCATGTAAAGCTCTGCAGAAATAAAGGCATTGCCCATAACCACGTGGGGAAATCATGATGTCTGTTGGACTCAGCAACACAGCTTCTGTGGGGAGGAGAGGTGCCAGGAGCTCGGCCTTAAGCAGATATGAACTTCAGGTTAGTTCAGGCTAAAAACTTAACCTTCTTTAGTGTCCTCTGGGTGCCAGCTGTGGTGGCAGTATTTATGGCATGGGCACTTTCTCCCTTGAAACTGGCCCAAATCCACGGTGTTATCCTCTCTGTTGTGAGTGCTGGGGCACGGTGCTGCAGCCCCTGTGGGCTCTGACCTCGGGGGGCACCCAGGGTTGAGGGGCAGAGGGCAGAGCCGTGGTGCTGGTGGGGTGGCACAAAGTGTGGGCTGAGCCGTGCCGGGTGTGCTGCTTCAGTCCTGAGCTGAACTGAAGGGAAGAGAATTGCAATCACATGCAAAATTCATAGGATTGTAGAATATCCGGAGCTGGAAGGGACCCACGAGGATCATCAATTCAAGATGAGTCATAAATATTTCCCAGAGACCCTCCTGGGTTTTGGGGATGGTTGGTTGTTTTTCTTAAACGTTAGAGGCTGAGGCTTGAAATACAGCACAGAGCGTTTGTTGTACACTCTTCTGTGTTAACGTGATGAAATGTGCAGTGCTGGACACCAGAAGCAGCAGCCGGGTGCTGGAGCACTGACTGCTGTTGTGATCTGTGATCTCTCAGTGACACATCAGTTATAGGTGAACCCATCACTCATTTTTACTGAGTTCATCTGCTGGTAGAGGCTGGGGAACACCTGTGGGCATGGGCTGCTGGGTACATCTCTGTGACACAGAGGGGCCATCCTCTCGGAGGGAGAAAGCAGAAATCACAATGCTTTTACAAAACCTTGGGGGTTTTTTTTGTGGGGACTTTTCAGTGCTGAGAGGATTTTCTGGTGTTTTACCAGGGACAGAGCATTCAGGCTGAATTAGAGAATACAGATGAGTTGATGATCCTAGAGATGGCAGAAGACGAAACAGACACAAAATGGTGTTTTACTGCAGTAATTGCTTTTCAGAGAACCGGAGAACGACCTCAGTGTAACAGGTTTGCAGGAAACACTTCTCACTTCTGAATGCGTTTCCTAGTTCAGTGACTCAGTTTGACTTGAGATGACAGCAGTCACTTACAGGAAAAGTGAGGAAATGAGCTGATAGTTAAGAGCAGCGTGGGTGAGGGGAAGAGTGTTTCTCACTGTAAAATATGAAAAAAATCAATTAAACCTTTACAGCACTGTGATTTAATGAGCGCTGCAGAAGTGCTGGAGCGTGGGCAGGGCACAAACCCTGCTGCTGCTTCACTCCTGTTCCTGGTGGGAGAAAAGAGGTTCCCTGCACCTCAGCATTGCTCACCTCAGTTCTGGTGGTGGTGAGGGCACCCTTGGGGCTGAGACCCGCACAACCTGGGGTGGGCTGGAGCTGTGCAGCCCTTGGTGCTGTGTCAGCCCCTGGGCTTCCACGGCCAGGACCCACTGGGATGTGCAGACAGGCAGCGACACTCAGGCACTGCACAGCAAGGCCCAGGGAACAGCCTCGTGGCAGCAGGAGGAGATGCTCGTAGAAACCATCCCTGTGCAGCAATGCAGCCAGTTCTCTGGGTGAGCCACGGCACGGCAGGTAAGGTGCTGGAGCAGCAGCGTGCAGCCTGACAGCTCTGCCCATGGGGTGCCGGGAGCAGGGCGATGGAGCAGGGGTTAACTGGAAAATCCAGCTCTTGTTGTCTGGAAGAATGCAGATCTGGCCTTGAAATGTTTCCCAAGGTCTTGGCACTTCATTTCGTGGCTGTGTCTCATGCTCGGCCTATTCCCAAGGCACCAGCTATCGTCGGATGTCGTCTGCCTGTCTCTCGGTTGCTGTTTGTTTCTGTGGTTGCACGTTGATAAGGTATCTGGTTATGTCTTGCAGCCCTCAGAATCCAAGCCCAACGTCACCCCTCTCACCGTCCTGGCCCATGTTCTCTGCGCCATCAAGTCCTATGCCCACCTCCTCTACGTCCAGCGACTCATCCCCCATCAGGTCTGTTGCACAATTTGCTTGGCTTTCTGTTGCTTTCCCTATTTTCTGTTTAATTTACTTGGCTTGCCCCACTTCACTTCCCTTCCCCCTTTGCATCCTGCTCAAAACCCCCAGTGCAGCTATCTGCATTCAGCAAGAGAGGAGCTTTCAGACGTCTCCTGTCCCAGCAGAGCCATGGGTACCCCCTGTGCACCTCTGGTCCCCCATGTGCAGCCCTGGGGCTCAGGCCGAGGCAGGCAGGTCCCACTGGTGCTGAGTTCTTTGGGTTTTCAGCCATTTCCTCTCCCTGGAGCTTGCTGCACTCACCTCTACAACAGGTAAGCAACGCAGTGCTACCCCAGCTGCTACCAGGAGTAATACTGCATTTTCTGGCTGTTTTCCATTTCTTAGCTGGAGTGTAAAGAGGGTGAAGGGCATGGTGCAGCACAGATGTTGGCCTGCCAATAGCCCATGTCTTAGGTGTGTGGGCATCACTGGAGCAAGTTGGTCTGGCCCAGCACGGTGTGGTGGGGACGTGCCAGACCTGTCTACTCTTTGCAGGCACAGCCTGAGCATTCCCCCTCCTACAGCGGTGCATGCTGCCTGTTGGTAGGATTGTTTGTGTCCCAGTACACACATGCGAAGGCTGACAGTGGTGTAGTACCATCTGAGCAGCCCTCCTCAGGGCTCATTATCCTCAAATCTGCACCGGGGCACTTGGGTGAAGCTCCTGTGAGTGCTTGGCTGGCGTTGTGCCATGCTTGGAGGCAGTAATCACACAGTGACTGTCACCAGTCTCCAGGTCTCTGCACTGCATGGAGGCTGCACTGGGGCTACAGAGCTGAGGGGAGTTTTGGGAAGAGAAATGTGAATGACTAAAGGTTGTAAGCCAGAAAATGTCCTCTGCCCGACTGTGTGAGATGAGAGGCCTCCAGGTGGCCACGGACCCTCTGCTGAGCGGAGGGCTTTGCCTGTGCTGTGCTGTAAAGCGTTTTGCTGCTGCTCATGTCATACAGCTGGAATTCAGATAGGAAAAATCTCAGCCCCGTGGCTGCGCTGACAGCAAAACCAAAACCATTCACAGCTTTCCTGGTTTGTGGTTTCTATGTGAGTGTGCAACCGCTTTTGCTGTGAGGTGAGCGCATATATTCAGAATCACTTCAGGTCCTTGGGAAAAGCCCCTCGAGCCCCCAGAGGGAATGCCGATGCCCGGGGGTGGTGCTGGCCGTCCTGGGGCACTCACAGCACTGTGCCATGGCTGCGGGGTTGGGGAGGCACTGCGCTGTGTCTGCTGCCACTACGGGCACTGGGATGGGGGGGTGGGCAGCTCCAGGTAGTGCAGTGTGCTGCTGGGCTCCTCCATCTGCTCCCAGAAATTCACCTCCGTTTCCATCCCTTTCAGCTCCAACTCACTGCCGGGCACAGTGTGGGCACACTGACTCTTCCCAATAAAACCTGATGGTTGCTAAATCTTTTTTGTCCTCAGGTACAGCCTTTAAAGAAGTGCAGCAAATCCCTCATGGATTTACCGAGCTGTTTTTCAGGTTTGAGACACCCTTCCCCAGGTGCTAATTTTTATGCCAATCAGTGCTTTCTCCTTGCAGCTCACCACTGCGGAAAGCCCGAGCTTTGTACGCCTGCAAAGCAGAACACGACTCGGAGCTCTCCTTCACTGCAGGCACTGTGTTTGACAATGGTGAGTGAATGCTGGCATGGCTGGGCTGGGTCCTGGGGACTGGAGCTCGCTGCCCCATTCCACAGCGTGACCCCCTCGAGCAGATTGGCACAGCCCGGCCTGACAGCCAGGGGCTCCTGTTCTCTGACAGCATCTCTCGTTTCACGTACATGGGAGAAACTGCGGGGCTGTGTCAGTGGGAACATGAACACAGCTGCAGTGAACGCCAGTTGGCCATTGTTTGTTTTAGCACTGTATTTTGCAAATTACTGGTTTTCCTCCTGTGACCCAGGGAAGAGTTGGATTCTAAATTCACAGGTTTCCTTTCAGTCCTACGCCTAATGACTATCCCATTTCCATCACTAGAAATCTCATGAAAGAAAAAAGCAGCAGTGCTTGAACCTGCCATTCAATCCCAGATGTGTCTTGCCTTATGTTTTATATCCATGCTGAAAAAAGCCCAACATCCAGTCCTGTTGTAGCATGGAAATGACTTTTCCACGGCCGTGACTGAGCGGGTCAGAGGCCACGAGCAGAGCTGGGGCTGTCACTGCAGTAAGCAGGCTTTGTGACCGCACTGCATCCCTCCCACGGACCCATCATGTAAATCCAAGACAAAAACCAGTGGGCGGTTGGCAGACACCACCATTCAGCAAAGAACTGTTCTTTGATTGCTCTGGGGATGGGAGAGGTGAGCTTCCAAGTACTGGCACAGCAGTTCCCCCTGCAGCTGCCGTACTGTTTGGTGCAGGAGATGGAGAAGTGATGAGGGCCTTTTCCCTCTGCACACTGAGTGCTGGAAGAGGTGGCCCCTGATCAGTTGCGCTTTTTGGAGGCCATGTTAATGAACATAGACTCTGTTTCCTGCATCGGGGGAAGGAGGCTGTGCCCTATGGAATTAGGCAGTTCTGTTTTAGATATAATCCCAGTATAAAGAAAAGACTTTTTACTGTTTTCCAAGTGGCTCTTGGCTTTTATGTGCTAAGCACTGTCATTTGAGAAGCTGCTCCCACGCACACAGCCCTGTCCTGCTGTATGAGAACATAGCAGAGAGGGGAAGAGAATTAATACAGGTGAATTAAAGAAATGCTTTTCATAAGCTGCACCACAAATATCCTACAAATAAATGCAGTCTCCCCTCTGAGAGCCCATGGGAATCTGAGCAGCCTGCAGGGGAGCAAGTTGGAAGTAAATGCATTGTGTTTGCTAGATAAAAATCGGTGGATTATTCAAGGGAAAAAGTCCACAGTGTGTCCCAGTCACTGAGCAGCCAGGCTGGCTGGGGGAAGTGAGTTGGAAAGAGCACCCTAGAAATGTCTTATGGTGAAGGGGTTCTGTAAACTCAATGTCAGCAAATGTAAGGTGGAGGTGTTTATTTGTAATCAGTCACCCTCAACGGCATCTCCAGCAGCGATGGGCTCTGCCGAACTGGTGCAGACTGGGCCTTTCCAAAGCACAGAGGTGTTTGGACTTAGAGCAGTTCCATCTTTCCTGCTGGTCTGTGTCAGTTGTGATCTGTCAGTAGAAAATTACTGTTCTGCACTGAGTGAGGCTGAGTGTAGCAGGACAGGTGTGGACGAACCCGAGTGCTCTGTGGGGCAGAAAGCAGGACGTGGACATGGAATCACCACCGCAGGTCTGGGGCGTCTCAGGCCATGGGAGTGGGCCACGCTCAGCTGAGCTTCAGCAGGGTTTGGCCCAGGGCTGGAGGACATGGTGAGCCCCATGGAAACGCACTTCTCTTCCTTCTCTCCTCCAGTGCACCCATCGCAGGAGCCCGGCTGGCTGGAAGGGACGCTCAACGGGAAGACCGGGCTCATCCCTGAGAACTACGTGGAGTTCCTATAGCTGGGCACGTGAGCGGGACTGCTGAGCGTTACATGGTATCCATGGCACCGCTTGGCCCTGTCTGCGCTGCGGGGCGAAGGCTCCCCATGGCCAACGGTGTGGGTGCTGCTCCGTGCGCAGTGCTGCGTCCCCAGCCCGGAGCCCCCACCGCCACCAGGACAGCGGCGAAGCAGCAGCCTGCAACTCTGGGGGAACGTCTGCAGACTGCCCTGAGCCAGCACCGCTGTCCCCATTGCTGCAGTGCTCGTGAGCTGCAAGGAGCATCGTCAGCCGCAGGCCCAGAGCCCGACCTACGCTCTGCCCAGCGCAGGAGAAGCCTCAGCAGCAAGAAGCCCTCAGCCCCCCGCTCTGCAGCAGTGCGGCACTGAGCCCCCCTGCACCCTGCCTGGCTGGCGAGGGCGGGCGGCCACCCCGGACCAACCCCTTTGACTGTTTTCTTTTGTTTTTAGGTCTAAGTTTACACAAGGCAAACATCTGCAATGTGTGCAGCCGGCGTTTCCTTCCTGCAGGGCGAGACGCGGCTCCGACAAATCCCGCTCCCTTTGGCTGCTCCGTGTCTCCGCTCCCCGCTGCAGGGCACAGCCCGCTCCTGTGCTGCTGCCACCGCTGCTGTCCCTCATCTGCCGTGCCGACCTGCACGGTGCTGCCTGTGTGAGGTAAAGGACGTTGCCCATGGGATGCTCCTGGCTGGGGGAGCTGGCCTGCAGCCTCCGGACAGCAAACTGCAGCTCTGTGCCCGCCTCGGGAAGGACACGCGTGTCCCTGCTGCACCTCTCACCTTTGGGTCCATTTGCAGGAGGAGGTGGGAGAGGGGCCCTGCAGAGCTGGACCTGCGGGCACCCGCCGGGAGCTGGGGATGGTTCTACTTTGTGACGGAAAATGGTGAAGGAAAACCCAGCCCGTGGGCAGAGACCTGCGCACGCGTGGTGGGATGGGGTCTTTTTGTCCTTTTGTAATAATTTTAAAGCCTCTGAGTGACTGGATTGCTGTATGTGTCACTTTTTATTTTTGAAAGAATTAATGTATAAATAGAGAATCTTAAAATATAATGAGGGAAAGATCTATATTATTTGATATTTTTAGAAGAGCTGTAAGGAGAGGAGCGAAGGACATTTGAAACCGGTGATGGAAAAAGATGGTGCAAACACACTGACATCCACAGACAGCCCTGGGCCTTGGCCTCTCTGTTTGCTTCCCTGTGTCACTGAGAAATAGGGGAAGCTGAAATTTCAGACCTCTTTAAAGTTCATTCACAGTAATTAAACTTCCTGGACTTTTGTCTTCAGAAAAAAAAGAAAGACGAGGAAAAGTCAGGCTTTTTTTTAAGTACTTTCCAGGGCTGTGGTGGTGCTGCCTTCCCTGCCAGACCCGAGGGCAGTGGCTCTGCTTCCCTTGACACTGCTTCTCCCTTCCCCATTCTCATTCCATCCCTTCCCATCCCTGCCCATCCAGGCAGGGGCAGCGGTGCCCCCCCGACCCCAAGCGTGGGCAAGGACGGAGTGAGCACATCTGTGCCCCAGATGGGGTTAAATGGTGTGAGGCTGTGAAACAGAGTAAGGGAACAGTTAGGTCAAAGGAAAAAGCCAGGCTGGCTGAAGCCTCTGGGAAGGAGCAAAGCTGCTGATCTAAAAAACACACCCAGCAACTGCAGCTCTTAATTTTTAGATGTGCGCATCACTGAGAAAGCCTCTTCTGCTAATTCATGTGATTTTCTGAGGTGTCGGGTAGACCTGCAGGAGTGGCACGCACTGAGGATGCTCCAGGCACTGCCAGGGGCTGCTGCAGTGGGGATGGGGTTGTCACTTTGTCACTTGACCTGTGGGGTTCTGCAGCAATAACGCAGCTCCTCCTCTGCTCTGGGAGCAGCCGGCTCTGCCCGCGCTGTGCTGCAGCCCTGTGCTGCTTGGGGGTGGGCTGGCTGGTGTGGGTATTTCGAGCCGCCGTTACTCGGGGAGAGCAACAATTTCAGGCCCTGGCCATGAATTTTTCAGATTCCC
The DNA here is from genome assembly GCF_905368555.1 of Meleagris gallopavo. Classification (NCBI taxonomy): domain Eukaryota; kingdom Metazoa; phylum Chordata; class Aves; order Galliformes; family Phasianidae; genus Meleagris; species Meleagris gallopavo. Next base: position 16,948,422 of record NC_139418.1, read on the forward strand.
ATCTGTCTCAGCAGTCAGACAAAACATCCTCCTGGTAATTGTCTTGTCTCGAGATGACTTCTGCTGAGCTCGGGGGCCTGAATTGCAGCCCAGACCATTACAGCTAATTACAGCAGCTCACGGTGCTCTGCTCGGTGCTGTGGCACACGTGGGGAGGTGGGGGCTGCGTGCTCAGTGCCAGCTGCAGGCAGCTCCGCTGGTCCCATGGTGTGCTGTGAGGCTGTGGGGTGCTGCAAGGCTGCATGGTGCTGTCTTCAGGGCTGTGTGCTGCTGCATGGAGCAGCTGTGCTGAGCAGCCGTGGCCGTGCTGCAGGACATCATAGCGCCGCAGGGCTGTAACTCACACTGCTGTGTGTCTTCCTGCACTGAAGGGTGAGAGAAATGCCTCTGCTGCGGGAAAGGGCTGAGCTCTAATGCTGACGGAGAAGTTTTGTTATATTTATTTCAGGCACTGCCTGCCACTTCATTCTGTAAATTGTATTTGTAGCACTGGAATTTTTCTTAGAAGAATGATGGCTCTGATTTTAGTTTCACTTCTGCCGACAGCCTGGAAGAGGCTGGCTGTAAGTGATGCTGGGATGGAGATGCTCGTTAGGGGCTCCTGCTGCAGCCAGCTGATGCTCTGCTGACACAGAGGAGTTCCTCTGATGTATCTGAGAGCTCTCACAGCACAAACCCAAGCAGCTCGAGGAGTACCTGTGCAAGTCCCGGCCCTCCCTGGACCTTCCCTTTGTCTCACTGGGGTGGCGGTCACCTCTCAGCATGAGCGTTGCCACTGCCCTTTGTTCTGCTCCCCCGTGGCACAGCACGGCTGCGGGCAGTAGTGGGACAGAGTGGGACCCTGTGGGGCTGCATGGGTTTGGTGCCTCTGGGCAGTTTCAGCCCTGCAGGTTTTCCCACTGCCCTCATGGGCTGTAGGCTCAGCCTAAGGCCCCGGAGCTCACAGCAGAAGGGGCAGAGCACTGGGAGCTCAGCAGGAAGGCACAGCACTGCAGGAGGCGGCTGCAGGAGCTGAGGGCTCACGGACACAGGGCAGTAACACACAGTGCTTCGTGCAATCCCCATTTCACTGTTGGATGACCCAAGGCAGAGCGTGCTCCATCAAAGCCCGTTGGGAGCAGCACATTAGACAGCCCCTGTACAGAGCTGGAAAACCAGCACTGTTCTTTGCCACAGGGCAGTGCAGAGGGTCTCTGTGTCCAGCATCCCAGAAGTGACAGCCATGGCCTTCTGCCCCTGAGCTCCAAACTGCCTGGCTCTGGAAGCTCGCCCAGCCCAGCTTCTTGTCTCAGTGCCCGTGCTGCTCCAAAGAAATGATTGAAATAGCACAAATCTTGTGATTCTGATGCTCTGCGGAGCAGCTCGCAGTAAATGACAGCAGGCCTGGAATAGCACTCAGTAATAAAATCCACAGACCAGAAATATCCCCTGACGGGGCTGCCTGGAATGGGTTGTGCATGCGGTGTGTCTGCGAATGTGTCCGGGCTGCAGGACACAGAAACACAGAGCGCAGAGCTGGGCTCCTGCTCAGGATCGGGAACCCGATTTCCCTGCCTGCACGGGAGCTGCTTTCCACTGTGGGAGGGCGTTGGGCAGCAGTGCTGCATTTCCAGCCCATTCTGCTCACCCCGTAGCATCACAGGGCAGCCCAGAGGCACCTCCTGCATGGATGGGATTTGCTTTTCCTACCATTCATTCTTCTTTCCCAGCGGCACCTCATCCTTGCGCTCACATTGGAGCAGCGGACGGCAGCAGAGCAAGGAAAGCAGTAGCAGCACTCAGAAACAGCTCTGTGTGCTGTTGGGATGGTGATGGCTCCCCGCAGTTCCCCTCTCCCATGGCACAGCTGAGCACTTCCTCAGCTGCGATGTCAGTGCTGAGGAGGGGGCGGGGGGGGGGTTGATGGCAGAGCTGTGCACACCTGTGGTGTTGTAACCCCTGAGCTGGGTTGGTTTAAGGCAAATTAACAGAGGAGTGTCACCTGTGCTGAAGGGACAGATTCTGCTTAGAAACTGAACAGTATTTTAATTATTCTAATGAACCAGAAACCTCAAAGCAATTATACTTGGTACATTTGGGCCAATTTGATTTTTTAAGTTAGAAATGTTTTTTTTTTTTCCCTAAAAACAGGTGTTTCAGCTCTCTTCTGTGTGTGAGGAGCTGGGACCCCCAGCCATGCCACAGAGCAGTGGTAATACAGCACAGCTGCTGGCAGCTCACCAGGCAGCGCCTGCTATCACCCATTATGAATGCTCCCTCTGCTAATGAAGGCAGTTCTGCTCCCAAACCTCAGACAAAGATGCCCAGAAAATAGCACCTGGGCTCTAAAACTCAGTGACGCACTCAGGAAGAGGGAAGAGCTGTGTGGCACCAGGGGCAGCCGGGAGGGCTCAGCCCTTCGCAGTGCTCTGAGCACACATGGAGGGCTCATGGAGGGCTCTGCAGTCTGCCCACAGAGTGCACTTTCTCCCTGCCATGGCTGCACAAAGAGCAAGGGATGGCCTCAGGATGGGAAAAGCAGTGTTTGTAGAGCAGCACGAATTAGGCCATGTAAAGGATAAGTGGCAAAACCATTGTACTTCTGGCAAGGGAAAAATACTGGTCAAACTGTGTATTGTTTTGGCAGATAATATTCTTATGGCTTCTTGGACAAATACGATCCTTGCAGAGCTCCCGAGCCCCTCAGCACACCCTGCAGCTCCTGGTTCACCTCCACTGTGTGTTGGTGGAGGGATGGGCTGTGCAGGTGTGTGGCCGCAGGAGCGCTGCGTGGGGCTTAGGAGCACGCATGTGCTCCTCTGGTCATGTATTAATACAAACGTGTCTCTGAACAGCAGTACTTACAGCGTGTGGATGTGTAAGTGCATATACACCTCTGTACTCTACAGTCACATAAGGGCCCGTGTGGCCGGAGCTGTGCCACTGCAGTGCGCTCAGCTCAGCCCCGTGGTGCCCCAGGGGTCGGGATCTGTCTCTGGGCCGTGGCAGCTCAGCCTCCCCTCCTCCGCCTCACCCGGGCACAGTGGGCACTTCTGCAGAGCCAAGCCCCTCCCGCAGGAAGCATCGCCCCATCCCGTCACATTAGCGATGCAATTAGCGGCCGCGTTAAATGCCGCATCAGCAGTTTCTCCTCGCCCTATTCATGCGGTTTAATCTTGAACCAACAGAGCCTATAATTAGAAGGGTTCCACTTACTTGTTATTTTTTAAACTTAAAGCTCCCTGCGGTGCCCTCAGGGAATATCCTTAATTACGATGTGGAGCTGTGCCACAGCCGACGGCGCAGCGGAAGGAGAATGGACCTCCGCGGGTTCTGCTGACAGCAAGCTCCTTCCTCTACCCGGTCCTGGAGGTCTGAGCATCTCCTTCCTTGTGCTGGGGTTCCCACTCCTGCAGCCGTGGTGAGCCGGGTGGCTGTGCTCCTGGACGTCCCCACTCACTCCTGGGTTCACTCTGAGATGTGTTCTGGAGGAGCCGCTGCCCAGTGGTGGCGATACCCCAGGGGCTGAGGGCTGGGACACCCAAATGCCAGCGCTATAAAAACAGCATTTAATGGCATCTTTTCCAAACCGCTCTCAAATTCTGTCGTTTTATGGGGATAGCGTGTACAAAACAAAGCAAGGCCATCACAGATTTCAGGCTCACGCTGGGTTCCATTTGGGTTTCCTGGAAGATGGAGATGGATGCCCAATGAGTGTGGCACAGCGCCCGGCCCCACGCTGCTGGGAGCCATCCTGACACCTCTGGGTGAGGAGCTGAGCAGCGCAGTGCGACAGTGGGGACGACGGTGGCACTCGGGGACCTTCGGTGAGCGCCGCGCTCTGCAGGCAGCGCAGTGCAGGCCGCAGCGCAGTGCTGCGTGCAGAAGGCAGTTCTTTCATCTAGGCTCCGATGTGTCCCTTAAGGGGTCTTTTCACCACCGTCACACAAATTAATGCCGTTGCCGTCAATCCCGCTCTCGTGTTGCCTCCAACCCCGGCCTACAGACGTGAAGCACGGAAAGAACCAAAGCGAAATTTATGTAACTCTTTGTTCTGATGGCAAACAATCCCCATCGACCGTACCCTGCTGGGAAGTTGGCATTTCATGCTGCAATTAAAGCCGATTTTATTACACGGCTGATCTTACACTGCTTCAATGGGGCAAAGGAGGGGCAGTGCTGAGAGCAGCACACCCGCAGCTCCGCCGAGCGACGGCGGGACGACGTGCTGCACTGACAGCTGCAGCAGCGGTGACACAGCCCCACACCCACAGCCAACATGGGGCACAGACTGCTTTGACTGGGGCTCCCAACCCGAAAATGGGAGTTAGAACCTCAGTGGCGAGGACTGGAAAATGCAAGTCATGATTTCCAATTAAAACGCTCTTCCGAACGCAATTAGCGTAAATCAGGAACTTAACTGCAGCAGCAATTAGCTTTCCTATAAATACTGTGTGCGTGTGAGGTGCACGGTGACAACGTGAGGGAACCCACCCAGCCGCCGCTCTGCAGGAACACGGCGACAACTCCACAGAAGCATTTTGGAGCCATTTAATGAAAAAAGCAGAATTTTATTGTATGGTTTCTGTCCATTACTCGGCATTGCTGTAAATGGCTCACATTTACTGCAACTTCTGTACAGATGTGTGGCTTTGTATTACCAGAACAGCAAATTTAAATGAAAAAAATAAATGCTCAACAATTCCACACAAGCTTTTACAGTCCAACATTTCACTGAGTCGGTGAAAACTACAGACTTGTTACTACAGAATTATTCAGCATGAATAAAAAACTACAACTTTCATTTTTAAACAGGAGTCACTGGTTTAATTTTTTTTTTTTAATGCTGTTTAAAATTACTGTGATAAAAATAATGATTTTTTTTTTTTTTTAATAATGCCATACACCGGTACGATATAGGATTTGTCCCCGTTATATATCTTTCTTTTAATATACAAAATAGAGTACTGACACACGGCCGACGCACGCTGTTCCGCGGTTAGTGGAGGTGGGGGTGTTTCACACTCGGCCTCCCCAGCACCCACGCCTCCCACCATCGGGAGCGGCTCCACTCCTTCCCCCGGCGTTTGGTTCCTATGTGACACCGAAAGCAGCCGCAGGCTCTGCGCGGTGCGGGGCCGGGCACCGACAGCGCTCCCCAAAGCCGCGGCCGCAGCCCCCGCCCGGCGCTACGGAGCGGGACCGGGCTGACCCTCACCCAGGCACTTCCCCCTATTCCTGACCTGTCATAGCAAAAAGGGCAAGGTCATTTTGAAGCCCAAAACGGCACCGGCCCCCGGCGCATCCCCGCTGCCCTCCTTAAGGCCGCTCCTGTCGCCCCGCGCAGCCCCGAGCGCGACGCCCCGCGCTGCCGCACGCACTGTGATAAGGCACTGAAGGGACACAAGTCGCCATTCTCCCTGCTTTACCCAGAGTGCAGATACTGCCCAGTGCTACAAGGACCATGACACACACGACACGTACTCCTCACCGCTCACTGAACACCACGCGTTTGTAACCGTGACGCTTCAAACTCAACAGCGCGTACAGCACGGACGCCACCTCCGAACTCCACAGCTGCCTTCTTTCCCTACGCTCGTGAACCAAAAGGAACCTACAGGCACGGAGCAGAGGGGCAGCAGCCTCTCCTCTCCTCCCCTCTCCTCCGTTACCGCCTCTCTCGCGACGACACCAATTTGTTCACATTCACTGTAGTTAATTCTCTGCTGGGGGGAGAGGGGGGAAATAAAACGGAAAAAGAAGAAGAAAGAAAAAAAGCGAAGGCAAAAAAACAGACCGAAAGAGAGCAGAAGTAGTGTCTGTGCACACCAACTCTGCAGGAGGGCTGCACGCACCGCCTGCACACGGAGCTGCCACGGTGGATCTCCAGCACAGCTCTCCCACAGCGCCGCACCGCAGCTGCATCCCACGGGCTGAGGGGCCCAGAGCCGTCCCCAAGTGCTGAAGGGCACCAGAATTGCCATAAAATGTACGTGTTTTGTACAGATCATTCAAAGAGAAGAGAACAATTATTTCTTTTTTTATTAAAGATGATATTTTACTCCAAAATACTGAATATAGTATCTTTTTCTTTAACAGGTATAACATTCAAAAAGATTTAAGAAAGGATGAAAATTTAGTTTCCTATCTCGCTCGGAAACGAGCTTCTGCTGAACGGCAGAAAGGTACTGGTGTGTTGTGAACAACCTACGCTCTGTATTTACATATTGCTGGTACCTGTATGCATATTATTGCCCAATGTTTCCAGCTGCTCTCGCTGCGGCACGCGCGGCTGTCTACGAAGGGAACCCGTCCGCTCAGGCGGAGGCACGGAGGGGAGCGTTCCGTCCAAGGTCCGACTTGCGCTTTGACACAGTGATTGGAGAAATGCAAATTCAACCTTAGAAACAGCCACTGAACACAGGTTTGTTTTTTGTTTTTTCTTTCTAACAGAGTACTTCTTTGGATGCTGAATGTCAGTGCCTTCAGCACTGCCTCCAGACAAAGCACGGCTGGCACGGGTTACCATTCAGCACATCCGTGACCCCTACAAAAAATATAATTACATGTATCATGATAAAGCAATCTGTCATCTAAAAATCATCCTTATTATACACTATACAAGCTATTTTACAGTCATTAATAAATTGCTTTTAAAGCTGCAGTAGCCCTTCCCTTCTTTTCTCAGATCAGCGAATATACCGATTATACAGACTGGAAACTATAACTAAATACAAAAATATATTAGGTTTTGTATCTTCCCAGGTGATTTTTCTCGTCGCTATTACACAAATAATCGGGCCACTTTCAGTACAAATCAAATTTTAGAGTGGCTTGGTAAATATTTCAATTTCGAGATACAGAAAATCGTTAAGGTGCAGGTAGAAAAGGCTACTACAGCTTCTAAACGTTTTAAAATACAGCTACCCATGGCAACGAGGAGAGATTCACGAGACCTATGGCAGATTTATGGCACGCTAGTCACTCGACAGGAAGGGACGCAGCCGTACAAAGACGAGGGCGGACGTACACCTGCAGGACCACGAAGCCGGCAGCGGAGCTCTCCTGCTCCCGAGGACAAGGGCGAAGCAGAGGCGAGAGGCGGCGGCGCCGCGCGGTTGGGGGTCGGACGCGCGGAGGTGCGGAGCCAGCATCTCCCGGGACTGCGCTCCCGGAACGGAAGCGGAGCGCGGGGACGCGGCCGCCCGGCACGCGAGGACGTCCTCCCGCAGACACCTGCACGACGATCGGTTTCGGTGTACAGAAAACGCGAGTTTCTCCGCACAGAAGTAAACTTTTCTTAAGCTATGCATATTTTCCTGAAGGTTTCCTGATGGGCAGTCAGGACTGATCTTCTTGGCATCAACGCAGCCCGTGACTCTCGTAGTTATGGCTGTTGCATTATATGCAAAAATCAGGCTTTTTTTTTATAATATATAAAATAACCTGCTCGTTTACATCCAGTTAGGACTGTGTTAATTCTCTATGAATCTGCATATCCAACGCTTTTGTACATTATACCAAAAGTATTTGTTTCATTCACATCTACTGAAATTAGATTTGAGAGTGTTCTCCCACCCACCCTGGCCCTTAAAAAATGCCAAATTTTATGGTCACCTCGACAGTTGAAAGCTATCAGGTTAGAAAACCCAACCCATTTTCACACGGATATACTCAAGGATTAACATCTAGAGGTCATTTAGGAAAGCTACGAGCTGCCCCGCCTTAAAAAACCAGCTGTACAATAGGCATCTTGAAGTATTACAAAAAAATTATGTAAGAAAAAATGAACAAGCCTCGTTCACGGTATATAAAGTGAAAGGAAATTGCTAAAACCAGACAGTAATAGCTATAAAAGGCACAACTTCCCTTTTCTGATATACACTTGTAAACTTTCTTCAGGTTACATGCATAAACCAAAATGCTACCTTAACTTTAAAAAAAAAAAAAAAAAAGAAAAAAAAAGAAAATCCAAAACGCATTACTAAAAAATAAAATTGTTTCCAGCCAACTGCAGAAATTAATTAGCAGAATGTTTGTAACACAGCCTCAGATCTTGTCACCGGTGGTTTTGATGCATCCATTGATGTTGCACAGGGGGAGAAGTACAACTTCTGGCAAGCAAAATTTATTCTTCTTTCCTTTCTCCCCAGTTACGTATTAAATGTGAGAAATCCGCTGCTTCTATAGCCTAAATCTTGGCCCTCTGTAAACCACATGTAGTGCATAATTACAAAAGAAACACCGCTGCAAGGACAAAATTAACAAGTCTGGTAGGTTCTGTCTTTACAAAAAAAAAAAAAAAAGAAAAAAAAAGAAAAAAAAGAAAAAAAGAAAAAAGCTATCATTTGACGTTTTCTTAAGGCAACCCTTTTGTATTAAGGCAGTCACTTCTGATGAAATAAGAGCTTCTTTATATTTCCATTTGAGTATTTTGGTATCTGGTTGCTGATGATTTCTGCCAACATTTCTGGGAACTCAATACTCATGGATTTATCCAAAAACGTCTGGAAGCAAAAGCTCAGAAGATTTTCAACCACCTACAGGGGACAAAGCAGAGAGTGACCTTCACACCACTGCTCACAGCAGCACCGCTTCCCCAGCCCTCCCTGCCGAGCCGTGCTCTGCCAGCGGCCGCCTCAGCTCAGCCTCACCCTCAGTCCCGTCCACGCCATCCTCACACAAACCCAGCCAGGAGATCGTGCCAGCTCTCCACAGATACTGAAGGCACGTTGTATCAGCCCTAACCTAAGCGTATAAACAACAGAAACACGGATAATCTAAATAAAATCTTTCCAGGTAAACTAACAGGGCAAGGAAAACTGAGGTCTTGAAATCTCCCTCGCCCCGTCCAGCTGAGCCACAGCCTGGCAGCTCCGTGCATTCGGGGGACGCAGCTCCTCAGTTTTAAAGCAGTATCATTTTTAAAAGCCAGAGACCGAAATACACGCTAATTAAAGATCTAATTGCCACAGCGTCCACTGAAGAGGTGCTCTGAGAGCAGAAAGTTCACCTCCTTCACCTGGTCCTTCATCAGACATCACATTCCACCTCCCAGCCCACGGCATTTGGCCCTGAAGCGGAGCTGAGGGCAGAGCAGTGCACAGCCACATCCCGGCCGCTTGTCTGGAACGTGCCTGCAGGACTTACATCGTGCATAGAGTCCAACAGCTTCGTCAGCTGATAGAACCGCTGCCAGTTCTGGCTCGAGTTCCCTTCTCTTTTCACGATGGCCTTTCCCAGCTCTTTTATGTATGTCATGCGAATTTCTTCGAACAAAGTCTGGCTCTTCAGGCCTTCCTTAGGAACTGGAACACGATACACATCTAGGTTATACATCTGTGAACTGTGTTATCAGTTAAGCAATCTTACATTAGTTACGCAAAAACTTAGAAGGACACAATTTTCAATTACGAAAAGAAATGAGAGCTGAAAGAGAAGGAAGAAGAGAGAACTGAGACAGACAACTGGTTCAACAGACAGCACAGGGCTGCTGGCCAAGAGAAGATCACACTCAACCACGGGCAACCCAGGAACAAGGAGGGATGAGGATGGAGGGGGGCCGGCACCCCGTGCTGCTGGTAGGAAGGCCCTTCACAAGGCCAAGAGTGGGTGCACCAGGCAGACCCTACCCTTCCCATGGCCCTACCCATGAGGTGCAGCCTTCTGTCCCTGCACTGGAGCAAATGACAAGAGCTACAGGGGGAGGGAGCACAGACAGAGCAGACTGAAAGGAAGAGAGGACGGGGTGAAAGGAGGCCCCTAAAACACAGCCCCTTCGAGGACCTGCAGTGCCACAGCCTGCCTGGCCCGTGCAGGAGATGGCATCAAGACAATGCCTTGGGTTGTGTCCATCGTGTGAAGGAGAAGGGCTGTGAGTGAGAGCTGTGTGCAATGCGTGCTCTGCCCCCCAGGGCTCCGCTGCACCCCTCTTCTTCCTCTTCTTAGAAAAGACCCCGGGAATGCAGTAACCGGACATTTCAGTTGTGAAGTCACAGATCAACAAAACGATGCACATTTCAGCCCTTCAACTCTCAGAAGTGCCACAGTGTGCCACTTACACAACACGCGGGCTCCAAGAGAAATGTGAGAGCGCATTGTCTTTCAGTGCAGGGACAACAAAGAAGGCTTCTGCTGCCTCAAGCCAGCGCTTGTCACACATTGCTCGTGAATGGGCTCAATTCTACTAAGGCGGTCTCCTTCCCACTCCTGACATGGAAATTCCCATCAGGAAATTTCCAGATCCTGTAGGAAAGTTGGCCCCCCTTACGCCCAAAACACGTCAGGAATTTTCAGGAGAGGTTTTAGATTTAAATCTCCCATTTGAGCAAAGTTTGCAGCCTTTACAAACCGCAGCAGTGTGGAGCTGTGGCAGCGATGATTTCTTTTCAGGAGCACCTCTGCACATGGGACTGCTGGCCTGGGGACCCCTGAAGGGCTGAGAACAGTGCTGGCATCGCTCACAGCCCCCACTGCTCACAGCTCCCCTTGTGCACATGCACATCCCAGCTGTATCTCCCCAGCTATTCTCAGTCTGCACTGCACCGAGCCAGGGTTAAAACTGAAGCTTGTCAGGGAGTTACAACAACAGTGTGTGAAGAGAGAAAAAAAATCATTAGGTAGAAAGGAATAATAATACAGAGTAGAAATAACACATTTACACAATGCTTCATATTAGCATCGTTGTATGTGGTCCAGAAGAGGACTATTTTGGTGCTATCCTTTGACCTTCCATGCAATACAGAAAATAGAACATTATCAAGTTGTGACTCGTTCCAATTACAGTTCATCTCATTGAAAGACATATAAAGCCACTGTGCAGTATATTATATACATCTACCTTATCATCTGTCATAAATCCACTACATACTTTCTAGATGCAAATGCAGAAAGCAGCAGTTGTAATTTGGCAACTTTTAAATAACTTCTAGGACAGTTCAGTCACTTTTCTGGGGAGGAAACAGCTTTGGGGATCAGACCTTGCTCTCCGATTTTTTTAAAAATATTTTTTGGGCGTAAGTCAGAGCTTTGGCCACTTCTCTGTGTGCCAACTGCCCAGCCAGTCTGTGGCTCAGGCCTCTGCTGGAGCTGCAAAGTTCTGCATGCAGTCTGCACTGCCATGGCACAAACATCCCATGCCTGCTGAGCACAACTTCTCAGTAACCCCGTGTGGTCAGGCAGCAAACTGAGCACTGCGAGCGCTATTTGTGATCAGGTACCTCACACAGTGCCACGCTGCACACGTTTCATGGCACATTGCTCACACAGGTGTTTAAATGTCCACCTACTTGTAGAGAGGAGAAGCAATGTTTTCATGCAGAGATACTCTTCATATGAGACTTGAAGCCGTGACAGCTCGCGGGCAACCATCAGCATATGTTTGCATTGTTCATACATACAGGGTAGATTCATTCTCTGCCTGAGAAATAAAGACAACAATTAGTTAAACGGCGTCTTAAAGTTCCAAATCTAAGTTTCTCCATCCTTCCCTCAGGACCAGTGGGGTGGCAGTGGCAGATGTCAGAACTTGGCTTACAGCAAACAAGCCTTCAGTTTTCTGCAGGGAACTCCCTTAGGGTGAGTGCCTCAGTCACCGCATGGAAGCGGTGGCCCCAAACCGCAGCATCAGGAGAATATAACATATTGAAACACAGTGTTACCTTTTCCAAAACATTTTCTATTCAATATTAGAATCTCAACGAAGAAACGAAATTGAATCCCAGTATGAGAGGAGGATTTGGTTATGAAATGGCTCCGTTTCCTCTGGAGCTGCGAGCATCTTTCAGTTCTCCTTTTTCAGCCCTGCAAGAGCCGACGCATACAACAGAAACGTAACTGCTGCTGGAAAGCAGCATAGGAAACCCTCGGCCAACACAAAGCACGCGCACCTTCCTTGAAGTGCAAAATCCTAAGAATAAGAGGAAATCCTAAGAGTAAGAGCAAGAAATACAAGCTATTTAGATCTCCTAGCAACCACGCAAAGCACAAGTCCAGAAAACCCACCTTCTCCAAACGCAAACACTGACCCATTCCTTCTGAGGCACAGAAGGAATCAGCGGGCAGCGGGGCTCCTGAAGCTGCACAGGTGCAGCACAGCCTGCGCTCACACAGCGGCGCCGTGCCGGGCTCACAGCAGGGCACCACCTGGCACTGAGCTGCCGGGATGCTTGGAAAAACTTCTGCTGAGCCCTCTGGGTTGTGTGAAAGGGCATCGGACAGCATTACAATTGGGTAATTCAAACACATTCCACGACGGGGCTCAGCAGTTTTCCTCGTGTAGAAGTATGACCAGTTCTGGGCAGAAGGTTAAAAGAAATGTTATGAAATGGGTCAGCCTGTCATTTGTTCCATCTGCTGTAGATGCGGTCATCACCCCGAGCCTGGGAATCCACTCTATCTCCATGCAGATTTTGGTTAATACCAAAGCTGTGGCGATGGCAGTCCCCAAAAACTGAGAGTGCAGCACGGCCCGCCTGCTCAGAGCTGAGCCAACAGAGAGCTGTGCTCTGCTGGGGGCAGTGGGGAGGAGGGCTGGGAAGGGGGCCCAGCTCTGCCCCTCACCGCCCTGCGGGAAGGCAACGAGCTCAGCTGCCAGCACGGGAGGGAGGAGCAGAAGCCGACCGACTGCGGGGCCTTCAAGCAAAGCCCCAATGGGGACCGGCCCTGGGCAGCCAGGGGAAAGGAAGGTCTGAGTGCTGCTGGTACCCCGAGCTCACGAAGTGCTGATGGGAGCAGAGCAGGCAGCTGGCCAGGCAGAGTGCAACGGGCCACACAGTGCAACAGTGCAACGTTTGTGCAACCCCTGGCCTTCACAGAAGCTGAGATTTAAGCAGCTGACTAATGGCAGTTTATCATCTCCCAAGCGATTCCGCATTAGTGACTGTGTATATAGCCTGACTCAAAACACATCTCTGTTCTGTAATATCTAATCTTCTTTTGCTTTGGTAAACAGAAAGGAGCGTGCAAGTTGGGCATCAGGCTCAAATATAACACAAATGGCAGCCCGTGCAAGTCACCCTTAATGAACACACACACGTGTGGGATGTGTGCCGATAAAAGCATGCGACGGCGTTCAGCCCTGCTGAGTCATTCGGCTCTGCCAAGTCCAGAGAACCAGTAAACAAAATGCTGCCTTCCGAAAATCAGACAATACGGATTGCACAGAACTGGTTACAAAAGTATGTTCAAAAAAATTCTGGGAATAAGAACACTGATAAAACACTGCTTGTAAAACTGTAATTAACAGTTCCTTGCTTTCTGTCCCAGCAGCGCCAATGCAGAGCTGTGCTGCGGTAGTCAGCTCTGTACGGACAGAGGAGATGAGCTCAGACCTAAGAACAGCAAAAGCTAGGATGGTGTGCATGCAAACACAGCCCGAATCCTAAGACACAACTTTCAAAACCTTCGTTCTAAAGCCAGGTCGCAATCAAAAGCCATCTGTGCATCAATGAGCACAGCTGAGCATCCCTCCCTGTAACTCCATGAGCACTGTGATACAAACAGAGGCTGTGAGCAGACTGGGGGCGGTCACAGCTGTGCTGTGGTCACACAGTCCCACCAGACCAGCAGCACTCACATCTCTCCAACAACCAGGTGATGGTTTAAAGCCTAAGCATCGAGCTGCCAAGCTTTTCTACAACCGGTAGAAAAACTTTTTACATATATGTATGCTGTACATGTACGTAACACAGGAAGCAGGCTAAATATATGATAAATCACTATAACATAATAAATGTTATCTTAATTCAGACCCTGAGGTTGGGGAGCACTAAAGGAGCGGCTGGGTGAAAAATACAAAGCAATGCATCTCAGGAGAAAGCACCAAATGAACTCCAGAGTGCCTTTTTGGGAATATCATGTGCCACAATGCCATCTTTAGAATCCAGTATCAAGCAGAGCATGAGCAGACCTGGTCTGTGTGCCATTCTCTTGATGCACACGACATCTCTGCTGCCCTCCCCCCACTCCAGCATCCCAGTAGCACAGCCCTTCAGCACTGCGCTCTGCACACGTCTGGCAGCTCACACTGTCTTTATGCACCATTAGGAGCTGCCACAGCTAACTCAAAGGTGGCTGTGTTTTACTGCTGAATAGTACATAAAAAGTTACGACCAGAGTTTTATAGGGAACCTGAAGCACACTGGAGGAGGAGTCAGAAGGAACTGCAGTCCTCTTAGTCAACAAATGTTATTGAAAACAAATGTCATCTTCATGAACAGTCCACATACTGGAACTGCTAACCAGAACGCTTTGGAGAATTAATACTGAGTAGAACAGGATTACCCTTGCTTTTTTAGAGTACAGGCACATACTTCACTGCCAAGCTCTGTGGTTTTGACCCATTGATAAAACTGCAGGAGATATCTGACATGTAGCAATTGAGATGCTATCTCAAATTATTAGTGACGTCAGTTACTTCAATTAACTCCACCATGGGGAAACCTCTTTATTTCACAGACATATTCTAATAACTTTAATCAACAGAACTACACAGACGGGCATACATCCGTCCCCACCTTTCTCCTTCCCCCTCCCACCCCAAAGAAAGAAATAATTACTATGAAGAAATTATTAAAGTTTATGAAGGCCTGGATATATATTTACAGGGAAGAATATTCAAACAAATAAATGGAAACAAAAGAAGTATTATGAAATGTAAATGGCCAATCCCGTAGGAAGTGGAACCACCACTGGTTTTTAAGCAGAGAACAGGCTGGGGAGAACAGGAACTGAAGTGCGATAGGAACAAAAATATTGAACACTATCTCAAAATGTGCCCAAGGGGCAGCACTGCCTGCAGAGGGGAACTGGGACACGGGTCACAACTTGTCACTCACGTTGCTTTTCAGACCCTTGGTGGTGCAATCCCAGAGCTGGATAAGCTCTGTGGATGGCCCTGCGCAGCCCTGCATGGACTGCTTCATTCGATGAAGGAAAAGAACAGCAAACCCGCAGCCATCACATCCTGCTGACTGGGGCCCGCGGGTGGCTGAGCTGGATCTCGAGTGGCTCTGGCCAGCAACCTCCAACATTGACACCCACAGTGTATTTTCAGCAACTAATTCAAAGCACAGACGGCACATCTCAGCACACAGCAGCACTGCTAGCATCACCACAGTGCAGCAGGCGGTGGCGGGGCGCTCCACAGCTCTGCTAACCCTGCCCCATGGGGCGGCTGCAGCACGCAGTCGCTGAGCAGCCTCAAAGAAGAGCAGCACAGCGAGGAAGCCGAGCGCGGCCGGCAGCGCCCTGCACCCCAGCAGGAGAGCTTACAGGCAGCCTGGGCTCCCCAGCCCGAGAGGCACAGCCGGACCGACCTGCAGCCACGGCGGCAGAGCAGCACCTGGCAGGTTCTGCACTGTGCACACATCTGCAGCAGCCACTTCTAACCCCCACAGCTCAAGCCAACCTCGCTGCCCATCTCCTCCTCTGCCAGAGTTCCCTCTTTCAGTCCTCCACAGCACAGGTGACCACACAACACCACTTCGAAAAACACAAGGACGATGATGCTCAGTATAAGAAAGATGCCCAGATACTGAAGCAAATTTGTTTTTCTCTTGAAAACTGGTAACAAAGTTCAACAACAATAAAAACACAATGCGTAAGTTTTTCCATTTGTGACCTTTTAAGCCAGATTTTCACCGTGCTCAGATATAAACATTTAACCAATCAAGAATTCAGTTAAACAGGTAAGATTACTCCTATACACCAAATGCACAGCACACTGTGCAGTTTGCTAAGCTTCTCCCTCCATCCCACAGTTACTTCTAACTTCAGCTTCTTTGGCCCTGGTGAGATGAATGACTGCAGGAAGGGTCGCAGCACGGGACATTTCATACGGGCATCTCCCACAGAACTTCATGGAAACAAATGCACTCAGTATTGAAAACATTTCTCTTTCAGGAAACCTGTGTGAAAACTAAGCAATCTGCTGGAAGGAAAACAACGCTGCAAACAACAAAGGGACCTGGGATCCCCGCACCTTTGCTGCCCAGCTACTCGCCTCTCCCACGCAGAACATGGATGGGCTGCAGCAGTCTGCATCTCCCCAGTAAAACAGGACAAGGATGCAGTCTTACTTACTCGTTAATAATCAGGTCTGGTGCAAAGCACAGGAGATTTCCATTTGATTGTTTGTATGATCTCCATCCTAAAGCAAAAGCCATTAGGAACATCCAGGAGTACTGCAGAAGGGTCATTTGGTCATCCAGGTGTAAGTTTCTGAAACCTTAACGACACAAAAATAAAAGCAGTGAGGTGTGGCTGCAAAAGAAACCTCAAAAACAAACCCAGAACACAAAGAACTCTGAAACAGACTTTGCTTCTCATCAGTACAACCTCTGCACCACCAATGCAGATTCCTGCTTTTTAAAGTGAATTTCGTAGTGATTTCTGTAAATGTGATGACAGTACCTGCAACACCAAGATTGCTTGCTGCCAGTTGATTCAGTCAAGCGTTTCTGTATTTCAGACCGCATTCTTGGTAGCAGAAAAAAAAATAGAACAAAAATGAAGGGTTTTGGTTGTTGTTTTTTTTTTTACATGAAAGTCTTGTTGGAAATAGAAGTACTTTAAAAGGGTGCAAACACCATTTTCCAACTACCAAGGTTACGTTCAAATATTTGCACGTGTAAAAATCAACCGCAGCACTCAGATTACAGCTTCTGGGCAGGAGGGGTCCGAGCAGAGCGCTCAGCACAGCGCGGCCTGGGGCGACTGCCTGACGTGAGGAACAGCGGCCTGGCAGAAAGCACTGTGCAGAGACAGGCCGCAGAAAGTAACGCTCCAACCCCATCTCATCCATCACGCTGGCATCTACACACACAGCAAGTTCTCAGACCCCCCTACAGAAATGCACACCCACCAACAGCGCTGGCCTTCTGCAACTGCTGCGAGCTGCTTTCTGGATGGAGATTTCCCTGCAGGTGTACGAGAAAGGTTCAGATGTTGTGCTGAGGGAGGGAATTTAGTGGGAAAACTCTGGTGGACGGTTGGACTGGATGATCTCGGAGCTCATTTCCAACCCTGGTGACTCTGTAATTCTGACAGTGCCAGATGGATACGCTTTGATGGGTATTAGAGGAACAGAAGGGGAGGTAATACTTTAAAAAAAAATACATCAGAGTATGTGCGTGTGGTTATGTGGGGAAGGTAATCAGTCAAAGATAGACCACAAGACAAAAAGATCTAATATTCACTACCAGTCATTTGGCAATCTTCCGTAATTAACAGTGTTTTTCTTAATGTTTGCGAGCAGTCCACAAGATGATAAATGATGTAACTTCAAATTTTGTTCTTATTCAGGAATCGTACACAGAACTTACAAAATATGCATAGAAACAGTTAACGATGGTAGTTAATCTTGTAAGAATACGTAGAATGAATAGAGCCAATTAAGATAATGAGGAAATGTGTAAAATCTGAAAATTGGTCCCTTAAACAGGCTTAAAATGCAGGCAGCTTTTCATTTGCAATGCTAGTTTCTATCGGATCATGCCTACATTTAACAAGAAAACATTGTGTCACCATGAATCATTATTAAAGTCTGAATTCAAGTTGATTTTATTTAATTTCATTAGGCATTTGGCATCTAAAGAGCTCATTACAGCACTGCTTCCTGAAGACGTTTAAATAGATAGTAGGCAGTAGATTATTAAATAGCAAAACTCGGTAGGTCTGAACAGCTTCAAAGCAGGCTTCTGGCTTTGGAGACTGCAGTAACCACTATTAACCACTATTTACTGCTTCTAAAATACAAGCAAATTATTTCAAACTCATTTCTAACTTACTGGGTCAAATCTCAAAAGTTTTGCTCAAAAACTCCTCGGGAAAAGGCTGCCTTGATAACCTCAGCTCAAGGATCCAGCACTGCCAGTCTGTGGGTTGGGGGACACTTAGCAGAAGTACATACAAATTAAATATGCCCACAAAGAACCGCCTTAGTAATTTAAAAAAAGTGTAAAAACATGATAATAATAGTCCCTATTAATAAAATTATTGACCAGAAGCTCGCTATGTTCACAAAGAACACGTTATAACCTGCAGGATTCATCTCGTTAGGGGAACTGTCCAGAAGAGATTGCAAACACAGAACCCAGCCGTGTCAGTTTTATTTCAGAATGCCAGCAGCCTGCAGGCTGTCCCACAGTGATGCAAAGCACTGTGGAAGTGCTGTTGCCAGTTTGTTTTTGGAAGCAGGTAATGGCAGTGACTAGAAGAGAAGGGGAGAAAAACATTTGTCTTTGTTCTGTCAGAAAGAAACAGATCTTCAGCTCTCCTGTGGCCCAGAGACACACTATGGGATGCCACACGTTATGGCCACGGCTGTGATTTTGGACTTTTCTTCTGTAAGGCAACTGCTAAGTGTCCTCAGGCAGGAGCCAAACAGCAAGAACATTTCCAAATTCCCCATGTAATCACGTAGCTACAAGGCTTGAGAGAAAATGAACATCTTGGGTTCCTGTCCTGAACTGGAACGCTCAAATGCCCATTCCCAGTCAACAAGAAACTACAGATTTGGTGATGGGTTGGAAAACAGAACCACCTGAATGCAGACCCAGATAAGCCAGCACAACAGCATCATTCTATAAAAGTGAAGGCTCCACTCCAAAAGCACAGAGCTCTGGACTAGCTCAAGTATTGCTAGTACTTATCTGAGGGCTCTGAAGAACATCAAATACGAAGACAGACATTTAAGCCCCCAGCTGACTGCACCCTGTAATTAACACACACCTGGTATTGCCTTTGCCCACTTGACTGCAGCCACCACTTGCCGTCCTCCCAGCATGTTGAGGGTCGACAGGATGCGCCAGCTGGAGTCGGGCAGCGTGCTGTCGTAGCCTGAGTACAGCACCTCGGGCTCGATCACCTCCAGCAGTGACACCAGGGTGGGGGTGAGCTGCGGCAGCGATGCGGGAACCACGCTCTTATTTCCAGCAGCTTCGGCAGCATCCCTGGTGCCCGTGGCAGTGGCCTGCTGAATGCCTTTTATCTTCTTCTTCGTTTTGCGAGCTAGGAAAGATTGAATAACTGCTGTGAGGTGGCGGAAAGTAACCACGTGCCATTACATCCTCAGCACACGAAATGCTGCCTTCTTTTTCCTTCGTTTGCGGATCGGACGATTGAAACTCCTCAAGGACTTTTCTTTTTCATAAACTGTAAATAATTCCACTTCAATACTTACCAAACTCCCTGTGAAAATCTGCTTATCTCACATTTTAATCAAAGTCACATTAATGGCTATGACCCCAAATTCTGCATAGGAGAACGTCTGCAAGGAGGACACAGACGAGGCCTGGCCCCAACCTTTACACGCACAGATCAGCCCGGCTCCGTGTGACAGAACAGCACTGCTGGGAAAAGACTTGCAAGAGTGGGCATGCCATCATTTCCTTGGTATATGAAGTGCAGAAGCCATACAGAGGGAAGGAAAGAAATACACTTAATGGGTTAGAAGTGACTCAGTCTCTCGAGCCAGGGAAAACATTTTTTGAAATGCTGGGCAGGAGGAGATTTTTCTCTTGCCAGCTTCTTTGCATGTAAATCACTGCTGTATAATTAAACTATTACGTTCATATACCAAATAAATAAAACGTCACACAGAGATGTTAACCATAAACTAGAAGCTGAAGCAACAGTTGTCAATAAAGGGATCTCCTGTCTGGCCTCTCCTGGAGGCTGAACTCAATGGACCGTTTGGCTGAGACCAGAATGAAACCTAATTCTTTCCCTTTCTATCAATTAATTGATGGATTTTTGTTCTGCAACTTCAGAGATAAACCAATAGCACAGAAAAACACCGCATAAAGTGCTTTCGTGTTTGTCAAGTTTCTGCTGATCTAGTCAGTGTCTCCAGTGGCCAGAAGTCCACTAACTGCAGCTTGACAGAATGCAACGTCCCCCTCCCAACCCCACTTCTCCCTGTGAGAAAGTCTTCAGAATCTCTGAAAGGATAAGAAATTCTCTATGGACTTTGCATAAATTGATTTTTCGCAAAAGCTTAAATACTGTCCACATCTGCTGGGGCTTCCATGGCAGAACAGCAATAACCAGCCTTTGGAGCAAAGGGCTTCTTTCTCTTGCTATTATCATTACTTTTACGTATTATACATACACACACACTTGCCATCATCCTTGTTCTCAAAAGCAAATGAACTGCTTTTTTAAATGAACATAAATTTACATGCACATGCCTACAGGTTAATGCAGACACCTAGGATGGAATACTTACAGACCAGAAAGTCTGGTAAAATTGCAATCAAAGAACTATCAGATAAGATAAAGTATTGTGCAAGAATTTTATTAAGCTGCACTACTAAGCCTGACGTAGATATATTGTTGTAACTCACAAAAAAGGAAGGTTTATACTTTCAAATAGAAAAACACCACAAATTAAAAACCAGCTCCTTAAGGCAAAATGCAAAAGATAAACCCTACAGATAAACTTGGCACAGAAATAAGCCCCAGCATCCAAAAAGCTCTGCTGAAAGGGAACAGAGTAGCTGCAGTGCAGGCTGGTGTGGCTGTGCTGGCTCTGTGCTGCCCACCAGCAGTTCCCACTGTGGACACTGCAGTCCAGCAGATCGGCGTTAAGGGATTCCCAAGCTGCCCACAGCTGGGTTGAAAGTCCCAACGCAGCTGAAAAGATGGGGATCGTCGTGGGATGTTACAGAGGCAGTGAATGAGGTCCGTCCCACCCCACGGAAGGGCCTCTCCTCTGGGACAGCCAGACACAGCTGCAAGGTCCCAGCTGCACAATGGGGACGACCCCATCTCATGGAGGGACCCCTGCACAGGACAGGTAACAGAGCAACAGCACAGCACCGTGTGCAGAAGGAGGGCTCTGCCACGGAAGGGATGCGCAGCGGAGCTGTGTGATGTCGGCTGGCCAGACTGCCACGTGTCAAACCCACAGCATCTCAACAGCCCCTTAACAAATGCCGAGGAGGAGCCCGCAGGCACAAACCCAGCCAGAACCAGTGACAGAACGGAAGAAAAGCTCTGGAGGCAGAAGTTCAGTGGTAAAGAGAACGTGAAGATCGAGACCTTCATGGAAACGCCATCTCACAGCAATACGTGGAATGTTCTCACTACTGCACAGAAGATGAAACACCGTCATAAGCAGAGGAGGCTGCGCACCTCGCTGCTGAGAGCAGGATCTAGAAAGGCAAAAGCCACTGCAGTTGCAGAGCAGGGCAATTAATATTATTAGAAATAAGAAGAGGTCCTACAAAAAACTTGAAATTGTTTCAAAACGAAGACGACAGAAAATAACATAAATTGCCAAGAGTTTAACTATAAAATGCTGTATGAAAAGCCAAAAAAAGATCCTGTGATGACTTATTATGGGCACAAATCCTAACGACAAATCGTTTCTTCAAATGCATCAGAAAGAAAAAGGGTGCCAAGTAATGGCTAGGGTCAATTAGTGACGGAAGTAAGAAACGAGAATTCAATGAAATAAAGCCTGCAAGAAAGAACAACATTATTCTGCGGTAGAAGTTTCTGGTACCTGAAGTTTGACAGCTGCGCATTTTCCCAATGCCCCCAACTCAAAAAAACACGTAGCACAAAAACATTCCAGAAAAGGGAGCTAAGAAGTGTCAAATGTATGACTGATAAGGAAACGAGAACAGAAAATGATTCAGCAGCATGGTTTTGGTGTACAAGAAACCATCTTGCCTCGCACTGCTGTGCACTTCATACTGCCCTCCAGACTTCTGCTGTCTCTTTTGTACCAGCAATTCACCATCCGTCAGACCCACCTGATAACCCACTGTTTTCACAGTGCCTTCTTTTTCTCCTTCTCACACTACCTTGGGATCTAACATTTTCGCTTTGCTCAGTTTCCAGGCCTCTCTTCCCTCAGCCATGAAAACAATTTTCTTTTTTTTTTTTTTTGCCTTCCCAACCTATATAACAATACCATCCTGCAGAAATTTGCTCCTCTCCAGCAATCTTTGTGCCAAACCTCAGGGAAGGAAACCTCCCTTTGGCTGTGCCACGAGTTCTGCTGGCTCCCAGCCTTCCCAGTCGGCCACCCAGCCTCATAGCTCCGACGCTGCTGGGAGCCCATTGATGCTCTGCTGCCCTGCACACAGCTGCATGCCCTGCACAGGCACCCACCGACAGCCTGCAGACTGTGGCTGTCAGGCTACATGCACGCTCCTCCTGCGTACAGACCCACTGATATCTAGACAAACCACAGCGTCCCCTCCTGAGGATGGAATTTATGCACAAGTGTGGCGTGGGGGAAAGCATTTCTGCCTGCTGGGTCCTCTCCTTTTGCTCAGAAGGATGGGCAGCAGCCACCAGCACGGCAGGAACACAGGGTGTTCGCGTGGGGAGGGGCAGAAGAACAGCAGGAAGGGACGTGCTGACGAGGGCCCCATCTCTAACACACTACCCATCTCTAACACAATCCACCACTTACATTTTACTGAAGGATATTTTCACCGAAATGAAAAAAATGTTCATACTAATATACATTTTTGACATTTTTATTTTATCTGTCAACTTTGATGATACACAATAACTATGCTAGTAAATACTGCATTAATCTCTATGGCTCAAGGAAAAATATCGAAGACGAAGCAGTAAAAAGTTTTATGCCTTTTTAGGGCCGTTGCTAAATCTCTAGCTGATGTGGTCTCCAGTTTCTCATCAGCCATCCACAACTGAGCACAGAACAAACACGCACCGACACATTGCTGTTTCTTTAGTACGTTATCTCTTCTAGAGAGACTCTATCAGACATTTAAGAACAAGAACCCGCAGCATGAATAAAAATAATTGCCTTTTCTTCAGCTTGAAGATGCAAGGCCCACTCCAATTTTAGATACACGCCTGGGCATTCCCTCCCATTTGTGGTTTTCAGCATCAAGTCACTTTCCCAAGTAAGAATAGGCAGGCACGGCACTTCCCTACAAGACCTCTGCTGGAGTTCTGCTGTCTCAGATTCACCGAAAAAGCAACAAGATCTATGTGCTGACAGGAAGAAAAAATAACCCCGTTTCACATGCATGACTCACTTCTGCTGTGCATAACAGGGAGATAAAGCAACTGACTGGGGATAGGAAAGCACGGGTGAAATTTCAGCACTAAAAATCTTACTTCCACCAAAATGCTGCAACGCACCCCACAACAGCACTTCTACCACACTGCAGTGCTGCTGCTCCAGCTTCCGGACCTTCCCCAGATCAGAAATAAAAGGGGATGGAATGCTGAGGATTACCTTCGAGGTTCATGCCCGCCTGGAGGCATTTCCGATAGCGGCATGCCGGGCAGTTCTTCCGCCGGATTTTGTCGATAATGCAGTCGTTCCTTCCAGCGCAGAGATAGTTGTGCTGCCCTGCATCACAGAAACACAGAGTCACCACCAACCTTACAATCACATGAAGTCATCCTGTTTCTGTAGCATGAAGGGACTACGGGATGTCCCCACTCGCCGCGCTCCTTCTATCGCGAAACAAAATCGGTACCCAGATGATTCCCAGCAAATACAAATCCAGCACTCTTCTGGCATTCAGACTCCGATGCCAACACTGAGGGAGAAATCCTATTTTCTGTTTGTTAAGGTTGGGCAAGTTCTATTTTTACAACTCTTTTTCTCTTACGCTTCTCCAAGCTAGGAGAAAGCTCTAAGCCTCCATGGCATGTTTACAATTTCCCTGAATGATTTCACATGAGATATAAATAACATTCACAAACACATTTGGAAAGTATACATTTCAACATCTCTCCTGACATATAGAAATAGCTGTCACCGCTCTAGAAGCTGAGAAGCCCCTGTTCCATTCAGAAGCAGACAACCAAGCACTCTGACATCTCTACGGACCCTCAGATTCACACCAAAAACGTGGCCCCAGAAATGTGGTGACCTGAAGTACACCTATAAAAATGAGTGTATTGCTTTGCTGGCAACAGTGGAGAACGATACCAAGAACGACATCTGTTCCTAATTATTTGAGTTATATGGACAATTCTATAACGACAGGTTCCTTTAGAAAAAGGCACTGCTAGGAGATACGTCCTTCTCCCAGACAGGCAACAAGAAACAGAAGCGTTGGTGGAACAAAGCTGCAGCCCAGGCTCTTGCACTGCATTTCAGTGTCCCGATGGATAATAGCAAGAGGAACAAAAGTATTTTCCAATTATTCAGTTACTAACAATGGAGCCTAGGAGTCTTCTTATAGAAACAGACGTGATTAAGGAATTAATTTGAAATCAAGAGTGAAAATTTCAGGTATGCAGAGTCCATCCTATGGCCTTCGTCAAACTTCTGGACTTCCATCTCCATGCAAGTATTTGGATTTCTTGTATCTACTGCTTAGCCATTATTGTCTTTCTTTTTATATTTTTTTTCATGCGGAAATCACATTATATCTCTGTATAACAGCATAGTAAAGCTCTTCTGTCACATTAGCATTTGGTGAAAAACGAGGAGATCTTCCCACCTCCTGCTTCCCACAGTCAGAGCACTGCCCTCAGACACGCCAGCCAAACGGAGACATTTCAGTTACCTTTGTTGCTGCTTAAAAAAATGAAGATACTTAAAGAACACACTGGTGAAATCTGGTAGTGAGCCAAGTGAGATGCTTCCAAGACAATTTACTGCAGATATAGGCATTTTGCAGAGCATCCAGACAACACTGCTGCTCCTCACTGCACCACCTGAGCACAAGCATGCCCCTGGGCTCTGATGGGTTGCGATGATCAGAGGAATGAAAGATTCTTTGGAACAGATTGGGAGTGGAAAGGGCTGGAGAACAAGCACAATCTGGAGCACTGCAGGAGGCAGGGGTGTTGGAAGGGATTTAACACAGAAGGGAGGTGTGAGAATCTGAAGCAAGATGAAAGCGGGGGTGGGAGGAGGGAGGAAGACGTGGGCTGGCAGGAGAGGAGGAAAAAGGAGGGAGGTGTGGGGCTGGGCCTGCAGAAACAACCAGAAGGGCTCCAAGACACCGTGAAAATAAGAACTAGAACAAGACAGATTTTGCTATCCTGGATTCCTGAAGAAAGGATCTTTGTTTGTGTGAGAATGGCTATAAATACAGAACAGTTGACCCACCTTCATCCTCCCTTTTTTCCCTCTAGTTCTACTGCTTGCTGACTGAGATACACCTCATATTGGTTTCCTGGACACTGAAACTTTCAGTTTCTGTAATCATTTCCATCGCAGTGTATATGACTGCAAAGGTGCACAAGAAGTGTTTCCAGGCTTAAAACTCGGTGACAAATGCAGTTTGCTGGATCTGTACACTAACAGATGCTTGGCAGATATTAATGAAAGCAATTGTGCAGAAATAAATTCTTTCTACATATATTCCTAAAGAGAAAAATTCCTGTAAGAGCTAAAACCAAGTTTTTTGTTCCTTAAGGTAATATTAAAACTCACAGATCCTTAAAGAGCTCCTGAAAACATCCGTAATATCGAATCTTAAGGGTGACAACTGGGACAATCTGTGGAACAGTAGGAAAATGGAAGTGCAGGTAAATCTTGAGGAGCGTTTTGCAGTTTGACAGCTCCAACCCTGCTTTACATATCTAACACCAACACAGTTGGTACAAGATGTGCAAGGTCACATCAGCAATCAGCAGAAATCACCGGACCGATTTCTTCATGTATCACTACTTCCATCCCTGGTTAAGGCTGTGCAACAGGCAGAACTGTCGCTGTGACACTCAGCTGCCGCACAGAGCTGCTTCTGGGGGATATCCAGCACCCTTCTTTCACTCCAAGCTACAGATGATTACTCATCCCAACAAGGAGCCTGGCTGCAGACAGGAGCACATCTCAGACAGCACACGCCGAGAGCCGAGCTCAGCTGAGCGCTCCGTACTGGAGCTGGTTCTCATGGTACTTCAGAAGCAGCTTCAGCGTGCCACGGACGCGACATCCTCCCCACAAAGGGTAGCAGCACAGCCTGCGAACATCCTCGGATCCTCTGAGCTTCCGTGCCGTTTCCCACTGCGTCATTACATTTCCTATTGCTTAGGAATATTGAGTTGGGAGCACAGGGCCAGTCCTTCTAAGGACAGAATGCCAATGCATCTTTGTGAAACACAGCCTTCCCCCTTCTCAAGTGAAATCCAGCTTGCAAAAACGTTAGCAAAACGTGACAGCGTGACTCACTTCATCACACCCAGTAAGGACTGCCCGAAACAGGCACGAGACGGGAAGCCCTGCGAGAGGGATTTCCTGTATTGTGTAATGGCGGTGCGGGAACCACTGCTGCCCTTTCAGTGCACAGCGATGCGCCGTGCTCCTTCTGTCTCTGCTGCTGATACTGCAGTGAGCAGCCGGGCACACAGGCACAGCCCGCTCAGCACAGAGCAGCCGCTCCGCTGCACAGCTCCGGACTCCCATTTCATACTCCATCACCGCCGTTTTCTTCCTGTGCTTACAGAGAAATCCCAACGACCCCAACCCACACGTCCCTGTAAATTACCCTGCGTACACCATACATGTTACACACAGGTCACGTAACCAACACTGCTGACAGGAAGCACTGTAGAGCTCTCCCAACCTTGCGGAAGCGCTACCCAATTTCACACACATCATCATACACAAATCAATGAGTATGGAACTTAGAACCACAAACTGCAAATTCAACGCACACACACACGGCTGTGTATAATTAGGACAAATAAACAAAAACCACAGTGAAAGAAAATGAAGGAAACAAAAAGCAAAGATAACAACGCACCCTTTTATCCAGAGTGAATGGGAGCGTTTTATAAACGTAAAGGGAATTTATGCTACAGATAATCACACCATTATCAATGTTATTTACTACGAAAAGAACAGCGATAGCAGGGCTGGGGTTTCCCAGGAGGATTCGAGCAACAACGGGCTGCAGCAGGAGAGAATGGCCTGGCTCTGGCCGGTCACGTATGGAACTGGACCTTACAGTTTGGATGAATGTGTTGTTTAAAACAAGACCTACCTTCCACAGCTCTTTTGAAGAACACTTTGCAGCTGCCACAAGTAAGAACACCATAATGACACCCAGAGGCCTCGTCAGAGCACACGAGGCAGAGCTTGGGAGGTGGTCCCGTAGTCGCTGAGGTTGTGGATGGAGAAGAGCTTACATCTGATCTCAGTCCAGGGCTGGGAAAAAAGGCATGAAAATATGAATTAAGATCTGTGGCATTTTGGCAAACATAATATGATGGTGAGAAACGGTTGCCTTTATCCTCAAAGACTCACAGCTCCGTGCACCAGACTCGGAAACAGTTAACCAGCGATCTCTGTGAGACATAAGTAAAGCTGTACGGATTGCTTTACTGCCTATTTGACTGCGTCAAATCACTTCCCTTACCCATCTCTGAAGCCAAGTTTCCTGTGCAGTGATCCTAGTCTACAGAACTGACTCCTACAGCACGCTCTCGTTCCATACTGCTTTCATTATGGCTGCGTTTCCCGCAGTCTGCATGAAGTCCTGCAAAAGCTTGCCTTCCACTGCCTGCATCGGGTTTTGTATCAGGACACTTCTGTGCAAGAAACTGCAAATTAAGTCACATATTTATAGTAATAAAAGATCCTCTCACCCCAGCATTTCAGGAAAGTAATAGCATTTCTTAATTTGAGGATGTG
Organism: Meleagris gallopavo; assembly: GCF_905368555.1. Classification (NCBI taxonomy): domain Eukaryota; kingdom Metazoa; phylum Chordata; class Aves; order Galliformes; family Phasianidae; genus Meleagris; species Meleagris gallopavo. Next base: position 16,975,999 of record NC_139418.1, read on the forward strand.
GTATTCTTGTGTAAGCACCCAGTCCACTGACAAAGGGTTACTTCTGAAACAAAGACCTATTGCTGGGACAGCACACAGCCCATCACAGCCACCTCTGAGCTGCTCCTACTGTAAGGGCTGAACCAGCAGCAGCTCTGCCAAACTTCAGGGGCCGGTTATTCAGCACAGAGCCCAGTGCCTCGCCTGCTTCAGGCTGCCACGGCACCTGAGCTCCTTATAGCCTACACAGCACATTTTGCTGAGCTGATTTTCACAAAAGTTTTGAACTTTTAGATGAGATTTCTATGCTGCTTGCTTGACTTCAAGTGATTCTAAAATTTGGTGCAGTAGGGCTCCAGCAATTTTTAGATGAGGACAGAAAAATGACTCTGATTTTGAGACCCTGGTGCCTTTATTCAGAAAAATCCCAGAAAACTCTCATTCCCTAAGGCAGGCTTAAAATTTCAGAACATGGATTGACTTTTTAACAGAATATTCCTTTTCCTCTCCTCAAGGAAACCTGACTGGATTTGGTCATACGCTTAACAAACTATCATAGTTCTCAAACATTCACAAAAAAATTAAATTTCATCGCAATTGAAAACCCTTCAGCACCCCGAGGGCTTGAATTCTGAACAAGTCAGCTCTTCACACTGCGTCCCTGAGGAGGAATTGAGAAATAGCCAACAGTCTGGGAGTGCTGGGGGGCTGCACGAGAGCACGGGGCACAGCAGAGCTGAAGGACAGACAGCAGCGATGGGGACCTGCTGCAGTAACCTGGTACAAAGGCTGGCGAGCAGGAATTCATCTAAACAGAAAGAACAAGAATGGAACAATGGGTGGAGAGAAGGATTCAGTAAGAAAGGCTGCAGCCAGAGTGAGGCAGAATGAGACAGGCTTGGGGAAAAAGAGAAGAAAGCCCACCCAGGAAGCACCAGTCTTCTCCAGAACTTGGAAAAGGATTCAACTCCATCACATTCGTCCTTTGCCTTCAGAAAATATCTGAAATGCAGCAACACTTTCTTTATTCTATTACTCTACAAAGATGATGACAACTATCACCACCGTCCTAGCTAATCCATCAACTAAAGCGACGCTCATCAATAGATTACAACCCTGGTTATGACCCTTAGGATGGCCTTTCTATGTTTTCTAAATAATTTGTCTTCTCTCAAGGAGCAGAAAAACATAATAAAATATTTAGGTTGCACAATCAAGCGCACAACACCCAAGTAATGGCAGAATGGAATTCATCTTGGTTATGTTCATCTGATGTCCTTGCAAACACACGTCTTTAATTACACACTCACACTCATTTCTACGAAGCCTGCCTGCCCTCCTCAGCACCGAAGCACTCCAGGAATGTGTCACGTAACAACAGAAGCTGCTGCTTGCTAGGGCCCATTGCCCTGCAGGAGGTGGTTTGCACGAGTGGTGGCAGTTTTGCAAGGGAACCGACCTCATAGGTAAGGAAGTCGAGGACTCAAATCTATTCCTGCTTCTTATCACTAAGCTGCACGCGATGACGTTCGATTAGGACAAAGCGGAGTTGGCCATAAGAAGCTGCTGGTCGCCCCCCCGTCACAACATGGAACTGGAGCCCAGCTGCTCCTCCACGGGCGGTCAGTGCTGGGAGCCGACCTGGGGCTGCACGGCCCTGCATGGCTCACAGCAAACAATTAACAGTGATCAATGCCACCATACTCACTCCGTATTAGTTGGGTCCAATTCACACCCTACAGTCTATAAAGCAGATTGCTGCTGGACGACATGATTTGTGGTTATGTTATTAAGGATTCAGGTCTGGTCGCACCCTTTCTTACACTACAAATCCCAGTTTAAACACTGAAATGTGAATGGAGAGCCTAGAATGTAAGTAAGGCATGCATCACTTGAGAGCTGCAGATCATTAAACATTCAGAAATGAGAAGAAAGAGAAGCGTCTTTTTCTATGCATAGTTTTGAAGACAACTAATATAGATCCAAAAAACTGAGCTCTTGTGAATTTATGACAAAAACATTTTCAAGGAATCATTCATAAACTGCCACTGAAATGTTGGTAGAGCTAAGCATATTCTACTGAAAGTTTTCAATCACCTTCAATGTTTAATTAGGCTCATCTTCCATACTACTATCACAGAAATCGCTACACGATAAAGACGACAGATAGATACTAAATAGAATTAAATAGAACAACAGAACTAAAAACAAATGATGCTATCAATTAATAAAGCAGTCGCCAACAATCTAACCTGGCTTTCTGGCATATCTTTTCAAGCTTGGCTCTATCAGATAAGGCCAATATTTACTAATGAAGGAGAAAAGTGTGGAATGCTGACAGTCCCTCCTCGCCTCCTGCTTGCCCCAGGCGCAGCAAGAGGAGCGATCCCTGAGTGCGATCCCAGCCAGGAGCCTCACAGATCTGATCCACGGCCAAAGCGAGCACCTCATGTGTGGGACAGCCCTGTACCGCAGCAACCCCGTCCGGTGTTCAGTATAAATCTTCTACACACAAAGTCACAGGAAGAAGGAGACAAAGACAACAAAACCGCTTCCCAAGGGGTTGTGTCTCCTCGAGACGTGAGGATTTACATCCCACGATAACATAACCATTATTGTTATCCTTCGGTTATTTGCAGAAGCGTTTCAGAACTCAACCAAATCCTAACCATTATGACTCTTACCCAAATGGAAGAAAACATAAACAAGTCCAAATGGGAGAGGAAGGCATTCTGAAATGCAATGGTTCCAAGTTCATAAAACGAGTTACTTTTATTCTCGGAGGCAATGTGTTAGCTGAGAAAGGGGACTGAGGTCCACTCCCATACGCTTTCAGAAGTTATTCACACCTAAACAAGTTTTATTTGCACAGATATTTATTTATGATTTCTCACTGAGGAGACATGAAGGGAAATGGGAAGACTTAAAGAAGATGCAGCTCCGGTAACCAGGTCCGTACAAACCACGCTGTTTATCTAAGTCCATTCCTTTGTTAATCATTTACCAGAGACTTTCAAACCCAGCTCAAGGTTCAAACTTTAGTGAAGATGGGTGTGGTAAAGTTTGACATTTGTATTCCCTGGGGACCCGTCCCACTGTGCACCCCTATCCCAGCCCGGAGGAGCAGAGCCCACAGCACCAGGTGGGAAAGCAGAGTCCTGAGTCAGGAAGGCAAACAAGAACCACCTCCTGGGCCAGGCTGTCAGCGCTGGGCTATCAGATACGGCCCATCATGAAGCTGGCAGCCCTGTCCTCAGCGATAAGTCGGGGCACAAAGCTGTGGCAGAGCTGTGGCTCTCCTATGAACACGTCCCACCAGTGCAGCTGTGGGCAGCAGTGGCAACATTTGCTCTCTCCCCGCCTCTGCCTTCTTCTGATACAACGCAGAACAAGCACGCTTCCACACGTGGTAACCATGCTAACTTCGTACTGTTGTTTTAAACACGCATCACCTTCCTGCACTGCACGTCAGCCACAGCATCACCTCCAGCTGCATGGGTGAGCGCAGCAGCACTGCCGACAGCCTGAGTGCCCCCAGGGGAATGGGGTCAGGTACCTACAGGAGGAGCACCTCGGGAGGGCTGTGGGGCAGCTGTCAGCTCAACAGTTTGCACCTTTTCAAACACCTGACTCTGGAGAGAACTTCAGAGGCAACACCGCCTCATACCAGGTTTGTTTCAGACATACACACGACAAAGCTATTCCCTGGTGCTATTACAAACTGCAACACCACTGCAGGCAGCTCCTGAAACTGAAACATTTCTTTTGTGTCCAAATACCAACTGAGGGAAGAAATGGATGAAACACGCATCACGGGTCGGAGAAAGAAGCTCCAAGATTGACTAAATGTATCTAAGCCTGAAGCCGTGTAAATGAGTCCACTTATTTTGCTCTTACTCCTAGCTCAGTGCATCACACATGAGTTGCATTCACTACACAATAAATCTAGACCACAAAATGATACACACCGTAACCCTCAGCCCTCCAGAAAAAGTCAGCTTAGTGTTTAAAGAATGCATTCTCAATAGCCAAGTACTTATTCACGTAAGTAGCACCACCAAATAACAGGAAAGGAACCACTTCCAATGTCACCACCATCTGGGCCTCGTTCTTATCTTCCAGCAATGAGAACAATGTAAACACACGGCTGTGTACAGCAAGAGATCACATTTTTTGAATTGCTGATTTCATTATTAACCAGAGAACTGCTAATTAATTTTGATGCTCTCTTAAGCAAGAAAGCCATTTCCAAAGCAGGCATAAAAAAACGTTACACAAGTCAATTGACACTATGGGCCCATCGCAATGAAAGCGGTGAGAGATCCTGCACGAAACAACGAGCGGCCACTGCCATCCTCTACATCATTAGTTGGAGAAACCCCACAAAAGAGTTTGGCTCCAGCCATTCCTCTGCCCAGGGAAAGGTCCCTGTGGAAAGCACAGACAGAGTCCACACCACAGCCTTCCCAAGCACTGCAGTGCACAATGGCCCCGTCTGTCTCCTGTAATGTCCTCGCTTAAGTTTAGAGACTGAAAATTGGTATGAATTGGTAGAAACCAACGATTTCCTTCCCAGCTGTCTGCAGACTCTACACAGATATACATTCTTTGCTCCATCTGGCAACCACGGGGCATGCAGAAAGCTCAAACACCGCCCAAGGGTATTAAGTACATTGCAATTTACCTCTAAGTCAAAGGCATCTTGGGATGTTGATTCAAACATTCCTATGGACTACCTGAGTGTGTACACACGAAAAGCCACCCTCCCAAAAATGCTTACACAGAACCTACCTATCCTTAAGCTTTCTTTCCTGCCTTGTATCATAAAGAAGGCAACAGATCTGCTTTGGAAGAAGTGCTGCACGTTGCCAACAGTGCCATAATAAACAGAAAAAGTCTGCTGCAGATTACAGTATTTACCTAAAGTCTGCGAATAAAAGCATCCAGTATTGCTGTTTTATAGTCCCTCTGAAAGCCAAGATGATTAACACATTTCCTTTATCACTCACTCAGATAAATGCCTTATCGCCAGGCGATAAGCAGGAAGCCAGGCTCTGCTCTGATGGTGCAGCTCATTGTGCCTGCACGGACAGCAGGAGGACCAGGTCAGCAAGAAGGCCACGTCCACATCTGCTTCAGGGTGGGATGCATGAGCTCCCTGCAGAGGATCAAGCTCTTCCAGAACCAAACTGGTGGGTATCATCACGCCTCCCCCACGCTGGACCTACATTAGGATGTATTCCATAGCTGACTTGCAAGGAAGGACTGGGAGTAAAACCTTCCCCAAACAGACTGAGATACAGGCAGACCTAAGGCAGCAAAGTCTCATAATCAGCCTCCATGTGCACAGAATGACATACATTTACAGGACACACACAGAACACATTTACATACATACTGTTCCCCTAAAATGGGCCATGTGATTCGTTGCTGTGTATAAAATTGCCTCAAATACTGCCAACGTTTTTGCACATCTTCGCAACAACTCTCATACATCACAACGAGGACATTAACCAAGGTATCCAGATTGAGTTAACAACAAAAAAATGGCTTCAGCTCACGCCGACCTGATGTACGTCCACTGGGAAAGACTCTGTTTTCAAAGCAGTGTGCTTTCACTGGAGCTCAATGAGAGCCACTCCGCATTCCTGCAGCCCCTCACCCTGTTGCTTCGACCCTCACAGGGAACCTGGTGCAAATCTGAAGTCTGTTTGCGGCAAGTACATGAAGAAGAACTTTATCAGAAAGGAAAACGCAGCAATGGCCCTTCTGCTCAACGGGTGGACGTATGCACTCCTTCAGAAGCTGCTGTCTTAGGCTCAGGGCTGACACACCAGGGCTGCCCTGCCAGCACCCAAGAAGTGACACACACCCCAACACCGTCCTCCAGTTGACGGAATCCATCACCCTGGGGAACCAGATAAATTAATTATCCGTATTTAGTAGAGCCTCAATGACAAATGTGCATTGCCAAGAGGAGCTTCTCAGGAGCTTGTGTTTCACAGCATCTCACTGAGGCAGCAGGGGCCGCGTTCCAAGCACCCCTGCTCCATTTCTCATAAATTATTCCCCAGTAAATAGAATTCAACCCAGAAAGCCCGGGCGATCACCATCGGCACACCAACAGAACCATCTTTTGCACGGACTCCCGATACAGCAAACGGAAATAAAGCAGACACACCCGGCACAGGCTGCCCACGGGCACCACGCTGCCGCATCCCCGCTCTGACGCCCGGCTGCAGGTTCTGAAGCCAGAGGTGCACGGCGTCCCCGGGGAGCACCGCGCTGTGCCCAGCCGCCCGCTGCCACGGGCCCCAACACCATCGCCTCCCCTTGCTCCGAAATGGCGTCTGCTACCATTTTAGAGCTCACACAGGAGTGAGAAAGAAACGCGAACGCAAGTGAGTGACGTGATTTTTTTTTTTTTTTTTTTTTTTTTTTGGATGCTCTCCAGAATGTAAAGGTTTCAAGGGCACAGGCAAAGCTTTCTTGGAATGGATAAATGGTAATTGATGTTGCAGCTGCAACCTTAGCTCGAGCTCACGGGATTTCAAATATACTACAGACTTAAAGTATTTATGACCAGAATATGATAATTAAATTATATGTTCTAAAATTTTACATTTACTACAGTGTGCCAGCAAAGCTGCCGAAAAGTCGTGCCTTCAAGGGAGGGCCTCATTTCTACAGCCATCAATTCATACGTATTTTTCAAAGGTTTTCATAATTTTTTTCTTATTATCATCACTTTCATTGCTTCTTCATTACTTCCTTAAATAAAGAAGTAGCAAAGAATTGAGGCAGATGCCAGTACCTTGTTACACTTAGATAAAACCTTTACCTAAAATTATGGGATCGATTCATAATATGCCATCCTAATCTTTACGCTTCGTTGCACAACAAAATACACGTTTGATCTACACCTACTTCTGCAGATTGCTGTGGATCATCTACAAACTGCTTTCAAGAGCTCAGTCTCGCAGAGTCGCGCAGCTCTATGGGCGTACACACGCACTCCGCTCAGAAATTACTGGGCAGAGAGGGGCTGCGGGGGGAAGGTCTCAAGACTAATATGTCACCAATAGAAGAAAGCTCAAAAACCTACTCAGAATTTGACTTTTAAAGATGTGTTCTAGTTCAACACATGATGCGAAGTCGCCCGCAGCCCATTGGTCTGGGAGCGCAGCAGGCACTGCTCTGACCTCAGCTCCCACCACGCTCCCCTGGAAGCAGGGCTGTAGTTTCCAACATCAAAACACCAAGCCTTGTGAGCAAACTGAAAGCCAACGGACATGCCAGAAATGTATTATCTTAACAGACAGCCATTAACATCGTGGCTTCCTTCTCTGCACACTGAATTCAGAAACGGAATTCTTGCACGGAGGGATTTTGTTAATAGAACAGACCAAGGAGCAAAACCCATCGCATCTTACCTTATCCTACATAATCAGGATATAGATGAAAAATATTTCACCCCTCAGTACAGCATCCTTATTAATGCCATACCCGAGGAACTGAACTGAAATTAGGAAGTGGGATTGGTTCCATTAATGACCTCAGTGTGAGCTCTGTTACATGCTGCTCCAGTGCTCCTAATGCGAGCACTTCTGTCAATCACAGGGCTGCGGTCAGCAGCTGCCAAAATGATGTTGCTAGGAAAAAAGGCAAGACATCTGGAAAGCTGACTGTAACGTACATGGAAAAATATTAATGTGCTGCAAGAAAGGCAGAACGGGACTTGACTGAATGCAAGAGTCACGGAGCAGATATTTTAAAAGCTGAAGGTTAATACTTGCATAATGTCTAATTGATTCATAAAGCTATAAATAAATTCAGACCGCCCATTAGAAAGTTCATTTATGCTATTTAGAAAAAAGATATATATATTCAAGGCTGTTCTGGTGCCAGCAGAGCCCTCCATGAGGAACTGGCACCAGCTCTGGAGAGTGCAGACACACAGCCTGGCTCCATACAGCTCACACTCCTGCACAACTGCCCAGCGGAAAGAAAACACAACGGGCACCAATGGATCAGAAAAAGCCCTCAACTTTCCTGAGAAGGAAATAGGGCAAATGAAGCAGAAAGGAATTTTTCTTCATTAATTCTTTCTAGAGAATTTAAAGAAGCTATTTAGCAGTGGAATTAATACTGAAAGAACGTCAAGATGGTAAATTCTTCAGGGTATAAAATATATTTCCCTGCCAGTCTGTACGAAGCGTTGCACAACGTGTCTTTACTCTTGGCATGGGCTTTCAGGCTTTTCTGTCAACAAAAATAATGCATTTATATGTGGACTGCTTTATTGGTTAAAACTCCACAATGTGTTACATTCTGGGCTCTGCTTCAGTGAAAATATATGAAGAAGAGGGATGGGGATGTGTGCCAGTTTTAGGTTTTGGCCTCCGTCCATTTGATGTGGAGCCAGGATGACTTGGTTGACTGTTGAGTCATAGGTTGTTCAATTGACATTATTTTACATTTGACTAGTTATTGTTCTTTAAACTTTGAACAGGAGTCCAGAAGCTCACAAACCACCAGTGAAACCAAGGGGAAAAAAAGGAAAAAAAAAAAAAAAAAAAAAAAGGAAAAAAAAAGGACTAAAAAAGGAGCCAAGACACAGTTTAAACAAGATCCTTGAGCAAGAAACACGCTGTCCTTAAATGACTTCTGCATTCAGCAGAGACAGCCTAAAAACCCCCATTCATCTAACAATTACAGAAACCTTGAGGTATATAAAAAGCCATCTGTAACGCACAGCACTGACTTCAAAATTACTGAGGATATTCTGAGATATGACCCTGTCTGTATTAATATACAGATGGGAAAGAGAAGCAAACATTTTCCTTGGAAAAAAGGAACATAAATTAGGAGTAAAAATCAGTGAGTAAGAGAGTAGAATGAGCACTGTATTTTTAACAGTAATTAGAGTTCACTTTGAAAAAACATCGTTGGGTTTCATGTGGCTGTGATCAGATACATATGTGGTATATCCACGCAGTGCACTTAATACTACAAACTGTATTGCAATTCTTTCCAGTCTTCCCACCTGACTGGTTTCCTCCACTCCAGTTTCAGATGGCAGGTATGTTTTCAACGGGTTTTGATCCCCGTGGAGATGAACCTCTATGTGAATACATGTTATATTGGGCTGTTTTCAGAACGGCCCTCTTCCATATCTCAGGCTCGAGCTTTGGCCCAATTTACCCTTCATCTCCAGTCTTGTGCACACACATAAGAGCTTTAAAGCAAGCAAACATGTCTTACAAACTTTAACAAAATAATTCTGTCGCATTTCAATGGGCCTCTGATGCCTTTGATGCACAGAACATACCCCAGAACACTCTTCTCCTTGTAGGAACAGGAAGAAAAGTTTATGCTAAATTCGCTGGCTGGGACAAAGTCAGCTCCCTAAACTTTTGTAAGACTTCAGAAGGACGAGCAACGAGCACTGCCACAGACCTGTGCGATGTGCACAGCTACAGCACGTCATTTCCATGGCACTTCTAAGTCAACTTTATTGGACTATCTGGCAGTGCTGTAACTACTTGACAGTTAAGCAATTAGAGATAAAATTTCTGCTATAGGCTGCATACCCAGTAGGTCATTATCTGCTGCTACTTCCACTTGGCACACATCTCTCAGGCTATCAAGATGTCTCACCGCATTTCACCACATCTCTCCCACTGCTTGCTCCCAGACTTCAGACACATTCGTCTTAATTTCTTTTTTTTTTTTTTTTTTTTGCCTATACTTTGATGCCTTGCCTTCCATCTCCCTCCTGGATTTCCTATATAATTTTATCCATGCTCCAATGTGCTCTTCCTCCACCCCTCCCCTTCAGCCCAAGGAAGCCGTATTCCTTCCCCGGTGAACCTCACACAGTTTCCTGTCCGCATTGTTCACCTCGGCCTCTTTGTATATTTTCTCTTCCTGAGCAGCACTGCAGCTCCTCCCAACCCAAACTCCACCTGTGAGTCTCATTAAGGGCTGTTTACCCTGCTCGCCATGCACAGCCTTTAAGACACACGGCCCTTCCTCTGAGAGCGGTGTGCCCTCAGCACACCTCCACGCAGCCGTCACTGCGTTATTCCAGCTTTGAAACGGTGGCGACGTCAACAATCTTTTGGAAAATTATTCAAAATTTTCCTGGTGGGAAACCTTTTCTTTCCTTTCCTGAACTTCAACATTTGTTACAATTCTATGCACTCCTATAAAGGTCCAGAAAAAAAACCCCAAAACTTCTACAACGCATCATTACCAGCATCTTTCACACACAGCTCAGTTACTCCCATCTGGTAGTAGAATTGGTTGTGGTATCTCAAACAGAAAAATCTGACTGATTGTAATGAAGTGCAGTCATTGTTCTGAGATTTCCGTATTGGCAGAGCCAAGGACAAAGGCCTGGGAGCAGAAAAGGACGGCCTGCCTGCCAGCTCCTTTACACATCTCTTCTGCCTGCAGGTAAGCAATTGATAAATCCTACTTTAAGAACAGTAATGTAAAGCAAAGAGGGAAACAAATAAAAAAAAGACATCCATGTCAATCAGGCATAATTGCTAGGACCTTGTAATTGTAGTACAACTTCCATTTACCTAAATCTTATCTCCACAATCCACTTTTTCAGTACAAAGAACTACAGTAGCAAAACAAGCTGGCACTCAAAGTCCCACAGCACACATCCCACAAAAACACAGATAGTTATACACAAAGGAACGAGCTTTCTACTCCAATAACTTACTGCTACGGCTTTAGCTGGCTGAGCACACCTAAGCAGAAGTCCATGGACACGCACACGTTTCCCGCAGGCACTGCCCTTCCAACCGCACACGCCGGTGCCCTTCTCCACGTTTAATTAAAGGAGATGGACTGAGACCCCTGTGCTGTGATCGAGAGCATACTCCCCACAGCCAAGATCGAATCCTTTCCTTATTCGCAGCTGAAGTTTAAACGGGAGAAGAAACCAAAAGAAAACACGCAGATTTCAAGAAAGTGTCTCTGTCTAAAAACGACAATTCGAACTCCAACTGCTGCAGCTGCTGCACCTCTTACTGCCACTCAGCATCAGTGCTCTAAGCCAAGTCTGTAACTGAAACCTAAACACACCGACTCTGGGCTTAAAGAAGAGGAGATGCTGACATTCAGAAAGCCTTATTTTCTTCAAACGATAGTTTCACAATCGCCACTTTCTTTCATTTCCAATACTAAATCCTAACTTCACACAAGCATTTCTTGTACGGCAGCAAACAGCTCCTGTTGCTACGGCATCTTCAGAGACCGCGATCCAACGGTCCAACAAACTTCAACCCCGTGGAAGCTTCTTTCTCACACAAAACTTTGCTAACTCTCCCCAAGGGTTTCTTGGATTCATAGACAAATTAAGTCTGTATCTAAACATCTTGAGGATTCAGGAAAGCAGATAACCTCTGCTTGCTTTGGGATGGGCACATACCCAAAGCTCCAGCACTGGGACCAGCCTGGCTCCTCCCTCCCAGTGCTCCAGAGCGCTGCTCTTCCTTCACTCAGATCCTCAGCAGCCCCTGATGACATGTGACTGCTGCAGAACTATTCTTAAGGAGGAATAAATAACTTTACCATCAAAGGCTTACATTATTTCTAGTCTGTGCTCAAATCTGTTAGACTACATTGCCTTTGAAGTAACCACCAAGTCCAACGTTTGTTACACCACTTACTTGCATGTTTCATCCAAGAAACATTAAACAAAGGTCAAACTGATAAACAAGAAAGTTTGCTAATAGGAACAGCCTGAGCATTGATTCCACACTTAACTCTTTGCTTCTGCACGCAATTCATAGGGTTCTAAACAAAGAGAACACGTGACAGCAGTAAGAATTAGGGAGATGCCTGGTGGTGATAGCGAGATCCTGCACACAACTTTAACCTGTTGTTAACACTGGCAAATTCACATGTGGGCGTGCATTTACGTATCCTCCCTCGTGTGTTAGCTGTCACGCTTCAATTTATCCTTGACATCACAAATAAACCAAGGGGATTATAGTAGAACAAGCTACTCAACATACTGCCCAGGGAAGTTCTTACACGCTCGAAAGCTATCCTCCTCTTCTTCCATTCAAATAGCAGACATAGTTCCAAAGACATCTAAGAAATTAAAATCCTTTTTTAGAAAGACAGAAATAGAAGGGCAGGATAAGCGTGCTGCAATTCCCACACCGTGCCCTGCTCACACGCTGTGACCTCCGGCTCGCCCCAAAGCACCTGGCCTTCCAGCCCAGCTCTGCATGCAGCCCCGCTCCCATCCCTCCATACTGAGTTACACCTCTGCCAACGGCAGGCAATTACTGTAACCAACAAGAGCGCATCTTACAGCTTCCAGAACGCATCCTCACATGTAAGGAGACTGGGAGGTGCAGGCAGAGGGCAGGACTGGATACTTGGTATTTACAGAAGCAATGCTACTTGGAGCTCTTGGTGGTGAGTATGACTGCTTTGCTCTGCCTCTCTCAGCAGAAAACCTGGTTCTTTTTTGGCTTCCTGCTGCACTCCGCAGCGTTGGGGCTGCTCAGACAACAAGTAAACAACGCACTGTACGTGGGCTGGGTGCCAGCTGGCCTCCCGGGGGCCTGAAACTTGTGACTTGCATTCAGACTCAGAAGAATGCCTTTTTACATGGTCATTTCCTTTCCTTTCAAATATAAAAAACACAACTTCTTTTCCTCCAATTAAATAGCTTTCCTGGCCTAAATATTAAAATTAGGAAAACATAGCAGAGCTAATCAGAAATTAGGACTAATGCATTTTGGAAGGAAGCTTTCGACTCTTCCTTAGAAGCCTTCAAGCAACAGCTCTGCAGCTGGGGGCCAAGAAGAGGCTCATCTCAAAGCTCATCTCGAAGCTCATCTGTTCTGGAAGCGTGCAGCAGCTTCAGATGCAGCTCTGCTCCATCCCTAAGCACACAGTGTGCGCTGCAGAGCTTCGTCCGCACGGTGTGCGTGGCACCAGGGCTGCTGCCTTCGGGCTTCCTGAAGCTGGCAGCGTGCCCCACATCGAGAGCCACCTTACAATAGTGACATCAGTGCGTTTGAAACCTCGCAGGAGGGGAGCATCACTCGAAGGATCTAACAAAGCTCTGCGGGCGCTGGGACACGGCCGGTTGGAGCAGCCTCGCGTTCTGCACTTCTGTGGCAAGATTTTTTCCAATATTTCAGTGATCTTATTTATGCAATGATCAGTTAAATACATCTATGCAGTAAGTAGGAGAATAATTAAACAATGAATGCCTGTAATTGATCTTTTTCCCTGTGAAATTACACTAGAGCTCTGCCAGGAAACTTGCTGCTTCTCTCCCACGTTTCTTTCCCTCTGCACTCCAAGCACACTCACATATTCTGAAGCAAAATACTTCCGCAAGGAAAACTCCAGATTGTGGACTGAGGTTCACAGTTGTGGCTCTTTGAACAGGGAAGAATTTCTCAAAGGCACTACACAACGTGTGTGTTATCCATTCCAGCTTCTGAATTCTTCAGCCTGGCAGAAACGTACACGTGAGTTATTTTGATGGCATCTTTTCACCTCATTTCGTACATACACTGAGGAATTCAGACTGTTTGGATGTTAAAGCAAATCTGCTTTTACAAGGAACTTCACAGTAATTGTTTTTTAAACATCGGTCTTAGATGTAATCTCTATTCTTGGCCTTTAATTTGAGGTCAAAAGGAGAACACAGAGTCTTGGCAATACAGTTGAAACAGCAACATGAATATTATTATGGTTAATTTACTTTTTTTTTTCCTCTGTAGAATTCTGTTTCCAACTTAATTTTATCTCTTTAGTGATCCGCATAACGCGCATCTATTTAAAAAAGTCCGTCTCCATTCAAGTGATGCTGTCCTGTAAGTGCAGCTGCACGTGGAGCAACTCCTGCGTGTGGCTTTCCTTCCTGGGGTAACGGGGCTGAGCTCACAGTCAGTGCCTGCTCCAGGATCTGATGGGGTACACCTGCATGGGTCCTTGGCAGGTTTTCCAGAGACCAAGGAAGTGATTCAATATTCTGCATTTTTGGAAAAAGAAAACAGCCAGTTTTCTGAAGCTTGGGGATTGCTTTGAGGAGCCTCCTTTGTTTCCCTCAGATAAATGAGAAGGAAAATGCTTATTTTGCATCAGGGTGCGGAAGAATCTCTCCTTTAAACCCACACGTAAAAACCTTACTTTCACGCCATTATTCTGGACTGAAACGTAGACACCATGAGAAGGCTTTGCAGAAATTATTTTGGAATATTTTGAATGCTTTCCCTCATCAATGATCCACCCTGACACCCCGACACAAATGCAGCCCACGACTCATCTCAGTGAGCAAGTTAAGATTCCCTGGTGCTTTCTTTGGTCTTTTCCACGCCTTGTTTGTGTAGATGATGTTCCCTACAATATTTCTACAATTACATTTTGCAGTGTTGGCTTTATTAAAAATAAAAAAAAATAAAAAACATACAGTCCAAAAGGTCTTTTTGAAAGGAATGAATTCCATTATTTCTGACTTTACAGCATTCTGCTGAGACCGTTATCCTGGCACAAAATCTACCGGCGCCGAAGAATGCAAACTGCAAAGAAGAGTTTGTTTCATGTCATCAGAGGCTGTGGGAATTTCGGGACAGAACTAAGAATGATCACAGACAGCAGTGGAGGCAGAGCTGTGTCACCTGGGGCTGGTCCCCCTGCACACACAGTGCCGTCCCCACACAGAGGGGATGCTCAGCGTTGGGCCCAACACGACCCACACACAGCCCCGGCCGGGGCAGCACCAGGCAGTGCCACACCGTGATTTTCTCCTGCATCTCAGCACTTAAAATACTCCAAGTTTTGCTTCTAGAGCCTAAAAGGTACTGATATCCCAGTCTGTGGCTCAACATAACAATGAGACGATGGAAAAGCTCACATGGGCTTTCCTTGCTTCCGTACCCCTCAATGCACACGTTTCCCAGCTCAAAAAGAGCGGCTCTCACACCACAAGCCCTTAAGCAGAGCAGAAGGAAAAATGCCAGATGGTGCACGACTTGTGATTAAAACGGCAAGAATAAACAACACAGGGAAAGACTTATCATTCTCTCCTTGAAAAGGCGGCCCTGCTTATCTCCGGCTCTTGGCCTCGCTCAAGCCATCACAACCCAGATTAAGCAGCACAGACCTTTGGCCCTGTTCTGTATTCCTGCATGCACTGCTGCTGCAGCACAACCGTTCAAGCTGTGACTGCTCCACCGTGCTGGGAACATCACCACATCCAAAACACAGAGAGGAGCTGAAATAATGGCAGCTGGTGGGTTTGTTGCTTGAGCATTACCAGTCGAGGAGAATCGTTATATTACGGTACTGCGTTTGTATTTGTTTTGAAATTTGAGAGTCCTCAGCATCCACAGCTTTAAAAGCCCCTGACAAACGACGATAGGCAAAAGCCTCAGAGAAGCAATTCTTATTTCTTGAGCAGTAGGACAGCAGTCAACAGGAAGGTCTATGTTACCCATAGGAAAAACTCTACATAATAAATACACATTGAGCATCAGAAAAAAAAAAACCTACAGATTTAAGGAATTGATTCCTCTGTATGGATTCATGTACCATTTATATTCAAAGTTCAGTTAACATCACTGAATCTCAGCTGTGCTGAGGTCACAGATTTAGGCAAACAATGATCTGAAATTCGGTTTCTCACACCGGACAGCAGGGAGAGAAACTGCACTGTTTGCAATTAACACCCTACTGACTGCTCAGTGCTCACCATAGCCACGCTTGTAAAATTAGCACCTCACTTGGCCTTTTGACATCAAATGAACTGAATTTGGACGGAAATACGACTACTGATTGTTACCACTATCTTTAAATTTCATTCTTAGGCTGTATTAGTTGTTAAAGTTTGTTCTTTTTAGAATTATTACTCTCATCGTGATGGTTAATTTGTTCATATTGACTCAGTTACAGCAGGACTGAACCACCCCCACTACATCCCGTTTGCAGGATTCTGATACTACTTTAACTCTTAGAATCGGGTTTCTTTCTCTCTCACCCGGATCCCATTACTGCATTGCCACCAGCAGATCAGATCGAAGGAAGCTCCTCAGGTGAGGAGCTGAGGACCTCAGTGTGCCCCGAGGTGACTCCAGACAGAAGCACGGCTCCTTGTATCACAGGGAGGGTGAGCGCAACTCATACCCGTGTCCCTGCACCGCCATTACACGAACAATCAGTGCATTTCTCAAAGCAAAGCAAAGCCCTCCTGGAACACACCTAGGCACGGGGTGGATTTCATTTTTTTCCTTCGTTTTGCCTGCTTAGCTGTATACTTTCAGGGGCTTTTTTTAAGGCAAACATCCGACACAAACAGAGGTGCTCTGGCAGCAAATCCCAACTTGCCCTGATGTGAGGACGGGTTGGCAGAGCAGTGGTGCACTGATGCCGCACCGAGCAGCACGAGGCATTCTCATTATCCTTTCTGATAACACAGAACCTTATTTACTTTTCTGGCTGCTGTTGCACACTGCACTGATGACTGCCCAACGCCACTGGTGACACTGCAGAGCCCCATGCCTCACCCACAGCTGTCAGCTCCGAATTGTGATCTTTTTTCTCAACATGCAAGGCCGGGTGATTTCCCCTCGATGTCTGACCCTGCCCTTTCTCACTCCAACCCCCACCTCTTTTTCTGCGCTCACTGTGCTGTAGGAGAGCTACCCAGGATGGTGCAGCACCAGCTCAGCACAGAACCCCCGCTCCCCCTGCAGATCCTGGCCCTCACTGACCCTCAGGGAACAGGACAGTCCATTTCCCATCCTGTAAAGCAGCCATAAAGGCCTTTTGCTTCCTATTCTTTAACCAGTTCTGAAATCTATAAAAGGACTGATCTCTTTCAGTTCCATGACAACATTTTTCTTTTTCTTTTAACAGCCCTTGGCAAGAACACACGTTAAGGACTTCAAAGGAAGAAAAAAACCCACAAACCCATTAGAGCGATCTGGATTTCCCCCCACCCCACACTCTTTGACACCCTCAGCCCGCAGCACTGCAGGAGGAGGCACTTTCCTTGCAGGAGCAGCATCACCTCCCCCATAGCACGGGGTGCAGGCCGGTCTCACAGCCCCGGTTCCTCCGCCTGCAGCCACACTGTGGGTCTCTGCCACTCTGAGCTCCACCTACAAGGTGCTTTTCAAGTTCTCTTTTTCTATCCTTAATCCCACTTCATTTCCTTCCTATATATTTCACTTTCTGCATTCTCTGGCAAGCTTCTGCCTGTCCTGAAGCACGGACTTCTTTGTGGTTTTGATCTGCTCGGCGACTCAGAGCAACCACTGTGCCACCTCGCCGCGCATCCCGGAACGCAGCGCTGCTGGCAGCTCTCTGAGCCGTTTGAGGCGTGCTGCCGTCCCTTCTTCAGGTTGGAGGGGGTTGCTCTTTAAATTTAACTGCCTTGTTTACACGTAGTTCCCTCTTCTACCCCTGCCTCGGCCCGCTCCCCATCAGCCATGCCCAACAACCAGAGATCTGTCCAGTCAGTTCCACCCGCAGCACTCCCCCTCCAGCATCCCACACTGCACACCGTGCCACCGAGGGCAGCCTGGTGCAGCCAGGGACAGCACCTCACAGGCAGAAACCCACCTGAAAACACAAAGCAGTCACTGCTTGCAGATCCTCACGCGGTCTGGGGCAGCCTGTTAGCTCTGCAGCTCTCCATAAAGATTGCAGCAGCTCACAGATGAGTAACAGAGCTGCTTACAATAGGATGGCGAATCATTGTTGCTAAACCACCGCTGACATTTTAGAACTGCCTAAAAAAAGTCACTGACTGCCATAAGCCAGAGGCTGTAAGGTACACTGCTGGGGAGGGACATGCCAAAGCCACAAGCCCTCACGTGGGCCCAGTCACATTTGGATTCTTCAGGGTTTTTAAAGCTCTACAGATCTTTTAAATACAGAACAAAACCAAACCCACAACGCCTGTCCCAACCTGCAGGACAGCGCTGAGAAGAGCTCCCATCCTGAGGAAGCACCAGCACTGCTTTGGGTGCCTTAAAAGCCACTTCATCTTCTAATGCACAGATAAGGACCGTGTGCCCTTCCTAAAAGCAGAATCATGACACCCAGCTTCGAGTACAAAGAACACAAGTTCAAAGCTTTTTGTTCACTTATTTCCCTTCCTTCGTAGAGAACTTAGAGAGACACTTTGATTCAAGAAACTCAAGTTTGTTCTTTAAGAGCAGACCAAAAGCATATGCAGCTCCCTCAAGTCATTAGCGGTAACAGCTTGCAAAATAAACACCTCTCTGATGGTTGAAATAGGATGTTTGTGACAAATGCTTTGGTGGAAGGTGGTAGAGCAGCCTGCCATCCATTTCTATGGGGCTTTGGGGCTTCCCTCGTTTTGTACACGCCGCATTTCACTTAGTTCTTCGGATGGCAGTTTCAGAAGGGCCAGGTCCTGGAGCCTGATGCACACAGGAAGTTGCAGTCAGTAACACTTCGGAATCCTTGGAAAGGCTCAAAGAGCTGAGAGCTGCATTTCCTTTATAGCCCTTCCTCAGTTTACAGAGAGGGTCAGCCCAAAATAGCAGCATCCCTCACTTCCTCCCTCCCCAGCAGCGTGCAGTGCAACTTAACCGTATCGGTTTGCTCTGAGAGCTGCAGCAAAATAACTCACACAAACAAGTGCACTGCTGACAATATTCCAACCTTGTGCTTACTCTTTAATAAGATATCAGATGTTCCAACCTTTAACACGTTAAAAAAATCTTTAAAGCGATAAAATAGGCCCAAGCTCACTTGACAAACCAGTTGCTCTCGTTGCAGTCGTTAGATATCTCTCATGACTAAGAATGTAATCTTGCAAGCATCCTAACATTAACTGCTCACTTAAAAAAAAGTATTCTTTGCTACTGGAAGTAAGGAACCGTGGGCATTAAGGATTGTCTGATGCTTGCATCTTATGAGAGAAGCTCTAGCAATGAACTTCATTTTTATTAAGCCATGCACTTAAGGTGCAAATAAGCTGGTGTTTTCTTTGAAGGCTTGTCTGCTCTAGCTATGAAAGCTAATTCATTACAAAACTTGTTAGATTGGTTTTATTAAATTGGAGTGTCAGAATAACTTCCTCGTCAGTTTAGAAAATGGCAGACGTGCAGGACATAGCAGAAATATGTGCTCAGGAAGGACAGGATTCATTAAAGTATATAGAAATCAACATCAAAAGGACTTAACAATAGACCAGGACTCACATTAAGGGAAAAAAAAAAAAAAAAAAAAAAAAAAAAAAAAAAAAGTTCCCACCGAAGTCCATGGGGCCAAACGACCTCTAAGATAGCCTGGTGGGTAACAACACAGCCAGAAGATGCTCATGGCAAGAGGTGTCAGCAGCTGTTGCAGATGTGAGCAGCTGCACAGACCACAGCCACCCGTGTCTGTGAAACAGGAGCTCTTCGTGTTCATTTTCCTTTCGAGCTTTAAGCTTACTGATACAATTCAGTCAGAGCAAATACATGCAATAAGCCTCCCCTTTCTCCCAAAAAGGATTATAAAATTTACAAGGTAAATTGGTTTTAAAAATAAAAAGACCTATTATCATTCCTTACAAATTTGCATTTTAAACTCTGTTTGTCTGGGAATCTGAAAAGGAGGTGAGCAAGCTTGTTTCATTTATTTTCATGTGAGCACAACGTACAGCCTTCAGCTTCTTTGATGTCCCATTCCGTTTGGAACCCTCCTTTCATAGCGAGTATCCCTCCAATACAGCCATTGACCACACTCACAAGGCCTAATCTGAGCTACACACGAACAGGGCGATTGCTCTTTCTGACATCAAAACAAATACCAAAGAAATGGCGCAACTCTTCAACGTCATCATCGTTTACGTACAAAACCTACCAGAGCTGACCAATGAAACAGAAAACTGAAACCAGCGCAATGGAGGTAATCCCCGCCTGTCTGTTCAGAGCTGCCTCACTGCTACATCGTGCAATGGCTTTCAAGTGAGAACCATTCAGTCCAGCCCACCAGTGCCCCAGCAGTGCCTCCGCCTGCTGCAGTGCTCCAGGAGGGCAGCCGGGCTGCTGCATTGGGCTGCAAGAGCGGGGAGGAGGCAGCGAGCAGCTACAGCATCAGAGCAGTACAGCAACCCCAGGGCCCTCGGAAAGAATCTCCTCCACGTGCTTGAGCCAAAAGGTTTCTTATGAAAGATAAGATGTAATTTATTTTCCTTTTTAATACATCAAAAAATAAAAGTAATAATAATAAAAAAAAAACAAACATGTCTCAGAAAGCCACTTCCAACAAACCTGACAAAAGCAGAGTCTGAAGTCCGTTACATTACAGAGGTGAAGGATCCTTTTCTTCCAGCAGTTACAGAGAGTTTTGGCACCGACTGCAGTACAGATGCAGACAGTGGATAAGGGCTGGGGAGCCATGGAGATGCCATTAGCTCAGAGCAACTCCTGCTGCTGCTGACCACAGCTCCAGCTCCGAGAGCCGCAACGGGAGCACGAACGGACATGAACAGAAAATACAGAAACTCGATTGTTTTGCTGCACTTAAAGATGGGAGGCAGCAGGAAAGGAGGCACCGGGCAGTGCCATGAGCACAGCCCAGGAAGGTGAGGAGAAGGCAACTCCGTGGCGAAGAAATCTGAAGAGGAGTACACGGATTTAAAGCTAGCGCAGGTGATGTTCTGCAGCCACAAGTTCAGTTTCTCAGTTATAACCACAATAACTCCTTCTGCGATCACCCAGTATTTTCACCTCTGTTTCCGCAGGAAGCTTGAAATGCAGTGGATATCACACTTCTAGAAGAAGGATCTGAGATGGACAGAAAATATCAGCTGAAGGGGGAAACCAATGCCATGGACACACGTGATCATCTGTTTTTCCACTGTGGGAAGCAACACCGTGGAGCTTGGGAACTCTCCAGCAGGCGAGCACCAAAGTCCTGAGCCTTCCTGACAAGGTCTTGTGCTTTGCACTTACCAGTAAGACAGCATAACTCAGAGGGGTGGGTCGGGTGATCCCTAACTCCTCTCCCATCGTATCATTTATACACATCCTGCCTTGGAGATTTTGGTTCTTTCCCTTCAGATTTACCTCTCCCTTCCCCGGCACAAACACACCCAACAGCTGCTGATTTCTTCATGATTCCAGACAGAAAGAGACCAAACCACAAAACCCCATCGACAGTATTCATAAATGAAGGGAAGTAAGCAATGTAATTCCATCAACTTGAAAAGGCCACACAGACCTCCCCCACAAAGCACAGCATGCAGACCCAGCAGCAGCACCCGGGTTATGAGATCCTTGCTGTTGCTCCCATTCACATGTCAGGACATAAGAGATGTCACCCAGCTCCCCGCTCCCTGTAAAGTTCCCCTCACTTTTTAAAAAAAAACAAAAACAAAAACAAAACAACACCAAGTTATAAGGAATTCTACCAATCAGAAAGAATTGGAATTGGTTATTTCACATACGGCTTGCTATTATTTCACTAAATATTTATTATCTTCCTGAAGTCCCATGTTCCTTCACTCATCTCCAGCATCTAAAAGCTTTTCTGGATACCAGTTTCAGGATCTTTAATTTTTAAAAGCATTTTTAATGCCTCAGTTAAGACTGCTTTCTTAAAATGGTTTATATTGCCTTTTATTCTCATCTGCTTCATGTTTTATGAGAACCAAAATGCAGAGACCTTTTCAAAAAAGTCAGCTCCAGGCCGGGATGATGCAATTCATACCTGACAGAAGATTAGGAGAAACTCACGGGCAAAGCAGACCGAAGCACCTGGCTGCAGCTGTGACCTGAGGAATGCTGCAGGAGGAAGGCGTGCAGCCAGGCAATGTGCAGCTGGAGTCAGGGCACCAAACTGTGCAGCGAACAATTAGAGATTTAAATTCACAGCAAATACACAGGTACATGCAGCATACACATTTCCAGCTCTAATTTGTTGAACAGATTGAGCCAATGGCTTTACTAGTATGCATTTTTTTTTTTCATAAAATTATTATGGAAAACAAAGAAAAGGGAAAAAATACATGGGTACACAGATATTTAATGCACCCACGGGGCAGACGTTGTTATAAAACACTCTGTTAACAATTTACACATTGAGAGGTACCAGAAAGCAGAATCTATGCCAGTGATGCCCCACACCCCATCCCTTTAGGGGTGCCCAGCAGTGCTGCAGACACAGCTCGCTTGGTGCCATGGGAGCTGAGCCCTGCAGCACGGCACTGTGTGGCAGGGAACGTGCCACGGCAAACAACAAGCGGGACTTCTTTCTACAGAGATGCACTACCATGAAGGAATTGGCACCCGCACCGCTAACACGCTCCACCAGCACCGCTCTGCCAGCAGCTCCTCTGCTACAGCGATTTGTACCGCAACAGTTCCAGCCCATGTTATCACAGCACTGCACATTAGCACACACTAACCGGGCTGTGTCAGGCGAGTTCTACAAGTAACAACAAAATAAATGGCATCAGCTGTTCTTTTCCATCACAGACATCAAACCCACAACCAAGAGGAGCTGCACAGAAGAGCCCCTGAGGGGGCTGGTGGGACCGTGCAGAACAGCACAGCAGTCTAAGCCTGCCCTCCCAAAGGCGGTTTGCGATGGCACGGCCCGAGCAGCTAAGGGACCTGAAAGGTGGGCCTGCACTGCGCAGGGCTGCGGCCCAAGCACCAAGGATGGGCAGCGGCAGGCAGCCCCGGCACTGGGCCGGCCCTCAACACAACACAGCAGCTACCAGGAACGGCCGCACGCTGCACCACAGTTGGGCTGCAATCCTCAGCCCAGCAACAGCAAGAGGGAGGTGGTCGGCCTGCAGTGCCTCCAGCAAGGCTCCCTGCAAGCAGGAGCACATCTGCAGATGCCCAGAGGAAGGCATACGCACAAAAACATCTCTTCCCCCCCGCAACCCCACCAAAGTTTCCTACAGGACAAAAGCGAAGCCCCCGGCATGGGCAGGAGGCGGCCACCAGAGCAAACCACAGGAATTTCCCGGTTCTCTTGCGATAAGTGAAGCAGCAGATCTCAGATCCTCTAGAGAAAAACAAGCGGGAACAAACAAACAAGGCAGGCCAGGAAGCCAGCCAGTCACCGCCTCTGTTTACTTGCTGGAATAAGCTACAGGTGGCAGTGACATGGCTTAGCTCCCACCTGGCAGCACCGGGGCTGCCCAGGTTTTACAGGCAGTATTTTATCAGGCAGACTCTTATGACCCCATTTATTTTCTTAACAGAAAACCAGAGTCCTGAGAAGCGCTAGCTTCAAGCTTGTTATGAAAATGAAAGCAACCAGAAATGTGAGATCTGAATACAGCAGAGCAGAGCCAATCGCGCCCTGCTGCGAAGAAGTTCCATATTAAACCCTGTGTGACCACGAGGCACAAACACGATCCCCATGCCCAGCTGGTTCCTGACACACACAGTAGTGGTGCACATCATCACCAATTGCACAAAGAATGCACTGCTGTAAAAATCCACAGCGGAACTCAGTTCCTTCACTGGATTACAGCAGAACTGAGCTCGGTTCAAGGAGGATACCATTACTTTGGAGCTGCTTTCCCAGACGCAGTTTTGCCTTTAAGATTTCCCGAGAACTGACAGCTTTGAGCAAAAAGCAGAACTCAAATATAATGTTGCATCTGCACAAAAAATGGCAGCAGCTTGTTGGACATTAATCTTTAAAGTGCCTCAGGATTATTACTTTCTAGGAGGAACTTAGCATGGAGTGAGGATCCATAGGTACAAGCGGAACTGTGAGTTTTAATTATAACAAATTGATACAGACTATATTAAGAACACAGTTGGCTGGTACAGAAACGTACTCTGCAAGATGTCAAGATGGATTTGCGGAACACCGCTTCCTCCAGAAACTCTCACAATCGGAGAGATTATTGATTTTAAGAACCATTAATACTAGACCCGACATGATATCCTGGAGAAGTAACACCATGTGCTGGCATCCAAACTCTCTCTCGTAAGAGCAGCAAAGAAACACGACCAGGCTGGCTGCACCTTCGCCCCGTGCCCAGCTGGTCCCAGCAGGTCGGTCAGGCAGCACATCACAGACCTGAACAGTGCTCCAGCCAGCGGGAGACCTCCAGCAGAGAGCTTCTCAGCAGTCAGCATCAGCTAAGGGCATGGGAAGCACGTCTAGAACATGACACCGTCCTTCTTCATGGCAAAGATGAGGTAAGAAGGAAAACCTCCAGAGGAGAGTGATTGCACTAACTCGTGCTCCCACCCCAACACGCTGCCCTTGGAAGCATTACTCACCTCTCCAGCTGCAGGAGCTGGGCTGGCAGGCTCTGCCTGCACCCCGTGCCCTCACCCCAGGCAGGGAGCTGCGCCCGCTGCTGCCCTGCAGGATGGGGCTCCCAGCTGCCCTCCTTTAGTTCCAGAGCCCAGTGCTCAGAACAACATTAACTCCTGGCCTGCGAGGCCTGGGTTACTTGAACAAATGCTGTATCCTAAATGGATTTCACACTATAGCGACCCAGTCAGAAAACCTGTCATGAGAACAACACGCAGCCTGTGTAAGTAATGATGCAATGCATTAACACTTCAGCAAACTGTAAGATTAAATTTGCGTGTATGGGGAGACAAAGACTATGAAACCAGAGAGCCTAAGCCAACAAACTCTCGGGATCTGCTGCACAAATACCGTAAAGTTCTCCTCCTAGCAACTACCTCGCTCCACATCTAACTGTTCTTAGAAACACAGAAACAAATACAAGCTGATTATTTTAATACATTTTGGAGTTCATTTCTGTATGCCAGAGACGACACACAAATGGATATTTTGATAACTTTGGGCTCACTGTAATTACAGCTCTGCAATTTCTTGGGTTGAAGGCAGGATTTCATTGATAAATCACTTATCTCAAAGATGACACTGGAATCCTTTGCACAACCCATAAATATCTCTAGCAACGAAAGTTCTACGAGTGAAGGATTGTGGGGAGGAAAGTTACCACTGGGAAACGTAAGCTCATTTGCTCAGCCTGGCCTGCTCTCACCAGCCATGGCAGCGGGTGGTGCCCTGCGGGGAGGAGTAATGAAGAACCTTGAAGAAACTGCTGCCAACCACATTTTGGGCAGATGAACCAGGGCTGGATCCTGCATGAGCTGCAAGAAGCGTTCTGAAAAGACCCAGAAGCCACAGATTACAAAAAAAAAAAAAAAAAAGAAAAAAAAAAAAAGCAGCTTCTTTTTATGACTAGCACACAATGGGCTAATGGAATTAAGAGATGATCTCTTCACTGAGATTTGCACTGCAGTGAGGAAAGCCCATACAGAAGTGTGGCTGGAAGGTTCGCACCCAACATCCCCGGGGATCCAAAGCAGTCACGTATGGCCTCCACCACCCTGCTGAGCTGCAGCAACAGCAGCACCTCTGTTACTGCCAGCACAAATGCACAGCGCTATATCCCTCCTGTTAGATTAAAAAAGTAAGTATGCAATAGCAACACGGATCAACTTTTCTCTTGGTAAGCTAGAACTCTGGCTTAGAATCAGGGTCATCACATCAGTTTATGTTGGATTTGATAAAACCCGCTCAGCTACCCACCAGTGGAATGGATCATTTCAATGGGAAAAACTAGACTTCATCTGAACTGGTCCACCATCTACCTCTGTACCTTAACTTTCACAGCACCCTTTTGTACACGCTGTGTGACATTCCTGATTCTTTCCTTTCTGTCAGAAATACAGATCAGCTCTTCCGTTGTGGGTCTCCAAACTCAAACACTGAGCGCAGGGTGACTCGAAGCAGACAAGTCACAACACAGACAAGTGAAGCCCAAAGCAACCCCTCCGCACAACAAGCCCGCTCTGTATGTCAAAAGCAAACGACCAAGCAGGAGTTGCTCACGGAGTGCCATGCGTGACGCGCTGCTGAGTCAGGCGGTGCAGCCCCACACTGTGCCAAGCCACAGCCCTGGCCAGGGGCCAGACTGGGACAGTGCAGTGCGGCCGGCGGACCCTGACCTGCACACCTCCAGCAGCCGCCCACCGCTTCTCCCTTCCTCATCGGACAACCTCCGAGCCCAACACAGCCCTGGCAATGCAGACCCGAGTGAAGGGCGGCTGTTCCTGGAGCAGCAGCACTTCCCCTTCAGGTTCTGCGCTGCCGCTGCTCGCAGCTCTTGCCCTTCCTCAAGCCTTCCTGATCCCTATCCCCACAAGCTGGAGCACTAGGAATGATTTTAGATGTAACACTAGAAGCCGTACCGCTGCCAAGGGGGCCCACTTTCTGTAAATTCTGGCTGTAGGCTGAGAAAAAAAAATAGAGAACTCTGCGCTGCTGCAGCGCTTCTCGCCGTCCTCCGCTCCCCTGATGAGCCACATCTCCAGGAAGTCAGGGCAGCAAGAGAGCCGAGTGGAAAACGCATTAAATCCACTGCTCCAGAGAGCAGCGAGCACACAGCACTGGAACATGGAATTCAACCAATTTCGCTTTGTGCAGTACACCACCAGTAGCGTCAGGTTGGAGACGGACAGCACCAAAAGCCCCAGTTCCTCAGCGCAGCGCCTGGCAAAGCCTCGCAGCACACCCTGCCCCATCCCCACACCCTGAGCACTTCTCCCAGAGCAGGCTGTCAGCACGCAGCGCCCGGATGGGGCCGTCCCACAGCTGGGACTCCCACTGCTCTGCACAGCCAGCTGTGCGCCCAGCCCCGAGCTGCCTCTGCGCTTCTGCTCACTGTAATCAATTCCTTACGTTTGCATTCTGTTTAAGCTGCATTAACTTCAGAATGCTTTCCACTGTTCAGAGGGAAACTGATTAGCTTTCTCAGCCCCGATTATCACATATCTCATTAGAGACGGCGTGCTGTCCTTAGGACGGCGTCCTTAGGAAAAGAAATTGAAAATTTCAGTCTAAGGCTGTATGTCTACGAGACATCGCGTGCACTCTGTTTGGACAATGCATGCACACCTGAGCACAATCCTGGCTGCTCCTCCCATGCTCTCAGCATGTTATTCATGCTTTGAATAATGAAAGACTACCACCAGCAGTAGCAAATATTTCCCACTGCAAAGTGCAGCTCAGCAATCCCAGCCTTCATCTCACAGAATGGGTGCCTCAAAGGAAGCAACAAATGGAGCCCCAGATGCCCACAGGAGCCTCCTGAGATGGTTCTGCCTTTGTTTCTGGAACAAACGGTAAGAATGCCACTTTTGTTAAATCTCCTGGGTGCTACATAAAGAAATCTACAAAACATTCACTGAAAGTGACCCAGCTCACTCCGAACATTTCTGGCAAAGTTGAGGAGGAACGAATTCCTATCCCACCCCCTGAGATTCATTGGCACCAGGCAATTACTTTAAAATAAGATGCTGTTACCCCTAATGTAAGGGGAAAAAAGAGTAGAAGCAAAGCAGGCAGTGCTGGGCTCAGAACTGGACTTGCAGTTTTAATATATTAAAAAAATAAATAAATAACTGCTTCCGTGAACACAGGAAATCAAACTTTTTTAAGCAAAACCAGGAGCAACCTCATTTTCCTTTTTTTAAACATATATTTTAAGTTCAGTTCCATTATCTGAAATACGGCAAAAGAAAACATTACGAGCTACAGCTGCCCCAGAGCACCACGCAGCATCAGCGCCCAGCACATCACCACCCCCAGAACTGCTCCGTAACAGCCAGGACAGCATCGAGCACTGCTGCTCCTTTCACTGCAGGATCAAACCTGCACTGTATGCATGAGGAGCTTGAGAGGGCTTTTCACCACAGTGTTACCAGAAATGAAGCACACAGAAATGGTGTTTATGAGACTGCCCAAAGCATTACAGATGGATGTGTACAGCACTCAGCTCCCCGAGTGCTCGGGTCCAGCCAGGCAGTGCTGTACAAGAAAAACAATGCACCAACTTCACAGGAAGCCTCAAAAGTGATGTTATTATTTATGTGGGATATGCTCTGAAATCAATCTCCCAAACCTAGAAATAGTTCTCGCTGGGATACAGATTTTGTTATGATCATCATATACATATATAGAAAATGAAATGAAAAAAAAAAAAACCACCCCCCCCGAAACCTATGAAACAAATGAAAAACAATGTGGAAGTTGGACTGCAAAACGTTCATACAGAGGATTTCTGCTCTGTCAAATAAATGATAAGGCACATTCAATATTCATCCATCGAAACAACATCCTCCCCAAAGCCCAGCTCCCTGATGCTGCAGCTTGCTCTAAACACGTCCTTAAAGCAGCACACACCTCCGCTACAAAAACCAAAAGCTACCGCTGAAGTTCAGGCTGCAGCAGCTTCCAGCTGCGTGCCGAAGGGATGCGGACCCTCCTCCACCCCACCGAGCCGTGGGAAAGCAGCGCTCAGCCCGCACAGCTCACCCTCGGGGACCGATCGCCAGCAGGGCGATAAAGCACAGCGCTCACACAGACCCGCACCGAACCCACAGTCGCCGCTTCTCCGCATTCAGACCCGCAGAGCCGTTTCCTAACGCCCGCCGACGCGCACCAAAGTCCTCCTCCCCAGGTGAGGCCACGCCGGGCTCTGTGCGACACGGCCAAGGAAAACACAGCCGGCGCTGCGGCCAGACGTGTCCTCCGAGCAGACGCAGCGCTGCGGGGAGCCAGGGAAAGGCCTCGCGCCGAGCAGCCGTGCTACGGGACCGCGGCAGAAAGCACGGCTCAGCGCACCTCCTCCCAGCAGCGCCGCTCCGGGTTAAGCCCAGGTGTGGGTAAATCTCTGCAAACATTCTTATCTCTCCAAACGCAGCTATTAAACGAACTGCTGACGTTTTCTACTCAGAATCCTCTTGTCCATGTAAGGCAAGCGCAACACCAAGCAAAGCTAGAACTCCGGTTCAGCTTAAATGCAATTCTCAAAATTTACCCAGCAACCAAGTTATTTTTGTGCCTAACGTTTCAGTAACACCAGGGGAAAACAACAAGAAAACTCATGCTGCAGTAATTGATCCTCTGACCCCTGAGAGCGAAGCAGCTTTTGGACACAAATGCTCCCCCCTCTCTGCTGCCCTGCGCGTGGTTCCTTCCGCCACAAACTCCATTTCACTCTGGGATACACTTTAAACTTTTTTTTTTTTTTAAACAGTCTGCTGCCCTGCTCCTTTCTTCCCCTTGGCAGCACAGCCCAGCACCCAGCTATGCCCAGCAGCCAACCAACAGAGCCACAACTGACCAGCAGCAAAAACCAAACCCGGCATGCACACAGTTACACAGAGTACGCCTGCAATATTTTAATAAAGAGAAATAAAACTGGTTACCTTGAATAGCCGTTAGAGAAAGCAGGTCTGCCAGAAAGGTTGAGCGTTCCCAAGGGAGCTAGAGCCTCGTCCCCTGATCCCTGGCACCTATTCCAATTTTCTGAACTGGCAGGAAGAGATGGAATGATATTAAAAATTGGTTTCTGATCCTGCTGCTGAGAGAGCGATGCAGTATTTAAATCATAGTGATACATCTGTCCCCCAGAGGTGCTGACACCATGGATAGAGATGGCAGAGACTTTAGTACCCAGCAGATTAGACCCAGAGAAGTTTGCCTGACAGTAAATTGGGCCCATGTTTTCTTGCTTTATGCCAGGAGTACAGAGTTCAATGTAGTCTTCCTTTTCCGTTTTCACTTGCGGCATTGGCATTTTGGAACTGGGTAAAAGGTCACCACGGTCATTAATTTTAGGTTTAGTGTCAGACAAAATGGGGGGCTTGCAGTCTTCCCCCAGGTTTCCCTCCAGAAGGAACGTGTCGTCAGCAGAGATGGGGGACAGCAAACCTCCATCATCGAGCAACGGGTCCAGCCGCCACGGACTCCCATTCGGCTCCTTGCCAGGCGATACCGATGGCAATTCTAAGTCCTGGAGGATATCCAGGGTGCTTTGGTCTTCAGAGAACAGCTTCAGGCTGCCGCCGTTGGAGCCGACTTGGCTTTGGACCGAAGCCCCCGGCTCCAGGGGGCCGCGGCCAGCCATGCCCGCAAAGTCCGGCTCCAGCGGCGCCTCGGATGACACTGCTCCCTTCGTGTCCTCTGCCAGGCTCGAGGACTTGTTCAAGCTTGCTATGCTTTCCTCCAGGAGCCTGAAGTCCGTTTCTCCAGAAGGGATGCCAGTTTGGCTCTGTTGTGAAAATCCAAGGTCGTTTCCCATCACTTTCGCATCTGTTTCACCCATATACAGTCCCATGGAGAGTGACACTGCCTTGGACAGGTCCGGCGGAGGCACATTGTTTACCAATCCTTTTGAGAAGTCAGCCAGAGCGGGTTGCTGAGCAGAGTCTGACTGAGAAGACACGGGGAGAGGAGCTGCAGATACAGGGGCTTGTGCGGAGGCTCCACCCCTGAAGGGCGGATGGAAGTCCATCACGATCCCTCCTTTGGTACTCATGAGCACATTTTTCCCGGTTTCTTGATCTGACGACTTAAGCAATTCTTTGGAATCCATGACTTTAACATCAGCTATAAAAAAAAAATCACAAGATACGAAAGTTAGCACATCAAGGGTACTTTAATAACAACGTAAGAAAAGGCAAAATCATCAGCCTGGTTTGGCGACTTTGAGGATGGAAGCAAAGCAAATCAAGCCACGAGCTGACATATACCACATTTTTCCCAAGCCCACTAATATATATATATTAATAGGCGAGTGATAAGAAGAATTTTTTATTTTTAAAGCTTTGCTAAAGCCGCACAGAGCGCTCCATGCGCCGGCACAGCTCAGAGGCAGAGCACAACGGCAGGCACTTTGGGAGCACTTCCCAGCTCTGCTTCAGCCACGCCAGCAAGCAGAGGAGCTGCGAACTGTGAAAGTGTCTCATTCACAGCCTCCGACAGCGACCTCCCCGGCACCGCTCGGTGCCAGCCAGCCCAACGCGGCCGCTGCCCGGGAGCCGCGCAGCCTCGATGCCCCGGAACGCTCTGCCTCAGTTCAGCCTAAAACAGAACGCGCGAATCCTAAAAATAAGTCACTGTCATTCTGTAAATAAGCCCCACATTTACACATAAAACTCAACTAAAACTAAAGTAGTATTTTTATTAGCTTCAAACACTTCAAAAGCTCGCGGCAATCCTCCAAACCCATCTAGCACCGACAGTAAATCTCAGTTTCATCTGTTTGTGTTTACCCTATTTACTTCCAGCACAGAGCGCAAATATTTGGAGAAAAACTGCAAATTCCTATCCGAACTTCCCACGCTGCCTCTCCTCCGCCCGAACCCCGCCGCCCTCAGCCACGGGCCCGCAGCACAGCGCAGCTCCCGGCCCCGCGTGCCAAAGCGAGGGCCGCAGCCAGCAGCGCGGCTCCGGGCGCGCGGCGTTAAGGTGGCCCGGCCGAGTGGAGCGAGCTCAGCTCGGGGCCGGGTTTGGGATCGTGTCGCATAACCTCAGGCGGCCGAAGGGAGAATCTCTCGCCCTCGTTTTCCAACTCGCGCGCGACGCTGACAGCAGCCCCGACACCCAAACACAGCTCCCGAAACTCGGGGATCGTGAAAACGCCGCGCGACGGCTCCGTGGGGAAACCGCAACGATAACTGAAATATCGAAGCGTGGATACAAGCACAGCCCGTTCGCTTCGGCTCCGCCGCGCTCACACGAGAGGAAGGCGCCCGATCCGCTCCATCTGACGACGTCCCCGGGCGGCGGCGGACACTCGGCGCGGCGGACGCGGCCGGAGCGACGCGCGCGGACCCACGGAGGGATCGAAGAGCAGCGAACAGCGTTACGTGCGGCGAAGTCCCGTTCGCGCGGCGCGGCTTCTCGAGCAATGTGTCGGGACCTGTTGAGCCGTCTCCTGGCACACCCACTTCTACAAAATAACACCGGCCCACGGCTGCGGGGCGCCGCGCTCCCCCTGCGCTTTGCTCCCCGCGACCACCCGTGCTGCGGGTAGCAGCGAAACCATGGGCCGCCCTCAGCCCCGTCCCGTGGGGCAGCTCGGCCGGCCTTCCCCCCCCCCCCCCCGGCGCTCGGGGCATTCCTGCGGGGCGTCCCCCCCGCCCCCTCCCGAGGAAGTTCCCGGCCCCGCGTTACCCCCCCCCGGACCTCCCTCGCGGCCCTTACCTCGTCCAGGGGGGGGCGCTGGGTCCTTCAGCCGCCCACCGCCATGGCGGCCGGGGGCAGCGGCCGGGGGCAGCGGGCTGAGCGGAGCGGGGCGGGCGGAGGAAGTCAGCAGCCGCCCCTCCTGGAGCGGAGAGCGCCCGCCGCCCCCCCCCTTCCTCCTCCCACCGGCCCGAGCTCCGGCCCGAATCCCCGCCCCTCCCTCCGCTGCCCGCGGCGCCCCCTCGCTAATTAGCGCTAATTGCCTCCGCAGACTTTGCCCCGCGCCGCCCGCCCCCTCCCGCCGCCCTCCCCTCAGCCGCGCCGCGCTCGGCGGTGCTGTGCCCCAGCCACAAAATGGAGGACGGCGGCGGCCGCCTCCCCGCCCCCTCCCTGCCGCCCGCCTCCCCGACGTGGAGAGGGAGTGGAGCCGGCGGCACTTATAGGGGCGGCTGCAGCGCCCGCTCCGCTCCGGCCCCGCACGGCTCCGCTCGGCTCCGTTCCGCGGGGCAGCGCCCGCCGGGCTCAAGCGAGGGGGAACGGTGCGACCTGTTGGCTGCGGCGGGCAACTGCAGCCTGCGCCCGGGCTCCGAGGGGCCCTCCGCCGCCGCCCGGGCTCGGCCCGCTGCCGCGAGGCCGCCCCGCCCCGCTCCCGTCCCGTCCCGTCCCGTCCCGCTCCCCAGGCGGGGGCAGCGCCGCGCGGGGGGGCCGGGCTGAGCGCCGCGCTCCGGGCGCTGCCCCTCCGTGAACGTCCGTCCCAGCGGGCGGCGGGTGACGGAACGCGGGGCGTGCGGGGGGGCGGCCAGAAGTCAGCGGGAAGGCACTCGCGGGTTTACGTGTCGTTCCTCGGGGGCCGCTGGAGGTGTGGGGGTGAAGGGCTTGAGCTGAGTGCGCGGAAACTGAAAAGCCCACGGATAGCTGAGGGAAAGAGGTGCCGGGGTTGGGGGGGGACAGTCCGGCTGCAGCGCTGACAGAACGCACGTTGTCACCGAGCGGTGCGCCTCAGCCTCGGGAGCACCGTGCCGCTTCGCTGCGAGGTGATTTAAGTGGTTCTGAATAAAAGGAACAACAGCGGGAGTTCAGCGGAGCTGGGGCAGATTGAGGTGCAGAGGCTCCGCTGGAGATGGGGCGCTGCGGTGCGCTCCGCTCACCCGTAACGGCGGCCGAGAGCGGGGCGAGGAGAGAGCAGGAGCCATCACAGAGGATGTAGACCAGGAGTGAAAAATAGAATGAAATGGAAACACTTTGCAGAAGTGTAGGGAGCAGGGCACCTTTCCAGGGCACAGCGAGGGACCCTCGTGCCACGGGTGTTCTGTGGAGCTGACGAATTTCGGAAGCAGTGATTGTCAAATGACAAAGGGATCAGTTCTGATTTGGGGCAATTAATGACGTTGGAGATGATGAGCAGCTACTGCCCGTGCTAATGCTGTTGATGAGCAGCCAGTGTCTGTTGTGGTACCCGATAGATCACTTCACCTAGTACTGATCACATCACTGAAGTGGGTTTTCTTTCTTTCCAGCTGTTTAAATCCAGATTTGGATATTCTTCCATTGGGAAGGCCGAGAAAAGCATAATTTTGAAAGCATCATAAATCCTTATTAGTTGTTGTTATTATTATTTTAACACAATGTTGAATTTTGGAGCACGCTGCTTTATGTTTATATATGCAAAATAAATGCATGCTGTGTTAGCCCTTGTATTCATCTATGCTGCATATATGGAAAGTGGTTCTAAAAATCTACATATTCCTCTGCAATTCCCCTTAATCTCATGGATGTTTGAAAGGGATATTTAAAATGGCATTTAAAACTGTCGTCTCGTGCCATGAATTACAGCTAGTGGGAAGCACTGCTTCCCATATGAGAGCAGCAGAGTGAGCAGTCAGGCTACAGTCACAGAGGCTGCAAGATCTTTGCTATCAGGTACAGGAATGCTGCAGGGGACTTTGATGTGAAGCCAAAGCCAGAACATCTCCCAGAGAAGGAAATTCTGACACACATCTGGGGCTATACCTAGAAAATTTACTCCACTTCTACTGCTCTGTGAATATTCTACCGTAGACATTCTCTTCCATTTGATGTCAACCTGCTCAGCTCAGCACTAGGGTGTGTGCCAGGACATCAGCCAGTACAGGAGGGCTGGAGCTTCGCACAGTGCCAGCGCCAGCCTGAACTTCATGCTGTCTCAGGAATGTGTTTACCATAGCTGGCTATTTCTAAGATCTTTAGATGAGACCTCTGTTTATAAACACACTCCCATGCTTGGTTGAAGCTGGTTTTGCAAAGTAATGAGTAGGACATTTCTTCTCTAATTAACATCTTGATATCATCTTTTATCCAAGAGGACATGATTTTGTGTTGCTGTGCTGCGTTTATCTCCCAGCCCCGCGCAGTGACGTACAGCAGTGCCGAACAGTGAGCAAAGAGCATCCCAGAGCATCCCATGGCTTGGAGCGAGGGGCACCGCGGGGTCGTGTTTGCAGAAATGAGATGTGATCAGGGTAGAATGATTTACATTCTGACTCTCACAAAGGATGTTTTTGGCTTGTTGCTAAGCACAGCAGCATTCGTTACAAGGCCGTCGTTGGTAAGCTCGTGGTACAGCTGCACTCATGTTTGAATGCAGAGTTGGGTTTGCTCATTGTCTTCAAGTTGCTGCTACGCACAAGAGGTCTGACTTATAGATTTGTTCCCTTTTAAACATCATTCATTGAATGGAGCGGATGAAAACCCTCAGATGTTTTCTGCCTCTAGCCCACCAAGTCAGGAAGGGAGCATTACCGACTCACTTCTGCTGGCCACGAGTGCTGCTGGAGGAGGACTAACGCACAGCCTGCAGAGCTGTGTGCAGCAGTGATGGAGCAGCTCAGCCATAGCCTGCCTGCTGCCTGTGTGTGCAGCTGGGCCGACCTCCTCCTGCCTTCCTCCAAACACAGCAGTTCCCTGCGGTACTCCCACACTGCAAAAATAAATGTAATGTAGAAACATTTTCCAGTAGAAACATGAGAGCCTGTAAATAACAACTGGAGAACTCATTCCATGATGATGGAGA
Organism: Meleagris gallopavo; assembly: GCF_905368555.1. Taxonomy (NCBI): domain Eukaryota; kingdom Metazoa; phylum Chordata; class Aves; order Galliformes; family Phasianidae; genus Meleagris; species Meleagris gallopavo. Next base: position 17,011,037 of record NC_139418.1, read on the forward strand.
TAGATGAAATCCATCCTCGTTAGTTCCACTAGTCCTCTTCTTCTAAATACACAAATTCTGCCATATAGCAATCATTATACAAATACTATTGCTATTTTGCTAATGAATATATACTTAACTGACGAGTTCAAATACAGGAGACTTTTTTTTTTGTCTGCCTCATTGCATCTACTAAGTTTGTAAGTAATAATATTCTATGTAAAGAAGAAAGATACTTGGAAAACAGAAGGAAGAAACTTGAATTTGGGAAAGAACGTTGTACTGATAATAAAAATGTTGGCTGTCAATCTGTGCATCGTGTCGAAAGTCTTTGAGCAAACAGGGCTACGGGCAGGGAGCACCCAGCATGGTGGAGAGCTGTGGGGCTGCAGGGGGAGAGCGGTGGTAGAGCTGTCAGAGGAGATTAAAAAAGGAAATGAATGGCTGTGCTTTTCTATGCCACCACATAACAGTATTGCAAAGATAAGGACTCTCAACCTCAACAAACATTAAACATAGACATTAAAAGATGTATTTAGCTGTGGAGCATTATTAAATCATAAAAGTGTGAATTACGACCCTTGTGGACGAGATGGAGCAGCGCACTGGAACTGAGAACAAGCTTCAGACCTGCGTGCAGCATTCTGAGCCAAGAGCCAGAGAGAAACTCCTGAAGTGCTGCAGGGCGCTGTGCTGGCTGCTGCCTGCAGGCATTGCTCCTCTGTGCGAGGGCCGGGGTGGGCAGGGAACCCCAAGACAAACAGATGCTCATGTAATGCGAACCGCACAAAGCATGAAGGGGAGAATGTGGGCTGGAGTCACGGGGTAAAGGCTGACCCGCTCTAAACTCAAGGAAACAATGTGAAAGCGCACGAGCAAATTTAAAGCTCGGGGAAATGGCTTTGGTTACAAACTGCTGACAAGCCCAATAAGAACAGAGCTGACACGTGGGTCCCGGCTGGCAAATATATATAGGCCACTGAGGATCTGCACTACATCATTTTTTAGTGCCAGAAGCAGGCTAGAAAATAAATGATTGAAGTGTTTCCAGACGAAGCGATGTACTCATGAAGTACAATAGCAGGAACTTTCTCAGCAACCTTCAAGAAAACAGTGTCTGAAATGGCACTAGCAATTAATGGAGATCAGGTTCAATTGGTTGGGTCTGCTTTGCATTGGCAGCACAGAGGAGTCTGCAGGCTAAGTGACTGATTTGCCAGTATTTCAGTTAAAGTATTGAAATGGAGACGAATGATGTCTTTGATCTCTGAAGCAATCAATAAAAAGATAAGCTTAGAGGATTTTTTTATGCAGAGGAGCTGTGCATCTCAGGCACTGGGGAATGGAAAGAATTTGGTGATACCAAGGGCATGGTAGTAAAATCTTACTAAATAAATATCTGCAGAGGTGATAGGAACTGGAAGATGATTATTCAAAACAAAGAACTTGTGCTTTTGTAACAAATACTGTGCGAAGTCCACAAATAGCAAATAATAGATGCTTCATCTTACAAAAAGACAGTTGGCTTTGCTTCTTCCAATGAACTGCTCATTCTGTATCTGTGGGTCACAGACAGCTCTCATAAACCTCAGCTCTGTAGGAAGACTTTTCCTCCCTTTGCAATCTGTTGTCTCCACAGAAGGACAGGGACGTGACCCCATGCTCTGCACAAATGCAAATCCTTTGAGATCTCAGTTGTCTCATAAGCAGATCGGTTTTGTGTCCTCTCACCTTATAAGTCATCTGCTTTAATTCTTGAATCTATATTGAAGTCTGAGCCGGTGGCTGCAGCATGCCAGCAGTTCTCCCTGGGGCAGAATGGAGGTAGCACATCTCCCAGCTGCTGCTTCCCCAGGCACAGGAGCACAGTTCCTCACGAGGAGGCAGTGAGCAGAACCTGTGTGACTGCGGATTTATTTGTCTGAATGGACTTCTGGGCCCCAACTCAAAGTATGCATTTGCTACTAATGCTGGTAGGTCACAGGCTGAGGCGCAGAGGGTCTGTGCCATGCCATCCTTCATCCTTCGCAGGTTAACAACTCGTATTTTTTCTACTTTCAGAGTGTTTTTTCCCTTCTTTATTCCCCATGCTAGTCCTGCATTCTGGTTTGGTTCCCTGCAATATTTTATACTTTGATTTCCCACTGGGTCTTTCAGTGCTGTACAAACCACTGTTTTAGCCTTCTGCCATACGGCTCAGGATCCTTCCTTTCCTCGCATACAGCCTTGCCTCCCCAGGTCCCTGACACTCTCCCTGCCTTCTCCCCGGGGCAGCAGAGAGCAGGCTGGCCGGGCCCTTTCTGTACTCTGCCCTGAGCACCCGCAGCTCCCAGCAGGGCTGTGATGGGGCTGGGGGCTGGGCCGCTTCCTGGGCATGCAGATGTGAGCTGTGATGAGGGTCAGGTTGGAAGCACATTACCTACTATAGGAGGAGTGAACAGAGAAAGGCTGTGAACTGCTGAGTGCAACGGTGCTACAAGCACTTGGTTTGGGAAGTGCAGAACCTCAGCAGGCTAGGTGAAGTCTGTCGGCTTTTCTCACGGCCTGAGCACAGCAGAATCCAAAGTCATGAGACAAGAGCACAGAGTAAACCTTCACGTGTAGCTGCAACAAAGTGGAATTAGTGGCAAAAGCCCTAATGAAACACACCTCCGAGCTCTTAGCACTCCATACTGCAGACGGCTGGAGCCTGCATGCAGCTGATAGAGCCCCGTGCTGGGATGCATCCATTCCTGGCACAGTCTGGTCTCAGCTCGTGCTGGTCCAACCGCACGGCTCAGGCTTGGGGGTTACGGGAGCCCTAAGGACAGCCCATGTTCTGAATGCCCCCGTCATGGGTCTCCTGCAGCTGTTTTGTGTAAAAATGAAATCTCGACTGCAAGTGGAAATTAATCTGAGAAAGTTACAGCCCTGCTGTGCCTTTCTGAATGCTGGGACACGGATCCACAGCAAACAGCAGCACTGCTGAAATGCTGCAGCCAACAAAGGAAACACAGTGCTCAGAAACGGGGGGAGAAGTAATTGGGTTAATTGAGGAGGAGGAGCACTTTCTGACAGGCACTAGGGGTGAAGTCATGTGTAAATTCACACAAATAACTTTGTTACTTTTAAGATCTGCCGAAACATCTGGCAACAACACGCGAGGAAGAGGAAACTTTAGTTATGCATCAAGACCTCTCTATGAGGAAAAGAGAACTTTAGCTAATTACAGGATGCCTGCGAGAAAAGAAGCACATTTGATTTCCACCAATATTTTTCCTGCAACACAATGCCCAGTAAAAACCAGCAGCGAGTGACTGAGACTCACGGCCTGGGTGCTTTGTGCAGTGTGTGCGACTGCGGGTCTGCGTGGCACAGGGCAGTCTGGGTACCCCAGTTTACATCTCCCTGCATGCCCACAGTCCCACACGGCGAATCCACTCCATAAGGGCAGGAGCACAGGGACAGGACCATTGCCTGGTGCTGCCTGGGAGCACGAGGTGGGCAGGATCACACCCTGCAGCCCCGCATGCATGCAGCCCCTGGGGCAGCACAGAAGGCAGTGTGGGAGCTCGGGGGCTGCTGGGGAGTCAGGCCGGCTCAACGGCAGTTTGTGCGGGTAGAAATGTCCCAGAGAGGCAGATGTGGCTGTGGGAGGAAGGCCTGACCTTGTGCGGTGCTCTGAGAGGTCCGTGAATTGCTGTGTGAAGACTCAGACTGGTGCAAGTGATAAAATAATAGGATTTGATTTTCCTTTTATTTGCTCCTATTGGAGGCTGGAATGCTTTAGTAGTGACAGTGCAACGAAGGGGCACATTAACACACAATTTCAAATGCTGAGTGAGTATCCAAGCACATTGCCCTGTAATTCTGGCACAGCAGATGCACTGCAGGAGTACAGAATGCAGGGGGTTATACTTGTTTTGTTTTAAAGCAAGTCACACCTTCCCGTGTTGGTAACTACAAATCATTCTATAAACTTAGGGCTTGTCAGCAGTAAAACAGAATTATAGACAAGCGGGTTTACAAATGAAAAGCAGTTCGAGACCGTACAAGTTTTAAGCTCAGACTCATGACTAAAATATGTAAGGAAAGGTATAAGCAAAAGAGAAGTGCTACCGCTGAAGAAGTCCTGTGAAACATCAGATACCTTTTCAAACATCTGTCTTTATCACAAGAGCTACAACCCCTCCTTAAACTGAAAACACAAACCCCGTCTCTGCCACTGCCAGCACTGCAGGACCTGAGCTGAGCCCGGGAGGCAGCAGGAAGGTTTGTGTGTGCCACAGGACCTGCTGCACAAGGAGGCAGTGCTGATGGCTTTCCTTAAATATCTCTCTTCTGTGTGGAGAACGTGGGAAATCAAATTTAAAGATGCACATGGAAATTATGATTGTATTCCTTGAAACAAGATTTGTGATATGTGGTGTTTACATAAAAAGATGATTGTCTACACTTATTATTCCTTGTTTTATTGTTATGATCAAGTATAACTTTCAGAGGACCTTGGGTTTAAATGGGCTTCTTCTGCGATATTAATGGGGAGATGAGCGAAAGTACCAAAGTTATTTGCTCAGTGAGGCCGTACTTATCATCAGTCTGACATCACAGCGATCAGTGCCAAACTGCAGCGCCAGAAATAAAAGCAAATAAAAACAAAATCATTCTGTCCCATGTTTAGAAGTGCAGTAAGCTGAAGGAATACCCAAACGCTGTGGTATTGCAAAGCCCACAGAAAGGGGTTCTCTTGCTCTAATTACAATCCTTGACCTTTTCTATGCCTTCCTCAGTTCTAACATACCCCTGCTGAGGTGGGCAGCCACAAGCACGCACAACACACAAGAGGCAGGGATGCTCTCAGGTATACCCCTTCCCTCCTCCCTCCCATTTCCTAACGTGCCAGTTTCCAGCAGGGAAATTGCTTCCACACAGTTATGTATCTTTTTTTTTTCCAATACCTAATTTATAGTTTCTCACTGCACACATCCATACTTTTCTTCCTGCATTTGACATTTCCTTTTGTTTATTACTTATAACTGGCTGCCTAGTATTCTTACCACCTGGTCACTCATTACAGTGAGACACTCCTGCAGCTCTTTCCAGTTAGTTTCTGCAGCTTTGAATAATTTATCATGTCGTCTCCTGCCCCCTCCTCCATTTTTCCAGTTTGTGGATATCTTGAGTGGCACAGCTCCTGCACAGATCCCTGTAGACTTCAGTAATCATCTCCTTTAGCTTTGAGATGTGCCATTTCTGCCTACCTTTCACTTCTCTATTTTAACCACTTTTTGTCTCTTCCCATTTCCCCTTGATAGCTTATTTCCTCTGACACGAATGCTGCTCTGAAACAGCAAGAAGCAGAAAGCAGAGGAATAAAGCCAACTTTTTATTAAAAGAAGCAAATTCAAACGATAGGCCCTGTGCTGCTGGATGGAATCCCTGGGGGCAGCCAGAGTAACCTCCAGGAAATCACCAGCACTGCGCTGTGGGAGCAGGACCTGCCATCCCACGTACAGACGGGAGCAGTTCCCAGCTGGCTGCACAGCAGGAATGGGAGGGCTCATTGCAGAATGAGAGCTGCCCCAATGGCGGTAGGAATATGTAAGTGGTTAGAAACACTGACACAGGTGTAGAATTTGACTCTCCTGGATCAGTGCAAGACTTCCCAAAAACTGTTTTTCAACATTTAACAGCCAGACAAACCACCTGCCACAGCAGCAGAGCTCACACGATGGCACGCATTCTACAAGTGCTGTGAGGTTCGGGGCTCCCCGCAGACGAGGAGGAGCTGGGGCTCATCACCAGCCGTGGATCGGGATCACTATGAGAACTTCCAGCAGTGCTGGCGAGTGTGGCCATGTGTTCCACACACTCCAAGGGGAGCTGGTCTGCGCGTGCCCCGTGCTGTGCAGCTGAAGCCCACTGTGTGCTTTGAGCACCCGTGTAAAGCCATATGAGCCTCTGCTTTGTGAGAGCCGGTCAGATACAAACCATTTACATCCCTCCCCCCTCACTCTGTGCTCCGTGGGCTCTTTGAGGGCAGCCCCCCACCTGCACTGGGGGCACAGAGCACTCCAAATGCTGGTCTGGGAGGGGAAGGCCAACTGCTCTACGGCTCTGCTCAGGGCTGGGATGGAACAACAACTGGGAGTGCAAAGTGAAAACAAGCCAGAGAGCGTGTAAGAGCAGAGAGGAGGACAAAATCAAACCAAAATGGATGCAATTGAACATGCTTATCACATGAGAGCCTCCAGAAGATCGCAGGACAAGAGGATCAAAGTATGATGTAACTATTGAACCGTTTCCTTCAATCTAAACATAGCTGGCCCTCGCAGCACGCTATTATTGGCTACAGATGGTGCATGTGTGTGTGTAGGAGGAGCCGTGGCTCTTCCTGCAGCTGTGCAGCCCTGCAGCATGCACACAGCAGGACAGGCCCTCAGGCTGCAGTGTGACCTGCACCAAAGGGCCGGGCTGTGAGCCCTGCCAGCATCGGGCACCTCACCGTGCTGCGGGGACACAGAATGGGGCAAGAGGGCAGCAAAGCACGACTGCATGGGGAAAGAGGGAGACATGCGGGCCCCTCCATTCTCCCTTCCAACGTGTGCAGCTCAGGAAGGGCCCCGGTGGGCTCACAGCTTTGTTACAGAACGGAGAGTTGGAGGAATGCATTGGCTGGCTCAGGCTGCTGTGGGGAGGTTGGGCACTCAGCTCTACAGCTCCTTGCAGGGCTCCTGTCACACCATTGGGGTCATGGCTGTGAAGCGCTTTGTGATCCACAAAAGATAGGGACTAGAGAAATATATTAATAAAACAATGAAAACTAAAATTAGAATAACTTTCTATCACCTTCAAAGAGGAAGGATGGAGCAGCTTACGGGCTGTAACTTACAGCAGCTACAGGACTTGTCAGTATGCTGCCCCAAAAGACTCTTTTGTGTTTGCACAAGAAGTCAATGTCAGACTTCTTCCATACCTGCAGTGACAAGGCACAGGACTTGAAAACATTGCACAGGAAGAGAACAGCACGGTGGTACAGTCTGCTCTGCAGGGCACGGCGCAGCCTCCAGAGCCAGACAGCACAGTGCCATCCCTGCAGCACAGCCACCCCGGACAGCCCTGCCCTGCAGCTCACTGCTGCTGCCCTGCTTCCCCTGTCATTTCAGCAGTGATGCTCTATTTGGGCACACGCATTTCTGCTGCCACCCAGAATGAAAGTGAAACCCAGCGCTATTTTTGTCCTCACCAAGCCTGCCTGCATGGCACGAGGACCCGCTGTGCCTCCAGATGGAAGGAGTGGGCTGCTTGTGGGGTGCTGGGCTGGAGAAGGCATCTCCCCGAAGGGCTGGTGGCTATTTCTGCTGAGACCTTTCTAAATAACTGAAAAAGAAAACAGGAAACTGTAGTGCTGTGGACTGGGGCCCGATATGCTCTCGTGCATCTGCTGTTACTGCTCTGACCACCGTCAGGCGATGGAAACCCACTGGGATGCTGTTGAGAAGACGAAGGAAATGCATAAGAGCACCGCAACATTGATGAGCGCTGCTACTGGTTAAGTGGGACGGCCCCTCAAAATTCATGGCACTTGTATAGCATGGCCTGGAAGAGTTCATGCTGCAGATAACATTCCCAATTAGTCATAAAGAAGTAGCCTGATGGCAGTGAATGGCAAGGAAGAGATGGAGTGTCCTCAAGTCAAACTGCCTGGGCAGGGACAGCACTTATGGGTTACGAGAACCAGAGAAGCCATTCGTGTTCGCTGCCTTTGCAGAGCATTTCATACCCGTGGCATTTTACATACAGTTAGTAATAACCAGTCAGGAGAACGGTAACACACATCAACGTACAAATTCAATTAGGAAGAGAAAATAAAAATATAATCTGAATCACTAAGCTAACCTGATACATTTTAACCTTGAGTTCAACATTGGTTTGGATGAGGAGTTCTAATCAGATTTAAAGGATGCTTCGAAAATTAGTAACAGATGTGAACAAAACAAATAATGATTTTCATTCTTGATAATGTGACCAAGGTTATAGACAGCGGGGAGGGCGTTCAATGAAAATAGTTTGGCTAGCGTTCTTGCGGATTTTCTAGTAAAGATTAATACCTTATAGCTTTCCCTCATTTACCAAGGTGAAGAGTGATCAATTCCCAGTTGTTCCAAACACAGATATAAAAATTGACGGCCTCCATTTCCCACTACTTTCTTCAAAATTTAATCAGTAATTGAATGATGCGTCTTGCTTCTCTGGAAGGATGAAGTGCCTTCTCTAGAGGGAAGAAACGCCACGGCTGTCCTTCAGTGTCAGATGAGAGGATGTTAAATCTTCTAAGAGGCACATGAGGAGCTACGCCTTGCGTAGCCAGCCTGACAAGCAGCCCACTGCCATGAGAAAGGCGAAAGAAAGGGAAGAAGACCTGTGCCAGGGACTGGCAGGGTTTATCACTGTATTCTGCTAGCATGGAGCAGCACAAAAAGCCCAGCACAGCACCAGGTCCGCTCACAGCCTCAGCTTTCCTGCTGCAACTATGTTGTAACTTCAGAAAATCAAAATGAAGAAACCAAACGCAAACAACAAAAACATGTAGAGCAGAGCACAAAGCCTTGGGGGAATATGGGAACTGACAGCTGGCGCCTGCTTTCAAAATGGGGGCCCAGAGATAATTGAATTGCTGAAACCATTTCAATCTGCATGTAAAAGAAGAGGAATTTGTTGATTGTTGCGTTTTCCTATAGGCACAACTGGCAGAGAGACAAGCTGGGCGCACCGCTGAGTCACCATCACACATCTACCAGCACCTCCCTCACCCAAAACAGGGAAAGAGTGATTGGGAGACATCTTTAATGAGCCCATGAGGTGCTGAAGGAACCACGATGGGCTGCGTTGAAGTTCAGAGAACGGAAGCATAATCACAGAACAGCTATGAAGTCCACGGTAAGCATCAGATCCTATTGTGGTTTAAATGCTTACCTTGGAACAGGACCTCCTGAAGCCACCTCTCATGATGCCCACAGATACATGCACACACGAAGGTCTGTAAGCCCTGCATGGCCCTGATGTCCTCATGTCCCAAAATGCAGCCTTGCATGACATCGACCCCTGCATTGTCAAACTACTGCACATTATTTTACCAACTGCATATTTTCCAATACTCCATGATTTTCTGAATGCTCCAAACTACAAGACAACTTTTGCTTTTTGCTAAATAATGCAGATTATATAACACAGCCAAGCTAATAAATTGAAGTATAAATGACTTAACCCTCTCTTTCCCTGCAGTTTCAGATGTACTTGGTTGCATTTAGGATCTTTAAGCGCCGGAGTGAAGAGAGAATACAGAGACAAATATGTTGTTTGTTTTCCCAGTGCCAGATGGATGGATTCAATTTTCAAATTCCTTAAACTGCCAACATTGAAAAGTCAGAGAAAAAAAAAAAAAAGATGGGAAGAATGCATTTGTTTTAAAGATCTGTCATGGTTTCTATAAACTGCACAGATTTTTTGTGGCATTTATGACAAAATTGATGTCACATGTCCATTCTATCACTTGCATCTGACGGTGCTATCTCGGAAAGACGTTTAAGTACAGTTAAAATAAGTGAATATAGTCTTTCTTTTTCCCCCGACCACCTCTGTTTTAAGCACAGGGGCTCCTCTCTCCGACACATCGGGTTTTGCTGCTATCCCTTTGCTTGCTCTGGTCCCAGCAGGTACGACTCGTGGGCTGATGTTCGTGGCACAGCCCTGGCTGCACGCAGAGTGCTGCATCCCTCCGGGCTGCCAACTCAGCAGGGCTGAGGGACGGCCGGGCAGGGAGCGGCCCCTCACGTCGTGCATTGCTCCTGGAAGGCGGTCATTTTTTCCCCTCTGCACTGAACACTTATCACAGCTGTGTGCTGCACGGAGAGGCAAAGCTAGACGGGGTGCTGGGGGAGCACTCAGCAAAGGTCATCCTGTTTAACACTTTATTTCCTGTCTTCGAGTTTCAATTAATTTAGATTGCGATTTCTAAACAGAACTTTCAGCCAACGAGAAGTGGACAAAGTTCCTGTGTTTCCCTGACAATTTCCTACCTTACGTAGGGATAAACACATTCTTCCTTATTTCCAGCGTTCCCCCAAGATGGCAGTTCTCTTAACGCTGCACACACCAAGGGGTGAAGCAACCAGCACACAAAGTATGAGCAGGAGGCCTTAACCCAGCCGGGGAGCCAGCCCAGCCCCAGCCAGCAGCTGCAGGAGAGAGCAGACCCTGCTCTGCCCCCCGTGCAGGGCTGGCTGCCCATGGGAGTGAGTGTTTATAAAGCCACCAAAAATAGCCCACCGGATAGCACACGTGCTCAAGGGATAATTTGCAATGTATGCAGTGAAGACTGAGCACAGCAAAACCAACCAACAACAGAGCCAGCTGTGACCACCAGCAAGGTGTTCATCTGTGAGGACACGGGCACCCGGACAGGCAGCGCACCCATACAGAGTGCTGTGTGAGGTTAACAGAAGCCTGCCTTGTTTCTGCTGTTTGTCAGGAAGCACAGACAGCCAGGTACGAGTTCGACATTACCTACACATCAAGAAGCCTGACTGGGAAAAAAAAAAAAAAAAAAAAGATCATCAATAATAAGCAATGGGGTAAAAAACCTGAGCAGTTTTCAGTGCGGTGTTGAAGAACCAGCCAACTTCACTGCAAATTCATGGAAGGTGAGCATATTTCCCATTCTCTCTCTTGCTGTTATATCACCAGATTAATTTTCCACTCTGGTTTTAATCTCAGCTCACAAGGACTGAGAAAAAAGTGGAGTGCTCGGACACCTCTAACTAGAGCAAGCCCTGCCTCAGCTTCCCCGGCACGCATCTGCCTTCTTGCAGTTTCATTTCCTTAAAGGAAATAGACTCATTCTGCTTTGAGACCTTTTATTTCTCCTGGGCGTACATGCCACAGAAAGGTAATTAATATGTAATCACAGACTAATTAAATATGCTCTTTTATGTTTTGCATTCATAAATCACACCTAACAGCCTGAACTCTCAGGTCAATGGACATCTTTATCCCCTTGTGTTGTCAGATTTCTGTATTCTATCACAGTCCTGCTTTAGATGCCTCACAAAAGGCACTTTTGGGCAGCATGCTGTGTTTTAGGTAGGTGAGAGCAGGCTGAGCATCTCCCCAAAGAGAAGACAAGAGGTCCCATGGCAGGGAGCATCGCTTGGTGATCCTACAGCCTTAAGCTCTTCCAAAAAGTCTCACGGAATCAGCACAACCCCTTACCAAATAATCAAACGGTGATGTGCAGTGACTTACCCCCACCTAAGTCACCATTTTACCAAATTTATTTCTCCCTGATCTCACCCACCTGCAGGGAAGCTTTCTTTCACTGCCAGGATCCGCAAGGGCCAGATGCACTGCTGGGATGTTCAGTGCTTCCAGCCTTCACAAATCAATGGGATTTCAGCAGAAAAAAAAAGAATAGAAACTTCACTGCCTGCCTGACTTGTGCCCACAGAGCTCTGGGGATGTCAAACAGAGCCCACCTCCATGCAGAGCTGGGGCTCTCCTGGCAGGCTGTGTCCCCAAGGCTGTGGGACGCCTCTTCCCAGTGTGAGCACCGATTCACAACGTGCTCTGTAACCTGGGGAGCACTGAAAAGAGAGGCTCTCACTACCTGACTGCTGAAGCCTTGTGTGAATCACCAAACTATCACAACAATCCGGAATAATTGGCAGTTTTCCACTTGAAAAACCTATTTTACTTCGCTTGTCTGCTGGGTCTGAAAGGAACTGTTTTTGTACAACATCCAGAATTCCAGGAAAACCCGCAGCCCCCATTGCACAGTAAGTTCTCAGTTTCAGAAACAATCTCTACTAACCAGATAAGAGTCCTTTTAGTAATTCTGCTGCCTGTGTCGCCTTTGCCTTCTAACGGTAAATCTGTGCAGCAGCTGCACCACGCGCCCTTCCCTTCCTAATGAACTCCTTAATGAGGCTCACAGCCTCCCGCTGACCTCGGGGCAGCTTCCCTTTGCCCTTCCACCCCCGTTCCACCCCACACCCAACCCATCACCCCACAGCTTCCACAGGCAGCAGAAGCCCCACAGAGCTGCTCCCATAAGAAAACAGGCACCGATGGATCGAACCCAGCATGAAGGGTTTGCTCCCCCAGAGCAGTTAAAGATGAGGGCAAAGGCACTGCTTCCTGCAAAAAGATCATGGACACAGTGATAACAATCCATCCTCACGCACATGCAGTGTATTGAAGGTGTAAATACCACATTTGTTACTGCTGATCTTGGGGCAGCGGTTTTGGAAGTAGTGCTGGCTCACCGACCAGCACAGCAAACTACAGCCACAGATTTGTCACCTTCAGCCCAGGCTGGTCTCTGTAGATTTCCACCATCAGGCAAGCTGCTGCCCTGCCAGTGAGACTCTGAGCACTTGAAGTTTTCAAAGCAAGATTAAAAATTATTTGAAAATTTCTCTAGCAGTTATAGCACTGAGTTTTCTATAGAGTGTAGCACTAAGTATAAAGCCTAATACTACGCAACTTTTCTAGATGAAATCTCCTTGCCTTACAAGAGCAGACGACAGCACGTGGCCTTCTCCCCCCCCCTTCTTCCCTTTGCTATTTATTCCACTTTGCACTGCACAGAGCATCCCAAATGCAGCTAATTGCCCAGGCTCAGCCCGGCTGCCCAGCAGTGCAGCTCCCTGCAGCAGCCACGCAGCACTGCTGCTCACACAGGAGCTGATGGCACAGTGACACCCAGAGCAGCTGCAGGGCCAACAGTAGGGCAGGGTCTGGCTTTATCCAATTCAGAACCTTTTCCCTGTCTATAGGAAGCTTGCATGCCTGAGCACATGGCCGTGCAGGACCAGCACAGATGAGGTCATGCAAAGGAAACAGAACTGAAAATCCTCTTCTCCCAGCCCAGCAATGGATAGGAGGTGGCACAGATCAGGCTGTGGAAGAGCAGCTAAGGGCAAGAGCTCCCTGCTCAGTCCCACAGGTCCCCTACAGAAGGCACACAGCACCCACACAGGGGCCAGGCAGCACGGAGCAGTGAGGTGCAGGCAGCACAGCATTGCATTGCTCATGGAAAGCACACCAAGCAGTAAGGGGAGATAGCCCAGAGAAAGCACGCTGAGGTCATGGAGAAGGAACGCTTGGACTACAGTCATTTCATTTAGGAGAGTTTAAATAGTTGCTGAATGACACTGAGAACTACTAAGCTAATGGCCTCAATGACCTTTGGGAAAACGTGTAAACTAATCTTGGGGAGAACAGCAGCAGTGCAGGGCCTGCAGCACACAGGTGGCTGTGGGAGGGGTGCAGGGGTGCCCCCAGAAGGAGTGCTGCGGCTCCAGCCAGGGGCAGCAAACCTCGGGAAGAAGAGCTGGGGGTGCGCTGGGGTTAGAAAAGGCACCAGCCGTTGGGTATGGAGCGACAGAACCTGGGCTCACACAGCAGCACAGAAGGGCAGGGCACTGCTCCCTCGTGGGCAGCACACGTACCCCTCTCTGGGGCTGGTGCCACGCAGGCAGCACAGCACACAGCAGGCTGCCCTCCAGCTGAGCTGCCGCTGCTTTGGAAAAGTTCAGAATCTGCACTGAAAAGATATTTCCTTGTTTAGTTTTATCTACTAAAGCTTTCCTTGCTTTAGTGATTATTTGTTAAAAAACAAAGATATTTCCAACTAAACGCAGCTCAGAGAGTTAACCCAGCTTTAAAGTAGGTCTGTAAGTTCTCAGGAGAGCGTAAACTGCTGGTAAACAATTCAGCACTGTTTCAGTAGAATTGTATAAGCAGATTTATGTGTATATAATCAGATAAAAGTGCCAAATATAAGGTGCTCTCAGGCAGTTTCCATATACAATGTGGATTTCCCCACACCTCCCATGAATAGAAGCACTGTAATAGGAAGGGGCTGCTGGTGCTAATGCTCATGAGCAGCCAGGGAGGTTACAGGGAGAGCTATTGGTGGCAGTGGTTGGGTTTTCTGCATGGCAATTAAACATTTCTCAGTATGTGAAATGAAGGAAACAAAGCAATGTTCAAATGACCCCTTAAACTTCATAGTCCAAGATGTTTAAAAAAAAATCTTTCATCATATACTGATAGAGAGCAGCTGCTGCCACCCCAAGCAGTAGTAATTCACAGACCTGAGACGCACGTGGTTTTCACTTGTTTTCTGATTCCATCAAAAACACACGCTTACCATGGCAACCTCTTCATTACGTGTCAGGATACAATTCAAGCAGGAAGGGTTCTCTTCAAGAGCCCTCTAAGGTCACTGTTGCACTAGAATCTTTCAGGGACAGAACGTACACAGCTCATGGAGAGAGGTGCTTTGTGACGCTATAAAGCCAACAGAGCGCATTACTTTTGCAGAAGCAGACTAACATTTTTCCTTGGGTGGAAGTTCTTCTTCCCCCTCCCAAACACATAACAGTTCCAGGACAGGTGATCCTCCCCCTCTACTCTGCCCTGGTGATGCCTCATCTGGAGTACTGTGTCCAGTTCTGGGCTCCCCAGTACAAAAAAGACAGGGATCTCTTGGAAAGAGTCCAGCGGAGGGCCGCAAAGATGGTGAAGGGCCTGGAGCATCTCCCCTATGAAGAAAGGCTGAGTGAACTGGGTCTGTTTAGCCTTGAGAAAAGACGACTGAGAGGGGACCTGATCCAGGTTTATAAATATCTGAGGTGTGGCGGCCATAGTGGTGAGGCCAGTCTCTTTTCAGTGGTACGTGGAGACAGGGCGAGGGGAAACGGACATCAGCTGCAGGAAGTTTCACACAAATGTGCGTAAGAACTTCTTTAGGTGAGGTGACGGAGCACTGGAACAGGCTGCCCAGGGAGGTTGTGGAGTCTCCTTTTCTGGAGATATTCAAGTCTCGCCTGGACGCCTACCTGTGCGACCTGGTGCAGGGAACCTGCTTTGGCAGGGGGTTGGTCTCGATGATCTCTAGAGGTCCCTTCCAACCCCTACAATTCTGTGATTCTGTGACATTTGTAAAGGCCTTTCCATGGCTAAAAGATTAAAAAACAGGGAAACCATATGCATGTATGCATATGTACCTATATTTATACATCTAATACATATTGGTATGTGTTCCAAGGGTTTAAAGAGATACATGGTTGAAAAGAAAAAAGAGAACAGACCGTTTAAATTTGCACCTCAACAGACTTCATGGTGGGAATACCTGATAGCATCCAGACATTCAATCTGGATCTCAGGCTTGCTTTTCCTATGAAAACAGAAATGCTGACTAACCAGGGGGTGCCAGCAGTCCCTGTGCAATGATGACTGGCCTGGGCACAACACCTGGGGCCCTGCAAAGGCTTTCCTCAAGAAACGAGCACAGCAGTAGCCCAATGAGATAAACGAGAGGCAACAACTCTGCAGCTGAAACATCTTTCCACAGAGCATACTTAGTTGCAATATGATTAAATAGTTTTAGAATACACACAGCTGAAGGGACAACAGAACAAACTCCCACTGAACAAAGCCCACTACTGACAGCAGCCTGCACTCTGATTTACTGCTCACCTCAGTGATGTTATAAATCCATTTGGGAATACATCGTCCCAAAGGATGGTAAGCTGGTGAGCAGAGCTTACTGCCCCACTACAAACTCCTGTGTGCAGCTTTGCCACTGGGCAGTGCTTGCAGGCACAGCTGGGATGCTGCCTATCTGGCTTGGGGTTCCTCACGCGTTGCTCTGCTCTGTCAACCTGCTTCCCCTAGCTGACTGCCAGCCTGCACCCCAGCCCAAGCCAAGTTGGAGGCTGCAAGCCTGGTTTTGTGTTTGCTTCATGCAGAAAAATCACAGTTCACTTCCCCAAAGCCAAAACCCAAGAGAAAGCAGCATTCATGAAATTCTACAAGAGTTAAAACAATTTGTAGAACAAGCACGTTCAGATCCGAGATGAAAGGCAAAACCAGGTAAAGGAACGATGCTTTGCTCAACAAGATTCTGCATTTCATAGGAAACTTCTGAAGAAATGCTCTTTTCATCTTTACAGAAGGAAGACGCACACCAGTGTGGGTGCCGAGGAGCTCTGAGCAGGACAGACAGGAGCCCTGCAGCACATGGGGTGCACTGTGGGATGCTGCCAGCCTGGGACTAACATTGCTGCGTGATGGAGAGAGTAAACACCGTCGTGACAGCTCTCAGTGCCTAGGAAGCAGTTTCAGAAGTGGAAGTGCCAGCACCTGAGAGCATCACTAAAACAGTACCATTGCTGAGAAGCATTCTGCATGGCTTGAGCTGCATGGCTTCTCCAGACCAAACTCTGTCCAATAAACTTAAAGACTTCCTCTGCACGTAAAGCTGGGCGTGAAGACTGCATTTGGGATTTTGCATGGCAGCTTACCTGAAGCAAAGGAAACTTGCCAGAGGTGGGCTAAGGAGCCAGGAGTTCCTTGCTCTGTGGGCTAACAAGCAGTGGTGTCACAGCAGCAGCTGTGCCCAGTGGGGTCACGGCAGCAGCACCATCACACACCAAACACTACAGTGCTCCATCACAGACCTCCATTGGCACAGCCATACACCAGGGAGAGGAATCAGAAGCACATCCCTGAGGGTTAAGCTGAGGACACTGCTCCTGACTGCCTTTAGATCATCATTAATTCAAGGACATTGAAAAAATATATATATACTTTAATAAAACATAAGCCACAAGCCTTTCTATTGCAAAAAGAATGGTTGGATGCCACATCGCTGGGGCACTGCAGCACCAGGAGGTGGAGATGCCTCACACCAGAGCAGAGCTGTGCAGATGAGGGCAGCCTGCAGTGCTGCTGAGCACCATAACTGAATTTCAGCCTTTTTGCTGGAATAATTCATCTCTGGCACTTTAGGAAGTCACCAAACGGAACTGAGTAAAGAGAAATAATTGCCTCCTATCCAAATGAATACAGATGTATGATTAACAAGACACGGAATTTTTATAATTCTCTATATAAATAGAGTTGCTGCATACAGGCAGAGCCTGTGAATCATTCATTTGCTTTATGAGATTGAATAAGCTTCAGCTCTACCAACACGATCATCACCAAAGAAACAAGAGCAACACTGCGAGAAATTGTTCATCATGGATTCATTTAACAGCATTATTGTTTCAATTAGACAGAAACCAAAATGTGTAACTTCAAGTTAATCCAGAAATGATCAGTTTTAGGTGAGGTGTAAGACAGCAACGCTGTCCTAACACCAACATGCTGAGCAGTGCCTCATGCTCCTCACAAGGAAGCCAGCAGGAACCCGAGGAAGAACGCCACACACTGTGCTGCCCAAGATATCCCACCCCAGCTTTCCATGGAAGCCCATCTTCAGAGCAGCTCCAGCTCCACTGTGCCCCCCGCCGTGCTGCAAGCAGCTCTCAGAGCAAACTGAGCTGTGTTGTGCGCTGCTCTGGAGATGTGTTTGCTTTTTGGCTTCATAAATAACCACCCTGGGATTTGAGCCCAAACATCCCTCCCACGGGGCTGTCCCCATAAAGTCCCAGATGTGAGAGCCCTCAAGAGGTGAGGGGTGCAAAACACCTTTACTGACTCAGTCAGCACAGGAGTGCGAGGGGAAAAATCCCTCCCTGCCTCAGGAAGAGATCAGAGCCATAAAAATCAGCACTCCCATTTACTTATACCCCTTTATCACAGCGTCCTTAGGCTGCACACCATGCTGAGCCCTGCTTACTAACAGCTTGGTGCAGCAGCTCCTCTTGCAGGAGGAGCTCTCAGCCCCAAATGCCCAAGCCTGGCTGCTGGCACACAGCAGCCCAAGAGCTGCAGAGCCATCGCAAAAGTTACTGGTAGCTGCAAAACGATTAAGAGCACTAAAATATTTGAACGGGAAGCAGTCATCACAACAGGAAACAACTGCAAACTGACCCATGGATTTCTCTAATTCAGCCTGGCTCCAACAATTTTCCATTTTGGTCATTTTCCCTTTTTGGTGACAAGGTTTGCCAGACTGGCACAGCGTCAGTGCCAGCAGAGCAGCATTGCACACTGCTCCAACGCTGGGAAGCAGCACAAGTACAGAGCACAGCACCTCTCACCTTCACCCAACTCCATGCAGCATCACCCACATCCCCTCTGCTTTAACCAAAGCCCTGCGGTGAGGGCTGTCACAGCACTGCCTGCTCCTTCCAGTTCCGGGCAGGGAGAGCCCTGCGACTCCTTAAATCTCAGGATGGTCTTAAATTATTTTCCTAATTAGGCCTTTGAGTTTTGTGAAGTTATTTCTGGCTGCCCAGGATTGTTACTCATTAAAAAAAAAAAAAAAAAAAAACAACAAAACCCCTTTAGATCTCCAGTGACATACAGTACAATTTTATTGACTTTGTCCTTCTGCATGCACTGCTTGACTCCAGGGAGGCTGCGGAGGGAATTACAAGTCAGGCCAGCACATATTTCCAGTTACAACAACCATAAGAACTTTTAAAAATACATAATTCAATACTAAATGCATCGTTTAGAAAAGCCCGCACTAATTAGCTGAGAGGGACGAGGCCGCAGAACAATAGCGGGTACAGAATTCCATACCCACTATTGTTGGAAGGGCCTAAAGAAATGTTTGTGTTCTTCTGGAAGCCCAGTTCTTAATTTAAAGAACATCCAGAAATATTCCAATGGGTGTTTCCATTGGATAGGGGAGCACTGTGAGGTACCGGGGCTCAGCAGCCCACAGCCCAAAGGGGACTCTGAGCTGTTCTTATCACATGGATTTTATTTGGCCATCAATTAAACTGCTGCCTTACAGTGAGAAAATACCCATAAGCTGAAGTTGGGCAGAATGGAGACAGAGCACTTGGTAATGCAGAGGTTGGGAGTCTGGGGGCACAATGGTCAGCACAGCACATAAGGAATCCCAGCTCAGAGTTCCACAAAGAGGAGGAAGAAAAACTAATGAAAAAAATAAGAGATTTTTCCAGAATTAGGAAAAAGTTCCACTCGACTAGCAAACATTACTGCTGTGGTGTGAACGGGGCTCCAAATCACTTTTTGATGAGCAGGTTTGGAAGATCCCACTCAAAAAACGTATTTTCTCAATAATGAAAAGGAGTACAGTATATTTTTTTTCCACATTAGAAAATTGAGGCCAGCCAATAACTTTCTATCATTTCTAACAGTTATAACCAGCCATCGGGGAATAAACAGTTTATTGTCCAAAATTCTTCACATACAACGTGTCATTTCCTATTGCTCTCAGCTGAGGCTTGAATAAAGCAGCAGAAGTGAGCACTTCAGCAGCTCAGGCGCACTAGCAGCAAGTGAATGAGTTAATCCAGCAGGTCATGAACTTGTGCAATTGTTTCTTGCAACGCAGTGAAGCAAAAGGCATTGAGCAATGGCAGCAGAGGTGAGCTGTAGCAGGGGAGCTGGGCAGCAGTGCCAAGCTGCTGGGGTGAAGCGGCAGCTCCAGGCTGGGTGCTGGGCTTTGGGTGCTGGCACTGTGCACAGACCCAGCCCAGGCTCCCCAAGAACTCCACAGTCTGCTCAGGGTGATGGCCTGTAACAGCTGCCCTGTTACCGAAGCTGCTGCTGTTCTGCTGGCCGCTCACCTGCTTGCCAGAATAGGAAAACGACATTGAGCAGCAGGAATGGACTTTGCACAGCTGAGGGACCCCTCCCTTGCACAAGGACTTTACTTCTACTCCCCAACTGCAAAATAGCTCAGCTGCTTTCTCTTTCAGGATTTTTCAAAAACATTTATAGTGAACATATACGTATGTGCATATATGCCAGCTTGCCCTTCGTTGTCGCATTTGTGACCAACATTTATCAGATTTTAAGAGAGAGAGCATCCATGTGACATACAGAGGAAAGAGGAGCAGCTGCTGCTCCAGGGTTGAGGCCACAGCACTGTGCCCACAGGCTGGATTGTGAAAGCCCCTGGCTGGAGGGCTTTCAGTGATTTTCTATGGGCTGAACTGATCTTTAAAAAAAAAAAAAAAAAAAAGCAAGCCACTAAAGAGATCCCAGCCCTGACCTTCCCCACAGCCATGCTGAGGTGTCTTGCACCCATAAATCCTGTGAAGGAGCACACTGGTGGCACACCACAGCTTCTGAAGCAGCCCCCAGCTTATGGAACCTCTCCAGCACCAGTGCTCCACAAAGCTGAGCCCTGGGAGCAGCCCCCAGGCCAGGAACCCACCCCTCCTAGAGCAGAAGTGCCTGCACACACCCAGCAGGGCGCTGAGCTCCCATGCTATAGGCATGATTCCGGTGCTGTCTGACGGGATGTGCATGCACATCCACAAGTTGCAGTTCTCCCTTGTTTTCCCCCTCTCCTTAAAGCACACTGTTGTGCCCAATGCACATTGAAAGCAAATTTCAAACTCATGAAGTCTTCAGAAAATTACATTCTTGTGTTCCAGCCAGCCCAACTCAGTTCAAGGGAATACAGTACTTTGATAACATGGTTAGGGCTTAGTGTGGCTGGATGAGTAATAAATTGGCCAAGAAATGAAACTTATTTGAAAACTATCCTTTCAGGAGAGAAACTCTTTGAAGAAAGCTTTCACATTCTCTAGAACTTAGAGATAATTTGAACTTCACAACCACCAAACCAAGAAAGCACCAAGCCAAAAACACAAGTTTCTTCTATGCACTTCCAAAAGCACGCAGAGAAGCTGGGGCTGCACAGTGTGTGACAGCTCTGCCAGGAGTAGGAGACCCTTAACTAAGCAGCAAGAGTCCTCCTGCAGATCTCCTCTCCCATAGCAGGGACCTGGCCGAGTGATGCAGAAGGAGAGAAGCAGCAGAGATGTACTGCCCACTCAGCTCCATCATCCCCAGTGCCCCCAGCCCTGTGCCCTGCACCAAGAACTAGCTGGGCTCGCAGAGCTCTGAGACTCTGGAGATTAAGTTCCCAAACCAACCTAGTCCAAAGCAGGACAACCCCATTGTTCACCCACTATACAGAACCAGGAATCACCTTCTTAACATCATTCTACAGACAGTTCCAATAAGCTTACACAGGATCCTGAGCCTAGGAGCCAGGCTCCCTACTGTTGGACACCCCAATGACTTACCTTCTGTTCCACCTTCTGCAGCTCCTCAGGTCTCCACCCACATATTCCCACTCCAAGCTCTTCCCAGAGCCCCTCTGCCTACTCCCATCCTTTCCCTTTTTATCCATGCCTGTTACTCAGTTGCCATCAGCTGACCTTCCAGGCCTACAATCTCTCCTTGATCTCCTTCACCTGCACCTTACAGGTGTATTTCGCTCACAAGGGCTTGCATTGCTCATAGAGAGGAATTAGTGCCTGCCATGGAGGTGGAGCTTCTGCATAAACTGTCACAGGGGACAGTATTTTCCTATAGGAAACACATGTATTTATAATCAGAATTTACCTTTAATATCCATTAAAACCACAAAAATGGAGGAGAGGAGGCAGCGTTGGCTGTCTGGCAGCCCCAGCACAGCAGGACACCCATGGCACATGCTTCTCACCTCCCTGTGCACTGCTGTGTGGGAAGGGATGCAGAACACACCCAGAACGTTTCGAGGCAGTTTGAGCATCTGACTATGGCTTGGATGCTCATCAGCTTGATTTGTGGGACGCATACAAAGATAAATGAGATAAATGCAACAATATATTCTTGGAAGACTATGATTCTGATAAGATTAGGGATGCTAAAATATTGGAGCCCTGGGATTAGCAGCCTGAACTAATATTGCAATTGTCATCACGTTAAGGGGACCTCAGGAGAATGGAATATTGATACAACTGTGGTGTGAAATCAAAATATTGTCATTTATAAAGGGGAAAAAAAATGTCCCTGGCGCTCAGACAGCTAGTTAGGCGTGAGTGCAGCACATCCAAACCGCAGTGTTAGAAAAGCCCCAAGAGATGTGATATTCTACAAATACAACTGTTTAGTATAGTCAAATAACCAAAAAACAAAAACAAAAACAAAAAAACAAAAAAACTCCACACTCCTCAATCAGTTATTTAAATAACTGTAGGGGCCTTTTGTTCCATCTGCTTTTCCTTTGGTACTTTTTACTCACTGTGCTGAGGGGACAGGCCTTCATGGGGCTGCAGTGCGTCCCCATGGGGCTGAGAGGGCCGATGTGGGGTCACCTGCTGTGCAAACAGCTCGAGAGCCGTCCTTCAGCAGAGAGATGAACGGGGCAGTTGTCATGCTGATTATTAAAGAGATGCAAACTTTTGCCCACAGAATCCATCATAGAGCTGACAAGTAAGGTAAGGAAGCAAAAAGAGTGCGTGCATCTCTGTGGCTCGAAGGGAAAAGAAGCAAATTGGTATTTTACCCACTCATATTTAATCCAACCTCAAAGCCTCGTTATTACAGTCGCTGGGTGCAATTAGGATTACAGTACTGGGTCCATGGAGCACACAGAGTGCTGCGGCCATTCCAGCACTCGCTCTCAGCAACACACCGCTGTAAGTGGAAATGCAAACACTGTATGCTCTTATTGAGGTTGCAATTAATGTATTTGGGAAAGGAGCCAATGAAAGTTATTTTTTACAACAGTGAGCCTTTATATAAAGTTGGACGACTTAAAAGCATGCATGCCATGTAAAGGCAGAGAGGGAAGTGTCACGCTTATTTATGAACAGTCAAGCTTGAGTAGGCTTTCATAAAAACTCTCAGTAATGGTTTCTAACAGTGAGGCTCAGCGTAAGGACCAGAGGTTCATGTCTGCTGAGGGCCCAACGAGGCACCCCTGAGGCTGTGCTCTGGGCACTGGGACCCCTCGGGGCTGTCTGCCAGGACTGGACACCTTCAGGCGGTAGCATCCATCTTCCCCACAGACCATGCCCTCTGCTTCGGCTCCACACAAAATAAACCCGGCGAGTGCAGTTGTGGCTCCTGATTGTCCTCCACAATGGGCACCAGAGCACAGCAATGGAGAATGTTCACACCCAGAGGCATCCGGTGTCCCTGGCATTGAGCACATGCAGTGAGTGCTACCCCCACCCCCTGACAGCCGCCCACGGCCCACACGTCCTCCCTGCCAGCATCCTCACCCAGCGGGATGTGGGGACCCGCAGCCGGCAGGCTGGGAGCGGCCCCCAGCAGCATGGATCAAAGCAGCACCCGATGCTTGGTGGTACTCCTCGTGTGGAAGCATGTTATTAATATTATTAGAGTCACAATTGGATGAAATGTGTTTTGTGTAAGGAGGATTAACTGTACTCAGATTCAATTGGCCCATTGCAACACAGCGGGGTTTTAAATCCTTGGCTTTGCAGGCAAAGGATGGTTCCCAGGGCTGTGCTTTGCAGGAGGGCCGTGGGGGCTCCCGTGTGTGGGCAGCCACAGCTCCCAGTGGCAGCAGGCACCTGCTGGGGGCTGAGAGGGCAGGGTGAGACTCACCACCCATCAGGAGGAGATGACTGATTTTCTTTCAATGAAACGAGATCCTCTTCCTCCTTCTGGTCTGGGATCCAGCAAGATCAACAGAAAGACTCAAATGGACCGCGGTGGGCTTTGCACGGTGTCACTTTGTGGTTTGCTCCAGCAGAATGACACACTTACGTTGGGACAGGGAGGCTGTGGGACTTCCGAGGAACAGGGCTGTTTTTCAGAAAAAAAGGATGTTTACCTGCGCTTTCTCTGCTGCTAAGGCAACTGAAAGACAGTGCTGTTGTTTTGTTTTTAATTGAAGTTTTTAGCATTCATCTCAGTCACTGTACTGACTTTCTAATACATGCATAACTATTAAAATCACCGATATTTTGTACTGCCTGCTCTGCATTTACTCACTGCAACTTGCAGAGCTCTCTCCAGCGATCTGGGCTGCAGGTTTCCAGCATCGCCGTGCCACATAATAAAACATACCAAAGTAGGGCAGAAACCCCCTGCATGAACCCGCTGCGTCCTGAAATGAGTGTGTGCACAGCTCAGAGCAGGCTTTATCATTAACGCTTACAGTACTCACGTATAACAAGGAACCTGCAGCAGTTCAGAGACATCCTGTGAACATTAATTCTCTGAATATCCCCTAATAGCCAAGTAGCACTTTCTTCCTTTCGAAATGCGGAGATTCATTCCTGGACGTGAGGATCAGCCCCCGACACAGGGGCGATGCGCTCCAGCTCAGAGCCCAGCAGCCCCGGCTGCACAAGGAGCAATCTGCAGAGCTGCCCTGCATGGCTGGTGGTCTACGGGGCAAGAAGGGGCTTTGGTTGGGCAGTGCAGCCCACTGGGACGTGCAGGGCAGGCGGCACCGCACAGAGAGCAGCCAATGCTGATGGGGAGCTGAGCAGCACAGCATACGGAGTGCAGCACACAATGCATTCACAGGGACCTTTCTCTTTAAATATTTTGCATACTAAATTTTAACTAGCTTCCCTCCCTGCACACACACCAACAAATAAATAAACTTTGTGAACTGAGCCAACCATCGCTCCAATCAGTCCCAGCTGTTATTTCCCCATCCTGTAAGGCCCAGTCGGCAGCACTCAGCAATGGGTTACACATGGCCTCGTGCGAGGAGACACGAAATAATTGCTTCAATCTGAATGGAGAGGCACTAATTTTGTTCATATATTATTCAGAATGACAGGGACATTTCTGTAATATTTCCTGACTTGTTCAATATTCTGGAGAAGATGGAGCAAAAAATACATTTGCAGCCACTGGAGACAGAATGAACTCCTTTTGCTGAACCTCTTCCTACTTTTTCTGTTTGTTTTTAACATTTCCACATCAGAGTTTATAGATGCCACTTTTACAGCTCAGATTCAGTCTGACTGCAGGTGTTAGAAGGACGCTCTGTAAGGCAACGTGACCTACACTGATAGGCGGTGTCACTGGAAGATAAATGACTTTTTCATACTTCTTCTTCCACTGTTTATCTCAGAAAGAAGGAAAAGGTTCTTTTGGTGTCCCAGCAAGTAATACGTTTGGCAAAGGACTCTAAGGAACTCAGTTTGGAGAGGACACCTTAAGATGTCAGTGATCAGATGCACCACTGGCTGTGTGTGCCCATGGACATCACTGCTTAGCACTGCCCAACATTAAATGCTGTGTTCTGTCGCAGTGGGGTAGAGGGAAGAATTAAAACCTTAGATGAATCTCTTTGTATAAGCCTCAAAATTCTCCTGGTGACTGAGCAAGCACTGGGCTTCTCAGATTTTCTGTGCTTTTAAGAGCTTGGGCAAGGAACAAAGAATGAACTAATTAGACTCAATGTACAGTTTTTGTTATAAAAAAATAATGTTCAGAAAGTATCTAGAAATAGCCCGTTTGTGATGAAAAATGCTAATTTCTACATGTGTGAGTGAATAAACCTGAACAGCCCTCGAGATCCGACAGCTGCAGCCACAGAACGCGGCTGCCTGCTCCTGCCTCCGTCCCATCCACAGAGCGGGGGTCAGGGCAGGTCAGGAAGTGCAGGAGGACATGAAGATAAAGTATGCGGAGCCTATTTACAAGTACTTCCCTTTCCACGCATCCTTATCTAGTTTCAACAACCCTTATCAGCATGAAATTCCCACCGCCCTCAGAGGCCGCAGGCAGGGAGTGAGGCGGAGCGGAAGGGAATGCTGATGGGGAGGGCATTGCTCTCAGGCAGGGGATGCTCTCCAGGAAGGGATGCTCTTGGGGAGGGGAAGTCCTGGTGAACAAGTGGGTGCCAGAATTTAGGAAGTTGTGCTTTAGACTTGAAATGAGAAATTAGCAAATGAATCAAAGGATGCACAGCTCAGTTATGTCCCGTGGGTAAGCTAGGAAAAGATAGACCAGGTTGTCTGGTCAAACCCAGCCAAAAGGAAAGAGGCAAAAAGCTGAGCAAAAGCAGAAAAATGAAGCCCTTTCTCAAAACCTCAGTACTACAGAACTGCTTATTAGGCATCAGGCATTGGCCTGAAAAATAAGACTTTTCTTTTCATAGCAGATCGGTGAGTTGGCAGGTGCCTGCCAGTGCTGCACCCACGTGGCACCAGGTGCCACTCCACAGTTCTCAGTGATTAATTACAGCCTTTGCAATTACTGCAGTACTACTCCGATTATTCAAAACAATTACATTTTGTTCATGGACTACTGAAAACTTACTTTGCTTATCACACTGCTTCCACAGCCAAACAACAAAGAGATGAGGGTGACACACATTTTTCACTCAAGCAGTCAGATGGTCCTTCAACTAGGAAAGCTCAAGAAACTTCTGTAAGGGAATGCATGGCTTCCCATCAGCAGAGCTTGCTCACACAAGCTCCGTGTTCGCTCAGTGCTAGAAGTTCACTAGAAGTTCTCTATGGAAAATGTGCAAGCTACAGGAAGGCGAAGCCTGCAGGACTGAGCGGTGTCTCATGGACAGACCACCCAGCTGCAAGGGGTTCTGAAATGTCTGTTCTGATGCATTTCCCAGTCATGAGTATTTTACTGCAATTTAAGGGCTGAAGTAAAAACAACATATTGTCTTAAAACCAAAAGAAACTTATATGTCGTATGAGTCTTGGAAACAGAGCTAATAGAATTCATGAAATTCATGACTTTTTTGAATCCATGCAGAGCATGGATTCAAAACCTGAGCAGAGCATGAACAGAGCTCAGCTCAAACTGCATTTTTCTACAGTTCCTACCCTCTGGAGCCAGTCCATGCAGCCCGTAATGTGGGACAACAGCTTAGTCCCAAATCTAACCCTTATGCTAGCTAGTATACACTGGTTGGCTCCAACCTCAAACACAAGCGCGTGTTGGGTAAGGAGTCAGCTATGCAGGACAGTCTGTGAAATGCTCCGAGTACAACAGGCAGTTTTGCTATAGCACTCACTGAAAGCAAGCCAGACATTCTTCAGGAACGTATATGCAGCTATTCTCAGTTCTCTGGCCCTGCCTGAACCTCCGGAGTGTGCAGAGTGATGAGCCCTGGTGCTGGGACAGTCCTGCCTGTGCCGTGTCCCCATGTCCTGCTGTGCCGTGTCCCATGGCGTCCTGCCGTGGCTGTGCCACGTCCCTGCAGTTGTGCCGTGTCCCCGTGGCTGTGCCATGTCCCTGTGGCTGTGCTGTGCCCACATGGCTGTGGGCAGCTGCAAAGGGAGTGGGGCGTACCAGGCCTGAGCTGCCACAGAGGCTTCTTTTCCATGAACAGCACCCACAGCAATCTCTGGGCCAGCTCTGCTCTCATGGCACCACTCGAGCCCATACACGATGCAGCTCTGAGCCATCACCTGGTGATGCCGAGCCCTCCGTGTGTGGCTCCAGGATATTCAGTTGCTGTTACAACCAGGTGCTATTGCTGCTCATCTGGCCTTGTTTCCTCACTCAGCTGAGGAAAGCAGTCCTATAGATATGCCAGGTAAGGTTTTATTCCTTTAAAGAATAGATTCAAAAAGCCATCTGGAATATTTTTTTAAAATCAGCTCGAACTCCTCCAGCTGTTGTGTGACCTCATCCTTTATTAATTTCGTAGACTTATATTTACCATTGAGATCAACCCTACAAGTGTATAATTTCCTGATTTCTCTCCAGCTCCTTTATTAAAGATCGGGGTTAGATATCTGCTCCCCTCGAGTCCCCGATAACCCTTCCTTCTCCCACAGGAGTGGTTAAGGAGCGGATGATGCATCACACATTCCTTTATAGCAACAATAATTGTTCTGCTTCGGCAGTGACTGTGGTTACACGCTGCAGTTTTTCTGAAATTGTTTTTCTCCTTTCTCTTATTGCTAAGGAAGATATTGGCACCAAAATGTGATTTGAGAGCTCATGTTCTTATATTTTCCCATACCTGTCAGCACAGTGATGGCACCGCTGACATCTGTGTAACCGAATCCAGCGCTATAAACAGGAAGCAGAAGTGACAGCAGCAATTTCAATAGGGGCTTTTCTTCTGCTGAAGCCATTATTTCAGACAGGGCATATAAATCACACTGTGTCTGGTGTGTCCAGCTTCAGGTTGACGGCAGTCCTTGGCTGTGCCCTGGCCCTTTCCCTCCTGTCAGTCTGGCTGTTTTCCCCGAGGCACGTTTGGAGCCGACAGTTCTGTTTTGGGGGGAGGAAAATGGGATGGTGACAGTCGTTAAAAAGACCAAAAGATTATTTTTGTGCCTGTCGTGGGACATCTGTTCCTACAGAAGCTGTTCGTAAGCACTCCGCTCCCGGTATGGTGTCAGTTCTGCTCACCGGGGTCCCTCCCACCCCGGGCAGAGCCCTCTGTGTCCTCACGGAGGCTCCTCCAATGCTCCTCCAATCCCCAATGTGGGATACACAAAATATGAATCAGGACAAGCGGGCTGCAGCCCAGGCAGCAGGAAAGGGTGCATCGGGAACACAGAGATGGACTCCAATGTGTCCGTGGGCATAAAGTTGGGTGGTTTATAAGTATTTGCATCCTATAATTGTCTTTAGGATAGATCAGCTGGGTTAAACCACACTGGGGCCGTTTGTCTGTGAGGAACAGCAGAATTGTTAACAAGTTTCATTTCCACCACTCAAGCAGCTAATGGGCCGTCCCTGAGTCTGATCACACTTCTGCTTCCCAATGGCACTTCAGCAGGGAGCGCCTCTAATCTGACATGTTCTTTCAGCACTGTCTGTGGGAAACGGCTTTCCAGGCTATCTGAAGGTTCTGAGATGCATCTCAGTGGTATGAGACGGGACTCTTGAGGGATGGGAAGCAAAGCACATGGTCCTCACTGGTGGGATGAGGAAGAGAAAGCAGAGAGCTGAAAACGGTGTGGGTTTGGCTCCTAGTCTGAAAACTTCCTGGGGGCAGGGAAGGCAGTGAATGGGGTAGGGTCAGAACATCCAAATCTTCATGTTTTTCAAAAAGTTCCTTTCAAGTAGTGAAGCTACACCTGGATTTGCATTTGATGGTTCGTTTTGATTTTAATGAATCAATTCCAAACAGTCCCTGGTCTGAGGAGGAGAGCAGGGAAAGTATCAGCCCACAAGATAGTGACTTATGGATACGATCAAATGTTTAAACTTTCTTCTGTATCTATCTTCTTTTGGCTAGGAGGTTCTTTTTCAACATTTCTACCATATTACGGAGGACTACAACAGAAGAAAAGAAGACTGGGGAAAGAATGAGGGCAAAACTTCCCTATAGGTTACGTAAACTATGATAAACTACGATGCATTTTTGCGTTTGGGTTCCAAAGTCAGAGAGATATCAGCCTGAGATCCTGACCCCAGGAAGGCTTGGGTACCAGTGGTGGGACTTGGGCTCAATGCCGTTTCAGAACTCCTACTTCAGAATGAATGAATAACCACCAGAATCTTTCCAGCTCTGATAATAGATTTGTTTCTTTCCAATACACAATAGGAAAAAAAGATGCTTATCCTAAGTAATACTGAAGACCCTCGCTTCTCAACATGCTGAGGAGCATCATTTTTAGCGCCTTTCTATATTTTGAGCACATTTAATCAATATGGGACCTCATAGCTGAGTGCTAAAGCCTGTTCCCAGTGCTCAGTTGCCATCGGCCTCATCTCCAACCTGGAGAGGACTTTGTGCTAAATGCTCCACTCTGACTCCGTACATCTTGGCCCAGGCAGAGAGGACTTGTTGATGTGGTTGTGGAAACACAATGTGAGGTAGGGGATGAAATACCAAGGGAAGATTGGAGGATTTTAATAATGCCTATTTTTATATCTACTAGATGCCAACCATCTGAGCTAATAGAATATAATTGGAAGACTAGATTTAGTCATTTTCTTTATTATTAGGTCTTGATGTACTTCTGTCAACTCCAAAATACTCATTACATGTAATTAGGGAGAAGATTAGAGTGCCGTTAAGATGCAGAATAATGATGCAGCTCAACAAGGGCCGGTGAAAAAAACAACCCACTTAGGAGAATGTCTCAAAAGTGCTGAACAGAAGAGGGCATTTTAAAAAAATGGGGAAGATGAGAGCTGGTGCTAAATAATAAAAACGAGACTTTGAAGCGGGAGAGAGTTGATATGCGGAATCAAAGCATTTGATGACTATACCTCCCTCTAAAATGAATCCCTTGTGTTTATTTAGATGGTTGAAGTAACATCAGCGAGATAATTCCCAAAGAACCATCCTCTGTGTCTTTTTCATAAACTCCCACCCTAAATGGCATAATTAATTTCACAGTTGTATAGAGGAATAATAAAAAAAATCCATCCTTCGGGAAATAGGTGGTAATTTCTATCTGATAGAAATTGTGATTAGACACAGCATATAAAACTTTCTGATAATTTATTCGCCAGAAATTGCCATATTATACCTATCAGGGGGCTGGTGATATGAAACTTAACAAGCTGATATTTCACTCTGATTTCCTTGAGCGTGGTCCAATTTATTAAATCAAAATTGTAGATTAGCTTTAATACGAAAAAAGATTTTTGTATTTCAGAGTAATGTATGTCAGAACTCAAGGAAGAGATAATGGCACAGCTAATA
This sequence comes from Meleagris gallopavo, assembly GCF_905368555.1. NCBI lineage: Eukaryota > Metazoa > Chordata > Aves > Galliformes > Phasianidae > Meleagris > Meleagris gallopavo. The sequence goes on from NC_139418.1 coordinate 17,041,356, forward strand.
GAAATTAAGCTGTAAGTAGAGCTGAAAGGCAGTTAAAGAAGCAAGTGAAGATTTCTGAAATTTTTGAAAGTTTCTGTGAAACTGGATAAAAGACAAGGAGAGAGACCAAGCCTGCATCTGCAGCACTGCATCACACAGCGCATCACAGGGTGCTGCCAGCATGGAGATCTATTTCTAGTTCCATCATCAACTCCCCATATGACAGTAGAGGAATTATTTCAGAACTGCATCCCTTTTCCAACAGATGAACCCTGAATAGCAGAAGAGCTGCTTAAAGCCAGACGCAGGATCCCTGCCAAACACGGTCCATCCTATTGCAGCACAGCAGCCCCAGACCACTGCAGGTGATGCCCCCAGCACACTGCTAGCAGAGCCTGCATATGTTTTTTTGTTTGGTCACTTTTGTTTTTGGCCACTTGGGACTATTTTGGGAGGTCTGTGTATTTGCTTATCCCTCAGCAGAACGCAGCTGGTCAGGAAAACTGGGGGCAGAGGGATCCAGGAGTGGTGTAACAACATGGGGACCCCAAGTGCCCTTTGCTTTCCTTCCCCAAATGTGCAGAGCAGTGGGCACCATCTGGCTCACCTGCCTGCAGCTGGAGAGGGAAAAGCACATGGGCTCTGCAGCAGCGCAGGAGGAAGCAGAGTGTGATGGCATCGATGATGATCACCACATGAAGGAAGTGGGGCTGGGGATGAACCAAAATGTTTCCAATTAACCCCAGAATGGGCCCAGTGGGGCAGTGGTTGCCTCGGGGTGCAGCAACAGTCTGATGCCCTCAGTCCAGTGTGCAGAGCACGGTGCGGCATGGCATGGCATGGCACGGGGACTGGGCAGGGACTCGGCTGGATTCTGCTGCAGCACAATCAATCCCTGTTGTTTATAAGTATCTGTGACTCACAGACGTTTTCCCCACTCCTTAATTGCCAGTTTCCTGAGAAACCATTTCAGTCAGCCAATAGGATGCAGAATTATGACTTAGTGACTAGATACAATTGGGAAAAATAAATACGGCATTATTGGTAAATTGAACAGCGCTTTTCTAAGTACATCACGTATTTATAAACAACACACAGATCTGCAGGCACTGAGGAAACCCCTGGTCTCACTGAAGAAGGACTGGGATGGGAGGACAATGATGGAGAAAAGCCACAGGGGACCTGGCTGCATGAGGGCTACCCAGCACCCCAGCCTGGCCACCGCCTGTCCGGATTTTGGTCCCATCTGCAAAATGGGACCAACAGAGTAGGATTCTGCCAGAACAGCTGATCTGGACTCAGGTTTCAGCACTGATCCCCATCTTTCTCAGGGCTCTGCTCTGCCCAACCCTCTCAGTGCCTCTCCTGCTCTACATACCCGGGCATGGGGTGGTGCTGCAGAAACCTCCCTTGCTTTTCTCTGTCCTGGTTTGAGCCTTGAGTATCCCGAGGCATTCTGGCTTTCTAAGAGCCCTTGTGGGCTGGTACTGTGATTTTGATAAACAAATTAAAATCTTTGGAGAAGTTGCAATATTGTGTTATTATTTTTATTACTCTGTATTGTTGTAAAAGTGATGAATGAGATCTAAATAATAGAGATAAGACAATCTTCATCTCCGGTATAAGTCACCGCTCAATTACAGCTTCATTCAAAGCCATTAATTGGTAGTAAGAAAGAAGCCTGTGAAGCACAGCATGCTGTCTCCTTTATTCTCTTAATACAGGATTTTGTTTAGGAAGCTTGAAAGTCTTTATTAGCAATCACTTAGTAAAACCACTCTAATAGTTGTTAAAAGGCTAGGAAACACAATGCCAGTTAATTTTGGGTGATATTGTAGGCAACTAGGGAAAGGAATATAAAAAATATGATGGCATAAAAGAGAACGGTAAGTTGGACTGAAGCAAACCACCTCAAGAGGGTTTTGCATCCTTCCATTTACTCCAGCATAGAAATCTTCTATCGTCCTGTGCTGAAGAAAAGGTCGGGAAGCAGCTTGGTGAAGTGCTGTGCTGACAGGCACAAACTACGGATGGATGTACGAGTTCAAATTTTTCAAACACAGAAAGTAAATCAAGATGAAAACAGTCCCACAGCGTCAGAGAACCTCAGACTTATGAAAACCAGAAAATCACAAGCTGAGACGTTTCTAGCTCAAAGCCCTGCAAACCATGAGACTTGTTTCATACTGCAGGCAGCGGGCGGCAGCCCGGCTCCCAGCGCCCGTGCTCAGCCCCAGTCCCAAGGACAGAAACGGGGCACGGAGAGCAGCAGAGGGCACAGAGTCAGGGAACGTCCTGCATCCACACCTCATCCTGCAGGAGAGCCAGGGAATTCCTGCCAAGAGCTAGACAGCTTCAGGAGCCAGCGCTGGCGTGATAAGGAGTGGAGCGGTCAGTGTGGCATTCCCAGGATAACTCCAGAGCCTCCATTCTTTCCATTAGTAGCGAACACACGCAGTACGTGCACGTCGAGTCCCGGCCGTGCCGGTCTGACTGCGCTGTGCCAACCACGAGGCTCCGCAGCAGTGCCAGGCAGAGCCAGCACTGGGCAACCCGATCTGTGGCCGTGGGCGACCCTGCACTGCCAGGGCACGGCATCCCACCCGGCCCTGCCGTGGCTCTGCCCAGCCAGGACGGTGCTGGGAGGGATGTAGAACCGTGGAGAGCTGCGCTCGTATCTAAATAAACACCTCTGTTCCTGGAAAACGTTGTCGAAGGGGATATTAAAACTGTCTCTTCCAATTCTGCCCTGGGAATCTTGAACCAGGCTGTCAATAAGGCCACATAATAATAATCAGATGTTTCAGCTTGGCCTAGATAAATGAACTACGGGAGAGAAGCCAGTCTGCTTTCATTCATGGAAGTTAGATGCCAGCTGGGAATGAAGAATGATGATAAAAACCAAATCTTTTCAGTTTTATCTAAACCTTAAAATTAGGAACCAAACCAAAATATATGTTCTTGGGCAGAGCCTTATTTAGTTAGTTTAGCTTTGGTTACAGAGGTTGGAATGAAACGGACGCAGATATTTACTCAACATAAAATTGCGTTCAGTGATGTCAAGGAAGGAACCCCTGCAGCCACACTTCCCCAGCACCTTTCCCAATTCCTCAGCACTGCACCACCGAGCTCAGCAGCACCGAGCAGCAGCACCACCCACCTCCATCTGACCCATGGAATGCATGAGCACTTGGCCTCTCTGCTCCTAGCGTGCAGGAGTCTGGATCATCTACAGTTAGATGGAGGCAAAACCTCACTGCAAAGCGGATCGATGTCTTCAGTGACATTGAATTTTGTGAAGGTTTTGTTTCAGAGCTGTGTGTGTCTGATATCAAGTCTTTTATTTCACTCTGACTGCTGCAGGTGGTGAATAGGCTGGGAGGGTCTGAGTGAGGGCCATCCCCCACAGCACGGCATACGGTGTATTTCCTGCCACTGATGTCACTTTCACTGGCACCCAGACCTGAGTGGGTAAGGGCTCCCTGAGCAGCAAAGTCTTGCTGGAGAACTGAGGGGAAACTGAGAAGAATGGGTTCTGAGAAGGGTATCCTCAGAGATTTTGAAAATATCCATTAAAGCAAAGTCTGCATTGTACATGGATACCTAAGCCTACAGCCAAATAGTGATAATGACATGTACTGGCAACCAGCTATTCAGTAAAAACACATCAGAATTTGTGTTAATCTCATTATTTAATTGCCTTCTGTCTTTAGATCTAGATTGAATACAAACGAGCAAGTAAAAGGAATCACTGTGGAGTTCCAGGGTTAGTGTAAACTCACGATCAGTCACTGAAGGAATTTGAGCGATCCAGGTGCACCACAAATGTGTTTTATGTTTACTGCAGATGGGCTGAGGGAAGGTTTATATTTGCAATAAATGTTTAATGAATACAGTCATTTCGGATGGGCTGACGGCCACACGGAGCTGTACGAAGCTCTGCCACTCACCCAGGCTTGAGCCCCATGCTGGGTGCACAGACAGCTTTTGCAGAAAGCAAACTTCATGCAGAAGATTTTAAATTGCCATAAAGATCCTGATAGTGCCTCAGATTGTTTACTTTAGCTAAAATAATTGTTTGGTAGTTGTACATTAATATTATTTATTACCATTTCACTGAACCCTGCCGGACCAGATTCTGCCCTTCTGTTTCTGCACAGATCAGCCTCCATCCCCTACAAACACTGACATGAACTTCATGCAGAATCTGGCTTGAGCTCTGAGTTGTAGACAAGAACTGTCTTTTTGGCATTCTGAAGACTGGAGAGAGCAGCAGTTTGAAGTAATCATCCATCACACAGGAAAACATGCAGCTATAAATCTGAAGTAGAAACCTCCAGGCATGAAGCTGCACAAACATTTTGGCTGAAATCCACCATTAGGACCATCAGAGTAAATATTAAAAGGAGTTCTACATGCAGCTAACATGTCTGTTTAGATTTCTTTTGCTGAAGACGCATATTGTACAGTGAAATGGGATCTCTGAAAACATTTTTGTTCTAATAACTTCATAAACTCTGCTATATATTGTGTGTACGACGAGTTGGCCTAGCACTACTTCTGTGGGAGATTACTGGGAGAAAACATTACCATATGTCAGTGGAATGGCAGCATCCCATAGACACCCAAGAGGATCTCAGGTTTAACCTAGCTCTTAAGTTTATAACGTGGCAATACTTCCATACTTCTTATACGGTACCTCTGCTTGTACAAACAACTTTATGGCAACGATTGTCAAAGACACTTAGAGGATTCCAATGAAAATAAAAGTAATTTTCCTCTTCCATATTTTCAGAACACGGCTCTGCTGGGGAGCGACGGCAGCCCACCATCCATGCGCCCCAAGAGCTTTCCATGCGTGAGCCTGGGCGGTTGGCCAGCAGGCAGCCCCACTCCGCAGAGCTGGCCTTCCTGCAGTGGCTTCAGACACCTCGGCCACCACGAAGCACCTTCAAGGGCTCTGTAAAACCTCCCGGCCATTTGGTGTTCACTGAAAGAGTCCTCAGAAGAAAATAATTTTCCTCCTATCAACATCTGCGCTCTCCTCCTCACTGCTGAGCCCGGCACCACCCCTGCGTCAGCACATCCAACCAACCGTGTGGGAGGCGACTGGGATCACCGGTTCTGAGCACTGCCCACAAATGGCAGTTCAAACTCTCAGGAAAAGAGCACCTAAATACAGCCAGCAGCGTCACCGGGGGTCTGCAAACAGTCACTGCTCCCAACAAATGCAGGTGGAAAATCTGAGGAGCGACTTTACTTTGTAAGGAAAATAAACAGTTCCCTGCTCTAGTAGGAAAGTCTTCAAAATAGATCTCAATATTTTCCATTGGCATGATCGAGACTGATATGGCTAATTTAATATCACTAATTAGTATCTGTTCATTTTTAATCAAATGAAGGTAGAGGCTGGAAAATATTTCTGCTGTTTATTTGACCTTTCTGTGCAAATTCTAGCAGTTCCCTGAGGACAGAGCGTCTACAACCAGCGCTGCAGTAACTGCTTCGTTCTGTTTCCTTGGATAAATAGCTCTTGTAAATGGTCAATGAATGGGGATGAAGAGCCACACTATTTTCATCTTCAGGTCCTGCATGGAGGCCAAGCTGACGTACCCTGGGCGGTCGGTGCTAATAGCCTGTCTTTTAGTGTTTCTATACGAAGTGATTTCACTTTGTGACTGTGGTGAGGTCTAGTCTGGAAAATTAATTTGCGTTTCTAGAAATAATTGTCTGTAAGCGCTGAAAGAGCAGACAAACGGAGGCCACGTTTCTTGTTTTCCGTGTAGATTTTCTGTGCTTAAGACGGCCTTCTTTCCTACTTCCAATTTATTAAAATTCTTTATCTAAAGATGAGGGCAGCCATGTGAACCGCCTGCGGCTTCCAAACTGAGCAGCCACCTGCAGCACACGCTGCCAGCACAGCCCTCAGCTGGGGACACGCTGCAGCCAGGAGCACCGCGTGGGGACCACAGCAGCCGGGTGGTGGTGGAAGCCAGGGGACACAACCCAGCACAGTGGAGTTCCCCCACAGCCGGGCAGGTCGGCTCCCCGGCCACACTGCCCCTTTAGGAGCGTTTTTAAAGCAGTGCCCAGTGCTTGTCTGGTTTTGGTGCAAATTGTTTGTGTAAGTAGAAAATTTTGAAAGAAATTCGAAAATTCAAACCCTGCCATTTCTCTTTCCTCTGAAAGGACTTCTCCTTGTCGAGAAAGAGATTCTCTGCCTCACATCACTCTTCTGTGACACAAACCTCAGAGTGGGATTTGATGCCGTAGCTGAGTGCTGAGCAGGGCTGTGAGTCCTGATCCGTGCCCTGACCTAACATCAGGGTGAAATATTTTGGAAGCACAACTTATGATACCGAGCCTGGAGGCTGGCGGGGCAGCGCGTGCAGGTCCTGATCCTAAAACACCGTCGCTCCTAAAAACTGGCCCTGTGTTCCCTGCGATGTGGAGGCAATGAGCTGTTCCTCTGGCCTGAAGCTTTCGTGTTACAGCTCTTGTGTTGTGGGTAACCATAGAGAACGTGCAGCACCATTTCCCACTGGTGGCTGTTTCTAATTACAGATGTGCTGGCCTTATTGCACAAGCTTTAGATGCATGCTGCACAGATGGGATGCTGGAGACCAGACCAACAAATGTCAGTTTCCCATCATTTTGGTGTTTCTATTTGCTCAGGTTCATTTAGAGTAAGTGAGAAACCCAGAGAACAGTGCCCCTGTGCACATTCATGTGTGGGAGACAAAGAAAGGGAGTTGAGAATTAAGAAAACCCACACTCTGCTTTCTCCATGATAATTTCAAAGTGCAGGGGCTGTGTTTACCTTTCCTCAAGTCCATCCATGGAGTTTGGTGCCCAGATGGTGGTTAAGATCCACAGAGGGCATTTGTGTGGCAGGGGCAGCAGGGGCTGCCGTGCTCCGTCTGCATCCCCACATCCCCGCCTCTCAGAGGAACCAAGAGCATCACTGGCGGGCCGGTGTTGTGGTGCAGGTGGGCTCTGTACTGCTCAGGGCACACCCAAGAGCTCCTGCGAATGGATGGTGGCTTTTCAGCCAGTTTGTAAAATAGCTGGCTTCAACAATAGCAACAACAACAAAAAAAAAATCAACAAAAAACTGTTGACTAAACACTGCAGCCTTTTTTCTACGTCTACAAACGTGTACTATAGATGAGCAAATGGTTTAATTTGTACCAGACCAAACAGCATCAGCCTGTGCCTCTGCTGTCAGTCTCCTCATTAGAGCTGCTTCATCAGTACCAACACGCAACAGAGCCAGTGTTTTTGCACTGCCCCAGTGGCATGACCTTATGTTCTTTACCTTGTCTCAGCTTCTTATTTACCTTGGCCCCAAATCCAGGTCCTGACTGCTGCTGCTTCCACCTTGCAGCATTCTGCTACTCCAGAGCTGCCTGCACTCACCCCAGTCCATGAGTGCTGCTCACAGCTGGGACCGGGACCAGGACTGGGACCAGGCCCCTGCTGCAGAGCCACAGGCAGTCCCTGCACTGAGCTGCTGCGACTGCGCTCACTGCACCAACCAACACCACAAACCCAAGCTGCATTTCAAGGGCAGCTGCTGCTGTGCTTTGGTATTTTTACTTTTTTAAGCAAATCTGCGAACACGTCAGGACTTCAGGGCTGTTGCTGATCTGGGAACACCCCAGCAAGGACTGCATTTTCTGATTTGAGGGAGAGGCCCCTGCAGCTCCTAGCAACAGAGAGCATCTCCATAACTCGGGAGCAGCCCAGCTCTCCCAGCACACATGTAGGGAGCAAACCAAGCTCAAGAAGCCCCTGGCCGTGTGCTGCAGCCCCTCTGAAGTCACCGCTTCGCTTTCTGTCACTTTTCCATCACAAGGAGCTCACAATATGCTGCTGCTTTGTGTTTTCAATTAAATGCAGTCAGATCTTCCATCAGTTATTTCCGTTGGCAGCCCATGCAACTGTCCCAGATTTCTCCCTGAGCACTCCGATGCTGGCACAGATGACAACTCATTTTTCACTTGAGCACAGAGCCTAAATACACTTTACATGGTGCGAAGTCCACAGTTTGTCCTCAGCTAAACATAAAATTAAAGAATGACCAGAGAAAATGATGAACAGATAGCAGTATTCTCAGTTGGCTTCCAAACAGACACAAGAACCATCCAAAACCCAGTTTCTTTATAGCATTCCCTTTCATCCAAGATGGAAGAGAAGGACCTCGACCCACAAGGTGCTCCCTGCTCTTTTCTGCACGGTGGTACAGAAGTGGATTTCTGGTTAGATGTCTTTCGATCATCCAAATGAAGACATTAAACAAGTTAAGGATTTCTGTTCCTCGGAGCTGTCACTAAGAGAAATGTAATGGCTCTGGAAATAGGGAACAAGTGAATTGCTCCCTTTCTTGCAAGAGATTAAATATACTATCCAAAAATAGCTAACGTACATACTTTTCTCTGGAAAATGGAGACAACTTCCAAAATCAAAGGTGTCAGCCAGGGATAGAATTGATGCTGCAGAGGCAGCACAGCCAGTCAATGGAGCCATGAGCACTTTTCATAGCAAAACCCTGGCAAAACATCTCCAATTTTGGGTATGATCACGAACCCAAAATTCACTCAGGCTCATGAAGCTTCCAGCCAAGCTAAGCCGTATAAGAGTGAGCTTCAGCAGGATGCTGCCAAGCTGTGGAGCTCAGTCCTTAGCAGGTGAAGAAGAATTAAGTGGCTCAGTGCTTTTCAGAAGCTTTCCTTCAGCCCCCTGTGAGCACCTGGCTGAAGAGCATGTCATCGGGTCCCTCTGCACAGGGTAAAATCAAACCATGATTTAGCTAAACCTTAATGTGAGGCTTATGGACAGAAAGTCACACATTCGCTATGCGTGGCAGAAATTGGCAGGTATCTCCAGCATGTAGAAAATTTAGTCATTCACAGAATATACTTACGGTTGCAGGGGACAGTAACTATTTCCAGACAGGTTGATGATTAAAAACTTCCCTTTGCAGAGGCGTCTTCAGACTGAGAAGAAATGCCATGGCTGCCTCGAAGAGCTGGCAGTGGCTCATGGCTCTGCGTGGAAGGATTAACTGCAGGTAAACCCCTGAGCAGCGTGGTCCCAGAAGGGGACTGGAGACCCCCGGAGGCCCCATGCAGCCTAAGCCACCCCTGGGTTCCAGGGGGTCTCATCCTCTTCCTCAGCACTACTAAGATGCATATAGAACAGAAAGCTCTTCCCACTGCCCATTTCTCACCCGAAGCTACAGCTTTTAGTGACCACACGACTGCCACAGCTACTAGCATAGACATCACACACGCAGAGCAGAAACCCAGGCAGAGACACACAGCAGTGAAATACCAGGACTGAGAAACACATCAGAAGTTTGAACCAGAAGTGGTTTCAGTCAACCTTCCATTTGGTTTCATTTCTTTCCCCCATACGTGTGCCCATCGCCGCTCTGGCAAAACCAGCACGGCTGCAAGGGTTCAGAAAGGGCAGAAATTAGGTGCCTGGATGCAGCTGTGAGATGGTAAGCAAATTGGGTGGGTTTTTTTTTTGGAAATCTGATCTTGTAAGCACTGAGCAGGTTTGCTACGGGTCCTCCTGCTCCCTATAGCAATAGAGGGATGGCAATAACAGACCAAAGACAGCAATCACTATAAGGAAGTGAGAAAATGGTACTGCTTGTAAAGCACTGCTCAGGGGTTCCACAGACTTTCAGAACGGTGAGATTGCTCTGGAATGGGAAACCAGCCCTGCTGCTCTCACGTGATCTCAGCTGGAAGTCCGTGAAGGTCAAAGAAGGAGCCATGCTGGATTCGGTGAACTTACACAGGACTTGATTTAGAAAGTTACATGGCTATAACCTTTACAAATCCCGCCCTCGTTGCTCAGCCTGGCCAAGGTCAACGGATTTCATTTTCTGAAAAGTATCCTCGCCTGGAAAAGCTGCTGTGAAATAAAACCCAGGGTGGTTTTATTTGGCAAAAGCTCATCAGGCAAGCTTTTCACATCCTAAAGCCAAAATCAGTTGTGCGGTTTGCATAAATATTCTATTTTAATTCCAACCTGCAAAGTTATGGGGATTGGGAAAGTAACTCAAGCTCTGGCTCATTTCTATCAGGAAATAGTAACTGGTGTCTATCTGCTATTAGCACTGCAGATGTCTCCAGCTGTTGTCCCAGGCTTGCAAAGCCACCACAGAGCAGGACAGCCTGGTGCCACCCAACAGCCACCCTCCATCCGCCATGGACCGAACTCTTTCCCATGGACGACAGACTCTTCCAAACAAACCATGGCCAGACTTCCCCCCTTAAACGCACACACTGAGCCCTGCATCAAGCACTGAGTCTTCCCCAGTCCAAATAAAGTGTCTGAAAGACAAATGCAATGAAGATAAAGCACAACATTTGTTCTGATTTCACATTGATTATTTCGAATACTCAAAACACAGTGCATGCAAGTTTTAGTGTGGAAGGAGTTATTTTGGGATTGCTGTCTCTCTGCTGTCCGTCACTCCACAACACCTTCAGGACACACTATGCTGCAACGGATGGTACTAAAATGCTGATTCCGATCATTAAAAGCTGTCTGCATATCTTCTCATTGACTATAGAAAAGCAAACGTAAAGAATGACTAATACTGCTTTTTATTAAAATTAGAAAGTGAGCAAATTACAAAATTTATAAAGGTTTTAAAGGTCAAAGGCACCATCAGCATTCTGCATCAGTTTTGCTGTTAGTCAGTGCGCTCATGGATTCGGCAGAACAGCGCTCCAGACAACATCTCCAGGCAGCGCACGCTCCTCGCCCGCACAGTGAGTCATTTTCTGAATGCTCAGCTCTTCCTTCAAGTTCAGTTGAATAATATTTGCTTAAAACTCCTAATTCTTCTTGGTGGAAATGAGAGCCTTGGCTCAGCCTTGGTGCAGAAGGCGGCTGCAGCTCTGCTGCTCTCAGAGCGATTGTCCCATTTTGGCATCGGTGGAGAAATGGAACTCGGGGTCGCTGTGAGCAGTACAGCAAAACCGAGTGACGGGAGAGAGGAGAAACACTGCAGTACGTAGGGAGGTGGGGCCACGTCCTCCAGGGGCTCAGACCTCGACGTGGGACATACATTACAAAGTGTGCTCAACTATTTGCACATTCGGTTGAAACTTAGTGAAAAATTCCTATAGAAAGAGGGGAGGGAACATTTGGTAACACTGAATTGTTTAAATCCAACTTTTTCTTTTTTTAATCCTTGGAAATCATACAGAACAAAAAAAGAAGAAATGGTCCAGTCCCTTCTCCTCCTCCAAGTCAAGATCAATTATCGTTAAGTCATTCCTGATAATACCTGCCAAACTTCTTCTTAAAGACTTCCCATGATGGAGTTTCCTTAAGCTCTGCTGGCAGCCCACAGCAGCGCCTTGCTATTTTAATCGCCAGCTAGGTTTTCCTGATGTCTAGCCTAAATTGCCCTCACTGAAATGGGATGTTTCATCAGATTGCTTTCCTGAACGGAGAGCTTGGGTGTACTAAAAGGGGCTGCATACAAAAGAAATAATCATTTTGTTTGTGAGAAAACTGGTCCATTTTGAAAATAATACGGATCTTTACTGCAAAAGCCCAAAGGAATGGCCTGACTGTTATCAGTGCTCATGTGAGATATGAGAGTCCAGGGAGGCGCTCTGCTGTTCAGAGCACAACACATGAAAGAAAGAAATTTCACATTCCTGAGTTACTGTTGGTCAGTGGGCTTATAACCCAACCCAAAGAAGGCAGCCAGGAAAGAAGAGCAAAGGAATTTTAGAGCAGATCTCCAGACTTGGTGGTGTGACATCAGTGAGCTCAGCCCTGCAATGGGGGAGAGGGGCACCCAGCAATGCTGGCCCCGTTGCTCCAGGAGAGCTCCAGACTCAGGGCGGGGAGATGCTCTGCTCCTCACTGACCTTCTGGGGACAACATCCCCAGGCACATTTCCACCACCTGGCTTTGGATATCACTCTTCCCATCCCTTGTGTGGGGTACAAAGCATCTGAGCTGGAAAGGCACAGGGTGCCTCAGGCTGGCTGTGCTGCTGGGTGGGGTCATGGGAGAAGCTGGGCGTTTTCTGCAAGAGTTACAGACACACATTGAAAACACAGCAACTGCACCCCGCAATAACTGCGAGCAGCCCCTGCAGTACCTGCAAGCAGCCCATCATGGCCAGCAGCAACAGGGGTGAAGCCCACCTGCAGCAGCCCTGAAATGATTCCCTGAGAGGAGCAGCCACGGAGTGGGACATTGCCGGCCTCAACCCGCCCCGTGCTGCAGCTGGCAGCAGGGGATGACAAGCGGATGTGTGCAGTAGCAGAGTGCTAACAGACAGGGCACGTGTTCAACAAGGACAGTTTTGGGATTAAAAAAAATCCAAGACAACGGCAGCAACACCACCAAAAAACCCCAAACAGAGCAAGCCAACCAAAGGTGTGCTCTCAGGAGAACAGGACAGCCGTGTGCTGGGGCTGCACAGCGTGGCCATCCCTGCCTCCATCAAATGCAGTGCAGGGCTTCGCTGCTGCGCTTCCGTCTGATCTGCTCATCTCCGTCCTAAAATGAGTCTGTGTTAGCATGGCAGGGTGCAAGCAAGTGCACACAGATGGCGCAGAGTGCAGTGGGCTGTGCAGAGCACTGTAAAATAGAAATCAATTTCCTTACAGTCAGTGGAAGCAAGCCAGGGTATAGCTACAGCAGGTGAGATCAGAACTGGGGCCGCATTATTTACTAACTACAATTAGACAGTGCAGAGAGAGTAGAAGGTCTTTCTTTTAATATAGACAGTCGAAGTAAAACAGATAAATAGTATTTAAATCAAGAAGTTAAACAGATGATAATGTAATGATTGAAACGCTGCTCTATGGTTCTCAGCCTGCCTCCCTTCTGCTTCGCACTCTGCTAGAGACAGTTGTTCTCAGACACCTTGAAATGAATAGAAAATGCTTTGCTACTTTAAAAGCAGTCTAGGAGAAGAAAATTGCAAGACTATTTTCAGGCTAATGAGAAAAATTGCAAACTTCAGGATGAACGTGACGCTAATTACTAAATCCATGCAGCTCACAGCACTTCTTCACCCTGCATGTCTCCTCCTCTCATTGTGACAGAGCACAAGAGAAAGACAAAAGAAACGTTCGCCAAATTGATTATATTTTTTAAAAGAAGAACCCTACTTCATCAATGTGCAATAATTTGTGCACTAATTACTGTGCTTGCAGTCCCAGTGAGAAACACTTGTGGCAAATCATGATGCTGCTTGTGGCAACACTTACAGGGATGCCACACACGGATCATAGATCACAGAACGGCCTGGGTTGCAAAGGACCTCAATGCTCATCCAGTTCCAACCCCTGCTGTGTGCAGGTCGCCAACCAGCAGCCCAGGCTGCCCAGAGCCACATCCAGCCTGGCCTTGAATGCCTCCAGGGATGGGGCATCCACAGCCTCCTTGGGCAGCCTGTTCCAGTGCATCTGCACCCTCTGAGTGAAAAACTTCTTTCTGAATCGGGCAGCATCTGCCCGGTCCCTGTTTAGACGCGCTTTGACTCGGCTGCCCCATCCCTGAGGTGCTCAGACCGCGGACGGGCCGTGGGCAGACAGGGGGCAGCCGGCCCACAGCAGGCGTGGGGGTGAGAGGCCCCTTCCAACCTGAGCCGTTCCGTGACTCTGTGACTGAGCACCGCAACGCCTTTTTGCAAATGCATCCCATCTACAGCCTTTACCTATCGCTGCAAGCCGTGTCGCACCACCGCTGTCCCCGCACCGGCGCGCGCCCCGCGCAGCGCTGTGTCCCGGCGCAGTGCCCGCCGCTGCGCGTCCGCGAGCGCCACCTGCCGGCCCGGGCTGTCACGAACTCAGCGCTCCTCCCGAGCGTCGTCGCCTCCTCGAGAAAACCAGGCGGCCGCCCCGCGCTGCTGGCGGACCCACGTCCCGAGTGCCGGCGGTCCTCCGGCCCCGCAGAACATCGCACCGCTTTCCCAACCGGGAGCAGAGGTGCGGTGGGAAAAAGGGGAGGCAGGGCCGGCACACTTCCCGTTCCAGCCCCAGGAGGAGGCAGATGCAGACACCAGCTTATTTTTGGGGTGCAGCACGCTCCTCCCAGCCCCCTTCCAGCTGTCCCATGGAGGAGATGCGGCAGCGCTTTGCTCTGAGGCGTCCCGCAGGTTATTCAATGCACCACAGGAATGATTTCGTTTACCTCAAATCAGTCACATTTTGAGCAATAACTGCTGTGGGGGGTTTTGTGGTAGGGTCCCTGGGAGTTCCCCAGCTTTCTTCTAGGCCCCATTTTCCACACAGCCCCGCAGCACTGTGCTTGAAAGGACATCCCTCTGTGCAAGCTTAGTACAGCATCCAGCTGGCCAGAAACCTTCCCCAGGGGAGGAGAGATCAATTCCAATACAGAGTGAAACAGACTTCCTTCCAGGGGGAAAGAGCTGAACGCAAAAACGAGCCCCATGCCACCCCTCAAAGGGATCAGAGTTTGTGAATTCAGTAAATAAAGGATAATGCCTGAATTAAGGGCTACTTTCAAAGACAAGAGGGGAAGCAAAAGCACAGAAGCTCACATCACATACAGCGGTTGAAGCAAAGGGCCCGACCTGGACAGCACAGGACATCCCACCCACCAGCAGTTGCAGAGGTGGGCAGCTCCTCCCTGAAACCTCAACACGGATGAGACAGCAATAGGAAACTGTTCCAGGGGATGGGACCATAGCATAACTTTTTCTAGCTGCTAAGCAGATAGCTGACATTTCCAAGTTCTCTTTATGTTTTGAAAACATCGCTGAGTAAGAGATATTTTCCATGAATATTTTTGCATCCTTCCTTCTAACCAAGAAACATTTTTCTTGGGTTCTTTTACTATGAGAGTGGGCCTGGTGCTGCGGAGAAAACTCAGCTTTGTACTCGCAAATGCAAATATTAACACAAGCAGTTTGGCTCACATTTCGTCTGTTGGCACCACAACATGGGCTTTTTCACCTACAAGCATCGCTGCCGCGGGCTGAGCAGAAGTATTGAATAACAGCAGAAAAACGCTCAGAATGGATCCAGTGAAACAGAAAGGGGAAAAATGAATATCCTAGCATTTCAGGAGGAGGAAATTAGAATAAATTGGTAAAATTGGAACAGCAGAGCTCAAGTTTCATAGGTTAGAGAACAGAAAACACTTTCCAAATTGTTAAACTTCTATGGGTCCAGCGCTGTTGGTTGGAGCAGCTGATTTCTCTCTCTCATTGAGTACATCCTGGACTTGTTCAACACAAGGCATAAGTTTTTCTGCTTGTTTAGTCTCTTCTTAGTCTTATTCAAATGTAGTTTTGAAGCCAAGGATGTCTACTTATGTACAAAGAGCCTTTTGTTATTACTTTCATTTTCTAATTACATAGAACCAGCAAAAAAAAAAATCCTTCCAAGGATAAGCTGAAAGACTATTTTCTTCTGGAGATGCATTCTGATTATCTTCTTTTCTCAGAAATTAAGAAGTTTCCATCTGATGCATTAGGAAGCTCAGTCCCTTGAATGGTAAGAAACGGTTGGTTGAGCAGGAGGGCTCCTCAAGCACTGCTCCCAGGCTGGGGCTGCCCCAAAAGCACCTCTCCATCCCACAGACACACTGGGCTGAGGGCTCATACCTGGCACACAGAATTAGCCCAGGAACCAGCAAGACTTCCCTTCATTCTCACTGCCCTGCACAGCCTGGCTCCTGGCTACCTTTGCTCCTAGAAGAGAACTGGTCCGATGGCACATTGCACCTTTTCTAAAGCAACAACTGAAAATCTGTTTAATTTCATTTGCTTTTGCCAGCTTCAGCTACCAGCTATTGGTAGGTCTATGCCTCCCTTCCTAAATTGCCTGTTAATGAGTGCCAGGCCTTGCATATTTCTCTTTGTGACAATCAGAAAGACTAGCACAGCGGAGGGGCAATACAGGAGTGTAACAATAAAGGGACCAGCGCAGATAGGATGGCATTTCAAAGGAAACTAAATGTGCTCACCTGTCTCCAAAGAGCTAGGCTTGCAGGAAAGGCTCCACGAGGGAGGGATCTCCAACCAGAAATCCTTCCCCAGTAGCAGTCAGCCCATAAATGAGGTCCAAGAGAGGTGCAGCCAGGCTCCACCTTTTCTCGTCCCACCTGTGCTCCCAGGGCTGACCGGGTCCTTTCCCCAGGTGCTCAATCAGTGGTTCAGGCCACGACTCAGCAGTTCCTATACGCTCTACTTTGTTACTGGTGTTGCCTCCAGGTTTCTTTAGCCTGATGGACCTCAGAAGCTGTGGTGCAACCCAAGGCCCTCCCTGTGCTGTGCTGGTACCGGCACCTCCTTAGGACCACACAGCACCGATGGAGGGACCGATCCCCATCACCTCCCTGGGTCTTGGACCAGATGTTCTCAGGAAGCACTAGCACACAACATCCCATTTCTAAGTGCTGCTATGGGCGAGCCAGGTTTGCACCGGGATCAGCTGGACACATTTTAGCACAAACACTCTGTACCTGCAGTTTGATCCTACGTTATTTCCATCTCTCCAGGTATAGAGAAATCTGAATTTTGTACAAAGCAGAGCTGCGTCCCCAGTCCTGACCTCCTATGCCAATCCTGATCGAAATGAAGTGATGCTGAGAGTGCTGTTTATTTCCTTAAATTCTATTTACGTGTAGACATTTGCAGCCAAAATAACTTCCCTGCAGGCTCAGCATGCTGCAGGAAGGCAGTACCCCTGCTCCGTGTCGGTGCCCATCTGCTCTGCTCCCCACAGAGGAAAGCCAGCACTGCTGTGTGTATTTGTCTTGTTCTGCTCAGTCGCCGGCTACGAACTGCTATTGCTAAGGCTCTACTCAAAGGCTTCTCTTGAAGTTTCACCTGATTCCATCCTTCCCTGCCTGTCCCAGCTTCCAGGCATGCTGCATCCAGAACATCTCCTGACGTTGCCCTGCATGCAGCCCTGGTGTGCCAGCTCTTGCTTTCGGCCTCACCTCCACCTCTCTGCAGGACCCAGAGATGCTCTCTGTCCTTCCAGGGGAGCACAGCCTCACCCAACAGCAGCCACAAGCAGAGCATGGTGCCATTCCACGCAGTCATCACGTCCCACAGTGCTCGTAACAGAGCTCACCCCTCACCTGATATCAATCCTGAGCTTCCCTTGTAACATCATTAAACTTACTTTGGAAGAGAGAAAACCTGGGAAGGAAAACGTTTGTAAAATCCTGAGCCAACAACAAAACATTCTGTTGTTGGAGGATTTTTCCTGCGTATCTACGATCAAATGAAAAGCCTGGGGTTCTCGGATGTGATTCAGAGAGCTGGGTTCATGGCCAGGCAGAAGGAACATGCCTCTCTATTGATTGGCCACTGTTACTCATCATCTTTTTACTGCTATCAACAAGACAGGAATAGAATGAACAGACAGCTAAACAATAAGGAAAAGTTCTGCAGATGCTTACAGCCAATAAAATAACTGCATTATTGACAAGGTTATCAAAATGTCAGATGTGCCAGCTCAGCTGGCATTCTTTGCCTTTTTATTAAAGTCTTATTACAAAGAAAGCCTGAGAGCCAGGCAGGCAGGATTCAGTATTCAGTTCCTCTTCTGAAATAATTGCTTAAGATATCTTTTTAAAAGTTGGTTTGCAATTTGCATCTTCACGTAAATAAGAAGCACAATGCCTTCGTTGTGCTTTTTTCCCCTTTTTTCTCTTTTCCTTCCTGGAAATGCAGTGGCACTCCTGTGCCTGAGATGCACAGCGTGATGCTGCCTTTCCCCCACGGCCCACAGAGTGTTTTATCCCAGCAGCGCAAAGGCTGGGATTCGTGCTGCAAACCCTCACAGGACGCTCACAGCCATGCAGCAGAGATGCCTGCCCTACTCCTGTCTGCTCCCAGCACTGCTGGCAGAGGTAGCAGCCCCGCTCCGTGCTGCCCCTCCGGCAGACGTTTCCCAGCACCACCTCTCATTGCAACACAGAGACCGCCCTGCCATCAGCCGCCCCTGCTGCTCAGCAGAGCCAGCTCCAAGGCTTCGGGTAACCAAGCCCACCTTTGTCCTACAGCTCTTCTGCTGATCTCATTTAAAGAAGTGACAAAAATCATCCGGGCTCTGAGTGAAGCCGTGGTGACAACAAGAGCACACCGCACCTCCGCCGCCTGGTGTGGAAGTCCCAGTGTCCGTAGTTCCCAGCACAGGTTTGCTGCTGAGGCCTGTGCTCTCCGTGTGGCATTGCCTTGGCAACATTTTTTATGCTTTGATTAAGGAGCAACTGATGCAATATTTCAGGAGACGGGGAAAAAGGGTTTGATACTGAGAAAAACATTCTGGCTGTTCTGTATTGTCCTTGAGGACTTCGCCGTGTGCCGTCACCGAGTGCTTAGCAACAGATTGGTAGCGGCTTGCAAATCAATCTCTGCAGAGCAGAAAGCGCAGTACACACAATGCTGCGCGTTCCAATTCAAGAGATGCTATTGGGAAGCTGTATAAGCATCAATTATGGTTTTTCAGATGTAGTTAATTATAGAAGGGAGAACTCTGATCACAAATCAGCTTTCCTTACTCCCCTTTCAGCCTTTCAAAAATCAGGAGAGAATTACTATAGATTAGAAAATTAGAAACTGCAAAAAAGTAATTATCCAAAATTAAGATGAGTTGGCAGGCGCTGCTTCTGAGTGGATTTGTGCCAGAGAAGGGAAGAAAAATAAAACTGGCACCCTCTGCAAAGTTTAAAATACAATTGCGGTTATTTTGCCATTTTATATATATATATATATACACACACACCAAAGTTTTTTTGTTTTTTTTTTTAAAGAGAGTTCTACTGTTAATAACTCCCCAGGATTTCCAACAAGATGTACACAGGCATCAAAGGAGAAGAAAACAGGCGAGTAGAGAATGCAGCTGGAGCTGCTGGGCTGACACCACTTGGGAGGGCAGGGCAAAACTAGCTTTAGGGTAGTGCATTAGGCAAAGGAATCTCATTTGTGGGTATGCATTCAAAGGGAATTTCGATTTTCTTTTGGAGTTTCTCTGCATTTAAACATCTGAAGTGGAGATGGAAACCTTCCCTTACCAGGCGCGATCGCGTGGCTCTGGAACCTGCAGCAATCCCTCGACACAGTGCTTTAAATTCTGCACTAATTGAATTTAAAATTAGTCCCTAGTGGGGCCTAAGTAGAAGCCTAGCAATTTAATGGTCAGACAATTAACAGCTCCAGATTAACCAGACCTTGTGCACAACAAATGTTGCTGGAGTGACGGTGCTGCCACACCGCGTGTTTTGCTCTGCTGGGCTCCGAGGGAGCGAGAAGTGCAGCTCAGCGCTGCCTGCGAGAAGTGCTGCCTTTGCTGCTGGGGAACGGCTAAATGCTGATCTGTGTATTGTTGTGATGATTATCTTTACCCCAGACAGAAGCAGCTCGGTGGGCTCCCTCAGCCGGATTTTCTCTTGGTAACTTCTTGTTTTATTTTAATGCCCCATTATCGCATCTGTGCCCTTTTTGGAGTCTGTTCGCAGCTGCCGGGATGAAGCACGGCGCCTTCAGCAGCAGGAGGGCACAGCTGTGTAGTGTAGAACACAGCCATAAGGTGAGAAATGTCCACTGATGCACCTTCAGTACCACGTTCTGCAGCAGAACAGCTGACCACCACTGTACCGCAGCTGCGCTCCGCACTCAGTGCCTCAGGAAGGGCAGAACAGCCCTGTGCTGCTTGGACAGGTCGCACCTTTAACTGCAGCCATCCCTCAGTTATCTCCACACCTTCCATTCGTAACCAAGGAGCGTGTGAGGAAATGGACTGTGAGCTCCTGATTGCTCCTGCTCACATGAGGGAAAATCACTGAAGCACAGCTGTAACAGGATTTCTCTTAAACAAAATATTTCTTGGATAAGATGGTTCTCTCCGAGACAAAACGAGATTTTACCCTCACACATTGTTGAAAATGCAGTCTTTTCCTGTTCTTCCCCGAGGAAATCTCGCTCCAGCCCAGCAGAGCAGTGCTTCTGACATAAGTGCTTCCCTGAGCCCAGATCTGCGCATCCTCACACTGCTGCAGCCCATGCTTCACCAGCAAACTCCCCACATGGGTCTTTTATTTATTCTCTCTCAGATTTACAACCTGCCATATGTAATACTCCTAAAGTTCAAAATTAAGTGCTTCCATCAAATGCTGTCTGTTGCATAAAAGCATTTCTTCAGTGCCTGGCAGGCTGCAGCTGGTTGGAGCGAGGCAGCATGCTCAGAATTCTCCCTGGTGCTTTGCCTCCAAACAGCACCCAACACGCAGCCAAAACGTTCCTTCTCTATGCAGTGGGTATAAAGGAGGAGGAACTCATACCGAGCTATGAGAACTCTGTGCTCACCCCACGGTGTGGGAGCAGCACCCAGCAGGAGGGGGGCTCACCCACACGCCCCAGCCCCACACAAGGGGGCAGGCAGGCGGGTCCGATTGTGCTTTAGGTAAAGCTGGTGAGATTTGAGGGAAAAGATAAGAAGTGGATTAGGATTTGTAAATACTCCACAGATCAGTTCTGCTTTGTGATAGAGGATCCCATCTCTGCTCCCCACTCCCCACCTCCTTCAGCTGGCTGCTGGCAGTAGGAGCTCTGCTCCTCGTGAGCTTTTTCCATTGGCAGGGAGTGTCATTTCTAACTCAGACTGCTTCCATTTTTACAAGGATGAGTTCCATTGGCTTCTGCAGAGACATCTCTGAGCTATCTGTGCAAAAGGAAACTGCACCTCTAGCTAGAGGGATGCTGATATGAGCCACAGGGTGCAGCTGCTTCCCCTCCCCTCTCCTATCCCTCCTGTCTGAGGGTGGCAGTTAAACTCCTGAGCTGCACTGAGATACGTGTTTGTTCTCTCCACTGTGCTGACTTTTTCCACGGTACAAAATGCGTATCTGAAGAAAAGGAAAAGGCAAATGGAATGAGCGTGGTGTGAAGTAGGAGGTGATAAATGAGCAGAGAAGCAATTCAGCAAAAGGGAGAAGGCTGATCTAATGTAATGCTGCGTACAGCGCCGTGTCATGTGGCTTCCTCATTTACACCACGCAGACATCACCACCAATTGCTCTGCTCAGGAGCCTCACCTCCCCTCCATGGCACAATGAGTGTCCACAGCTATGGGAGCAGAAGTCACCTTCTGTGCCCAGAACTGTGAGATGGGGTGCACTCAGGCCTGAACGAAATCTATAACTTCCTCCAGCACTTCTGCCACAGACTGCCAAATCACTGAGGCTGGTGCTGGAGTCAGCACTGCTTCTCTGCACCTCGATTTCACTGAATCCTGCCTGGGGGACTGCCTAACTCCTGAACTGTCCTATGAAGCCCCACTATCTTCTGAGAGCATCAGGAAAAATAAGATCTGCTCCTCTGAG
Source organism: Meleagris gallopavo (assembly GCF_905368555.1). Lineage (NCBI taxonomy): Eukaryota > Metazoa > Chordata > Aves > Galliformes > Phasianidae > Meleagris > Meleagris gallopavo. The sequence continues at coordinate 17,062,698 of NC_139418.1, forward strand.
ACTTAGTGAGGGGACACCATTTCCACCACAGCCTGGTTAAACGAGCTGAATTGCTGCCCTAACTGAAGGAGGGCCGCACTCACGTTGGCAGCCTGTGGCATTCTCACCTCACCAGGAGATGCCATTTTAGCCACGGTTGCTCTGAGCTCTGCTGAGCCTGGCGACAGCACGCCTTGCTGGATGCAGATGACTGCAAAGGTTTAACGCTCACTTCCTCGCTCCTCTAACAAAAACTTCTGTGATCACTGACTACAAAAATTGTTTCAAGAATTTTATTCTTAGAAACTCTGCTCCCAAGGTTTATGTTACCATGTCTGCTCTGTTTGTGTGCTGACTTGCAGCTGATAATCTAGCAAGGGCAGCTACAAGAATTGTGTACAAACTACAGCAAGCCTCATGCCAACAATAATTGCTGTCTTCACTGATACACACAAAATAAATGCTTCCATTCACTCTGGGAAAGGCATACTTTGTTCATCCCTCTGTAAGAGATGTGCATTTGGGAAGTTCCTTCCTTTGCATCATTTCTTTATTTGAGTTGTCAGTGCAAGAAGAAATGTCCCCAGAGAGCACATAGTTGGTTCTCTGGGTGTGCAATTCTGGCTCGAGAAAACATGGATTTATATTTTGTTTTAGACTTTGGGTTAGTCTCTGTTACATGTTTGAAAGGTCTTCAGGCTGAATTCATATATTTATATGAACAGTCACATTTCTTAGTGCTGGTTCTGTAAAGGCTTTTAGCATTTTACTCCCTTAGCTTTCCTTTACCTCTCTAAAGCAGGGGAAATAAGGGATGTCCTTTAGGATAAATGATGGCTGGTTGCTGTTCCTGTTCCAAACACACAATTTACTGAGCAGTCGGTGACTAATGCTTCACTTACACTGTTGACAACTATTAGATTGACACCGCTACAGGGATTTATTCTGGGCATATGATAATGACTTGCAGGGTGTGTTGCTTCTTCACTACTTAAGCAACTGTTTTCACTTCTGGTCTAATTAATTTCATCCAGTTAAAAAGGAGCTTGAACACTGTGTTTGTCACTTTCAGTCATTTGACCTTCTAGGAACATTAAATGTGGAGCTTAGTCTGCAGCTGCATGTCAAGAATGTTAAAATAATTAACCTACCAGGCCTAATTCTGGCGTGGGGACCTACAGACGTTGAGAAGGGACTCTATCTGTTCTTGTTTTTTTGTTCTTGGCATTCAGTGTTTTATAATACCATCCTGTAACAAACTGGGGAATGTTCACATCAGACAGCTTTTGCAAACTGTATTTATAAAGGGATGTTTACAGCCTGGACTGGGGAAGCCCATTCCTGCAGTGACCCAAAGGAAATTAAGTGTGAGATGAAGACAGTGGGGCCCTGTGGGGCCTTTCCCTGGCTGTGGTTATGGGAACCAAGGCGTCCTTCAGCCTCAGCAGCAGCTCTGAGTGGCCATCCCAGTGCCACTGGCACTGCACCTTTAATGTGCACGTGGCCAAACCTCAGCCTTCCTCGGGGGCAGCACTAATGTTCGTTGCCAGCACATATAATTTAGCATCTGTGAAATGGAAACACGTAGAGAAGCATGCGATGAAGACCAAACAAAAACAGCTGTTTCCTCTGAACTGGAGTGGTAGTATAGAAGAGCTTCTGAGTTGTTGGAAAAAAGCAGCAGGAGGTTGGTCTTCATACCTCAGTGCTCTGCAGCGCAAACAGTGCAGTGCATGCATGTCTGGTAGAGGGGTCTTTTCACAGGGCCCAACATCAGTGAGATAAAACCGAGGAGTCACAGCTGAAACAAAACACTGAGCGCCAGCAGTACTCATACCTTGTGCACAAAGCTCACTTCTGTTCAGCTAACACGAAGGAGAGTGAGCAGCAGAGGTTGCTCCAGAATGAATTTGCGCTTTGGAGGATAAAACAATGCCCTGGTCTCTAGAGAGGGCTGGAGCAGAGACACAAAAACATCTGGCCATGGGAAATCTTGCATCCCTTCTGCTCAGAGGGAGTGAAGCAAACAAACCCTGAGGTCATGGCAGGAAATGTAAGCTATGGAGAAGTGGCAAAACCCAGCAGTGTTTGGTCTGTGTATCTCTGTTTACCTGAACTAAGAGATCACTTTCTGAAAAGCTACTTCAGATAAAGAGGAGACCCATAAGTGCATTCTGAAGGTTTGGGTTGTTTGGAAGTGATTTAGGGGACAGTAATTCACCCTGCGGCGGTGCAGAGTGCACCTGGAGTGCACATCCCATGCTGCAAGGCATGCACAGGGCGTGCGTCTCTGCCAGCTGACACTGACCTGGACACAAGAAGTTCAGCTAAAATTGGACTGACTGTTTTCTTCTAAAGAGGCTGAAGGTGAGCTGTGAAATGGCTGTGGGGCCAGGACGGGATGTGCCTCTGCTCACTGCTCCCTGGGCGCTCCGAGGAGCGGCTCTGAATGCTTTACAGATGCCGTCAGTTCAACACGAGGGATAAATGTTTGCTCGAGATCCCACAGAAAGTCAACAGAGCGGGACACACAAAAAAAAATTCAGGTCTCACAGATGCTGCTGCTGTCAGCCCCGTGGACCAGCGGAGCCCCAGCGCATCTCCACGCAGTGGGCCGGCCACGTGCCAGCGGCTGACGATCACAGCTAATGAGCTATCCCAATTAAACACCTGGCTCATTTCAGAACTGTGCTGCGCTTATTTCAGGGGTCAGGCAGCAGGGGCTCAGCGCACCGTGTCTCTTTGGCAGCCTGATGAAACGGCAGCCATGCCCTACTGCTTGCTGAGCACCCAGCCTGCTGTGCCGTGGGCACTGCTGGTACGTGCTACATTAGAGTTAAGCATTTGGTTTGACATGGAAACTTTTCTTTTTTCCAGTTTGGTTCCTGTTTGATACCTGAATACTTATAAAGTCTTGATGTAAGTCAATGGGGGTTGGACTCAATGGTTTCTAGAGGTCCCTTCCAACCCCTACAATTCTGTGATTCTCTGTGATTCTGTGATTTTAAAATAATTTTCTTTTGCATATGTAAAAAAAAAAAAAAAAAAGAAACACTAAAAGATAAACCCCCTCAGAAACAGATACAAGACTCACTGAGACTTTCTGAAAACTTTATCCTATTCTCCCAACCAAATTATCTGCTAATTTCAATAATTTTTAGTCACTTCAACAGAAACGACACACCTGAATGTAAATGGATGTTCACACGTTTCCTTCACAGTGCAGAACACAGACCAGACTGGCAGAGAAGCATGGACAAACTTGTGCTGTGCAACTGAACCCCTTATGAAAGCCCTCCTTTCCCTACCGGAGCTTTAGCCAGAAATCCGTGCCGTCCATAGCACTTCAAACCGGAAGTCACTGTATTTTAATTAACCAGAAGATATTTTAATGCCAAATTGTGTAAGAGAGAGAACTTGGCAGCTGGTATTTCTGAAGGACTTGGCACACAAGACGGTTATCATGGTATTTTTGCTGATCAGTAAACACAGTGTAATTTGTGTCATAGAGATAATTTGCAATTAAAAACTTATTAACAAAGTTCAATGATAACAAGAGGGATAAAATGCCAAGATGTGGAATTGTTTAATTATGTGAAATAGTTCTACCAAATCCGGGGCTCCGTGGAACATTTTTTCCTCTCTCTAATGAACAATCCGTTCTCACTGAATTCTAATTAGCCTCAATAACGACGATCCTGCTCAAGCATTAGCAGCAGACAACGCGAGGTGACTGCATCCATCCCTGCACTGCCATGCAGGATGCACAGTGCTGCAGAGTGCTGGTGCCCAGGGCTGGGCAGCAGCTCACGGTGAGGACAGGAGTGCTACTCGACACGCAGTGATCCATCACCGTGCTGAGCACGCCGCCCCGTCCCCTCCTTTCAAGCAGATTAAGCGCCTGAGCTTATCCAGACCTGCTTAAAGCCTATTTGATCTCGAAATAGGTCTGAAGAATCCAACAAGAAAAGGCTTGTAGGAGATTTTCTTGTTTAATCACCATTGGGAATACAAGAATTGGAAACTGAAGAACAGAACCCCTTCAGCATGTCGCTTCTGCCAAGACTGCAAAGCGCTGAAGTGTATGAAAATGAGAAGATGACAAGTTCCCTGCCCTGCCAAGCCTGAGCTGCTCCCATCCACAGCAAAGAGAAGCAAACAAGAACACGACTCTTGAGATGGCTCTGGTGAATTTTGAACCACAGACAGAAGAGCCCTCATCCCATCTGTGCCACGTTTCTCCCCCACTCAGGGGCTGAGCACTGCCCATTCTATTCCTGTGCCCCCCTCAGCAGCTGCAGCCCCTCAGGCACACTGCACACCCGCTCCTCCCATTACAGCTCCTGCTGTGCCGGAGAGTCCCTGAATTCTCTCCACACCTTTCCTAGAAATCAAGGACCTCTCCCCATCAAGTCTTCTGGTGTGTCTCCGTGAAGAAAGAGAACACAGTGCTGCAGGAGATCGAACTGGAGATGTACAATACAGACTGCAGGCAGAGGAGAAGCAAGACTCAACTCCCATGCCCCAGTGCAGATCCACAGCTACTCTGCTTCTCAGAGGAGGACAGAATTACTCAATATTTCAACTGATGATATTCAACATATCGTATCTGCAAAGGGCATAAGTGATTGTTAATGATGTTTGTGGTAATGAGGCTCAGATTTTAGTGATTTGCAGTGCTGCGTATCCTCAGTGTTTTGGGAAAGTTTTCACTTTGCAGCATGGATTTGCTCTCACAGCCATCTGAAAAGTGCATGAGGCTGCAGCGAAGTGCCTGCAATGGGAATATTTGTGGGGAGGGCCTTCCCCATGTTATTAGCTCAGCCAAGGAAATATTAAATCTTGAACTGAAGCAAAATGAGATCCCATCCCTTTAACAGAATTATTTCAGCCTCCAATAACAGCATCTCATACTTTAAGCCTTGAACTGGAACAAAGCACTCTCTCTTGATCTACTTTCTCCCACTCCTCCTTGCCAGCCTCTGCTTTTTTTAGTGTGCTGAGGCATTAACCCCATGCAGATTTGCTGCTTTACATGTCCCAGCAGTGAACAGAAATGAAACACATGCTAAGGAGAAATAGGCTTCAATTCAAGCAAAATCTACAAGAAGGGTAGGATTCTTTGTCTGGGAAACAAAACAAAAAAAAGAAAAAAAGTCACCCCCTGGATATATAATGGGTCAGACCACATTAATGGAGCAGTAAGTGCTGGATGTCCCAGGACACACTCAGCCCTCACTCAGAGGTGGCCAGTAGTGGTTGGAGTGGAGCACCAAGCTGTTGGGCACACCTGCTGCAGACGAGGCTCTCTTCCTTCCAGTGCCAGTCTGCCTCACTCACACCACAAAATATTTTGCCATCACGGACTTCTAGTTGTGTAACCATACTAATGAGATCTAAACCAAAATAATTCTTTTCAAGGCCTTTCCTGGTATTCACATGGGAGCAAAAAGCGAAGACATGCCATTACAGAGGCATGGCATGGTTCAAAGCACATGCCTGTTGTGGGGCATTTTTTCTCCTTTCTGAGGCTGCAGGGCTCACACAACCACACCGTGCAGCTGCCAGCACCACACCAAGAGCTCCGTGCTGAGCTGGATGGGCTCCTCCAGGTTCTTCACCTGAGCAGCAGAGGAGGGGCAGAGACTCTGCCCCCCTTGGCAGCTCCAAGCAGAGCCAGGACTTTTTGCTGCAGGACCAGTCATGACCTCAGCATCCTTCCACTCATATAGAGGCTAAGCAATCATTTCTCTGCGTGTCTCTCATGGATGCTATGCCTTCTGGAGCCTGTTCCTGCTCCTGATCAGCTCTCCTTCCCCATGCACTGTTCATCACCCTTCCCAAAACATCTTTCTTAAGTTACCTTCCATGAACCAACCGCTTTTTCATTTCTTCTTCAAGTCTCCAGAGGTATTTTCCATTCTCTATTTTACTTTCAGCATCAAAACAAATGGGCAACAGAAGAGACCGATGTTTTTCAGTGTACCCAAACTTCTTTCACACCTGGAAACATGAGGTGAGCATCAGTACATCCACACATGAGTGTGAGTGAAAGCACGCTGATCTCTCAAGCATTGGGGTGAATGCATTTGTGTAACAGAAGGCACTACAGGAGAGCAATGAGCTCAGTGCCCAGCTCAGGTGTGGGCACACCAACACTGCTCTGCTTCAGCCTATCCTGGAGCTGAACAGCACAGCACAGCTCCTCCTGCTTCATCCATTAAATTACAAAGATTATAGGTCAAGAGTCATGGATTCTTCAGCACAAGAAGTGCGTATGCGTGACACCTTTTACAGGACATTAAAATGACAGAGGAATCAGGAAGCTCAATAACCTCCAATTACTGTGAAAGAAGGTTGAATGAGGAGGAGGAACAGAGGTCTGGCACGTTTGCGTGCATTTACCTGACAAACTTAGAAGTGAGTTGGGCTCCTGTGAACTCATCCATCCGCAGCGAAGCGAACAGCTGCATGGCCCACTCTCCCTGCACAACATTCCTGAAAACAGCAATTCTGAAAGGCAGCAGTGTTTCATTTTTCTTCTTTCTTTTTCTTTAAGAAAAGCACACAAACTGCGTTCAAACCGATTATTCAGATCTATCGACTTGCAGTGTCAATATACATTATACAGCAACAATTTCTGACACAGAAACAACAATGCAACATGATAACAACCAAGTACAAAATAGTCCATCTGAATCCACGTGAGTGCATGCAACAAATTTCCTCCACTGCCGTGGGTGCCACCCCACACTTTCTCTTGGTGAGTGCATGCAGTAACACTTTCTGGTTGGAGAAGTATGCAGAGCAGATGCTTTTTTCTGCAGCTCTATGCAAATGCTGAGTGCCTGCTTCATCTCCCCCTGGCCCACACACTCCATTTCCCTCATGGCATCCCCTCATCACATCCCTCCATCACATCCCTCCATCACATCCCCCCCTCCTGGCCGCAGTGCAGGGTGGGGCAGCGCGGGGGATGGAGCTGAACCCCCAGCTCACACCCACCCGCATTCACACCCCAGCAGCATCGTATCTTCGTATCTGCTCAGGCCAAGAGGCTCTCTGGAGGCATCCGGCTCTTTCAGTGATCCGTGATTTCATTTTAACGAAGCATCGCATTTCTCAGCCTTGACAAAAAGCCTTTTTTTTTTTTTTTTTTTTAATACATCCTTTGAGGTCTCCCCTGCAAATCCTGGAGTAGAGCTTGCCAGGAGAAAACTGCAGAGGAGAACTGATGAGAGAACGCAGCAGCATTGGGTCTTACAGACACTTCCCCATCCTCGCCGAGTGCTGGATGACAGCACAGGGACTCACTCCACCTCTGGTTTGCTCTCTGTCCCACAGCTCCATCCCCCCACACCCCAGCACCCTCCTCTCACTGCTAGGAGCTCCTCACAGCCACGCGTTCGGAGGCACAACTCAAACTCCCAGAGCATATGGCAAAAAGAAGGTGAACAAACCCCTGTGCGTGTCCTTCCTCATGGAATTGAGCCCTAATTGCTTACAAGCATTCACTTATCTGGTGAGTGAAGTAATTAACAACCGTGCTAACCACGTTAGGTGAAGCATGGCCAATTACCTGCCCGCTCCTGAGAGCAGCAGTGATATACTGCAGTCAGCCAATCACAGTTCTTGCTGTTTTCTTCTCGGATGCTGAGATTACAGTTAAGCAGAATCATTACCTAATTAAAACCAGAACCAAATCAAAGTCTGAGACATCTTAAATTAGACAGTAGTGTCAGATAAGTAGCCCAACAAAATTCTGCTTTGGAAATTATTGTCATGACTCCAAAATGAAAGCACATCATAGAGCAAGGGTTCCCTGGCACAGACACGTCTCATAACCTCAGCACTACAGACACACAGGCAACACACACAGGACTGCAGCGTGGGGTGGTGGGTAGGTTTGCCTTGTGTGCTTCTAGCTACGCATTTCCCAGCACAGACAGGGAACCAAGAAGGCAGAATCTGCAGCACCCAGCAGTGCTGTGTCACACATCACAGAGGCTCCCACACTGCTCTGAGGTGTGCTGGGAGCAGGAGGGCCAGCAGTGCACTGCCAACACACGAGGTCGGGTGCAGGGCAATGGCACGAGTTCCTCACACACTTGTGTTCAGCGTCACCCACAGAAAGAATCCTAAATTTAAATGCTGAGCAGTGCTTACAGGGATGTTATAAATTCAGACTCCCACTCTGACACAGTTTCAGACGGGCTAACGCTGAGCTTCCTGTGACTTCAACTCAGACTTCGCCCACCTTCTCCCACCCATGTATCACTTTTCTCCTTAAGTGCATGCAACCTGTTTGCTGCCAGAGAGTGAGCGACCCCCCACCCCAATCGGTATCATGCAGCAAAGCCTCTCTGCTTTCACACACACATCAGATTGCTGGAAATTAGGAGATGCATTGCTCAGTAAGAGCAGAGGAGCCAGCAAGCTCAGTGTACCGAAGGACCCACAGCGTTCCCCTGGCCCTGCTCACAGCCCCGCTCTGGCACAGCCCTGCAGTGCTGCTCAGCGCTGTGTGGGGCTCAGCACCGACCCACTCGGGGGCTCCAGGCCCTGCAGGGATGCAGCAATCAGCTCCCATCCCTGTGACCGCGGGGCGAACCCTGAGCAGATGATTTCATCGGGCTCAGCTCCGTGCAGCCGCTTTCCTCCTGCTCCGGAGGTTTGTTCTCATTCTTGGAAGATTTTGATTTTTTTACTTGTTCAGGCAAAGCCGGCACATTTACAGAGTTGTGCAGACTCTTTTCAAAGGTGGAAATGCAGGAGGGCCCCCTGGTGAGTTCTGGCTCTGGGCTGCCCCACGTGCACAGTGCTGAGCGCGGTACCCCTGGATGGTGTCCAGGATGAGTTCAGCCCACGGTGCTGTGCCGCCTGCCAGCAGTGCTGTGCTGCTGGGGGTGCACAGACAGAGGTGCCACACAGAGCAACACTTCGGATGAGGCACTGTGTGGGTGGGTGCAGTGCTCCCCTGGGAGTTCCAAAAGGCACCCACGTATTTTTGCTGTGTTTTGTGCTGTCTGTCTGTTGGGCGGTCATGGAGTGCAGTGTTTGGTGCCGCTATCGGTGCTTTTGCAGCAGTTCTTCATTGCACATTTCCTTTCAAACCAGCACAAACCAGCTAACACAAACACATGTGGAGCACCACACCGGGAAATTCCAAGCACGGCGCTTCCTCACACTTGCCATCATCTTACACATCCCCTTGGCAAGCAGACAGATATTTTTCAGCACATCTTTCATCCATCTATTTACTTTAATTAGTGACTATTTCTAGCCATCTCTGAAAGAAGGCATTAAAGCATAATCCATCAGCAAGGAGAAGTCAGCTCCTATGAGAGCCTTAGGCCCTGTGCTGCTCTGCCTGTGGGTCCCTGTGCCCCGCAGCACTGAGCGGGGCTGTGCAGCCCCAGCCCCACTCAACCCCTCCTCCTGATGCTCTCTGTGGAAACCTCTGTGGTACATTTCCAGATTTGCAAAAGGTACAAACCGCCATTTGCATTCAACCCCCTCAGGAACAACTTGCTTTGCAGGAAAACGTAAACCCCTGAAAGCGGTTACATTCTATACTATGTGAGTCACAGTGCTTCAGAAGTCCAAGCATCCATCTCTCTCATTTTGGCAACCACTAAGATAAAATCTGGCCACCGTAACTTTGAAGTGACCTTCACCAATCTTCTCAAGATCTCTTAATCCCTTAATCTGATGAAGCGTTTTGACCTCTGAGCATTGGATGGATCAGTGCCTTGATGGCATTTGTGTTAATTACTCCTCAAACTCTCACCGAAAGCAAAAAGATCTCGAAGTAGCATTCTTAGTCCAAACTTTTCTTCCTTGCAGTAAAAGAAACCAAACCACCCTACCTGTGTTGCTAAACCTTCCCGGATTTTCTCTTTGGTTTGTTTTGCTTTAGGCATTGCTGCTTGCTGTGCTGCTTGCATGTCACCTGAAATGCAAAAATAGGAAGGATTGCTTTAAACTCTTTATTAAAAATTACTTTTAAAAACTGTTGCACGTATTTATGACCCCTCTCTTCCCACCAATGGCAGGGACTCTACCTTTTTATTTCCCTGTAAACATTAGGGGACACCTCTGGGCTTTAAATCAAACTTTCTTAATAAAGAGCTTGGTTTTGTCACTCTAAGACATCAATAGCAGGGCATCTTTTCAAGAATACTGTAGATTAATATTATTATTATTGATATTATTATTTTTACCAACTTGTCAGGTGGTCTGGATAGCTGTGCAACAGGCAATACAAGGCACTCATAAATGCCCAAGCCAGACTGCTCCAGGAAAAACAGACGAGTAACACTGCCTTTGGTGAGTCAGTTCTAGGAGCAGCCCAAGGCGCCCATGGAATGACAGTGGGCAGCAGCAGTGGGCTCTGCAGCATGGGAGGGCTGTGCCTTCTGCTCGGGGAGGGCTGCCAGCAGTCCTGGTGGCTGCTCCTATCTCACAGTTCTGTCACTTTGCCACCTCCTGAGGAGAAGAGAAGGCCCTATACAATTCATTACAAAACCCCAGCGAGTGACACTGTCTGTAGCGGCACGGCTGTGTGGAGGCTGGCTGCCTCTCTCCCTTTCTCTGCTCCTCATCAGCTCTTGGACAGCAGTCAGCTGGGAGCTCCCATTTCCATTCCAAACAGAGCGCGATCGTGGGTCACAGGGCCACCTCTGTCCGAAACAGTGCGGTGAGAATAGGCCACGGTCTGCATCAGCACAGCTCGGCCATGGTGACTGGGGAGGTGGGGGAGCTCAGCAGCCCAACCACACACCCTGCAACCCGGCACAGCGGTGCGACCCTTCTGACACAGCAGCTGCAGCTCTGCCGTCCTGCTCACAGCCGCAGAACGAGCTCTTACCAGCAGTGCCAATTAACTGCTATTTACCACTTAACAATTTTTTAAATGTTATTTACTATTTAACATTTGTAACATTGGCAGCCTGGACCTTGGAGGAAATGCTTTTCATTTGGTATGGTCACAAGCACAGTGCCCAGATGTGTGCTGAGGCCTCAGTCATCCTCTCAAATAAATTCTCAGCTCCTGCAACCATAACGGCTCCTCCTGGGGAACAGTGAGTGTGAACCACCCTCTGGTTCTGACTGATCACCACCGGGCTTTATTGTTTGGAGTCCTGACTACATAGCTCCAGCAGAATGAAGGTGCACAGAGCCCCAAACCGTGAGGTAAAACCTCACAAAGGCCATTATATATTTCTGGTGTTATGCTCGCAATACACTTACCTGCTTGTATAAAAAGCATTTCCTTATTCTGGCCTGGTGCAACGCACACACATCCAGCCCCTGGCCTGGTCATTCCCAAAGCAACTCTTCCCAGAAGAAGCAGCATTCTCCTCATAGCCACCAAACGAAGAAGCAGGTTTCTGTGGTCACAGCTTGCCCGTGGATGGAGGACTTGGTGACCCAAACTGCATCACTCTTCACCACTGCCAGAACAGCGGAGACAATTCAGAGTTCTGTCTGATTCTGCTCAAGAGCCTCAACTTTCCCTGAAGAAATGGGGCAAAACAAAGCAATGCACGTTTTCAGATTTCTCAGCCGGCAATGAGGGAACCCTGGTGCCACAGTGCAGGTTGCTGAGGGCATAAATTGTTGTAGGACGTGAAAAAGTGAACCCGGATCTCCTGGCAGAAAACAGCAGTGCAGATGGCTGCTCCAGAATTCCTGCTGGGGAAAAGAAGTGGCACACTTTTAGTATAGCGGTATCTGTAACTCTCAGTGCCATGTCTGTATCAAATCACCTTAACAAACACATTCAGCCAAAAGGTTTTTAGCATAGGCCCTGCTCAAGGAACATGAGAGCAGTGAGGACCAGCTGGCTGACTCACTCGTGTTCTGCAGCTAACTCTCAGGTTATAAAATGAAAATGGGAGTGTTACAGTAAAACCCCTCTGCACGTGGGAGTGATTACATTGCAGGCTTTCCTTGTCATCCAGCGCCAAGAAGGACAAGAGATCCTGCTGCTGGTCTCTGAAAACCCAAAGTCCCCAAATTCATTGCTGGAGTCAACAGAGCTCCTTTGAGCACCGTGTGCCATCATTCATTCCTCCAGGCCCCACCTGGATTTAGTTAATGAAAGTCAAACTCTTAATAAATACCTCTTAAAATGAAAGAAACTACTAAAGATGTTTCATTTCATTGCGAGCAGTCTCCTCTGTTTGTTAAATTGGAAACTATTTTCACCTGATACTTTGGAAATGAAGTCACGACCTTTAATAACTCCATTCAGACTAAATGCATAAATAGAGCTAGAAAGAGTCTATCCAAGTGCTAACCAGAGCATATCCCATATATCTTGCAGTCATTAATGGCTGATGAATTCAGCTAATAATGTCAGAGGACATTGGCAAGGTTGATGGACCCAAACTTGCCCTTGTTTTGACAGTACTTCTATGGGAGAGGGCTCTTATGAGGAAAGCAATTACCCAAAAGAGATTGGCTAATGGCAGACTTCTCCGAGGCAATTTGGATGGGTGGGCTGTGGTAGATGTATATAATGGGATTTTTTTTTTTTATTTTATTTTTTCTTATAAGAGCACAAATTATGATTCACCCTAATTTTCAGTTCTGGTGATTTGCCAGTATTCAGTGTCATCCAATATCAGTACAGGGCTTTATGACTCCCACGGGGCCATGAGCAATAGAACAGAGAACGTTCATCCAAGGTTTTGTGCACTTCAGTGCTGGCACACCCGAGTGGTGCGGCCAAAGTTGGTGCTGATGTGGCAAAGCTTCTCATTCCCAGGCATGCTGTGCACCCGTTTGTAACGCCTGTGTCTTTCTGCCTACAACCAGTGTTTTAGTGAATCACCACGAGGGTCTTTTCCTAAACGTTTAATACCAGATATAAATAAATGAACGGGCAGGCACCAAGGAGATCGTAAATTAAGAGTAGCAGGGATGACGCAATACAAAAGAGAAGCTCAGATGGCAACTCTAAGAGGATGAACTGAGGTCTCAGAGGAGATAAGGTGTGAAATTTGGATGCTACGGGCTCAGGTGAGCTGATGGCAGCATGCCGGTATCTGCGAACTGGACTGCCTATATTTAGTGCAGTGACCTGACTTCAACTAAATGGTCACATCCCATTAAATCCATCAGGATTTATGCAAGTGCCTGAGTGCTTCACTGGCTGCAGGCTGCTAGTTCACAGCTTTAAATGCAACTAGATACCACTGGTATTGCTAAACCAGGGACTGTGGTCGGAGCATGGGCTTTAAAAATAATTTGTATTAATTTAGAGAAGAATTTAAATAGAGAGGGAAAAGAAAGAAAGAAAAAAAAAAAAAAAAAGAGCCCTGGGAGGGCACCTGGAGAGCAGAAGCTGTGCCAGAGCGTGGGAAAGAAAGCATGCAGGAGAAAAATACTGAAGTGCTTCATTTCCACTTCAGAGTCACAAATGTTGATTACTTTGCTCTTATGTTCTAGGAGGAAATAAATCTCTAAAGGGTGCCACTTCACTCCTTTTTCTTTTTCCTTCCCTGTGTGTAGGTATAAAAACAAAGTGTAAAGCTGCAAGCATTTACCCCACCCGTATGGACCAACCATCAGCACCTGGCATGGAGCAGAGGCCAGAACTCACCTGCTGTGGGCACGGTTCCCGTTTCTCCCACAGCAAAGGGCGCTGTGCTGCTGGGGGTGAAGCACTCCGGCCCACTTACACACAGATGGCTGTCAGATAACCACCACCCCCAGCTGCTGTGCCCATCCCAGCACGTTTCCCTGCTTTCAGCAGAAGAAACCACACCAGTGAAGATACCAGCCCAAAGTTATCTGCAGCTCCTTCCAGCTGCGGCAGTTCCTCCTTGCCATTGTGTTGAAGCCAACGGAGGAGAGCAAACCAAAGCGTTCATCCTGTCTGCAGCAGCCGGAGTTCAGAAATCAGGAGTTTTCGTATTTGAGAAACTCAGCATCTCCAAACTCCTCGGCCAGGGGGCCTGCTGTGGCCAGGAGCCCCTCCAGCACTTCTCTTTCCCCCATCCTAGCAGCTACAGTCTTTCCCATTTTGTCTCCTCCTGAAGACAAAGCGGAGCAGTCTCAGTTCTCAAAGCATTAGCAGCACGTACAAAGCCACGAAGGGCACCACCGCTACAGGGAGCTGCCGCGGGAGCTTTGAGGCACCTGCCCAACCCTGCATGGCTACAAAGTGCACTTCCATACATCAGTAACCACTTAAGATACTTCTTTGAACTGGTAACAGTTAAATCCTTAAACTGCATGTAACTCTGGTCCCCTGGTAGCAGTAACTGTTATTGTGGCAGGGGAGTAAATTCAGATTTACACGAGCACAGCTGGGATCGAGCCCAGCGCTGCTTCCCAGCCCTCGGCTGTGCGGAGTATTTCAAATCTGTTCTTAAATTTGCAGTGTGTACAATCAGGAACATTGGTCATTTAAGAGACAAGAAAGATAAACACAAAAACTGAACATATGTAGATGGTTGGGCCACCGGGAATACAATTCTCCAATTAAAATATTAATAAATGCAGAATATCCCCCTCCTTAATTAATTGGTTAAGGAAACAGTGAGACTAGGTGAAATACTTCCATGATTATTTAACACAGAGCAAAATCAAGAAGGTTGGCTGAATAGCAATTCCTCAATTAACATACAATGAAGAACATTTGAGTTTTAATTAATCCTTATTGGCGCTGCAGTAACTTCCATGGAGAATCTATTCCGACTCATTTCATAGGCAGGCGTTTCAAGTTGAGGTAATTTCAACATTTGGTGTCCAATATAAATCTACTTATTAAAACTGATAGAAATAGACAGGATTAAAATCAGATCCAAAGGGTAAATACACTCGGGGAGTCACAGCTCCGCACAGCATCGCTGCTGGTAACAGAACACAGCACTGCTGGATCCTAAAGCGGAGTTGGATTTTGTGTCATTGTGATTTTGGGGCTTAACCTCTCCCTGTAAGCTGAGGCATGCTGCACTGTTGCGTTGTGATGTGCTGCAGCTGTTGGCTCGGGGCTGGCAGCCCTGCTCTGCAAACAGCAGCACCATGTAGGCTCCTCTGGCCCTGCAAGGAACTCTTATAATACTTAATCCACTTAACTAATAGGTTTCTGCAGGAGTTTATTTAAAAGTCATCTACATTTAATAGAGTTCACTATTTTAAAAGAGGCAGATTATTTTCTATTGCATTCCTCCCAGAACACCTATGGCTTTGGGGCTGGCATCTGCTGACCTTTCTGACTCAGGAGCTCTCTTCAGGGGACCATGAAGGGGAGCTAAAGATAGTAGAGCTATTTCCAGCATCACTGCAGTCCCAGGGAGCCCTGTGCCTCCACTAGAAATAAAGAGAGATGACTGATGTAAGGCTGGGGTTTTCCATGAGCTCTGTGAGACCAATTCTGCCACCAAACCCCCAGCCGCAAGGGAGCAAACCTGCTATCAACGACCAATACAAGTACCTTGTGTTCTGTCTCCTGTTGGCATGGACACAGGTGGTGGAATGGAACAACCATTTTCACATGCTTAATGACAGCACTCCGTTTTACAGGACTGGATAATAATTGTTTTAAAGTACCTTTCTAATGATATATAACTCGGTAAGTAGATGCTTTTTGATGAAAAACACTTGCAGCATTTTTCTTTTTATTGTGCTGCCTTGCAATTCTCGTACAAGAGTTGTGTGCCACAGAGGTAACAAAATATCTCACCTGCTCACAGCTGTGATACTCTGCACTGCTGCTCTGCCCTAGAGAGAGCACCACGCAGATGCTGGATAGGGCTGAGAGTGCCTGGACATTGCTTTGTTGTCCTTACAGCACAGCAAGGTGAGCGCTCTCTCCCTGCTGACATGCTGAGGATTTTTCTGTTTCTCTTGGCTCTGATCTTACATTATTACCATAAGTTCACTCAGGGCTAAGCCATGCTCAAACAATTCAATAACGAGCTAAATTCATAACAACACACCATTGTTGTTATGGCTAAATTCATAATCTAAAGTAGAATGGTCAACAGAACAGGAGAGAAAGGCTTGAGCGTGGGTGCAGAGCAGAGCATGGCACAGAGCAGAGTATGGATGCAGAGCAATGCACCAGCAGGCAGCGAGGAGCCAGCAGTGACATCCCTGGGCAAAAGCCTGTCTCAATTCGGGGCCTTCTCTCCTCACCATTAGGATACGTTCCCCCAGTTACAGGGATCCCCTGCAACAGCCATTTCAGAGCAGGTCCGACACTCAGTCTTACAGAACTGCTGGCAGCTGTGGTTGTCAATGGCAGGAGGTGGCCTTAAAGAGGAATCTGAGCAAGAGGCCAAGCCAAGGCTGCCCACTGGGTTTTGCATTGCCCCTGAAAAATGGCCATGGAAGCTCAGCCCTCCCTCTGTTTGAGGTAAGCACAGTGAGGGAAAGCAATGCAGCCAGGTGGGTTTCAGTCCACTTGTTCCATGTGAGACCTCATGTTTGCACAGCTGTGGGTCTTTGCTAAATATGAGCACTTTCTGAGGGGCTCAGCATTTTCACCTCACCCTTTTTTTTTTTCTTTTTTTTTCTTTTTTTCCCCAGGAAATCCAGTGCCCAAATGGGAAAGCTGAAAATACAGCAGCAGAAGGGAACAGAAATGTAGGTCTCAAGTCACCCTTCAGAAGAAAAGGGGTTTTCATTCAAGAAATCCCACAGCAGACTCTTTTTTCCAGGGGCATGTTTGCATTACAAATGAACAAACCTGCCTTGCCATCACACACCCACCGGAGGAGCACTGCATCCAGAAGGCTGTTCATCTAGATGGCTCTCACAGCAAACCCACCTGGCCACAAAGCGAGCCCCAGAGCAGCTGCAAAGCTGTCAGCACAGCCCTGTGCGCAGCCTGAGCCACAGCTGAACGTCCCTGTGCTGCTGATGGTACAAGGAGGGGAACAGGAGTGCTGCAGGGAGCACAGAGCTGTGTGGTCACAGCCTTCCAGGCAGCTTCTCCAGCAATATGATTGCAGCACTGACTGAGCTCATGAATTTCCAATGCTGTGATTGTGGCTGGCAGCAAGGCAATGGAAACCTTCCCCAAAAAAACTTGAACGTAGTTATTACACTTTATTAAGAATCCTGCTATGCTAAAAGGAGAGCTGTGTGAACGTGTCTGCAAACAGCAAAGCATTTAACATCCGTCCTTGACTATTATTTCAAGCATGAGGATATTTACTGGCATTTCTGGGAACACAAAGGCTGTCGGAATGGAGGCCTGAGTAGCAGGGGTTGGCAGAGGTCTCCCGTCCAGGTTGCTCAGCCAGCAACACGTCACTCCTAGCCTGCACACGGCAGTGGGGAAGTGCAGCACAGAGTGCCCCTCCCCATCAGCCACAGCCCTCCTGGGGGATACGGCACTGTGCTGTGATGTCCTGTCAGAGCTGAAGGTAGGAGCAACATCAGATTGCAGGGAGATAAGTGGAGGTCTGCAGATAGCAAGAAGTCAGACCCTGTGAGCTTGGGGCTGCAAAGAGGACAAGATCAAATCTCCTTTGTCATGTTTATGAGGAGGGATAAATACCCCACAGTTTTCAGAAATATGAAAAGAAGCTGGGCCCAGGCACAGTGGGACCTGCTCCTGCTTGCCAAGGGGTCACGTCGGTCAGGAGAGATTTATCTCCATCCATAAACATTCCAGATAATGTGAAACAGCTCATGGGGAGGATCCCTGCCTGTCTGCATCCCCCAGCAGAGCTACATTCCTGTGAATCCTGCCTGTAGCGACGCAGCTCCTTGCGTGACCAGAAATCGTAAAGAGCTCCACATCGGGCAGGCAGGCACCACACCAACAGCATGCTTTATGTCCTGCTCTAAGGGGAAAGGGAGTCCGTGTCTGGAACATCTCTGCCTGTCTGCCCAGAGCTCGGGTCCCAGCAGAGGACACAGCAATGGAGCTCAGTGCTGGGCACACCAAGTGGAACCATGTGCGGCCCCTCCGAAGGTTTCCTCTTTGCCACAAGGACAGCGCTTTGTAACGCAGCTGTTTCCAGACCCAGCTCACGCACTGCTCCGTTCTGTGCAACAAGAGCTGCTCCACATTAATTCCGGATGTGAAACCTGTTGCTTAGGTGACCGCTCATAGAGCACAAGCAGCCGTGGCTGCCGGCAGTGAGCCGTGCACACACAGCAGCTGCAGACCCACACAGCAGTGTGAGGGTGGCAGCTCAGCTGTAGGGCAGCAGGCTATTTCCAGGAGCAGATCAAAAAGGGTCCAATGCTCCAATGAAAATCCCATCTTGAGGAAATATCTATTGCTGTACCCAAAGGTGTATAAGGATCTTATTGCAACTTCTGCAGGTTTTCATGGCAGGTATTTATGACAGCTGCATATATTATAGAAATAACTGGAGATATGGCCATAATAACTCTGAGAAATTAGATGTTTGACCTAGGTTTGAATCCCAGCCATTGAATTTAATTACTGTGTTCAATTTATCTCTGTGGCCTCCCCAACATCTGTGCCACAAGCTGTATGGTTTGCATGTGGATACAAGTGGGGGTTTTGCATACTGTTCGGCAGAAGATTAAATTATCAACCTCTAGTTACATAACAGAACATGACTCTTTGTTTCCTATCTTTTTTCTCCCTATTGTTTGCAATGTTGCTCTGGTGCAAAGCACGCACACAGCTGTCCCAGTGCACAAAGACATGAGCCTTCCCTTGTGAAGCATGAAGAGAAAACATTCAGAACAAGGAGATAAGCAAAGAGGGGTTGCCACATCCTTTAGTTATGTTTAATATTTCTGCACAGTCGAAAAACTGTGAGGAAAGAAACAGCAACTGAGTTCTGGCAACCACCACTGCTGCTGCACCCATTTACAACATATCACTCCATCTCCAACCTCATTTACTTAAAGCTCTGGTTCTTGTGCTGCTGGTGCACACACTATCTCTCTCATCAACATGTGGGACTTCTTTCAGTGGCTTACAACCCAGAAATTACTCAGTTTTCTCAGCTTCCCTTCCCAGCATCTTGCCCTGTAATACAGCAGCAGCGGCATCCCACTCACAGCAGGCAGCTGCTGCAAATATCCACTGAAGCAACATCCAGGAGCATAGTCCTTTGGTAAATGGAACGGAATGACTCATGCCTCTTAAAGCTAAAAAAATTCAAGAGGAAAATAAATTAAACACCTACTCAGGAATTAGGAGGCTTAAGGCACTCACAAACAAAACCCACAACACGTGTTGGCTCAGCACTGCACTGAGCTCCAGTCCCAGGCAGACAGCACGGTCAGGTCATGTCCCACCCAGGCCTGAAGTCCTTCTCCTCCCCAGGCAGGGCTCACAGGAGCTCCTGATTCCATGGCCAGTAGAGCCCCATCTTTGGATTTGTAGCCATTAGCTTTTCCTTCCATCAGGTGCCATGCCTTCAGCCTCCTCAGCATCCTCAGGGAAGGAGCCCTGCAGCCATGCACATCCTCTGGAAGCTCTCCCTTTGATCTGTGTCCATCTGAACACTGCTGGGTGTCTTTGGCAGCTGCCCATCCTGCTGCTGGAAGCCGCAGCACACTTGCATCCTCCCAGCTGTCTCCACAACATCCAGGATTGTGCACACCACTCATGCTCAGGCTGAAAAGCCATTATCTATTCACATGTTCCCAGAAACAATAACAGAAGAAATTCCGCATTCCTTGCTCCCATGATCTCCTCCATACCTTGTTTACATCCAAAGTTTCTTAAGACAGGATTGTTTGGGACTCAGATGCATGGCCATGCTCTCCCTGCTTTTCTCCTTTCTTAATTCTCCAACACTGCACATTTTGAAAGCACCTCTGAGCACTGAGACAATATTATTATTGACTGCAGCCCAGGTCCCTCGAGGGAACTGGTCACTCTAAACACTACTAGTGTAGCTAGGTAGGTCAGGTGGGATTCCGTTCCCTCTTCACATTGGTTTACACCAAATTCCATCTGCCCTTTCATCTCAGAGTCAGTTGGCACTGAGGACCCTCTGCAGCAGCCTGCAGGCAGCTCAGTGCTGTCCCATCCACAGTGCTCACACCCTGCAGCCCTCCCCACTGCAATGCTTACAGCCGCTGCCCCATGGCTGCAGAGGGAAATGCACACTGCAGATCCACACCTCTCCTCCCAATGTCATGTCATTCAATAGACCTTACATCACCACAGCTAAAATAGTTTTGTGAGCTGGCAAATGCAGTGCCTTAAAATTAAAGAAATAAATTGCATAAATTTTATCCTTTATTACACTTCTTCCACCTTTGATGGTTTTACCTTCCCAGCAAGACATGCCCCTTAAACCTCACTGCATTCTTTTGCCAATACTCAAAATCCAATATAGATTGCTTTCTTCATGTTCTGTACCTCTATGACATCTCCTAAGGACAGTGTTGCCCTGCCCCAGCTGCAGTAGCCCCAAACCCAGTGGCAATGCCCTCACCTCCCAGCAAGAGTTCAGACCCAAGGAGCCGGCACAGAGAAGGCAGCAAGGAGAGGTGCACTGGTATGGAGCATATCGACCATAGGCAGCACAGAACACACGGGCAGCACGGAGCCCATAGCTCCTTGCTTTGCCCCTTTGTGACAGGCAAAGAAGGATTATTCTCAGTTTACAACTGGATTATAGAATCTAAAATGAATTCACATGTGTCATGCTAATCCAAAAGGGAACACTTACAAGTAGGCTTTGAGTGAAACTGAATGCCTCCGAGTAGGTTAACAGAGATGATTCATTATGGAGTAATTGAAGAGTATGGGAACATCTTTGCCTAAATATTTTATTCCAGCTGAGACTCTAATCAAGTTTCTAAGGAATGTCTCGTAAGGCTTCACAAACTGCTACAAAGATCTGCATAGGTAAAAACCATTGCATTGAAAAACATCGGTAATGTAAATTAAAGTGCTCATTCTTAGCTTCTCATTTTTTTGGTAAAGATAAGTAGGATGCTGTGCTTAAGTGTTGGGAAAAATCAATGTAAGAGGTGAATAACAGAAAGACAGCAATTTGAGCATAGAACTCAGGAGCACAAAGCGGGCCGCTCTTGTCAATAGCGATTTCAGATCAACCCAGTGGAGGTCTGATTTCTACCATTCTGACTAAGTTCCAGTTGTTTTGAACAAACAGAACGTGTTCTTAGGATTGAAGGTGAAGGTGAGCTAATGCCTGCGAATGCCACAAAAAAGCTATATAAATCAATGAATAATAATGATGATGCTTAACATTTACCTAGCCCTTCACAACAGCACACAGCCTGCAGCTCAGTGCACTGCCCTGCTGCACGCTCCCTTTCCCCTCCTCCAAGGCTCCCAAGCACTGTGAAAAGTCTGAAATGAAGATCAGTTCCTCATCTTTAGAGCCATTTTCAAACATTAATATTTCATTCTAAATATTGAGCAATCTCAGAGCAGTGAGAGCAGCCGGGGTGAGCACTGCCTTGGGACACCTTGGGGACAGCAAAGGCTGTGCTGCTGGGACGTGGGAGCCCCTGTGGCACCCATGGGCCCGCGGGGCACTGGGAGCCTCACAGTCTCGTGGTGTTGGCTGCGGGATCTGCCTGCTCAGCACACAATGCATTGCACCACTCCACGGATGTGTGCTCCCACTCCAGCTCTTCTCACTTGCAAATTATTTACACAAAAATATCAGTTGCAAACAACACAGAGCAAAAAACATTTGGACATATGGATCTCGGAATGACCTCATCCTGAATTCACAGGGTGAAGCCAAACTGTCCTTCAGAAAGGAAGAAAAAAAAAAAAAAGTAAAAAAAAAAAGGCTGGCCTGGTCCAAACCCAACCCAAGCCAGCAGGAGCAGCTCTGCAGTCACCAGCAGCACAGAAATCCGCCGCGCAAGGGCACCCCATGGATGGGCAGTGCTGCCATCAGGAGCAGAATGCGCTCTGTTTGCCTTCACAGAACACAGACACAGCTCTCCGTGTTCTCTTCGTGGCTATTTTTCTCAGAAAAGTTTAAATCCTGCACAGGTTTTAGATGTGAAATGCAGAATTACTTCCCCAGAATTGAATCATTGGCTTTTATAGATCCAGTAGCAACACTTTAAAATAATGACCGAGCCATTATTCATTCCCGTGACATTTGTTTCAATAACATTAATCAGAATGAACTCATTCGGTATTAATGCAGGTGTCTGAAGGCCTCCTAGAGAATTCCTAGGGCATTCATTAGCTGGGCCATTATTTTTATTATTTTCCTACAATCTCAGTGTGTTGGGGAGAGGCAGGACTGGCAGAGCTCAGGAAGAGCTCACTGTGTGCCCACAGAACAGCCGCAGAGCAGCTCCCAGAGGGTCGGTGCTCTCTGCCCCTGTCTCTGGGGTGGTGGGGCCAGGACCCCCCCATGCTGTGCTCAGTGCTGCCCCGCACTGTGTGGCACTGCCCAATGGGTTTTGGAGCCGTGCTTTCTCAGCTGCTCTCCACAGGCTTGGACATGCTGCCAAGAGACCGCAAAGTGGTGCCAAGCTGTGCAGCTCTGCAGTGAATATCTGCTGTGAAGGAGCCTCTGCCTTCTTTGGACTACATTTTAATTGAGCATGTCCCATGGAATCAGAGCTGTAAGATGTTATGCCCACGTGCTTCATATCCATTATCTCCAAGAGATAAGCAGTGCAGCTGACCTGTGGTCCTCACTCCCCAATCCAAACACTGCCTCATCCATAAATATTTGTGTTGCAGAGCTCCTCGCACTGCCAGGAGTGAGCAGGAAGGAAAAACACTCACCAGAGCCTGAAGAAGATGGCTGGGAGCTGCAGGAGGGAAACCTGCTCCGTGGGGAGAGCATTTCTGCTCTCAGGGGGAAAGCAGCCACAGTTAGACTAGCTCTGGGGGGAAGCTGCAGCCATTGCACAAGGAAAAGCTCTTCACCCTGCAGCAATGCAGCAAAAGGCAACTAAAACACACGTGTGAAAAGAAGGCAGGCAGCAGACTCATCCATGGTGAGAACCTCAATTTTGGCAGTTACCAAAGCACTTGCATGGCAGCAGGAACACACACTGCAGCCTCTGCAGTTGTGGAATTAGTGTAGCACAGACGGCACCTTCACAGTGCACTTCCTATTGTCTTAGACAGTTTACAATCAGAATATTTTCAGTTTCATAGTCCAAACCTATGCAGAAAGTACTTTCCTATAGTAGCACTATGAATAAGAAGCCCACATAATCCTGGAATGAGTCAGCCTGAACATGACAGATAATAACATCAACTCAGATAGCTCGGGAGTTAGACCACAACCCGTCCCCTCCAGCCCCCAGCAGACACCGGGGGGGGGGGGGGGGGTGCTCACTCTGATCCCTATTGCAGGGGAAGGGGCTGCTGCAGGGATGGAGCAGAGGTGACAGCCTCATACTGCACCAGGGGAGGGTCAGTTGGGTACTGGGAAGTATTTCAGGCACTGGCACAGGCTGCCCAGGGAGGTGGGGGAGTCACCATCCCTGGGGGGTGTTCAGAACAGTGGAGATACAGCATTGGGGGACGTGATCTGTGTGCATGGTGGGGTGGGTTGGGGTTTGACCTGAGGATCAGAGATGCCTTTTCCCTTCCTGCTGCTGCCATCCTATCGTGCTTTAAGCACCGCAAGAGTCCAGCGATGTCCCCCCAAGGTGGGACCAGCTGCACACAGTTCCCCCTGGTCAGGCAGAAGCGTGATCCCATCCAGCATCACTCACTTCTATCACATCTGCAGCCTCCCCGCCCGGCTCTACCATGTTTTATTACATTGCTTTCATAGCACTGCTCTGAGCCCCAGCACACGGGTTGTTGCAGTGGCTATGGGCTAACAGCACTCCAGAAGCGAGTGTTCCTCTTCCCTTTCCTATGGACTTTCTATTTAACTGTAGCAGCCACCACAAATGTATTAGCAGATGTTTTATAAATAATCTCAAGTTTCAGGGCTTTCAGTTTACATAAGCGCTGCTCTACTCTCACCACAGGAAATTTTCTCTCTCGGCGATACCACTCTCACAGACAGAGGACTCGCCCAGCTCTCCTACGGGGCACATTTACATTTTGTAAAGCATGAGGGTCTTTCATTTAGCCTTGAAAAGGGGAATCAATAGCAAAACCCAAACTGCCAAACATGCAGCTGCCACCACATACGGATGGCAAACAGAGGAAAATACAAAGCCTCCCACCAAAGTTGCTGCAGAACCTTCACCCACATAGGCTCTCCATTTGCACATGTGCTTTGTGGTTGCATCCTATGTATATATCCCTGCAAGCTGCAGGAAAAGGCCTGAATATTGGGGATGACCCTGGCCTTCAAATCAGCCTGTAGCAATTAGACAGATCAATAAAATGGGAAAGACATTACAACAAAAACGTAATGACAAAAGGACTGGCACAATAGAAAGGCACTATAAAGGAAGGAAAGAAGATTCCAGGTTCACAGGGGAAAGCTTCACCAAGGAAGAATCTCTAGAAGATCAGTTCCTCGGTGGCAGTCAGCCCTTAAGTGAGATCTAAGAGAGGTGCAGCCAGGCTGCAGTCCTTCCAATCACACAGCTGAATTGCCTTCACCTGTGCTCCCAGGGCTGACCGGGTCCTTTCCCAGGTGCTCAATCAGTGGTTCAGGCTGGGACTCAGCAGTTCCCATACACAGCCCCACTGCAGCTCCTGAGGGCGTGGGCTGCTCGGGACCCAACAGCAATGTTTTTTCATTTAGCCTTTCACTGAGGCTGTGGCAGATGAAAGAATAAAGAAAATCTGAGGCATTTAGGGGCAAGGTTTGTGTTCGTGTAAGACGCAACTTAGCCTAAGTCTGGGGTGTCCATCATTCACCTGGGGAACCCCTGCTGCCGCCCCAGGCAGGGATTCATTTCCCACCTTGGTTCCCAAATGATCACAGATAATAGAAACTGGAAAATAGGAGCCATAAGATGTGCTGTTTTCCTGAGCTGTAAGAGGTTCTGCACAGGTGTGCAGACCTGACTGACAACACTGCACTCTGGGAGAATGTGACACCTTCCGATGGGAAGAAAGATACAGAGATAATGGAGTATCAAAACAAAGAAGTACAAAGGCACCTGGAAAGAAAGTGTGGAACATATCATTCAAAAGATTTTGAGATGGGATGTACAACACTGCACGAATGCATCATCTCGTCAGTGCCTCCATCCTCTCAGAAATGGACTTTCAGCAGTGACAGTGTAGATGAAGCATTTGGCAGAGCTGCTCCTCGCTGCCTGCTGGCTCCACGCTTCTTTGGTGTTCCCATACGTCACACATAGAACTGTCACTGCTGCTCCATCACTGCTGCTCCATCATTGCTTCAGCTGCAAGCATTTAGCATGGGGTCGGGGACGGCGCTGTTCCTGCATGAGTGGTAACGAAGTAAAAGCCGTGCCTATGCTGCGTAAACAGACGTGCCCATGTTATGTAAACAACCATTGATTTGTAGCTCATGTTGTTGGGATGTGATGTAAAACAACGCTTGGACATGAAGTGCTGCACAAGCCTGAGGCAGGACAGACATTTTCATTAATATCCGCCATGGCTGTTCTGATTGCTGTCACTCAGCTCTGATGATATGCCATCCCAGGGACACCGCCTGCCTCTGCCACAGGCTGACAAAAAACCTCTGTGGTGTTGAGATACTTCTACACTAACCAGGCCCAGAAGAGAAAACCCTATGGAGAATTGTTCAGGAATCCTCACAAAGTTTCTGAAGGCAGAGATGAAATTCCAAGAATGAGTCAGTTTCAAAATGCACACTCATATTTAACAATGGCATTTGAAATCAATATTTTCCATTACTTCCATAGATGGTGGCATAACATATGGTAACATTTCGGTTGCTAATATCTCCGAGCCCAATCTATACAGAATATGTATTTTTTGTGGTCTGATCGCATTGATTCCTCGCTTAGCACACAAACGAGGCTATGAGTTCGTTAAAAAAGGGACGAACAATTGCAGGGTAGTTTATTCTTGTCACTCAGGGGTTGAATTGGACGCAGCAAATTTACAAGTGAATAACTCACATTCCCTGTGTGTGTGCTTGTCCTTAGAAGCCACTCACAGCTCCATGCAGGACCTGCTCCAGGCTTCCCCCGGTGCTGTAATGCCCAATGCACAGCTCTAGGCCCCAGGGAGAACAAGGACACCCTTGACCTTGTCCCTGTCACACACCACACGTCCAACTATCCTCCCAAAGAAGCTGGTCCTTTGCTTTCTCTCACCAGCTATGTTCAGTGAAAATGTAGGAATAAGTACCACATGAACGTTCTGAGTGATCTGTGAGGACAGGATGGAGCAGTACTTCAGCACCAGCACAGAGCAGCAGCACAAAGCACAGAGCAGTGTACCATCCTTCCCCTTCTTCCTGTCTGACAATTGCTTTTTTTTCCCCACAGTTGGAACTGACCCTGGACGGTTGCAGTTGTGGAGTCAGGAGCTCATTTTCTTTCTCAGGAGCATCCTCAGCCTCACCTCAGCACTACGCAAAAACCCAACCAACACAGCAGGGAAAGAAACCAGCGGAGGGCTGTGTGCACACCACAAATGGTGCCTCGGTGGTTTGTTGGTGCCGTCTGAAGGAGGGGAGCTCTCCTGCTGCTGACATCCACAGGACTCACACGTGTGGTTGCAATTGTACTCATTCTGATTCCTGTTTGTATACCTGGTAATGGAGATGAGTACCTTAGACTGCATCCAAGGGTGGTTCATGAACAGTGCTCACCAGTGTGAGCAGCAGAGAACATCATCATCAACTGTGGATTTTACATGGGCAATGCAGGAAGCCTGACAGCCTTCCTACCAGCATTATTGGGTAGGGACATGAGGAAAATAAATCTCATGGCTGTGATGTAAATTCCACGTAGCTTGGAGCATTGTGATGGGAGGCTGTTCAACAGGCAGCTCTGGGTGAAAGGAAGAAGCTTGCCTTTCATTCATGGAGCAGAGTGAGCTGCTGCTGTGTGCTGGCTGAGAAGCGGGCTGTGAGGAGAGGCAGCCTGCAGGCAGGGCCAGGCTCTGCTTGGAAGCTGAACACGGGTCTAAGTATCTCATTCTCCCTGTATTGTTATGTTCTCTACGGTCTGATAAATACATGGGCACCCTTGCTGCTGTGGGGGGAGAGCCATGGAAACAAGGAAGATCAGTTGAATTGCCTTATCTTGCTGCTTTCACATCAGTTATCTTAGCTCCTTCTTTCTATACATCGTTCTGCCTTTCTTTTGCCTTCTGCAGTGTGTTGGCAATTGTAATTGCCAATTGTTTTTCATAGAGAGAAGGGACTCAGATGGCTGCAGAAAATTATAGTGCTCTGTGTATTCATGTCATTGAATGTTTTCCTTTTCTTGGATATTTACATGAGTTATTAATTTTATTTTCTTTTAGATATGGAAGTTGGAGCTTCAAAATAATCATTTGGTTTGTTTATTTGCAGAAGACCCTCTAATATAATTATTTATAAGAACTGTGAATTGGGAACGATGAATAAACATGTATGACAATTAATAACCTCTTTGTTGAATTCTCATATGGAAGCAGATGGCCTAGCGATGCATGTAAATAGATCATTTATTTTGTTTGGAAATCTGAATGTTGAATAAGAAATCAGGTATTTGCAGCTAAAGACCTTCCCAAATGTCGAGAAATATTCTGAACAAAACTGGGGAGTGAATGACACTGCCATACAGAAATAAATCCAGAGGGCTGGAATTACCAGCCTTGTTCAGCACGTGAGCCCAACACAAATGCTCAGAATGCATGGAAGAAGGATGCTCATCCGCTCAAACTTATTAATCATCGACTTTTACATCAGAAATATTTACTTGCTCTCGCCAGCCCCACAAGGTGCTGACATAGCACAGAAACTTTGCTGGTGGTCACCACCTGCAGTTTTTACCGCAAGTAACAGAGTTGGAAAGAAAGAAGGCAATAACTGCAGAGCAATGAAGGTGTGTTTGTTGGCTCGGGGATATACCCCCATCAGTACACTGAGACGTGCTTTGAGGATAAAGACAAGATGCATGTGGAGCCTGGCTGACAAGCAAACGGGGCTGCAATGACCAGTTTGCAAATAACCACAGCAACAACAGTCCCTGAGACTCAGGTGCTGTGGGTTAGAGCTGAATGGTACACACACGCTCTGAAGTCATTGATAAATAAACTCATGGCTGCACTGTGGAGCTGATTTTTACTGCTCACTTTAATAGTGGGAAAAAATAGATATGACTGTGACCTTTTCACAGATCACAGGAGTACCAGCACACTAATTAAATGACTCGGCACAGAATTCAGAATTTGTTATCACAGTGGCCCCAGAAAGGTAATTTATGTACTGGGTTTGGAAGAGCTGAGTCTCACCTTGCTGAGAGCAGCAGAAGTCTGCCATCCGTGGGCACAGACTGGGGCCAAATGGTGCAACAGAATGGAGATCTGAGCTCCTGCTCTGCAGTTGGTGCAGCTGTGCCTTTGAGGAGCCCAGCATCGCCCCACACCAGTTCTGTTGCCACGGCTGCGTGCCAGGCTGGGTATCAGTGTGCGCCCATTGGGAGCATTGTGGGAACCCCACTGCTCTCCTGCCTGTACCACCAGTCCGACTGTGTCTGGAGGCATGCAAACAGATGTGGTTTTGGATCCTAAGACAGGAAGGAACATGAGAAGTAAGCAACAAGGAAAACTAAAATGAGACACAGTTAACAGCATTAAGATTTGCAACACCCTATTGATGACCATGGCTGCCTCTGCAATGTTGCACTGAGTAAGCCCACATTCTGAGCCCTGCTGGAAGGTGTGCACACTCAGCCCTTTGTGCCCGCAGTGCTGTGAGGCCATCGGTCAGTCAAAAGGGCCTCGTGGGTTCAGCCACAGCCAACCCTGCAGCTGGGAGCCAGGGGTGAGCGCAGCACTTGGAGCACTGCGCTGAGCCGGGGGGCACGGGGCACCCCCAGCAGCTGAGATCTGGTTTTCTTAAATGGGAAGCAGGAAACTGTTCCCATGACTGAAGCTTTTGGAAGCCTGTCTCCCATTTAGCATTTAAAATAATCAGTTTCAGACATATCAGCACCTCCCTGCTCGAGCAAAGCTGGCCGTAAGTTTGAAGATGCACGCTTGGTGCACGCTGCCTGCCTCCTGTCCCAGGGCACACAGCAGGGCAATGGGAGCAGGGAGCCAGCAATGCAATGGGGCTCTGCTGCAGCATAGCCAGCATTCCGAGCCACTCCTGAGCAGGAAGACCAGAGATGAGGAAGTCAGGCAGGAGTGCATTGCTGACACTTCGCACCCACGTGGCGTGAGGCTCTCCTGTGCCCTGCTCACCCAATGAACTGCAACGGCTTGTGAAATCCTCACCAGAGTGGGAGCATTAGTGCAAACAGATTTTACTGTAAGCATTAAACCTTCAGTGAAAGCCCTTATAATTCTTTTATGTTCTGTTCCTGACTATAAATTAGATTATATTACACTTAATGGTTATGGACAGCATGCAGACTCAGTGGTGTCTCTTCAGGTCATAAAGGCCCATGGTGCAGCGCTCCCTCTCCGTCCATTTCAGAGGTACAAATTCCTCAGCAACGAGGTGAAGGAAAGAATGGTGGCTCTTAGAGCCATTTACACCAAAAAGCCTTATGAGATCCTTCTCCTCGTGGACGCACTGTGGTCTGTGTAAGCACTGCTGTGCTGAGCTCCTTTAGAACACAGAACTGCCTGGGTTCCTCCAGGCCTTCCACCTTTCACTGCTGCACAATTCATTTTTCAATTACTAATTCAGGAACCTGCGTTTGTTTTGTCACAGAGGCAATTCCCCTCCAAACCTCTCACTAAAGCTGAAGAATCAGATCAGTGCTGAGCAAAGTGCTTGATACTCCCCTTTTCCAAATCTACAAAGTTAAAAATTCAGTTCCCCCGGGTAGTCTGTTTTCCACTGCTCTCTGCCTGCATTTAAACTGAATTTGGTCCATCAGTGCAGAAAAGGGCCGAGGTGCAGCCGGCCATCCCTGCAGCAGCACAGCCTGCTGGGAGCACTGCTGCCTCACCACCATCCACGTGAGCACCGACGCAGCCAGCCAGGTCCTACCTGCTCAGTGGGTGCATCTCACCTGGTCCACCCACGTCCTCGATTACACAGACAGCCCCATGGAAATTAAATGGGAGTGCTATACAGAAAACGAGATGAACGGTTATGCTTTGATTCTGGCAGCTCTTGCTGATCTCAGTGAAGACAAAATCCCCGTGTCAGCTCTTGCCTAAGCGTGTGCTGCAAGAAACCATGTTTGCAAGAGATGAGCCCAGGAGAGGGCAGTGGCTGGGCTGGGAGCAAACTGCCCAGGGTCACGGGGCAGCTGTGCAGCTGGAAGGGAAGGGAAGCTCTCTGCAGCACATTCTAATGTTTTACAGGCTGGATCTCTGTGCTCCACGCAGCTTCTTGTCATTTCTTTGGTACTGGGCCAATACAATTAAAATCATATCCTCCCTCTGCTTTGTCTCAATTTTTATTGTTTTCTTATGTCCTAAGACTTCACAGACCATTACAGCCCTGCCATTTCGTCATGTCCACCTTCCCCTCCACCCACATACATCACATGTGTACAGTATTTTATGCACATTACTACAGTATGTGTCCAAGATTAATCACGGGGAATGGACATAAGTGCCTGACAGGGCTCCCACTAACACAGAACAGCTAATGCTCCTAGCCCTGTGTGTGCTGGGATTTTCACTGATTTTCATAGCTATTAACTGAAGAAGGGATACGTCAGAAGGAACATGGTGTTATCTCATTTAACGTTGATGTCTGGGAGGGTCTGAAGTCCAGCTGGGATGATAGAAGTCAGTAGCACCAATGGAATTCAGGCACTGAGCACATGGTTTTTTGTTACTTTGACAGCTCCTCAGTTTCGTTTTTAAAATTCCCAGAAAGCCCCAGCACATGTACAGAAGCACCTGAGCCAAGAGCTGAGATCTGTCCTGCAGGATGGTCTGAGCAGGAAGAACCCAATACCTGACGTACAACTGATTAACAGAGATGGGTGTCCTGGAGATGAAGCTGTTCCTCTTTTCTCCCCCTCAGCCCACACACATCCAACTAAAACCAATGCTGCTCCGCGAGAGAAAGCTAAACTCATTCACCTGCAGGTATCTCATGTTACAGCTTATCTTTAGTTGTAAAACGTACACTAAAAATAATGCAACGATGGTTGCAACTGTAGCCTTCATGTTGATGATGGCTTTGCTGTGCGGTGTGCTCCCCAAATGGCAGGCAGGAGACGATGGCAGCACAGCACAGCCGATGGGAACTCTGAGCAGTGCTGGGGTGCCGCTCGGTGGGGCCAATAGCGCCAGACAACCCATTTATCTTTAGTTCAACTGCCACGCCTGTGGCACACCTGCCAAGCTCACAGCAGCTGCTTCTGCCCACACCTCTGGGCAGCAAACAGTTACCAGCTTACCGCAACTGCGGGAGCACATGCAGCACGTCCTAATTAGCTGCTTTCATAAAATTGATTAACTGCAGGCAGATATGCAATCACCAGGAATTTATGGAGGGCTGCTCTACAGACAGTGCACGTGGCACTGAAGTCGTTCAGCTGGTGGAACACCAGAGCTGCTGCTCAGGGCACGGCACTCGCAGAGCTGCCCTTGGGAGCCCCTGCCCCATCCAACAGCACAGCTGGGTGCCCTCAGTCCCTGCCCCATCCAGCAGCTCCCTGCAGCACAGCTAGGCGCTCCCTGGCTGCAGTGTGCTTTGCAGCTGGCGGCTGTTCTCCCCCAAACTGTTGGATTCCTTTGCAGCCTCGCAGCCAGTTAGCACTGCTGCAGGGGAAGCTGCATTGTAGGGTTTCTTTTGTGACGCCCGTTCCTTAATTCCTAGCTTGAGCTATCTTCCTGCTTTCTGAAGGACTCTCTTTAAGCCCAATGCTCTCCAAACAGCACTCCAACAGGCCCTGCTCCTGCTGTTGCACAGCCCCGTGGCACTCCTGGCTCTGTCAGACAGAGCTCCTGCCAAACTGGGACTGCCTGCACAGCAGCCAGAGCTGGCAGCCACCGCTTTCAGAGAAACCTCAAGACTTCACAGAGGATTAACGAAGGTGACATTGAGATTCAGCAGCATCTTAGCACCATCTGTTCCCTGACGAAGCCCTCCTGAAGGGGCAGGCACACCAACGGGCCGTGTCTCAGCCCTGATGCTGTATGCTCCCAGCCTCGCTCCATGTCCCACCGTGCCAGGTGTGGGCAGCAGCCAGGATCCAGTGCGGTGCTTCACATGGCTGCAGGGCTTCCAGGTGTGTTGGCAGACTCAGAGCAACCTGGCTGTTTGCTTTTGCCAGGCAGAACGTCGAATGACTCTTGCCATTCAAACAGTGCAGTCAGAGAAAGCTGTGCAGGCACTGTAGCAGCAGACATTTGGGTTCTGTGTCTCTGCAGGTGCAACCTTCACCTGAGGACACCTTCAGAGTTGTTTTCTGGTCCTGTGCAGGAAGATGCCCATTGGCAGCCATCCTGCTGTGACTTGAAGACAACCTCGATCCTTTTGCCCTGGCCCTGCACCCGCAGCAGCACCTCTCCGCTCCTGCCCTGCCTCCTCCACCAACAGATCTGCCCTGGTATCCATTGGCATCGCCCTTGGTCCTCTGCATACCTGAAGAAGGATGAAAGCAGTCTTTATAAAAGGCGACACAGTACATACCTCCATTGCCAGAGGTCCCAACCTGAGCCCAGGCAGATATTAAAGATGTGTAGTACATTGTTGCAAGCAGCGGTACGGAGAAGAGCAAAGCAGTTACCAGAATGTAAATGAAGAGCTGAGCTCAGGAGATCCAGCCACCTCAGGGACTATGAATATTCAGGTAAATATGTTGAGCTGAAATATTGAGTCATCAGCAGACACTACATGCACAAAATGTACCCCTGTCTGTTCTGCATTCACTTAAGCAGGCACCAGTCTGAGCTCTGACAGCTCTCTGCAACACATCTGTGCCACTCCTCAGCCGTGGTAACCTCCAGGCAGGCCCATTCCTTCTGGCATGTTACACAGCACAGGAGATAGCCACTCTGCATGCAGCTCCTCAGTCTGCACAGATAAAACCCCAAACCTGGGGATGGAGGGGAGAGGGAGCAGAGATAACACACGTTGCCTTAGACAGAAGGCATTTAAGTACCATGAGGTGGTGCTGCTTCAGTATCGAGCCTCAAGATTTGCCAGAAATCAAAGATGGAACCTGAATCAAAGATGGAACCTGCGGTGTTCCTGCTCCCAGCTCTGCGTGTGATGCTGCAGCTCAGGAGAGGCGTGCAGCAACAGAACAAAGGTGATACATATCTGGAATGGTAGAACAGGGGAAAAGCAAGCAAGGCAGAGGCAGAGCTCAGCATGGGGCGAGGCTGACAGGCTGAAGTAATGGTCCATAGCAGTTGCTACAAGCATGAAGTAGAAAGAGCAGGAGGAAAGCTGGCCCTCCTGTGCAGCCTGCTGAGAGCAGCTGGCAGCTCAGCTCCAGCAGCACACCACTGTCCAAACCAATTATTTTGAGCCGTATTTCGGTACGTTGTCTGATCAGATGGCACCACATATCAGTGACAGACACGGCAGGTTGGGAAGGCTGCTGCCAGGGGCCAAACTCCAGCTGCATGCACCGGGGCAGAGTGCTACACCAGGGTAGTGCTGCCCCAATTCTGGTTTGGTTTTGAGTAGGATCGTGTAGGCAAACAGGACCAGGAGCATCTCCTGCCCAATCCACACCAATGGTGCCATGTCAGGGCTGCTGGGGCAACTCTGGGTCTCAGTGCTTCTCAGTGAAGTCAAACTTCGACCCTGACAACCACGCACCAGCCAGCACAACAGAACACGGTGGCAGCAAAGGGGAAGAAAACTGCAGCTCCGGTAACGCAGTGCTCAGCCATCAGACCTCCTGCCCATCCCTGCTGCTCAGCTTTGGAGCAGTGCTCAAGTTGCAGTTCCAGTTCGCTTTGAGCAGAGGCCAACGGAGCTTTGTTACTCCAAGACAGCACCAGGAAGTCAGGCGAGAGAAGCAGGAGGTAAAGATGTGACTCAGATCTTGAAGGGAAAATGCTTCATCGCTCCATTTAGAGCACATTCCTCCCGGGCCTCTGGCAGCAGCTGCAGTGCAGGCACAGCAGGGCCATGGCAGCCTGCATTCCTCCCCACGCCCAGAGCTGGAAGGGGCATCGCTGTTTGTTTTATTTTGGAAATCTGTCTGCTCTTCTCGAAGGGTCGGAGCTACCACATCTCCCCAGCGTCGCGCTCAGCTTGGAAGCTGTGCACTCGTGGCTGAAGAAATCCCTGTTCCTGAAGGACGTGGTGTTTGCCAACACCAACAAATGGTTTGTGTTTGTTTCAGCAAGCGCTGCCATCTCAGATTTTTAATGTGCTTGTGGACGAGGACCAAAGCTTTCCTTACTGCTGGTGTAGACTTGAGGCAGCCTGTGATCTATTTCTATAGCTTGGCTGCGTTCACTTCGCTCCCAGATCTCGTTTCTGTTGCGTGGAATTTCTCCTTTTGTTCAGCTGCAGCCATACAGCTCCAGCTCTTTCCAAGGCTGCAGAAGGCGTTCGGTCATTCTGTGCTAAACTCCCTGTAAGAAAACCTCATCTGCTGCACAAAGCCCATATTGTTCTGGAAGAAAATCTTGAGTGCTGCATAACCCGAACAATCTGCTGCTGCTTCTCCAAGGGTGCATCAGCACTGCATGTGTGCCACGGGAGAGCAGCCCAGCAGGACCAGCCCAGTGCCACCGCCAGAGGCAGAGCTGCCCTCCTGGCAGCACCTTCCCACTCAGAGCTCACTGTGCACCAAAAGGTGCTCCCTGCGTTGGGGGAGGAAAAGGGAGATGGGGGGGGAGGAGAGGCTGCACATTTCACCATCAGACCTACGTGGTGCACAGCAGCATTTCTTCAAGTGGGATCCTAAGAAAGCACTGTTGTTACATGTGACCTCTCCTCCCCAAGGCTTTTTTGCAATCTTACCACCAAAAAGTCTCGCAAAGCCCAATTACTGTTGCAATATTTTGAGGATATTTTTAAGGAGCAGCAAACACAGATTAACCTCCAACACCTCTTCACAACGATGTACAGCAGAACTTAAGGTCTGTTTGTTATCAGCTTTATAATGATCACATTAATGAGGAGCTCAGCTCATTTCACTCTGGCTGCACCTGACTTGCTGCTGTATGCACATTCTGCTCCCTGCCCAGGCAGCTGCAGTGCTGCCATGGGAAGGGCTGTGAGGCTCCTACAGAGCGAGTCGGGCACCCAGACATGAGCTCTGCTGCAAGGATTGCACTCTTTCAAGGCTCTCATCGCGTCGAATGCAAGAGCCTTAACCGTGTGCAATACTCAGAGTTACATCAGAGGGGATGAGGACAAATGTTGGAGAGCCGCATGCAGACAAAACACCACTCTGAGCCCCAGCACCCCTCTGCTGCTCCCATCAATGGCCCCAGGCACGAAGCCCTGCTGGCAGCAATGGTTCTGCTGCTCCCCACCCCCACGTTGGCTGTCCTCAGCCTGACCAGAAAAGCTCCAGCTTCTTCCAGGGCATTACCCCCGGGGCCCATTGAGCTGCAGATGTGTGCAGCAGTGCAGAGGAGCTCATTCCCAAGCCAGACCACCTTTTTCCCTTCAGCTGAAAGGAGATGCCCAGGATGCAAGAAGCAACTCCAAGTGAGCTGCTTCCTGCCCGGCCCGCAGCACCCCCAGCTCAGGGCAGCCCCAACCATGGGGCATCCCAGGCCAACATCGATGTTCTGTGCCCAGCTGAGGGCTCTATTGCTGCTGCAGAGCGACCTTGTTTGCATGCTGAGTTCTTCATCGATTTTTGATATTTCACACCCATGGAACAAAAGCAAGAGACAAAGCTGAGTTGCATAACTTCATTACAAATAATCCAACTCTTTATCTGCAAAGCGGGGTGCAGCAAATCTGTAATATCAACTGTACAGAAACAGCTGTGTTATCTCCAATCTGTGAGCAAGCTGTGCTGCAGTGCTCACTGAACGTTTGCATTACAGCACACAAGCTCTCTCACTTCTCTCAGCACAAGGATCCTTACACAGGCAGAGTGGTTTGAGGGGGATAAGGAGCAGCGAGGGGAGAGATTATGAACAATAAAGCAGTCAGTTTCTGAAATCTTACACTTACTGACCAATTCTCAGCTATTTCAGGCCTGTGGAATACAGAAACATATGCTGAGGAATACCAGACTGCAGAAGTGTAACAATAAAGAAAAATGTTGGTTTTTTTTTTGTTTGTTTGTTTTTTAAAAAAGCACAAACCTGCAACAGAAAAGAAGGGCAAATCCAAGACCAGAGCCCATGCAAATTTCCATTAACTTCAGAAAAAAATCAGGACCTGGTCCAGAAGTCAGCAGAGACGCAGCCAAGCAGATGGCCAAGGAAAACAGCACAGCTCGGAACGCCCGCAGCCTTCCAAGCGCCGCTTCCAGCACAGCTCTGGGTAGTGCTGGGCTTGAGGAACCTCCTCCCATTTGGCACAAGGGGAGCTTTTTTCCTCCCACAGCTGTCTATGGAGATGGCCGGGCTCTTTTTTTTTTTTTAATGTCTAATTTAATGCCCATTAAGTGTTCCCAATCAGATATCATTTCATTCATTTTTGAGGGGAGATGTGATACAGCAAAACCGTGGTTCATTCACGTTACCAGGAGCACACGGCTATTCCTGAGCAGACCTTAACAAGGAGATGCCCGCAGAGCTCCCAGGAGCTCCTCCAAAACAGCATTTGTAGGACGGGGGAAGGGCCCACACCACCATGGAAGTGACGGCGCGTTGGTCCTGGGGGCAGCTCACCAAAATCGCTCATCAGAAACGTTCCGAAGGCTTCACTTCAACATTTTCCTTTTAACTTCTTTTCCATAAATACTCACTGGAGGTTTCAAAAGGAACATTGCTCGCTGTTCAGCAGGTCAGTTTGAAAGAAGCCCTTTTCTGAGATCCTAACCTAGACAACTTGGAAGAAACATCCCCTTTTTATGAATTATTTTTGTTTCACAAATGAATATTTTCCAATGGAAAAAGTGGTCTTAATTTTTCCAGACTGCCACAAATGAATGCCACGATTACTTCGGTAATTAGAAACATAACGACACCTATCATATGTCCACCCCAACACTGCTAGCTCCACGCTGCTCCTCTGTATTTTCCCCCAAGTTTTTAAAAATGACAGCATTATTCTCCTCTGCCCGTCCTGAGCAGCTGAGCATACGTGCAATTATGTCCAAATATCCTTTCCCAAACAGTGGGAGGTGAGAACTCTCACATAACGAATTGAGCCTCGCTGCGCCCACCAGGAGCAGAAATAGGGCCAACGCAGCGCAGGCGTGAGCTCAGCACAGCAGGATGGCACAGCTCAGCCCCAAAGCACTGGAGCGCAGCTCTCACCCACGGGACTGACACAGACATCGCTGCCCTTCCCAATCCCAGGGCAGCACACCCCGGCCAGCTCTAACTGCCAGGCTGCAGGCACCGTGCAGTTCTATACGGCTGGATTGGTCCTTTCACCCCCCCAGAATCCTGCAGCCCCACACAGGCTGTGGATTATCACCGCTCCATGGAGCTGCTGGGGGTGACGCGGTTTCTGGATGTATTCCTTTGGGACAGAAAAGTGACAAACAAGTTTAAGCCGTCATCAGTCCAGCAGGTAATTGTGTTCCCATGGGCTATGATTCACCTTTCTGCCCACTGCAATTGAATTGGCTGCTCGGGCGCCTTCCTGCATGGCGTGGCCATGACCTCAATTCCCCACTCCCTCTCCCAGGGAGCCCTCCAGCTACAGAGCAGGATGATGTACAAGCACCTCCATGTCCCCAGCACATCCAAGTGTCCTGCTGTCAGCATGGGCCCAAGGCCATTTTCCTTATTTCCTGACAGATAACCGTGGGTGCACTTTGAGTTCGTTCTTCTTACTTTGGGTAATAATTTAACGATGTTATTTATGTGACACTTTTGGCAGAAGCACCCAACAGGAGGCTGGGAGCAGTGAGGACACCACACAAGTTAGAGGCAAAAGTTGGAGAGTGGAGAGTTACAAACATGCTTCGTTGGATGCTGAACTGCAGAGCTGCACATCGTGCCACAGAGCACATGAGTGCAGCTGCACCAAACACAGCAGCAGCACGCTGCTCCTATCCATCTCCATCACCACCAGTAACTACTGTGATTAACACCGATAGCAGAACAGCAATCAGCTCAAACACCCTCCTGAGCTTCTCTGCCCTGATCTTCAGTAGTTCACCTCTGTGGTCAGTTACACTGCATCTTCAGCACCGCCTGCAGAGTCTGCCCCAGCAGTTCCAATTACATTTAATTAACCAAATAATGACACCACACTCATCAGGCTGTTGGCTTTTAAAATAGTCCTAAACATAACACTGTGTTTTCACCAGACCTTCAATTTAGGTCCAAGTGGTTCTCTACATTTTGGTGTGTATTACTGCCCAGCAAGGGCTCTCGAGGACAGAGATCAGCACATGGAGACACAAGTCTTGCTCCAGAGAGCAAACACTCCTCATAGAAAAGACTGATAGAGTAAGTAGGGCAATAGTTCAAGCAGCCTCTTGGTTCAGCATAAAACACAAACATTGCAATGCAGCATTAAAATGTCACACTGACTTACACACGTGGCTCTCTGCCATTCCTTCGGCTGTTGCTGTGGCTGCCCAGTGCTGCAGAGCAGAGCTGCTGTGCCATTAACCTCTTCCTGGTGCACCAAGCACCCGCACCCTGCATCGCTTCCTCCTGAAGTCAGCACCAGGCAGCAGTACGAGCTTTGGGCTGGCACTTATTATCAAAGTGCTTTTGGAGAGTAAATTATTAGAATGAAAGGAGCACGGTTGAGGTAAAGTCAGACACCCAGCAACACAGGCTGCCTTCCCAGGCACCTCATACACCTAATTGCCATCCAGTGAAGATGATAAGGTCCTTCTGGACACAGACTCCTCACTTGGAAGAGGAGCTACAAACACCTGAGTTGCAACAACCAGTTGTGCAGCTTGGGTGGTTGGAGTGGGAAAGGCAGAGCATCGCCCTCGGACAGCCCAGGCCCCGGTGCGTGTGTGCCAATGGGCAGAGGCAAAGCACTGCTTTCTGCCCCTGGAAGAAGAGCCACTGCCCGGGCTGCCAGCAGGATGAGAGCACCAGGCACATCCCTTTGGGCCTCGGGGCACTGGGGGTTGGGCTCCCAATGAGGAGCAGCCACACAAGGCTGAGTGCTGCTCCCTACCCACACAGAGCCCTGAGTTCAGGCATCATCGGCACTGCGGAGAGACGTGGGGTGAAGGAAAACAAGTGGGATGGCAAACAAATAGAGAACACCCAAGCAGGAGCGAGGGCTCTGTGTGCCGGGGGATGCTCAGAGGGTAGAAGAGCCCAACCGCTGTGCCCCACTGTCAGCCGGGGCTGCCCGGGTCCCAGAGCTTTGCAGAGCAGCCCTTGCCTCCACGTTTGCCATTTTTCATGTTCTTGCAGTATAAACAGCAATGACTACGAATAAATGTTAGCTTCCAACAACAACCGCTGTATGTATGGATTTCATACAGTTTACTTACAGTGTTTTGGTTAAAAGGTCAGAGGAGCGCTCAAATATTTGGAAGAGGCATTAAATTTATAGCACCTAAAAAAACCTCCCAGCACACAGCAAGCACACGTGCCCTGTTGGTGTGTCCATACGCACAGAGAGCAACAGCGCAGCTTTGGCAGCCAGTTTGCTCTGGAATGGAGGGCACCAGCAGCAGCCTCACACCCACAGCTTCCCCTTGCGGTGCTTTGGGAACACCCTCACCCCGTGGCACACACTGCACGAACGCACATTTCCCTTTTCGTTACCGTCAGTTACATCCACCTCTCCCACGCACGCCGCTCGCCTGCACTCACAGCTCTCCTGCAACCCACCCCTGCGGCAGGGCAGGGACCGGACCCGGCAGCAGCTCGGGATGAGGAGGGCAGCGCTGCACCCCAGCACTTCACAGGGAGGCAGGGCGGTCCGTCGCCGTCGTCGTGCCCGGAGCTGAACGATCCGCCCCGCGGCGCTGAGTTCCCGGCACGAGGCAACGTTTAATGATGGTTAACGGAAGGATCGCGGCTGCAGCCAGGCTGCGACACAACAAAGCTCATCTCTGCAGCCATTCCGAGGATGACTTCAGCTCCCCGCTCAAATCCCGGTTTGATGGCAGCCCGGCGGTAGGTGGGAGCTCCTGAGGGCTCTTTCTGCTAAACCAGAGCCCTAAAGCTTACCGGGGTGGAACGGCCAGCTTTGGAGAGCCCAACAAAGCAAGTGTGCGTGTTACCACCGACTAGAGAAAACAATGCATTCAGTTACATCACACCTTCTGCTACACAGAAGTGATGGAAAAGCAGAGAAGTGAAGGTGCCCAACCTCAGTTACTGGGAAATGGGGACTGCTGCCAGCTCAGGACATAACAGCAGAGTGACACAGATGGATGGAGATCACCACGAAGTCAGTGGCTCACAACCCCAGTACAGGATTTTAAAGAGCAGCCCAATCATTGTCACTATTCCTCCCTACAGCCCCTGGCCCAGAAGCTGTACCATCCCTTGGTGTTTGCAGATACAGCCCTACAGCTGCTATTGCTGCTCTCCTGGTTTTTGCCACAAAGCTCGGTTACAGACTGAGGTATCCCAAAGATTAAACTCCAATTGATCTCCCTTCAAATGCAGTTAATGAATTCAGTTCAACTCCTGAAAAGAGCCCCACAGCTCAGCCCCATCCCCTACGCCCCAGCATAGAGCTGTGCCATGGCTGAGCTGACGTGAGAGAAGGAGCACTGCACACCCCCTGCAGCAGTGCCTGAGGTGCTCGGCTGCTCAGGGCTGGCAAGTTTCAGGGTTGAGGAAGGCTTGAAGTTCAGAATTCTTTGCACAGAAGGCTTTTTTTTTTTTTTTTTTTTTTTAAAAAAAGCCAACTCCTAATCAAAATAGCATGGTCATTTTGATGTACATCATCTCTTGCTCTTTGGCTTATTTAAGCATTTCAGTTGCCATAACAACAGAAAGCATTTTACTATAAACTAAAGTGAGCCTGTTCCTTAGTGTGCATCAGAGCTGGCTGCCATCAGTGCAGCAGAGAGCAGGAAGGGACCCACAGCAACAGGACCCCTAGAATGAGGGCCACAGCCATAGGCACTCTGCTCAGTTCTGGCTTTGACCACATCAGGGCATACACACAAGTACAGAAAAGAGCTCCTGGGCCAGCTCCCCCCCAACCTGGGTTTGCTCAGCACAAGGCAGCCCCAGCCCTGCCGCTCCTTGTGTTGCGGGGGCCACCACACAGCCCCAGTTCTCCCAGGAGCCCCTCCTGGGCACGCAGACCCTCTCAGCACTTCCCATCCCTCCAGGGCAGCCCTTACCTGCACCCTGATCTCTGTAGCACGTGGCCACCTCAGAAGAAAGCAGCTCCCTGGGCTGGCAGCACTAACAGGCGTAGTGGGGAGGGGCAGCCCCTGCAGATAGGGCTCACCTATGCAGATGGATTACAGCTGTGCAGAGGGGCAGAACCCGCAGGCAATCAACTGATCAACTACCTAGCTCACTAACCAGCTCTGTGGCTGTTGCAGGGCAGGTTGCTTCCTAACAGTGACAGTCCCTGGTGTCCCAGCACCAGCTGCTCTCCTCAGTGCTGTCTTGCCTCAGCTCCTGAGGCCTCGGGCAGCTGAGTACCTTTAATTGCAGCCACTGGAAAGAAAGAGTTTCAATATAGAAAACACAGTTCTTCTCCAAAGTTATTTGCTCTGTTTCAGTCTGTTTTTGTGCGTCTCTTGGACCTGACATATGGCATATTAATTATGGCCAGAGGCAATGGAGGAGTGTTATTCCTTTACAAAGAAGATGGAGAAATTCAGTTAAAAATAGATGATAAGGCAGTGCTGTGGGGAATGGGCGTTCTGCCTCTGCTGGCTTCTGTTTCCCATCGAATGAAGTGGAATTTGCTTGCAGGACGTATGGAATGCGTGCATTACTCAGCACAACGAGGTGTGACTGGGACACGAGCGCGGTGGTGGCAGAGGTCACTGGGGCAGCCCTCAGCATCTCTCTGCTCTCAGCCATTGGCTCCTCGCAGAGGCAGCGGGACAAAAACCCCATCCTCCTCCCCTTCCCTCTGCAGTTATGGTTCCATGGAGTCGTTAAGGTCCGTCGGGGGGGACAGCAGCCGCTGTGGGTGCACAAACAGGACGGCACGGGCAGCGCCGGACCGATTCAGCCGCGGGAACCTCCGGGGGCACCGCTGACCGTTACTCTCGGGGTGGGGGGGAACGGACGCAAACTGCCATCTTTGTCGGAAGACGAACGGAGTTCTCTTTCAAAACTCCAGCTGTGCAGCAAATGTGCGCAGTAACTGTAACCGGCCGGAGACCCGAGGGAGGTGTTTCCATCCCCGGCTCCGAGGTCACGGAGCGGCTCCGGCCGTCCCCTCGGCCGCGCCGCCGCGTTGCCAACGGGCGCCCCGTGCAGAGCCGCGCGCGGAGCGCCCCCCGGTGGCCGCAGGACGGACGGCAGCGAGTCCGGCTTCGAAGGCCCGCGCGGCCAACGGCCCGACCGCCGCGTGCGCCCGGCGGGGACGGAGAACGCAGGGACGAATCGCGTGCTGTAAACGTTCGGGGCAGTTTGGGCAAAGAGCGGAGCCGGGGCGGTGTGGGAGGAAGTTTGGACCCCTCCGGAACAAGTTCGGGTTGGCGCTGCCCCTGGGAGATGTGCGGCGGGGCGAACGGCGCTCCGCTCTTCGGCCGCCCCGCACCGGGGGGTCCGGCACCTCCGTGCCGACGACGCTCACAGCCGGCACCGCCCCCCGGCAGCGGCTCCATCTGCGGTCAGAGGCTCTGCTCGGTGCCGTCGTTGCTCCAAGAGAGAAGGAGGAGCAAGTAGAGCCCATTTCTTACCATTGCCTGTAAGGCCCCAAATGATTTACTCCTGTCTACATTTGCATTACAGATATCTGTGCCTGTTTGGGCGGATCCCAAAGAAGATGAGTTAAAATACAGCCTGAGAGCAGAGAGAAGTATTGAGAAACCACAGATACGTGAATATAACAGTTAAAAATTTTACTGGCTCAGAAAACGATGCAGTTGCACAGCTGATAACAGCATTGATTAACAGCAAGAGATAACGATGCACTTTTGTTCTGGTTTTGTGTTCCCAGCAGAGCGGCGGTGCTGCTGTGGGGATGTGAGCTCAGCTCTGCCTGATGGGGTCACAGTGCAGTGCTGCACGTCTCTGTGCCTCAGTTTCCCCCTCTGTGGCACACAGGTGACAGTAAATCACCACGTTCCTTATCCACTGGGTTGGTTAAGATTGGCAAAGGGGGAAAATGTATTTTGTAGGGGAAGAAACTGAGCAGAGCAGCTGGATAGCTTTAATCCCTGAAGTCTCGCTGGCTCTCTGTGCTCCACCATGTGCTGCATCCACGGGTTGCTCTGTGCATGAAAGCCAACGCTTCTGCCAAGACGCACCCACCGGAGGCCTGCTGCCCTGCTCATCTCCCGGCTGAACGGAAACCTGATGGTAACAGAGAGAGGCTGCAGGGCCACGCTGGGTCGGGACATTGTCTTGTTGCTTTGGGTGAGGTTGGTGTGGGCTCCCACAGGAAGCCATCAGCACTGCTGGTTGTGGTTGGGAAGCAGCACAGAGTGCAGAAGGATCTGCACAGAGAGATCCGGGCGGCAGCACGCCAGGATGCGGAGCTCCGTGGGCACAGCCTTAGGGCTCCCTGCGCACCGCACTGCCCACTGCCCTCCCCGTGGCATTTGCACACAGCAGCTCCCCCGCTCCTTCGGTGGTTGTGCATTAATCAAAGGCTCTGAAACGGAAAGCAGGACCATAGCAACCAGCCTAACACA
This sequence comes from Meleagris gallopavo, assembly GCF_905368555.1. Classification (NCBI taxonomy): domain Eukaryota; kingdom Metazoa; phylum Chordata; class Aves; order Galliformes; family Phasianidae; genus Meleagris; species Meleagris gallopavo. The sequence goes on from NC_139418.1 coordinate 17,106,480, forward strand.
GCTGGGTGGTATCTAAACACTAAGCCCATGTACATTAGAGTGAAGTGAGTTGTTTGGGGGATTATACTTCAGGTTTCCATGGAAAAACCTCCCCTCAAACATACTCCCAGCTGAATTACTGTGTAAACCAGAGAGATGTTTCAGAGCTCCAGCATGATGTTTTAATGGGCACTGTCTGGCTGCTGCCGGCGCTTTACTATTTCAAAATTTAGTTTAGCTGTCTTTTCTCTGGGGTTCTGAATTCTGCCTATGTTTGCTTTCAGAAATAATGAAGGAACAAGAAATGGCCTCTGTGATTATTCATCATCTGCTGAGCAATCCAGAGCGAAAACAGGCAAACAAACACTCTGGAGGAAGGGGCTGGGAGAGCTGAATGTGAACACTTCAGAGCTACTTACAGCACGAAGCAGGAGCAGCTCTTCAGAAATGCTGCGCACGCAGAGCGGGCCCACTGTGCACACAAACAAATTAATCACAAGGAAACAGCAGAAAACTCCCTCCGAATTAATGAAGCAATTTAACATGGAGACTACGGAAGAAAGACAAGAGCTCCCGTTGTATTTCTGTAATGTCAGGTCTGTAATGTATGTTCCCTGTGCTCACGGTTAAAGGGCAACTCATGGCTATATGGGAAGATTGCCTTTGGGGACACATTCCCCCCTTCTGCAGGGCAGCAGCAGCTCACTGCTGTGATTAAAGCACCCAGGCCGTGCACAGGGAGGCACAGCTCTGCAGTGGTGAGGAAATGGACCACAGGACTTAAAATACCTACTTGGATCTCAAGTATTTAAAGCCCCTCAGGATTCCCAGCATATAAAGCTCCGCTGATTTCAGCTGGTGAGAATCACCAGGTCAGAAAACCTGGTTTTCTCACCAGAGCTGAGCTCCAGGGTAAGAATGAGGCATCGTGCTGCAGAATTACTGCATTTTTTGTACTAACATGATGCATATTTTTGTACGTACTCTACAATATTGCTAGGGTATTTTAATGACAAATAAGGAAATCCTTGTTTTTAAACGCATGATGTGAATCCGTCTAGCCTGAATGTTTACATGCTACTTGAAATGGGACAATTCCTGAGCCCCTCCATGCTGCACCAGGGCTGGCATTGCAGGGAGCAGCAGCAGGGCTCCTGCAGGCTGTGCATACCACAAGGATTTACATACATGGAGAAAAGCCAAAAAAATAATCCCGACTGAACAGCACTCCTGACGCTCGTATTTAAACAACTGATTGCCAGGGAACGTATTTTTCCTCTCTCTCTTTTCCTGTGCTTTTCGTGGTCGTTTGTTAAATATATTAAGACCTGCTCTTTGCCTCATGCTAGAGCTGAGAACTTCTGCACCTTATTGCCTTTTGCAGTTCCCCAAATGAATCGCTGCACGTTTGCAGCAGGTCTTACTGAAGCGATAGAAGTTACACGCAGAAAACATCACCTCTTTCCCTCCATGTGTGTTTAAATGATGTCACACGTGGGGTGAGCCGCTCAGCAGCACCCTGGACGGCCAACGGCAGAACTGACTGCAGCGCTGACGGAGGCAGAGCTGCGCTGGCTGTCACACACAGGATATGCACATTTTCAGCTATGAGCTACAGATTCACTCCAGATCTGAAGCAAAAAGGATCTGAGGCAGAATTAGGCCTTTTGAGCCCCATTAAGGCTCAGGCAGAACATTACGATCTCCACATTATCACACAAGCTGATATCGTCTCATTGCTGCACATGCATTCCAAATTAACGGTGGTGCAAAGGAACGAAGATTCCAACGAGGTGGGCTGGCACCACTCAGCCACTTGGAATTACGGCCTCCCTGTCTCGTGTCAGTATGCATACTTAACTTCCAACACTAACGCTTCATCCGGTATGACAGAGAAATGGCCGGAGATTAGGCAGTGAGAGGAGAAAGGCCTGTTCGATTAAACCACCCGTAATATTTAATGCAGATAACGTGATGTAAACTGTAACCAAATAAGGAAATAAACCGGCCTATTGCTTCGGAACCGATATCTCGGCTGTGTAAATGTAGGAATAAATAAATGCTTTTGATCTGAAAGATTCTGCAATCAGATGACCGTGGCGTTTCTGCGCTGCTCAATGGCGGTGCTGACGTGCAGAAGTGAATTCTCAGCCTGCAGATCAAACTGCCATCACAGGATGGCCCAGGACGTCCAGCTGAGATAAAAGGACCGAGTGTGAGGATTCCAGGGGAGTACGAGATGGGCAGAGATACTGAGAGCCAACTGCGGGTAATCAAGGAGATGTTCTTGGTTCTGAATCACCGCTGCTGGAATGAATCTGCACTCGGGGCACCACTTTCCCACATCAGATGATATTTGTACGTCCTTTCCCTTTCTTCAACTCTTAAGAACAATACAATTGTTGTGGCAATAATTACACGACTTCATTACTGTAGTGAGATTAGTGCCCGCAGCCCACACTGCTCACATTGGTGCTGCTTTGGCTGCTGAGGCTTCAGAAGGCATCGCAGGTGAAGCGGAGTTCAAATTGATCTCCATAAACTGGAGAAATGATGGGAACTGCTCTGAGGGAGTTCAGCAAAGCACACAATCCTGTTTCAAAGAAGTGCCAGTGCATACGAACAAGATGGGAAACCATCGGGCTCAGCAGCGTTTCTGCAGACGAAGGTTTGGGGATTGCAGGGATAGTCAGAGTCCTTTCAAGGAGAAGAATGACATGGGAAATGAGAATGAGTCCACTATTATGTAAGAGGCTGCTGCCAAAAGGAAGCAAATGAGCTGTCTGACACATCTATTGTGGAGAGCAGAGTAATAACAATGTGCATTAAAGGAAGGAAGAGGTAGGAAGAAACGAGCCTGACATCAGGGCCCATTTTCTGCTCACAAAGATAGCAGCAGGGCACTGAGGAGGTGTGCGGGCGGTTGTGTCACATCCCTGCAGCAGGACCTGCAGGAAGGCGGTGGGTCGGCAGCTCACTGAGCAGATTTGTGACCTTTCAAATAAACCAACGGGCTTTTGGTGGACTTTGGCTCAATGAACCCGTTGGAAAGCAGCAGCTGGGAAGTGAAAAAGTATTTCTGCTTTTGCACCAAATAGAGAAAATGAAGACTTCTACCACGAACGGGAGGTAGCAAAGATTTCCCGTTGCCACGAGGGCTACCCCGCACGCACACAGCTCTGCTCATTGCCCAGGCCAGGGCTGAAACGGAGCCCCGAAGAGCAGGGCAGACCTGATGCTGAGCTGTGCCAGCTGCCAGCCCTGCCTGCCAGCAAACCAGGCGCGTTGCTGCACAGCAGAGGTTTACGGGCCCACCCAGTGGAGCTGCTGGAAACAGCAAGGCCCAGTTCCAGTTAGCGCAGTCACTGCGCTCATCTCCTGCAGGAGCTGGAACTTTGCACAACAGAGTGGGTGCAGATGAGGAAAAAAAATTTTTAAAAAGGTTGCCAGCACCCATACTTGAATTCTTTAAGCTGAATAACAGATGTCAAGAGAACGTAGAATGAAGCAGAGAAGGTCAAAACTTCTGTGAAACGAGGTGAGACTTTAAGGTTAGGCAGGGGGAGAGCGCCCAGCTTTATGAAGTTAAAAAAAGGCACTTCCACAAGGAAGAGAAGAGTTACAGCACACAATCTTGTCGTTCCACGTGATGGCAAGACTCAGTAGTCTGACACTCTGAAATGTAACTAACAGTGAAACAAGATTCAGGACAAATAATATCAGAGAAAAAAAAACAATAGAATTGATTGTGGATAGGCAATAAACAGGGCCAACGGAATCACATTAACTCCCTATCAGAAAGTTGGGATATTTAAGACCACCACATTAATGCTTTTTATGAAGCTGTGAATTAGCATTTGACATTTTGCTCCCAGCCTCTCCCACACCCAACAGCCCATGTGGAAATCAGGGCTAAGTTCTCCACCACGCGCTGAAGGACACGAAGCTCTCCTGAACCCATCAGGCCAATCCCAGTGCTCCAGCACAGCACGCAGTGCTCCAGCTGTCAGAGCAAGGCCCTGGGTGTATTTTCCAAACTCAGCAGTTGTACTGTTAGTGCTACACTGAAACAAGTGGTTTTGATGTTTTCCACTGTGCACTAGGATGAATATTTGTTAAACTGTTTTTAATAACTTTTTCTGTCACAACACGAGGATACTACCTACAAAATCAGTGCAAGCTGTAAAGAAATGAACCATATCCATATATGTAAGGTAAGCCTCATCAGACAACACAAATAAAGCAGTGCGTGAGTATTAGAACCTGCTATGCACAAGAAAGTTTGTGAGCTTCTGCACTTACTAAAAACAAACTATTTAATTAGGTCTCATTTGTAAAGACAATCACTGTAACTTATCTGCAGCAGAACAGGACAGCATGCTCCACCAGGCAAGGCTCCTTGTTGGAAACAGTAACAACTCTGCACCAGGGCCGGCTCAAAGAACAGAACTAGAGAGCACAGACTAAAGCATTTCACTAAATAAATGCAACAATTTTATTTAGGATGATAATAACTCGTAATAAGGTAGCAAAGCAGAACATTATCTGGGTTCTTGAATTCAATTCCAGAAGAAAATTGAAGGTTTTTTTTCCTCTCATGTGCACAAGTTTTAAAATTCATTACCATAGCCAGCTATAGTAGAACAGCTCAGTGCATTGGTAACTGGTTCTTAATGGTTCTACACTCATTCAGTGCATCCCACAACTCCCAGTAACACAGGATAGAACAGCTCTGGCCAATAGAAGAGGATCTTGTCAGTAACTTCCAGCAGCACTAGGAAGGCATTTTTAGGAGAACACAAAGAATTGAGGGAAGAGCAAAGAACGATGCATGCTGAAGCACGCAAAGTGAGACCCTTGTCTCACTAAGATGAAGGCTCACTATGCAAGCAATGGCAGTTTTCCACCAAGCTTGCCTTTGAAGTAAGACCCATTTGCACACTGATTCAGCTCCAGGACCAACAAACAGAGCTCTGTACATAGCTGGCAGATGAATATGAGACAAATGCTATAAACTCCATGAAATGAAATCCCCTGGATTAAATTGCCAACAAAATAGTAATGCTTCATGGGAGAGTCTTCATTTCTAGGGGGGTGACAACCACATCCCCTCCCTGTGAAAGGTTCAGTGTCTGCATCCCTTCCTTGCTTATTTTGGGAATTAACAAGAGCTGACGTGCAGACCAAGCACCTTTGCTTTCCCACTTCTCATACCTGTAATCTACTTTGTGATAACAGTTGTTTGCAAAAAGTCTCATGTTTCTAAAGTACAATCAAATATTTCTGGCTGAAGCAAATACCAAATCCACTGACTGAACATACTTTTAAATGTGATTTTGCTGCTATATGAAAGTTTATTTTAGTAACTGAAGTTCACTCAAAAATAAAGGTTGGGAGAAGCAAACACCATTTTCAAAATCTAAGGAAAATTTAATCAATGTTGCCTTAAATTACTTTTACAGTAACAACAATACTGACAAGCGTTTTCGAAATGGTGTTTCTCTTGGTAGTACTTGAAGAGATTACCTCTGTCTACTAATTTGTGCACCATTAGGAAAAAAACTCTAGCTGAAGTCTTCAGAAATTCAAGTTAACACATAGCTACTCAGACATCCAGGTGGATTCATATTTCAAGTGTGACAGAATTACAGAAACTTCTAATTTTTAAAGCATCTGTTTTCTAATTCATGATTTCAGTTTCTGACATCCTGAAATACTATCACATCAAATGAACACGTAACTGAGACTGAAGAACTTAAGAGTGTATTTGTTAAAATACAGGAAGTAATTGCATACGTTCCGTGCGCCTGGCAAGAGGAGAGAGAAACAGGTTCTTCGTTACTGCAGATTTCTTCAAAAAGAATGCCAGTCCCACACTGTCTGTGGCTCTGGTAACTTCTGCTAAGAAAAATCTTAGTGTGTTACCCTTCTCCCTCCCCTCTCCTTCACTCCCCCCAAAAAACCAAACTAGACCCCCCATCTCACATAAACAACCAAAAGTTACTTTTCTGAAGATATAGGAATGGGAAAAAAAAATTACATTAACTTGATAAGCATGAACACTTATTAAAGCTATAGACACCTCAGGTCAATTGAGAACAGTATTCAAAGTTCTAAAAAAGTGAACACAAGACGTTTGTTTCCATTTTCCAGATGGTTTAAAACTGGTCTAAGTTTGTGATGTCCCCACTATACAGGTGTTTGCAACTGCTTCTGGTCCAATGAAATATCCCGAGTTGATGTCTTCAGTTTGGCCCACTGGAGTCCAAGGGTTTGGACAGTCTATTCAGAACACAGAAATGAGAGCAAAGACCCCATACAATAAAGCACAGGGGTATGCTACTAGAAGTTGCTGTCCTTCCATTGCTAAGGCAGAAATAAAGATTTTGGAAGCAGAAAAGCTGCACCAGCCAATGATCCCAGCTGTGAGGATAATTCCCATCACTCCCCTGTAAAGATAAAAATAAAATCAGAACTCGTTTATGACTTGTGCATATACTTACAGGAACTGCAGTTGGATCCAACACCTCTTAAAAGAGAAACCTTCAAATTCACATCTCTCTCTTGATTTAAGACAAGTCACACTAATTTCCTTTTGTTTGAAAAATTCAATTTTGCATCTTAACTTACAATTAGCTTTTAGACTTAGTACCTACCAAGATTTATCAGATTCAAAGCAGATTGAAAACAATACTGTTATTTGACTCTGTGCATTTAAAAGCTGTTGACTGACTTACAAGCTGTATTCCCACCTTTCTTTTTTTCCACCTGAAGAGTGTCGACGCTTCTAATTTTACACTTACTACAAATTCCTGTCATATCCAAATTACAGGCACCTTCATCACTGAACATCGAGATCTCTTTTAAAAGCTGCCTTCATCTCACAGGAGAGGGCTCTACAAACAAGTTACACTTTATGTACTTACTGCAATGAAAATACAATGGCAAAAGTGGAGAGCAGGATCATAGGAAGAAGGCAGTATCCAAGGACACTGGCGACGCAGCCGAACGAGACGCCCGTCATGCTCATCAGGTTCAGGAGACAGAACATCCCTAAGCATCCAATTGCACTTATTCCATACACGTAGCCAAACTGAATTTTACCAGCCTGAAAGTCAAGCAGAGCAGTGCATGTTAATTACCAGGATAGGTAATGCCCCTCCCAAGAGGGGGAAAAAAAGGAAGAATGAACATTTACAGAACATCCTCATTTTCATCCCTCCAATCCCAACAGCCACACTGAAATTCAACATGCAGTATCTTCCAACAACCCAAATTGTGCACCTATGCACCCCAGGCATAGAAGCATGTTTATTCTAAGGTTACGTATTTCAGTAAGTAGACTTTCATCGAACTGCTATTCTCTGATCTGGGCTGCAAAAGCCTATGAGCTTTCAGCAACCAACTTGTTAGTATGGCTCTAAAGAGTTCTTGCAATAACAACCTTAGCAGAAGAAACATTTGAAGATTTAAGAAGTTTGGAACTCCTTTACAAATCCATTAAATTATTTGTCTGGATTTGCAGTAGACTTTACAGCATTGCTGTACAATGCAAATCATAAATAAGCAGCGACCTCACTGCTCTGAGCGATCAACTTCTTGTGGGGGGGAGCACAGGAGAGATGACAGCCTCCAGCCCTGCACAGACATGTGGGATCACCCCAAAGCTGTGCCAAATCAGGCTCAGATGTCAGGAGACAATTTCTCACTGTGAGGGTGGTACGACACTGACAGGCTTCTCAGAGGAGCAAATGCTGCCTCATGCCAGTCAGCGTTCAGGAGGAGTTTGAACAACGCCCTCAGAAATGTGCTTTAACTGCAGTTCCCTTCCAACTGAACTCCTCTACAAGAGTCCCCTAAGAGGCAGAAGCTGAGCTGCAAAGTACTGCATATGAAGAGCAGAATTAAGTTGTGTAGATTTTTTTAAAAAAAGAGTCAAAACCAGAGCTCTGCTTAACTTGCAAGTAAGTTATTTTGTAACACACGTGCATCCCATGGCTATATTTGCTTTTCCAACCATATGATCTTAGTAGCAGAACACCACAATTCCAGCCCTGCAGAAAAACAGGGCCACGAGGAGTGCAGTGCTCCCCTGGTGCACAGCTCCTATGCCAGCCTGCCTCCCCCAGTACAGCACCTACAGCTCAGCTCCCCCCTCCCTCAAGTGCTACAAAACCTGCTTTAATCCTTTCTTTTTCCCAGCCTATATTTGCTTTCTCTCACTACACTCTAACATTCTTACTCAGTATTTCCACTTAAAACTCAGATAAAAATAACACTGTCAGGGCTCAAAACACCACACAGGAAAAAGTGGTAATTTCTCAGTAAGAGCACATTCAAAATTACCTATTATGAACACATTCATTAATTCTGCTGTCCCAGTTGCCATAAATGAAGTTAGGTATAAAAGTAGGCTTACGCTGCCCTTGGTGCCAAAGCACTGCACTGCAAAGTGCATCTTCAGAAAAAAATAAATGCAAACTGATGAAAAATACTGAGGCTTCCTAAGACAAGGATTCTGCCTCCTGTTACTCTGTCACTTAATAGTTGACACTTGAGTTGTTAAACCACCATCTAATTTCAATGAAGCTCAATTAAAAAGAAGGCTTAATCACATGCTAACTTATTAAGAAGTATAAACTATTTGGAAGCAGATTTACTGTAAAAAGTGTTTTAAGATTGGCTATTTATACCAGCAGACAAACCAAACGTATCAACTGTAACAGCATTGGTGAAATCCCACCTCATGAGCCTCCTCAAACCTGGAGGAACAGAGTAGAAACAATGAACAAAGCATCAAAGACACAGGGAAACAGAACAGAGGCCTCAAGTATGAAACACGAGTGCTAGAAAAAAAAAGAATATTCAAATATTGAATGAGCACATTTTCCCAATTCCTGATCAGAACCAGGTGCTTCAAAAAGACAACACATGGCTGTGAAAGTAAAACAGCTCAATCTCCCAACATGTAAAGTCTGAGAACATGGGTCACACGTCTGTTCTGTGACAAAAGGACCCATATTCCTTAAAACAAAGCATAAAGAGAGATATGCATTCCAGTTAAATCAGCATCATGCAGAAAGCAAGCTCTAAAAGCTTCATTTGAACCCTGCAGAAGAAAAAGAATAATTAACTTATTAACTCCAACGAGCACTGTACTAAGCCCAGCTCCTCTTCCACTGAGCTAGAAACTCTCACCCAGGATGCATCCACCAGTCTAAGGAGTCACTTCCAACAAGGCCACACGTGATTTGGCTTTTTCCCCCACTGTCTCCAGGCACGAAAGCATAAATAGCAACACGAGGCAGTTAGGGTCTTACCAGTAACAATGTGGCTCCGAAAGCTAGACAGAAGACCATTGGTCCAGCCAGGTCAGTCTCATTCATGATGCTGCCATCCGCTACTTTTAATGGGTGCAGAACTGTTAGTGTCTTCTGCCAGATGTGGTCAAAATTGATCCCCAATTCTACAAGTTACATGAAAAGAATTACGCATGTACATTTCCTCCCCTTCCCCCCTTTGTTTTGCTGTCACTTTTTCCTGCCACTCCACTCCAAAGTCGTCCCCAGGAATTATCCTACAGGAACACCTTTCCTTCAGCTGCTGAGAATGCTGCTTCTACAGATCCCAGGTCTCAAATGCTCTGCAGTGACAAGCTGACTTCTAGAGAACCAGATAAGAGCACAGAAGCAGGGTTCTGTGTCAGACCAAAGTTCAGTTAGCCCAGTATATCGCTGTCCTTGTACGTGGCCTAAAGCACATGCACACAAAAATATCAGAACACAATATGCAGATTGCTCCAACAGTCCCCAGGTTTCCAGTGATCGGTGGCTCAAAGATTTCTAATTCTAAGTACTTTCTCTATACTTAGCTCCTCTTTCACAAACCAGCCATCCTACCAGTGAATCCACTCAAAAAAAAACAGTCACCTCTTTTAACACTGATGTCTCATGACACACATTTTACAGCTCCATGCAGCTGGAAATGATTTCGAGTCTCCATCCACACGATTCCATCACAGTTGCACACGCAAACCTAGTTATGAATGCAGTGATCGTCTGCTCACCTTGGGCCCTGAGAAGCATCTACATAAACAAATGCACTTCACGAATAATATACGCAAGGCCAGATGAGTGGAAGAAAAACACAACAACTCCAAATCAGCAACTGAAAGAGCTCCTTCAGTTATTGGGTAATTAACAGTGATGCATCCATCCAGGCACTCACTACGTATCCATTCTGGCATTTGGCAGTCTGTATTCTGGACAGAATTTCTGCAATGTTTAGCACTTGCCTTCAGCAATGAAAGCCTGCAGTTCTAACCACAGAATCAACTGAAACTAACAGCATCAATTTGTTTCCATACAAAGCAGACAATTTTAAGTATTTTTTAATTTGCAATAGAAAAAAATTAGCATTTTATTGTGTTGTATAAAATCCATTTAATTTATCCTGGCTTCCACAGAACAGCTAGTATAAATAAAGCATAATGCTACAACTCTGTCTAGAAATTCACATAAGAATATGCTTTCTGTATAGTGAAATACAGTTAAATAAGAAAAGATGACGGAAACATCCACTCAACTGCTCACTTTCAAAACAGCATCTGCACCCTACTACTCAAATCACTCAAACTGGGGACCAGGTGGAAGGAGTTCTGCATTTTGGCTATAAAGCACAAGTTATACCTTCTAACAGAGGAGGCTCATCCTCAAAATTACTTCCATAGAACGACTGTGCTGAAGTTGGAGTATATGTCTGCGTTGGCTGGTAAATCTGCCCTGTGTAAGGCTGCTGCTGCATCATCTCGGGAGGGACAAATCCACTCTGTTGAGAGTACTCGTAGCCTCCATACTGCCTATAAAGAATTACATCAGATCATGGATAGATAAAGAATTTGATTTGAAGCACCTCCATGCAAAAATCAAAGCTCATGCACAGTAAGCAAACAGTCCTGCCCATTTTTTGCTTTAGTTACCTTCTACAATCCCTCCTCAGATCTGCTGAGCATTTTGCTGCTTTCTTCCACCGAAGCCCTTACAAACAGTACTGATCAGCTAAAGACGACACGCTGCTACCAGCTAAACAAGTAACTACTGCTGCATGTGCTAGCATTCTTTCTGCTTTCAAGTCATAGGCCTGCACAATCAAGAATTACTATTGCAGCACATAAGAATAGGAAAACTGTCAGAAACTAATTAATGTGTACCTTAATCACTACTGACATCTCATTTGATGCCATCATCAGCTCACGCTATCACTTCTGCCCGCCTCTAAAGTTAAAGGAATTAAAGACAAAAAGTAAGGTGAAATTAAAAGCCCCGTTTCCTTCCACTGCCGCATCACGAGCGTCAGCATTACAGCACAGAGGAAGGAGTTACTGAATGGAAGTTAAACACTTCCTACCTCCAGGATATGATACGGGAGAAAAACGACTTTCCAGTTTCTGTTTCACATCTTCTCAGCGATTCACTAAGTCAATTTATGCTGCCTTTGGAATACTCTCCTTGTAGATTTCACGCACATAAAAATATATATTGCCGCATGTTTTTTTAATTAAAGAATAGCCTCCTTAGAGCCACGTCCCGTCCCTAAGCAAACACCGACTGCGTGACACAAAGACTTCAACGCGCCTCCGCAACGCGTCCCGAGCCGCAGAAAGGACGGGAAGCACCACGTACGAACAGATGACCACAAAAAGGCCCCGCAGCCCCGCTACCTGCCGTAGGGCCTCCCGCCGCCGTACTCGTAGGGCTGGGCCTGCTCGTCGATGCTGTAGCTGGTCTGGAAGAACTCCGTGTTGAAGCTGTCGAACCCGGACATCGCCGCCAGCCGCGGGGCGCTCGGCCCGGGGGACCCGCGGATCTCCACAAGGGCAGCGGCCCTCGGAGCGCTCCCGCAGCCTCAGGAGCCGCTCCCGGTGCCGCCCCCCCGCTACGGTCGGACAGGAGCGACTTATTCCCGCCGCGCTCACCGCAGCCTCAGCTCGGCCCACGCCCGCCCGGCCCTGCGACGTGTCAACGCGCCGCGCGAGCGCTTCCGGGGCGGTGACCTCGCGCACGCGCACAGAGAGGCGGCGGGGCGCCCCCAGCTGAGCACGCGCCGCTCGCGGCACCGCCTTCTGCCTGCGTGGCGCCCGCGAAGTGTCGCGTTGCCATGGGAACGTGGAGCGGGGCGGCGGGAAGATGGCGGACGGGCGTTTGGTGCCGTGGCGCTGCTCCTGCTGGGCTCGGTTGGCTCCTTACCGGCGCGCTGCTCCGCGCGGCGTTATCCTCATGTTTTCCAGTCTCCCTGTAAGATCTGAGGCCTGGAAGCTTCGCTTCTGTTTCCTACCATTTTGTCTAAAATCATAGAATCATACATAATAGAATCACAGGGTTGGAAACGACCTATAAGATCATCCAGTCCAACCGCCCTCCCATCACCGCTGCCACCACAAGCACTAAACCACATCTCGTAGCTCCTCATCCAGACGCCTCTTGAACACTGCCAGGGCCGGCGACTCCACCACCTCCCTGTGCAGCCATTCCAGTGCCTGACCACCATTTGAGAGAAAAATTTTTCCTCAGCCCTTATCTGTTGAACGTGATTTTGTTTGTTTTGTTGGTTCTGCGTTTTGTTGTTTGTTTTTTTTCTCCAAGGCCAGAGCTTAATTACATGAGGTGGTTTTGTCTCCAGGTTCAATATCTTTCCCTGGGATCTTCCTTCATCTCCCAGTTGGAATAGAACGTGCTGCTCACTGCATGAATGGGAAAGTTTTGTGTGAAGCAGACTTTGTGGGTGATGGTGCTACTGAGAGAAAAGTAAGTAATTGCTGGCATTCAATCAAATAAAATGAATATTTTGCTGAGACCAGATGAGACATTTGCTAGAGCCGTGGAGCTTCTTGTCTTTACTAAAGACCAGCTGTCAACCTTTACCTTTTAGTAAGCTGCAGGAGTTAGGGTTACTGTGGAACTGAGAGAAAAAAATGACTGAGACAGCCCAGGATGGAGATGAAATTGCCATGGACTGGGAGAGATCTGAGAAAAAAGTCTGCAGGTGCTGTTATGTGAGAAATAGAAGAAGAGGGACAGGAGAGTCTAACTAAAGAAGAGATTAATATGAAGGAGCTCCCTTCCTTCACTGCCCAGTCTTTGCTGGTCACTCTGTTTATCCATCTAGTTCCATCATTTTGCTCCTTTTTTTCATGCTTGGCCAGCAGAAAAGATTATACGCTGGCTGTTAATTAGAATTTGTTTTTATTAAGTACCTAAGGTACTGGTGCAGAGTGCAGGAAAAAATAAAGATGCATTTTTGACCCAGATGGGCTTTGCTGTAGACAGAATAAGGGAGAAGCCCAACTGAGGTTGTTTAGGTGAAACTTCTGAATGAAATGAATCATAATTGCCACATTATTGTTGTTGCTGAATAGGTGCACGGCAATGAGGTTTAGAAGTTAGTTGTGCATACATAAACAGCTGCAATCCCATTCTCGTTGCTTGCCACTTGCGTACACATACTTCTGCAAAAGTAAATTCCCTGTTTTGAAGTACATTTTTTCTTTGCTTTGCTTTATTTTTTTATTGCTATCATTTTACTTATTTATTTTAATTCATCGTGGCTTTGGACACAATTGCAGTTATTTTGTTACAAACTCTTGGATATAATCTTCTTCTAGTGAGATTACTGTATTTAAATTACAGTTCTGTTATAAGCTTCTGCAAAAATGTAACTTGTGGTGCAGTGTATGCAGTATCTCCTGAGAACAGCCTCACAGAAAACATGCATGTTTGTAGAACTGAATGAAATAATGATGGGGGAATTATAGTCACAGATAATGCAGAGATCAGTGACTGTGGTATAAGCTGCTTCCCACAAATTTATACTTTAGGTAAATTAGTGTTTGGAGCCTGAGAAGATCCAAGCTTTCACGGAAGACCTGTAGAGTGTGCAGGCTACATCTGATGTTGATGGCTTAGTGCCACTTTGCTGAACTGTGTGACTTTGTTGCAGTTCACTAGACAGTGAAATGAGACCCAAATCCCAAGCAGTGGGCTGTTTAATTGTGATTTGCTGGTGAAATGCTCTTTGGCTAGAAATCTATTTGGATTTGCTTAGATTATTAGAATTTACTCTCAGCTTAGGTTTGAGCTTTCATTAATTATCTCTCTCTGTTTGCACTGAGCTTCTCAACATATTTTTAGGGTATTAGTTGTCAGCTCCAGCTTTGCAGGACAAATTCGTCCTCATCTGTATCAGAGTGTAGCCTGGTAGGCCTGAGGGTGCAAGAGAAGGCAAGACATTGCACTTACTCAACCATTTCCTACTTGCATGTAGGTACTTAGAAAGTGCATCATGCTAGGCAGTGCTAATGGGAACAGGGTGAAGTTTGTCATCATCTTTTCCACCAACATATTCTTTCTGGAGCTATGCAGATGAGAGAACTCTTCATTTTCTGGTAAAGCAAAATAGAAATGATTTTGTGAGACTGCATGAAAGGGCAGCTTCAAGACAGTGAAGGAGATGCACCGGTTTCTGCCAGTACACGCCTCACAGTTCACAAGTTTTTTCCTATAAGACACTCAGAGATGATCCACTAATGATGAAGTTTAACTTGCAGATTTGAAATGCTCCATCTTTGAAAATATAGCACCTTGTACAATGAGTTTGCTTTGGATTTAGTGTCTTATAAAAGGTGCAAACTGTTTTCTTTGCTGAAGCTATGCCCACATTCTGTGTCTTATATGATAGGGGAAAAAAAATTGTTGTCTCATGTTTTCTGTTTGAATTTTCTGTCTTACTTACACTTGCTTAAGCTTGCCCATGCTTACACATTGAGCAACCATGAAAGCTGTTCTTCCTCTGCCTTTTTTTGATGAAAATGCATTACGCACTTGAGTAATAAATAAAAGATCAAGAGCAAAGCTGTATAATGTTTTACCATGTTCTTTGTAATAAACCCTACTTTATGGCACTCATTCTTTTGCTAGCAGATCTCTTCTTGGGGAGATTCTATCATTTAGTGTTTCTTTCTGCTTATTCTGCAAAGTGAAAGATCTGTTATGACTTCACACACACTGCTGGATTTCAGCAGATGAGATCTGCACTGTATGTAATTCGCATTGCTGGGTCAGTGGATAACTTATTATTTTATCTCACTATTATTCTTTTCTTGCCTGCCTCACTTCTAGGGAACTCGAGCTGCCTGAGGGATGTGAAGACTGCTCTACTCTAGAAGTACTAGAAATCTTTCATGACAGCACCTAGGTTAAAGGTCTCTGTTACAGCAGAGTTCCTACCAGGACGTGGTTAATGTCTGTAGCTATGGATTGAGATTGAATTGAAAGTGCTGCCAGCCGCCTGTAGGATCTGCTGGTGGCTCTCTCTGGAACCAGTGTCCCTTTACAGTGCTCTGACAGTAAGCCTGAAGCACCTGCTGGAGTCATACATTTCTGCTTCTCTTTGTCATACCATTCTCCTCAGCAACTGTGCTCTTTTCTGTGGTTTATCTGAGCCTTGCCCTGGTAGAGTGTTGCTTTTGCTTCGTATTTAGACAGGAGGCTGCTGAGGAGCACTGGCAGTTACAGAAAATGTGGCTGAAGGCTCCTTGGGTGGCACCGTGAAGTGATTTCCAAATCAAAGCATCGGTCTGGAACTTCAGTATTTCTTTCTTCTCAGAATAACTCCTTCAATTTCCACTAGAAATTATTGCTGTATCCCTGGGTGCCTCGAAGTTCAGTGTGGTGCAGCTAAATGCTGATAAACAGCTCCTACATTTCTCATTATGCGTGGGTAGCTTGATTGGTATTTACAGCTTGTGCTTTTGCACTGCGAGATGGAAGGTGAGATGTGTACGTACCATTGCTACTAGAGACCAAACTGAGTACTACCCTTCTAACATTCACTGCTGCTTCTTTAAAGACGCCTATTTTAGCACCCACGAAATTTGATGAAGTCAGAGTCCCATGATTAGTGAAAGCTGGAGCGCTATCATAGCACTTTGCCATAAGGAAGGGCCTCAAACCTGTGAATGATGTCATATCACTGGTGTGCCGGGTTTCAGCATAGCTCTGCTGTGACCTTTGGAACATACACTTTAAGCTTGGACTAAATTTTCCCCCAGCTAAATCAAAGGTTACATAGGCATCTCTAAAAGTGGGACAAGCTTCATCCTCTTCCTTCTGATAGATGCCGCTTTTCTTTTCCATCACAGAACTGTAACTGCACTTGAGATGAGCTGCTTCAGTTTCGCAGCTGAATAGGTAAGGTCCTTAGTGTGGTGCTGACACATATTTTACATTTAGGTCACTGGTGCGTTTGGCCCAGATTTTCAAGTTTACTTGTCTCAGGCAGCATTTTGATGGATTTGGCCACTGCCTTCTATTTAGCAAGGAAGCATCGCGTGATGCTTCTACAATTGAAATCACTGCATCAAAGGAAATTGTATTACAGTAAAATGATTGGAACATCCTGTGTAAAGAAATAAAGGTAGGAGTTGAATTCCTTTCATTTATTATTTGAAAAGTGCAGATGCTTTTCTAAAGCTGTTGTGATTAAAATTCTAAGGTTTTTGTTCTTTTCAAAGGACAATTCTGATTATAATTTTTCAAAAAGACTTGGAGTTTAAATACGTCTGTATTCACTAATCACACAGTATTGATGTCAGAATACTTCACAGCACCTCGTCAGGAATCACAGCTCTTTATTAGACTCATCCCCGTGCTGTTGCCTGCACATTGAGCCTGCCTTGCTTCCACTCTGCCCTCAGGACTTCTGCCCAGGGGATCCTGTCTGCCTCCCTTGGGGACTCGGGTCTTAACCACGCCATGTGATCACAAATGATTTCAGTGTTTGTTTGGACAGGATCGATTTTTTGCTGGGCACAGTAAATTGATTCTCCAAGCCTTGCCAATAGGACAGCACTGGCTTCATGAAATTGATTTAGATATTATTAAATCACATTAACTAACATTAATATCTAAAGTATTTGAAAAAGCTGGTAGAATACTCTCTACTGTCAACCAAGGCAGCACTAAGGAGTTTAAATCCTAAAGGAAGCCTATCATTTCATCTATCTGGTCATGGAGATGTTAAAGCCCGTATGCTTTGACTCTACCAGACTTAAACATGTGATGAAGGCATCTAAGTTAACACGTCCTCACACTAACCCTTTTAAATCCTCATTCTAAACCTTATGGCAGCACCGACAAGTTCTTCTTCAGCTGGTGTGTGGGAACAGCAAGTGAAGATGCACAAAATTTTGTCTTTTTCTGAGATACAATGTACAGCAGTCCCATATTCTGCTGGTTTGCAATTTAAAAGTCAGGTCCAGCAGTAAGAAACAGAACCTTGGCTCAGGAGCCTCACAGCTGCTTCTGAATTAATGAATTGATTAAGGTCAAAAGCAAGGGTTTGATATACTATTTAACTCTCGGGCTTGAAATTTAGAAGCTATAAGTACACAGATCAGTACTTTCCTCCCTCAGGCTATAGGACTGTACTGTTTAAGTCAGTGTCCTCCTCCGTTCCTCCCTTCCTTCGTTCCTCCTGAAGTATCTGCAACTTCAGTGCAGCCAGCAGAAACTGACAGCTCGGTAACTTCCATGCACAAAGATTTCATTCTAAAACTTCCCCGTTGGGTTTTCTTTGCTGTTTGAGTGCAGGGCTCTTTATCATTATGTTCATTATTCTGAGTATCCTCATTTTAACTGATGTCTGCCAAAATACACTGAACTTTTCTGATACCACTGTGTAATTATCTGTGAAATCATCGGTGACTGCACGTTGCGGTGCCGATTTTGTGAGCCAGTTGAGCAGCCCGGTCACTTCCTTCCATCTTATGCTGCATGCGGTGTTTATTTAACCCGAGACGTGTAGTTCACGCTGAGGAGAGCCCGGGGTGCCCGATTTGCGGCCACAGCCCACACTCGGCAGCAGCAGCCCGTTTTCCCGGCGTTTTTCAGCTCGCCTTTCCCGCAGCGTTTGCCCTGTTAAGCGGCCGGGAAGAGCCGGGAGCAGGGCCAGGGCCGGACGCGAGGTGGCGGTGCCAGCACGGCCACGGCCGCGAGGAGAGCGGGGCGCGGCGGGAGCCCCTGCCCCCGTCCTGCCCCCGTCCTGCCCCGTCCTGCCCCCTCCCCATCACAGTCCGGCAAACGAAGCGAGTCCTGCAGCGCTCCTGCCAAACCGCCCCACCTCCTCCCTGCCGTTCCCGCGGTAATTGCACGGCTCCTCGCTTCTGGCTTCTGCCCTTTCTGGGTCACTGCTGGGGAGATGAGGAGCGCGAGCGGCGCGATAAAACCGCGCTCCTGCCGGAGAGCCTCGGGCGAGCGTGCCGGGAGCGCCCACCCACCGGCTGCTCCCACCCTGCCCGCCTGCGTCGCTGGGTGAAATCACCGCCTCGCCTGCGCGGAGCCGCGGACGGGCACGTGTCGGCGGGCGGGCAGGGGCCGGGAGCCGCCGCCCGGAGCCGCCGAGAGGAGCGGAGCGGAGCGGAGCGGGAGAACTTTACCCGAACTCGGGCTCGCAGGGCCGCGGCGGCGGCGCCCCGGGGGCGGCCAACCCGCTCGGCGGAGCGCGGCCCGGCGCTGTCCGCGGTGCTGCCGCCGCCCGGGCTTCTGGCGCCGTCTCCGGTCCCGGCTCCTTCAGGATGATGCAATCGGCATCGCCCTCTGCGCTCCCGTCCCCGCGCCGCTGAGCGGAGCGGATCCGAACGGAGCGGCAGGGCGCGGGGGCGGCGGGCGGACGTGGGAGAGCCGCGTTCCGCGCTGCCCGGGCGGCCGCGGGAGTCGCCGGAGCGTCTCAGCCCTTAGAGCGGGCTGCGGGGTTTCTGCAAGTCATCTGAGGCAGCGTCCCCCGCAGCGTGTTCCCCGCTCTCCCTTGGCCCCGCTCTCAAGGAACCCGATCGGATTTATTTGGGATTTTTGTGCTTTTTTTCCCCCTCTCCCCCTTCGTGCTGTGTGTATTGTTTTCTCGTCACCTGCCACGGTTAACTTTTTTCGTGACTCGGTTTAACTCTCGAGATCTACATGAATGTTGTTAAGAGCACTTTTCTTGCCTTTGCTGTCCCTTGCTGGGATCGGATCCGATACTATCTGGACTCTATGTGCCTGTATGTGTGTTCTGAGTGTCTTGAAATTTTGCTTTCCTTTACAAGAGCTATGCATTATTTGTAACCAAGGTAAGAGCTGATGTTCTCACTGTCTCATCTGCATGTTTAAATTAGATGTTTGTTTGAAGATAAACTATGCATATTCTTTAAACTGCAGGATCACACCGAGTCGTTCCATTGATTAGTATTTCTGAAAAAGAAGGGGGAGAACTTGAAAAAATTAGATATATTTAGCAGGAAGGCTAACAGCTTCCTAGAATGAGTTGTTTTTCTCTATTGCAATTGCTGGCATGCTTAAGAGGTTAATTTGAATCTTATTTTGTTTTCCCTTTTAGAAGACCAGTGAATTACCGTAGGCTGGGCTTGACCTTGATTTTGATGGCTTTGTTGGAAGATCTAATGATGTGATTGTGTTTCATGAAGGGATTTCTCTCCAGCCCCAATGGCATAGGATATAAGACGCTTCTATCACGCTATTACTTATGGACAATTCAAATATTTTTTTAGACATATCTTTTGGGTTTTTTTTTTTTTTCTTTCCTCTCTTCTCCTTCCCTCCCATTTCTCCTTAATACTGGGAGCCTTATTCTAGACTTTGATGTGACTGACCATCCTCCTGCTCCGTGCTGCTGTTTTCTTTTTTGAAGTACAATGGCACTAAGTGGCAACTGCAGGACTTACCTCCCTGCCCGGGAGCAGGGCCCTGGGCTGCAACCCTTCCCGGAGGTTGTGGAGCTAAATGTGGGTGGCCAGGTTTACTTCACTCGCCACTCCACCTTGGTTGGCACCCCTCACTCCTTGCTGTGGAAAATGTTCACTCCAAAAAGAGACACAGCCAACGATCTGGCCAAGGACTCCAAGGGAAGATTCTTCATTGACAGAGATGGTTTCCTTTTTCGCTATATTCTGGACTATCTCAGGGACAAGCAAGTTGTTCTGCCTGACCACTTCCCTGAAAAGGGAAGGCTCAAGAGGGAGGCTGAGTACTTCCAGCTCCCAGACTTGGTCAAACTCCTGACTCCTGATGACAGCAAGCAAAGCCCCGATGATTATTGCCACAGTGACTATGAAGAGGTCTCCCAAGGCAGTGACACGAGAATATGCCCCCCTCCATCTCTCTTACCATCAGATCGAAAGTGGGGATTCATTACCATTGGGTACCGGGGGTCATGCACTATTGGCAGGGAGAGCCAAGCAGATGCCAAATTCAGGAGGGTCCCAAGGATTTTGGTTTGTGGAAGGATCGCTTTGGTCAAAGAGGTCTTTGGAGAAAGTTTGAATGAAAGCAGAGATCCAGACAGAGCTCCAGAAAGGTACACCTCCAGGTTTTATCTCAAGTTCAAGCATCTGGAGAGGGCTTTTGACATGTTATCTGAGTGTGGATTCCACATGGTGGCCTGCAACTCCTCTGTGACGGCGTCCTTTGTCAATCAGTACACTGATGACAAGGTCTGGTCCAGCTACACTGAATATGTCTTCTACCGTAAGTACGAGACATTTCTGAGGGAAACGTAACTGCCTGTTTGAAGCCTGTCTCTTCTGCTGACCGTGCAGTCCGCAAAGCATGAGAAGTGCAGATTTCTTTGTATCTGCTGCAGATTGGAGCTTTATTTTGATCTGAGGTGATATGCTTCAGTTTATCTTTCAAACTATAAGGCCAGGCTGAACTCTGTGGCTTGGTCTTTGCTAGGTGGCAGCACAGACTGCCAAAAGCACCCAGTCCTGTGCCTGAAGGATGCCGCTGTCTCTGGCTGTGTAAATCAGCCATCTGACGGCTTGCACACCTCCTGAGTGCAAGCAGAATGCAATGTAAGCCATGCAAACACGCTGCAGATTTAATTACAGAAAACCTTCAAATTGGATTTAATTTACAAAGGTAATAGCTGTTCGATAATAGTCGAGCATAGCCAGCAAACCATCTGTCAGCATGCCTGACACACTTACATGCAGGGAAGGGGAAAAAAAATCCTGTCCCCTGGCTGCTTTTCAACAGGGAGCCTTCTCAGATCCAACTGATGTGCTCTGAAATGAGGGCTTGGAGCAGAGAGGCGAGTTGTTGTGCCCTGTTATGCAACATGCCTATGAAAAACAGTCCTCATAATGAGAAGTATCTGCCCTGCTTACTGCAATCACATCGGATCACATACTGTTGTGGTAATTTTAGCTGATCGCTCTAGCAGGCTCATTAACTTTCTAAGTTGATATTCAGGTAGAGGCACTGTTACCAATGGAAACATGGGGATGATTTTGATTCTATATTCCTATATCAGAAAATCATTCCTCAGCTGCTATTCATAAATATGCAAGAAGTTCGTGAGGATGTTCTTCACCCTCTTGAGATGAAAATGGAGAAGAATGGAACATTTCACTGGTCATTTGTACAAATGGGCTTTAGCTAGCTGCAGCTTTGGGCAAAAGGATTTAAAGAGGGATAAAAATTACTTAGCCTGCAGACCTACTGCGCTGTGTGCAGCACTTACATTTGGCAGGCTTGGTAACATGGAGAGCTGATGAAAGTTTTAGGTGAAAGATGATAAATCAGGAACTGAATTGCTTGTGTGTAATACTGGATTCAGTGCCATCTACTCGTGTCTCAGCTCAACAGGCAGTCCTAATCTGCTTATGTAATGATGCTTAAGTTAGCATCCTGAAGAGCCATATGTATTTTTGACACACATAGATTTATTTAAAATTAGTTTTCTAGATGGATTTCTCAAAGGTCCAAAGGATGCTAACAAGGATGGATGACTGTGGTCCTTTTCAACTCAGGCCATTCTATGTTTGAAGATCAGTGTCTTGTGCAAGACAGAGGAGAACAATTCATGTAGATAGATGAATTAAAATGAATTATTCAAATATAAATCAGAAAAGTTTTTAATAGACCCAGTGTTTTGCTAATTGAAGAGAGGATGAAAGTAGGTTTGACACCACTTAGGAAACGTGGACTAATAACTTCCTTATTACTCACATTATTACCTTCAAGGATTGCTCATTGCTTCCACACCATTATGGTTAAGGTACCAAGATAAGAAGAACCGCATAAATTTTGGACAGTGAAACTTCAACAAGCTTCACAAAATCTTCTCTCATTAATGCAGAGACTCCAAATCCAATACAGGTGCTATTAGAATGGGAAAGTTTAACGTGCTGGAAGAGTGATATGGGAATGTAACAGCAAAGGGGCCAGTGCAGATAGGATGGTATTTCAAAGGGAAAGAAAGGTGCTCACCTGTCTCTGGAGATCTAGGCTTACAGGAAAGACTCGGCTAAACAGAGATCTCCAGAAAAAGATCCATTCCCAGTGGCAGTCAGCCCTTAAGTGGGGTCTAGGAGAGGTGCAGCCAGGCTGCAGTCCTTCCAATCACACAGCTGAATTGCTTTCACCTGTGCTCCCAGGACTGACCGGGTCCTTTCCCCAGGTGCTCAATCAGTGGTTCAGGCCAGGACTCAGCAGTTCCCATACAAGTTCCTGGAAAGGTTTATCCAGTTCAATATGTTTCGTATTTGGCTCATGCCGATTTTGTGGATTTTTGACACTGATGCTTTTTCAAAGACGGGCTTTTCGAAGGATCCTTCCCTAGGCCAAGCAAGGACTGTGATTCTTTTGTATCTTGACCCAGATGTCTCTGTTACTCTTCATGGTGGTTGCTGCTCGCTCTGACAGAGCTGCTGCTGGGCTGCAGGGCTCACCAGCAGTGTGTGTGGGGCCGGGCTGCAGCAGAAGGGCAGCACAGTGCCTCCAGCATTCACCTGTGGTGGCAGAAGTCCTTTTCCAAATCTCCCAGAGCCATATCTTTTTAAACTTTGAGGACCACTAAAATTGACATCTGGCTTTTTAGTGGAACATTACAACTTCTCTGCAGCTGTTTAGTCATAATTATTTAATTAGAAGCTGCCAACTGTGTCTGTATAAGGATGAATTCATCAAGCTGTTGTGATCAGGTTAATGGTCCTAAGCATGGGAGGTGCCTAATACAACTGGATAGACTGGTACAAAGGTGGTTTCTGCAGAGCAGCTTAGTGAAATGTGAAATGTGCAATTGAGGGAGTCCAGAGCTGGAGAAGGATGATTGTTTCCAAAGGAGAAGGAATAGAAGGGGGCAACGATGTTTTGATGCACCAAATACATACAGAAGCAAATTTCTGTGGTTGGCTTGAAGATAAAGACCATTCTTCATGTACAAATCCTTTTGAAAGCAAAGCAGATGGACCAATGAGGATGTAAATCGTGCAGCTATTCACGTGGGCACAGTGTGTGCTATTAACAAAATTGGACAATTAATATTGTATGGCATTTTCTCCCCTTGTTCAAGTTCAGACACTCCTACAGCTAATGGGAGATTCATGTTCTCTATGGAGGAGATTTTCCCGAAATGCAGGGCACGCAGGAAGTATCCAGAACAGCAAACCTGCAGCTGTTTTGCTGAGTGAGAGGTGAGATGGGCTGCAAAGCCTGCACACAGGATGACAGTGCAATCCTGGCAGTGCAGCTGGGCATCACTCCAGTTTCAAGTAGGCCGAGGCAAAGGAGGATTTGGAGACAGGCAGTGTGGGTCCATTAGGCCCATAATTAAGCAGTTCTTTGAAATGTGGTAGCTTTGCAGTGGGTAGGCAGGAGCCGCAGCCTGTGCATCTGCTCGCAGGTGGAGTTCTGCACATGCATTTTCTTTCCCTCCAGATTCTCTTTTGACAAGGAATTTTTTAAAAATTATCAGTTGAGGTTGGGTTTCTCCACTGAATGTTG
Organism: Meleagris gallopavo; assembly: GCF_905368555.1. Taxonomy (NCBI): domain Eukaryota; kingdom Metazoa; phylum Chordata; class Aves; order Galliformes; family Phasianidae; genus Meleagris; species Meleagris gallopavo. The sequence goes on from NC_139418.1 coordinate 17,130,293, forward strand.
TTATATTTTCCTCTACTGTTTTTTCAGTGATCTTGAAGTAAAGCCCCATCTCCAAACATTCCTTTTTGACACGGATTATCGCCTGTGCTGGAATTTACATTTTAAAATGTTTTCAACCTTTACAATGGAATGAATCAAAATTGCTCACTGGCACAACTGGTGAATGTTGGGGGGCGGTGGCGTTAAAGCATATGGGCTGGCTCAGCCAGGTCCTATCCCTGACAGAGGCAGAGGCAGGCTCTTTCTCACCTCCTCCCATAACCTACACAGCAGCCCTTTTTGCTTGGATCCCAGCACAAAGCATTGCCAGGACTGCTGGTGACGGTCCTGCACGCACACACTGTCAGTGCCAGAGTGCAAAACAACAGGTTGGGAGTGGAGGAGGCTTTGGCGTCAGGCAGCAGGTCAGCATCACAGCTGGGTGCCTGCGTGTCTGTAGTGCATCATGGCAGTGGAGTGGGATGGGGAGAAACTGCAGCACAGCCCCACCGTGTATCGCTGTTTCCCCCTGGAATCCTGATGTCACATCCCTTCCTTCTCTCTGCGTTTCTCCCCATTATGGTAGGCTCTCAGAGCAGCTCATGGTACAGAGGGGAGACTTTGATGCCAGCATGGCCCGTTAGTCCCTGCCCCTGCTCCCAGTGGCTGCGGGGTGCACCGTGAGGAGCCGGTTGCCCTCTGCTCAGCTGGAGCAACGAAGGAGGTGAGAGGAGAGCTGCTAGGCAAAAAGGAGCAAATATAGAAGTACAGATGGAGAAAAGAGATAGAAAATTCACACTCAGTCTGGAGGGAAAGAACTAGGGAAAAGATGGAGGTACTGACAGCTATATCAGGGCGTGGGGAAGGAGGATTTGTCAGGAGCGTCAAGCCGGCAGTTTATCACAAATGTTTCTCTGCAACAAGCAGGTGGAGATGGGTTGAGAAAACCTCCTTCAAGTTCACTACAAAAAAGAATGCAGAGATTTAGACAGATGGCTGCCCCTACCCTTCCTCAGGCCATTTTCCAAGTCTGAGCAAGTGTGAAAAAAAACAAACAACTGGCCTGGTTTCTTACCCTTGCCTTGTGCCGGCCACTTCACATCTTTCAGAGCAGCTCAAGCACCTGCAAATGATGCAAGGGAACTGTGAGGTATTCCTGGCAGCGGAGCTCTGAAAGGAAAAAATGACTTTACAAGGCTCTTGCTCCTGAAGGTCGTGCACTGCCTCCAGCGCAGGGTGCGTTTTGCCCTTCTCACCTTTCTCTTTCAAGAAGATGCTGGTTGTGTGCGGTTGTCATTTGCCTGCTAGGAGGCTGAGATATTTCTGAAGTAGGTTTTGGATTTTGCTGGGGTAAACAGACGAGTTCTGTTGGGTGGGGCTGGGCAGGAGGAAAGCTGAATGCCAGAATGTCCGCAGCCAGCCCTGTGGTGCATGTGAACAGAGCTGAGAGATCGCACGCTGATGTACATGTGGCTGACTCATAAATGAACTGCGTGGTAGAAACTTGACTAACAAGACTGAATCCTCTTGTACAGGGACACCCACAGCTCTGCTGTCAAGTGGTTAGATGTGGAACATGAGTATCGCCTATTTTCCTACATCTTTATACTGATACCATTTTATGTTCTAGTAATTTGTTCTGTTTTCAAACTGGTAAAGAAGAAAATGACCCAAAAGATAACAGAATAAAATCTAATCCAATGAATTATGCACTCTTCCTTTCCTGTTGACAGGAGTTGTTGGTTTCCAGGTAATTATTGACATCGTCAGTGAATCTGGTCCACCTTGCTGAGCAAACCTCTCTGAATTCTCACATGGGTGCTCGTCTGCACATGGCGGGGGTGCAGAGCAATGTGCTGGGTTTGCTAGAGTGTTTGTGGGTGTACAAGAACGTTGCTGTCAGCTTTTTTGGTCATATTTGAGTGTTGGTTGATGCTTTCCCACTTTGTCGTGTCCTGCATAGGTTGTCAGTCTGATTAGAGTTATTCCATAGATGCAAAATGCTATTGGAAACCAATAACAGCAAATCTGACTCTTAGATTAGTCTAAGAATCTTCAGCTCGGTGGATAACTGAAGCACAGCTCTGTAAAAAAGATTGGTTGGATGTAGAGCTCTGAGTTCATTCTAGTGATGTACAATAGTGGTGTTCAGGAACCAGCAAGGCTGGCTTTGGGTAGTGCTCTGAGTCCTCCCCAGTGCCCATGGCATGGCTGGCTGTTTCCCATCCCTTTGGTATGATCTTTGTTGATCTGGATGTTTGTTATAAATGTTTGGCATGGATATATAGATATGTTTTCTTGCTGCTCTAAGGAACATTTCAGTGGTGCACATCTTCCCCCCGCTGCAACCCCTGCTTGGCAGCCTGACAGATTTCCTGCCCAGAACACTGCTCCATCTGTCCCACGGTCCCGCAGGCCTCTGCACACAATGGACTGCTGAGGTCACGCGAGGAAACCAGTGCTATGGCTGAGGCTTTGGCCTGGTTAAGTTGCTGGATGTTTGTGGTTTTCCTGTCTTTTCAAACCACCTGGAGGGCTGTGCAGGCTCAGTGCTGTACAAGTAAGGGAGAAAACGAGGATATTTGCACCAGGTTGGATGGTCCCAGCAACCTGCCCTGTGCAGTGGGCAGGGGCACCTGGAGGCAGAGCCCTGTAAGGTCTGTCCTCTGCTCCCGAGGCAGAGAAGGGCTGCGGCACACAGAGGGTAACCAAGTAGAGCGGCCATGTAGGACAGCTGGCCCTGCACTGTACCCTGGGCAGCTCGAGCTGGGTGCTACCTAAGAGTGATATGTACACATCCCAGCGAACCATTCCTGTAGGTGGCTGATCAGAGGAGGGGTTTACTGTAACAACTGGAGGTACATGTCTGTATGTACCAGCCTGGTGCTGCCGGTCTGGGGCCATAGGGGCAGGGAGCACTGCCCACTGTGGCTCGGGGCACAGCTCGGCAAACGGCACGTGGAGCTGTCGGGCTGGAGGGGAAAACGTCCCAGCTGAGAGTGAAGGGTTCTCCCAGCAGCCACTCTGCAGCCTCACCGTGCCTGATGGGTTCAAATCTTAAAACTTGCTGTTACTTAGGGAAAACAAAATCAGAAAGAGCAAGCAGTGAAAATATGAAAACATAACACAGATATTGCCATTCAGTGAATATCAGCAACATATTGTAAATACAGACAAACACTTCCTTGGAGCAGGTTGTTTTTTTTGGTTTTCTTTTCAAGTCATCCTGGATTTGTTTAAATTTGTAACCACAACATTTTCTCAGTTTCTTCTCCTTTTTTTTTCAGCTTTTCAAGTTCAAGGCTTACATACAGTAAATATAGAGACAAGAAGCAAAATCTAAATTACATCTTTGAAAAGAGTAAAAGTAATCTCTTATGAATCTTACTCAAAATGATTTTTATTTTTTTTTAAAGGAAGAAAATAGACCTAAAGGAGTTAGACTTGGTGGAATTGCTTCAGTTGCTTCTGAAGTGTAATGGTGAATGAGTTGGTTGAGTGATTTTGCCCAGCTGTTTTCAGAAGGCATGCTCAAGCTAATACCAGAATAAAATAAAACATTTGTGCCATTATCGTACAAGCTAACGTTAAACCAATTGCTTCAATTCACATGTTTCAGATGTGCTACGTTAGGGTGAGTCTTAAGGAGTAATGGATGCGGAGCTTTAAACCTGGTGCTGTAACTGAGCTGATTATTTGGTGACGTGAGGAGTGCTGAACACCTGCAATGCTTTGCAAGTCTGTACAGATTCAAATCTGATGACTCAAATGTTGGATCCAAGATTGGTACAGAAGATACCATCTCATTTTACTGGTCCAGTGTAGGAGACTGGATTTATTTCAGAGCTAATGGCCCTCACTGAGGCCTTTGTGAGAACTTTGAACTTCTCTTTTGGAGTCAGAAGTCCTTGGTTTTATCTCTGCTAGTAGGAGCTGGGTGGATAAAGTAGGGGAAAACGACAGCAGAGTACCACGTAGGATGTTTTCTAAATTACTTTCTTGTATTAGTTTTCTAATTATGTGTCTTTTTAAATGGGAAGCCTGGGGCTGTGATGATACTTCTTACATTTCAATAGCTGGTTATGAACGTTGTTGAAATACCCATAGATATAAATTGTTTGATCGGAACGTGTTCCAGTTGACCACTTTGTATTGACTTCCCGTTGTGTAAAACACCCTTCTGTCCTTAAGTGAGCGTTGGTGTGAGCACTGAGCAGCTGTAAGAACTGCATGGGCTTTGGAAGCTAGTTTGTAAATCACTGCTGCTAAAAAATTATTAGCACTTCTTCTGAGTCTACTAACAAAGTGATCAGCAATTTGTAGGAGCTCATTGATTAGCTGCTAAGGCAGCTAAAATATTCCCTTACCCAAAATAGAGTGGAGAAATCGGTGTCTGCCTTGCTTTGTAAATCCACCTGAAAACACGGTGAGCACCAACTGCTGCCGTGCCTGGTCAGTGGGGGTGGCTCGGTCTGGCATCCTGCTGCCCTGGGGAGCACTGGGACAAATCCAACAGCCCCAGATGTTTAATTTCATGATCACATGATCACGAGTTGGAGTTTTGGGTTGTGTTTGTAGAATGGGATCACTCGGGAGGAGAGCAGCAGGACAGGCACAGTGCCTGGCGAAGCACAGCCAGCTGTGGGTGCAGGGCAGCAGTGCTCTGCTCTGTGCACACCTTTGGTCAGGGCTGGGAGCCCGGCTTGTAGAAAAGTTCCTTCTCTTTTTGGAGGAGTCTTATTTTAAGAACTTCAAATTGAATTTCTATCAAAATGAATCAGAATATATTTTTGCACCAGAATTAAATCAGGCTGGAATAGAACCCAAAGGAACGTGCTGATTTTGACTGAATATTACACTTCAAATATTCTGAAGGCCAAAAGCTCAGAGCAAAAATTTACTGAGCAAAAACATGCCATCAGAGAGCCTGAAAATGTGTTTATTTGTGCTCCTACAAAGAGAATTTTACTGATCTTTTCTCGGCTCGGGGTTTGCACCAGTAGTGTGGGGAAGTTCAGCATTTTGTTCCATATAGGAACAGAAGGATTGCAGAGGCTGAGCTCAAGCCTGGAAGGCGAAGGCAGCTTTTACAAATGCACTCTTGGCATAGTCACATGAAAATGTGGAAACGGGTCATCAGCTAAACTAAATGTAACACCTGTATGGATAATTGGTGCTTTTGTCTGAAGTTTGGCAGTTCTAGCCCTGTGGAGACTCGCAGATCTGCAGTAGGCTGCTTGTTGGGAGCGTCAGGCCCCGCTTCCACCTCCCTCCACCAGACTTTGCACACCGCTGCTCCAGCTGCTGTGCCCAAATAGATTCCCTGCAATACACTGAGGTGTGCTCATGTTTGCTATCGGCAGGAACAGACCCAGGATCAAACTGAGCCTGGATGCAAACAGGAGCCATGGCTCCCACAGCACCCGCATCTACTGGCGGAGCTGGATGCTGTTCTTTCATTCATTTCTCTTCCAAACTGCACTCCGTGCTGCTGAGCTATTTCTTGGTTTGGGCTGGGTGTTACAGATGAGACGAGCTGAACTGATGCAGCGCTACAGATCTGCATCCTACAAAGAGATGAGGTTGTTGAAACCCAATCCAAGCTGACAGTTCAAACCCCCTATGGGATCTGAAACCAAATTCTGGATCTAAACATCTTCTCCTTCGGGAAAAATTGCTGCATGAAAACATGGCAGTTCAAAAACAGAAAGATAACAACAAAAGGAAATAAAAAGTCATCGGCTTTGCGGAGCGGCTGCTCCACTGTGCGCCACGCTGAGCAGCACTGGGCTGGGGGCACTTTGTGCCACACGGGGCAGAGCGCAGGGCTGGAGGTGTCTGCAGAGAGAACTTTTGCTGAGCGCTTCAGCACAAACCGCACCTGCCTGAAGCGTGCCTGAACTCAGCGACAGATTGTGGTGTGTGTGCAGGCGGGAGCCTTCCCCAGGTGTGTGGGATGCTGCCTCCTCACCGCCGCCCGCTAATGGGCACGTGGGAAACCAGTCATTTTCTGGATGAAAGCTAAAAGCTACATGGCAGACAGTAAATAAATAATTGCAGGGAGCCATCGCACATAGATTTCTTTGAGGCACAGAACTTAATTAAATTTCATGCTCATGCTCACGTAGTTCCATTGATCAGGAAACAAATGTGCGCTATGCCTTGGAGATTTACTCGCCCGGCAGTGTTCTGCCATCCTCCCCTCTCCTGTGCCAGTTTCATTCATTCTACATCCTGCAATGCCGAAGGAATGCGTTTCTATTTTTCTTTCTTGAAGAAATCAATCCTAAGACATAAAGAACATGATATGTGCTTTGTAACTATACAGGATGGCTAAGCAAAAATCCCCCCAAAACAGAAGGAGGCTTGATGGGTACTACATTCATTTCCATTTTACAATGGATTTTTTTCCCACTAGGACCAATAAAATTTATGTGAAAGCTTTCAACAGCCTCTCTAGTACTAATTAGTTAAAAGATGGCGTAGATCTCACTGGGCTCATTTATCAAGGTAGGGTTTTTTTAGACACTTCACAAAACTTACTTTGCCACCAAATTCAAACTCAACCTGAATTCCCAGTGCTGACCATTGGCCCTGCACTGCGATCTCAGCACTGCTCCCTGCCCCAGCACAGTGCTTGAGGTGCTGCAGCTTTCCCAGCAGCTTCAGCACACGCTGCAGTGAGCAGCCTTGGCACAGCATTGGCTGGCTAGAGCCATGCATAGTGGTGATGGACCTCTCTTCGGGGAGGGCTTTGTTGGAGTAGCAAGCTTTGGAGGATGGCAGTGTGCTTCTGGTACTGAGAACGTGGGGATGCATCACAAAGAGCGTGACAACTGGGTGAAGGAGGGTCTTCTTCCCTCTGCTCTGCCCTGGGGAGAGCAGATCTGGAGCACATAGCACAGTGTGGGGCTCCCCAGCTGCAGGCAGATAGGGATTGCTGGAGAGAGCCCAGAGGACGGTGCAGAGATGGGGGGCCTGGAGAACGTCCTGATGTGGACAGGATGAGAGTCACAGGGCTGCTCCCTTCTGGAAGATGTCCCTTCCAACCTCTATGTTTCTGGGATTCTGTAACTCTTGGACATGCTGTGAGAATCCAGGGAATGTGTTCTCGATGCCCACCAGACTCAGACATCCCACCTGCACCTGCTCAAGGTCCTCCTACCAGCTCTGCACATTCCCCTTTGCTGGGCTACTGAGTTCTGCTCCCAGGGGCTGCTTTTAGCTCCCTGCCTCATTTAGGCATGGCAGGGAGCTGTGGGTGAGTGAGGAAAGTGCCGTCCTCGCTCACGTAACTGTGATTTGGCATATTGGTACAGTATTAAAATTCCAGTTGAACAGATGGTGTCAGGATTTTAACTTATGCTTATGAGATGCAGATGGTCCATGTAGTGAACTTGTACACCAGCTATTTTTATTTTGAACAGGTTAAGAACAAATTACTTTTTGACTGATATTATTGCTCTCCTCATCGCTTCTTCTTTCTCTGTGTGTGCACGCACACGTGCCCATGTTCTCAAAATCTCTCTTCCTCGTAAGCTGAAAGCATCCTGCTCTGTCCACAGCCCCTCTCTGTGTAGCTGCCTCCCCCAGCCGCCCCTCGCTTCCCCTCAGACACACACGGAGCAGAGCTGCAGGAAGGGGCAGCTCTGCACCCCCTGTACCGCACCCCCTGTGCCCCCAGCAGTGTTCTGCAGAACCACCCACATGCATTTCCCACATTGCTCTCTGGCTCATGTCTGATGCTCAGAGAAGGACTCATGCATGTGCCAGCCTTTGTCCTGCCAGGGCCTGTGGTTCACTGCGGCCGCTCAGTGGGGTCTGTTTGGTGCTGCTGCCGACTGCCCCTGCCCCACACTCCACCCACACGTGCCATTGTGCTTCCATCTGGCTCCACTAGCACAGGGTGGTAATAAGGAGCAGGGCAGAGGCTCTGCTGCTCTGGGTCTTCTTGTTCCTCAGATGTCTTCAGGTGATGTGGGCTCCAGAGCCCACCTGACATCCTTTTTTCCCCATCTCCTTATCTTCTTTCCTTTTGGAGATCATCGGTACAGCGCTGGACTGAGAAGGCATTATAACCCAGCTCACTGCTAACCTGGGAGTGCATGAGCTCTGCCTGTGATGGGACAAGCAAAAATAAATCTTCATCTATTGCCTGTCCTTGATGCATTTCACATTTACATCCTGGCAATAACGGCTGAGAGATTTCCACGAAAGATGATGAAAACATATGGCAGGAGGGCAAAGCCGACAGCTGCAGGTGGAGGCATGATCAGGTTCATTTATTCTTCCCTCATACCTGCTGTCATTACTCAGTGCATTGCATGCAAACAGCAAGCATCGCAGTGCCTGTCAGACCCGCAGCCTTCAGATGCTGCTCCCACACCAAAAGGCTGCGGCTGGAGCAGGGAGTGATGCCCAGAGGGTGGTGGGGGCCTCCCCAGGAAGCATCCTGTCCCACCCCATAGGGCAGCCATGATGCACCTAGGGCTCTCAGGATCTCCTAGAGTGCAGAAATTGTAGCCTCCTACCTATTACTTATAATTAGTATTTTTCAAAGTTATCTTGGCCGGGATGATGCTGAGTAGCCCAATGGTGCCAGGGTTGTTTTAGCACTTGAAGAAGTGGCTGCCTGGCCCCACCGGGTCAGGGAAGGCCACACAGAACAGCTCCTATTCTGCAGCTTTGTGATACTCATGTCCTGATGGGGGTGGGATGAATAATGAATATTTCATGAAAAGCCATTACAAGACTGTATGTGAAGCAGCTGACATCACTGCACATGCACTGATGCTTCCTCACTGCAGCCAGTATGTTTTTCCTGTGCTGTTTTTACCAGAATGGGGAGAACCAGTTGGACCACCACACATCCCCCAGCTGCAGAAATATCAGAGCTGTGTTGCTGCTTCTGAGGGAGGGGATGAAAGAGCTCTGTGCTGATAATGCCTTGCACTTTGTGTACAGCCTTCAGGAACCCACCGCTCCCCTGCACGTCTGGCCCAGCACAGAGCAGGTTCAGGCTCCCCTGTGCTCCGAGGGCTGCTGCTGCAGGGCAGAGCTGTACGGAGTAGCCTGGGAGAGCCAGTGACCCTGAAGCACTGCAAAGCTGTGGCTTTGAATAGATTTGAAAGAAGCAAAATATGTGAAATATCAGCTGGAATGCATTTACTCAGCTGTGGTGACAACTTCAGTTACATGCTGTAATTTTTGTTCACAGCTTTACAGAGCCATGGCAATAGAACAGATTAAGTGTTGTTTAAAAAAATGATCAGAGGTTTTGTTTGCAATCCTGCTGTAACTCTTCCTTAAATACTGGAAGCGTTCTAAATTGGTTTGTATTGATAATGGCATTGTAATGCCTTTTCTTGCTTGTACAGATCGTCGTTGTTATAATGTGCTTATTCCCAAGAGACAAAGTAACTGAGGAGAACAGATTAAGTTAAATCTTAAAGAATGTTTTCTTAGGGAAAAATCACATTTCTTTTAAAACTGCTTTGCGTAAGGTTACTGGTATCTGATGGTTTGCATTTTCCATTATTCATGTCAACCATACTCATTGCTAGAGCACAGCGATCAGCCTCTTGGCTGTGCATCCTGCAGCTCTACATTCACAACACATGAGTTCAACCAGGACAGGTGCAGGCAGGGCTGGTGAATCTTACTCCCTTCCCCTCCATTCCTTCCTACCTCCTTCCTTCCCCTGAAGGGTTCTGTGGATGCAGCTGTGCTACCCCAGGGCTGCGAGGAGGCAGCCTGCAGACCTTTACAGACACCGCGTTTCTAACCCAAAGCATTTTCCTTTGCTCCTATTTGAAAATGTAAACTTGGAGACACTTGTGTACTCATCAAAGAGCTCCTTCGTAGTTTTGCCCGTCACCACAGCTCCATCACATCCTGTGCTGTGTGCAGTGACACAGCCACTTTGAAAAACCCACCTAGACATAGCTTGCCAGGAGCTGTTTGGCTATACATGGCTCACAGCCATGCTGAGCAGCTCTGTGCACGTCCACCTGCATACAGCTCACACAGAGCTGCTCCCCTCCATGGGACAGGGACGTACCCACGTGTCCCTAGGCAGTCACTTGTTCTTAAAAACATCCCCAATCCTCCAAACCCACCACGGCTGTGTCTCCAGACAGGTGGATGAGGATACACATCAGCTGTCATGAAGCACTCAGACAAACGACGAGTTGGCAATGCCCGTGCATAGGCAGTACTCTGTTTATGTTCTATGCAATAAAGAATATGACAAAATCCTACAGAAACAAAGCTTTATATGATCAAAAGCTGCTTTAATTGCTCATTTTTATTGATGCTCTGATCTCTGGTGAACAAACAATTGGCTGGAAAACAGAAGCCTGATGCATTTAGAGTCACTGACAGCTTTGTTCCCTGGAAGCAATGGGTGACCCAAAAGCAAATAAATATTCTTACTTACCTACAGATTACGTGTTAGATCATTTAAGCTCCAAAATATCTGATTGCTTTTCACAAATTGTGCTGCCTCCTTATATCTATCCCCACCTTGCTGATTTAAGGCTTTTTAACTTCTGATTGCACTGCAAAGTACCTGCAGGTATGCAATGCTGCGGGCTGCAGCTCTGCTGGGAAAGCATGCTTGTTTGTAAGTGGCTTACCAATGGGTGTGTGCACAGATCAGGAGCACTCCATTTTTTAGCACATCTCAGGTTGTGAGAACATTGCAGTGATGCTGGTCCTGAGCGATTCTGTTCACCCCTGAGCCCAGAGGAAGCAAAAGCAGCAGCAACAGAATGGGGTGGTGGCACAGCGAGCTGTGTGTGTGTGTGTGTGTGTGCCCACATCCCCTGGGGAGGGTCACAGCTGCACAAGTCTGTGTGAAGTGATGCAAACTGATGGCAATGCTGTCAGGCAGCGCTGTGCCTTCTAAAAATAGTGTCCTGCTTTCCTGAAGTCATTCATTTTTGATAAATGCCTCAGCCTTGCATTTGTTTGGCAGCAGTACGGAGTTCCTGTGTTCTGTGGGCATTGTTTCAGCTGCAGATATCTCACAAGGGCTGCTTTGAATCATGCAATGGTCCTGAAGGTCCTCCACCTACTGCTCATATGAGTTTGCTTTCAGCTATTTATTGAACGCAGCTGCTGTGGTGGCTCAGTTTTGTTTGCAGCTGTGGTTTATGAGGTCTGAGCCACCTTTTGAAGTGGGATTGGTGCTGGGGATGAACTGGAGCTGTGGTTGGACTCTGTGTTTCTTCAGTACTTTGAGTGTATGTGTGTTTTTGGGGGTGATCTGCTTTCTATGTTCTTATAACCTAGAAACACACTTAAAAAGAGCTAATTTGTATCATGTGATGGGCTTCAAGTTCTTCCACCTGTTGTTCTTATGAATCTAATTTCTTCTATTGAATAGAGCAGCTATTACCATGGTAGCAACAGAAACTTAACTTTCTGCTGACATAATCTGTAGCCACATATAAAGTGTTTGTAAGAAAATCCAAGCTAAAGAAGCTACTGCCAATATAAGTAAAAACTTGTTTCCACCTCAGGGGCTCTTTCCTACATAAGAGCACGTATGAGATCAAGCTGATAGGCAGAAGAGCAGTCTCTTCTGATTTCTGAAGCCATGCTGCTTGCAATGATCAATGTGATGAAATGGCCATGAAGTCCTGTACTGCTCCCCAGCCCCAGGCAGCCATGGGTCACAGGTCCCTTAGGGGCTGCCTTGGGGAAAGTTTTTGGGATGTCCCACAGAGGTGCTGGGGTCTCCTGGGGGCCAGACTGCGTGTGAGGAGCAGGGCTGTAGTAATTGGACAGATCGATATGAAGGGAAAAGGTGGAATGATGGAAGGATTGGCATAATAGAAAGGCACAATAAGGGAAGGAAAGATTGCTTACCTTTATCAGAAGATTCCAAGCTCACAGAGGAAAGCTCCACCAAAAAGGAATCTCCAACCAGAGCTCCTTCCCAGTGGCAGTCAGCCCTTAAATGAGGTCTAAGAGAGGTGCAGCCAGGCTCCACCCCTTCCTATCACACAGGTAAACTGCCTTCACCTGTGCCCCCAGGGCTGACCGGGTCCTTTCCCAGGTGCTCAATCAGTGGTTCAGGCCAGGACTCAGCAGTTCCCACACAGGAGCTGTGCAGGGCTGCAGGCAGAGAGGTGCAATGGAGTGCTCTGGGCTCTGCAGACCCCCTCTCCCCTGGGAGTACAGTGTTCAGCGAGGAGTTCTCAAGCAGAGCACAGCAAATCTGGGCTATCTCCAAAAATGGTTTGGTTTGACTTTTACTTCACAAACTGGCAGCTCTCATGCCCCTCAAATAGAAGCACTGCTCAGATAACACAATTCACATGAAAAGATTTCTTGAAATTCTTTAAGTGCACATTAAAATGCAAATCGCTCTTGTTATTAAAGATTTCTGGAAGTTCTCTGACAACACATTTAAATGCAAATCACTGAAACGTAGACTCAATATTAAAATCCAAACAAGTGTGTGATCCATGGGCTGAAATTAAAAGGGGCCCCCACTGTGCATCTCTGCAAAGCCAGGACCACCCCGGCAGCATGTAGAGCAGCTTTAGATGGAGCAGTTCAGTGTTCTTGGAGTGGGAAGAGTCTGGGTGAATCCCTGATACTGTGCAGCCCCCTGTCCCTGCAAGGGCCCATCTGGTATGGATGTCTGGTGTGGGTTTGTAGCAGTGTATGGTAGAGCCTGAATGGAAGCTCTGATTGGGACCCTGTGGGCACTGGGGCCTCTGCGTGCCCAGCTGGGGCCCTGAGGTCATCAACAAACCCTGTGGGGAGCAGGGACACAGCACCAGACCCTGCCCATGTGTCCAGACTCGGGGATGCCCCTGAGGTACCGCCAGGAAGAGGGAGCAGAACAAATGAACACCCTGAATGAGTAATGGGCTGCGTCCACATTTCTGAGTTTTCCCCCAAATTACTCAGTGTAAGGTTAAAACTCTGTCCTCAGCCAAACGGATGGTAATGATTTGATGGGATTTTAATGGGAGCGCTCTGAGACCAGTCTGAAAGCTGCTGGTGCTATGGGATGAGCTCAGCTGCACGCATCTGAGCTGGTTTGACTTTAAACCGTGATGATCCATTAGGAACAACAGGCTTTAAATGTCTTTAAAACTGAATGAGGTCTTTTTTCTCTTGCTCTGCTGCACTCATTAAGTTCCTGCAGGAAGATGTGAGGGACAAAAGGCACTTTTCCATCACTTCCACCACCCCGGCTTTATCACTGCTTCCCAGGGCTGTGCTGGGGGTGGTGGAGCAGGGCAGGGTGCTGGTGGAGCAGGGCAGGGTGCTGGTGCCAGGCAGGGCCTCAGGACAGAGGTGGGTTGGTGCACAAAGACGTGGAATCGGCACCGATTGTTCGGTAGATCGGAAGATCTACTGCAGCTCACTCCCACCTTACGCTGCCACGTCCGCTACGTTAATGGCTGATGTGCAGCACACTTGGAAACATCTCCCTGCTCTTTCTCCCCCCAGATGGGGATCCTCCTCTCTCATGCTGAATACCCCACAAACCCAAAAGGGTTCACGTATGTAGGGGAGAAGCTCTGCTTTTCTCTGATTTTTTTTTTCTCTGTAATTCCATGTGCTAATCAGGGCTTTTAAACTCAGCTTTGTCAGTCAAATGCTTCTTGATGATGATAAGCAGAGCTGAGCTGTGTAGCTGCTGAATGGATCATCAGTGAATTTTAATTTTAAGGAAAAAAGTGTTTTTTCGTCTCCAAACTACAATTATTAAAAGCCAGAACAGCGATGTTGGACAGAGAGTCTTACTAGGAAAATTGAATCCAACATAGAAGATGTACCTGGTCGCTCTTCCCTCCTCCATACAGTGTTTGTGTTGCATGGAAATAAATGTCATGCCCCAGTAATAGTGAGTGATGCACAAGGGCCGTGCTGCCACCGGTGTCCTTCAGTAGCTGAAAAAGAAGGGAAGCATTGCAGCTCCTGTATTCTTGTGCTGCTCATCTCTGCCTTCCCCGGAAATCCTTCTGTGCTGGGGAAATCTGGAAATCAGATCGTAAACTGTAAGAGGCAGAAAAGGAATTGTATGTGCCAGTGGGCGGCTGCCTCAGGGAAAGGGGAACTGTGTCCAAAGAGTGCTCCTCTGTTCCTCCTGCAGCTGGGTGCTGCACGAGGGCTGCTGCTGCTGCGCTGCATCCAGGCCTCTGTATGACACCAGTGGCACACAGTGCAGAAGTGCATGGCTGTGGTTTTACCCTCTTAGCCAGAGAGGAAGAACAGCTTCTGCAGCTGACTGAAATCCCCAACGTGTGCTCTTCATTATGAGCTTACAGAGTCTGGAAAATCGGGGAATTGGCATTCCCTCAGCATAAAGCGTGTGAGCTGCAGCACTCAGTGCAGATCATGTTGGAAAATGACATTATTTTTGAGCCATTTATCCATGGGTTTCATTGCTAAGTTGGTGCTTTCTTATTCAGAAGAAAGAGATGTAGCAGTGCGTGTCCTGCTGGGTGTCACAAACACATGCTCTACACCAAGTCCATTGCTGAACCTTGCTCTATCCCTGCTGAGATCCATGTGTTCTGCTCCTGGGCTGAAAATGCCTTTTGTTGGTGTTGGGAATTTTCCCCCACCCCTCCGTCCTGGGACAGAAGAGGCACTGCCCATAGCAGACATCAGCCCCGATCAGACTGCCCTGGGAACACTGCCCTATCCGCAGTGTGATGGTCCCACAGCAGCAGTCAGTACTTAACGAGGGCTCCATGGAGCTGCTTTCTGGGCTCTGGGGAAAATTCCTAAGGAAACAGTTTGGAGGAAATGTTGTTGGAGAATTAACATTGTGTTCATCAACCCGTTGTTAATAATTCCTCACCCTAGTGATTGGAATTTCTATGACTGTTTGTTTCCACCTTGGCACAGGTGAGCACAGGCAGCAGCAATGCATTCCCCCATCACTGATGGCGGTGCTGCCCCCTGGGCTGCAGCTTCCCCATGAGTGGGAAGAGCAGAGAAGAGTGCCAGCACATGGGTGAGCAACTGCTCAGCACTGAGCCAAAAACATTCCAGCTTAAGATTCCCTTTTTCCTTTTTAAAAAAGAAACAAACCAAATCATGAATCTCTTTTTTAATTCTCACTTTCCTTCTCCTTCCCCTCTCCTTGGCCATGCAGTGCAGCATGTGATCTCCTCCTTTGTTTTCCAGTGTCTTTTTTCATTCTGTGTCAGTTTCTTTGCTGCGTGAAGAACATCCTCTTCTTTGGATGCTGGCTTCTGAATGCTAAAGATGCAAAAGCTTCACTTTCCTTTTACTTGCACTGGATACATAGGAAGGACCTCCCCCCACCTCCTCCCCCTCTCCCCCCCCAATTTTTAATGAGTCCCAAGTGAGTTGCCTTAAAGCCTGCCATTCTCTTTGTTGCTTCCTATGAATAACGACAGGCAGGATCAGCAGGTAGCTTGGCTGGTGCCACCCCGGGCAGAGCTGCTGCAGGCTAGCGGGGTGTTTCCAGGGCTCACTCAGGCTGCTGAGGTTGTTTCCCATTCAGGTCCCTGTTTGCAGGTGTCAGGACCAGAGGGTCCCCCAGCTCACGGTGTCCCCCACAGCTGCAGGGGTGAGTTTGCAGTTCTGGGGGTGAGAATTTTGCTTACATGGAGCTGCTCATACAGTCGTGATGTTGGCCATAGCGGTGAAGTGCATGATGGTGCAGCAAGAAAAGGTGGAGATGCTCCAAGTCCCTCTGGTCGCAAAGGGTGGAGCTCCCTGGGATGGAGCAGGGCAGTCTTTGCTGGAAGGGAAAGTTCTGGAGCTGGAAGCTATGCTGTGAGTCATTGGCACAGATAATGCATTAAAGACGTGTTGGTGGATGAAGTTCTGCAGGGACATATGAAAGGCAAAGACAAAGCAGGTCATTCTCTGAGAGCTGCACGGAACATTTACAAAGGTGGTGAAGAGAATTCTCTTGTAAACGTGTGGGTCTCAGGATGGCTGCAGCTGGCACTCCATAACACCTGCCTCCTACCCATGGGTGTCACCTGAAGCTCTGTGTGGGAACACACACACACTCGTGCTCCCCATCCAGGTCGCTGGGCACCTAGCAAACGTGTTGGTGGGCAGCTCACATGCTTGGTGGCTGTGTGGACCCCTCGCTGTCCCACATTGCCCCCAGCACAGCGCAATCCTGCTGGGCTCAGTGCGGCGGAGGTGACCGTGTCCCCTGGTAGCAGACGGAGCTGCCTTCCATTTACCGCTGCTCTGATTTGCATTTATAGCCCTAGCAAGTGTTCAGGACAAATGGATCTAAAAAAGCAATCGATGCCAGTAAGCTGTTATTCTAGAAAGGCCACGGGCATCGCAGTAGACCTTCAGCTTAAAAAGCTTTTGAGGACTTCAGCAGACTTGTGATAAGGTCTCAAATTTCATCCTTGTTTTCTGTACTCATGCTGTTCAGCCCTTCAGCTCTGTCCTTCGCTCGTGTTATCCAATGCCTTCAACCCCTGACCACAAACAAGGACAGGGAATGGGCTGCCAGGTCGGCACTGATGGTGCTTGTGCAGAACAGCATTGGTGCCCGACCTGGTGGGGGGCAACCAGCACACGGCAGTGGGTGGCCTGGGGGGCTGTAAGGTCCCTTCCAACCCAAGGCATTCTATAGTTCTTTGATTCTTTAATGTAATTATAATGTATTTTCATTCATTGACCCTGTTTTACTTGTTAACTGTTTAACTTGCTAATTTCTGAGTGTTGATAATTGCTTCATATTATGATAATAGTTTAAAGATCACAAACGGTACACAGCACCACATCTTAAGAGCACTATTAACTTGCTCTGTAGCCCACCGAAGAGTTTAAACTCAGTTTAAAGCTCCCATTGCCTGCGTGGAGATAATGTTATAGCTGTGATAAATGTAATAAAATCCTCATCTCCATCCCCCTTCAGATTTCATAGTCAGTGCCTAATTATTCTTTCCCACAACTAAACTCATTCTGATCTTGCTAACTGAAACAAAAAGCCAATTTATTACACTGTTTGGAACAGCCCAGCGATGGCCCTGTGCAGCAGGGCTGTTGCAGCCCACACACAGCAGTCACTGCTCAGAGCTGCTCTGCTGGTGAGCCTAGAGGTGACGGCTTCATGTTGCACCGGTGCAGGTTCAGGTTGGATGTTGGGAACAATTTCTTCTCCAAAGAGCAGTCAGCACTGGCACAGCTGCCCAGAGAGTGGGGAGGCACCATCCTGGAGGTGCACCAGAGCTGCAGGGATGCGGCACGGCAGGATGTGTTCAGTGGGCATGGCGGGGTGGGCTGGCGATCTGAAGGGTCTTCTCCAGCCTTCACAGTTCTGCAATTCCACGATTCTGCTGGGATTTGGCAGCCTGGGGAAGCGTGAGTGTTTGGGGAGCTGCTCTGGGCTCACCCTGAGCATCTCATCTCGATTGCCCAAGTTTACAAAGACTAAAACAAGAAGTTATCAAAATGTATGTATAATTACTGAATGCGTAGCACCATGGGAGCGTGCTTGGCAGTGCCTTCTCTAACAAACAGGGAACAAAAAAAAGCAGCTCTTCATAACCGTGATTTAATTAACCTGGACGTGTCTAGTTAAGCAGACCTTCAGTGTTCTACTCAGAGCATACTCAATCCTAGTATATTTTTGTCAAAAGTTTCTTGTTACATTTACACATTCTACCTTGGGATTTTTATGAATTTCCATTAACCACCTGTAATTAAATCGTGACGAGGCGTAGCTTTCATCTCTATAAAATACCTGAATTTGAGGGGCACATGAGGGCTGTGAGTGCACAGTGGCCTCTGGCTGGGCTGCTCTCCAAATGAACGCCTTCTGCGGGGCGCGCGCTGGTTTGGCACTTGTGTCTATCCTCCTAAGTCACATTGCCACAGTTTGTAGTTCGGGCTGGTAAAGTAGACTTGAAACCTGGTTTGGTAGATCTCACAGGGCCTTAATATGTGGGAGGTTTCATTAGGTGGAATTAACAGCAGGCTCCTTCCTTGCAGCCCTGTGCGGTGCAGTGCCTGCAGCAATGCTCCCTTCATCCTGAAATTGGTCAGAGACCAAAGTAGGACACTTTGCCTTTTTGACATTGGTTTTGTTAAGGCCATATCAAGTATAGTTTCCGTTACAGAAGGTGAACAATTCAGAGAACAGTTTTAGCTTGTTGGTTTAAAAATAAATGAATAAAGCAGCATCTGATGTAAGCAAAAATCTCTGCAGCTAATGCAGAAAGGTCTTCTGCTATTTAAAAAAGAAATGCATTTTTGTTTAAATAAAGGAGAGAACAGACTATTTATTACTGTTCAGAAATCTGGATGGCATTAGCAGCTGTGTAAATTAGTTTAACTTAATTGACTTCAGCAGAAATAAACCGGCTCATCTCTGCCGAGAGCTTGGTTACATGGGACTTAATTGATTTTTGAGCTGATATTTTTATTAGTAGTGATGTTTAGGGTTCAAACAGTGCCCATCGACACAACAGCATTTTGAGGCAAATGCACTTACTGTATTTGTATAAATCGAGGTAGACAGATAAAAGCCCAGCTATGAAGACTGCAGGCAGCCCACAGAGAAGTGAGGAGTCTCCTTTTCTGGAGAGATTCAAACCCACCTGAATGCTTTCCTGTGCAACTTGCTGCAGGGAGCTGCTGTGGGGGCTCCTCCTTCAGCCCAAGGGCCCTGCAGTGGGTCTTTGCCTCTAGGCTGTGGGCGCTGACCCCCCAGCAGGGCTGCTGAGCATCCCTGGGTGTCACCTCACCCCCATTGGGTCCTGCTGTAGTCAGTGTGAGTCAGGGCGGGGAAGGGGGAGGAAGGAAGAAAAAAAACAAAGGAACTTTTATCACATCGGTGCTCATTGACTGTATTTAGTCTTAAACTGTAAATTCAGTGGCATGCATAGAATGCTGTCTCTGGCAGCAGAACGATGTTCTTTGAGTAATTGCATTATGTACTTCTGTGCTTCTTTGATAAGATGCAATTTGTGGGAAGTGCTAGGGACTTGGTAATCCCAGCACCTCAGAGTGGCTGTACAGGGGAGGATGGCACTGATGGAGAGCCATGGGCTGATCCTGGGGGAGAAAGCCAGGGGAAGTGCTATGTGCAGCTTAACTGGGGGGACCCTTGCAGTTAACACCTAGTGTACTAAAATGGCCTGAAGCGTAGAAGCACGCGATTGGCTTTACCTTGAGAAAAGTGTGTACTGAAGAGCCTGCAGCCAGAGGCAGGGGTTTCTGTGCAAGGACGGAAGAGGAGCAGGGGGTGCTCGGCTCCCCTGCAGATGTGGCTGTACCTGCAGTCCCACGGCCATGGCTGTTGTTATGCCCAGAGCCTGGGACAGACATGGGGATGGATCAGGATAGCTCCACATGCTGCCAGCCACAATATGCTTCTGGAGCTGTGAGCAGTGGAGGTGGTGCAGGATGGAGACACAGGTGGTATTTATGGAGGGGAACTCATTACCAAAATGACCTCGGGACCACAGCAGCACACTGCAGTAGGCTGTGTTACTTTTCCTCCCTGTCTGTCCTTTGCAGGTAGGCAGCCCAAGATCTCTGCAGCTTTAGCTTTTCCCTTATGTTTGGGATCTTGGTAGTGCCATGCAGGAGTGACAAAGCCACACATACACAGGTGGATGTGGGATGTTGTTTTCCCTTTTATCTTTACTGTATTAAATGCTGCTACTTTAGAAACAAACACGTGCAATAATTTGGTTGGGAGCCAAGAACAGCATCTGCATTTGCATTCTGTGAATTAGAAAGCAATCTGTTGCTGGAGGGAAGCTTCTTGTTTGCTGGAGCTCAGTGTGCTCCTGAGGTATTTCATGAGATAGTGCCTGAAGCTTTTCTTCCCCTGTGCCTCAGAGAACAGTGGTTATTCAGGCACTCTGACAGGAGCAGCCCATAGCTGCTTGCCCTATCTCGCTCAGCAGAAACATCTGTCCTGAGATGCACTAGGGAAAACCAAGCCTTGAATGAAGCATTTATTAGTACAGTGTAGCAATTGGGCAGATCAGTACAATGGGAAAGGCTTTATAACAACGGTGTGATGACAAAAGGACTGGCACAATAGAGAGGTTCTATAAAGAAAGATTGCTTACCTGTATCAGAAGATTCCAGGCTCACAGAGGAAAGCTCCACCAAAAAGGAATCTCCAACCAGAGCTCCTTCCTAGTGGCAGTCAGCCCTTAAATGAGGTCTAAGAGAGGTGCAGCCAGGCTGCAGCCCTTCCTATCACACAGCTGAATTGCTTTCACCTGTGCCCCCAGGGCTGACCGGGTCCTTTCCCAAGTCTCAAACAGTGGTTCAGGCCAGGACTCAGCAGTTCCCATACAGTACAGCAACAGAAAATGGAGTGTGAGGTGTTTGCAGTGAAAGCTTTAAGTACATCTGCGATGGTCTGTAGGAGAAATCGCATTGTGACGTCTGCATGCACCCCCAGGCATGGGGTCAGCAGGCAGTGGGCAAGTCTGGGGCACCCACAGCTCTGGGCAGCAGTGCCAGGGCCTCACTGGCCTCTGGGTGAAAGATTTCTTCCTGACATCTGGCCTTAATCTCTGCTTTTAGTTTCTGTTTCCCCTTGTCCTATCGCTATCTGCTTGTGTAAAAAGTCGCTCTCCTCCTGTTCATCGGTTCAGGCACCAAAGGCCACATCGAAGTCTCCCCAAAGCCTCCTGTTTTCCAGGCAGAACATCCCCAGCCTCCTCAGCCTTCCTCCCTTCACCACCTCAGGTGCTGCAGCCTCTGATTACCCTCGTGCCCTCCCCTGGACCCACTCCGACGGCTCTGTGTCCTGGTGCTGGGGCCCCGGACCTGGATGCAGTGCACATTCTATGTAAAATGCAAACAGGTGTCTGAACCTTAAATAGTGCTGTCCTAGTGGGTTTTGTGGTCTGTACTGGATAATGCTTTCCCCAGAAACCTGTGAGCAGTCAGTATTTTTAACTTGCAGGAATTGAAAAAGAGATTTTTCTCCATTTCAGATGAAACTTTGAAAGAGCATTGTGGAACAAACCCCAGGGGCTCTGCGTCTGACCACACTCAGCCCAGCAGCAGTGAGTGCAGTGCCTTTGGGTCCTGGCCTGGCTCCAGGCACTTGGAGTCCCACCCCTGTGCTGGGCTTCCTGTGCCATGAGCAGGTCCTGGTTTCAATGCTTTTTTCAGCGGCATCCCTGGAGGTTTTGTTTACTTCAGTGCTTTCCTTGCTAACTGTGCCAAGGCGTTTAGCTGAATCCTTGTCACGTTGCTTGAGCTAAAATTGAGATGCAAATGCACAGCAGCTCTTCCCATTATTATTTTTTTTTTAGATGTAGAGAGCAGGGATTGGGGAAGATAAATCGCTGTAGTTCCCTTCAAGCACATGCTGCTGAGAAACAAACACTAAAACATCAAAATAACACTTTTTCTCCCTCTTCACTCTTTTTAAAGCAAGAATATAATTACAGTGCACAGATCTCACAAGGGCACAGATCAAAGCAATTGAGTAATGGCTCTCGGCACTGCGCACAGTGGAAGCACCCAGCACTGCCGGGCCGGGCCATGGCTGCACCAGCACTGCAGGGCTCTGCACCTCAGGGAGCTGTGGGCACTGCCTGCTGCCACCGGCATCTGCTGCAGTCTTGTGGCTGCAGGAGGGCTGGGAAGGATGGATCTCTGCTTGCATGGCCTAAATCCAGTGTTTTAATGTGGAAAACTATCATTCCTGAATGGCACTGTTTGGGATTGGTGCTTTGTCCGAAGCTGCAGCAGGAAAGCTCTCACTCTGTGGTGTGGAAGCAATTTGGTTGCAGAAAAAAAGCAGCTTTAAAACCAAATTTTTTTTCTGAAATGAACAAGAATATTAATTAAAATATGTAGTTGTAGAGTTCCTTAGAAAGTAGCGATAGGATGCACGATTGTCACTCTGATTCCGCTTAATCAAGAAAAGAGCCAGTAAAACAACTCAGTAATCATAGAGCTGAAGACTGGAGGACATATGACTCTCAAGGACCCAAATGTCGTTGGCAGCCACTCCATCTTACACAAAGCAGCTGTTATGTCTTTTAAAACATGTCTGAAATAGGAAAACCATGAATCCTTCCTAAATCTGAGCAATGTGGAAAGGGCGCAATTTGTGTGCCATGATTGCATGGAGGCTTAGGAGGGGATTTGAGCTCCTATCTGGGCACCTGCAAAGCTTGAATTCCTGCCATCGCTGCTGGTTGGCTAAAATAAAACACGCCTGCCAGAGAGCTTGGCTGTGCACAACTTCACCTTAGCTATTTTCAGCTATCCTCTGTCTGGTTTAATCACAAATCTCTTCAATGGTGCTGGAAATTGTTCTTCAGCAGTGTGCCCATAACACCACTCTTATCGTAAAGATCTTTTTTGTCACGTCCAATCTAAATCTCCCGTTATAGTTTGAAACCATTTTCCTTTGTCCCATCACTCAGACCCTCGTAAAGAGTCCGTCCCCTTCCTTCCTCCAGCCTCAGGGAGAGCAGAACCTCCTTCTCATGCTACTAATGTGGGGTGGCTTTGCTCTAATCAGCATTCACTGGCTGAGCACTGTTTCCTACCGCTCCCCTGCTACCCATGTGGGGGCATTGCCCGGGGGCTGCAGGCTCAGCCCATGCAGGGCTCTGTGCCTACCTGCTGAATGCCAGCCCCCACAGCAATCCACAGCACCAGGTAATTGGGGAGCAGTGCTATGTGCTGTTACCATAATTTCAGGTGCCAAATATTTTACTGTTCGTTTGAACTCAAGGCTTTCCTTAGCACTATGTAGGGCTTTGAAGTTAAATAGCAGTTTCATCAGTTGCATGATAAATCGCTTAGCAGAATTTCCCAGGGGACCTAAAATCAAGTTTGTATTTTCCTACCAGAACACCGGCCTCATTGCTGTGATGGGGGCAGCTCAGGGACCTCTTATACTCCCCCACATTCCAGCTTCCCATGCCAGCACTCCCAGAGCTGCTGCAGGCTGTTGCTGCTTGTCAGTCCTGATTTTAACGTCTGAGTGATGCAGTGCTGGCACAGGCTGGGAACCAGGAGCTTTGCCCTGAGGAGGGCCCTCTGCTCTGTGCCACAGTCAGACCTCCAGCTCTCTCCTCAGCAGTCTTTGGGATGGTTTTAGCAGCACATTCAACCTGGGAGAAAGTTCTTGCTCCAAGTGAACATCCCAGTGCTGCCAGCAGGCTCATAATGAAGAAATAAAATGGAACAAGCAAAATGCTGCTGTGAGCCTCGTGGTGCCGTGGGGTGCGGGGAGGCAGTTCTGCTGGGTTCCTTGTGCTGGGGACGGCTCTGGGTGTGGGGATGCCAGGGTGAGTGCAGTGCTTGTGCGGGACAGGGGGATGAGCAACACCTGGCACAGAGGTGGGGAGTGGCGCCCAAAGAGATGGGTGCACTCCCAGTGCTGGGTTTGACTCTTACAGCCAAAATAAGGATAAGGAAAACACATGTTAGACCAATAACCGTATCATAAATATGGATTTGCACTACGGTGGATGAATATATCTGCTGAAGTATTGCTTTAAACAAATAAATTCACAGCCTAAATTATTCAATGATTAATATTTGAGCAGTTGCAATGTACGCAGAGTTACCTTAATGTGTTTGTAGGCCAAAAGCGGCTCCGTAACACACCGTTTGTGCACTATTTTTTACCGCCGTTAAATATTAAGGAGCTGTCGGTCATGTGCACCGGGGCCCCGTTAATCATTTTGACTCTGTAAAGGGGCCTTGAAGCAGAAGTAAATTACTTTGGTGCTTATTTTACGGCTCTCGGATGCAGTGAGAGCTGTGAGAAGGCAGAGCATTGTGAGCTCCTGGCTGGCAGCGCTCCGTTCCTTTTGCTGCCTTGCCGTGCCTGCCTTACTGGTGGGTGGCACTCTGCCATGAGCCAGCATGTGCCCTCCCAGCTCAGACAGCCAGCTGTGTCCTGGGCTGCAGCAACAGATGCAGGGGTTGGAACTAGCTGGTCTTTGAGATCCCTTCCAACCCACGCCGTTCTGTGACACTTTGACTCTCTAAGCAGAGCCTGGAGGCACAGCCCTGCTCTGACCTGCTCTGGGCAGCACAGCGCTGCTGCAGACCCACGGCTGGGCTCTCCCTGCAGCGCTGCCGTCCGATGTTGTGTTTTTTCCCAACTCAGCCTGCCTTGAGATGGGCTCTGCTGGCTTCCAGGCAGCGAAGAAGTGCAGTGACTTCTGAAGAAGCAGCGTGTGCACGCCGTGCTACAGCTGAGCCGCTGTGCTCCTCTGAGATCCTCTGGTCAGTAGCAATGCTCACGTTACTCTCACAAGGATAGGATCAGGCCGTGCTGAGAGCTCCATTTCCAACATTTCCTCTGGGTCAAAGGACACTTAGTCCCATTTTTCCGTGTTTAAGCTTGTAGAAAATCCTTCTGGTGTTATTATTTTGAATACATCTGTAATGCTCTGAGATTTCTTGTGAGAACATTTTTCATCTGCAGAGATGCTGGGTTTATAATCGCTGAGATTTTCTACTTTCTTATGAGGAAGTTATATGGGATTTAATAATGCAGATAGCAGCAGGCTCTCCTTAAATGACACTAAAACCCTATGGAGTTCAATAGGAGCCACTAAACAATCCCTAAAGAGCTTTTTCATCCTCCACTAGAAACATATTGAAGAAAATTTCTAATAATCTATTTGATTCTGCAGCAAAAGAACAAAAATAACCCTGTTTTCTCCTACAAATGCAGAGCAGAGGCTGTGTATGGAAACAGGGTTTTGCCGTGCCACGGGCACAGTGAGCTGCTCAGCACCGCGCTGGCCCCATGGAGTGCCCTTGTTGGAGTGCTGGGTGTGGGTGCCTGCATCAACCTGGCGCTTCTGCTGGCAATGCTGTGGGCTGTTCCAAGCTGTGTCTGAGGGGTGTCCCGCTGCATGCATTCATTTAATGCAAAAGTGCTTTGCTCTAGATGCTAAAATGGATAAACCACGCCATTCATTTCCTAAAGTTCAATTCTCCACTTACAGGACAGTAAATAAAGCTAACCCACAGCAAGATTAAACTGCAAGATACAGGGTTTAAGGCAAAACCCACTGTGGCTGGGAACGCTTCTCTCATATAAACCACATTTATCTCTACAGAGCAGAAGGCTGTTTTATGAGGTTCAGACAGGAAAAAAAATATAAAGGCTTCCAGAGAGAGTGTCTTGAATAGCTCATAAAAACCAAGTGTGTGCCCCTCTGGACAGGGCTCTCCCATCCTCCAGAAGTGTGGTATCAGCTCCGGGTGCTGAGGGCTCCACTCCCCACTTTGTTCAGTGCAGCTGTCTCAGAGAGCTGCTTCTCAGAGCTGGGTTCCAGATAATTAATGAGCAGCAGCCCTGAAGGGCCACCTCCATGTGCCCTGATTGCCATGTAGCCATCACGTTAGCCAGGGCTGAGCAGTGGGGCTGTGGAGCAGTGGGGCTGGCTTGGGGTGGCAGCAGCCGGTTATCAGTGGCTGCTGTGCCAGAGCCATGCAGTGCCAGTCTGAGAAAGCCATTTGTGGAAAATGGAGCTTGGTTCAGTGCTGCTGGAAATGCAGCGCAACAGCAAAGACCGTGAGTTATGTTTTGGCACCTGCTGTGCTGTACCACGCGGAGTCTCTGTGATGCTGAGCACTCCAAGGGTGGGGACCCTGCTGGCAGCTCTGCACTCAGCTGTCCCCTTGCTGTAATCGTTACTGGTGACCAGAAAAGATATTTGAGGACACATCCTTGCAGCACAGCACTGGTGCATGTGCAGCCATGTAAATAGCACTGTGGACTTTGTTTTGTCTTCACATTCAGTGCCTAAAGGCAGCCTATAAGGAAAAGAGAGAGTGATTCTTTACACACAGGTAGTGATAGGACAAGGGGAAATGTCTTTGAACTGAAAGAAGGGAGATTTAGGTCAGATGTTAGGAGGAAATTCTTTATTCAGAAGGCGGTCAGGCCCTGGCACTGCTGCCCAGAGTTGGAGGTGCCCGAGGCCATGGATGGGGAGCAGTGCAGCCTGAGCTCGGGGGCAGCCAGCCCATGGCAGAGGTGGGGCTGGGAGGGCTGTAAGGTCCATTTCAACCATACCATTTCATGGTTCTATGATATGATCCTATGATTCCATGGTTCATAGCACACCACCGAGCACATCCGTTGCCCAGAGCCATGCCACTCCTGCTGTGTCCTTCCGGCACCTGGTGGCTGCAGGGCCCTGTATGAGTGCTGCCATTGCCAACACGTCATCCAAGTATGGGTTTATTTTGGTATTTTTTCTGTCTGCAAAAGCAAAGAGAAATTCCTAATTTCTCTTTAGAATCTGCGATGTGTCTTTGGACAACCCTTTCCCATACTGTAATAAAAAAAATGGGCTCCCCTTCCCCTCCTGCCTTTAGCACCGTGCCACTGTTACTGCTTGGGTGTCCTTGGAGATGTTGGCTCCAGCTGCCCAAAGAGATGTTGGTGCCATCTGGAAACCCAAAGAGAAGGCAGATGTATTTGTTCAGTAACATCAGAGCTGCCACTTCAGAAAGCTTTGCAAGCAGAAATCCAACAAGAGACTGAGGTGCCCCATCTCTGAAGGTTTGGGATCCGCAGCTGCACATTTGGCTGTTTCTGCCCATGAAGCAGAGGGTTGGCAGGAGGCAGACTGCTGGGGCTGCTCTCCTTATGTGTCCCGAGAGTTCTCTGCACCGATGGCACCTGCAGCAGATGAAGGGATCCACACAGATTATTCCACATTTTGTTCAAAGTAATGACGAGTCTTAAAATAGCTCTCAATTAGCAATTGATTGCAATTAATTGGAACAACATAGATTGACATGATGCCTTCATATCTCTAGAGCATTTATCTGTTATGAGTCCTAATTTTTAAAAATTCAGAAACTGTGGCTCCCATATTATCATAACCATCTGTTGGCAATTTGCAGTGTAAGTCTTCCAGAAGCAGGACGCCCGTGTGCTTTGTCTTTGCTAATTAAACAGGTTTTAGGAGGGGCTCAAGTTCAAATGTAAACGGTGAAGGGCAGAACAAAGGAAAACACTGGGGTGAGTTTCTACCTGTATGTGTGCAAATGCATGTATTTATATGTGTGCATCTCCTGGTGTTTTGCAGCAGCTGAGTGCAGGCGGTGGGGCTGTAGGGCTGGCAGTGCCCGCGGTGGGGCCGTGGTGCCTTGTGGCACTGAGCCGGCTCTGAATGTTTGCATTATGCACTGAGGGAGTCTGGAGCAATGCTCATGTGGGTAATTCTAAAATTAGGGCACCGAGAGGGACGTTCTTTCTGACTGGTTAGCCTAGATGGTTTTACCTCTGTTTTAATTAATGGAGGATTTTAACTCCTTTCTCAGTAGATAGCAGGAGCACGTCGGTGCTGAATGTCTGAGGATTCAATCCACCATCCACCTGCACTGCATCACTGGGCTCTGACCTGGGGGTCTGCATCCTGCTGGATGCTCTGCCTCCGTACCCTGGGGCAGGGCAGCCCCTGCTCCTTTATTCCAACTTCACTTTCCAGAACTCGAGTATAAATTTTAAGTAACAGGATTGTATTAAGATAAAATATTAAAACCATAGTAATAAAGATACAGAACAGTCTTACACTGGTGGAGGCAGGGCTGGATGTAAGGGAAGATGTTGTAAGGGGAGCTGCTGATTCCTGGTGCGCCCAACTTAAACAAGCTGGAGACGTTTGAGAGAGGGCAGGAAGAGTAAATGCTATTGGTGGAAGAAAACTTCTGCACCATTTTTTCATTTCACTGTAATTCTCTTGGAGGAAGATAAATGCCACAGTCCTAATGGCCAAATATTTTTTCCAGTTGCAGTATTTGGAAAGGAAAGGGGCTGCATTTCAAGCACAGAGTGTTATAGGGAAAGGGAGGTTCAGGTTGGATATTAGGGGCAATGTCTTCTCCAAAAGAATGATCAGCAGTGGCACAGCTGTCCAGGGAGTG
Source organism: Meleagris gallopavo (assembly GCF_905368555.1). Classification (NCBI taxonomy): domain Eukaryota; kingdom Metazoa; phylum Chordata; class Aves; order Galliformes; family Phasianidae; genus Meleagris; species Meleagris gallopavo. The sequence continues at coordinate 17,158,163 of NC_139418.1, forward strand.
GGGGGTCACCATCCTGAGGCGCTCCATAACGTGGGATGTGGCACTGGGGGATGTGGTTGGAGGGCATGGTGAGGTGGGCTGGGCTGGGGGTCTGAGGGGTCTGTTCCAACCTGAATGGTACTGGTTCTATAGTAATGGTAATGGTGGTCCTATGACCACCATGGGAGCACTGATAAATGGCAGCATGCTGGGAGGCTGATGTGTGTGCACAGGCTGGGGCTGTGTCATCCTGCACATAGTTAGGCCCCACACAGGGACTTTAGCAAATGTTGCTGCTTTTACACATCAGAAAATGTATATGGTAAAAGCACATTACAAACAGAACTTCAAAAGCATCAGAATGCATTGGGAAGGAACCAGGCATCTGTGGAGCGCAGCTCAAAGCCCAGTGGTGAGTTTGGCAGTGAGCAGGATGTGGAGGAGAGAAGACACTCGGGCAGTGCCGGCCAGAGTGCAGATGAGCACATTCAGAGCAGTGCTGTCACTGCTGGGGCCTCCCCTGGTCTGTTTGTCTGAAGAGTCCCTGGTCCAAAATGCACATAACTCTGCTGCACATCCATCCTGCTGCCAGTGCTGGTACCAGAGCCAATTACTGCATAGCACTTGTCGTTGTTCCTGAGCTTTACCTTGTAATTTTATTTGGACAGAGGTATTTTCTGATGATCTGGCTAGATTACCAACTCAGAACGTATTTATTAAAATACCAATTAGACCTCAGTCCCTCATCAATCACAACACCTTTAATTCATGCATGGATGCAAAACCCATTTGCAATTTGAGGCATTGTGCGTGTGTGAACGAGTGATTTACATCAAATTGTCACTGGGCCACCATTGCCTGCCTCAGGCCTGGGCCATCCAGGCTTTATTTACCTGCCAAATAAGGTGTGGTAGTTTTCAGTGCCTCAGCCGTGGGGCTGGGAGGGGCAGGAGTGGGATGTGGGGCACTGGGCTGAAGTTCTATTTAGTGGCTTAGTGTCATGATGGGGGTAGGCTGGGGACTGGCCTTGGTGATCTTGGTAATCTGTGGCAGATTCATTCCGAAATATCACAACATTATGATTTTATAGATCTGAAACTAAAAAGAAAATTGATTGTACGTAGTGTGGTATTAAAACTAATATTATTAGATAGATGTCAAAACGAAGGGAGGTGATGAAAAGCTGAGTGCTTTCCCAGTGCAAATGTCATCGTAGTCACCTTATGCTTTTGGAATACCGCAGCTCCAGGAGGCAGTGCCAGTGGCAAGGACTTACCCAGGGGGAGCCCATCCTGTCAGCCCCTGCTCACCGGGAACCTGTGGGCTCAAGGCCGGCTCAGGGGCTCCTGCTCTTGCAGGGGCCACATGGAGATGTGTCCCTGGCACTGTCTGTGTGTTCGCAGCACACTGCTGTGGGGTCCCTTGGGGACTGGTGGCACTCGCATCTGAATGATTGATGTTTTGGTGAGCTGGCACATATCGTACTTCTCGGAGCCCATACAGGTGGGCAGCAGATGCCCCATGTGCTGCAGCCACACTGCGGGGTGGTGTTGGGCACATGGCAGCATTCCTATGAAGCTCCGCTCCCAGAGCAGTATGGCTGTGCTGGGGGACAGGGGCAGGAGGAGCACCGTGGGGCCATGTTCCCCACACTCAGGTTGCAGAATTCCAGCTCTGTGTCTGCCATGGGCTGTGCAGTGCTGGAGTTGGTGTCTGTGCACCATTTCAAACAACAGAAATCAACAAGAAACCCACACATTTTCATTGCTTTCAGTCTGAAGGCCCCGTGCACATCTCGGACCATGAGTGCTCCCTGTCCATGGGGTTGCTGCATGCAGCAGCTCAGGTTTCCCATTCCCAGCTCACGGGGCATTTGCTCTAAGGGGGAGAGGAGAAGCACGCGAAGGATACTTGTGTGTCACACATCAGAGGCTTTGCTGCTGCTTCAGAACCTTCTAATAATAATTATACGTAAGGCAGTAGGAGAGAAATGTTCTAAGATCAGGGAGAGAGGCAGCAGAGCCGGGCTGGGATTAATGAGCCCCTTTTATCCCAGCATCACTGAGCAGGCAGGCGGTAATTACCAAAGTGCGCGGTCACATCGGTGCTGTGTGCACATCTCTGCAGTGTGCACATCTCTGCAGTGTGCACATCTCTGCAAGGACAGGGGCTGCTGGGGGGCCAGCACTGCCCTGCACTGCCCTGTGCATGGGGCATCTGGCATGTGTCTCTGATCAGGAGCACTAGGGGTGCCAGGGCTGCCCCGTGTGGGATGAGACGTGGGCAGGGGGCTGCATGGTGGAAGGTTCCGTGCCTTTGTCACAGCCAAGCAAATGATGAGAAATTTCAGTTTGGCCATTATTGACTTTCATCAGACAAGACAAAGAGCAGGTCCCGAAGCAAGCCTTGAATTCAGTTCAGACACAGGGACACTGGGAGACTCCTCCACTGTTGAGACAGGAGGAGGCTTTCAGCTGTTTGTTTCTTTCCCCATTTATACCCATGATGTGCATTGTGCTTGTGGCTGCAAAAGGAATGGACTGAGGGCAGAGTGCCCCAGAGCTGCGCTTTGCTTCCCAGTCCTCCAATTTGATGATTCTGGGATTCTATTTAGGGACATGATTCAGAGGGTGTGATGGGGTTGGGCTTGGTGATCTTGGAGGTTTTTTCCAATTCTTTGTGATTCTGTGAGCCTGTGATGCCCAGTTGAGGCCTTTGGAGAGGGCTCTGTTTATCCCTCCTGCTGCAGGGTGGATGTCATTGATGCAGCATCCAATTCGGCATTATGGCTTTGATTTGTTACTTTCAGAAATAACAAGTAGTTCCATTGGATCCAATGAAAGCATGAAGCTGCAGTGAGCACAAGCTGCAGTGACAGTGAGCACTGCCCTGGGCAGGCAGTGGCATTCCCTGCATGCTTTGTTCCCATGAGACCACCGCACTGTGCTTGTGCTCTGTGCCGCTGGACACACGCGTGGCTCCAGGCAGTGCATGCAAGGAGTACAGGGAGCAGGACTGTGCACAGGACCTCGGTCACTGCAGCCATCAGTCCCGAACAATTCAGTTTTCATGGAGCTGCTTAACCAGCTCCCTGCACCATCAGCACATCCGTTCCTGCTGAGCATCCCAAATGTGCCCAGGGCAGTGCCATCAGTGGGTGGCCATGGGAACTGTGGCATTGATGGCCCCGAGGGCTCTGCTCCAGGGGAACCGTGGGCTCAGGGAGCTGCTGCAGACTCTAATCTCGCTCTCTCCCTCCAGGTGAGCCGTCCCGCTGGACCTCGTCCCACTGCGACTGCTGCTGCAAGAACGGCAAAGGCGAGAAGGAGGGTGAGAGCGGCACGTCCTGCAACGAGCTGTCGACGTCCAGCTGTGACAGCCAGTCGGAGGGCAGCTCCCCGCAGGAGACCGTCATCTGCGGCCCCGTCACGCGACAGCCCAACATCCAGACACTGGACCGCCCGGCCAAGAAGGGCCCCGTGCTGCTGCTGCAGCACTCCGAGAGCCGGCGCAAGAGCGACCTGCTGCGGACGCTCACCTCGGGCTCCCGCGAGTCCACCGCCGGCAAGAAGAAGGCAGTGAAGGAGAAGCTCTCCATCGAGGAGGAGCTGGAGAAGTGCATCCAGGATTTCCTCAAGATCAAAATCCCAGACAGGTTTCCAGAAAGAAAGCATCCCTGGCAGTCGGAACTGCTGCGGAAGTACCACCTATAGGTGGGATGATGCCCATTGCTGTTACAGTGGGATACGGAGTGATACGGAAATAATTCCCAATAGTAATTATGTGTTAGGTCACAAAAAACAATCCATCTCTATAGTACTGCCTAATTTGCCTATCTCACCTTAACATTTATAGTCGTAGGGTAACGATATTTTTCCAGTTGTGGAAGCACAATGACAAATGTTTTTCTTTGTCAACTCTGAGTCTTACACAAGCAGAGTACCTTAAGGGCACGCAGGGCCGGCAGTGAGCGCTGCTTTGCTCTCTGGGGGTCTGCAGCTCCGTGCCTGGGGGCAGCAGGGCTGTGAGCACTGTGCCAGGACAGCATTGCCTTCAGCACCTGGGTGTGGGTGTGCGCACATATATATATGTGTGTATATACATCTCCGTGTATATATATGTGTATATATATCAGAATACATTGCTGGCAGATTGGCTCCCTCCTGATCACTGCACTTTCTCAGGAAAGAGCACTGATAGCAGCCGTGGATGGTCGGCTCTTTGCAGCCTCTGAGGGCTGCAGCAGAACCCCCTCGCTCTGTCTCTCTCTCCTTTCCGTTTTCTGAGGCGCCATGAATGCATTTCCCGGCAGACAGGGACAGGGCTCTCTGTTGCTGTGTTCCGTGCGTTTCTGGTGCTCTCCCTCCATTGTCCCTCGCCCCTGCTGTGCCCCCAGGCTGTGTGGGGGCCATGGGCTCAGCCCATGCTGATGGCAGGGCAGGCATAGCGGGCTCCCATCTGGTGTGGAAGCAGATGCTGGAGATGATCGGCCTGATGAGACGTGCTTAATGCTCTGAGTGGAAGGGAATGGGTCTCTGGGTCAGCAGCTGTGTGCATTCCAGAGAACAGGAAATGAGCTGCACGGAGTGTCCCCGGGGCTGTTGTGGGTGCGGGGTGGCACCGCTGCAGGGGGAGGAACGAGCACTGAGGTGCTCAGAGAAATTATTCATTGTCAGACAGCACAAAAAGAGAGAAACATGCTGATATGGGGCCGGCTGGAATGAGCAGCTTGTCTCAGACTTATTTAGCATCATCCAGGCTCCAGAGCTCCTGAGTTTGAGTCCGCCGTGGGAAATGATGTCAGTGTGCACAGGTTATCTCTGCTGATCCTAAGGCGGTTCCAGTGAGGGGCTCCTCTGTGCCTGCAGGGCTCTGCTGTTCCCAAATTGGGGAGCTTTTGTTTTGCCAGGAGGATCATAAGGGCTGCACGAACAGGGCATCATACCCATGGTGCAGCTGCGGGAGGGTATTGGTGAGGGTGCACATGGACCTATGTGGACCAAATAATTTTCTTCCCCTATACTTTTCCCCTCTATTTTTCTCCTATATGCACCACAAAGATGCTTTACAGCGCTCTGGTGGACAGTCTGTGGGGTTTTAGTTCCAGCCTGGGAGTCGGTTTGTTCCTTTCTTTGCAAAGCTGTGTGCAGAGGGCAGTGCTGGGCTGCCCGGGGCCGGCAGTGAGTGTGGTAGCTGGGACCCCCCCGCGCCCCCCAAGTGCCCCCAGGCCCAGGAGGGAGCCCCTCCCCCTCCCTGCCCCACAGCGCTGCTGCATGCGGTGTTCTGAGTCCCTGACGTGTCAGCCCCATGTGTACCATGGTACGAACTACTTGTCCAGTCCTATGGATAGATTATGCCCCCGCGGGGTTTTGTAGATTAATAGTAAAAGAACAACAATGACAACAACAAAAAAAAAGCACTTTTAAATTATTTATATTATAAAAAGACATTCTTTATTTTTCTTGGCATCGATATCACTTAGCTACAAATCAGTTTGTAAGAATGCTATTGCAGATTTTAATCTATAGCAATGACCAAGCACGGGATGCGGCTCTGGGGGCCGTGGTGGGGTGGGGGCTGTGGGCAGTGCCTCCCCGCCCCGCTCACCTCCCAGCCCGGACCTCCCATGGCACGCGGTGACTTCGCTGCGGCGGAGTCCATCTATTGCACATCGACGTAGGTTAAGTGGCACCCACCGAATTACCTCTTCTATCTCCGACGTGGTTCACTTGTATATAAGTGTAATGTCAACTTGTTTACAGGTTACTTTGTGCTTAATCGTGGAAGAAAAACTAAAGTTTTAACAAACGTAAAGGAACCGATTTGACTGGAAGGTGTTTAACAATGAATGTGCTTAATGCAGTATAGACATCATCGGTTGTGGTCTCACACGAATGCATGTATCTCCGTGTCGTCAGTCCCCACCAGTGAGGTTATTGGCAATATTCTGCGGTCTGTGAATAGCAAATACGCATACACTGCTGTGACTCTGACAAATATAACTCAGTTACTGTTTCTACTGTGGTATGTAAAAAAAAAAAAACAACAGCAACAACAAAGTAGCTTTTAGCCTGCTGTATTTCCCTGGGACACGTAACAACGAGATAGCATGGAAATGGGGGAAATAGCCGTGCCCGAGCATGGCCTGCTATGCTGTGTCCCTCTGGGGAGGTGCTGGGGGTCAGGGAGGGGTTGGTGCTGTGGCAGAGAGCTGAGCTCTGCCTTAGGAGCCCGATAAGCGCAGCGTGATGGTGCAGGAATGGGTCCTGCATGGGTGGGTGTCAGCAATGTGCTGGTGGGAGAGCAGCTCTCGGCGCTTTGTGTCGGAGGTGAGACCTGCAGCTCAGTGCCACTGTGTGCACACGTACTGTGAGAGTACAGGCAGGGCTAAGCGAGTTGGTGCCCTTCACAGAATCACAGAATCGCAGAATGGCCAGGGTTGGAAGGGACCTCAAGGATCTTGAATCTCCAACCCCCTGCCACATGCAGGGCCACCAACCTTCACCTACCACACACACACACAGAAATGCACAGTAGGTGCCTCCATGCCTCCTCGCCTGCTGTGATTCCACATTGCTCCATGCGCACCAGGTCCCTGCAGAATGGGGGTCTCTCTCCCGCGACGTTTTTTGTTTTGCCCCGTTTGTACTCACGAGAAGCTGAAGGCAGCACAGAGCAACTGTGAACTGCAGCCCTCCTCCCTCCACCTTAAGAGATGGGAGCACCGCCACAGCTGCAGCTCATCTGGAACAGCTGGTACTGCACTGGGTTCACCTGATGGAGCATTCCGAAGAACACCACGATGCAGCTCTCCTATGTTCTTCGAGGCCCCCTGTGAGGGGAAGGCTCTGTCACATTCACGGGTCGAGGCGGCTGCCGGAGCTGGGAGCAGCCCTCTGCTGTACGCCCCTGCAGGGCCCTCCGGGTGGCAGCCGCTGGACGTGGGCTTCTGTTCATCCCCTCCTTGCACAGTTTCTTAGAGTCACTGCTCTGCACCAGCATGACTCCAATGGGGTTGGCAATACTGGGACAGAAGAGCTTGAAGAGCAGCAGCTGAGCACCTGTGTGGCTGCATGTTCCGGGAGAAGGGTTTTTAAATTATTGTTAGTCTTTGGTACTTGCCTGTTCCTCAGCAGAGCCCATTCTGACGGCACCTCCTGCACCTGCACCTCCCACACTGCTGCATTTCCTACACTTCTGCACTGTTGCACCTCCTGCACCGCTGCACTCCTAGACTGCTGCACCTGCACCTCCTCACTGCTGCACCTCGTGCTACTGCACCCGCACCTCCTGTCTGCTGTACTGCTGCACTGCCTGCACTGCTGCCTGGAGCAGCACTGAGGAGCACCGTGTGCTCATCTTCGAGGAGGTCTGTCCAGAACCCGGTGCTGCTGCGAAGTTCATTGGCTGTGCCACAGGGTCTGGGGCTGCGGGGCTGTGTGCATGAGGAGCCAGCAGCAGCCACTCGGTGCTGCAGAACAAAGCCAATTAGCAGGGCTCCAACTCCCTGATAATAATTCTTGGGAGAAGAGGAACTGTTCTGGAATACATTATTATCTTCATTTCTTTTCATGTGCAAAGAAATAAAAAGCTTGCCCTTCACTGGCAGCCAGGATGAGGACAATCCAGTGGTAATGAGAGAAACCCTGCTCAGAGGCAGTCCTGCCTTCTCCCAGCACACGGAAGGGTTTGGGGCTTCTGATCGCCTCCCATCTACCCATGTGCCCCCATGTGCCAAGGGGCAGCAGCACAGAGCCCCATAGTGCTGGGGGCTGCACTGCTTGGGGGTGCAGAGCAAGAGCCTCACACGGGGTGGATGTGAAGGAGCAGAGGTTGTTCAGATTGCATTACCTGTATGATAATTACTGCAGACTTAATTACCTCCCATACACACTGCACAAAGTGCATGGGAGGTAGGAGTGGTGTCCTTTGATACCAGCTGGTGTCAGAAAATAATTTTAATCTGCCTTACAACTATATAATTAAAAGCACTTATATATAGACGTATCTGCACACACACGTGTATCTTTCCTATGCCGATGGACCCACGGCCGTTCTGCCCGGTGGTGGCACTGACCCCCATGGCCGGAGCAGTGGGGCTGAGTTACTGCTGTGCCCCAACACAGAGCAGTGAGCACAGCAGTGCCCAGAGGAGGAGGAAGAGGAGGAGGAGGAAGAAGAGGCTGAAGCTCCTCTGAGGGGGTGGGGAAATCTGTAAATACAGCAGGTTAAAGGCTGGCAGTGTGACTGCAGTCTGTATTTCAAGCAGATGTTTCCCATGTTTTGTAGTATCGTTTATTGGTAAATAAAAACCAACCAAAGACAAAGAGGTGTTGGGTGCTGTGTGTGACCCAGCCCAGGTCTGGACGGGGAGAATCCCCGTGGTGTGCAGTGAGTGCCCTCCAAATGAGGGGAGGGAGAGCCTGGCTGCAATCCTGAGTCCTCCCCCGGTCCATGGGGAAAGCTGTGCTGGCAGCAGCCGTGGGGTGGGAGGCAGAGGCAGCTCAGCTGCTGGGTGGTGGGAAGCGGAGGGCGGTGTGTTCGTAGCACACTGAGATAGCTCCACAGAGTGACATCACTGTGCATAAAGCAGCCACAGCCCAAAGAGAAGCTTGGGAATAATGGTTCCATTGGAGATGAGGTGGGAAGGGGCTGGCTGTTGGACTTGATGATTTTAGAGATCTTTTTCAATGTTAATGATTCCATGACTCTTAACATTGAAGTCCTTCAAATGCAACCCAAGCATATGAAGCACCCCTTCCAATGCCAGCATCTCTATGATTCCACAACCCCCTCAGGCACTGCTTGCAGCTCAGCACCCACCAGTGCAGCTGGGATGGGCATCGGGGTCAGGCAGCCCCAGGCGCTGCAGGAGCGGGGAGGTCACCACTGCCCAGAACTGAGGCTCACCGGGCCAGAAAGCTTGAATATTCAGGAAGGAGTACAGCTCAGTGAGCAAGTGGGGCATTACTTCTGGTCTCTGTTTCTGCCTCAGGAACTGCCTGTGCATTTTCTGTTTATTAATGAGTGAATAAACTCATAAACCACGTTATTTCCCCTCCATCAGCAGCAGGCAAGCTCTCTGCACCCAGCACCATGCCAGGCTGCAACTCTCAAGCACTGCTGTGTGAGTTCTGCCAATCACAGCCCCAGTGCCCCCTCAGTTTGGCAAGGAAGCAGTGCTGCTTCCCTCCCATTGCCCCCCCCAGCAGGTGAGCACCAAGGCCTCGTGCAGGGAGTCCAACCAGCACTCTGTGCTCAGAGCTCCGAGACACCTGCAGACACCACAGAGAGCTGCAACTGTACCATGCTGGGGCCAAATAACGAGCAGCACCGTGTGCCCCATTCCCAACACACCCACTTAACAAAATAAAGGTTTTGCTTTGATTTTTTCCATCAGGATAGCCATCCCTCTCTGAGCTTCACCCACCAGCTGATATCCAGTCTTTCAGAGGTTCCTGCACTTTTAAAGTTAATGCAATGCTTTGTTATGGCAGGACCTGGGTGCTGAACCCAGCTGCAATCAGTGAATTGATTTGCTCCTTCAGGTGGCTCCTATCAAATTTCCTCACATGTCCCAGTATGTGGTGTAGCTCTGGGTTCTTCAGTGGGGATCAGAGCAGCTGAGTGGGTGGGTTCTGCTGCTCCATCCTCACTGCAGTCTGGGAGCTGCTCCTGCACTTGTCTGGGATGCCAACGTTCAGCTCTCTAGAAGCACTGCGGTGCTGTGGTTTTCTCTCTGAGGAGATGTGCTGGGTGGGCTCTTCTTCGCTGCCCTCCCTCCTCCAAGCAGAGCCCATTGTCAGCCTGCAGCTGCATTTCAGCAGTGTTATACTGATAATCTCCTCCAAGTTAAACCTTCAAAGGCATCCCAAGCCATGTGTTTAAATGATAGCAGAAAAAATTCCCCTAACTCCTTAAAGTTAATGATCTTCATTTTCATTTCCACATATTTCTCTCCATATAATAGCCAGGTGCTAAATCTTCATGAGATTTTTATAGTTTCACTGAAGGAATATTTGCATAATTATTAGTGCATAATCTACTTTAATAGTCCCCTGATTTTACTATTCGAGCCAAGCGTGCGGTGTCAGCTCGGGGCCCTGGGCACACAGCTGCCTGCCCACGCAGTGCTGTGCTGCTGGAGCCGTGCGTGCCAGCCCTGCTGCCCTGCGATGTGGGGCCATGGCTGGACCATGGTGAGGGGAAAGGGAAGTGATGCCACGGGGCTGGATGTGGTACAGACACAGCCAGAGCACGGCTGCCCCAGATGGATCCTAGGTGGGTGTCTGAGCCTTTGGAAGGGGGGAGATGCGTGTGGTGGAAACCACGACCTTCCCTTGGAAGGATGGGCCACTGGCTGTGTCTAATCATCATGGACGTACAATCCTTTGATCCAGAGCTGCTTATACTAACGCGGAGCAGCTTGGCCATTGATTTTATCTGAATAATTAAGGACAACCATTCTCCTTGGCAAGCTGGCAAGAGGAGACATGACTGGCTCGTCCTTAGATGACCACATATGGAAAATGCAGGAAGGATACTCCTCAAAACAACCGCAGAGGTCTCCTAAGACCCTGCAAGCGCAGATAGCCAGGAAGCAGCCAAAAGGAGAGGGAGCATCGTGCTGCCCAACCCTGTGAGTTTGTCATGGTAGGTGTTCCTTCTGTGTTACATAGGTGGAATACATGGGAATTCAAAGTATGAACATAGAGGAGAGACCTGCATCGTTGTGATTGATGTGGGGAAACTTCCAGAGGCACCGGGGCCCAAACTCAGTGATATCTGCTGTGTGTGGGCACTGCTCAGTGTGCGGTGGGTGCTGTGCTCAGCAGCTCTGCGGGCAGCACGGAGCGGTGCGTGGTGCAGGAGGTGCTGTGGCAGCCACAAATAGACTGCAGATCCTTCCTGCCCCTTTTGGAAGCTTCCCCACTGAGACTGACGTGAGAGCACAGAGAAAGCATCTCCTAAAATAAGCACAGTGAGGTGGGGGTGCTGTGATGACAGCGATTGTATAGGGAGGAAACAGAACTTCTAAGACAAGACACCAACCTTCTGATATCTTCCAGCCAGAGCACACTCTCTCATAAAATGCTATTTCCAGATATTTTTCAGACCATTCTCATAGTCTGGTAAATGTTCCTTTCCTTAGGGCTTGTCAAGGACAGAGGTGGTTGATACTGTGCTCAGAAACAGATAGAAATGTTCAGCACAGCAGCTCCCATTGGAGTGATGATGTAGAGCTAATCTAGACCGAACGTTAGCTTTTAATATTTAAAATTCCAACAACAGCAATCCAGGTGTAAATCATTCCTCCTCACAAAAGCCAGAGCCAAGACTTTCTGATTCATAAAACTGGAGAATAGATAATAAAAACAACTCAAAATATGCAGGTAACGGTATGGTGAGGACAGTCTGGGGCAAATTATTTGTCTGCACTGTTTCTGACAATGTCGATATCCACTTGTTGGTATCTTTAGTCAATAGAATCGCGTTTAATGGATGCTCCCTGGGCTGAGCTGGGCTGCTCAGGCTGCCCCACATCCCTGCTGGGGGACCTCAGCCACTGACTCCTGCAATGACCCCATTAGGTGTGGCTCCAAGCGGGGATGGGGAGGTCCGGATTCATCATCTGATGGCGTGCTGCTCCACGCCTCTCGGTTATTTCAGAAGATGCTGTGTGGACACTATGTGTGGATGCTCTGTGGCTGTGCTGTGCCTCAGCTCTCCCATGGGCTCGGTAGGAGCTGTACCAGCCGTGAGCACCTCTTTGCTGCTGACATCATCACCGTGCTGCTCTGAGACCCCGCACAGAACACCAGGTCTGCTCTTGCACGACAGCTGACAAACAGCATTCCCTGCTACCCTCCCAGCTTGATGCAGGCAACAACAGCAGAAGTCAGGGTTTTTTTTTAACAGGACCTGTCAGAATAACATGATAAAATGTTGCTGTCATCCCCCAAAATTGTGCCTACTGTAATCTTGAAGTTTTTTCAACAGTTTTGATGGTACCTTATTTCCATAATAGCAGATAAACAACCATGTAGCACAGGGCTATAATTTCATTGATTGTTCCTGGCAACCTTGTATGCTGTGACAGCTCCTGCAGCTCGAGTGATTTGTCACTTGGATCTCAAGATGATGCAGCCCTCCGTCTTACATGGGCCCATGCTTTATGCACAATCCACTGACATTTCCCTTCCCCAGCACGAAGGTATGAGGATCCCAGCGACACGCTGTCTTGTTTCCCTGCTGCCTCGTTTCCCCGCTGCCCCAGCAGTGCCCGCTGCTCACACCCACCTGCACCCGGAGTCCTCCTGGGGACTGCTGGGACGTGTGGGTGAAAGTGGGAGCACAGCCTCTGTCTGAGAGACAAACGATCCTGTCCTCCTTTGTGAGCGGTGCAGCTGTAAGAAATTGGGAAATAACTTCCGGATAAATAGATTTATTGGTGCAATTTGGCTTTGCATGGCTGGAATGCTGTGTTTGTAAAATATTTATCGTTTTCCTCTACGGTGATGGAATGAGAACCAGTTGCACAGTGTGTGGGTCCTCATTAGTGCAATTCCACATGCACGTCTGTGTTCTGCCTCCTCTTGTCCCTTCATTAAGCTTTCCCTTGTGATAAATTGACCGGGATTGTTAGTTAATGATTGTCTCTTTAGTATGGAGTCAGATTCCTCGAGTTAGCAGTGCTGTTTGCACATCTCAGACCGTGCACAAGCCTGTATGTGTTTGTCTGCTCCATATTTAAGCCATTCCACTATTCATCCCAAAGCCCATCAGAACAGATAATAAAGCACTTTGTGAACAGATGTGCCACTTACTCATCTAGCTCTATAATGATAACGAAGAAAATTTAATCTGGAGTGTCTCTGGAAGCTGATCTGAAAGACAGATTGGTATGAATAATAAAGGCACTACGCGAGGATGTGAGAAGAGCCATGAGAAGGCGGTGAATGACCGCTGCACAGCGCTGCCTCCGATGGAGTCCGATCACATAGGAAAGGCAGCGCCTCCCGGGGCCGGGCTGCAGCAGGAGCTGCTGCCTCTGCAGATGGAAATGCTCTGAATTGCTTTCCCTTTAAAGAATAAAAGATAATTTCTCCTACAGCTGGAAGCAACATCTGACATTGCAGAATGCTGAAAGCATATTGGAGAGGGATGGGAGAGCTCAGGCACTCAAGGTGAGCGATAACGCGCAGAGCATTTAGCCAAAGCATGTAACAAGGCAGAGAGGAGAGGAAGTCTGTGAGAGTAGCGTGCTCTGAAGGGCCATTCACCCCTCATCAACTGTACGTGCATTTATCTGCATCCTCATATCTGCTGCTATTGATTCCTGTCAGTAGGAAAAGAATCAGGAGAGCCACTTGCTGCAGGTGAATATTTGCAGTGGCTGCAATGGAGCTGCATAGCACGTAGGTCAAAAAGATCATTTAAAATCCCCAAAGTGTCTTTGAAGGAAAAAAATCATGTTTAATGTTGGTGAGGTGTCCTGGGCTGGCAACAGTCAGCTGCGTGTTCCCCAAGCAGGAAAGGCACAGACGGCAGCACAGGCTCTGCCAGTGCTGTACTGAAAGGAAGAAAGCAGTGGGGCATCGCGTAGGGATGGGGACGGGGCACTGCCAGGGGTGTCCCACATGGGAGCAGCCCCCAGCCCTGGGTCAGCCCAGCTCTCTGCTCAGGAGCAGTGTGAGCACCCACTGCTGTGTGACACTGCAGCTCCAGGCTGCCCGGCACTGGGGATGGGTCACGACTTCACCTTCCTATGACGGAGCACAGATTTTAATGCTTGGATCATTTTACTCTTCAGCAAAAGACACACCCCTGCCCAAGGACTGGTGATCACATGGGCAGCCCACAGACATTCATCAATGAAAGTGACCCAGAGGGGTTAAGTTCATTCGGTGCAACAGGAGTCCCCAACAGGAGACCACAGAACTGCATCTTTTGGTGATGTGGGTGAGAGTTCAGTAACAAATTAGCATGAAATGTGATGGCCACAGCTACTCAGAGAGCGGCAGAGGAAGGATCACATCTGCTGCTCATTTTGAAACAAAAGTGAGACTGTGTATGCCCTCTGCCTGAGAGGGAACCTGGAATGCGGTAACGTGGATATGGAGAAGTCGTAGAGGAGCGTCAGGAGGTGTCGCTGATTGTTCCACTCCCAGCACTTGAGGAGGCGATGGTGATCCCACGCAGTGTTTCAAGGTCCCTCAGCCCCGCTGCAGGCCTTGCACTGCTGTGCTTCACAGCTGGCAGCAGCACTAAGCAGCAGGGCCAGGTGCACACTGATGGATCACGTGCAGTCTTAAATATTACAGGAGGGTGTATTTCATCCAGACAGGGAACTTTAAGCAGGACACAACAGACATTTTTCTTACAATATTAACAATTTACCACCTAAACTTTATCTTCTCCTTGGATAATAACCACGAGACGCTGGGTAAGGGAACAATTGATTTAAAATCTCAATCAAAAGGAAGCATTCCTCTTATCTGTATAGCCAAGCAATGAAGCAACAGTCATCCGGGGTTATGGTCCATTTGTCAGTCCATTAGAAGCACGGGCTCCATGGATCTATGTATGGAACGGGAGACATTTGCGGAAATGACTCTTGCAAATATCTTTAGCAGTTAAGAGCTGGCGATCTATGCCTCTCACTCGATTTCCTCAGCATGTACTGAAACAGCGCAGGAAAAAAGATCCCTTTCCTACTTCCTCGTGCCCACACTCACCCACTTCCATGTGTCTTTGTCTAACACTTTCACTTCGGCTGTGACCCAGAGCTGGGCAGCACAGCGCACGGTCCTGATGTCCCCACCTGAGGGATGCAGGGCAGCTCCCTCGGCACTGTGCTTGAGCCCACAACAGCTCAGCAGAGGTTTCAGTGTGTTCCGTTGTGTTCCGAAATGTTTGGCACTGGGGGTTTATTGGTGACCCCCTCCTAAGCGTGCATGGCAGCCAGCGTCTGCTCACAGATGGAGGAGTGTTTTGCACGGCTTTATTCAATCCCATCCATTGCTGAAGACAGGGGAAGGTTTTGTCACAAGTTTACAGATGAGAAAAACACCTCAGGTGTGTGGTGTGGGCCCACCCGTGTGGGAGTGCAGTTTGAAATGCACAAACCAAGAACTGCTGATTCCAAACCAGCTTGGTAGTGATTGCCCCCCGCATTCTGCTGTCTCTTGTAGGGAATATACCATCGTGAGGAAGGAATTTCAAATCCAAACAGCTCTGAATATCACATCGCGGTATGTTTGGTGACAAAATGAAGTCCTCAAGCCCTTTTTCCTTCCCAAACTCGCTCTGCCGGCTGCAGCATGCTGTGCTCTTCTGGCAGGGCCCCGTGCAGTGGCTGGGGATGCTGGTGCAAGCTGTGTTTATTTTTAACGTGGCTGTTCTGCAGAGATAATTGTGTCAAGCTGAATGCACAGCGCAGGGGTTACATTTCTATTCAGTTACCATGGTTGCTAATACTTAAAAAATTGCCCAAGAAAGGACTGGAATCGTTCTACCCATGCTGGGAAGTGTCCCCTTCCTCCTCCCCGCAGGGCGCAGTGCCACGCTCTGTGCCTGCAGGCACTGCCCGGCTCCCAGCAGCCATCCCCAGCACCTCTGCACTGTTTGATGCAGGGAGGAATCTCTTGCTGCTGCTGCTGCCAGCCATGGGAGAAAACCACATACGTGGCCCCAGTGAGAGCCTGGAAGAGCAGAGTGAGTGGGGAAAGAACTGCTGTTTCC
The DNA here is from genome assembly GCF_905368555.1 of Meleagris gallopavo. Lineage (NCBI taxonomy): Eukaryota > Metazoa > Chordata > Aves > Galliformes > Phasianidae > Meleagris > Meleagris gallopavo. The sequence goes on from NC_139418.1 coordinate 17,173,886, forward strand.
GGCAGCAGCCTTTGTGCCCAGGCAGCCCTTCATTTCAGATCCACCTCCAGCACAGCTCCATACAGACCCCACTGGCCCCCCATGTGTTACAAGAGTAACCAGGAGGTGGATTTGAAATTATTTTTATATTAAAAACAAACAAAAAAGCCCACTATTTTAAATTATTTTGCCTAGATGTCTGTGTCCTATCACCCCTCTGAGCCCTCTGCAATTTGAGAAAAATAAATGGCAGTATTAAATTAAAGCTATATGTTGCCCTCCTCCCCCCCACCCCCCAAAAAAAATTCTTTTGAAGAAAAGGCACAAAAAGGTTTCTGCTTTCTCAGGTTTCCCATAAATTAAGTGCTACAGACCACAGCTGGGGCCTGCAGGTGCCATCACAGTGCTGGGTTTGCCTGTGTGCCTGTGGGAGCTGCCCTGTGCTGGGGACATTGCTGCACCTTCTTCTGCTTTCTCAGTCTGCCAGGAGGAAAAAAAGCAATTAAACACCTGGCTTGTTGGCTTTGCAGTGAGGGAGCTGTGGAATTGAGGCTCACCTGGCTCCGCTGTTCCCTATGAAATGAGTGCATGGTTTATTGCTACCTATCCATAAAGTTATTCATCATTCATTGTAGAATTTGGTATGAATTCATGTGAAAAGCCATTACACGCAACACTGTTCACCTCCCATTACACTCCTGTTCCTGCACTTCAATGGGCACTGCTGCTGGCCGTGCTCAACTACTGCTGTCCCCAGTGAGCACCCAGGGAGGTGCAGTGGGCGCCTGGCGGGGGTTGGGGCAGAGCTCTTTGGGGAACACTGCTCCCTAGGCGGCTCTGGGGCTCTGACTGTGACCTCCAGCCACGGGAGGTGCACAAAGTGGGCTGAGTCATATGGAATCCCACCAGTAGTGCCTGGAACGTGTGCTCCAAGAGTGGGAGACCCAGGTCATGGCAGTGCTCTGCGTGCAGCACGTGGCACAGGCAGACCTGGCAGTGCTCCAGTGAGAGCTTATGCACATGAATCCGGTGCTTCTTCTACTTTGCAGAACTGCAGGAGCAGCTGCAGCACTGCTTGTGGGGACAGAGCCAGGGAGCACCTCACAGCACACCTCCTGTGTTTGCATTCATACTCTTCTATGGGACTGCAGGGGCTGTGAACAACTTGCACAATGGGGTGAAGCAAAGGAAACCTCATCTGGGGCTGAAGGTAGAGCAGGGGAGTGCTCAGGGAGGAGCCCAGGGGCACGCAGGGCTGAAGCACATGTGCCTGTATCTGCAGTACCTGCGGTCACTTGAATTATTCAGCATTGTTCAGCACGTTGCCGTGCAGAAAGTGCCTTCCTACACAGAAGAAAATTCACAGATACTGAAAATTGTGCAGTGCCAACACAGGATTTAGTGCTCCTACTGCACCCCAGGAGATGCTGCTCTGTTCCCATCAGAACACCTGTGTTCGGCAGCCATTTGGGGTACAGCTCCTAATGGATGCTGGTCTGCACCAGAAGAATGACCCAGTGGGACACTCAGCTGCACCCACCTGACACTCACCACCATCCACCCCACTGCCGAGTCCCGGTGTGCAGAGCTCCCCCAGCCAGGACAGGAAAGGGCCCCAGGTGCTGTGACAGATTAGGAGTGAGAATCTTGGAGAAGAGGGCAGAGAGCAGCCACACAGCATTCCCCATCAAATCAGCTCAGAGAGCTTCCATAGCTGTTCCTCAAGGCACAGGGAACTGCTGCAACACGGAGCTCAGTGCCTCCGTTTGGGTGCCCACAGTGCTGTGTTACACCAACTCAGTGCCCATGTCCCCTTGGTGCCGCCCTCCTGCTTACCAAACAGACCTCAGCTCTGCCCTGAAGCCACGCTGGATTTCTGATACATTTCTGTGAACAAAAGAGGAACTATTTTTTCTTTTTTTTTTTCCTTCCATCACCAATTTTCTACAGTAAATAAGAAAAGGAAATGGAAAACCTTGCAGCAAGCCCCTGAGTGCAGAGGCTTTTACATGGGCTCAGGCGCGAGGCAGGTTGAGCACAAATGGATGTGCTGAACCAGTGTGGGAGATAAGAGCTCAGCGCTGCCATAAGGAGGAGGAATTAATGGAGTGAAGGGACAGGAACGAGAGGAGCCTGAGCCTGAGCTGCAGTGAGCAGCAGAATCTGACAGCTTTCAGAATATTCTCCAGATCTATACATGACCATGGAAGACACTTCCTCTGTATCAACACAATGATCTCATCCTAATGTGGCTGCAAGATATGGCAGAAAATTAGTTGGACCTTTTCCCTATCCTGTTCCTAAGTGCCACGCACAAAGGAGCAGGACCTGCTGCTGTCAGACCCACAGGAGCAGGGATTGGCCCCTGCAAAGCAGCTCCGTGCAGAAGGGAGAGGAGTGATGAGCACCAAAATACGATGAATGCAGTGTCCTGCAGTGACCCTGAACCATCTCCCAGCCCCAGGTTAACACTCGCAAAATGTACTCACAAAAATGTCCCCAGATATATCAGAAATAAATGACTGAAGCCATATAACAGGTTGCTGCTGGCAGCAAGAGGCATTCCTGAATGTGTTGATGCTTTTTCATGCTGTGTTGGTGCTTCGGAATGGTTCACCTTCACATAATGGTCCCTTTACCCTAAAAATGCATGAGATGCATGGCAGTGCTTTCTCCACCAGATTCATTATCAGGCAGTGAGATGGCCCTACATGAGATCCTATCCGGTGCTTGGAAAGCTGGAGTGCACTGAAATAGTTGTTGAATTGAGCACAGCGCCTTGTATGTCCCCTATGGCTGTTGCTTTCCTGAGACAGTCAGCAGAGGATCAGCACCTCAGAGTCCAATGTGCTGGGGTCCGAGCTGCAGAGCTGTGGGCCCTCCTTGTGTGGGGTGCAGAACCCTCCAACCACACACGGCCGTGTCCCGCAGTGCTCACTGCCCCGGAGCCACCGCTGGTTCATGGCTCCATCTCCCAGCATGGGAATGCTCGCCTGAATAAGAAAGCGAAGCTGATTGGAACAGTTCCTTTCATTTGTAAGAAGAGAAAAGGTTAAAAGGAGCAAAGAGAAACCAACCTCCTCGAACCTCCAAGGGATCATTTCTAGCAGAGCAATTGCATGAGAGCCGTTCTGCGCTGGTTTATGCAGCTCACTTCAGTTCTGCCAGGCTGCAGTGGGGCGGGCAGGAGGAGACGTGCAGGTTGATGACCCCAGGCCCTACAGCACAAGGTGCTCTCCAACCGGGCTGCCCGGCCCAGCAGCCCTGATGCACCACTGGCCATCACTGCGGCACAGCCCTGCAGCCAGCAGACAAGGCCCAGCGCTGCTCCTACTGCGTGCTGCTGCCAGCCACAGCCCTGCTCTGAAGGGATGCGCTGCCTCCCACCTGAGTCATGCAGGCACCCCACTGCTGTGTCATTTCCCACTAAGTGCATAACTTCTGCTGAAGGTACTTTCCATTTACCCATGTCTGAACGTTTGCTTCTTTGTTGTTGCATTATGTTTGTAATGAATTTTCATTTTGTACGCTGTAAAGAAATCTCTCATTCATCACACAAACACCGCTCCTTGTTTCTTCTGCTTAATTCAAAAGCAGAGAATGCAATTTTCAAGTAGAGACAGAAATGATGTTTTTGAAGATTGTGTTTGGTGCAGAATAATTCAAAGTAGATCACAGCTCTTCTACTGCAAGATCCTTGATCACGGTTCCTTCTCTGCTACAGCAATGCTGAAATCCAGGTTTCTGGGTGAGTGCTGCAAACCCAGCAGGGAAATACCCAGAGCTGCTGCTCCTCAGAACTTCCAGCTGTGGGAGGAGGGGAATGCACACAGGCGGATCTCTGCAGGCTGGGGCAGAGCAATGGTGCCAAACCAGGCAGAGAGCAGCTCTGTCTCTGCTCTGCCACCTATTGTGATGCTTGCTGTTCTGGAGTTAAATTGCTGTTTTGGAAGTTGTTGGCCTCCACAGTTCAAGATAGGACTAATTATGAGTAACAGTCTGTACTGTTCTTTTATCAGTTTTTGATTAGAATGAGGCATTGTATTTGGAGATTCCCTGTGCCAAGTTATCCTCCCAGCTCTGCAGCTCACATCACAGACCGGTCGCATAGAATAGCAGAAAGAAGAGGAAGGAAACAACTTCTGCTGCTCTGGCTTTGCCCATCACCTGCAGGCACCACGTGGTGCATGGCAGAGCACCAACCAGCACTCAGCATCTGATCACAGCTGTCAGTCTTCAGTCCAAGCCCAAAGCAGAGCTCCGACGTTCACAGCGTGCAACTGGTGTGCAAATGGGCTGCAGCCCAGGGGAGGCAATGCCTGCACATCAGAGGCAGAGGAAACCACGAATGGATCGGTGCTGTGCTAAGAGAGCTCTCGCAGAGCTCCATGCGGGAGCTGCACTGCAGCAGGGCCAGGGGGACACACCTGGACATTGCCCAGGGATCACATCCCCACATGCGGCCCCACACCCCACAGGGCTTTGGGCATCACGCTGAAGCTGGTCAGCCAGATTTTGAGCTGTGCTGCAGCAGTGAATGCTGGGCAGTGAGGAGCTGCTCGCACCTGGGACGCTTTGGATAAATGGTTTCTGTTGTGAGGAGACCTGTGTTAGAAGCTGTTGCTTGTTTGTGGCTTTAAATCATTCCAAGGACAAACCCAAATGCCTCAAGTTGGAAATATCCAAATAATTTTGTCAGGACGGTATCTCTGATAAAAGCAGGTTTTAATCACGATTGCAATGGCGGGCGTCCCGCAAGCAGAGGCACCTGTGGACACAACATGACAGCCTTTATACCCTGTTTCCCCCCTTGCCTCCCCTATTTCCCCACTGGCTGGCTACTCCAAGTTCACAGTCTTATCAGAAGGTTTACATTTGTTAATTACTTGTTAATTTGTTTGTTATCTGGTGTCAGTCCTGTGGTCCCCAAGATGTCTCAACACTCTTCTTGTTCATATTGATACGGTGATTTTCTTCAGAGTCCTTGTTAAACAAGGAGTAGGGAGGGGAGGTGCCGATCTTCCTCAATACCTTCTTCAGGCACTCCCTGAGGTGTGTAATGAATCGCCCTTTTCATTTGTGCAGGATACTCTTGCAATACGTGTGACATATATTTTCAATGCTGGCTATACATAAGTTGTTACTAGCTTATATATATGTTTTTAATTATTTAACTTCTCCCCCTTTAATTCTCTATTACTCAGGTCCTGTCTATCCAGCACCAAAAGCTAGTCATTTTTCAACATCGAGAGGTTTCTGATTTGTAAAGATATTTATTACGTCAAGCTTGCCTTTAACTGAAGGCCCAGTTTTTCAGATGGCTGGACAGACAGGAGCTTCAGTCTTTGTGCTTATAATTTACTTCATCTACCTACTCTCTATGGATATATATATATATATACATACATATTACTTTACTTATATACTGAGTATGTGTTGTTGGGGAAGATTTATCTAGGGGATTAGCAATGAAAACTTATCAGAGAAACCCAATAAAGTAGCAAGGCCCCTAAGAAGAACTATTAGCTCTAATAAAGGATCCAAACAGTAGCAGAGGCCATGAAATTAACAAAATTCTTATTTTGTTCTGATGCAGAAACAACATTCAATTCTCACACTCGCAATGCGCCAACACCTAAGTGAGATGGTCTTGCTGAAAATCAAACACGTGGTGCTGAATTTCAGTAAATTTGTTTGAATTTGAATTTTTCTGAGTGAGAAAAAAGGTGACATCTCAGAAACATCCCCCATCTCTCCCACCCACACCCAGCGCTGCTTCCAGGAACCGTGCCACGTTTATTTTTAGCCACCCATTTTCACATGAGATTGAAGCCCAAAGCACTCAGGCTCACGGGAACAAGACGCTCTCGGCGCTGAGCTGTGGGCACAGCCAGCAGCACCGCACCCACACTGCGCTGCTCCAGCAGGACGCTTTGCCCAGAGCCCCCCCAGCTCCCGGTGGGTGCAGCAGTGGCAGCAGCCGGGGGACAGGGGCACAGCACCCCTGGGCGATACGGGGCACAGCACGGCGAAGGAACGCCCCGTCCCCACTGATTTTATCGTGCCTGGGATCTTGTTCTTCACTTCAGTAGATGCAGCTAGAAAGTCAAGTTGTCTTTAAGCCCTCCCTTAAAGCCCTGTAAATGCTGCGGCCGTACAGACCACACTCACTGGTGGCTTTGCACCCAACAAACACGGCAGAGGATCAGCAATCACGGCGAGAACAGATTGCAGAGTTACCACCGCCAGCAGGGATGCAATGTGCAGAGCAGAAACAACACCCTGAGCACTGGGAACAGGCCAGCGTGCTCTGAGCTGAACACAGGGACAGGAGAATGCTCACCACAGTGCAAGCAGCACAGATCTTTCTGAGGGTTCCCAAACTGCAAAGGGCACAAAAAACCTGGTGGGCTGCAGATTTATCCCTTCCTTTGTTCTAAACACAGTGAGGAACAACCCCAGAACGCCTCGTGCTGCATCAACCACCTGCTCAGTTATCCGGATCACCAAACAGCGATGGGTGCTTCTTTCCATCCAGCATCCAGTAAGGAACACAACACACCGTACAGCACAGCACACCACACACTGAAGACCACTCAGATGTAGGATCTGTTGCTGACATTTAGGGACACCCCAGTTAATGCCTCAGTACCTGTGCCCAGGGCCGGGCTTTGCTCCGCCTGCAGCTCCGTGTTGCTCTGGAGGCAGCAGGTTCTCCCCAGGCCACCTCTGGAGGTGTGGTTTTAGCCTAACCTCCATCATGAGGTTACAGGAATTGTTGGTGTTGCTTTTCATTCAATTCAGATTTTAAAAGTACAGAGGGATCCAAGCAGGCCTTGACATAAAAACTGTGCTTTCCCAGGAGTGCTGTAGGGGCCCCTGCAGTGTTTCTTCCCCACATGTGGCTGGCAGTCCAGGCTCAGCTTGGCTGCACAACGTGCTGGATGCGTGGCAATCCAAGCAACACTCCACAGGGTCTGGGACAGCTCTGCTGTGGGATCTATGTGATAACGGGATTTATGGCATAGGAGTAAGAGCTATCTGAACATGGCCCATAAAATGGGAAGAATCATATTTTTCTCTTCACCAAGTAACTTTTAACAGCTCTGTTGGGTGCTTATTTGCAGTCACAAGGCAAAAATTTTGTCTCTGCTGTTTATGACCCTTTTACTCATTTCTGCGACAGGAGGGTGGCTCGGAGCGGCGCCAGCGATGCTCTGTTGCTGGGCGTGATGTGCTCCGGGGGCTCTTTGATATGCAGCCTTCTGCTGCACTAATGTTCCCATTAGTCTTGATTACCTCTGCAGGGGGTGGTAAAGGCTTCTATAACAGCGTGTCTAGGAAAATCCTTCTTGAGCCTCTGTTATATTCTTTGTGATATTTCCCAGATCTTTGACGAGATATCATTTGGAGTCATTTCCAGCCCTTCTGTTGGCCTCAGTTCCCTTTCCCCAGGCAGCTGGATGGCTGCTGTGGGGTGTAGGAGCAGCAAACCACTCACTGTGGGACTCACACGGCCCTGATCTCTTCCGGCTGCTGAAAGCGTGCAGCCCAAACCCAGGAGGTATTCAAACACATCAACCGCTCCAAGCACTGCTCACAGCTCTGCCAGGAGGAACGGTGAACAAAAATAGATGTGAGGAAGCGCATGTACATAAACCACCACTGTGAGGAAATGGCTGGGGGTGGGATCCGGGGGTTTCACTGTCAGAACAAGAAGTGGAAGGCCAAATAAATCCCCCTACAAAAATTAGATATTGGCCTAAATATTCAGACCTTGTCATACAGACCATGGGAGCAGGTGGGATTGAGGCTGATCTGGAATGAAGACGTTCTGGTGAAACCTCATACGATTCATCCCACTCCAGCCTGCAGAAAGCAGCCCCTTTGCAGAAGGACTTTATCACTGATTCATTCCGGTTGGAGAAGACCTCTCACATCCCCAGGCTCAGCCCCAGCCCCTCACCAGGCCCACTGACCCTGACCCCCAGCACCACATCTCCATGTTCTGGAGCGCTCCGATGGCAGTGACTGCCCCTCTCCCCAGGCAGCTGTGCTGGTGCTGACTGCTCTTTCACTGTTAATCACAGTTTTCACTGTGGCTAACAACAAAAAGATTGTTTTAAAATAGCCAATAAAGCAGGAAAAGTTAAATAACTTTTCTTTCCCAATGAAGATCACACTAAAACTTGGGGCAATTCAGGGCTGGTTCAGAAGTGCCGTGACAGCCTCTGCTGCTTTGTGGTGAGGGCAGAGCCATGCCCTCATGCTGCAGTGAACACACAGGGCCGTCACCCCAGGCTGGGGCTCGAGTCACCAGGGGCTGCGTGGAGCTGTGTGGAGCTGCCACCCCGAGCGGTGATTCAGACACATCTCTGCGCCGAGCAATTCAATGTGCCAGACACCAATTTGCCATCGTTACTACACAGTCCTTTGGTTCAAAGACCACTGAACATTACCTCCCATTACAGCCCGTGCCTCGAAAACACAAAGCAAGGGCAGAACAGAGCTGCAAGCACACAGTGAAGGACAGCAGCAGCTCCACACCACACAGCGCCGGTGCCACTACTGCCATGCAGCCGGGCGCAGCCAGGATCGAGCCCCATGCCCTGCCCTTGCACCGCACCTGGGGAACAGCACTGGGAGACCCGGAGCCGGGCCTCAACCCCAGCCTGAGCAGCCGAGGGGCAATGGGCTGCCTGCTGCTGTGCTGCTCTGCTCACATCACTGCACACTGGGTGTGAGGGTAAGGACAGCACCGGATCCAAATGCTGTGCTATGAGAACAGCTGTGTACTTAAATCAGCACCGAGGAGCTGGTACATTGAAAACAGCCTCTGGCACGTCTGAACACTCTGTAAATACAGAGTTAGTATCTCCCGAGATCAATTTATCATTAGTAAGTTATAAAAACAGGATTTGATGCACGCCAGGGTATGAGCGTGGAAAAATGCCTATTCTCTATTTCCAATTTTCTCTCTTAAAATTTAGCAGTGATATTAGTATGACCCAATCTATTAAGGGAGAGCAATTATTACAGGTAAGATGTGTTAGGTGAGAGTCCAGGCAATAGCTTGAAAAGCATTTTTCAAGATATTTTGTCCCAAGTTGAGCACGTTAGGGCTTGACTGTAATGCATATAGCTACAATTTTCATGTCTGAAAATGTGTATTAAAAACCAGCGCTCACTGATGTTTTAATAAGGATTGAATTGAGGATATCAGTCAGTATCCATTTCAATTCTGGGGGACAATTATCATCAGCAGCAGATGTCACTGTTAATGATTACAGAGAACAGACTAGAATTGAACCCAAGCGTTTAGTGACCACGCAGCCCATCCCTACCACCAAAGTGTGGAGGACTGCTCACCCTCCCCTGCCCCAGGCTGCTGTCAGACCCCCAGCCTGCATTCTGCAGAGCACCTCTGAAAATAGGAGATGACATGGGGATACCCAACCAGTGCCCAGAGCAGTGTCCTGGGGCTGCAGACAGCCAGCGGGGTTTGGAACATTTGGGAATTCCATCCACTAAGTCATAAAAATTAATGATAGTACTCTGATGAAGCAGATACCTTTCCATCTTTTTATCTCAAATAATCCGCTTCAGGCACACATCTATCATTCTCTGGTTCTTAAGCCTCCTGCATCCATAAACCGGAGACTCCATCAAATGTTCTATGCATCATACAAGCTCAGGGAAGCTGCACAATCCTGAGGTACCGGCCTGGCTGTGCAGATGGCACTCTGAACAATGCTTCATGCACCTGGAAAACCATGATCCCCTCCACATATTCATAGTACGGACTTTTTCCCCCCTTTTCTCTTTTCCTGAAGTGCTTTTATCTCAACCTGGTAACTGCCAGCCAAATCCCGAGCAGCAAAGCGCACAATGAGCCCTTATCAGCTGCATTACGCACAGCATTCCTTTCACTTTCGTAGAGATCACAACCTGGAAGATGAGCACTGCTGTCACAGCCACAGGAACCACAGGTGGAACAGAGAGCACTGGAGATGTGCCTGGGAAGGACTCCCCGAGGGCAGATGGTGTCTTACAGTCGTGTGTGAGTGCTCTGCTATGAAAGGCAAAAGCAGATGATAGTTTGTAACTCTGGCTCCACTCTAACAGGAAGGGGAGAACTGAAACAGGAAGTATACCAAAGCCACTGAGGTTGGCGTAGGATCCCAAATCTACCAGTGAAGGAACCTCCTAAGTGGTTCTGAGAACCACCAAGCACTCAGGCTGACTGTGCAGCAGAACACCAAAGTTCTGCATAGCTCTGATTTTCTGTGCTGGCTGCACAGCGAATAAAGCTCCGCTTGGTCTAACAGGTGTGTAAGGTCTGTAGCAGGGTTGTATCAAGGCGCTGTGCAGTTGCTGTGGTTTACGTTTCCCACTCACCTACAATACAGGAAAAGCACCAGCACCCAGCAGAGGTTCCTGTAAGGAGTGGGAAAATGGTCCTGTGTGAGCCGGGCTCTCTGGGCTCACCTCAGTGCTCTGTGAGAGCTGCACTGTCAGCTGGGGAGGTGCCTGGGGTCACAGCTAATGGAGGTTCTGTGCCGATTTGGTTCTTTCTTTCCTTGTGCAGAATGGAAAAGCTGCATTCAGCTTAATGTGGGCAAAGGGCAGAAGGGTCTCTGTTCTGTAATAGACAAACAGTGCTTCAGCAAAGCAGAACTGGAGAAGTTTTGATTCTCAATGTGCTATAGAAAATTAAACCATCCCTGGGAGGTTTGCATGAGCCTCACAGGAACAGAAAAGCGGTGCAGGTAAGCAAGGAATGGGGAAAGGCACCAACTGCAAGATCCTACACTTCTGCTGGCACTTGCAGCCTCTCCATGGCTGGCCCTCAAGGCATAGCATGTATGGGGAAACAAAGCCGGTACACATGTAAGTAGCAGAGAGTCAGCAATCTTCTCTAATTTATCTGCTCTACGAAACGCAGAACAGGTTGCAGAGCAAGATAATGCTCCCTGTGCCAGAGCAGATAGCGCTGGATGGCAGCTTGTCCTTCTCCAGGAGAAACAAGAATGAACAAAACCCAACACACAAGTTATTTGAGAAATGTGGGTTAAATTGTCTTGATCTGAAAGAAAACAGTGCTTTCCCAGCTTTCCCTGCTGGCAATTTGGCTTGCAGCTCCTTTCTAGGCCTGAAAAGCCTGCACTTTGCCAGCTGCACCCAATCCCTGCACAGCACTGCGATGGCACTGCTCCCAGCCTGGCTGCTGGGCAGGGGGCAAAGTGCCACCCAGTGCCCCTGCTGGGTGCTGTACGTAACCTCTAACATTAAATTCTGTGACTGAAACACGGAAATGACAGTCAGTTCTGGTGGATGGGAAACTGTCATCTAGGCATTTTGACCTCACTTTTAGCCTCTGCTGCAGACCTGCACCTTGTCTGCCCATCCAGGTGCTGCCAGCATGGGCACAGTGAGCTGAGCAAGAGAGCAAAGCAGGAGTGCAGTCACACACAGGACAGCACAGTTTGAGGATAAAAAACGACTATGGAACATGGAGCAGACATGGCACTGCCTTCTCCCATAGAACAGCAGATTGATTTACGGAAGCCAACTTCAGAGCACTTTAATTCTCTCCTCGGGATGGGAAGGGCCATGCTGTTCCTGATGCTCAGCATACCGATGGATCTGAGCTGATGGCAGCCTCAGTGCAGCCCAGAGCACCCTGCCCCTCCCCTGCAGGTCGGTGGGCTGCAGGGACCTCCAGATGCACACCAGGAGACAGCAGGAGGAAGGAGATCTGCTGGTAGGTCAGGGACAGGCGTGCACCCCTCAGATTCAGCTCTCCCCCATTCCAGGAGGAGCTGGCACACAGCTCTCAGTGCCCTTTCCAGTATTCAGCAGCACTGACGGTGATTTAGAAAATGCTTAAAACTGAGCTATGTCACTGGGTGGTGCAGTGCTTTCAGGAGGCAGAGCTGCAGGTAATTCCTTGTTCATTCATCCCGTGACAGCCGCTTGTATTTATTTACTCACAATGGCACTGAATAGGACTTAAGATATCCTGTAACAGATATCTCCCATCTCCAATTCAACTTTCAATCACCCAAATCACTGAAACAAGCAACTCAGACATATGCAGAACTGAATTTTCCATCCAATTTAGTTATATAATTGAGAGAGTATTTTCAGTCTTAATTAAAATCTATAATCTAAAAATACACTTTTCCCACTCCGGGCAGCATTGGTGTAAGCAAGAAGCAGGAGCCTCTGTTCTTCCAGCGCCGGGCTGAACGGATTGATTTACGGAAGCCAGCTTCAGAGCACTTTAATTCTCTCCTCGGGATGGGAAGGGCCACCTCCTCACAGCCCTCTGACTGCAGGGGGGGAGCACAGCCGCCCACCCCCAGCACTTCCCAAGCACACCGCACCCACTGCCCAAAAGGAAACCCCCCGATGTGGGGCACCCGGCAGGAAAACAAAGCTGGAGAGATAGATAGCTCAATGAGGAGCAGCTCAGGTCATCAGTTTTAATGTGTTACTCATTGGCAAAGGATATTGACTTTCGTGGAGCTCCGCTGATGTACTACAGCGCGTATTTAAAGAGCAGAAGCCTCACGGAAATCTTGGAGCGCATTAAAAAAAGACTGCTCCATCCTTGACAGCAAATCTATTTTTGTCATCACTTTTTATCAGGAGGAGCTCTGCCATCAAAACAAAGCACGCCAAAAGGCCGATCTGTCTGAGCTCCCCGTTTGTATTCGCACTTTATAGAGCAGCTCTATAGAGCTTAATTGCAAATAATAGATTTTTGTAGATTTATTTATCTCCTGTAGAGAATTTAATCAAAAGTTACATTAGTGCTACACAATTCACCTCTGGACAAAGAGGATTTTACATCGTCCAACATCGATTTTTGAGACAAATCTGGAAAACGCCGTTACATTTCTTTTGAGCTTCACAAGTTTAGTTCTACATTAAGCAATGCAGTGCTGCTCACAACGCCCCACACAGTGAGGATGAGCTGCAGCTGCCTCAGGACTGCACACACTGCACAGATAAGCAGCCATGGCAGTGCACCACATGAGGCCAGGAATCCGAATTAAGACCTTAATTCCAACAACCACGTTATTACACCTGGAAAAATGAGACCAAAGGCAGCCCCCAAGCTAGGATCTGGTATTGCAAAGTTTCTATCAAAAAGAGCTGCACAGTGAATAATCTGGGCACAATTCTACAGCTGTTTTGCCTTTGTGAATTAAAAAATCAATTACACGTGAGCCTCGCTTCTTTTCTTTGAATGGAGACGTGGCAATGTGATGGATGCTGCAAGAATGCCTTTGGAGGATGGGCAAAGAATGAGCAGCATATTTACGTCTGAAAGAAATGAAAATCATACAGAACGCCCTGAAATTTTTCTCGGTATGTTCATCCCACAGGTCAGCCCAAGAGGAAGGCTCTCGGAGGAGAGGCAGCACTCAGCAGAGCCGTCCAGCAGAGTTACAGTCACCCACAGAAACCCAAATTCAAGCTGTATTTCTCATTTCCTACGGAAAAACTCAAATGGATGATTTCAATACAGTGGATTGTTAGGCGCCGTCTTTCAAATGGTTTTTGCTTTAAAAATTGGAAACAAGATGAAGCCAACTTCAAGTGCTAACCCAGAAAGAGGCATAACATTTTCTCCAATATATCTTCTGGTCTTCTTTTATTTATTACACTGAAAGTTGAGTTCCTCTGTGTATCAAAACACCTTTTGAAATGCTGATTTGGAAGAAAAAAATTTGTTTTGAAACAGGTCACTTGGGAACTAATACTCAAAACATTTTATTAATATAGTGGCTGTCACTTGTATAATAGCCATATTTACTTGGTAGAAGAAAGCTTAAACGTTCAGAAGAAATGAATTAGCATAGTGTTTCCATTGGAAACTAACCATAAGGTAGGTGTGCTTTTGTATTTGGGTAGACGCGGATGTTTAAACTATTCTGCTTTGCCCCGCTTTCCTCTGCTGGAGGGGTCAGAACAAATAAAACACTTCAATTTATATTCCTTTTCATTTTTCAGATCCCAGACAGTTACCACGTTATACAGAGTGCTTTATTTATTGGTTAAACACCGGTGTCTCACTGGCACGCTCACACACTTTGCAGATACATACACAGACATATGGAAGCGTGCAGTAAATGAACTGTGAATCAGTTTAATGTAGAACCCAGGATTCCCACACATCCAGCAGAAGGCAATTAGGAAGGAGACGGGTGGCTGAGGAACACTCAGCTCTGGAGTGAATGCCCTCAGGAAACACCCAGCGAAGCACAGCCCAGCAGCACCCCGCACAGCTGCATCCCCTCTGCAGCCATCAGCTCATGGATCAGAACTAACAAGTGACCGTGGGCTTCCCTTCAGCACTTACTACTTTATAGTCACTAAAACTACTGAGATACAGTTTCTCCTTCAGCGTGCAGCAAAGCATAGGGCACAAAGAGACAATCCCTTGGAGAGGGGCAGCCTGCAGCAAGGTGTGAGCACTGCCATCCATGGAGCGGGTCAGGAGCACGCAGAGCACACCTGGCTCAAGTGCTGTTTGCCTTCGCCATGCCAAGCGTGGGCTTTGGGGACAGGGACATGCTGAGGTGTGCCCAGCACTGCTGCTCACACTGATCCCTGTGGGGACACAGCTTTGGGGAGCTCACAGCCCCTCATGTCCGGGGGATAAATCGGGCTTAGAGTGGGGCATTTCTCATCACCCTGGTGCTGCACACAGGTCCTGTATCCTCCCGTGGTTCCCTGCTCAGCACAGGGGAAGCATGCAGTAGCAGAAGGTAGGAGAGGCTTCGGATCTCATTGCCAAGGTGTCACAAAACACCACTGCTGCCATTCCCCAAGCTGACACCAGGTCCTGCAGGGACAGCACTGTGAGGAGCATCACCAGCCCCGAGGAGAGCACTCTGAGCTGCAATCAGTGCCCTCCTCACTCAACCTGCATTTCTTTCAGGATAGCCAATGCTGACATCACACCACCACCCCCAGAGTGGTGCTGGGCTTTGCTCCTGTGAGCAAGGGAAGAGGAAAAGGCAGTGAGTGCAGCAGTGTGAGATGGGGCCCTGCAGCTCTGCGGGACCTCTTTTCCATTTCTCCAAAACACACATCTCACAAATGGGCAGGACTCACTTAAACCATCTCCTAATGCATTTCTAAGGAAACTGCACAACTGTTTTCTGTCCTGAAGTGACTCAGTGGTGGGGAATACATGTTAAACAAAACAGAACAGCTTTTGTCTGTTCTCATGCTCCTTCTGCTTTTATTGCACGTGGGCTGTTTGGCTGAGCAGTGGGACAGGAGAGATGGGAGTGCTGTTCTCTCCTTGTTCTGCTGATGTGATGACAATGGGAGGATTATTTCTTAATTTCCAGTGTGGTAAGTGGGCAATTATTGTCCAATTAGACTTGCTTAACCTCTCTGTATCTCATTTTGCTGTCCATAAAACAAAAATAACAGCACTTACCACTCTCACTGGGACACTGTAGAGATTTATTTGTTAACGTATGTATAACAATGAAAATGAAAAGCAGTGCACATTGGCTAAGCATAATTATTAATAATGAATCGCTGCTAGCATTGTTAGCGTGGCTGTGGCTCCAGGAAGGGTGTGGAGCTTGGAGCTGGGATGGCACAGCCAGGCTCCACCTGTGGGGCTCAGAGCAGTGGTTCCCTGGGAACAATGGGAATAGGGACTGCAGAGATGAGGACTCAGGTGCAATTGTTGCAAAGTCCGGCACATGCTTCTACCTTAAATCTAAAAGAATGTGACATAGTAACTAAGATAATAGGCTCTAAAATTTCCTGATTGAGGAGAAGCATGGCCTGAGGTGTCCTCAGTACCCAGAGAGCAGCATGGGGCTGGGTGTGCAGGCTTGCAGCCGCTCTGTGCTGCTACAAATGGAAATAAAAATTAATTAAAAAATCCATCATCAGCTTTGGCAGCAGCTTGCAGTCAGCAGTGCGGACTCTGAAGGAGAAGAACTGACAAACCAGGAGGCAGAGCCCTTTCTTTCTAGCCCTGCTGCCCAGCCCTCAGTTTGGGGAGCAGAAGCGAAGCGTCAGCAGCATGTGAGAACCTGCTGCTCTGTGCTGGTGGCCATGCAGAGCTGCACCACTTCTCCCGGAGCAGCAGCTGAAGCCAAACCTCAGCCCTAGGGCACAGTGCTGCCACAGAGCAGGGACAGCTCTGCAGGTATTTGGGGCACCCATGGCCCCAGCGCCCACTGAGGTTCCCACACTGCATACAATTTGTGTCTGCTGTCTGAGAATTGTGCCATGACACCCATCAGGGATAATTTAATTAAAACCCACACTAGCCGCTGCATGGGAACTCAGCAATAACTGATGTATTTTATCCATCAAGGAGCAAATACAATTTCAGAAGCGTTCCTTCCTCAACTCAGTTCTCATTGAAACACTTGGATGGGTTCCAGCAGATCACCACTGCTCCTTCTGCCATCCGTCCCACTGAGAAACACCAAACAGCGCTCTGACCTCACGGCACGTGCACACACCCCCTCACACACCCCCCTCACACACCCCCCCCTCCACACACCACACCACCCCCCATCACACACCAGTCTGCCCATCTGGGAGGGGCCGTGCCATCAGTGCTGCTCTGCTCTGTGCTGCAGCCCCAGGTCCAGCAGCGGCCACAGAGCTCCCAGTGCTGGAAACACAGCTGGTAAGTAACACTGCTGGGCTCTATGCCAGGACCGTGGCCACTAATTAATAGCTCTGTGCCTTATTCCTTCCTGTGTACTGCAAAAAGACAGAATCCCAGCTGGGCACACAGACACCACTGTTGTGTTTTCTCTTTGAAAAATATAGAAAAGATAAACTCTACCCAGGAGTACCTATAAGCCTCACCCTGACACAGGGAGCATCGATCCAACACCCGGCCCATTGCTGCTGCCTAACAAAAGCAGTGACCAAATAGCTCCTTTTGCAATTATCCTTCCAGCAAATCATTTCTAACAGAGAGGCTGAAATCGACACAGGGCTGCAGAGACCACTGCTGCAACACCGGAGATTAATCTGGTGGCACATGTAGGTGTAGGGGTAATGTGCTAATGAGTTATTGATTTTTTTAATTAAACTTTACTAGTATCACATTTTCAATCTAAATGAATGCATCATTAGAGTAATTAATAGCACAGCGTTAACAAGAACTGTCTGAAATTGCAATCAGCATGCAGGGGCCCTCTCACCACAGCCGGCAGGTGGGCACAGACAGCAGTGCCATCCCCAGCTCAGCCCAACCTGCCTCTCCTCGCCACGCAACAGCATTTGACACATCACAAAGCTGTACCACTGCACTAATTTGGTCCTAATGAAGCTGGCAACTGTCAGGAGAGGGGCACAAAGAGCAGGGACATCAGGGCTGGCTGCAGGAGGGATTCTGAGTGCTCTATAGGTGTCCATTTAGAGCTCGCTATAAACTCTTTAGTTTGACTTGACACCACTGCTGATGTCACTGTGTGTTTCTTGGGAAATACCAGAGCCGTTGTCCTATTTTGAAGAATTCCTCTAGGGCTAATTACACTGACAAATAACGCTTCCGAGGACTGAGCAGATTTAACCAATCACAATGTGGTGACGCTGGGACCCCAGAGAGGACCATTACCACTGCACACAGCTGAGAGGATTCCTTGTGCTCCCATATCAGGGCATCAAGCAAGAGAAAATAACACCCCACTAATTTTCCTAACAAACCTCTTCTAAACGTAATAATTCCTAATTTCACGGTGCACATGGGCTGGTTGTGGAGGTTTGCTAGGCTACCAAAACCATGACAAAAAGGGCACAGGCCCAGAAACTGAACAGCAACACTGGCAGCAAAGCAGGCTGTGGTGTCCCTCTGCTCTGCGCCTCAGTAGCGCTGCCCTGCCTGAGAGGGGAAGGGACAGACTCAGGGAGAGGTGGGGTTCGTGTGCAGCACTATCAGACAGAGGATGCACAGTGACACACTGGGATCTCCAGCAGCTGGGGGCCGTGTGGGTGCAGTGCTGTGCGTATCCAGGGAGCCCTTCTCTTCCTGCTCACCTGTGGGTGCTGGAAGGCAAATAAGTGCTACAGCAAGGCAGAAGCGTGGTAAAGGTTTGAAGTCGTGGCTGCCCTTGGTGCAGACCAGGAGATGCTCTGCAGCCTGCATTGCAGGACAGCCCTATTCCTGTTCCACAGCCTTATTCCTATTCCACAGGCAAAAGCACTGCGCAGCCACAGATGGTGTCACTGCAGTTCAAATGGCTCTCACGGATTCCTCATGGTCCCTTGTGCCCTTAAATCATATACATGTAGATTTGCACGTTAAGCTGCCTGACAATCTAGCTGGTCTCATGAGAATAGATAAGGATAAAGCAGCATCAAGTCGTGCTTTTTTTGTGTGTGTTTTTTGTGGATTTTTTTCCCATAATGGAAATAGAGCTATTATCAGAACAACATGACATTAAGTAAATGATATTACTGCAAATATCCACCAATTTCCATAATGCTTCAATGCTGCATTTCCATAATTTCATACACTCCTCTTTTTCTTTTCATTTAATGCCACTTCTTGCAGACAGGAGCTCAGAGCTGGGGCTGGTTCTACATGCTGAGGCCATCAGCCAACGGTGGAGGTGCAAACCCACCCCTGTGCCACCCAGCACCATTATCTCCAAACCCAAAATTGAGGCTGCTCTGCTGAACTCATCCACCAGCTGCTCTCCTGCTTGTGCCAAGGCACTGCCCCATGTAGCACAGCCTCTGAATCGCCTCATCCTGTGCAATTCCAGTCCATTCCCAGCCTATGCACACAGGGGCAGTGCTAGCAGAGCCCTGGGAGCACTGAGCACAGCCCCCAGGAGACGAGCACCTGCTAGCAATGCTGTGGGACACGGAGCACACGGAGCACACAGCTCCCTGCTCACAGCACTGCCCTGAGCGTCCAGCTGATGGGATGCACAAGGTCTGCAGATGGATCAATAGAAATCAGAGTCCCTGCAGAGGGATGCATGCCATCGCTGGCATTATCTGGGTATTTCAGACCTTACTTGGGGTGGCTTATGGAAAGTCTTAACACAGCAGCACAAACTTTGGTCCACACAGGAGTCTCAACCACAGACTGCCTTCCTATCTCACGTGAAGGGTCAAGGCAGTGAATTAATTTCCCACATCTGCTACAAATTAACGTGAGGAGCTGCAGCTCAGGAAAGCACCGAGTCGTTCGCTGACTTTTACATCTGCTTTTATTCCAGTTTTTCACTTTGTGAGAACTGTCCCCTGGAGGAGGGGCCATGCTGGGCAACCCCAGACCTGCTGATGCCCCTCAGAGAACTGCATCCTCCCATACAACACGGGTGGAATTCCAATTGCTTTGTCAGCTATCTGCAAGCAAATAAATCAAATCATCTCTCCGTTTTACACCCCTGATCAAACACACTCAAAATTCATTGTGTTGCTTATTCTACTTTTTATCTAATCACTCACATGGCGAGATTTGTCTTCTCTAATTGAAAATCAGTGCAAGCAATTCCACAGTGTGTTTCCCTCTGCATGTGGATCTGGGACTCAGTAACAAGGAACTGCAGTAAAAGCACCTCAGCATTCACCTTTTGTGAATGTTTTGCAAATGAAGCATCTTCAAACATTGCAGAGCAAATCTGAACTAAAGGGAAAGTCGATTCATCTGAGGAATCCAGCTGATATTCCAAGCTCCCTCTCCCAGGAGCTGATGCTGCTGCGAAGCTCCTTCAATCCAACTCGTTATCACAGCCCCTCAGAGCACCTCCAGCTGCCGCTGACCGAACGGCCCTCACACTGATGGATTCGTTCCATCTTTGTTTCAACATTTCTATCCTCCCAGTCCTTCTCCAACATTATTTTATTATCCTCAGGCTTCGCATGGTTTTTTAATTATCGTTATTATTTATATAGCGTGGCGCATGCAGAAAAATTTCATCATGTTGTTTATATGAGCTAACGTAATAGACTAATGGGAAAATTAAGCATTTCCTTCCCACCATTGGCACAAATGCAGTTTCTTTCCTCGCTCTCATTAGCACAGTGTTTATAGAACCCAATGTTGCTGGAGGTGGAAGTCTGTTTTCTCCAAAGAACAGGTAAACCATAACACATGACAAATCCCTCCCGCCCCAATCCCTCAGTGAATGTATTTTAGTCCTGTCATGGAATAATTAACAAAGGAACCAAAGAATCAAGCCTGGGGTAACGAAAAAACATGAGGAGCTATTAGGGAGCTTAGAAAAAAAGTCTTGAAGAAAGAAAAAAAGGAATCACTGGAAATGTGGCATAGAACTTCAGACAAAATGGTTTTGGTTTTCACAGAAGAACTGTGTTCCACAACAGCAAAGAAAAGCCAGAGGACATCACTGATAAACATTTACATTGTTGTACCTCTACAGAGTTTCTATGGAAGTCTTTCAGATTGAGACTTTTAAACAAACTCTCCAGTGGAACACCAAGAGGTTTCTCCTGGTCTGTAAAACCGAGCACAGAACAGGAACTTATCCAAAACTGCCCAAGCAGAACATCTCATTAACACACAGATTTCCAAAGGCACAAGGTATCTACCCAGGTCCATCCCTTTATTAGCTGAACAGTAATGGAATAATTAAGCAGGTCTACTGTTCCCTAGGAAGACAAATACGTAACTGCTTCAAAGGAAATAGAGATGACTGCAGCATGGAACAACTGACCACCAGCAGCACCATGTGCTCTGTGAGCTGCTCGTTCCACCTGCCCATCACATTGCAGATGTGCTGAAGGCCTCTCACCTGATATCCATTCATGAATACTTTCTAACTGACATTCTTGGAAACACTAATCTGCTTCTGCTGTGTCTCAGTGGGACACGGGCACAGGTGGAGCATTACGAAAAGGGCACTGAAAGCAGGGAATGAAAGCCCATCCAATGCAATCATATGGTAACAAGCATACAGGATTAGGATGTGGATTACACATCAGGATAAGAATTTTTCAGGACATGTAGTCCAACAAAACACTGTTCAGGAAAAAAGCTGAGCTCGGTCTCTCCTTTCACACCAGGGCAGCCCTGCATGGGGGTTTCCTTCAGCTCTCAGGTGACTGAGCAGAGAGCAGTCCTGCCTCGGAGACTGGCAGAGCTGACCCTACAGGTACAGCAGTTTTTAAATGAAAATGATCACTTCTGTGACAAAACAGATCATCACATGAGAGAACACAATCCAGTCAGAAAGAATGTGCAAAGAGGCCAGCCCTGGTCTGCAGGAGGCAGAAACAATACAAAACAAGGGAGAGGACAGCTTCTGGGTGGCCCAAAGGGTGGGCAATGTCAGAAGGAGCAGCAGATGCTGGTTGGATTGCTGTGCTTAGATACCTGCTGTAGATAATGGAAGTTTCCCTGGGAGGCTCTAATTAGGCACCCATCCTCTCCGTATGTTCCAGTTTCACAAGGACAAAGGAACACGGGTTGCTCGCTGGCACAGATTGCCTCTGCTGTGGAAAGCCCCTCTGGGCCCTGCCTGGGAAGGAATTGCACTGCATGAATCTGTTAGGGATCATCATCAGGTGCCTGTTCACGGTGTGCAGGGCTGTGCCAGCACTCGGTTACAATGCAAGCTCTAAAAGCAGGGTAGCACCACTTCAAAGGTAATGGAATTCCACGAGGAGAAAAAATATTGGTTTTAGAAGTCTAAAAACCCCGAGACATCGCTCTGAGGCCAGCTGTGACTCATCTGCTCTGTTATGTCCAGGTTATGATTTTCAATTGCACTCTTTGACAACCATGATTAATTTGATTGGATTTTGTTACGTTTCTTCAATTTTCTGGTATTAGATTATATTAATTAAAAAAAAGAAAGAAGGAAAGAGAGAGAGAGAAAGAGACATAAGGAGAGGAGTTTGCCTACCCCAAACCCCATGGACTGGAAATCTTCCTCATAAAGGCTTTTAATCCAAGCCTATGTACATTTTCAATTGGATGATCTATGACATAATGAGATCTGTCAAACAGACGTCAACTCACTGGAACTGAAATATGACTCGACATCCACATTACCCATCACAGAGCAGAGAGATATTAGAGAAGAGAGAGAAGAGGTGACAAAAACATCCCATTCATGGAGATCGGTGGTCACATTTCACTGTAATGTGAACGGGAACCATTTGGCACTTTAATCACAGCGGCATCTCCCGTGTTGAGAAGTGATAACAGAGGAGCTGTGCTGCTCTGTGCATCTCATACAGAGGGCTGCTCTGTGATGTGAGAGCAGAGGTGCACAGGGAGGGCTGAGAAGAGAAGACAGATGCTGTTTTGGAGTCACCCACTTCTGGTTACCATTTCAGCATCTCAGAGCTAGCATAAATGACAAACAGCATTCATTGCATTTCCTGCCTCAAAAAAGCCATCCCCTCTCTTCTGCCTTCATTCATACTCTGAGCACATAACACAGATGGTGCTTCCCAGCCCCTACATCCCATCTCTCTCCCTCCAAACACAGCACAGCTCTGTCTTTGTCTTCTCCAGAGGCCATGCCATGCCGAAATAGAGAAAAGCAAGCATTCCCCATCACAAATCCAACATCTCCACATCATCTTCCTTTCTGTGATTTGAACTCCGTAAGGACATCCCTGAGGGGTCAGCAGCACAACGTGGCTGCCTAACGCCACTGCTGTGCCCAGTCCAGGTCACCCAGCACTGCAGGTTTGGCTGCAGACCCAGAAGTGAGAAGAGGTCACCTGCGGGGCTCTGCCAGCAGTGGGGCTCTGCTCCTGGAGAAGAGATCTGTGCTGGAGCAGGATGTGCTGCACAGGGTTTGATCAAATAATTGCTGTCTGGGGGAGGGAATTGCTGCAGAGATACCCTCCATTTGTGCAATCACTTCAGAGGTCTGAACTGTATTAAGTGATCATCTGTGCTCCCCCTGCAATGGGTTCTGTTAGAGATGAGGGATAGATACATAAAATATGACTTTATAATAAAATATGCAGGAACCATAAGGTCCACAAATATTTGGCTCTCTCCAGGAGTGATTTGACAAAGAAGATTAAACTTCTTGTTATGCTATTCCCTCGTTAACAGTCCACTTAATATTTGACTAAGCATTATGCAGGATAAAAGAGGACCAGAAAGTGTTCCCTAACTCTGTACAGAAACAATGAGGGCGCGTTCAGATGGACTGGCTGACATCAAAGCTCCTGCTCCTCAACGCCATCAAAGTGAGATTTCATCTCCTGCAGCCGCACTCATCAGTGCTGGCAGCACAGCAGGGAGCAGTGGGGCAGTGCTGGCTGCACGTGCTGCCCACCGTGTGGCTGAGCACCGTCCTCCAGCTGGTGGAAGCAATCCTATCCAATCAGAGTCTCCCTCTTTTAAGCCAGTAAAGAGCTGCAGACCCCCACAGCTCACTGCCATAACGTGCAGTTATGTGCACCTCTTCCTGGGGCGCCTCATTCGCAGAACGATTGGGGTTGGAAGAGTAAAGACCGCTAAAGGCCATTGGGTCCCAACCCCACAAAGAGCAGAGACACCCACAGCTCCACCGGTGCTCAGAGCCCCCCCGGCCTGACCTGGGCTGTCTGCAGGGATGGGCACCACCACTTCTCTGGGCATTTTTTCAGCTCCTCACTGCCCTTAGTGTGAATAATCTTTTCCTACACCCTGCCTAAATCTCTCCTCTTTTAGTCTGAAACCAGCTCTGCTTCTGCTCCTTTTGCCTTCAGCAAGCTCAGATTCAGACCATAAACAAGCCAATAAACCATAGCTCACAATATCTCCTTAAAGCAAAATTTTAATACTTGAAGATTCATTTTTGTACCAATTCAGTTCAAAATCGTATTTATCTCCCACTAACTGGAAACAAAAAAATTCATGCCAGAAGCAATATTCTGATATCTCCTGAATGGAATGTGCCCCACGGAGCCAGCACACGGAGCTACATGCATGCTGCCCCCCACCATCACCCCAGCTCCTCCCAACGAAAGCACTGGCTGTGAAGTTCCTGACCTGCTCTGCCCACCAGCAGACCTGTACGAACCCAAAGGAAGAACAAGGTCTATCACAAAATCAACGTACATTTTTTCTGCACTTAATTCATCTCTTTCATTGATTATACCACTACAAACTGTTGAAGCACAACTGCAAGAAAAGATCTAAACGTTGAGGAGGTTATCGGTCTGTGTAGAGAAGGTAACGCTCCAGATCTAAGCTGCTGGGTGGATTTCCATGCTAGCCCTTACGTTTAACTAAAATAGGAATCCCTGCATGGTTTCATGTAGTACAAAGACCCATTTTCAGTTACAGTATATTATATGCTGCTAATTCATAAATGGTAAATAAGCTAAAAAACGTGTTATTCATAAGAATCTGAAGATTAAAGCAGAGCTGAGTCAATCCCAGCTTACATTTGTATTAGGAGATTTGTAGGTTGATAAACCAAATGACCCATGACTGCAGAGAAGGGCAGGAGGACTCAGCTTGAAGCCCCCTGGGCAGAGACCGGCAGCAATGCATTTCCTGCACTGACAGAAGCATCTCAGCTCTTTCTGCTGTTGGGAATTCATCTACAGAACTGGCATGGGAGAGTATTTCTGTAATTACTACAGTGAAAAAGTTCCAGAACTGCTTCACACCGAAATCACTGTATTTACCATAACTGCCCACTTTCCAGCACGTCTTTTTTTTTTTTTTTTTTTTTTTTTTTGGAAGTCAGCTCAGATCACCCCTGTTTTCCAGGTTATTTTGCTAGCAGACCTGAACACAGAGAGCTGCGGGTCATTAGAATGCTCAGGACAAGAAAGGACAAAACGCCTCCTGTTGCCAGCCCTCGTGTCCCACCAGCTCCCTGCAGCCACTGACAGATGCTGGCTGTGGTGCCTTGAGGGTGCGAGCAGCTCAGCACGCTGTGCTGGATGGAGGCCCTGCACACAGCACCCCGTGAGCCACAAATGTCACTTCGAGGGCTGACAACCTGAAACACACCTGGCAGGTGTGAGTGCAGGCAGCTGATAGGAGTGAAGCAGATACAATGCACGCTTTTTTTCTTTTTTAATGTTTTAAAGTCGAGATGGGATGGGATTCGTACACAGCTGATGACAAATATTTCTAAAATTCCCACTGTCCATGTGGCTGAAGCCGTCTTGAAAGCTATATTACTCTAATACAAATAAGCCAAACAAAAACTGATTAAAGTAATCAGAATGGTGCAAAGCAAACAGCATATATTCCTCAGCACAACCCCTGCCTCGTAACTGCAGCCAGGCATTCCGGATTAGATTTATTTTATGCTATGTCAACATAATCATAGCTACATGGCTGCAATCCACCACAATGATATTTCAGGGTGGGAAATCTGCATGTCTGCAAGTTTTGTAACGGCCTCTTTATTGCACTCCTGTAGTTCCTAGAATTTCTAAAAGTGGGTATTAGCATAATGCTCATAAAGAATATTAATGGGCTACAGCAGAGCAATCCGGGCACAGAGCAGCCCTGAGACACAGCACAGAGCGCTGGAATGGCACTGCAGGGATGGCAGTGCTGTGAGGCACCACCAGGTCACCATCAGCACATAGGGCAGCACTGCCCCACAGAGCCTCATGTAAAGACAAAGCTGTGATCATAACAGTCTGACACCATTCCAGCTTCACAAAGCCATTCTTTGTTCTTGAGAACGATCTCAGCGCCAGAAGCCCCTCACAACCCTGTCAGTGGTACATCTCCCTCCAGCACTCCTTGCTGATGCAGTGCTGGTTTCAGTGCCCACACTGCACACAACACGGCAATGAGCTCCGGCCCTGCTCTGCTTTCTTGCAAGCCAGCCTGATCTGCCCCCACCCACACAGAAACCCCATACAGAAACACTGACAGCTTTTGAGTTTGTTGCACTCTGCCGTGCAGGAAGGTGGGTGATTTCTGCTGGCAAGAGCTGTATCGGAGGAGCAGACCCAAGTGAGTTCTCTGGTGGGCTGTCTGAGAACGGAGGTACTGGTACGTCTCACTCCGAAGTGGAACATAATCAAACAGCATAGAGCTGGCATGGTGAAGCTGAGCTCAGCACTTCTGTAAGTGAAGAAAAAGGAGAGGGAAGTTCCAGCTGCAGATGATGAACTACCCAGCACCTTTCTGGCCGCAGACATTGATATCAATCAGCCCTTTGTTGCTGTCTGATGTAAATGTGCTCTGACATTCACAGTTTGACTTCAGGATTTCCCATTTTAGCCACTGCATATTTGCAATTCTTCATTCATTTACTGCTGCCAAAATAAGCCACCGCCACCACCCCGACTGCGCTGCCTTCTCACAGCACTCTCACTGTTCGCACCAATTAATGCACGGATTCCAGCAGGTGAGCTGCTTCTTTCCTCCTGGGAATGATATATTCAATTACTACCAACAGATATACGTATGAGGGGGAGCAAAACAAATGCTTTTTATTTCTAATCCACACATAGATGACTGCTTTCAGCTCAGATTTATGCACTGGTTTTTGTATTAGAAAAAGCAAACCAACTATTCTCCCCCATCCTATGCATTACGCTGTCCATCCTTTAAAATACTCCCATGACTCCAGGCTGTGGCTGTCTACAACAACGCAGGGAGCGGTGCCAGCCCTCACCTCGGACATCTGTTACCAGGGGAGGCTGCAGTCCTATCCTGTGGTGGGTCACATACGCTACACTATGAGCACCTGGGCACGATGTGTGCAAATGAGGATCCTTGGGAATTCAGGGCCTGATCTAACGGGAGGTAAATTATTCTCACAATATCACAGCCTGCCTCTACAGCTCCTGTGACAGCTTCACCTGTTTTTTGTTGTTGTTGGGTTTTTTGTTTTTTGTTTGTTTGTTTTGTCATTTTGTCATTATTGAGCTACCCCCATGCCCAAAGCAGTTCCTCACATCCACCAGAACCTCCCTTCAGCTCTCAGCCCTCCATTCACACCCTACACCCCACAGCCCATCTCTGCCTTCCCAAGGAGCTCCCCCTTCTCCCCCTGCTCATTGCAGCATCCCAGTGACACAGCAGCACTGGCACAGCTGCCTCATTTTGCTGCCCCAGTCACCTATTGCCGCTCAGCCGCCTTCATTCTGCAGCCTCACAACCTGGAGATGATGGAACATGCCAGCGCGATTTTTCTTTCCTGTTTGAAAAACCAACAAGGTCCCACTGTGGTGACTGCATAAATACCACATTTCCTGGGAAAGGCTTTAAAGAGTAATTTCAAAACGACAGGTTCTGTGCCTTCCAGAAGCCCACACAAATGTAATTCCTATGCCCTGAAGGGGACAGAGCCCGGTGCTCCCCTCTGTGCTGTCACAGCACCATTACTCAGATGGAACTCCATCCCTCCTCACTCCGTAAGAATCAGACCAGCCTTGTTATTTTTGGCAGCTTATCTCTGTGTACAGAAGCCAATTATTGTTGGAATGCATTCAGGTTTTGTTCAGCTTCATTTTGAAAATCCAGCAACCCCTTCTCAGCTCTGCTGTTCCTGGATAGCTCAAAGGACGTGGTGGCTGAAGAGCCAGAAGGGATCTCGTTGGTAAGGAACGCTGGGCATTTCCTTCGAGTATTAACACAGAAATGCTACTTTAAATACCTCAGTATGCACAACCACCTGCTTACACTCATTTTCCAGAAAAAAAAGAAAAAAAGCCAAAATCCTCCCAGGTTGTTCCCATTTCACAAGCAGGCCCTGATGTGACCACCACAACAGCTCCTACAGTACCCCGCCCTGAGCCCAGCACACACAGCACATGGCAGAGGTGGCACCAAGGAGCAGCATCCATCATGGCTACCAACCCTGCGCCAGGGGGACAAGGAGCAACCTGAGTGCACCCAACCCAGAGCAGTGCTCAGTTCCAGTTCTCCCCTGAGCTCTGAGTCAAGGCAAAGCCGCTGCAGAGACAAAACCAAACCCAAAAGGATCTGAGAGGTTCTCACATTTGTCCTCTCTTCTTGTGATTTCATATTTGAAGAAGGAAAAGAAGGAAGGGCATTCGCAAAAGTTTCCTCTCCTGTTCTCATCAGTCTGCCATGTTCTTAGTACAACAAAGTCCTTTCTCCACACCTCCCTGCAGCCTGCCATCCCACACCCCCTGCCACCAAACAGCTGAGCTCACTGGGGTCAGCACACAGCCTCTTTCCTTACTGAGGAGCTCACTCACACTCTTCCTTTCTGATCCAGTCAAGGTCAAAGCAAAGAGACAGTACGTCGTGTTCCACCACAGTGTTTTTAACCCCTCTTGAGAGAAAAGGGAATAAAAAGCATACGATGCACTTTGGTAATGCTGAGCTCCATGGTGCCCCGTAGGACAGCACACAGACAGGTCGTGGTGCACGAGTGAGTGGAGAACACTGACATGGTCCTTCCTGCTCACCCAAACACAGCACAGACCCGTGTTTGTGCCCCAGCTCCTCCTTCTTTTGTGCTATATATATGACATAGAAACAACTTTCCTTGAGAAATACTAAACTTGCATGGTTTGAAGTGGAAATGTTCTCCCAAACTCTGGAGCAGGTTGGTTTAATGCCTGAATGCTTTGATGTACATTTGGATAAGGAGAGCTCTAACGTTTAAAAACAGTTCTGCTGATTTCTCTCTTCTTGTGCTTTCTCTACACACAGCTTTGAAGGAGGGCTGTGTGGTCATGGCAGAAACCAGCACAAGAAGTCAGTATTTCGATGCCAATGAAATACTTCGGGAAAAGCTGCTGGGTGGCAGCTGACACAGCTGTGTTGATGGGAGAGGGGGAAGAAACTGCACTGAGCCTGAACCATGAAAAGGACATAGACTGCCTCATTTCAAACTGCTTTACCAATAGCTGTGCAACTTGCTAGCAAGTAAAAAGCCCACATGTTCTGTTGGATAACGCTCTGCTCATCCACCGTGTGATTCTGCCCTTCTGCTGATGAGCTGAATCTCAGAGACTTGATGTGAGGGCAGAGCCGTGAGCTGAAACAGGTTAACTGGGCTTCCTGCTCTGCAAGGAAAGTAACTCAGCGCAGAGATCAGCCTCGAAAAAATAATCGTGTCAGTGTTACTGCTGTTAATACCATTAGTTCAGTCATTCACACAGCTGGGGAGCCTCCCTCAGCCTGCTAGCTAACAGGAAAATTACCTGAAAAACCTGAAAAATAGCACATACCATTGCCAGAAGTAACACAAGTCCTTACTAGCACAAAACACAAAATCCTGAAGGGAAGCTTTCCTGTCCCATGCCAAGCCCCTCTGCCTGAGTGACTTTATTTTACCATTCACAGGCTGAAGTGGTGGGGAGGAGCTGAGGGGAACAAGATTTGGATGCAGATGTTTCCATTTAGATGGAATATGATGTTCCAACCATTACCAAAGCTTGGCACGTGCTTTGTGCCCCCTGAGGAGGGGTCAGGGCCCATTGACCTGCACACAGGGGCTGCAGGGGTTGGGTGGCGGTGATCAGAGTGGGGCTGCCCCATGCAGGATGCTGACCTGCAGCCCACAGCTGTGCCACAGAGCGCCTCATTGCATTCTCATCAGGCACGGCAGGCTTGCAGAGCAACAGCTAATTATACAAGATTTATCTGTGCAAAAACATGGGGATTAGGCAGGCAGAAACGCAGCTAAAATTTATTTGGAGGCTTTGTTTAATAAAAAGGTGTAAAAAACAGGATTTGTACAGAAACAAATCATTCCTGAAACACGTATCCAAAGGCGAGTGGGGGGAGGAGATTAGCACTGGGTGTTATTCTTTCCTCCCACCCTTTCATGCTGCTGCCAGGGAAAAACAGAGGATCTGAACTGGAGCACGCAGCAGAGCTGATAACTGCTGGTACATGGGATGCCACTGCTCCCATTGTTCCCCACCACACTGCCTGCACAGAGCAAGAATTAATTCCTTATCAGTCTGCATTGTGCACCAGATGTGTAGTTCAGGGGGAGGTCAGTCCCCACAGAGCCACATCAAACCCATTCCTCCAGCCCAGAGATGATGAGCACAGAGGAAGGTGATGCGGAACGCAGCCTGCGTCCCAGCCCAGCCCAGCAGAAGGTCAGGACGAGGCAGGATGGAGACATGTGGATGGCAATGTATGGGCACACAGAGGTCTGTCGGCATCACCACGTGTGAACAGAGCATATTGATGCTGCAGGCAGGAACCCACCTAAAACCTCCAGCACTGCAAAGGTTCATTTGGTTTTACAACTACAAGCAGCCATGCAAGAAGCCCTTTTACTCATGCTGGACAGGATTTCCCCTTAAATGCAAGGAGAGATGAAAGCACTGTATTAACTCACTGCTCATAAGCTTTCCCCCCCTCCTTCTCCCCCCCACACCTGTGGCAAGAAATTCCTGCTGTAAACACTACCAAACAGGGCTTTTAATCCCCAATATTTATTTTATTCTCCCTAATTTTAGGGAAGTTTTTCAGTCTTCTTCCCTTAAAAAAAAAAAAAAAAAAAATCACTTATTCCCAAACTCTCCCTCATTCACCATCCCTCCCAGCTTCTTAACACCAATAATCCTCAGTACACACAAGGACCTGGCAGTACGTCACCACTTTCTTTTACAACTCATTCACATAAGAGAGCTGTGTAATAATTCACACCAGAATTCAAGGTGTTGTAAGTGTATGTATTCGACCTGCAATTCATCACCTTTTTCTTTGAACCATATTTACACTCTATCACGAGGAGGAATAACTCCACACCCCCCCAGAACAGCCCTTCTCAGCAGCCCCACTGCCCTCTTTCTGCATGCACTGAGCGTTTCACATTGCATACTCCTGAGAAGAGGTTCCATCTCAGGATGACTCACACGGAATGAAAGAGATGAATAATGGAACAAATAGTATCCGAAATACTGGCAGCTCCCCCTCCCTTCCCTGCCATTTAACATTCCGATGAACTGAAACTGAAAGGCTACTGAGAGCTGTACTGGTAACAGAACTGTTTGATACCGATTTCATAGGCTGCTGCTTCCTAAAAAGTGTATTTATAGCTCTATAATTGCCTTACAAAGCCATTCGTGGAAGGAAAGCCTGATCTTTCCTCTCTTCACTTATGCTGAAGGCCCTGGGAAGCAAGGATGGAGCTTCACTCCTACCTGGTGTCTGTAGTGGGAACAAAGCGCGGTGAGGAACGGGGAAGCAGTGATGACCCCTTTCTGCTCACTGCACAGCAATGCAGCCCTCATCTCTTACAGAACCAAATCGTGCTCACGCTGTTACGCTCCCACTGTGGCCCACAGGTTGGTGATGTGCTCTTAGTGGTTATTCGTGGTCTTTTTATGTTTGCCTCCAAGACGGAAATATTGGCAGTAGAGGAGTGAGGAGGATGGAAGGAGAAGGCAGTGCTCCACAGAGAGCGCTGAACAGAACACCACCTCTGTCCTGGTGTGTGGTGGTACAGGGCAAAGCAGTGTGAGACTCCCCTGCTGCACCCCACCGCTCCTCCTGGCCCAGCACCTCGCAGGGCTGCACTCATCACAGCTGATTTAATTAGCCCTCTCCCCACACCCTAACCCTCATTTGCTAATTCTTTAGCCCAGAACAGCAGAGGCCTTCCTATCAAAACTTTGAGTGCGGAGTGCTGACATTTGGAGATAAACAGGGAAGCACTCGACAGGCAGCTAATTCTCATCTCATCCGCTCAGAATTTCGATTACATTTTGCTTCTAAGATGTCTATCCACAGCACTCGCAGAGAGACCCGTCAGACAAGCAGCGCTGCTAATAAAAAGGCAGCCTGGTACTTTGCATGTCAAACAGCTCAGCAATAGGTTCTGGAATTCCACAGCACATGTGAAACCCTGTTCATGGCACCACCGTTCCAAGACCCAACTGAAGCTGCAGCACAAGCTCATGCAGCAAGCTGATTATAGCATTACGTTATAGAATATATATAGAACACGTTTATCCCTCCAGGTCTGAGGATTTTATTCACTTCAGCTCCCTGACCATGGAGGCCAACCTGCTGTGCGGTGGCAACACACTGATGGGCCTCACTGAGGGGCAGCCCCCCATGCTCTGCTCAGCTCCCTCCCCCACCCAAGACACTGAGCAACATCAGTTTGCCCTATGCAGACACCTCCAAAAATAGGGGGGAAAACACCCTTCTTGCTTAGCTCTGAATGAACACTTAAATCATCGTCTTTTTGGGTAGCTTGGTGACAGCTTCTGTAGAGCAAGATTTCGATTATTATTAGATGAGAAAAATCACAGAGTGATGAGCAGTACTGGGCAGATTTTCTAATAATTTCTGCACAAGGTGTCACATACATCCCATCTTTGCACAAATTCACTTTCACTTTGTTCAAAGGAACAAAGGATCAGTGGTAACTGGCGCACAGCATTGCTGCTGGGCTAATCAGGACTATGAGCAAAAGCTTATATTATTTGTAAATCTGCTTCCTTACGGTTATATTTTTGTTTTAAAGGGTACATTGAAACCATTGTAAGATTATTCTTTCCCTAAATAAAAGCTGATTTCTAGCCAAGCTATGTGCCAGCTCCAACACTTCCATCTGCGTTCACATGCAATCCCTATTTATGGAAACAAGCTGGGAAGCTTATCCTGCCTGTAATAAGGAACTGTGCTCAACTTGGGAGCTCACCGGTTTGTAGAAGGAACTCTTGCCACCAGCACTGCTGAATGTAGCATTCAGGGTCCCCAGTGAGCACTTCCATTTCCCCGAGCACCAGCTGGCATCCAGATGGCCAGAACAAGCTTGCAGGGTCGGCTCATCTGTCCCCAGTGCAAAAAGGCTGGCAGGCCAGCACAATGCTTGGGACACAGGAAATGAGGCAGACAGCGGTCGGGCTGACAGTGCCCCGTAGTGCTGCAGCACCCACAGCAACACATCCCCAGGCAGCACGACCCAGGCCCTGCACTGCCGCAGCTCCCCAGCCTGACCTCACACACGTCCTCCAGAGTTTGGTTAATGGTGGGGTGTCCCAAGGGGCCGTTGGTACATCACCAATGGTAAAGGCTGACGTGATTTCCCTGCCTCCAGTGATTTGGACTTATTTGGAGACCTCAGAACATTCCTGACATTCCTTGTGGCTGAAGTGATTGACATCAAAGTTACGTTCTTGGGACAGATCAGGCAGTGCTGTACCAAGATGTTTACAAAAGATTTCCTTTAGAGAGATGAATCCGATGAGTTCTCCCTGTCACACCTTGCTCCAAAGCCATATTCATTGGATTCTCTGCCAGCAGCCTGCCCAGGACATCTTTCAGGAGTGCTTTGAGCAAATACCAAGCAATAAGTGTTTATTTATCAAACAGCATTACCTCCTTGGTTGCTGGAATTGAAGTGCTTTGTTGTTATACAGAGAGAGACGAAGTGCTGTTGCCCCCTCTTCAATGGCACCAGGCACTATTAAGAATACCAGCACGTCCCTCTGCCAGAGCAGATGCTGCAGGAAGGAACACCCAACACCTCATGCCCTGACTGCATCGCAGTCCTGACTTCCTATCTGGCTCAGTAACATATTTCTACCCAGTGTTATGCATGCACAGTGTAACTTGTGTAGCTTCCATGGGGTAAGCCATGAAGTCAGACTGATCAGCATGATGAGCTGATATTTCTCCCCACTCCCCACACTTCATAGATTCCCACACTTCATAGATTCCCACCGGAACGCTGATGCCATCCTGGGATGTGCACCATGCCCCCATCCCACACACCAGTGACTTGCAGCAGGCGCTGTGTATCTATCTGCTCAGCAGCAATCGATGCTTTGGCCCAGCCTGGCAATTTTCAATGAATCACCGCTTCCTATCAATCTCAAAATAGTGTTTTGAGATGAGAGTTTTATGTGTTACTGTTAGACAATAAAACAGCTAGTCCTGCTTCTTGGAACTATAATCTGCTCCGCAGCTGACACATGCAGCGCTGGCCTCCAGGTTGGCATTAGAAGAAGAAAATACATAATGGAACATTCCTTGATGAAGTCATCACAGTACTTTTGCTGTAACACTGTCAGTTACCACAGCAGGATCACAGTATGGTAAAAGAGAAATAAACAGGAGCCGCCTTTGCACCAACCC
This sequence comes from Meleagris gallopavo, assembly GCF_905368555.1. Taxonomy (NCBI): domain Eukaryota; kingdom Metazoa; phylum Chordata; class Aves; order Galliformes; family Phasianidae; genus Meleagris; species Meleagris gallopavo. Next base: position 17,207,877 of record NC_139418.1, read on the forward strand.
TTCTGCAAGGCCCAGGCTGAACTGACCCATTTGGGGGGAGGAGAGGTAGATTCAAGCAGAACGCGACTTACAGAAAGACAAAGGAAAACACTTTTGCAGACATCTATCTCCAAGCATGAGCTGTGGTTGAAGCCAACAAGTTCTTCAGCAGCACATCCTATGGGATTCCTCCAGGACAATCCCTTTGCAATTCTTAAAGGTGGGACTTCCCTATAACATTCTTATTCAATTATTTTAGTAAAACTTCAGACCAACCTCTTCCCACACTCTAAGCTGTCTGACTCCAATTCCACCTCTAACAACAGTTTTGAAACACCTTAAGAGGAAGCAATAATTAAGGCAAGACCCTGATGAACGGAAGAACAGGTTTACCTAAAGGAAGGCAATTAAGAAGCTCTCCTTCCACTTACCCAATACAATTAGGGAAACAAACACAAGTTTTGCTGCTGATTACAGACTTCATAAATAAACATAGATCAGAGATTGCCAGGTGCAGTTCTGTGTGCACTTCCAAGCACTTCACTGAGCATCCCCGACTCCCCACCCCTATGTGAGCCCTGCTGCAGGAGCACCGTTCTGCCATAGAGCCCCATACCCGTGAGTGTGGCTGTCTGCACACACCTGCTTGGCTCTTGAAACCAAAGGTGAAAAGCTCCTCTATGAGCTCCAGTACCCTACAGTTCCTATTCCTCTCAGCAGAAGATTTTGCCTCTCGTAGCACACCTTTACCCCAAGGCACTCCCTGACCCAGACTGGTTTTCAGAATGGCCAGTCTGGATTTCTCAGGCGTCCCCAAGCTGCCCTGCAGTTGCCATAGGGCACGCTCTCCTTTTTGCCTATGGCTGCAATGAAGAGAGGATGTGTGCTGTGCTCAGCAAGTGTCACTCCTACTTAGTTTGGACCCGGGACTTACAGCAATGGGTAGACATGAGGCTGTCGATGATTTTGACATGCTTGCCAGTGCAAACATCTCATGTTGGGGCTTATGCACAGGCAATCTCAGAATGGCATGAAAAACAACCAGGAAGATAATGAACGATGGCAGTGCCCGAACTTTGGCCTTTGGTACATAAATGCCCACACATGTACTGCCATCTGCCCGGGTATTCAGTTCCAAGTAAGCACCACAATGCTTTTCCTCCTCAGCATCCTCATTCCCACTGATGTCAATGGAAAATAGACTCCTCAGAGACCACCACCTCTTTTTGCCATGCACGAAAGCAAAGGAAAAGAGATTGAACTTTGGTACCAAAATGGTGATCTAGCCAGAGACAAACCCCTGCAAACACATCTCCAGTCCAACAGCTCTATACGTAAGAAAAAGAAACCTTTCATCCATGCCATATAGTTTATCCTGTTACTTGCAGCCAAATCCATTTTAAAATGAAATTCTTGGCACTGGTACCCTTCACACAGGAGTAGCTGATTATCACAGCCACTCTTGGTTGCTGTTTATCCAATCGAAACATTTTGTTCGTTTAATCTTTCCTCCTAAGTTCTTCAAGCTCCTTAATCATTTGTGTTGTACGTCCCTGGCTCTGTTGTAGCACACAGCTTGCTGGCATTTCGGTGCTGCTGATAATAACACTTGTAAGTTAATAGAGTCATACTCAGTATGAATCTGCCCAAATTTAGATGCGTTCTTGAGAGGCCAAAAATCTGTAATCCCCTCTCAGACAACACTGGTAAGGCTGTACCTAAGTTCTGTGCTCAGTTTTTCCTACATGAACACTCAGACTTCTAGGCAAATTAATTACATAATTATCTCAAAATTAAAACACGGACTGTTCCCTCCCCTCTCACCAGCATGACACGCTACAGACTGGAGCCAAATTGCCTCTGTCTGTCACATCCAGGTTTCTTTGTTACCCTCAGGCTTTCTGATGGAGCTGCTCTCCTCCAGCCCCAGCTCTGCCCACTGCATCAGCTGCCAGCAGAGGCAGCCGCAGGAAGCCCACCCCAAAAGGACACTTTGCTCCTTTCCAGGCAAAGCCTGCCTGCAGACAGGTTTCCCATATGCAAGCTGTAACACTTGAAAAAGAAAAATCCCGTTTTGCTGCCTTCAGCTTTCTAACACTTTTGGTGATGCCTTTATAAAACTATTTTCCTTTCATGTGACTTACGGCACCGTTCCATAGCTGCGTGCTGCACACAGCAAAAAGCATCCCAAGGGTTCTGCTGAACGCCAGCCAAAGCATGCATTAACTTGTGCACTTGTGTTGTGCCTCCGCAGGAACAACCAAACACAGCCAGGTAAACTTGCAGGAAGAAAATTCTTTGCTGTCCTGGCTGAGAACACAATCGTGCCTTATGGCAGCCATTTCAGTTCCAGAAAGAATGTGTTCTCAGAGGCAGCACACTGAATCACAGGTAGAAAAAGCTGCTTGCTGTTGTCCATTTCTCCTGACTGTCAGGGCTCTTCGGTTTGGCTTTATAGTTTTCTTTGGCTCTATAAAATACCTTGACATACTGCTGCAGACCTCTGGCTCGCTATCTACCCCATTTGTTCTGACTAAGTGAGATGCCACTTTGAAAGGCACTGAAGCGTCCCTGGTAAATTACAGCCGGTTTGTGCAGAACTCCCACAGTGCACCCACTGCTACTTACCAGGAGAGCACTGCTGACAAAGACCCCACAGCCCAGATGGGCAGAGTTACACGGTGCCCACTGTGCCTGAGCACCACATGCATGCTGCCCTCAGACACACGGGCAGTGCTCATCACACCTCCTGCACACAGTTACTATGCTCAGCTTAGCAAGCAGCTCTCGCTCGGCCCTATGCTGATGGCAGTGCTACAAAAGCTGGGAGATGGCCAGCCATGGTGACATCAGTGACGGGGGCGAGGGAGAAGGGGAGAAAATGTGCTACAGAAATTGTTCTTCAGAGACAAATGACAGCAGCAGCCAGCAGCTCCCTGCCAAGGCACACACGTCACACTGCCAGCACAAGGCTGGCTGTGCTGGCCACGAGCTCAGTGCTGCAGAAACAACACCAGAGGAGGCAGTGGGCTTAATGCTGAATTCCAGGTGTGAGACCCAAAGGTACTCACTGCACAGGAGCAGACAGGCCATTTCTTTTCTAGGAACAGCAGTGTTGTTACTTCAAAACCCTGGGATGGCATTGAGCTGTTTAAGCTGCGTGAGTTTGCTTCTTCTGAAGGTAATATCAGATTGAAGAGTAGCTCTTGCTTGGTATGCGAAGCAAAGGAGGCTGAAGTGTAGAGACCAATATATTTACTGTAAAGCTGCATCTCTATTTTTTAGTTTTGGCAAAACACTTTGTACACATCTTCACAGTGAGTGGTCAGAGCGATATCTCCTGAGTCTTGTGCTGATGGACCTTCTCACACAAAGGATGCTTAGGAATTCCCATTTGGAAACGTTCTGCACACAGTTCAGTACATTAATTAGACCAGACGTGCCAAACAAGAGGCAAAAAGGAAACACTTAGCACAGCCCTCCTGTCAGTGAGAGGACTGTTGGCAGCCGAGATGCTGACATTCCTGGAAGAATAGCCTGGAAGATGGTGCTCATCCCATCTCAGGTATTCCAACACTGCCGTTTTCACTGCTCTGATACACGGGGCTGCATCAGGAAGGGAATGATGGGAAAGGTGTAGAACCACAGGGATGGGGAGAGAACTTGGTGTGCCCTCAGCACAGCAGGGCAACACCCTGAGAGCCCCCACATATTTGCAACATCAGTGTTCCAACTGAGCAGTTTATCCATGTCCCCTGGCTGGAAAAAAACCAAACCCCCTACAGCCTCTCCCACTGAGCAGTGTTTGATGAGGTGACTTCAGATCTGCTCAGAGATGTATTGAACTTTTTAATATGCTGTTTATTTAATGAAACTTGTTGAGACTGATCCTCATTTTCCAGCAAGTGTAAAAAAGTTCCATCTAATTAAAATTAATGACCTCCATGCCTACAAAAGTTGTTCAGGCTCAGAGGATTGGATTTAACACTTTGCGCAAGCGGGAAGGCAATGCTCAATTAAGAGGAGAAAAGTGCCAGAAAGGCCCTCGTTTCTGTTGGTAGCTCACACACGTCCTCAAAAGGGAAAATCAATTCACTGGGGAAAAGAGCCCTGGTTGCTCACATCAGCTCCCCCACAGCCACAAAAAAAAAAAAAAAAAAAAAGCATTTGTATTTTAACTGCTCTCAGCAAACTCACCAAAATCACATTCATTGCTTCTTTTCAATTCCCATTTTTGAGAATTAATATCACAAAGGCAAAAACTGGATACAACATCATTTAAAAGCCTTTCTTAAGACCTGGTGTTCCAGTCATGGCAAATCTCGGATGCTGATGGCACAGTTCAATTAAAGGCTCTGACACAGAACAAACTGAGCAAATAGCAAGCTGCATTTGGCCATGTGCCACCTCTTCCCTCACAGAAAGTCTATATTGCCTGCTGTTATCTATAATTTATTCCAGGAATATCATTAAAATCCACCCCATGTCAAACAGATGGATTTACTTTCCGAGTTAATGGGTAGAGTCGGATGTAGAAACAAACACACATTCAGGAGAAAACTCAGACTTGAAAAGTTGTTCCTCTCTAGAAAATCAAGTTCCATACTTGCACATTGCCCCAAAATTAAGACTCAAAGCACTACATCTGCTCATCCCACTTCACAGACATGCTTTAAGCACAACAGCCCCACAGAGCATCACAGAACTGTAGAGGCTGGAAGGGACCTGCAGAGATCACCACGCCTCGGGCAGAATTTCTAAGGAAATAAGGCAGTTTTGCTGAATTTAAGTAGTTTGTCACAGCAAAATTTCAAAATCCCTCTTTTTATATGACCACGTTGAAGCAGAACGTGACAAGCTGATGTGTGGGAGTCAAATGGTCTTAATTTTCCAATTAGTCCTTAAAAACCACCCTCTCCTCACCCCCTCCCAGCAGAAGAGCTCACAAGAAGGGGCCCAGCACACACACAGCACCCTCAGTGCTGCACTCAGAGCGAACAGAAGCAGGATGCCCCAGTGCAGCCACCGTCACTCCTCTGCTGGGGCCGTGCCCAGCCCTGCACCCATGCACTCACACTCTGGGGCTGCACCGAGCACCAGCTTTGCAGCCTATGCCTGGTGCTGCTCTCCACCCCGATGTGCTTTTCAAACAGGAAAAAAGAAAACAGCCAAAAACATATTCCCAGCCCTCTAAAACCCGTCCCGTGTGCTATTTGCATTCCACTTGTTAATCACTGCTGGAGAAAGTTGCTCATGGTCCAGTTGATCGCCGTCACAGCTCGTTAGGCTCTGCCAGGCTGCAGGTGCTGTGTGCATTTTCATTTACTTCAGAAAGCAACTTTCAGAAATCTCCCCGGCAGCAGCATCTGTGTTTGCATATGTTCTAATTTCTGCCTTGAAGTTTACTTGTTAGTGGCCGTTCCTTCTCCACACTTCAGTGATAAAGTCTACAGCACAAATGCATCTCACTCTGCACCGTCTCTTTGGTGTAAGGGAGGAAATGAGGCTGCATGAGCTCTGGGCTGCAGCTCCCAGCAGCACAGCCAGCCCCCCTGTCTTCTCATAGCCATAGGCTCAGGGACAGGACCTGAGGGTTGGAAGAGTTCTCCTATTCAAGAAATCCACAGCTATATTGATGCTTTTGCATCCATCTGAATCTACCTGATTTCTAGAGGAAAACCAACCTCGTAATTGGCTTGAAAGCATTGCAGTGCTGTGCTTAATGTGATTGTGTCAGATTTCAACAGTAATATTTTCTTTTTAAGTAAGTTTATGGGGGCATATGCCACATTCAAAGTACTCTCTACGTGTTTCCCAAGCCAATCTGCCTAATCCACTTGTAACCTACAACCAGCAACAAACATGCAGCCCCATCTGGGAGGTGAAATGAGTTAGCGAGGGCTCTGCTGCTCTGGGTCACACAGCCCAAGACGGCTTCTTGATGCCCTCTGCTGAAACATATCCCAATTAACCATCACAGCTTATTACTTTCCAATGCATTTAGGACAGCAGTCGTGAATTGTTGCCTCATCTGCTCATTTCCAGAGCTGGATGCAGCACGGGGGGCCCAGGGACACCCTCAGGGAGCGCTGAGCTGGAACAGCCTCCCCAGAAAGCTCGCTAATGGAGCTGGGAAGGGCCTGATAAAAGCACACTGCTCATAACCTGAGCTAAAGGCAGCTTTGTTTCACTACCCAAACAAACGTTTAAAATAGAAACATCAATATTTAAAAGAAACAAATCTCAAACAACAAAACCTTACAGTCCTGCAGCCTAAACAAGCCAGAGCCCAAGGAACCCAGCACCCCTGGAGCCCTTCATAGCTCTCAAGGCAGAGGCAGCAGCTCCTGCCCTCCCCTGGTGCTCAGAACCCAGGTGGCTGCAGTTGGTCAATTAAGTTAATCAGTGTGCTGCTGCCGCTGTTGCTTTGGTGGGGTTTGTTTGGCAGTTTGTGTGGTTTGTTTGTTTGTTTGTTTTAAAAGAAAACACTGAATCATTCAGAATTCTTTCCAAAACCACAGCCCAAATCCTCTGTAGAGCTGTAGCCCTACAAATCCTGCTGATTTCACACTGAAAAGGACCAATAGACAGCACTTACAATTACTATTTGAAATTCCCCCAAGATCAGGCTACTGGGAAACCGCTTTTCCTGCAGAAATCAGTGCCACAAACACGTGATCCCAACCACACACTCCCTCTTTGGTTCAGATCGGCACCTCTGCAGGCAGGGATGCGCTGCACTGGGCGCAGGACGGGGAACGGCTGGGGTTCCTCTGGGGGTGACTGCATCTGAGCATCACCACTGCCCCAAAGCTAAGGTCTCACCAGGGAGCAGCTGTGCACATGGGGAGAGGGGCTGCGTTGGGAGGAGGCCCAGGGCATCCCACTGCAGCTGCTGCCCGCTGTCACACTTTAGAGGATTCGGACCAGGGCTCTGTAATTCACACTGCTAATTGCCACTACAGGTAGCTAATCTTCTGCAATGATCTTCAAAGCCAGCAGTGCTCCTGGGCTTCTGGAGTGATCGTGCACCGCTGAGTGTGGCAGAGTAGCTTGTAATTTTCCATGCATGTACTTTGATTTCAAAATCCGACATAGTAGTTAAGCGTTAGTTGAAATAATTGTAGGAGCTGTTCCTACTAAAGCATCTTTAATACAAATGAGGTATCATTAGCAGCAAGACAATTTTTTTATTACAATTGTTTAAGAGTTAGCAGTGATTATTTTTGGCATACATACCAAAGTAAAAATCCTTTGACATTATTTTGGTTAATACACTTAAAATATTGTACTAATGGAGTAATTAAAGAGAGAAAAATAAACAGAAAGCAAGGCTTAGGGAGCCAAAGAGAACACACTGCATTTTGTGCACTGGCACTGCACCTCCTGCAGCCACCACCAGGCAGAATGGAGGGAGGAATGAATAGAGCTTCAATCTCCAATGCAATCTACTACAAGAAAATCAGACAGCCAAAAAAAAAAAAAAAAAAAAAAAAAAATCAGTGCAAGATTGTCCTCTAAGCATGGAAATGGAGCCTCCTGCAGATGAGGCCATCACCAGGCTGCCTGCCTCTCCCTGCACTGCCCTGATGGCAGCAGGGAGCTCTGCCTGTCCCCCAGTGCCCCAGCAGCAGGTCCTGCTCGGCTGATTGCAGAAGCGTGTGCCTCCAACGGAGCTGCTCCCAGCACGGCTGCCTCACGGAGCCTTAATGCCTGCTCCTGATTTCAGCCTCCCAGGGCCAGCAGGAAGCCACATGGAGACATAAAATTGATTCCCTGGAAATGGTTTCTGGCACTGTCTTCGCTTTCTGTGCCATTTACATGCTGTTTCTAAGCAAGCTGTCAGTAAGGAACAGCTCAAAATCCAACTCGCCATCAAAATCACTGCTTTGTTAATACCTGGAGGAACGGGGAGCAGAGAAGGACACACAGTGACCACCAGCATCCCTGAACAGCACGTGGGAAGGCAAAGTCTGCCAAGGGGCATAGTGGGTCATTTCAGAGAGGAAAACCTGCACCCTTGTGCTCCGGGTGAGCAATGGGTTGTTCTGCACCTCTGCAAACAGCTGCAGGATCCCGGGGACACTCAGCCCTGTCCCTGCCACGTGCCAGCAGCACAGGCGGCAGTAATGGAACCACATGTGTTGCACTGCTTAAGTTTGCAGTCTAAATGCTTTTAACATTGGTCACACAAACATATGTACATCCACCACAAGTATGAGAGCACAGACCTAAATCTTAAAGGTGCAAAACCCTGGCTAAGTTGACCGATAGCCCCAGCACCAACAGCATTCTGCCTCAGCAGCCTCCTCAGGCTCTCACTGCTCCTTTGCTCTTCCAGTTCCCCCAGTTGCCAGTCCACTATTTATCCTTCTGACTGCAGCATCTCATGTGATGAACATTTTTATATTGGGTTTAAGTTATATGGCAGCCCACACTGAAGGCAGAGGAACAGGTGTCAGCACATGGCTCTCTGTGCCAAACACCCCAAAGAAGAGATCCTTATAGATAGATTCCTTAAAGGTAGAAATAAAATCATTGCATACAATTAGACCAAAATCAATTAGATATCTGTTTCTTATCCAGAGTTCACTGTGCAAGTCACCAGTACCCAGCAGGACTGAGTTTCCACGAAGCACCTGTGTTACCCAGCCAGATGCGTGCCTGCCATCTGCCTCACGCCAGAGCCCATCTCTTATTTTAACTCCACGTTAACTACAGAATGGCCGCCCTCTCCCTCTGCTGTTGCCCTCTGAGGACACAGCTGCTCCTGGCAGCAGGGGATGCAGGCAGCAGTTTGTCCCGCTCTCCTGCAGGAATGCAGAACTTGTCCATAACTGCTCCACAGAAAACTCAGTGTTGTTCAGCCTCAGATGCAGACCGTGCTCCTAAATGTCACTTGTTTACTAACAGAGCTCTTGTGTGTAAATATACGACACGGACAAATAAACAGAAATGTGACAATGTGATTTCAGTGAGTTGGAACACGAAAACAAAGTCAGATTTTGGGTACATGTGTAGAGGCTCAGCCACATCTCCCAAGGAGGCACCAAAGGGCCACTCCTGAGCCCCTTCCCACACCCAGAGCTGGTTTGGACAGAAGCAGGTTTCCTCATTTGGGAAAAGGAACGGAAAGCTCCGGCCTCCAGCAGCCCAGCTGCTCGGGTTCTCCTTGCTTTCAAATGACAGAGTCCAGAACAAAGCTGATTCTTTCTTGAATATGACATTTTTTGTGGTTACTTCATTTTGGAGGTTTGGGAATCACACAGGATTGGGAACCGTGGGTTGATTCCTTGGGGGTTAGAACTTTGGTCGCCATGGAAGTTGGTAGGTGGAATATGAAGACACAAAACAGGCACAGAAGTGACACAGGGCAGAGCTCAGGGGTGCAGAGGGATGGTTCAGCCCTGCCCTGTTCTGCTGCTCTGGGTCAGCACTGGGGTGCACAAAGCTGAAGGGTGGAGCTGCAGAGCCAGTGCCATCAGCTGAAACAAATAAAGAAATGCACAAACAAAGCGCTTGGGCATTATTGAATAGGCCATTAACGCTACAAAGACACAAAATAGGCACTGGGGAGTCACGCCTATAATCAAATTTTAAACGAGATGAGGGTCAGAATGAAATGAGGGGCCGGGCTGATTTGATTCTCTCTGCTATTTAGGAGAATTGCATGTTTCACAATGGAAGAACTCAATAGCAAAAAAGAAAAAGAAAAAAAGAGTGAATAATTACAGTTATTTTGTAACAATGAGCAATCTGGGAAGAGCAATCCAATATTTTTCCCCACTTTAAGCTCAAAGTCCAGTTGTTTTCCATCTGAGTTAACTTCATACATTTACTTCCACGCCTCAGAAGCTTTTGGGCTGACAACAAAGTGAAGAAAAGAAAAAAACAGCCATACACCACTGCTGCTACAGAGCAACTCTCACAAGGAACCAGAGCATGGCACAGAGCTGACCCCACACACAGCTTGTTTCTCCAGACCAAAGGCAGCAGGCAGTGCCTGCCAGTGGGCACTCATGGAGGCAAAAGCTCTGTCCCCATCCCGCCTCCTCCTGCACACCCCTCAAGCTGCACTCGGGGCTCATTATCAAACCCAGTAACTGCTGTTGCAAAGCAGGGTACGGTGTGCTCTGCCTGGAAAGGACTGGCATTGTATTTCTCATAATAAGTTTTAATTGGATTTTAGCTCTCTGCCTTTTGTATTTCATCTTAGGCTTTACTGGGTTTAATTACAAATCCATAGTTATTTGTTATGTGGCTCTGGTCTGATATTTTGCACTGACAATTACATTTTTATTCAAAGAAAAATGTATTGGGAAAAAATAGCAAGAGACAGGCTTATTGTACAGGCTGATTAATTGAATTCCAGCTTCATGTGCATTTATGGTGAATGATTGCATGCCAAAGAATGACTGGGATGTTAGATGGGAGCGCACTTCCTCACACTAATTGCTTTGCACAGAGCGTGGCGGTAACCGAGTGCCTCCGCAGCCCAACCCACAGCACTGCACTCCAGTTACGTTTGTTAGAGATCCTGCCACGGAGAGCAGAGGGAGGATGGATGTTCACATGTCAGCGACCTCATCCAAGAGAGAGCAAAGACAAAACATCACCGCTCTGTTCTCTCCTTTTGACAGCTGCAGTTTAGATTTAATTACTCAGAGCAGGCTTATTAGCAAATAAGGCACCGCACGCTTTTGCAAAGAAACTAACAAGGCCTCAGCAGGATGTCTGTGGCCCACGGCCACTACAGGCTTTTAGAAAGACTGAGCGAATATCACAGAAATAGTGCTTACACAGGACAAACCCAGCAGTGCTGCCCCAGCCAAGCTGCTCTGCCCATCTCACTGTGGCACTGCTGTTGGGTTCAGTCCCGTTGGCCACAGATCACACTGGGGCTGCACCGATGCACGTAGGAGCTCAGGGGCTGTGCATGAATTTGGAGCCCCACAGGCACTAATCACACCCCTAACCTGGTACCAGGGGCTGTTTGCCTCCCACCCCGAGCTGTGCCGGGAGCAGCTCACAGCGCTCTGCTGAAGCTCTGAGGCGATGCCACGTTCCTGCAGCTCAGCACCGATCACAGCAGAACTTAACATAACATGGCACTGAGCAAGCTGACAAACTGCTGCTCACAGAACCTGCTGGGGAAGCAAGTTTTGCTGTGTGCTTTCTTCATCAACTGCAGTTAAACAGAGCTGACCACGTGCTGAAGCTGTTTCATCACCCTGGCTTTGTGGTGTCCCGTGGGATTATCTCTAAATTAGGCATAGACAAACACAGCCACAGGCACACACCACAACGGCGCTCTGAACCAGGACCTGGGGTGCAAAAAAATAAAATAAAAAAAAATGCAAAACCCTTCTTGGTGGCAGGAACAGTGCAATGACAGAAAAATGTGCCAAAACACAGGGCACAACAAATGAGCACTGTGAGGGGGCTGCTGCAGGCAGTGCACGGGGCCCTGAGATCCCAGCATCATTTCAGGAGGAGCAGCTCCATTCCTCATCATCCCTCCCTCTGTGGTTACCATCTGAGGGCCTCGTGGCACTGGTTCTTAAACAAGGGTTTGGTGGAAGAAAGTGGAGACTCTCAAGAATCTGGAAAAAAACACTGGAAAAGTACATCTCACAGCTCCCAGGTAAGGCCATGGTGTTCTGTACCGAAGTCACAGCAAGTAATCAGATTTTTAAGCACTGTTTCCAATGATGGAAAGGGAGCTGCTGCGTCCTGCTGGACTGCCACAAGACGTGCCCATCAGCACCATTACTCTTTCATCCATCAGCCTGAGACGGACCCACGTCCCCACAAAGCAGAGCCCACAGAACGGCACAACAAGGGGTTGGAGGGAGATTCACTCCCGCCAGCAACACGACTTAAAGCTACCCCACTTTTACAAGATAGAATATTCTTGTTGTATCACCAGAACAGAGAGTAAAAGCACATTAATAAAAATGGAATAATCAAAACACTCATTATAAACTTCTGAATTGAAACATAAGTGCACAGCAGCTGACGAAACATTAATTCTTTCCTCAGATGTGTTTACAATTCACAGTACAATACTTCATCCTGCTTTGCTCACTCACAACATCTTTCACTTTTACTGCCATAGTCAAACCCTAGAAGCAGTCAAACCTTTCATGCTGTACTTCCCAGACTGCACAGTGAGAGGGTCCTGAGGACAACAGCATTCTGCAGCTGCGTAACACGATGGAAAACACAGCAATGAGAGCAGAGTAGCAAAGATCTTGGCTACAGCAGGTGAGAATACACTCAAGGCAGCACCCATAGACACAAAAACAAAAGAAAAAAAGCCACTTACCTTTAAAAGGCCTCAGGTACGTAAGTATCTCTGACAAAATACCCTCACCTCCACTTTCAGTCCTTCAATGAGGGCTGGGAAGGGGTGGATCCCAGCTCCAGCCCTTCCATCACCCAGTGCATTGCATACAGCTGAGCTCCCCTGGGTTGGCCCTGCCTTCCCAGCAGGTGCTCCATCACTGCTTCAAGCTGTGGCTTTGCATTTCTGCTGCAAGTTGTCACCCCTATGTGGACAATAAGCAGCCTGCATCTGGCACTGGGGCAGTAGCCCAGTTTACTTTTCAGACCCTATCAGCATCATAAATTACTACAATATTTGCTTTCTTAAGTAGAAAAAAATCCCCAGAAACAAAGAAACCACCTATTTGGTTCTTCTTGTAAGAAATCACCTGGTACTGAGCAGGATGGCAGCTGAGGTGCCAGGGCAGGGCAGGGTTGGCCGTTTGCAGCTGGGGAGCACGTGTCAGCAGGTACCTGTGAAGGGATGGGAGAGGGGTGGGGGAGAAAAAGAAACAGGCTGTGAGTGAGCACGTGCTTGGTAGGACCTGATGTGCTGTTAACAGTGCAGCCCTTACCAAGAAGCCAACTCCTGCAAAGCTGGTTTTGCAACACCTGAGGCACTGCATATTTAAAACAATTCAATGTTCAGCCCCAATTTAACAGCTTCTATCTTGGCAGCACGAGCTCACTATTGGCTTGCTGATTGTTTTCTCTTTATCAAACAGGAGGGAAGAGGCTGCCTGTACTGCACCTTGTGAGCCACTGCTGAGTCAGGGCACTGGGTTGGTTTGGGGAGAACAGGCTGTCGGTACTCTGCAAAACCAGGGGAGCCCCGCAGGCAGTCCAAGCAGAACTGTCCGAATTGCTGCAGAGCAGATGAAGAGCAGCCACCACCAGACCTTGCCTGCTGCTCAGAGCAGGGCTGCTCCACCAGCAACACGAATAACAGGGAACCAACGTGAAAGTGAAGAAGGGGCCGGGCTCAGGCACAGAGCGGGGCAGGCTGAGAGCAAACCCGGATTTACATTCACTAAGCTTCCAGTTCCGGCCTCAGTGGTTATTTCTCCCTCGTGTTACCCTCCTGAATGCCCCACTGCTGGGAGGAAGCGATCTGGCTCTCGCTGCCCTCCGACAGCTGCGGGAGAACCGACAGCCGCAGCCGTGTGGCAGGGAGCTCTGCATGCTGTGTCCCAGCAGCATCACGAAGTGAGTGCAGCGACCAAGGAGGAGCACTTCATTCATTAGTGAAACTGAGGGCACTCAACAAAACAAACCCCCGGGGAAAAAAGCAATCCTGTGTTGAAGTAAAGACTGCAATAAAGGGCCGTGCTCAGCAGTGCTTTCAGTTCTAAGCAGAAAAAACACTGAAGTCTGTGAAACAGTTCTCTATCCTGCTGGCATTAGTATCAGCTCCACCAGGCAAGCTCTTCTAGGGAAAAAATGTTCAATCTATAGCAGAAAGTGGGGTTTTAAGGAAGAATTGGCAGCAGCCATAAGCAAGTCAAAGCCAGAAGGACCAAAATTGCACCGCCGCATCCTCATTCTTATCTCAGCTCTCACCATTCGCTTCCACTCCTGCAGGGCTGCAATTAGCAGCACATCCACTTCCACCCCTGCAGGGCTGCAATTAGCAGCACCTCTGTGCACCCAGACTGCACCGCGCTGCTGCCCGCAGCCATGGGGGCTGAGGCAGTGTGACAGCTGCAGCGGAGAACAAACACAGGCTTTTGGCCTTTTTTGCACCGTATTTTAACCACCAGTTATCTCAGCCCCATTGCTTTCTCAGTGTCTTTAGTGAATTACTGAGCATGCTAAAATATCAACGTATATTTTGAAACAAACTCGACTGGATAGAAACTGATTGCTAATTGTGAATGCTGGGGGTTAATTAGGGAGCATCATAGGAGAACTTGTAAGAAACATGGGCATGTAGGGAAAGTAACACTGTTGATCAGAATAGGAAACAGAATAACCTAAAAACATCCTTAAAAATCCAGGAGTGCAGGAAGGCTGAACAGCTGAAACGTTCTTGGAATCACCTCTATTTTTGGACTGCAGGATCTGCATTTCTTACCGGGGGGAAAAAGCTGTTCAAAGGAACTGGAATTTGCAAGCCTGAGTTCCAACAGAAAGATAGCACAGGTGAAAAATGGCAGAGAGTGCAAGAGAAAATGAGTCCCTAGTGGGAAAGAACATGTCAGCTGGAGAGCACCTCCTGGTCCTGCTGGGAAGATGCATTGTCAGAGCAAAAGCATTTGCTGCCAGGAGTGTAAGAGGGCCAGATTGAACTCTGTGAATCGAAACCTGGCTCTGGATTAGCAGAGCATTTAATTAGGCCCAGAAAGCAGCCTGGTGGCAAATAAATAAAAATAATAATAATAAAGTGGGAGTAAAAAAGACACCATAACAATTCAAACACATCCCACTGTTAGAACCAGCTCACTTCCATCCCAGCAGCCAGACACAGTGCGTCTTCTTGCTCCCTGCACCTGCAGCACGGCCATTTGCTGCATCCCAAACCACCACTGGCAGAAGTGCCGCATGAGGCCTTACAGGCATAAATTGGATGAGGAATTTCTTTGTGCACCTGTACAGCTATGCCATCCAGATGTAAGTGAGGACACAGCTTGGTGATCAGAAACTCTCTGCACCTCAGCGCAGAGCCAGCGGGGCGCCTGAGCAGGGGGACAGATCCAGAACAGGAAGCAGCAGCAGCACGGGGGATGTTTGCTCCATAGCACATGCAGGGAAGGGACCCCTCAGAGGGAGCATGTCGCACCTCTCATTGAACCCCAGCTGCTTTCAGCACCACTGCCTGGCATACAGAGATGGAAAGAAAAAGCTCTGCAAAAGGTTAAACTCAGCAGGCAGAGCTCTTGTCCCTCCCCTGTACAATTTCAGTGGCTGTTCGTGTCCTGGATTACGGAAGTACTGAGAGCCATATGCAAGACATCACCACCCTGTTCTGACCCTGGGGTTGCTGTGGGTGGTTCTCCTGAGGCTGCTGTGCTGGGGCAGAACCCACAGCAGCACCGGGTGCCCCATAGCACCATGCCATGCGGCACCTCAGCAGTGCAGGACTCTCTGCTCCACCTGCCTTGATTACAGACTGCCTCCTGTTGCTCTTTGCAACAAAGAAGAGATAATGAAGATGTCGTCAGGTCCGAGCATTCTAACGTGCTCTGCTCCAACAAAAACTGATCCTTCCCTCAGCTACAGAGCAAAGCAGCCTGCTTCCTTCCACGGGTGCAGGCATTCATATTTACACACAGATTTATGTATGTTAAATATTTCATATACATACATACGTGACTCTATCTAAAAGGCAGGCAGTTGTGCAAACAAAAGCTGCTGTGCCTCAGGAAGGCCCACGGAGGCAGAGGGCTCACAGCCCGCAGCTGCGCAGCGCAGGACAGACAGCCCAGAAGGGTCACAGTCAGCCCCGAGCTGGGATCACCAGGGCCATTTGTTTTGCTCCACCACTGCCTTCAGAGAGCACAAACATCATCACGCTGTCCAAGGGAAAAGGTTAAGAAACACAGAAAATGAAGTCGCCGGAGGAGAGTTGTGAGCACACGGAGCTGGTTTGAACAACTCAGCAAGGGAAATGACAACAGTGTTGCAAGGGGAACCATCAATTTTATTTAATGGTAAACAGCTGCATGAAAGAAAAACATTGTTAATTCGGAGGGAACAACCTGATGGGAAACGTCAGCATGGCCGCACCGAACAGCCCGGCTTCACCACCACCTGCACAGCCCCGGGGCCCCAGGTTGGGTGAGTGCGTCCCAGGGAGCGCTGATTCACAGACACTGGGGCCATCCTGGGGCACAGAAGGAAAGAAAATGATTTAATCTGTCTAGAGCACTGCAATGTCTGAGAGCTGCGCTCAGTTCTGCAAGTCCCAGCCCCTAAAAATTTATAACAGAACCATTTGCAAAGTGAAAATTTTAAATTATGCAAACAATGCCTCTGAAACCAAAATTCCTTTGATTCTTTTCAGGGAGGACTTCGGGAGCTTTCCTCTTAGGAAGCAGAGGCTGCAGGATCCAGGAAGGGCTGCAGGGAGCTCCGCCTGCCCCACTCCCAGGAGCACCACAGGACCCGTGGTCACTTGGAGCAGATTGCCCTCAGGTTACAAATGTAAGAACCCTGCTGGTGGGTTCAGAGAGCATCCTCGTGAGTGTGGAATGATACTGACACGGAAGAGCTGAGCAGAGGGAAGCAACCAGCAAGGTGAAGCTCTGATAATTAGCGGATGAACCATCAGTAGTAAGGCAATGGCTGAAGTCCTGGCTGCTGCCAATGAGCACAGAACAGCACTGCTACACTCGCTCTAAGGATTCAGGTGATCTCCACCCATCCTGCTGGATGCAACAGACCAGTAACAGCAGCGAGAAGCTTCCCCCCGTGCAGTGACAGAGCCCTCCCAGTGTTCAGCAGTGACTTAATGGTGCACACAGGATGCTGACATAAAACAGCAGGGGAAGCAGAAGGTCTGTGAAGGCAGATAGTTGCGTTGGATCCCTCCCTGTGGGTGCACGGAGGGGGATTCGCCATCACTGAATTCAGTAATGCTGATGCATTGAGCAATATTCCATAGCTCCACTGCCTTGCAGAGCTGAGATGTGGGCAGGCTGTGTGATGGCCCCAAGCAGGGGCCCAATGGGATGCAGGACACTGCAGGATCTCCTTCTGCTGCAGAGCAGCTCAGCAGGGAGAGGCACTGCCAGGCTCTGATCAGCTTACACTAAAACTGATCAAAGCAATGGCTCTCACAGCACCCCGATGTCCAAAAGGGTCCCAAAAAACACAGATTATATCTGCAGCAAATGCAGGCTGGTTTGCTGAGCAAGAAAACTTCTTACTAAAATACTTCTCAGATGTGTTTTTTTTTTGTTGTTGTTGTTGTTTTGTTTTTGTATTATTTCCCAGAAGAGCAGAATAATGTCTATTCTCTCTATTTTGTATTGCTACTCACATGACAAAAGAGATCCCACTCTCTTATGTGGATATAAGACCCACTCCTGCTAACTGTGGGTGGATGCAAATAAGGCACTTAATTTCCAGGTACTTTTGAAAAGCCCACTGCATTTCCTTTGCATCTCTGACAAGAGGCCTCCTGAAAGTCAGGTGCAGCACTGTTTGTTTTTTTGTTTGGTGGTGGTTACTTTTCTTTTGAATGGAGGTTTAATGCAGAAGTTTACCTGCCTCCCCTGAAATTCTTTCTCTTAAGATGAAAAACATTAACAGCTGTTACAACTGGCAACTGGATTCCCGAAACAACTCCTTATCTTTTTCTTCAGAAAATGAAAGCATTTATCACTTTTTCCCCTTTTGTAGGAACGGCAGCATTGTGTGCCAACATCTTCCTGGTACTTTGTCATGCACTCACCAATGAGATGATCTGGGAATGCTTGGGAGGCAGCAAACAAACAGAAGGAAGCATATGGTGCTCCGTGAGAGCAGCGATGCCAGAGCCGGCACTGCTGGGATCGCAGAAACGCATCTCAATTGCAAATTGATTTCACAAAACCAGGGGAGAAAAAAATAGTTAGTCATATTTCTAAGGAAATAAAGTGGAAGAAAAACATTGACTGTGAAGAAACCAAGCATCGCTGCCAGGATTGGTCATTTATTTGGTTCTGTTTTGCTTTCCTGCCAAATCTCCTTTTTTTCCTTCTACCCCAAATTCTGACACCCAAGAGGGGGACCGATTTTAGAACTGGAAACCCCCCAAGGACATGAAGCAGATTTCAGAGCAGCTAATGGAAGCTTGCCATGAAGCTAAGAGTGGTTTTAGCCCACTTCCCCACACCCAGGGCTGCTCCCTTCCCTTGCTGTGGGTCAGGCATGTTTTTTCCACCTCTGGTACCACAGGGTTTGCATCCCTGCAACGACGACCCAGAGCCCCCCGTGCCCCAGCAGCTCCTGCAGGTGCCACAGCCCGCACCTACAGCTCAGCTCCCCCAGCACTGAGGGACCACAGCTCCCTTTGCTCAGAGCTGAGGAACAAATCACACCAAGGCTAAAAATGAGTCAAGTTGAACACTGGAAAAATTATACACCTTAAGTGGACTGTTAATCAAGAGAAGCAAAGTGGCTCTCAATTGTATTTACTCAATCTATGACCACTAGCAATATTTCAAGTGAGAAAAGGAGAAACGGCCATCCTGCATCAATTACCCTTCTGGGAACGCAGGCACTGACCTTCCTGAACCGCCCCTCACCCTGAGCATTGGCACCACACAGACCACAGCCCAGCATCAAAGCAGCTCTCCCCCCTGCCCCCCTCCCCCACCTGCTGGCAGCGATGGCTCTGCCTCAGCCGCAGCGGCCGCAGCACAGGACAGCACTGAGCTGCCAGTGAGGAGTTTGGAGCTCAGAGAAGCGTTTGCTGTCCTTATGACTCAGTTTTGTTTGGCAGCTGAGCAGTGATCTGCCAACAGCACCGCCCGTGGCCCTGCTCCAACCCCCTATGGCCAGATCCCACCTTGGCCACAGCACCACACCACTGCTGTTCCTGGTGTTCCCAGAAGCATGCTGAGCCTTGTAGGTTTACACAACTGAACAAACTGCTGTTCAGAGCCACCAGCCATTACTCATACAGATGGTGTTTGCACGGCGCTCCTTCAGCCATGCAGCCACTCACTGTGAGTGCCAAAAAAAGTCACTGGGTAACTGACTTCTGTGCCACCAGGCATCTCAGCACAGCAGCTCTTTATAGACTCCAGGCAATCACAACAACTTGCTGCTTGTGGTTACTTTTCTTGAGAACCCCAACAGCCATTTAGTTTCATTGCATTTTTCACAGCATCATCTCTCAGTGCTGGGATTTGTGAGCTGGAATTAATGGCAAGCATGGCTTTCAGCTAAGCCTGCTCAGTGCACCCACAGAACCCAGAGGCATTGCTCTGCAAAGCAGAAATTACACCGTGCTCAGCCTTGCCCTCAGCAGAAGCACCTCTGTTGGCTGCACGTTTGTTCCCCCAGTAGAAGGGGACAGAAGATTTCTCACGTGGTCACCTCACTGATTTTTGTTTTTCCTTTAAAACTGGCTTAAACAACTAATAAAAGTTCTGGCTGCTGTTTGAGTGGTCTCATCTAGATATCAGAGTTTATTCGTCTTTCCCTAGGGGTGGGTTAATTGGTTCCCAAGTGGAGGAAAGAAAGGAGGAGGCTCTGAGGCAATAACACAGCACAAAAGTAAGTGTTAGAGTGGTTCTTAATGTTGTGACTGAAAAAGAGGACCCAGATCCCCACTAGGGATGATCAAATCCATAAGCAGGACACTGCTTGCTAGGATAAACAAGCATCTGCACTGAAACAACTGGTGGGGCACCAGCATTGAAATCTAAGTAGAGATGGTATGATGAGCAAATCTGCAAAATTCATGTTTCACTGCAATGTTTTAACAGTGATAATGACCTCGTGGGCAGTATTTTGTGGCAGTTAGTGACCAGCTGGAAGAGCAGCCCTTCTTCCATTGATATTGATCACTGTAAAATGCATTTCTTGCAAACTGTTATTGCCCCAACAACACACAGTCTTGAGTAGCTTTGCATGTCTGCTCTGCACAGAGCTCAATGCTAATTTGTGTGCATTCCTCATTTCCACAGACAAAAGGACAGGAAGGGAAGTGTTCACCAGTTGGTGCAACTTCCCAGCAGTACTCGAAGTCACTCAAACCAAACGCTGCAGAAGAAGGATTACTTCCCATTGCAATACCATATCAGGAGGAAAACAAAGAGGAATATGTCAAACGTGAAAATAAAGTCTATGTCATCATTCCATAGCATAAAGCATCCCTAGACAATACAGTGTATATCCGCCAGTACGGTTTGTATGTGAGTAACTGGATTATCTGAATGCATTCCAACATGACACAGCCTGTGCTCAATTATTCCTATATGGCAAACGGCTGGTGATGCTCTGGTAGCTGGTACATCATTTGCCTGGTCTAACCAGCACTTTTCATCACCTTATAGACTGCTTTCCCTTTGATAAGATCCATTATGATGCCTTAACCGTCCTGGAGCTCCACACAGTAACTCACTGCTCTGTCACTCGACTGTGCTGTTTGAGGATAATTAATGGCCTTGGACAAAGACAAAATCAAATATAAATGCATAATACTCATTTTGGTTTTTGGAAGGCGATGAAATAAGTTACCACTTTCTCTTGCATCTTAATGCCACAAAAAGAAGAAAAACAGTCATTTCCTTTCCCTTTCCATACCTTTTCTCAATTGTTCTTTCTATTGCATCTGGTTTTCTCCATTCATGGAACCACAGCACACACACTGCCCACTCGCATTTTGTGCCCTGAGTCACTGATCTCAGCCTGGAGGACATCAGGCCACACATTCTCCTTCCTTTGCTCGGTTGATCAACGACCAGCTCTCAGCACTTAGAGCAGCTGAGGCTGACAAGGACCTCTGGAGACACCTGGTTCATCTCCTGCTAAAGCCACACCAGAACAGCAGATTACTCAGCCTCTGGCCACTGGCACTCAGAGCATCTCCTCAAGGCCCCACAGCTTCTCCAGGCTGCCCATCCCAGTGCTTGGCCCAACTCAGCATAAATAACTTCCTTGTGCCCTGGCAGGAGGATCACCCCTCACCCGGACTGCAGTACCCTTACTAACGCAGCCAGACTTTTTCCTTTTGCAGCAGTATCACACTGCTGGCTCATCTTCGATGCGGTGACCACCAGGAAGCTCAGACCCATCTGTGGAGCTGCTTCCCAGCTGGTCCCAGCGTGCCCTGTGAGCTCACTGGGGTGCAGTGCTCTGCCCCACGGCCCAGGTCAGTAATACAGATGGGAATGGGCACTGGTTCAATGCCAGCCTTGCAGAGCAGAACGCACTGAGCGGGGTGAGAAGGTCGCTGTGTAGGAGAGTGGAAAGAAGGAACTTTTTAGTTAATGAATTCTGAGCACTTTTCTCTGGAGTGGTATTTGGATAGAATGCACGCATCTTGCAGCAGAAATTTCACTTTAACTTGGCCAAGAAGTTTGGAGGCTCCGAGACATCAGCAGTCTGCACCTTGCCATACATCCTCTGCACCTCATTCATACATATTTCATGCTAACAGCTGTATCCGACGCATTTATTCCTATCCAACAAAATCCTTAATGTTCACATAGCAGGTTTGGGATTCCACAGCCCATCATCAGGAGGCTGACCCTCTAACATTAGTGCTTCTGCAAAATTAATAAGAGAAACACACTCCTGAGCTACTAATCCCTCTCTTCCCTGCTCAGAGCAATACTTCCACTTGCCATCTCAAAGCCTTCTGAACAAAGCATTGACTTTGTATCTGAACCTGCTGCACATTTTGCAGCATTGCTGCTTTCCACCCTTCTGAAAGGATGCCCATGCCTACCTTTGGAATGTCAACAGAGGTATTTCCAGTGTAGTGGCACAAGCAGACAACCAAAGGATTCACTCGTGCAGCCGTTCACCTCTAAAGAGGTGATCTCAATCCAAGCTCTGCCCTTCCCTTCTCCAAACTTTTTGGCCAAAGATCCCAGACCATGAACACCACACTTTGCCAGTGAAAAGAGGGGTTAAAGAAACAGTTCCCTTTGTTTCCCAAATCACGGTTACTTTGCATACCCATACGTTAAGCATAGGCAGAGCTTTATAAATACCAAGGGAAGAGCAGAGCAGTTGCTGGGACTGGGTCCTCCCACCGCATGTGGAAGTGTCACATCTTTCCAAAGCTCGTACAAAGAATACGGATGCTTCCTAGACTAATGAGCCCAGTTTACGGGGACAGTATTTGAAACAGGGGAAGCATAGCCCTGAGATATGGCTTTAGAAAGAAGCTCACATAGGTTTCATGTTGCTAGCAAAGGGAAGTTTTCCCCAGTGCCCAGAAATCCATCTCTATTTGCCAGCAGAGAATAAGACATGGACGACCTACAATAGTCCCGACTCATCCCGTTCACTCCCACGAATAAATGGTGCAATTTAGAAGCAACTCTTCCAGCTACACTCTGACACAAACCATTATTTTTGTACCCAGCCAGAGCTGCACGACGCCTGGCTGCCACCTAAATCATCACCTCCGTTTATTTACTAAGTTTTGCTAGCTACCACTTACAGCATCTCAGGCCATTTGTCAGGTCATCTACTGCTTTGACAGTTAGATTCAATGACAAAGCTCTAGAAATCCAGTTCTTGTATTAGAATTTCTCCTTTCCAGAATGGCTGAACCTTTCCATGTGGCAGCCCCCACTCAGCACCAATTATTTGGAATCCTCTGCTCTTCAGTCTGTGGGCATTAAGACTCCAAGAGGCACCTGTCCTTCTGAGGCTCTGGAAAAACCTTCTGGGGGGCACAGCTCTGCCCAGAGCAGCTGCTGGGAGGGCACAGCAGGGGTTGGGCAGCACCATTCAGGGGCTGACATCAGAGAATTAGCATTTCTATTTAAAATTCTTGTGCAGCTGCTGCTCCCTTGAGCTTTTTCCCCTGAGCGGGGAGCTTTAAATCTCCACTTTGTTCTTCAAAGTTTTTAACTGGGCTGTATGAAAGTTAAACAGTGATAAAGAAAAGAACATAGGAATTAGAGCCATGAAAGGTCTCGTGGCTGTAATCTGCTCTGGCCATCTATAATGAGCAAGGAGCAGAAAGAAAGCACATCTGCTAGAGCAGGTAATCCCCAGAAACATAAATACTGAAGTGTGCTCTTTACTGAGCTCTAAGCAAGGATTAGGAGAGTGTGCCATGTGCTGAATGAAGGGACCAGATCAAGCTCAGTGCCAAACAAGTGACACTGGGAACCTGCCCTAGAGCTCTGTAGCCAAGGGCAACTTCTGGTGTTTATTGGGTTTATATTCCAAAAACATTAGAAAACCTCCAGCAACTATTTCATTAAAGCTGAGGATTTCTATCTGCCTAATACATTTACTTGGGGCTTTCACTGTCGCAGCAGTGACTTGTTTACATTCCTTCTATTTCTCGCTCTCTTCTCTCCCAATTATTGCTTCTTCAATCTGTTATCTGTGGGCTCACTTCAGCACTCCGGCGTTTGCAAAGAGAACAACAGACAGTTTGTTCCCATCTACTGCACTTACAGAAAGAAGAGCAGGGAATAGAGGAGTGGGTAACCCCCACCCAGGAGAAAAGGGCTGAGAAAAACACAAGGAAGAAAGCCAGACAAAAATAGAGCACACCTTCCTAGCCCAGAGTCACAACATAAGTGTTAACAGAACCCACAGAAATGAGACCATCAGCAGCACAGCTCTCAGTGACTGCAGGAGCACTGCTGCCAGCCGAAGCACCACGCTGGCAATGCAGCACAGAGAGCAGAGCACAGTCAGGGCAGAGCAGAGCTCAGCTCAGCTCCTGGCACACGCTTTCCTTATAGGCTGCTAAGGAGTTCATCAATAGATCTCTGATGGTCTCTGATTATTTTGGACCCTTGAGCACCACTTTATCATACACACAATCTTTCTCCTATACTTATAGCCATGCCATTTCAGGAGGAAAACACTCCCAACACAGTCCTAGCTGCTCATCTCCATTGCAATTACTTGCCCAGATCATCCCACACAGCTGCTTGGGCACCTGATGCAGACTGGGGAACAAACACAACAGGCTAGAGGGCTTCAAACTATTGGACAGGGAAGGTCTCTGCTTATCAGGTTCGCTCTTGATGAAAGTGATTAGAAAGTAGTCACACCTGAATCTGTGGCAGATTGAGATGATGGGCAGCAGCTGGGAATGGGCAGAGCCTTCACCCCCAGCACAGCTGCACCCAGAGAGGAGGACTGTCCATAGTAGAAACCATGCATTATTCTCTCTTTGCTGTTTTTATGACATTTCATAATGGATTAGAGACAGCCTTACTTGTGTACAATTTCTAGCATTCATATACGAATAGAGCTCCTTGTACAAAAGAGCTACATTCAAAACACTGTATGAAAAACAAATTAAAAAAAAAAAAAGCCCTGGGAGATGTTTGCAAATATGACTAGCAAAGGATAAACCTGACTGTGTGACTGCACAGGCAAGTGGTTGGGATGCAAAGAACTTCCCAGTGCTGCTCCTGCAGTGCTCAGCTGGTGCTGTTCGCTCTGGCTGTAAGGAGGCCAGGTAGGTGCAAGGCCCTGCTCCTACTGCAGGACAGGGCTGGAGAGCTCCAACAGCTACAGGATGCTGAGCGTGGCCTGGGGAGGCTGTGTTCTTATTTGGCAATAAATCTGCAGCAGCTGAATCGCCCGTGTGCAATTGCTTGTGTGATCACACAGAAAGAGGTGTAACTCGAGTTGGCCTCGAACTTCACGAGCTATCATTAGCGTTTCCATCATCTACACACAGCAGACTGCAAAAGCCTAGTCTTCTGGAAGCCTGCATTTTATTAGATGTTCTTTATCACTGCCATCATTATTGGCCATCTGAACAATCATGAGGTCAAAATGGGCACTGGGATTTCTTCCAGCACCACCAAGTGAGCAGAGAGCTCTGGTTCTGGCACGGGGTCCTTCCCCTGTGGGCACCAGTGCTTGGGAAGTGCTTAGCAAGGGGCTGCAAGAAAGGAAGGGATCTCGGCAGTAAAGAAATCCCTACACATCCTCTACAGTAACTTAATGGCTGCAAAGGACATTCTTTCTCCCTAGTGGTTACCAATTTGTAACCTCTTTCAGTTTGTCTGCACTGCCCTACACCAGCTCCCATGGTGGAGCTCCCTCTGCACAGCTGGCACGGTGAGGAGGGTCTCCAGGAGCCCCCAGGCAGTCCTGAGCCTGATGTGAAATGGTGGATGGCAGAACAGAGCACCCAGCTGGCTGCTCCCAGCCGCAGGCATTCCCCTCTGTGGGTGCCGCTCTGCAGTTCCCACTCACAAAGTTTACCCTTCCTAACAGAAATGCTGCGCCTCACGCTTTGATTGTACGGAGCACCAGAAGGAAAGAAGGGGCAGAGGCGCAGCTGTTGGCATGGGGCAGCCTGGGCCTACTCTGCCGAGAAAACATCCTTCAACTGAGCTGGTCTGGTGCAGCTCTGCAGGATCAGAACACCTCTCTGGATCCATCACCGCTGTCCTGTGCTGCATTGTGACTCAGCCCCTCCCGGCAGAGGGAGAGTTCAGATGGCCGACTGCTCACACTGCTGTGCCACAGCTCCATCCGGCAGCGTGGGGAAGGAGAGGCGGATTTCATGCACAGGCTTGAAAAAGAAGAAAAAAGGAGGAGGTTGGAGTCAGCTGAAATGCTAACGTGACAGCTCTCCTTCTGTTCCCTGTTTGGAGAAGGCCCGAGCCATGGATTGCCAACAGATAATGTCACACAGACGTGGGTTTTGTCACTGCTTGCAGCGGAGCGGCAGTGCCAGGTGGAGATGGGACACCCAGCCCTCCCACACCCACTGCCCTGAGAGCCCTGCAAGGAGTTCCTGCACCCACATGGAGCCTGTCTGCCATCAGGGCTGGGACAACAGGGGCTGCTTTCCTGCTGGATACCAGCACTGCATGGCACACAGATGTCCTCTGGCCCTGGGGACAGTTAATTCTCTCTGTGCGGCGTGTGCTACGTGTGGCTCTAATGCCCTGATAAAATGCTTCCTGCTCTGACAACTGTGTGAGCGTTGCCAAGGAAATAGCAAGGCATTCCAGGTAATTAGGCTTTAGCAGAGTTTAATCAAGGAAGCCATGGACAGTAGCAGCACCGGAGACATCCTGCAGCTGCACTGATTTCCGCTAGGAAAGGCACATCTGTG
Source organism: Meleagris gallopavo (assembly GCF_905368555.1). Lineage (NCBI taxonomy): Eukaryota > Metazoa > Chordata > Aves > Galliformes > Phasianidae > Meleagris > Meleagris gallopavo. The sequence goes on from NC_139418.1 coordinate 17,233,906, forward strand.
CACTGCAGCACACAGAGACAGAGATGGCGTTGCAAAGCCTGGCAGCAGCACAGCTGGGATCAGCCTGGACAATCAGTGCACAAATGGACCGCTTTGTTTCTCAGAAATAAACACAGAATCTCTCTCACTCTTCTACCACCATTGTGGGGGGGGGGGTTCTGGCCTTCAAAAATATGCACACCTTCCTGTTTGAAGTGTGCTCCTCTCACTGGCAGCCAGAGAAATTCTGTTTCTGATCAGAAAGTTGCACAGTTCTGTTCTCTAAAGTGGAAGCACTTCAGCAATCTGTGAATGCTTATCGCAGCAGTAGCTCAGGGGTAACCAGGACCGCTGGTGTAAATGAGTACATTTGGGATTTCACATTTCATACAAAGCTGTAATTCAGGGGGAAGGCTGTCCAGACTCGGCAGCAAATCCCTCTTTTTCTGTCAAACTGTATTTACTCCAGAGAGCAGAAAACGCTTTGCGTTTGCAGTAGGTTTGATGGTGTATTTCCGTGCATTTAACGTGTCTGTAACGTGTAATCCTGAAGCCAGCCCTGTGTGTGGGAAAGGAGCAGATCACAGCACTGCATCCCAGACCCAGCACGCTTCAGTGATGCCATGCATGGCTCTGCAGGAAGCTGTGTGCACAGTGCACAGCGCAGTGCCAGCTCAGAGCTGCACCTCCTGTAAAGCTCAACTTCAAACCAAGCCCCTACATGTGCCTTTGGATTTCTGCTGTCTCCACACACGCATTCTGATATTCCCCCTGAACGGAGACAAATATTCACTCCATTAAAACCCCGTTGGCTGTAAGCAGAACCATCCTTCCCGCGATGCTAAGGGAGGGATCACTGCTGCAGGGAGCAGAGGGCTCTCAGGACCTGCAGTGTGCAGCACCACACTCCTGAGACTGCATCTCTTCCTCCGCTGTTCCCAAACAACCATTGGACAGTCCCAGCTCGGTGCTGCTGAGCAGGAAAAGGACAAAGCTAAAACTTCTGCAGGGGACAAAGCAGTTTCTCACCCATCACAATCACAACCCGAGCAGACAAAAAAATGCATCCTCAGATTTCCACAGCCTGATTTTTCAAAACAAACATTTTTGTGCACCTCTGCATCTTCTGGATACTGCAGCAGTGCAGCTGCATGCCCAGCTGTGTCTTCCACTGAATTCATCTTAGAAGAAAGATGATTTGACTGAAAATTCCTCTTTCCATAATGCAGTTCAGACCAAGGCCAACACTTTAGTAAAGCAATGATCGATATTTAGGTATTCAGCATGTTCATTAAATAGCCTGGAGGGTCATCCTTTTCAACATCTGCAAACAAAATGCAGCAAGAAAATGGAGCTGTCCTCCCTGCACCAAACCAATAAAAAACTTACACAGAAGTGGTCCTTCAAACAAACAGAAAGATTTGTGCTTCTCTTATCTCAGAGCTTTACATCACCCCAGAGCTGCAGCCCAATTAGTTATTTCAAATTAATCATAGTTTGTGCTGTTCACTTTTTTCCTATAGCAGCTTTCCTCAGCCCGATGTCTGCATCAAAGGAAATCAAATACAAGCATGGCCACTCCTGTGATGCACAGGAACAGCAGCTGCCTGCCAATGAAGATCAGGAGTTACTTTTCAGTTTTCCCAACAGTACACACATAGAGAGATCTATTTCTGTAATTGCAGGTGGAGATCTGCCCAAAGGCTGATTTCTGTTGGCCACATAGCTGCCATCAGCACTCCTGCAGCCATTCCTCTATGGGGGATTTTTTGATGCTGTACCAGAGGAAGATGTTTTTCTTAACTTTTGATGGCTTATCAAATGATAAATAATTACGATATTTATATGCCCTTTATTGCAGAGGATACAGTGAAGTTGTATACAAGCATGAATGGCAGATTAAGGGTGAATAGGGGAAATCCTCCTTATGATATAAGAACAAGGATCAGATCAAATGAAATATCTTGCAGTGGTTTGAAAACAAACAAAAGGAAGTACACGTGATTGAATTTTGAAGTCATTGCCATAGAATGCATGGAGGCACTCCAAGTGCGAAGGTGTCCAGAAAACAAGCAGGCAAATCCCTGGCAAAAAGGCTGTCATGGGGTACTGTGCAGAGGTGCAGGTGAAGGCTGAGAAGCTGGGTAAGAACTGCTCTCATTCTTACCCAGCTGTTCTCATTCTGTCCTTCTGATGTGCCTTAATGACCATTCTCTGAGCCATGACTGTGAGGGTTGGACCTCGAGGTTGACCTTTCCCAGCTCTCCTTGTGTACCACAGCCCAAGCCCGTGGCTTTACACCATTTCAGATCATGCACTCTGACGTTTCAGTTCCTGGAGCCACTTAAATAATAGCAATGTGCAATTTAGCTCTGCTGCCTAATTAGAAGAAACAGACATCACGTTACAGCAAAAACCCAGGTCTGAAAAGACCAGACCATGCAGTGCACATGTCCCCAGGCAGAGCACATTGCTGTGCTGGCAGTGCAGCTGTGATGATGGCTCACTCAGAGCAGCCACATGTGCTGCAGGGATTCACACTGTGTGCACGGCCATCTTGGGCAGCCTGCATGCACCTTGCTTGCAGACCTCTGCACAGAGTATTTCTGGGCACACACACTGTGCAGGGGTCACCTTTCACTTTGTAGCAAACCATGTCTTCTCTTGGATATCAGGCTTTGCAGTTTTGCCTTAATAACATATAACAATAAACAACCTTCTTTTGATTTCAGCTCCTTGGCATTAATACAATCCAATTTTACCTCATTTCAGTTGGAGTTCAAGTTCTTTGGAAAACAGAAAGTGTTTCAGACCATGAAGGTTTTGATAGCCAGAGCACGTTTCTTATTCCCGAGAAGTGATGGACCAACAGTGGATGTCAGAGGCAATAAAAGCTGTCGAATCTCATAGTCTTTAGCGTAGACATGTAACCCTATGGACAAGAGTGCATGTTAACTCGCTGAAGCCTTAACCTCCTCGGTCTTGATGCAGAGACATTCGCTTTCAGTCTGCATTACCAGCAACTGATAGACATGTCTTGAAATTGTTCATCAGAGAGCATAATGGTGTCTGCAGAAGGCCAAGCTTGGGCAATCTTTAGCTACAGCTTTCATTCCATTGTCATCTCTTGTAAATTCGTCTCATCAAGTCTCCATTAATGAGTTAGAGGCAAGCCCTGTTCAATAAAGAGTGAGTTTGGCAGTGAGTAATTAACTGTGAAATCCTCAGTGCACACTGTGCTGGTCAAGATGCTGCACCACAGTCCGAGGATGAGCCCTACAGTTCCTCATCAGATACCACAGAAGTTTGTTAGGGGCTCGTACTGAACTAGCTGCTGAGTTTTGCTATGCTGAGATGTAAGGCTCAGAGGCTGAAGGCATCGTCCAGAGTCCTTCCAGCTCTGCCAAGCCTCTGTCAGAGGGTGGTGACACATCTGCACTTCTCAAAGGCGCATGGAAATGGGTGGTAAGCAGTGCTACTCCATAAAAATCTCTTAATTACTATTCTTCTGCTATCTTGAAAATGTCACCCAAATGTCACTTTTCAATATAACAATTACTTCCATCTAGGGATTGGATCACCTCTGCTGCTCAAGGTGAGTGTGGTAATGTTGCATCTCTGCCTCGCTGGGATTGTAGCGCTGGCACTCAGAGTAAAAGGATACGTAAAGAAATCAGGGTTGAGTCCCATGTCTCTCCAGATCGTATTTTTTGTCTAATACACTTGCATTCTCCTGAGATGAAGAGAGAGGTGTATCCCTTGGAAGTCAGGACTGCTTTATGTCTCAGTTTGTGTCTCCCTGAAGAGCTGCTTGGCTGTGTGCTCTCTGCCCGTGCGCTGCAAGCTGTGCGGCGCCACCTGAGCTCCCATGGACCGCGGCTGCTGGGGCCGCCTGCTCTGCCCCACGGCCGGCCTGTGGTTGACAGGAGATGGGACAGTGTTCCCTGTCAAAGAAACTGTTACAGCCGCTTTGTCCGTAATGCCTAAAGGAAAACAACAGATCAGATTTCCTTGAGGAGACTTTAAAAATCACCACAGTACTTTCTAAAAGCCATAATCAATCCAGCCATGGCAGTTCTATAAACCTACTTAAATGCATTGATCAAAAGCCAATTTTCAGCTCAAAAGTATGTCTGAAGCATGTATTGCATTGGTGTTCTTGTTATTGCTATGGCGAAGCTTTCCAGTTGAGGACAACATCTCTGCACAGCCAACCTCAAATATCTGCTGCTCTTTGGAAGCCTATGCTTGTCCTTGAGACACAACTGCTGGAGGACTCTGTGCTGCTCATCCACGTCATCTGAAGTGCACCTGAATCCCAAGATGCCCACAGGCCTTTTAAAGGCCCAATTCCTATTTGCTTTTCCCAGCCCAGTAAGCACCCAAGCGACATGTTGTGCTGGTGCTCCTAAGGGTATGGCTGCAGACACTGGAGATCTGCACCCTGCTTCTGTATTAAGGTTTTGAGAAAGGAAAATATCACCAGGTGAAACACCTACAACTTGCTCATACTGTTTCCTTCTGTTTTCTGGGGCTGGATTTTTTTTTTATTATTATTATTATTTTGGGGGGGGGGGGGGCGGGAGGAGGATGTATTATTTGGTATTACTTTCTGAGTTACTTATGCAATAACACTGACTAACAAAAGCTCTCTGAAGATGCAAAAATCCTTTGGAAGTACAAATGAATCACACTTCACAACATCCCTCTAAAGTCACAATAATTTATTCTGAATTTTAAAGTACGACTTAAAAGAACGAATTCAGATTCTACAGGCAGCCTCAGTGTGGTCAAGGAAAGAGGAGGGATCAGTGACATCTCATAGCATGAACTGATCTAGCTCAGCACCATTGCAGCACAGCTCTGCTTCACAGAATCACGGAGTGTAGCCACGAACAACATGACACACATTTTGTTCATGCACACTTCTCCTTTGGCACCATCTGCCCCAGGATACGTTCCTCGTAACTCCTGCGTGCACAGTTTCTGACAGATCAGAGACCAGAGATGCACCAAGAGGTGCACTGCCCATTCAGACCACTGCCAGCACTGCTCTGGGGCTGTACAGGCACATCAGGGCCATCATGTCTGAGCACAGCTGTGGTCCCATGGGCTGCTCCCAGTGCTTCCAGTAGTGCCTGGCACAGAGGGACCTGAGCGGGTCAAACCAAGTAGAAGTATTGTGTTTGTGCCTCAAAGAATGGAGCAAGTATATCACCACCTTTACCACTGCAGCAGCTTTGAGCTGCTAAATAAATTGGGAGTGACGCATGGTACAGGAAACACATTTTATCAGATCTACACTGTGTATGCCAGTGTCCAGTGGTCAAGTATGGCAGGAGCATCCAATGGAGCTGAAAACAGATCACTAACATGATTTAAAACTAAACAAAACAAAAAAAAAGGACTTGTAAAATCGCATGAAAAAGAAAAACGCAGCCACTACGTGTCACTTAGAGTTCTCCAAAGGAATGTTTCGAAGCGCAATCAGAAGAACATAAGACATTTTTATACAAATTGTGTGAGAGCACTGTGTGAAAGCCTGTATGGAAGCACCTGTTTAAAGGTGGGTATTTCCCAGTGCACATGCTGAGAAGATGCTGGTACAGAAGGGGGGATTTCCTAATGTGACATCCCAGGGATCTGTATGAAAGCAGAGCCTGGACTCACACATCTGTGCCAATTGCCCGAGCCCCATCCTGCAGTGACTGTTTGCACTCTGTGTATTTAGTTCTGAATCCAAATCGTGCTGGCCAAATCATTGCTGTGAAGAGATAGAAATGTGCCTTGTGTTAATGTGCACCCAGACTTCAAGTTTCTTACCAAGAGATACCTGCAACCACACTTCAATACCAATGGGAGCAAACATTCCACAGTTCTTCAAAGTTAACCTTTCCCAATTAATTTTCCCATAATTGCCTTTATCAAATAACTGTACCTAAACGCTGTGGCTGCAATAATCTTTTACCGTGGCATGTTGGAAATGCACAGCACTGTGCAGTGAATTTCTCTGGTGTGTTTCATCCAGCTGGCACAGAGCAGCAGCACCACAGCTCATGGCTGAGAGTGACATGTTTCTGCAAATACCATCCATGTGACCCTCTGCCATTTTACAGATATACCATAACAAGCTCTGCTCCTGGGAAACGTTCCCATGTTTATTTCACTCCTCCTAGTAACAAATTCAAATATCTTTCTTTTTTCCCTACATCTTCTGCCTCTGCTTCTCCGTGTTTTGCAGAGCATCATCCTGTCTGTGCTGTGGCATCTGATCCATGAGTGCAATCCCTCCTGTGGGCACATCCTGCTCCAGAGGAACAGACAGCAGTGAGGGCTGGGGGAGAGCTGAGCTCCCACATGGCAGTCAGTAACATTCTGGTTTGGAAAGCCGCCGCCTCAGCGCTGCCAATCGCGTTCTTGGCGTCAGACAATCCCCTCTCCTGCAGTGGGATTCTGGCTGTGAGCACAGAGCTGGGATCCCAGCACAACATGATGTGGGGAAGCAGGTCTGTTGGCAATGGTGAGAAACACAAATTGGCCCAGTGCTGGTGCTGCTCCCCCATAAACCCCCAGACAGCACCTGGCTCCGGAACTGGGGCCAACACCTCCAGCATGGCCCCAGGGCAGCTGTCCTGGGATGGTCTTGGCCCAGACCCAGGCACATCCCAGTGATGGGGGCTCACATGCCCCTACCTGCTGCCACCACCACTGCCCAGGCACACAAACCTTCGGGTACTGCTGCCCTGGCCCAGACAGGCCAGTGGGCACTCGCTTGTCCTGTAGCCAAGAATCAGTCGGCTCTCTGAAATGAGTTATTTCCATAAGTTTAGTGCCAGCTCTGAAAAGGTACAGTTTTAGTTACTGCAGGGTCTCTGAAACATGAACGCAACAAATCACCCCCAGGGCCCTTTTAGATGGGTTTCAGTATGTAGGCAGTTGGTGGAGAGCTGCTCCCTCCAGCCCTTCACGCCTGGATGAGGACCACACGCATTCCTGGCAGCAGTGCTGGTGCTGCCCCATGCAGATCTGAGCCTCAAGCCTTCTGTCCCCTCCCAGCAGGGACTCTGCCACCAGTGTGTACGAGGGGTGGGCTGGGTCAGGCTGCTCAGCAGGCAGGCTGTTAGCTGAGAAAAATCTCATTAACAGGGAAACCTCCCAAACTGTCATATCTCAGGATCACTAGTGCTTTCTGTCACAACCACTTTCTCTGTCTCAGCAGGAGAAGCGTGCTGTGCTCCCAGGTATCTCTTTATCAGAGGGGATAGAAGAGCTCCGTCGACCCATGTCTGGGTCTTTATTAACTGCAGATCTGAGCCCTTTGGCATCACCAGGGCAGCCACCAGCTGTAGACCAAAACACCTGCATGTTAGTTAGACTGACTTGTGACACACAACAGGGAAACTAAAAAGTCAGATCTGTGCCAGACTTTACCATTCCACTCTGCATTTATCACAACAGCTCTTCACATTCGGACTCAGTAGTGGTAGAAATGAAACAAGTCGATTCACAGAAACATGTTTCTGTGACCCCACAAAATACACTATGGGCTATAGAAAAGTAACCCCCAAATGGTATCCGTAGAAAATCATCAAAAGCTCACACTTCCAGTCCAAGATGATCAAAAAACTTTCCAAGATCCCAAGGAGATATGAGGACTGGGAAAACAGAACCAACTGCTTTTGAGCCAGTGCTCATTTCCTTGCAGCGTGATACAAAGCAGCTCCTCGCTGCTGCTTCAGAGCAAAAATTGATTCTAACGTTGGCAGCCCCCAGCGCAGCTGAGCTGCACAGCACATGGCACCACGGCACAGCTACCATATGGAAATGATGAACGAATATGAAGAGGAAGGAGCAGCAGAAGTAATTTTTCTGTTGCCTTGAGATGAAAGGGAAGCGTGGCACGGGCAGCCACAAACCTCCATTCAAGGCCAGAGCACAGACCAGAAATCTTTGTACAATGCATCTTTGATGAGGCAGCAGATAGCTGGGAGCTACACCTACAGAACTCTCTGTATGGGATTCAGTCTCCTCCGGCTGAAACCCCCAACACTTCTGTGTTGTTTTGCTCTTTCATCCTATGAAATCTGTGCTGCTAGCAGTTATGGTAAGCACAGAATATTCTTTCCATCAGTATGGACAAACAGTACACGTGTAAGAACAACTCAAATATTGGTCATTTACCTCAAAAGAGTACGGGAAATTTCTGACACAGCATTGGGCAGAGAGGCAGCGGTCCCTCAGCAGAAACCATGCAGTGAGTTAAGGAATGAATTTTAGGTTTACGTTAAGCTGACTCAGAGAAGTCCCCAGACCTTGAATGCATATGTGGTGCATTTCCATCCTTTCAATCAGAAAAGCAGGAGTAGGAATAGAGTTCCAAACTCTCAGCCATGCAGTCCCGCAGCCTGAATGTGCCACTGCTTCCACAGCTTTCTGCACTGCCTGCTCCATAGGAAACCAGGAGAGACTGCAAACAACACCATCAGCAGAGCTGTGGGAAATATTTGTTTATGAAATCAGAGGGCATCCTGGCTGTAAAACCAGGCATTCCCAGACGGTGATCTCCAGCCCAGCTCCAGGGCCACCTTTTTGCAGAGGAAAGCAACCACACTGCAGACTGCACTTCTCCATGGCAATGCCTTCTGCATCGTAGTGATCAAAAGGTGGAGAAAAATGCTGCCTCACTCTGCCTTCTGCACCTTCTCCATTATTTACTCACACTGTGACTAATTTCTCTCCTAGAGCCGACATGATGAACACTGCTGGGCCCAAACTTCCATTGCTTGAAATTGCTTCTCAGCCACCTGAAAAGAGAAGTGCAAGGGAGAATGGCTTCTATTGCTCAATCCATCTTCAGACAAGAACCCCACCACCCAATCACTATTTATCTTACCCAGGTAAATGGCAACATCTATCTGTTTCTTCCTGATGCTGCAACGAAGCGATGGTGGGCACAGGGCCATCCATTACAAGGAAGGCTGCCTGTGTGCAAGGAAAACAGGAGAGAGGGACAGCAGGAACAACAGCACTGAGCCAACAGCTCACACAGCTCAACTCCCTCTCCAGACAGTCGCAATCAGCCTTGTAAATCTGACCATCAGAAAAAGACCGTATTTGCTTAACAGTGTGCTGATGTGGGATTCTGGCTGCTCAGAATTTCCTGTTGTGAAATAACGCACCACAGGGCATCACATCTGCATGTGCAGCCCGAAGTGGGGTGGGGTGAGGTGGGCCAGAGCACGGTGAGCAGCACTCCGTGGAGGGGCACCGGGCTGCCAGGTGCTGTGCTGGATGAGTGATCTCCGTTTCATTTCCATCCAACAGCTACAGAAAACTGATTGGGATTCATGTGTGACTCTCAGATCTGAGGCACTGTGAAGAGCTTAGCCATCATAGTAGTGGTTGGTTTTAATGGATGCAATTGTGCTAAACCTCCCCATATTTTCTCAGGAGTTAGAAAACGTGGCACTCTGTGCAGGAGAGCAGTGGTAGCAGCACACACATCATTGTAATTGCGTCATTCCAGAGCAAAAAAGCATCACAGTTCCCACAAGACAGAATGTGAAATTCAGATCAGAAATATGAGGTGATATCTGCATGGGAATGAGGGAAGAGTTTACCCAGCTCCTTTCCAGCAGCAGCTTGGAGCTCCAGCCAGAAGGCTGCACGCAGACAGGGAGCCTCAGATCTCTGAGGTTTCTCTCTGCAGCAGTTCATCCCTGAGTCAGTGGAAGAGTAACTTCCATCCCCAGCCATTGCTCTTCGCAGCACCCTCTTTTATTGAAGTTAAAAGCAATGTAGAACTTCGGTGCTCTTTCTGAAGAGGAAGGGGCTGCTTTGAAAACAATGGTGTATGTTCAGCTGGGGGAAGATGACTTCAAGGATCTGAGAGCAGTGTGAGCCAGTAACAGGAGTGACTTACTGCTGCCCTGCAAGGAACTGACACAACACGGGGAGCTGCTCCTTCCATTCAATGTGCTGCACTACACAACTCGGCCCTTGCCTGGCCCAAGGGCCATTGAGAGGTGCTTCATTATTTATATTGCTCTAAATTGATTTAAGATGAAATTAATTATACATAATCAGCCCAAACTAATCACACCATTGCAGAAGCACCTCTTCTGGATGGCCTTCCCAAGCTGCTGCTCTTCAGCACACAGCACAGGGCAGAGCCTCACCAGGGACAGACCCACAGCTCCCAAGGGCCCGGGGGGGGACTGTGGCCATGGGGCTGGGAGCTCTGCCACCTCTGCCCCTGCAGGAAGACAATGTGCAGCCCTGGCTCCTGCACTGTAAACAAAGCGGAACACGAGGGAGGGACTGCAGGCTATGCAAAGGGGAGCAGCAGTGCAACAAGTGAACTGGGAATGGGGAACATCACACCCGAGGAGGGAGAAAGAAGAGAAATAATTGCATTCAACAGTTTGCTCAACACTTGGCTGTGTTCGGGCCCATTTCCCACAAAGCTTCGTGTAACATCTGTAATTTTTGCATTTATGTTTGAAATGTTTTTCCAAGTGGTTGTGGTTTGTTTGCATGGGCTTTGATTCCTTCTACTGTGAATCCATCATTTGCCCCCAGCTGAGATTAATAATGGCATTTTATCACACCACATGTACTCAGCAGCCTAGGGGAACACTCCCTGATTCGTTGTTTTTTCTCTACTCTCCCATTAAATGCTTCATCAGTTCTTATAATGTAAAAAGTATATCAGAAGCCAAAGTAGCATTTAGCACGTTATCGCACTTTCCATTCCCTGGGATGAATCGAAGTATTGATTTTGGCTATTTTTGTGGCAGAAGGTTTGCTTGAAATCCCACTCAAGTCACATGGAGGACCCCAAATGACTTTGCTGCCCTGGATGTGGTGAACAGTTGTCCAAAAAATTCTTAACAGGACTAATCTCCTTTGTAAGACTAAGATGTTTTCAGTAGCAAATTAGATTTTCAAGTTGGATTTTCAGTGAAGTCTACGACACAGGTAAGATTTGGTTTGATATGGCCTTGTAAAACCAGTAATCCTAAAAGGGTTAAAAGAGGAAAAGAGAAGGAGTGAGGTGGTGCCTCTGAGTTGCCCCGTGGCCTTGTTAGTGATATGTTGTGCAGGAGCTCGAGGAAAAGCCCCCAGCAAGCTGAAAAATGGCTTTGTTGCCATCTGTGTACAGCAAACACTCCATATGATGTATGATTTATTAAGTGTCACAGCACTCTTGAAAAGGCTTTTAATTTCAATAACCTGCTGAAGGAAGGAAATGCCTGATCAGGATAGCAATGGGCCTCCAGGCAGAACTGCTCTGGGATAAGGGGGAGGTTGCAGGCTGGCACGCTGCATGTCAGGGCAAGGAAAGGTAGCTCACAGCAACAGTGTGGAGCAGAGTTATAACCCATAGAGTAAAGAACAAGACGAGCAGAAAGTAAAGAAGTTGGAAGAATAGCAGAGAAGCTGAGAGAGGCTGCCTGAGCAGCAATAGGGTTTTAGACCCTAGAACACCCCAAAGAAGACAGATTTGAGAAGAGAGGTGAGTGTGCATGCCTGGGTGAGCCCGTACAGCAGGCTGTGGTCGTTTGCCTCCAAACATTCTCTAGCCAGGAATATCACTGATGGAATTCCTACAGCATTCAAAACTTTGGTCCATAATTTACACACTACACTATGTAAATGTCCAGTTACTGAATATGTCTGTTGTGTATTACAATGGAAAATGTTTTCAATAATGGAAAGATAACCGAGTGGATTAAACACAAAATCCCAGAGAAGGACAAGCACCACTCCTATCAGAAGGGATGCATTAAGAAATCACAGCTCTCTGTCAACTTCTAAGGTACCGAAATCTGTGATTCACCAATCAAGTTGTCATCACCTTTAAGATCAGGCGGTGGCCCAAGAGGAGTAGCCAAGGTGAGTTTATACATTTCTCAAGAGGAAATAAATAGTAAAAGAAGTCAAACCTCAGGAGGATTTGGGCAGGGAAAGGGTTAGGTTTGGGCCATGGCAGGGAGGGAACGTGCTGGAGGGAGAAATGAGCTCATTGCTGCCAAAATACAAAGCAATGCACAACACCTGAGCAAGGTGCCATGCACAACTCCCTAATGTGGGCTCACAAGTAAAGTCTAAATAAAATTAACATAAAAAGTATAATGAAAATCACCAAAGTGTTCCGGGTGTCCCCTGAGAGGATGAAGGGCAGCTGAATGGCTCCCAGGTGCTCCTTGCAGGCTCCAGTGCTGCAGCAGAGACAACACGGATACAATTGGTAATGGCTGTGAGATGGAAGGGTTGCAGGGACTTCTGAGGGCAGGATCAGAATTCAAATAACTCCTGACAATTGTGGAGTGCTGTAAAATCAGTAGATGAAAGGTAGCAAAGGCAGTAACCAAAGAGTTACTGAAAAAGGGAGAATCAGACGCGGAGACACCAGGACACCTGGCAGAGCAGCAGGACTGCAGGGGGGCTCCTTCCACACCTGAATATCAAATAGCAGATGATAACTTGTCTCACCTGCAGAAGGGCTGGTCACCAAACAAAGGCAGGAAGCAGCTTCTGGAGATTGTCAGCTTCATCAGCAAAACACTAGAAGAAAAAAAAAAAATAAATCCCCAGTTAACTGTCATCTTTGTGACTAGGAATGTTGCCTCATCCCTGGTGCTGATGTGCCCAGCAATGTCTCCCCTCACTCAATCCTGTCTTCTATTTGCAGAAGAAGGCTCTGGGGGAAGCAGCAACCTGGGGAGCCTCCAAGCCAGCCCTGCCTGGGGGTCTCACACACCCATCCCTTCTTCCTTGGGTCAGCCCAACCTGGGGCTCCCAGCCAGCCCTCGGTGTCACCCCATCCTCATGTGGCCCTCCTGCCCCCTCTCAGCAGTGGAACAGAGGAAACACGGGAAGAAACCATAACAAAAGATCTATTATTAGCAAAATATATAACAAAAGCATTTCAGTTTATTCACTCCTAGCATCCCATTATCAAAACACCCATAGTCACTCTCAGCCCTTAATATGGTTGAAATTATCTTACCTTTCCTGTCCATTACTCTTGGTGACAAGCCAGCACTACAAATGCCCCACTGCTCTAGGATAAATATACTTCCCGTACAGATTAGGTTAGATGACATAGTGCAAACAAACATATCTGTGAAAGAAGAGACATGCTAATCTATAAAGATTTAGATGAAGGAAGGAGCCATCAATCTGTCAGGAGTTATCAGTTTGTTTTTCTCCCTGTGTTACTCCAGAGATTTCTTCTTATGCCATTTCCCCTTGCTGCTCAGTAGATTACACACAAATAGCAGCTGGAACATCATTTTTCCTTAAAAAAGGGAGGGGACTTACCAAAAAGTGCATCGATACCCCAAGTGTGGGAGAATGTAGTGAATAAGAAGCAATCTCTTCTTTGAAGCCTCGTTTTCCAATTAGGAATGCTTTTATTATTTACTGAGCAATAAGAAGAAAGGGAGAAGAGACAAAAACAGCATTCCAGCACTGAGCTGAGAGCTGCATCCCTACTCAGGAAAGCATGCTGGAGGTGATGTGCCACTGGTGGGAACTGCAGGACTGCCCAGGGATGGGGAGCCAGGTTTCAAACTGGAATTCTGCAGGACTGAAGAATTCAGAGGCTTCCAAGCTAGCAGAGTCATACCTCAGTCTACAGAAAATACAATGGGTTATTACAGCTGTTATAACTCTGTGACTGACCCGAGCATTGTACAGCAAGCCTCTGGCAGAACTTTCCTTTTCTCCTGGCTCACATTAGCTCTATGAACACAGGCAGCTCTGCTGGATGGAGCCACCCACCAGCAGCTAAAAAACAACAGCATTCAAAACAAATGGTCTTCGCTGCTGATGGTGACTTACCTGGAAAGAAGCCAGCGTTCAATTCAGCCCAAGTTTACCCTTTAGGCAACAGAAAAACACAGGAGACGTTAGCTGGGAAACTCACATTACCTGTGCTAGAAAAAGATACATTCTATTTATCGCATTATGCTGCTTTGAAACTGCCTTTTCCTGGATGTGTTAAGTAAGTGACGATTCACATCGTGTTTTCTTTAGTGAGTGAGATGGAAATGCCTTCCATTCCTACATAAATTAGAAGCATTTATATTCTAAACAACTGAGTAATTATTCGCTAAATTATAATGATGCAGCTCCAGCCCAACCGTGTCAATGGGATTACTTGTGTGAGCGATTACTTGTCAATGTGATTAAGGGGTCACTCACTAATGGCAAATGAGAGCGGTTGGAGAACATTGCTATCATAGTCCCACAATGCTTTGAAATCGATGGCCAGTTTTTCACCATTGCTTTCCACACTGATGCAGGGAAATCTCCCAACTCAGGGCGTTTCCTGTGCAGCACCAGAGAGTGCTTCCCATGAGCCCCAGGACTGCCCCAGCAGCAGCCATGGACGCAGCACTGAGCACTGCATCCCCATGGGAAGGAAGAGCTGCAGCGCATCGCACCAACGCCCTGCTCAGGTGGGAGCTCACAGGTGCCCAGCAGGCCAGCAGTGGCTCCCGCTTCGTGCCAGCACACCACAGAGGGCACCAGGCATACAGTGAGGAGCGCTGGCATCGCGCTGCGTCTGTACGGACACTCCTCCCCTCCATCCTCCTCAGAACATCTGTGCGCTGAAATCCCCGGTGCTACATTACAGGAGAGAGTGAAAAGTAGCAACACATCCTCTGAAGCTTTTGAATGCAGGACTGATTACATACATTGGATTTTGGCTGAGGCACTCTGAGGTTCGTAGGATGTGTTTCGCAGCTCCTCTGCAGTCAGAGCCTGCGGCATTGCACACCCCCTGCACCAGGGTATTTGTCCAGCATTGACTCCAAGCAGAAAGAGCCATCTTCAGTCCCAAACAATTCCTCTCGGCATCATGGAATTCCTATAAATCTCTCACCCACACACTGGCCAACCCCCAACTCACTCAGCTTGCAAAACCTGAGATCAAAGACCAAAGTGCAATTGCCCTAGGCAACAGAAAGCACCTCGACACAGCAAGTACTAATTCTACCAAAACAGATAGTTGCAAAAAAAGGAGAATAACACCTGCATCTCTGAATATCCTAAGGTAACCAATAAATCGTAAGGATATGACAGAACAGACATAGGCACTCATTTATAGGGTGTGCCATATCATTCTCCACCTGCCTGTATGCAGGACATGAACACAGAGACTGCAGTGATGCAGTAAACACTCCTGAAGAGCTGGAGGGCCGCTGCCCAATCATAAAGAAAAGGAGCTGTAGATAGAACAACGAACACAGAATTCATTATTCAAGCAGAAACAGGTCACAGTCCCACTTGGTGAAAGCACTGCCTCTCGTGCTAAGGGAGCTATCTCAAGAGGAAAACTGGCAAGGAGCAGTTCTCTGAAAGGAGGGAGAAAAATAATGCTCGCATTACATCTCTCCACACCGTTATCTGGCACCCCGGACTCAGGAAGTGCTTTCCCACTCAGGCACTTACAGGCAGTCCCAGCCAGCTCCGGGATTCAATTTACAAGGTATTAGGATGTTTGTGTATCATTAAGGGCCACTTGACCACAGATCCATTCTAATAGAGAGTAAACTGAGAGCAGCAGTAAGAAACTGCTGGAAGGCTGATGGGCAGATGAATCAGCAAGGAGGATAATGAAGCGGCGATCAATTTCCCCATATCTTTAAGGAGCTCTGAGCTCTGTCCTGCTTGCAGGCAGGGGCTGCTGCTCCCCAGCCCCTTCCACCCCAGTCCACCACCGGCCTTCTGTCCGTGCCACTCATCACCGCCAGGCTGAGTTAATCAGCTCAGTTCGTCAGCCCCGTCCCTCTGAGTACTCCCTTCCTGAAGGGAAATATAATACATTTAACATGTCAGATGTGCTCTTTCATGCACAGCCTCAGCTCATCACTAATAAAATACATTTGACTCTGCTGGCTTGGTCCCTGCGTGCCCCATGCTGTATTGAATCTAAGATACAGATTCTCATCACTCTTCTTTAGCGGGAAACAGCCATGTGCAGCCTCACTGAGGCCTTCCAGAGCCCCAGGCCCACCCACGAGGAGGAGCAGCACTGGGCAAACCATGGGGTGCTGTCGGGTCCCAGTGCCTGTCCCAGATGCCCCACATCCCTGCAGAGCCGCTGCTCCTGGCCTTTGCTGTAGGTGAGTAGTTTAGTTTCTTGTTTTGTCATTTTTGTTGTTGCTGTTGTTTAAGAAAGATACAGACTCCAAGAGGTTTGTCCTCTTGGAGCAGATAGCAGATAGAAGGTCTTTCATCACCTCCTGAGAATCACCAGCCAGAAAATTTAGCACGTTCCAAAGCTTCTCAATGGCAAATTCCTTTCTAATACAAAGTTAAAAACAACCTCTGAAATGCAAATAACCCAGCCACCTACACAGGATGATTTATGCCATGCCATCTTTTTCATGCAAATAAATTAGAAGAAGAAAATGTAACTTCGAATGAACAGCATTGTATAAAAAAGACTGACATTGTTCTGCAGAACTCAGCGCAATGTTCTTCTGCCACTGCTGCTGGAGGTTTCACCCCCCTGAACGTGCAGAAAGAGATTTTGATTAATCTTGATTTTCATTTGTATACAAATCACTTTACGGCTTCAGGCACATCAGGAAACGACAGGTACTTTTGTTTCTTCCCATTGGTGTCATTTCATGCTGAAAGTTTGACTCTCAATGAGTGTTTGAAGCAGCAGAAGGAAATCAGGAGGCTTTCTTAGTAAGAAACCAGCAGGGACAAATCCGCACATAGTGCAGAGCTGGGCCTGGAGCAGCTGCACAGCAGTGTGCTGGGGGTTTGGGTGGGCAGCTGCGGGATGGCAGCCATGGGAGGAAAAGACCTTTGGAAAGAGAGGGAGCTGAGGTGTGCACTGAGGGTTGTGCTGAACAAACCAACAGCAGCACAAACCAGCACAATATCAAGGCCAGCATTTGGTTACTCTTTATTCCAGCAGCAATAATCACAGAATGGCTTCTCTGAAGGGGCTGCCAAAGAACAGAACCTGCAGGAGAGGACTGCAGCCCTTGGATGCCTCTTGCAACAGACAGCTTACCTGTCTCACGGCTCACGTTGGTGTTGGGTTCTTGTTCTGCTCCATCAGACTTTATCAAATGAAGGGGAAGAATCTGTTTTGATAAACTGAGTGGATGCAGTGGTACCAGATGGGGTACGTGCACTCTGCTCTGCAAACTCCCCAGTGCCAGCCCTACCCCAGCCCTGCAGCACACCAGCTGCCGTGTCATGCAGTGCGAGCTGGACCAGAGCTCAGGGAGAGGAAGCACAGAGCTGGTTCCCACTGCCGTGTGAGCAGGCAGGGGCACAGTGCCCAGCTATAAATAACACCAAGCAGGGGACATCAGCCCCAGCACAAGGAGAAATGCCAATGCTTCCTCAAAGGGATGACCTGCACAGTGCATAAATCTGAGCACAGTGACACCACCCTGAGCCCCATTAATAGCGAAGGGCTTGTCCTGAGCTGCCAGGCTGTCACAAAGCACTTCCAGCTCAAGGACACCCCGTTAAGGCACCCGGCCACACCAAACTGAGCAGGGAGGAGGGCTGCCTCGAGCTGACGCGTTACAGACAGCTCATGTGCTGTGCCTGGAAGGACCTCTGGTCTAACATCCACATAAATCGCTGCCAGCAGCTTATAAAACACAGGGATTGTTCTAAAGGCTCTTCAAAGTATGCTTTAAATCGCAGATTTCATCCAAGTGAAGACATGGACCCTAGTTTTATTTTTATTAATATTCATAGCAGCAAGAAAAGACTGCACTATTAAAAAGCAACAGCTATGTATAAACGAACAGATCATTCCTAAACTGGGGTCATTTCTCCTGGTAATGATAAGGCCCTGCCAGGTAATCATAATCCTCACAGAAAAACATTTTGCTTTCACTGCTGTCCTCTGAGATAGTAAATGTGAGGGGATCTGTCTGGGTCTTAATATGTAATTCCCCTTTACCAGGATTGATCTTCTAAAATGGGGGACTGGAGGACTTGTCTTCTCATTTCTTCTTTTCTCTGAATTCTCATTGGCAAAGCCACAAATCAGCTTAGGGTTGTTTTGCTCATCTCCCAGTATGTGTGTTTTTGCAGGAAGGAGAAGCCTTCAAACAGAAGAATTTCATAAGCATCAACCAGGGACTGCAAAATCCCAAACTCCAGCTCCAGTTCTGCCAAGGAGACAATGTGTGGCCTTGGGAGAAACGGCCTCTCTTCCCTGCAGGCTCTCCATCTGCTTCTTGCTAATAAAATGGGATTATAAAACTACCCCATCCCAAAGGGCAGGTAAAACTTTGAAGGTGAAAATTGTGTTACAAGCGTGATACATCATTACAACACAGAAAAAAGCCTTTCAGGCCTCTTTTCTCTCCTATTCGGTGCAAAGCAGCCATATCTCAAAATGAGAGCTATGGACCAGCTTTTCTGTTTGCACAGATTTCTTTCAGCAAGCAGCAGATTAAAGCCAAGGGAATAATCCATAGCAATTAATTTATTCAATGAGTTTAGCCTCATTTTCTGTTCACAAAATGTCTGCAAGCCATCTACCTTTTTTTTGTGGTTCAGTCATTATTCACAATTATTACAATGTAACTCTCGGTCTGGAAATTACTCCTGAACAATTAGCCAAGCTTATTTTAAAAGCTATTTGAGTTGGTTTCCATTTAATACACAGGACATACTGTCTCTTTTCTCCCCGCTCCCCGTCAGAAGTAAGAAGGAAGGGCACAGAAATGGTCAGGATATTAAAAGTGCATTCAGCACTGCTACCCATCGTGCTGCCCGCCCTCCAGCCCTGCCGCCTTCTGCTGCACAGCAGAGCCCTGCTGGAGGTTCCCTGTGCTGCTGCTCCAATTCCACACGTGCATCATTGAAACGTGCATCCAGGGACGAGGCGTGTTTGGAGAAGCGTGAGTGTGTGTGTAGGTATGTAGGTATTTTCCTATACTGGTTCATACATGGATTTTCACAAACTTTTCCACCAGCACAGAGAACTACTGCAACATCACCAAAAAGGGGGAAAAAAGGGGAAAAAAGAAGAGAAATTTTCAAGGTATTTTACCAACAAGTGCAAGAGAACCCCCTGGGAGGCATTCCAACAAAGTGCATCTAAGGCTGCTGGTGGTAAAGGGGATGTTGGCAATGTCCATGCTGGTTACCATCAGACAGGCTTCATACAGGTTCAGAGACATTTTAGCGTTTTAATGTGCTTTTGGCTTAGCAAATAAATAAATTACAAAGTGCAGAAAGAGCTTCTGGAAAATACATTAAGGCAATTTGCAAATAATTGCGGTGAGCCAGGCTATTATGACTTTGACTTCTGAAGTATAAAATCTCCCAGAGATAATGATGATAATCATATTGAAAATAGTTGCCACCCTTTAATCTTCTAAGACAAAACAGAGATCTTTGGGAATTTGGGACCCTGTCACTCTAATTGAACATCTGACAGGAAAGTAATTAGAATGGAAAGCATTAAGGTCACCTGGTGGCCCGAACAGAATCCATCAGCTTCCACTTGCCATCGCATGGGGCAGCCAGTTCATCTCCTGCACAGCCTGCACATTTAAATAGCTTCTCTGCCAATAAAATGGCTGTCAGACAGACTATTTCCAGAATGACTTTGGATCTGAGCAGCTCACACCGGGCATGTAAACATTCACCATCCATTACAATAGCACTTCAGGAAAAATGGCCCCAGAACAGCAGAACGAAAGTTTGCTGACAAAGCTGTTAAGATGCAGGATCACTTCCTGGGGTTTCATTTTTCTAAAGACAACAGAATTGTGTCAAAAATTGCCTGTGCAAAGGAAGCCGTGCAAATACTTTTCTGCCACCCCTTCCCCCTACCCCTTTTCTCCCAGCGCTGGGGTGCTGCCTGGGCTGGGCTCCTCTGCAACCTCCAAGGCACCTCTGGGCATCACTGGGCACTGCCCAGCATCTCTGCGGCATCCGCAGCCTGGAGACGTGAAAAAAGTCCATGGGAAAATTGTAGCAAGGCCCCTCAATAGAAAAGGGATTTAAAGAAGGAAAGAGAAAATAATTGCTAATAGTTTCTGACCTTTTTATGGGATGTTTTCAGAGCAGGCTTAATCCCAAACCTCTGGAATTCAATGGAAACATCGATTGGCTTCAGCAAACAAAGTTAACTGTAGTGACTCTGGCATCCTTTCTCATCAATCCAGCCCATCCAGTCTGCAGCCCAGAAAAATGCTGTGGTCTGTAACCCCAACCTGAGGACAGTTCTTCAACTCTGCCCATTTCCAGGCATCATCTACCACTTTTACATCCAATCGAAACTCCCATCTGCCACCCTGAGAACTGACCTCTACCCATGCCTCCACGACAGTGAGCTCCGTGCTGGAGCTGTGCACTCTGCTGTCTGATGCACAGTGACTCAATGGAAAGACTCTGGTGACAAGAACTGGAGCCATTCCAGTCATTTTCCGATAGGTTTTGTGTTGCTTGGAATTATCTCTGTTTCTTTACATAAATGTGAACAAATTATATCAGTAACATTTGAAGATGTGCCTTTTCTCAGCATTGTACCATCACTCAGCAATCCTGCCTGTGCCATGCAGAACGGATCTTTCAATCCTGGATATTTGTAACCTTCAGACTCTCGTAAAAAGTTATGCTTCCCCTTAAGTCACTGTTTAGCCAGCCCATACATATTTAATTCTCCAACCTTTCCTCATAAATCCTACCCTGGCTGCAATCATTTTGGCTGCTCTTTGAACGATCTCCATCTTCCCAGAACTGGCAGGAGGAGTGGAGCCCCGTGGGGATGACAGGAGATGTATGCTGAGAGACAACTGCAATTGCACTGCTCTGCCACTTAATACCTGTAATCCATAATTATGTTGTACTTCATTCAACTATCACTCTTAGCACGAGAATTTAACCTACCATTACAACTCTCCTGAAGGCAGTGTTTCCCATGCGATGCTCCTCCATTGTATGGATTTATGTCTTCAACACCTCAGCTCCTGAAAGCAGCAGCAAAGCATCTCTCTGTCTTTGCGTCCTACAGGACAAATAACTGATCAGAGGTTGTTGGTGGATGTTGCAAAGGGTTCCCCCTGTGAGAGTCAGAGAGTCGGGTCAAGATGATACATTTTAAGTCAGTGTTACTTAATATCTTCCCCTCCTCTTCTCATCTTCCACGAGAAGAGAGGGGAGACAAAAAAAGAAAAAAAAAAAAGAAGGAAAAAAAAAGGGGGGGGGAAAAGGGAAAGAACAAAGGAAAAAAGTGAGCAAACTTCATCTGCTTCAGTTATGGACAATGATTTCAGCACCAGTTTTCGCCCCCTCCCCCCCCTCCTCCCACCCCTCTGCCAGCCCAACACCAGAACAGCTCAGCCGAACATTTAAAGCGTTGGCATTGAGAGCACTGACAGAAGTTCTGCCATTCCAGAGGAAGGCCACAGGATTTGACAGACAGACAGATGGAGGGGTACAGCCATAAACACGTTTATTTATGCAGTGTCACATTCCTGAGATTTTTGTTCTGTTCCCCTCCCTTTTTGGAGTAGCAAAGAGAAATCTGAAAACCTGAGTTAGATGACAATACAGGACCAAGGCTATTCATCTGGGCTATTCAAAGGGATGATTTATCCCTCAGCAGATGTGCTCTTAACTACACGGTACAACTCGAGAGAGGCTATTAAATCCTACATCAGTCACTGGGGTGTTGAAAATTGGCCAGAATGGAGCAGGGAGCTGCACAGTATTGTTACCTAATAGACAGGACTGGTCCAGCTCGGCACTAGGTGTTATCGATGTCTCACAGAAGGATTGTGGTTGGTTTTTTACTTTAGAAATGCATCTATAGTTTGCTTTTTAGTTCTGTTTGATGGGGTTGTTTTTGGCTTTTTTTTTTTTTTTTTTTTTTTTTATAAACGAGTCAGACATCAGGAAAACCAACCACTGCACTTCGCATTGAGACTAAATTAGAACTGATGAACGTTCCTCTCAAAGTCAGCTCATTTTACGAGACCTCAGGCATGGAAAATGCAAAATGAACTGCAAAAAATCTATGTCAATAAACAGTTCCTGTCTAAAAGAATACGTGATCAGAAGAAGCAAGTCTGATTCACGTGTGTATTTCTGTTCCCCAGCCCAAGCAGTTAGGAGGGCTGGGCTTTCTCACTGGAGGCAGTGAGGCAGCCCTGCATGGTTGGGCACACACACCATGCTGGTGTTAATGCTCACATTGATGTCCAACAGCTGCAGAGTCACTTCTGACATCACAGCAGAAGAAGAAATGCACCAACGCATAGCGCTGCCAGGGATGGCCCCAGAGCACAGCATGCAGCACCGTGCAGCAGTGTGCATCAGGTGCTGTGTGGGCTGTGGGCAACAGTGCATCTTCAGGAGGAGCAGGGAGCTCTCCTGAGGCAGAGGTCAGCTCCAGGCAATGCTGATACGTGTTTCCAGCCATGCCTGCTGAGCTGTGAGCCATCGTTAAAAGTTGTGAACGACTCCTTGTCCTAAGTTGTGACACATTAATATTCATTAAGATGTTCTTTTCACCTCGTGCTTGCCAGAACAGTTCTACCTGCAGCTACAAACTGCAGCGGGTCGCTCTTCCTTACTTCCAAGGTCGCTGTGCAGCCCTGAGAAATAACGCTATGGCAGCACTTCTGTGCTGCATCGAAAGGGCCAAAAGGCTCCTTCTCAATAATTCAATACAGTTAAAAATCACCAGCACCTTCTAAGGGAATTTTAAAAGCACACCCACTCAATGCCCAGCTGCAGGCCAGAGGCACTAAGGGCAGCAGATGCTCTCCTGGTTTCTAGACCTCCAGAGGATTTGTTATTGCACACACTTACAGAAGACGTTGCCCATCAGTCACTATGCGGGTGCCCACGTGAGCCCAGCCCCACGCCTGCACACCATGCAGGGACACAGCTTTCCCAGCACCACACCACAGGAGCACAGCTCACTTGGTGGCAAAGGCATCCATCAGCTCAAAGTCAGAGCTCAGCACAGTCCCCAGTACAGAACATGGCTCTGTTTCTCACCTCTCACCAGGATTTAATTTTCCCTTTTTGTTCCTGCTTTAAAAAAAAAAAAAAAACACACACCGCAAACGTCATTAAGCAAAATTAAAGAGAATTCACCTTACACATCTTCATGCAACTCATTAATCTTTTACATCAACTCTGCTGGACAATGCAGGCTGTTGGCTGAAGTGGCAGTGCCATCCCACGGACTGATGGCTCTTATGAGCTGCTGCCGTCTCCAGCAGAGAACTGACACCGCGAAGCAGAGCGCACACGGTGAAGAACATCGATTTTACAAACATGCAATTTATCAAATGACACAAATCAGCCCAATGACATGAAAATGTATCTGGAGACTTCACGATGTCACCTCGCACTCCTGATATGGCGTGACAGACACCAGGTGAAGACAGCTGCTTTCGGCTGCGCAGAGTAATTTTACAGGGTAGGACTTCCATTGCTTTAATACAAATTTCTCATCTGTTTGGGGTTTTCCTTCCTTCTAATGTTAGAACTCTTTAACTACTGACATGCTCGCATGCCTGCTACTATTTCAGTCAAAACTGCATCCCATTCTCCAACCAAAGCACCCTATTTCTACACGCTGAGGGAGGACAGGGCTGGGAAAGGCTGAGAAGCAGAGCACAGTGAAGCAAAGGTTCAGTATTTGGCTCTTTGACCAGGAGGTGCTGTTTTACCTCCAGCCCGTTCCCAATCTTGCCTCCCCAGTAGGACCTCCTCCTCCAAGCAACTGGGCTTTCAGCACAGCCAAACCACGTCTTGTCTGCCACTCCTGCAGCACCTTCCAGCACTTCCCACTGTGTCTGAGGCTCGTGGTGCTTTGTCAGATAGGCACAGAAAAGGTCCCAGTCCTACTGCGTGGTCCTGCCGCGTCCATCAGGCAGGTAGGTAACTGCAATCAGTGTATTTCATTGCTTCTCCATTCTCTCCAACCCTCCTACACTTATCACATTACAAAGCACACACACTGCTTTCGCACTGTGTATAACCACACACTGGAGAAGGGCTGGGAGCAGAGCTGCCCAGCAGAAGCAATCACACCAAGAAAAGACCTCGACACGCACACCGCAGCACAGCAAAACGAGCACGGTGCGAAGCAGCTGACTGCCAGGCACCAGGCAGACAAATCCCTACTGCTGCCATTGCTCTGCTGGACCGTGCCCAGCCCACAGCAGGAAGCAGTGCTGGGGCCCAGTGCCACCCATGGCTGTGGGTCACCCCACCTGCTGCCCACATTACACAGTGCCCACGGATGGCTCCACACGTGCACAGTGTTTTCAGAGACAGCACTGCACCTTGGCTGCTGGAGAAAAAGAACAAACTGCTGAAAATATTCCCATTTTGTTCAGAAAAAAAAACAGGTTTCACTTTTGCCACTTTTGCTCAGTTTCATTGCTCAACATTCAAAAAGCTTGACCCGATTTTCACCATTAGGATCAAACTTAATCTGCAGCAAACGATGTCAAAGGAAAGAAATTTACACTAATTTCTCATTTGCTTAGTGGTGCGTTTCGCTCACCCGAAATGCCACCCGCCTGTTTTTCCCAACAATATTTCTTTTTGCAAATTGCTCTAAAATAATGAGCAGCTGAAATAAAACTTCTCCCTAGAAGAGAAAAATCAGTATGAATAGCAATTTAATTGTGCGTGCTAATTGTTTTAGCAATGCACTGCATGTCAAAGCTACTGTTAGTAGATAGAATCTAAAATTCAGAAAAGGGGATCAGCGAAAACAAAACTTGCAGAACTCAGGAGTCGGCACTGAGTTTGTGCCCATTGCTCTGAGCAAAGCCAAACTGAGTGAGCTCTGAGTCTGAGCTTGCATTGTGCTTCTCCTCACTTACAGCACTGCAGGAGAGAGCACAACTTCACACGACAAAATGATGATAATGATAAGAGTAACCATTGAGATAATCAAAGGAAATTCCCAACAGACATCTCAAGGTGTTGCTAAACACCAGCAGTGTTTCTGTAGGTCCTGCAGGGCAGGATTCTCAGCCCACCTCTTTGGTGGCCCTGCGCTGTGTGCCCAACACACGGAGCAGAGATGGAGATGCAGATGACCAATCAGTGCAGGTCGTACCTGCATTCCGAGTTTGATGCAATGCAATGTTAGACTGAGCTGGGTTAACATAGAGCTGAAAATAGCAGCTCTGGTTATTGTTCACTAACTTTGACACCAGTCAACATTTGCGGGTTTTTTTTGTTGTTGTTTTTTGTTTTTTTTGGTTGTTGTTGTTTGTTTGTTGTTGTTTGGTTTTGTTTTTGTTTTGTTTTTGTTTTTTTAAGGAACTCACAGAGCTAACTTTTCCTAATGAAGTTGCGACAGGAAAGGAGTTTTATGCAGCTGGGCCCATTGCTTTCTCTGTTTTGGATGATCCTCACGCAGCTTTCAAAACCAGCTAAGAAATATTAAACACGTGCTGAGTTTACTGCTATCAGCTGCTGAATCTTGAGAGATTTCACCCAAAATACAGAGTGGGGAACATTGATAAACGAACAACATTTTGTATCTTCATATACTTTGTGAATTGCTGCAGGAAGGACTCAGGAAAGGAAAAACTGAGTGCGCTTTTCTCACTTCTGGGCCTCACGTGCCACTCTGACACTGGGCTGGGAGGACCACAGAGCCCAGCAGCCACCAGCACCAGTCAGCATTGCAGACAGAGACCAGGTGAGCTGCACCTGGAGCTGCAGGTTAGCTCCTAAGCATGTAACAGCACCGTGCAGGACAGCAGATCAGCACACCTCACTTAAGACTTCAAGCATCACCCATGTTTTACACGCACACTGAAGTCCCAGAAAAGAACTTGGCCCCGCTGCACCACCTGAGCCGCACACAGGGCAGCACAGGAGCTACTGGTCCCAGATGTTGATGCTCAGGGCACGCTGCCCAGCACACTGCCCCAGTGCGCCCATCACCTGCTGGGGGTCGGCTGAGGCTTCCCTTAAAGGCAGGAAGAAAAAGCAAGTGCTTTATTTGCGTCAGTCACTGGCACAGGGGTTTTCCTCACCTCTGTCCCAAAGCAATATAGTCACTCAAGCATCATTTAGTTAAATTAATCCACCTGAAATATTCACCTCACAGCAATTAAGTAAAATAACCTAGAAAACACCTCCTCCAAATAAGATAATTTGCTATTTCAAGTCTGAATATTGTTGGCATGCAAATACAGACACTAACAGATACACTGGAGACGTGTGAAGTGATTTTAATTGCCTGAAACTCCAGCACTGTCGAACTGCAGGGCAGGGGGAGAAGCCTTTCTAGTTATCTCACTGCCGTCAATGAGGACTGAGCCTGAGCTCTACACGATAAAGGGCTTAAAATAGCAATCAACATTCCTTATACAAACAGATACCTGTTTGGCTCTCCTGTGGCTTTCTGTGTGTGCTGAGAGGCAATAATTAGGTCACACACAGCAGCTGCTGGAGGAAAACAGCCATCGTGTTTGGGATGGCTGCAGCAGGCAGCACCCAGCAGGCAGGGACAGAGGGACAGCTGCCCTGCACAGGGCTGGAAGGGTGGGGTCCGTTAGGTTTGGACCATGTTCCACATCATGCTCCAGTGGCATTCACCTCTCAGATCTTGTTTCCATGTAAAAGAACTGCTGAGATCCAACATTCTCCAGAAACTGTGGCACAAGGTGGTGCCTGAGGTTGTAACAGTGACAAGGAACCCAGTGTAAGAGCTCTGAGCTCCCATTTTTCACAGGATCCAGCAACAACAGCCCAGATAATGCAGACCTAGGATCTATCCAGGCAATAATACACATATACCAAAGGCACAGCCTACGTTCACCTGTACAGAAGCAGAGCTCTGTTCTCCATAGCAGTCAGCAAACAGCACCATCCCACCTACCTGCTGTACACCACACACTGCAGGCTGCACTGACCTCACCCCAGGCTGACTGCATGGCTGAGCTGCTCTGAGCCCAAACATACACACTGCACCTTACCAAGCAGCTGAATGAAGACGTTAATTATGAAGAAAGAGGCTGCCAAGGTTATTAGAGAAGTGTCGAGCCAATTAGAAGCTGTTATTCATATGGAGAATAGCTTACCATATGCTTGAATCTTTTCATCTATTCACACCTAAGACTGATACACAGTACTGTGCCTTGTCCCCACGCTACCTACCTGTGGCAAGCATCACAATGCATCCCCATGCTTCCCATTTATTTCTGTCTTCCAAAGGCACCTTTCTGGCACAGGAATGCACTGAATTGCTGCCAAAGATTCCCTCTGCTGCACAATGACAACTGAGCAGCGGTTCTGAAAGAGCTCCACAGATGGGTCCTTCAGCTCCAGTTAGCATCTCCTCATTGCTAGCTGACCAAGCCATATTGCAGCTTAATTAACAACAGCTTTCTCTGGAATCTATTCATTAAAACCACCACAAGAGTTGCATAATGTAATGTGGCAAATCCCCACAATTCCCACTAACCTCACATGGAAGCAGTCACATTTCTCCTACAGGGATGGAGATGATGCAGACAGCTGCACCGTTAGCTTAGAGTTGCAAATACATTCAGAAGAAATCTATCTTCAAAACTCTCGCAGAGCTGATGAGGTGGCTCACATACGTGTCAGTATAAGAGAAATCATGCACGTGCTCTTCTGCTGCCTCCAGACTGCAATGCAGTTGTAGCTCTTGTTGCTTTCCAGGAGTTTGAACACATCCTCAAACATTTTATTTCCAGTTGTTTTCCTGAAAGGAGCAGCTTAACAAATCTGTATGAGCCCATAACAGTACTATTTCTTAGAACAACAGCACAACTGAACGTGCACACATTGTGTAGGAATAAGTGCACGTATAATGACAAGATGCAAGCACTCACATTAGATACATTAATGCCTGTTTATAGGTTGGTGCCCAGGCAATTTACAGTAGAGACGCAAAATATGATGATTTTATTCCTCATGGTGCCCAAAGTGGTTTAAGTAGGATGATACTCAGATACATTGAATATTGGACATATGTATCTCATTAGGCACAAAATATATTCCCCACGACGTGCTGGAGATTGAGTTATTACACACGAGCACTTGGGGAGCAGCGCAGGAAGCCGCAGTTTGCCAGCCTTGAGATCCCAGCAGCCCGATGGCACCAGCCTGCCACGACACAAATAAAGGCTGCAGACCACAGCGTGAGAAGAGCGTTCCTCACATGGAGCTGTTAAGGACAGGAGACCAGCTGTGAGGAACAAAATGCCTGCAAGGTTGCAATGAGTCAAAGGGTTTTTATTCGACACTACCTGTAATGATACAGCTGCAAACTGGTGCACGTACGTGGAATACTAATATGCTGCAGTCATTACACAGAGGCACAAAGACTTGTTTCCTCAAAACCCAAGTGAAGCTTGAAGCACGCCAGACAAGAATGTCAAAGTCATGAAGAAAAGGATGGAATAAAGAAGGTTATCTGGAGGTAATTGTAGGCTTTTAATGAAAGGAGTCATGCTAGACTCAAAGCCATGTCACATCACACAGATATGTAAATAACACCAGCGGATTAATGCTGAATCCATAAAAGAAATCAGACTCATTCACTGGGAAGCTCTTAGCATGCAGCTGTGGGTTCGTGTTTGGTGTATCAGCTGCTCACTCAGGCAGGACACAGCTGCACACAGAGCTGCGCCCAGCCTGCGGGGTACGGCTGCCCCCGAGCAGAGCTCACCAGCACACTCCTGACAGAGCAGCCTTGTCCTGCCCTCCTGCTTGTTTGGGCTGAGTAACACGAGAAGAATTGGCATTCTGGGGGCTTCTCTACTCGGATGAATCCTAGGCCATAAATAACTGCCTCAAAGTGCAAGGGTGCTCCTCCGTTCCGACCTGGTGCTCCAGGAGATCTCTGGGCAGACGGACAGACAAAATAATTACAGCTGACAGCTGACAACAGAATTAAGGCAGCGTCAGTCCCAAAGGAAAACCGTGTTCTACAAGAAGCACGTATTAAACTTACACTTAAGAACCTGCACGCACACCCAAATGCCACACAGCTGAGCTGCTTGCTTTGCTGCCCAGTGCTGCTCTTCCCCATTTCTCTGCCTTTCCAGTTGTCGATGAGAAACTGTTCATACTCGAACTACACACCAAAGGTAAAACCTTAGAGCTGTGCCAAAATCAGGACTTTGTGATCAGGGGCCTCCCTTCCTTGGCAGTCCAAGCATAAAAAAAAAACATTTATTTTTCCAATCTCATCCACACATGGTTGCTGTCTACTATTTGCTTGCATTAATTCAGCGGTGAGGTTCTCAAAGAGGAGCTCTGCCCTCAAGCTGTGGTGGTGGCTTCCCATCTATTCCAACAACATACATCAAAATTTTATAAAAGCCATAAAATATGCTGCAGTCTGGTTTTATCTTCCCTCTTTGAACATGCATATAATTTGATTCCATCTTATCCAAACACTCAATAACCAGTAACAGGAGGGAGTGGGATAATTTAGTGGCTGGTGCTGGCAGAGGAGCAGAAAAGCAGTACAGGGAGGGGAAACGTGCCTCTGCTTTTGTGTCTGAGGCACTTTTTGCTGACAATGTTGGAGAAGCCTCACTGCTATCACAGTGCCCCTCTAAATCCTTTCTATGTCTGCAGGTTTTGCTTTCTCTCAAACATGAGCTGCCGCCCTCCACACGCTGCCATCTCCAGTTCCCTGCCCTATCACAGGGCTGTCTGCCTTCGCTTTTATTATTAATCACTCTCCTGAGGTCACATTCCCTCTTACAGCTCTTGCTTTGCTCGAGGCCTCGGAACAGTGATCCGGGCACACAGAGCCCCGCAGGCAGAGCTTGCATTGCATCTCCCAAAGCCAGAGGCTCCACTAGGGCTGAGGCTGGCTGCAGCCAGCTGCCCACGGGCACTGAGGATGGATTCTGACGGATGCAGCCTTCTCCCTCAGCCACGGGGCAGGCACAGCCTGCACGTGGCACCCTGACGCCTGGCCCTAATGCCTGGCACAGACCCTGCTCTGCTGGAGGCCATCCAGGAGTTAATTCATGTTTTGATTCCACTGCCATCTCCAAGGATCGGTCACAGGAAGCGGAGGAAAGCGCATGGAGAGGAGAGCGGCTCATGGGCCAGACTGAGCAGCAGATCCAGCACTCCACAGGGCTCTGTCTTCAGAACGACTTGCGCTGACTTTAATTAAGATCTCCACAGACTCACCAGCTTGGAGAGATTAAAGCAAAAGAGAGCATGCCAAAGAAGTTGCATACCACACAGCTTTCCCCCTAAGCTTCCACAGTTCTGTAATTGAATCTGAAAAAAAAAAAAAAAAAAAAAAAAAAAAAAAAAGCATCATAACTGTTCTCTGTGAAAAGCCACACTGTTCTACTTCCAAAAATTCCTATGGCCCTATGGAAACATGGAGCCACTCTATAAATAGAAAGTCTTTTTGATTAACAATAAATAAATATAATTATTATCAACAGAATCAGCAATCTCTCCTGCCCTGAAAAACAGCCCATCTATAGAGAAACATCGCATACGGTTTACTTTCAATAAATGCTTACCTTGCATTTCCACACAAGCTCAGTCACTGTCACTGCTGCACAGCAGGGGCCCATCCAAGGGGCTCAGGGGGCTCTCCTGCCTCTACCAGGCATCATCCACTGCTCCTGAGACTGCCAGCAGCCAGAGTGGAGAGAGACTGATCACATCTATTTTATTTACAGTTCTCAATGTCTCCTGAAACCCAGATTCACTTTTCTGTCTCCAATGCAGTAGGCAGCCTCCTGAGCTGCAGGAGCCTGTTCGATCCCCTGCTAAATGCACTCTTTTCAACACTTCCATGAGCTGTACTTAGGAGTCCCCTAGTTCAGAAAGTGCTGTAGCACTGTTGGAATGACTCGACGCAGGGATTGCAGGACAGCTGCTGGGCTCAGATCTGAGACATGGGGCACTGGCAGCAAGCAGACACCACACAGCCACCCCAACCCACCCTTCCCACCACATTCAGTGTTTACTCCAAAGGTGATCTCTGGGGGAGCACGTACCACGTGGAGAGTTGATGGATTTTCAATCTCCTCTCTTAAACGAGCTGAGGCAAATATTGTTACCAAATAATTAAAACATTGAGACATGCAATAATCTTGAGGATCCCAGGAAGCAAAATGCCTGCACACACCTCACATGAAGCAGGAGCCCAATGGGCAGAGCTCATGGAAGGCTGACCCAGCAAAATGATCGGTGAACACCAGTCCAGGTTTGGAGGCTCACTGGAAGCACATTTGTGCTCCTAGGGCAGCAGTGGGCTTAGCAACCCCAGGCCAGCATCCCCGTGACTGCTCCTCATGGTTTTTATTTTGTGCTCCATTTCACAAGCAAGAGCTGCTGGATGATAAGGATTTGCAAAACAAACTGCAAGCCACACAACAGTTTGCCTGGAATCTTTAAGTATGAAAATCCATTCCAGGGCCTATCACCCACTTGCTGAGATAACCTCAGCCTGAACATGCTGTGTAAATCCCCTGCCAGAAAAGCAATCATCTCAAACTCTTATTTTCCTGGTACAGGCGGCACCCGGCAGCCAGCAGCCCAGCCCTCATAATGCAAGTGGCATGGGTTGTCTGCACTGCAGATGGGTGTCTGGGGCTGCAGGTTGTGCTGTGGCTCCTGCAGGCAGTGCGTCCTCCATCAGAGAGCAGATTCACTGCTCAGCATCAATGGGCAATTCCCAAGCAGCAGCATTTCTTGGTGTTTGGTTGAACATTTTTCCTCGGGAACATACGCTATGTCACGGATACATATGCTTTAAAAATAATTATGGATAATATTTTTCACTATTTTCCCAACACTCCTCATGGAGGAGCAGAAGCACTGCACTCCTCTGTCAGCACAGCCAAACATCCTGCTGGGCACCCAGAGCTGCTCCCAGCTGCAGTGCCCTGTCGTGGGACGTGCCCCCCACCCCACGTGCCCCTCAGCTGGGATGAGCAGGGATCTGCCACAACAGCACATCTCTGGCCAGCAAGCACCACCGCAGCAGCACACACCTGTGCTGTGTGACACAACTGCTTTTCCATCCACAAGCAGAAAACAGTTCATGTTTTACAGCCAGCAAACAGGGCAGAGCTGCCTCAGGAGAGCAACCCCCACACACAGCGGTTCCCACAGGTGCTGCAATCCGGGCAGGACAATGCTGGTCCACAGCAGACCAGGGCAGCTCTGCCCTTCAACACACAGCATCAGGCTGCAAGGCCAGGGCAGGGCTAACAAGCGTCTGTAACACTGCTCTGTCACTGCCAAGACTTGCTCGCTAAGCACACCCTGGGGGAGTAGTGCTGCTCCTGCCACGAAGGCACTAAGCTCGCCATCTAACACCGCAACAAACTGCTGTACTCCAACGTGGACATCTAAAGGTGCAGTCAGGCTTTGTACAATGAAGAAGCGAACAACACAGACCAAATAAAACCGAGGGAAAATGCAGCGAGGGTCACTGCATGCATGAAACCACCTCTTGCATGGAGGTGGACGGAGCTGTTTGCCCTAAGGTCCAACAGAGTGTTATTTTCAGAACAATAAAGCTCCACAGGAGATGGAAGTAATTCTGATAATGTAAAATTACCCCCTTTTACTTGCAGTCTTTACAATTTTTTAAAAAGCGCATTGCTCTGCCCTGCCAATCTTCAGTGCTCTCTCTATATTTCTAATAGGTCTAATCTAATTAAATTAATTTCCTGGAATAATAACCTCCCAGGGACATAGAGCTAGATAATCCTTAACTCCTCATGAAGTCAGCCTCCTGTAGGGTTGGGGAGCAATTACAGCTCATTAGTCATCCATCTTAGGAGGAGGCAATGGGGTTTTATACTGATTGTTTTTTCAAGAGCACGGTGAGTAAGCAGGAGCGAGTGGGTGTCTGTTAACAAAGCCTTTATGGGGAGATAGTATTGAGTGAGATGTTCAGTGCACACAACCACATGCAGCTCTTTGGTCTTCATTCACAGGAGGCCCCCGACAGATCTCTGTGTCTAATATGCCAACATGCACGAGCAAAGTACATCCTGCATAAAGTTATGCAGAGCTATGCTACAACTGACAAGTTTGTCAGCTCTGTGCTCCTCATCAAGCATTACTTCCAGAATAGGGAATGGTTAAACCAAAATTCTAACTAGATAGAAATGAATCTTTTCTGGACCTAAAATGACAACAACAGAGGCTACATGAACGAAAGCCATTGACTGCTTCCTAAAACAAGTTCAACGACATTGATCTGGATACTGGAAAGCTGACCATATACCCACAGAACTTCATGCTGTAAGAGAATTGAGGAGCTCCCAACAATGGCATTACTGCTCTTCATATCGCACAAGCCTAGCTCAAATCTTGTTCCTCACACTAGGTGGTGACCACAAAACTGAGAGCAAAAGAATTCGTTAAACACCAGAAGTAAAGCGTGTCCTGCCTCACCTCCATCTCTAAGACAAGGGAAGCAGCAGTTGGCACCAGGAGGCACCATCAGGCCTCCTTTGAGGAACCCAGAGCAGAGCTCAGAGCCAGGCATTGCCACGCACAGCACCAGGAGCTCAGCAACATTCAGGGCAGGGAACAGACACCAACATGCATCTGGAATAAAGCAGCCATTTGGCTTCAATTAGATAATTTATTTTCCTTCTCTGATGCCTAGCTATCTTCAGAATTTACATCACCAGACTTGACTGGAGCCTTTCACGTTCTACTTTTGAACTATATGTTGTATATATTACAGTGCCATAAATTTGACATTTCAAATGCCAACAAACGGCGAGAAAATTGGCCCCTTGTGAATAATAGCCAGCAGCCTTTACATGTAATTATTTTGCCCAGAAATTTAATCTGCTAGACATAAAAGTTACGCTGAATGAGAGAGTGCTGGATAATGATCTTTAAGCTCGGGGAGCAGACAGCCGTTACTACAGGCATTGAAAGATGTGCTGCTCTTCAAGCCATAACGCAAATTCCCTGTGGCTAGGAGCATTTCTGCAACAAATTTAGATGATGCTTTATGATGAATGGCACTACTTAATTTGCAAGGCTGTCCATATGTAAGCTGTACCACCGCAAGATCTGCATGGGTGCTGTTCCCAGTACCCCAGGGTTGGCTCCAACCTGTGTCCCCAGGAGACACCAAAGTGCCACCAGAATCAGGGCTCCAGCACAGAAGCAGAGCCAGCAACCCCAGCCGGAGGAAACCACAAAGCCCTGCAGCAGTGAGAGCAAGAGAAATTTGAGTCCAATATCAGAGCCATCCATCAGCGTACACAGCTGAGATTCAAGCAGCTACCAACGGTGTTCTGACAATTGTGTTTGCTGCTACCTTAAACGTAACTACTGCTGGGAAAGAAAAGATTGGAGCGAAAGAGGGAAAGAAAGAATAGAAAACAAAAGGAGAATCTAGTGCAGGGAATACTGTACTAAAATCACGTCTGCAAATCGTACAGCATGTAGAATACCTGTTGCATCAGTGCAGCAGACACAGAATACAGAAGAGAATAACCATTAAACCTGTATTGATCCATCAAATATCTGCAGCCAGAGCTGGGACCTATTCCCCAGCTCATCGCTCCCAGTTTTAGAAGAAGTAAAAATAGCATTTTGCTCAGTACGTATGCACATTTAAGGATATATTCTGGCACGTCAAAGACTGTGTACTGCAAGTAAACTACTCAATTAAGACTCATAAAAGCTAATAACAGAGCTGAAGGAAATCTCTAAATCACATGAAATCAGCAAACAGTTACACACAGCTCTCCAACCAAGTGTCTGCTTTGGTCCCAGGGAGCACACAATTGTCTGAAAGAAATAACTTGTCGTTATGTCTCCTGAGTCACCCAAAGTAGCATTTGGATATGGCGTGAGGTTTTGGCACTTATTTGCTTCCTGTGGTTTCAAGAAGACGAACACTTAAATGCATTGCAGGAATATTGGCTATGTGTAAGTACACACATGCAAAGCTGTGCCAGGACAGACAGGCACGCTGCTATGGGAAGATTCAGCAAAGCCTGGATACAGCACCTTGTCACTCTTTTGGCACTAAAAGCATTAATGTCAGGCCAGACTTCAGTGACAATAGACAATTTTAAGGCTAAACAGATTATTTCTATCTTATACCTGCATTTCAGGCAGTGACATACAACAGCTGTCTAAATCCTGGACCTGCCACGTGATGCTGAGCGCGTGTGGCGTCCAGTGGCTGAGGGGGGCTCCTTAGAGTGCAGGTCACCCTTCCAGAGTGACACCCAGCTGGATTCAGTAACAGACCAACACACTCTGAGCACTCAGGTTGTCCAGGATTATTAGCTTTGGGTAACAGCAAGAGCTGACTAAACTTAAAGCAGATAGCATGCAAGAAGTTTCATATAGTTTTCATCTTGATTTACTCCACATGAAGCCTTTACATAGCTCTGACATTTCGTGGCTTAATCTAGAGAGAAGTTTCCTATACCTTATCCTATTTCTCTAGTTTTTTTTTTTTTCTTAAGATTTAATTGTTGATCAAGTCACTGCTGAAGTAGATTAACTCTTTTAGTCACTGGGGGAGAAGCAATCAGTGTAGCATAAGGTGAGCTGTCAGATAATCATACCTCAGGTCACACCTGGATCCGACGCACTGAGCCACCTCCAGGAGCAGCGCTGCCTGCTTGTCTGCTGGGTGTCTGTTCATTATCGCGGAGCTGAGGAGAAGCCCGGGGCATCTGGGGACTGGCAGGGAAAGTTATTTTAGCTGAGCACTAAGAGCCCAGTCGTTGGCCATATCTGAACTGTCTTCCATCTCCTAGGAAACCTGGGGCTTGGATGAACAGAGTACCTCAGTAGTTTTTTTCCCCCGAGTTTAGAGTGATCACTTGGATCATCTATCTCGACTTTAATAGGCTATTTGGACTTGCATTTCTCTACCTCCCTGCTCCAATTATTTCCTTAATCATCCACGTAAGGGAGTTAGCTATTGCCCTCAATGTCTGTACAACGTTCATTCATCAGGCACCCACGATTTAATGCCAGTGACAAACGCGAAACCTCTCACTCCGTATCCATTGTTTTTGCCTGGCCTGATGCTTTCCACAGAATCTGCCAAGCGAGGGCTTTGGTTGCCAGGAGGTGATGCAGGGCTGCTCTGTGCCGCTTCCACTTCACTGTGTGATGGAACCCAGAGCAAGACGACGCATCTGCTGGAAGAGAAATAACACATCGTTATTTCATAACACGTCTACTCTGAGACAGAGAATGAGTCTAGGTGCCACACGATGTCCCCATGTAGCTTTTGGGTTTGAGTTTACTCAGATGGGATCAGACCAAGACATGGACTGGCTGGTCTGCAGCTACAAATCACAGCGACATCGATCTCCAACTGATCTTCCTTTATGAGGCAAAACCTTATAAAAGAACTCACAAACAAGCTCAGGGCAAAGCAATAAAAGCTGATCCTTCTTGGGACACTGTCCAAAATCATATGTGTAAACCAATGAATCTCAGACCAATTTCCTTGGAAGCCTCATTGCTGCCTTCAGCCACCACAACCACCAGAGAGAAACTTCACGAAAGAGGGAACAAAGCCTTCAGCAAGAATTTCAGGTTTTCAGCTTTTAGGTAAAAACCCACATCTTTGCCTCTCCTTTATTTACTTTCTACAGATCCCTCCACCACTTCAGCTCCTTGCTTTAAGTAATACAAATGGATAAAGTTGGCATCATTAGGTTCAGAATTTCACCCTTTATTTCTTAAAGTACAGATTGATATCGCTATGATCTCTTCAGGGTCGGCAGGGGGGAGCTGATACCTAATTGAGGTAACATAGATCACCCTAAGATAGAACCAAGACGATTAGGAGGACACTTAGTCCTAACCTGATCTGATCACCCAGCTTTAGGGAACCATCTACTTTAACATCATCTGCTTTCTGCCACAGGCTCCTCCACAGTGTGGAACCTCTTATTTCACTGTACAGTCTCTTCTCAAAAAATTTTTCATCCTGGAAAGGAAAAAGCCAGCCAAGATGAGAATCCTGGGTAAATACCCTGAAGAGCATGTATACATTTCTAGTGGCTAACAGACCCTGAAATAAGAACCGCTGCAATAAATACCTTCTCTGACACATTTCTATCCAGAACAAATTTTATTTAATGGGAATTGTTCTAGTTAAACTAAGCTTAGCAAAGTACTTTCTCTAAAGATCCACAAAACACAGACAGAGAGAAACAAAGACAAATCATGGGAATATGCGTGATGCGTAGAAATAGGATGCTGAACGTAAGACTGCATTGAGTCTTGTGGGACCTTAAAGTTCTGATTTAATCAAAAAGATTAAATCTTGATGTATCCTGTTACAAGGTATCAGAAATTACAGCTTAATATCATACTTAATTTTGGCATCTTTATCTTGAAAATGCTCCCAAGTGCACTGCACAGCCAGAGCCAACATCTCACCAAAGCAGCAAATATCCATTAGATCCTCACCCACAGTTAGATAGAGCAGACTCTGCAGTTAGAGGAGATGAAACAGAAGTTCTTTAGAGGTATTTTCAGTACTTATCTGCAGCAAGATAACAGCCTCAACTCTTAGCATACGCACTACAGGTTGTTTGTTATCTCTGATGATTTTTGTCCAAGAAAAAGCCTCTCTATAAGGTTTTTTTTAGCCTGCACTGTAGATTGTTATTTCCACATTACCTCGCTTACCTGCAGTCGATGATACAAGCAACGAGGTCCAGCTGCAGCTCAGGGCAGCAGGAAGGACAACTCCCGCTGCAGCCGCTCCTGTTAGACTGCAGAGCTCTGTTCCCATCAGTGAGTGTTGCTACCCCTTAATGCAGGTATCGAGCCAGGGCTCTTCCTCAGAGAGATGCACTGCTCACAAGGTTCAGGAAAAACAGGTGAGAACATCTGCAGAAGTTTTCTTTTCCCCACAAAATTCGAATATCTCATCCAACCACAGACATCCCAGGTGCCCCAAAGGAGGCTCAGAGCGCTCAAGGCACGCAGACAGCTGACTTCTGGGAGCAACGCTTCCTGCACAGAGCGCAGAACATCAGTGGAAGCCCACAGTGGGCAGCTCTGCAAACACAGCCCCCACACACCTACTTCGTGGGTCATCACCATTAAGGAAATCAAATCCTTTGACAAAGCCAAATCATTTTCAAATCAGTGTGTTCTACAATTGAAGTGATGTGACACTCATCTACACAGAGATGCAGCTGCTTATCTTAGAATATTAAAGCTTCTAATTAAATCTATTAATTAAGGATATTAACTTAATTTTGCATCCTAGAGCAGCAAACTAACATCCCCTACGGACCCAGAAGTTATCTCCTAACAACACAGAAGAGATTACCAACCACAGCGATGCTCCCTCCCCCCCTCCCCATCTGCTGGCTCACGTTCCTGCCACACATCATCATTTCCAGTATTGTTCTCAGCAGTGGGGAAGCACATGGGCCGATGAGAGAACCTACAGCTTCATTGTATTTCCACCCCATTGTATGTGCAATGCACAAAGCCCCATTCGGAGTAACAACTTTTCAGTGCTTTACCTTACTTTAACATAGAGGGGCACTGCAATGTGCAGTGCAATGCACAAAGAGCTTTTTATATAATATAATATATATATATATATATATATGTTTTATA
This sequence comes from Meleagris gallopavo, assembly GCF_905368555.1. Lineage (NCBI taxonomy): Eukaryota > Metazoa > Chordata > Aves > Galliformes > Phasianidae > Meleagris > Meleagris gallopavo. The sequence goes on from NC_139418.1 coordinate 17,272,522, forward strand.
TTTATATTTATATTGTATACATACTATGCTTTTAATATATTAAGTATGTTAATCACATAAACAAGGAACAAAATTACCTCAAATCAAAATGGGGATGCTAGAACATACCTCAAATGCGATGAAAATACATGAAACCAAAAATCACCTTTACTATTGGCCAAAGCAGGGCAGACCAGCAAAAAATTTCTGAAGAGTGTGGCAACAAGAGAGACCTTAATTACCATCCAATCACCTTTTTACTTCTAATGCATTATCCTGTGAATTTTTACAGCACATTAGAAGGCATTACTAAGCCAATTAGTTCTTACATAAATTATTAAGTGAAACGTTTGCTCAATTAATTTTAAGTCCTTCTCCTTTTTTAATAACCCATGAACTGAACTGGATTGCCATGGCCACACGTGGCTAACCTGTTCTTTCAGTGAACATTTCCTGAGCTCTCCTCCCAGCACAGCTCAGCCCCCTCAGCTGGGAGCTGCCATAGCACACAGCCACTCAGCATCACCCGCACTGCTCCCACCTGGCCCAAAGGAGTGCAGCTTTGGGCACAACAGGAGCAAAATGGTGGCACAGCAGCACATGTGTGCTTGGAAGTGTTGAAAGAAAACATAACTCAAGCAGAAAAAAAAAAAAACACAGGAAAGATCACATGCCAGAAAAACATTTTTTGTTTTCCACTTCATCAAATAATCGTGAACTCATTTAAAACAATAATCATCCATCTCACTGCTAAATGCCTTGCCCTCCAGTCGTATGTTAAACAGCATCAAATGTGAACTCCTTAAAGGAAAAACTCCTGCTCAGTTGAAATGTCAGTCCTGTGGACATCTGCGCAGCTGTGGGCACACGGATTTCAGGCAGCTCATATCACAGCCCTGCATTGCTGCCAACAGCCAAACCTCCCGAGCTGCCAGCCATAGTGCCAGACTGCAAAATGCCACACAGGGCTCATGGCTCACTCCTGTTCATTGCCTGCACGCAGGGAAGGGGCTGCAGGTGTTCCCCCCAGGGATGCAAGGCAAGATGTTCCCACTGCACACAGGCAGTGGCTGCAGCCCCACGCACACCAGAATTGCCATCTCCCTTCACAAAACTGCACGTTCAGTAACAATTAGAAGCAAAGAGTTCTTCTGCGAGCAGAGAAGAATAGCACCGCTGTGTTATTTGCTTTTGAAACCAGGCAGAAATCTGCCTAGATCTGTGGTAGTTAAGGATACTAAAAATAGGATGTTTGCAGTCAGATGGACTGGAGTTGCATGCCATCTTGTTAGAGCAGCTGCAGCCGGGTCTCCGTGTGCCACATTGGCCAACAGGTCCTGCGCTCCAAGGCTAATGTTCTCCCAAGTGCTTCTGTGCTGCCTGTTACTGCTCTCTGCATGCAGGGCTTCACTGCTGAGAAATCTCCACTAGAGTGTATTTTATAGGCAGATGAAGACTAATTAGAAGAGAAAATAGATTGATATCAAAGCAGCAGAAGGCTCTCATTATCCCAAGAAATCTGAAGTTGGTGAGTTAAGCACACTGTGCTCTGGTTGGTTGTGCCTCTCCATCGACTTGTAGCGCCTTCCTGGGCCGAGCAGCAGCACAGGCAGACAGTGAGCGTAATGGGGGAAGTGCATTTGCTCCAGATGACTGCAAACCAAGCACTGTCAGCCTGGGCTCCGCACAAGGAGCGTGCCAGAATGAGAGACAGAGAGCACTTCTGGGTCACACGTGCTGTGATGGCCATTTGGGGCAGATGCTGTGAGCCCCTGGGTGGGCATTTGCCCCCATTGGCCAGTGGGCTCAGCTCTAAAGATGCATCACAGCTGCTGACCCAGCTGGAGCTGCTTCCATGCAATGCATGAAATTCTTTATGGAAGGATGACTTTAATCCCTTCTATTTGTTTTTTCTTTGTAACAGCACAGTTATTGCCAAAATAAGTTCAGACTTTAAAAAAGTGTCTATGTTAAAGAGCTCCTCTCTCTCCTTCAGACTCTGTAGCAGCCACGCTTTGGGGCAGCAAATCAAAATATAATTCTCTGTGAAACTAGTTATAGGCTGTTATTGGTCAATGGGCTGAATTAGCCTCCATGAATGATTACTCCCATCTGACTTCATCATAAGCCTTTGGCCACATAAGCCTGCTTAGAGGAGGTAGATATCCATTCATGAATACTGGTTACTGCGGCCTCAAGCAGTGCTAACTCTGTCTTAGCTCAGTCAGCCAGCTTTGCAGGGCCATTTCCTTCACTGGGGAACACCAGGAGCTGCCAGAGCACCCATAGGGACAGCAGAAGGGCCTTCAGAACTTCATGGATATTCACAGGAAAAAATGAATATTAATACTAAGCATTGAGATAAACAGCTATGCCACATTTAAAGGATGCTTTATTTACTCTGCGGATTTTTAATTATAAAATCAATGAAGTGTTAATGATTTCAAGCATTACTTCAGCTCACTGGGAGATCCAGACAACTTTTTTTAGTCTGCAGCATAAATTCCTAAGTTGCTCAGTTTGACCAATTTGTCAAGACAATTTCCATTAGTAAATATGAATATTTAATGAAAGGGAAAACTGACATGAGCAACTTCACTTAAGCGACTAATGACTTACTGGAAAACAAGAGATACATTAATGTGCCTCTTGATTAGAAGTATCTGCAGAGTGCAACAATCCAAGTATCAGCAAAATCCTCCCTTGCCCTTCCTGTCCCAATGCACCCAGGCCTCTGAGCAACGGCAATTTGCTCTCACAGAAGCTCTCACGAGCTGGCACCAGCACTCCAGGCTGCGCACAACCTGCTGACACTCTCCCATCCACAAAGGTCTGTGAGGTCTGGGGGCTTTTTGAGCTCAGATTGCAAAGCAGGCTGTGTGCGCCCAGAGAGCACCCGGCCAATGCATACACATTGCATCTGCAACGAGTCTGATGAATTCAGGTGGAAGGCTGATAAATGATGAGCAGCTACACCACTTGAGGAAGAAGCCCACTCTGTGCAGTGGGAGCTCTCTTCCCACTGACCTCCCCCTGCCACAAATCTCTTCTGACAGGCACTCACAATTACTAAAGTGAAAAGCTGTTTCCTTTCGTCACTATCCCCATAAAACACACTGACTCTCTTAATTACATGCTCAGTTGTTTTCCAAAGGCTCTACCCATGCATGTAGGCAATAATTCAAGCTTCGAGGCAAGGCACCATGTAACAGAGCAAGAGCAGCACAGGCAGATGGAAACAAATGTCACAGAGCACAGCAGGAGGGGGGTTCAGCAGGTCCCCATTTCCCAGAGCATCTCCTGCACCCCTGGAGCATCAGTCACAGGGCCCTGGGGGTCAGCTGGGGGCCGCAGATGCCCATCACCGCTCAGAGCCCCAGCCAGCACCATCACACACAGCCTGGGATGGCCGACCGACTGCAGGCAATGGGAACTCCTACCAGCTTTCTATGATCCACAGCCCCCAGCATCTCCTCCTGCAGCCCCTCGAGGCACTGAGCCACTGCTGGCAGCAGTCAGGGCTGTGTGTGGCTGTGCACCCAGTAGGCCAACCCAGCAGTGGGCACAGTGAACCACGGGCACCACGGCTCACGGGCTCCATGGTCCCAGCCCTGCTGCTCCCCGATCTCCCCGCAGCACTATCAGAGCACCCACAGCATAGCACCGTGCTCAGCAGAGCGTCAGCAATGCTGTGTGACTGTTCCCTGCAGCTGTCTGCTTGCAAGCCCCCAGATACCCCACAGGGCTGAAACCGTCTCAGTTTCGCACAGTTTGGTTTGGGGGTTGCTCTCTTCCAAGCATAAACAAAATTCAGTCAGCTGAAGTTGGGTTGAATGACATTTCTCCTTACAAAGGGGAGAAAGCTCCTCCTCTCCCCACAGGCTGTGCCAATTTAACACCCAGCACCAGTACAATCCCCACTGGTGCCCACCCGTGGTGCAGGAGCTCAGGTTTTTGTTTATGGGCATCCATTCACCATCACAGTGTTAGCTCAGGTCTGAACTGACCTCCCACCCATCCTCAGTGGGGGAGGAATGTCTGCGAGATCTTCCCACACACACGTGCCTATAGCAAATAAGTTAATCACAAACTGTTACAATTAACAAAGCAGAAATACTATGTCAGAAATTATCAGAATTCTGTTGAATTCAGTGTTGATTTTCCCTTCTAAATACAGAAGATCAAGCCCACTCTGTTACTTCTGACATCACGGAAAGAAGGAAAAAGCAGTCAGAACACAAATACCCAGCAGTGCCTTCATTTTGCCACGGGATGAAGCCCTGTGCCAGTCCAGCACCTCCACATCTGTCTGCTGGAGAGCCAAAATGAACTCAGGCACTCATCCACGCAGTGAGCGAGCTCCCCATCCCAGAGCTGGGAGCCCCGGGCAGAGCAGGGCACACTGCCACGCCAGCCATGTGGGAGCAGCCCGGGGTCACAACGTGATCAGAATGTCAGTGCCAAGAAAGGCACCGATCGATCTGTTCTATACCAGTGGGATGAGAGCTGTTAGCCCGGCACTCACCCGGGGTGAAGTATTTTTGTCTGGTTAAAGGAATGCTTGACTGAACTAAAAATCTTAATAGATAATCTCTGCTGAACGTTTTTGTGCAGTAATTCAGGAACATCAAAAGCGTGCTAGCCAACCCAATTTTACATGAATTTGATATGGATTTACTCATGGCAGAGTTTGTTTGAAGTCTGCAAAGAGACACCTTCATACTCTCTCACCCCAAAGCATCCTTTTTCTGTACTTCATGGTAGATTTGCAAAAAACTAGAAAAATGGGAGCGAAACAAAACCAAACCGAATAGGAAAAACTAAGAAGCCATTAAAAATGATTCCTCTGCAAAGCACAACAAATACGTACTTATACACACACACATACGTGTACATGTATAAATCTTGCTTTCCGTATTCTGCCTTTGGTCTCCAGTGTTTATGAGTCCTCACCCCAGCTGACTTCTATCTGGCCTGATAACCTGCGTGTTCATTGCAACAGAGCTCAGCGGTAGCTGCACTGAAGGAAGAAGAAACAGAAATCATTCCCCAGTTCTGTGCAGAAGATGAAAGTGAAGAACTGTTCTCCCACGTTACTTCACAAAGATCCATGTCCATATTACCTACCAATCTAGCAGCCTGCCATAAAGTTTTCTTCCTTATCACTCAACAGCCAGCACAGAAAATATTTACTTCTACATACATTAATGGGATCAACTTAAACCTTTCACCTTCCTGAAGGCACAGTTAGCAGCAGAGAGAAAGCACATACACATTCCCATATTAACAGAGAAAAAGAAAGAAAAACAAAATCAAACCTTTTTCCTTCTGCTACCATTGCACCTCCAGAGTCTTGATCTCTAAGTTAACTCAAGGGCAATTTTGGAAGGAGCAAGGAATGAAAAGGAAGCAGCTTCCCTGCAGCACAGTCACATCAGCTGGTCAGTGATCACAGCTCACCAACATCTTCCATCATTAGAGAGAAACGTGGGTGGGTTTGGGATGGGCTCAGGGTGGGAGAGCTGCCTGCATACGTGGCAGGGAGGGCTCCTTCAGCCTCAGTATGGGTTTGGTTGGTTTGTCTGCTTTGTGTTTCTCTCTTTGATAACTGAGAAATCAATATGAAAGAAGCCTGTTGAACAAGCCACCGGAAAAAAAAAAAAAAAAAACAAACAGCTTTTCCCAATAGCCTCAATGCCTCGCAGCAGTAAGATGGATTCCTGCCTTCACCTGTCCCTTTGCCTAATAGCACGTGTGTAGCAACACCAGGACCAACATAATGGAAAGATATTACAAAAAGAAGAGTGCTCACCCATCTCCAAAGATCTAGGCTGGTGAAAAAACTCCACAAAGGAGAGATCTCCAGCAAGAGAACCTTTCTTGGTGGCAGTCAGCCCTTAAATGAGGTCTAGGAGGGGTAGAGCTTGGCTCTATTACCTTCACCTGTGCTCTCAGGGCTGGCTGGGTCTTTTCTCCAGGTGCTCAATCAGTGTTTGAGGCCGTGACTCATCAGTTCCCATACACAGGTGGGCTGGCAGCTCTCCTGCCCTCTCTTAATTTCCCTCCTAAAAACACATTCTGAAATACAGACTTCTGCAACACTCTGGCACCACAGTCTGCTAAAATGCAGCAAAGGCGCTGGGGGAAGCTACAGGAGCTGCCAATTTCACGGCCCTGCTCACGTCTGCAGCCGCTCCACCACCTGCTGCTCACGGATGGACTCCAGGTCCTGCATAACTGCATCTTGGTGGACGCCCCTCGGTGTGCCTGCTGGGAGTTGTGTGGGCAGATGGAAACTGCACCTTCAAACCGCTCTTTTTGTGAGGTTGCTGGAAACTCAGGACAAATCTACAGGCAATTCCTGCACTTCCTTCTGTGCCATGCACCTTGCAGCAGCTCCCTTCACATCCAGGCTTGGTGTTGGACACAGCCCATCAGGTTACACAGCTTGCACTGTGCTTATAAATACATGGGATTCAAAAATAGCACATTGGCACAAACCCAGGCTCCTTATTTTAAGCCTCTGATCACCAGAAGTTTACATGGTATAGTGTGGAAGTACTACTTCAAATAAATTCAACCCCTTCATTATTGACCCTTGCTACCAGGAATGAGGGATCTATTTTTGATTAGAGAGAAGTCAGCTGACCTCATGCTCAAAGGGAAGGGAGGATAAAACTCATGCCTGTTTCTTTGTCTGTGGACAGGAGGTAACAGAAGAGCTGAGGGCACCAGGGTCCTGGTAGCACCACGCTGACCTCACCACGCTCTGCCCACCTACTGGAGGAGCTCAGCTCTGCTCTCCCTGCTATACTTCAGTCCCCCACCGTTTTGTCCCCTCCACCAGCAACCCATGCTCACCCCCTGCTGCTGCCCAGGGCAGCCCCACAGAGCCATCCCAAGCCCTGGCCCTGCAGACCAGCGTCCCACCTCTAACAGCAGCTTTTCACGCTCACATTTCACCACAGGGCTGCAAAGCATCAGTCAACCCAAATAAACGTTAACTCTGCTCCTCTGGGTTATTTTGCAAACAAGCCTGTTTTATGAATGCTAGAAATAAAGAGAAACTTCACGGCTCTCCCAGGACTCAGTCTGGCACATCTGAGCAGAACCACCAACTCTCACAGCCGCACTGTTCACTTCCATAGTTAACTCACAGATGTTTAAATCTTGGGTCAAACTGGAAGGACATAGCTGCTCAGAATCATAAAACCAAGTCCTGATTAATAAACCCAGCTGCAGGGTGGACTTAATATTAGTTCTCACCTCCTTCATAGCAAGGTGGTTATGAGAGAGAGAGATGGAAGAAGGGAAAATAGGAAAACCTGCATACTCAGAACTGCACCCAGAGGACCAACACTGCGTGCCAATTCCCGACTCTGCAGCACAGTATCTTTCCTGTTACACATCACACATTCTGTGTAACCTCAGGTCACCGATTTCATAACAGCAAGTTCTGCTGGTAGAGAGAAAAAGGCGGAGGGTGGCACAGAAACCTTTTCAGCTTTGAGTGGTGTGCATTCAGCCAGCCGAAATGGGAATGAAAGGGGGGGTCTGGTTAGGAGGGGGGAGCAGAAATAATAGCAGAGCATCTCATGTCAAATGCAGAAACCATATTTATAGTTTCTGAGAATAGAGCAAAGGAGCGAGCACACAGGACTACATAACTCACTGCTGGAATTAGCCTCTTCAGCAGGTAAGTGATGGAGACAACTGGAGCTGCTACTCCCCCTCTACATCCCCCCCTTTCTTTTTTTATGAAGAAAAAGCTCCTTGTCTCAGGAACCACGCAAGAAAAGACAATTTAAGCTGGAGAACTGATAAATATTCCTGTATTTCTGCAAAGTGCCAGCGGCCTCACTCAGTGTTGTTGTAAGTCGGCACGCATGGGTGGACAGCAGTGAATCAAAGTGCCCCTGGCACGCAGTTAGCAGTCACCCCTCGCCGTACCTCCTGCTGCAGCCATTTGTGCAGCCACGGTATTAAAAATGTGTTTCCTGGACCCGCTTTACACTGAATGCCCTGGAGACAACTGAATTAGTGGAAATGCAGGCTGCTGTTGTCATACCATAAGTAGTTCAGGATGGAGTTGCCTGACTGCGTTTCCCCAGTGAGCTCTTTACATCTATCTGAGCTGATTGATTTTCAGTCAGTTTTCTGTGGGATGAGTTCAGATTCCCCAGGCTCAGGTATGTGGAAAGAACATGTAAGTTAATTCACTAAACTACACAGTAAATCCAGCCACACTCTCTTCAGGAAATGCAATGTATGTAATGAAGACTAAATGGACTTTGTTCTGCTTACTAAAATTGTTTTCAGAGACGTGTCCTATCCACACTCAGATTTATGGGTGTGCTGGGGGCTGCAAGCCATCACCCCAAACCAAGGAAGCTGGAAACAAACCAAAGGAAAGGAAGAAGATGGAGGGCAGAGGGGTCGTGGAAAGAGAAGTACGAAAAGATCAGTAGGAAACAGAATCACAGAACCATTAAGGTTGGAAAAGATCTCTCAGATCCCCAGCCCACCAACCACATCTCTCAGTACCACATCCCCAGATCCTGAACGCCCCCCAGGACAGCAAATCCCCCACTTCCTGGGCAGCTGTGCCAGTGCTGACTGCTCTTTGGAGAAGAAGCTTTTCCTAAAAGGAGCCACCTCAAAGCTCAAGGTGTTCATTTTCCACACCAGCTTTTTTTTCCTTCTCCTTTTTCCATGGACTCCAGCAACATTCCCCCCAAACCCAGAGCACCTGCTGTGTTATCTGCCTGCCGAAGGCTGTGGTGAGGCGAGCACCTGGCCATGGCTACAGTCAGCCCTTATATTCCCAGTGCTCATTTGCGTGCTGCTGTCTGCTGCCTGGTTTCTCTGCTACCCTACCTGCGTGTTGCAGATGTATTACAGAGTCCAAGGCTGAGACCTGCTTGTGCAGTGGCAACGTGACATCCAGCTGCAGATGAGGCAGTAATGATTTTTAGAATTCTTCACCCAACTCCGCTTCAAGTTATTTGTTTTTTTAAGAGTAATTTATCTAACCCCACCGTAATATTTTCTTCCAAATCCATTTCCCATAAAATCAATAAATAGCCAAGCCCCCACAGTACTTCAGAGTTCCCTCCAGTTCTCTGAGTCACAGCCAAAACTCTATTTAGCGTGGTTATTTGGACGTATTTTACTATCACAGAATGGTAGAATTAAAATAGATATCTATTTCTTTTCCTATCAGAGAGCTTACTGCTGTTGTCCTTTATTTTTTGTTCTGAACTTCATTTTTTCAGCATTTTTGAGCAGCCTGGTCTAGAGGGAGGTATCCCTGCCTACAGCAGTGGGGTTGGAACTGCATGATCTTAAAGGTCCATCGAACCCAAACCATTCTATGATTCTATGATTTTCTTCTGGAGCAATCATTCACAGTGATGGTATAAGAAGGGTGCTTGGACGATGCCTTTCCAGCATGAGGCACTTATCTGGAAGGGTATAAATCCCTAAGAACTAATCAAATATTCCAGACTGCCCAAGGCAAAGCATGTGCCAGATCAGAACGGATTATAAATACGTCCTGTGCGTCAAGTTTGGAGAACTTCCCCCACTCCACCCACTTTTTGACACAAAATAAGATAGATAAAACAGAAAAATAGCTTTGAGCATCCTTGGAAATTTAATCTAGTAATGGAAGAGCTGCGGAGTGCTGCTCTCCTGGCAGCCTCGCCAGCTGCAGCGCAGATTAGCAGAGCTCAGCGCTGGGCCGGCAGCTCCTTATCGCACAGCCTTTGTCTGCTGCGCTGCGCTGCCTCCGCCCGCACGGCGGCTGGAGCAGATGTGTGCAGTGCCTTCATGGCAGGAGCTGCGAGGAGCACGGGGAGAGAGGAACGAGCCCTGTGGGATGCAAAGCAAGGCGGTAGTAATTACATCGCCAGAAAACAGATGCTGGGAAATCGAATGCCGCTCCGTCGCAGCAGCAACCAGATCCAAACCCGAATCGGTGTGGGGAGGATGCGTGCTTGCATGATGAAACACTGGGACGCATTGCACATATACACCCACCCGCATGCTTCAATTTAATGGGTACAAGTAAAGCTTTCGCTTCCACTAATTTGCACGGTAAACATCAGTAATTATAGACCGCGCTCACACTGATCATCTGCCTGAAGCCAACAGACTTCGTGCAGAGTTCCTGACAGACCTCAAACTGAACAGGGCTGTGCCAGACACTTGGCTTAAAAGCACCCTTACCAGACACTCGGGTGCAAAAACAACATGATTGGCTCCGAGCCTTTCTTCTCAATGGACAGAAAGCAACTAACTCAGCTGTGTCTCCCTGTAATACTGATCCCTTGCCTTTGTGGATCCCACAGTCAGGCTGTTGTTTTTTCCACTTTTGTGAAGAAAAAAAAAAAAAAACTGTTTTTTTTCTTTTTTGCACCACATCCCCAGCACTGCTTTCTCACCACACGCAGATCAGCCAGCATACAGACCAGTTCTTACAGTCCGAACGCCCTCCTCCTCCCCCCTCACTCTCCTCAATTGCCCTGAAGCAATCATTTATTTCAAGACTATTAACTTTCTGCCACTGTAGCAGCCCCACGCAATTCTGAATGCTCTGTGCAAATGTTCCTCTATTAATGAAATTAAACATCAGAGACACACGCTGTCAGGATAAATTGATGCAGTGAGCTCTTCTTTAGCCCAGTCTGATAAATCACGTGCATCACTTAGAAAAAGATTTGTAAGGGTTTATTAAGAAGCGCAGCTACTTTTCAAATCCCAGGCTACGATCCAATCGGGTTGAAAGTAGCACCCCATTAAATTTAACCGGAAGAGCTGAACCATTTCTTGATGACTTCATTTCATACTTAAGTACACATGAAGACAAGTGGGCTGGGGTGACTTCTGGCCACATATATAAAATACCAAAATTATTGTGTACACATATGGAATGAAATGATTTTTATACTTGGCCGGCACCTGTAGTGAGAGCTATAGCTATCCTATGCACCTCGGAATAAAGCATGTTGTGGAGAGGATGTGGGTAGCAGCAATTAAAGCTTTGTTTCATTTTACTGCTCTGCAAGTAGTTTGGTTTAATTTATTTTTTAAGTATTTTCTCCTGATGGAAAGGTGTTCTCGGTAAGGATCTTTCTTTCTCTGGAGTTGGGGTAGGACATCAAACTGGGGAGGTTGGGAAGATGCCTTCGGTAAAATAAATCAAAATGGAAAACAAAAACCATTTGTTCTCAAGTTTCTAAAATGGAGTTTAAGAAATGGGCTGTAAAATTCTCACAGTATGCTGCAGAAGTGGAGTCCAGAGGCAGAATTTGCTTTTGCAGTGCTGACCGCCTGTGAAGATCAACCTGCTCTGCAGAAGCCAGCCCCAGCAGCAGTCAAGGCCATTATCTTTGCAGAGCAAGCCATCACACAGGAATACAGGAGAGAAAATAGGCAGCAACATCCAGGCAATAAATTCACCTACTTAATTCAATGCAAAGCTCCTTTTCTTGACCCAAAACTTTCAGCTTGAGACGCATCTTACATAAACGTTTCACTGCGTATCATTAGTGTTCTTTCAGGGACTCGAGAGATTTCATATATTTTAAATATTGCAGAAAATAGCATTATAAAGATTTTATAAATGGGGCACTTAAGCATGCAGTTCACCTATACAAAATGTAACAAATGTGAGCGTAGGTGCTTTAGAGGTCTGCACTGGTATTTCAGATACAGAGAGAAAAAAAGAGCTCAGGATATTTCAGTGCTTGGCTCAGACTCTCTCCTTGAGGGCTCCCACACACATCCATTGATGTGTTCAGGATCACTTCCCTTTGGAAAGTGCTGTTTCGTTAAGGGCACAATTCCCCAGAAATGCTCATTAGAGCCTGCAGGGTTCAGAGATCAAGATCTGGGTGTAATTGTCATTCACTCGTAGCATCTCCAAAGCAGCTCTGCATTTCTCAAGAGCCCTGGGAAAAGTTCACGGCTTGACCTCTGAGTATTATTGCCTACTCCATTAAGAAAAGGGCTCCAAACCATTAACAAAAGGCAGCGGAGGGGGATGCTGGCGGAGGAGAGGGGCAGGTCCTGGGGCGGGGGGAGGAGAGTTCAGGTAATCAGGGAGGTTGATCCAAGGCACTATTGAAAGAACGGAACTAAGTGTGGAAATGGATCTCTTACTGTTTCGGGGCTTGCCAGCAACAGGAGGACTCCTGGGATTGCCTGTGATGGCGAATTCCCTCCCCAAAGCCAATGAAACAATCAAAAGCCATCAAACCCACACTGGAGCTTGCAGGAGACATCATACAGCCTCAGCCTAAACATGATTCAAGGCAGCAGTCCCTGAACAGCTCCTGCATAGAGTCCAAATGCAATCTGCCACCTCTTTAAGGCAGAGCTCCTCATGGCAATTATTTACTTGCAACTTCCCTTCCCCAGAACTCACCAGTCAAGCATAAAAGGGGATAAATACCCAATTTCAGCACTGTGAGTCTCTGAGAGCTGGCTGAAAGAGTCCGGGGTCTCTCAGTGCATGCATCCACTTTGAGCCTCCACCTGCATCCCTCTGCAGGCACATCACACACCAGGTCTCCTGCCAGCGCAAGGCAGCAAGCTCCTCACAGCCCTTCTCCCCACTGGAGCACTCCCTCCACGCAGGGCTATGTGTGTGACACTTCAAACACGCAGCACCCAGCCCAGCACTGGCACAGACCATGCCCTTGCCAGCTTACAAGTGGCTGTGGGCACCCTGGGGGCTGTCCCTGCCCCAGACTCATTATGGTTTCAGTGTCATGCACATCTTCAAAAAAGCCTAAATTCAGCATCCTTGTGTTGCTTACAGTCTCCTTGGCAATTAATTTCCCCATTTTTCAATGAAATTCATGAAAAGCTCTGCAAATAATGATATTTTCCTCTTTGCAACTCAAAATTCAGCACACAGCTCCCTCCTGGATGGATCTGTTCGGTTGCAGGCTAGACCAGCACATCATTCCAGGTCCACTCCCAAGTCACTTTTTTAGGCACACCAGTACTGCCACAAGTCCACAAGTCACCATCAACCCTGCATCCACCAGGCCCAGAAGTCCATGGCCAGCACCTGGCATCCGATGGCCAACACCCAACACTCAGCACTTCATGGCCAGCACACAGCAGCGCACCATGAAGCACAGGAACCCCAGGGAGCAGCCTGCATGTGGGCCTGAGCCTGGTGCTGGGGTGCGGAGGAATGCAGCCTAAAAAGAAGGGGCTGTGGAAGAAGCAGCTGGAACTACAGAACAGATCCTGAACATTGCACGAACTGTTTTCTCTAGTGTGGGTTTAAAAGGAAAACACCACGTCATTATAACTCCTCCCAAGGGAAAGAACGCAGTGCATCTCAGGTAGAACTAAATTTGCTTCGTTCCCCAGCCAGCCTACGAGTTTGTGTACAGAGGGTGGCAGCCACTCTTTGCAAAGGAGCAGCAAAAAAGAGGATAAGTGACAGGGAGCACTATCCGTGATTTCTGCAAACCCCCAATTTTCACTCAAACAAAAGAGACAGCAAACAACACACGGCCCCGCTTGGCACAATGGCTCCACATGATTCCCCATTTGCTGTGGTGAGTGGTGTTTATTTCTGCAGGGAGAACACACATTCCTGACTACGAAGGTCTGGATACTGACATGCCACCATTCATTCTTCTCCCACTGCACCTGCGATATTTGGACTACTTACCAAAAGCCCTGCTGTTACGTCTCTGGAAGGGGGTTAATTTCATTTTTTCCTCACTGAACGTCACGTTCCCCTCCTCAAAAAAAACAAAAGATTAATTAAAACTGCATTGATTTCTCATTGCCTATGTTAGCTCCTGTTTGATCTGCAAGCCTAATGAACTGTTTCTGGCATACAATGAAATACTGCGAGTTAAATTCAGATCAAAGTTTGCAAACAGTGTCTTACTTAATTGCAATCAATATGCTTGCATAGGAAAATACTAGAGTTGGCATATAAATTCAATATTAGTGAAAACTCCATTGAAAAAGGGGTAAAACAGACCATCTTACTGGAAGTCTGACAGGCCACCCATCCACGAGGCGCTTCCTGCACGCTTATGGAAACACCATCACTACACGGAGCCCAGGAAAAACAATGCTGGTCCACATTTAAGCAGCTGCCCTCCAGGCCAGGCAGCTCCTTTCCTCTGAGGTTGTGTATTTTTCACCTATTCTGCCAAGGTTCAGTGACAGCCCCATGGAGGACATGACTCCAAGCCCTCTGCTTCCCACCGCAGGTTGCTTCGCTTCCTCCTTGTGCTGCCCACCCACCACCAGCAGTGCCTGCAGCCACTCCCTGCAGCCCTGCACTGCTCTTCCAGCACAAAATGAACGCAGTGCTAATACTTCGCTGTAGTACTCAAACTCTGCCATGTCAGAGCTGCAACCTGAAAGCATCTGGCGTAGAAAGAGATACTACCATGACAATATCAGAAACAAAACACACATAAATGCATTCTGTAGCTAAAAACCATTAAAGAAATGAAAATTCAAATTTGGGATTCATTTAAAATTCATTTTCAAAGGAAGAAATAAAAGTTACTTATTCTATACTTGAGCTGTCAGTGCTTTTTGAAATAGCACGAAAGCAGCAGGAATACAGTGAAGCTGATGTGTGATTTTCAACACAAAAGTACTTTAGGGAACAATTTTCCTGCTATGTACTGCAGCTTTGGCCATGTTATTTTGCAATTAATTCCAGGTTTTCTTATTTTTTTTTACATGTGTCTTTGATCAGCAAATTGCAGTATTTAAATTTGTCAACAGGAGCCACTGATATGCAGAGATCTGCTATGCTGAGTCTAAAATGTCTTTCGTACAGTAGAGATTGGGTCTGCAGGTACTCTACAACACAAGAACACTGTAAGGACGCAGTTCGGATTTAAATTATGTGCAGTTCCATGGCCCACAGAGCCCCCATAAACAGATCCTGACCTTGGTGCAACTGTGAAAGCCAACCTCAAATGCCCGTGCCCTGGTGAGAGCAGAGACCCACGGAAAGCAATGTGGGTTTGGGGTCTTGGTGGTGTTTGGTTATTTGGTTGTTTCATTTCCCCCCAGGCTCCCTGCACTGCGGAATTTACTGCCTGCACTGCAAGAGGAGCAGCACTTGCATAGGATTTGTCCATATTTGAGCAGCCTCCTTTGCTTGACGAATGTCCTTTTCCCTTCTTTAGGAGCTCCCCTTCACTCTCCCACATTAGAAATAGGCTACAGGCCTCCTTTCCTCCTCGCTGCTTGGCACCGTCTCCTCATTCCACCAAAGCTTCTGGAGCTTCATAGAGGACACACACCAGGAATGTCACAATCTCATCTTTTTGTACACGCTGAATATTTAAGGGATTTTCACTCCCTTAAAATAAATCTTTTCCATTTGGAAGGACAGAGGGCTGCTGTTTCCATAACAACCACTCCTCAGAAAAATTTCTTTTAGTAAACACCACAGAATTAACTGTGCAGTTTTAACATTTAGTCATATTCTGCCAGACATAGACAAAAGAAAGGTAAACTTTAGTTCACCTTTCATCTCTATCATCTATCTCATTGACCAAAATACAGCTCCTCTCAAACTGAACGGTAGCAGAAAGGCACCTGTGAACTCATTCATTATGCTGCTAAGCGAGCTGATAGGCATCACTGGAAAAGAAATAAGACTGAAAATTGCTGAAGCATCTTCCATCACAGCAATTTCTACAAGGTTAGAAGAAGTCATATTGGATAAAATCTTGGGAGCGCAAAAGCAGCGGTCTGGGAAATAAATGCAAATAGGCATTCTGCATCTGTTGTTAGGTGTGGACAAACTGGAACTGAGTGCACCTGGTGGAAACCCCAAAATCAAGGTGTGCTTTCTCCTGTCTGAGTACCACAGGGGAGCAGGAGGTGAGGGCTGGCACCCGTGCAGGAGGCGTAAAACACGTCTGCGTGCATCACGGCACAGGTAACAAAACCCCCAGCCAGGAGCTCTCTCACTCAATAGCCACAGGAACTGAACCCAGAGTGCTGCAGCAGACATGCGGTGCTCCCATGCTGCCGGGCAGTTCCCCTGCCAGGCCCTGAGCCATCCCCATCCCCTCCACTGCTCATCCCACCCTCACGCTGCCGGCGCCCCGTTGCATTTGGTTCAGGAACAGAAGGAGTTAAAGAAGTTAAATACTTATTTTAGATCTATTCAGTTCACTCGTAACATCTGCATCTTCGTACGCACGCATCCAGGCACATTCCATTAAAAAACTCGCAGCCAGAAATGCTTGCATATGAGGGAAATCTCTGTTACAGCTGAGCTACAACGCTGAGCGCTGCACTCAATGCCCACTCCCAGGGGAGCACCTGCACAGCTGATCAGGTCAGCACTGTCAGATTTCACATTAAGTCCCCCCATACAGATGAACTATGAAATTGGAATTCACACTGTAAAAGTTTCAGACAACACTCGGGTTTCACCAGCTACAACTAAAAAAACTTGAGATTGATCTTGAAGATGCTTTCTGCCATGAGTGTTGCACCTTACATTTCTGCCTATTTTTAATAAGAGCTCAGCAGAAAACATAATGCCTGAAGTGGGCAGAATGTATTTACTGTATGCAAATAGGTGTGCGTGGGCTTTATTACAATTCACTGCCGTGCCATTCTGTGTTCCTACTGCAAAAAAGCCTTTGGCTTCAGCCTCAGGGAGGATGAAGACAGAACCTCCCTCCTCAGTAAGCAGAGAGAGTACCATATAATGACCCGAGAAGAAAGAATGCTACAATTCATCCATTTTTTAACCTCAGAGGATAATAAACATGCAGGTCTTACTTACAATCTCAATTAAAAAGCCTTTTGGAAGCTTCTGATGAACAGAATATTTTGTAAAGGCCATTTCTTACAGAACCTACGGCACAGCCGCAGCTGTGACAGAACATCACCAAACTTATCCCACACCACTGGGAGCCTGGATGCTCTAATCTACACACAGCTGTCCGTACTGCTGCTTTGTACCAGAGAAAGGAGCAGAGGAACAAGAATTTGAGAGGTAGATATCAAAACACACAGTGAAAGAAATGCAATAAAGCAATTAGTCTCTCTGAGGTTAAAAGTTACAGAAATATTGTTACGGCAAACACTCATAGACCATAAAAGAAGATTAAAGGATGCACCCATTATGCAGAAAGCAATCAAAAGGAGGAACAGAAACTGCTGTAAGAGCCAGCTCTGTCACACAGCTCTGGAGCACAGCTCTGTGGAGCACCCATCATATCACAACACACAGTGTCAGCCCTCACTGCTCTCTGCAGGGCCTTGGCCGTGTACCTCACTCACATCCCAACAGATTCTTCATTTCCAACAGGTCCCTTCCAACCCTCATTCACTTGTTTAAGCCCTGCACTCCCTCATTGCTGTTTCCCAAACCAGAGCACAGCAGTGCTAACACAGCTCCTGGAGCGGAGGGCAGCGCCTGAGGGCACCCAGTGCTCACAGAGCTCAGCTCAGGTGAAACGAGGGCTGCTCTGCCTCCTCGCCAGCACTGCAGGTCCGGGCAGAGGAGTGCTGCCATTTGCACTGCTGCATGTCCTTCCCCACGCAGACACAAACAAGCAGCTCTCCTGGCCGCATCCCTGCACACCCAAGTGGAAAATCCACCCCAGAATTACACGGAAACAAGACCCAACTATTTTCTAACCTTTCTGCTGCAGCTTCTCCTTCAAAACACTCAGAACACTTTCCACATCAAGAGGCTGATCCGGCTGCGTTTGACATGCCCAGGGCTTTTTTCTTTTAACAAGTGGCACAGAGGATGGGGAAGATGGTGCAATCAAGGAAATACCAACACGACGGGCTCCTCAGTGAGCGCTGCCAGCATGCAGCGATACCTCATGGCATCTGCAAAGTAATAAGCACTGGAAGGAGTTGTTCCAGCTAAGAGAAATGTAAATTGCCCAACTCAGAATTATTGTATAACCCCACAGACCTCAGCATGGTAGAATAGTAAGGAAGAAAAAGCCGTATCAGGAGCTACAAGACATGCAACAGTGAGCTGGCCTGTTTTGTGCTCCTGACAGCTGACACGTTTACCAGCCAGCAGAAGGTTTTTACTTTACATTTAGATATCAGCACACACAATCCTTATCTGTTACTTAAGCACTGTAAAACAGCATTTGATAATTAGAACCACGAACTGATTATGCGAGAGTAACACCCAGCTTTTCTGGAGGTCTCCAGCACACCCTTGTGCCAGCGTGCTCTGAGCCCCACTCAAAGCCCTGGTGTTGGTGGCAGGCTGAGCAAACAGCACACAGCCCTGCACAGTGCCATGCCCCCTGCCCTGCAGCACACTGACCTTCCCACACCACAGCCAGCAGCACCCTGCCGGCACGAAGTGAGCGGGGCTCTCCTCATGCCCTCCTTGCAGCGCTGAGGACATCTGTGATCCACCTGGATGTGAATTTGCAGCTGAATTGGGAGATGTTTCAGATCAGAGTTGTTTGCTTTAGAAGCAAAAAGCCGCAGTCCAGAAGTTCCCAGCTTCTGCAGAAGTGTCCAACACTCAGCTGATGCTCTGGGGAAAGCAACGCCAACCAGGCCACGACAAAGGTGACCAAAAGGAAGGTGACCAAAAGGAAAGGAATCCAGGCCTGGTTTCTGGATGGGAAAAGTAGAAAAATATTCAAGGGATGAACATCAGAGCCACGAAGAAGCCACACAGATTTTGAAAAGGCAGTAAGCCAATAACTTCCAGACATGGGTGAGGTGATCTGGGGCTTCTCACGTGGCCAGATTTGAGGCAGGGCTTGGTGCTATGGATGTCTGAATTGCTGCAAAATACACAAAACTCAATCTCTTGGGAAGTGCTGCCATCCTATGAGGAACTGAATTCCTCCCACTTTTTATGAAATAAATGCAAATTGCACACATTTCAGTGCTTTTAAAGAGTTTGATTTATCAGGGGTCTGGGAAGCGGTGAATAAGAGTGAATCAGACGTAAATCAGCTGTCACAAACTTGGCTCAAACCAACGAAGAGAAATTCAATTCCAGTTTGCTAATGCCATTATTAAGAGGTTTGGCAACACGATGCTACAGGGATTGAAAGCGCTTTGTGCAATTGATGATTTCACACCATCAAAGCAGCAGAGATGGGGATGTTTCACTGCAGGGTCCGTCCCTTCACTTGCACAGATCCATGCCAGCCACTGACACCTGCAGGAGCGCTCTGGGGCACCTCCTTATGGCTGTTTGATCAAACAGTGCAACTTCATACAGGTAGAAATGCAGAGAAACCAAAGGCACGTCCATCAACCTTTCAGTTTAACAAAGCCATGTCCTACTTACCCAGCTTTGCATACGGAAGCCTCACATTTTTCAGCCGGCTGCATTCTGTGCCCACTCAGTGATGCACCCAGCAGAAGAAGAGGACTTGTGTTTTTCTAATTTTACTTTGAGTGAGGATCCCGATGTAGTTGTATTTCCATCTTGTGCTTCGCATCACACACAGATCTTTTCCCAGGGATGCTCTTACCCCTGCAGCATCCACACTACAACATCAAGGTAACAAACTGGAACCACAAATGTCTTCCAAGCTCCTACACCAATGGCCACGTGCTGTTTGACAGAGCCACAGAGCAGCGATGAAAATATTTTCCATTCTCTTCAAAATTCTTCTGCTTCCCTACAGCACTCAGACAGACACATTCAGAAGGATTTTTGGCAGGTAGGAAGAGAGGGGCAGTTACAGCAGCTGCCTGGGGCACACAGCTGCCCTGGGCACACATCCCACCAGGTGCTGGTGGAGCAGCAGGGACTTTCAGCACAGTGAGGAGGATCACGCTGTGACAAAGGTGCAGCTGGGGTTCCTCAGATGGGACATCCCCACAGCGCACACCAGCTCCCCCAGCGGCCCACCGCCCCGAGCAGACAAACCTCCTCATCCCGAAGCCCCGAGAGGCAGCACAGGAGGCGACCTGCGCAGCTCTGCTCGCTCACAGTGCCACCAACCCCGGGTGCTGTGCCGCAGCACGAGACTGCTTGGAGATGAAGAGGAATTGGGCTGTGCAGAGAGATGCCCCCCGGGCTTTTCCTGTGACTCACTCGTTCCCTTTTCTGACAGGATCACTGGCTGCTGGGAGATTTCAGATCTGAAGACTTCAACTCTTAGATTTTTATTCTCAATCTTGTCAAAACAATATTGAAAACAGATTCAAAATCGGGGGTGGAAGCATGGAGATGGGTAGGGATTTTGCAATTTGAACATGTTGCCATTTAGCTGACCAAATTCTTCACAGATAATAATAGAAGCCAAACATTATCCTGACAATGTGGTTCCATGTTTTCATTCCCTCCTGGGAGCAGAGAAGGGAAGAGAACACCACGCGCCTGGGGAAGCGGTGCAGCACAGAGCAGTGCGGGTGCTGCTGGCTGCAGGAGGGGGCTTTGCTCTGCAGCACCACCAGCTCACGCTTACAGGAAAACTGTGCCATCAGCTGAGTGTTCTGCATTCAGATCTTCGGCTCAAATTAAGGATTTCGGAAGCTGATTTAACATCCATACATAGCAATGACTGTAGATTTAATGTCACTTCGTAAGGCCACTTGCAATGTTTCCTGTTAAACAAGCGTGTGCCTTCAAAATCCTTACTTGGACTGTTTTCAAGTTTCAGTATAAGTAAGTTCAAGAGCCTTCTGTCATTTAATTTACTGCAGCTGATTTCACTTAATTTTCTATAAGCTGCCGTGCTTAAAGGAGTTGCAACGTCTTTGGTTTAGAAAAATCATTAAGTGCTACTCCCAATAACCGCAGGCTGACAAGCACTGTGACCATTTGCCTACCACAGACTTCCTGTTCTGTATAACACGTAAACAAGAATTTCCTTAAATTAAACTCAAAATGATTCTTACATAACAGAGAAGGCACAGAATTAATGCAGCTGGTGGCACTGCATTCAGCAGGTCGGGCTCAGTATGCCAACAGCTCCAATCAGAGGAGTCCTGACACAAAACAGAGAGATCCACTGAGAGCAGAAATTGTGCTTTATGGATGCAGGAAACTGCATGCTCTGTTCATTTTTTTCCCCTTTATTTGTTCTTCTTTACGTGAGGACTTCGCAGAGCACTGACTGCTTGACAGACACGTCTGTATGCACAGCAAACCATCTCGTTAGCCAAACATCTCCTGGGGGAAGGCTAAACCCTTTGGCAATGACCAGTATGTGCACTGTTTAACACAGTTGATGGGTTTTGCCCTAAGAAAGGCTGAGGGCTAAAATGAGTTCAAGCAGTATATTACTTGGAAATCCTCCTTTGCTTTACGAGCTCAGGCTTAAAGGAGGTTTTACTGTGCTCAGCAGCTTAACCCTCTCCTTGCTTACAATGGGTGCATTCACTGTGATGTCCTCATGGCAATCAGGGGAACATTTAAATGTCACCATACCGTATTTACATGAAACCAGGAGGCAGTAAGGACAGAACACTTCACAGCCCTTGAGTTGCAGTAGGAAATTCAGTCGCTTTTTCAAATAATTGCAAGATGCCTCATGAAAACTTCACCCTGGTTCACTGGGAAAATAATCCCTCCTGCCGAGCTACTGCATTTCGTTCTCAGTGTTTCTCATTGTAACTAACAACCCTATTAACACAAAGTATCTACGGGAATTGAGCGAAGACAAAACATTGGCCAAACATATAGAAACTGAATTGCACTACGCCAGGGTTCAAACCTAAGCTGGAGGGTCATTGCGTGAGGATGGAGGCAGACTTTTGTTTTACTTTCTGGGAGATTCATTTGTGCCATTTCAGACAAAAACAACAAAGCGTCACACGTGAGGAAATGTAACATCTCTACTTTGTGGCTGAGGAGAGCAAAGTGACATCAACAGCAAAGGAAAGGTCTCAGATAAGGAAGCAGCACGAGGTTTCAGAAACAAACATACACGCAATTTGTCAAACGTAGGCAAGGCCAAGATCTCATTGCACTTGCCCTCGGTGTAAGGCAGGGCGTTGCTCTCTGTTTGTCACACGCAGCGATTCCCGTGTCCGATTTTTAGTTGCACATACTCAAACGTAAGAGTTCTGTTTAATGCAGCGCTTGACCTGTGCCCCACAGAAAGGAATAAAAGGTGGCTCTCCGTACAGGAAGACGACGGATCTTTAGGGCTATCTCCAGTTTCGCCGTACAGCATTAGGCATCAAAGACAGCCCAGGGGCAGCTCTGCACACCGTGGCAACAGAGGACTCCTCCAACCTGGGTACCTAACAAACACTGGGATTTTTTCACATTGCAGAACTTGCAATAAGGGGATAAAAACATAGAAATAACACAAGGGTCAAACATGCAAGAAGTTCTCCTAATTTTGCTATCTCTTATATAAATCAGTTCAAGGTCCAAAATATGGTGGGAAGAGGACACTATCAAATACAGCGCCTACTGTAGCAGAAGTTGCTCTCAATCTGGCTAGGAGGCAATAGGAGTTGGTTTTATTCACAGTTAATCACACTAGGCTGTGATCTTATTTACAACCCCTTTGGGAGGGGAAGTGTTGAGAAGAATGAAGGCGTCTTTGACCTTCATCTCCTCAGCAGGACGGAGGTAGCACAGCCCTCTGTTTCCTGTTCCATCCTAATTTCCATGCCACAGAGCTGCTCATTTGGGAAACATGAAAAATACGGTTCAGCCAATTCCTCTGAGTTATTCTGAAGGAATTCAGCTCTCTGTAAGATGGAAAGTGATTGAAATTCTATGGCTCCACTTTAAGTTATTGAAAACAGAAAACTGTCATCTGCACAGACTGAAAACAGTCCAGTACTTTAGCAGAACATTTTAGAGCCCACTATTTATTTTATTTCCTATTATTTATTGCTCATTTCCAACCCTTCATATCCATACAGAGGTTTTCCCAGAGTCCACGTTCATATGAGCACACACAGAGCCAGCAGTCCCCTCCTCAGGCAAACAGGAGCCCCCAGCAGCAAGGAGCCCAGAAACAGGGAACACATTGCAAAACCTGGAGCTTTCATCTGCTTTGTTACTTGAACTGGGAGTGGTTTGTGAATTTTCTTCTGAAAGAGTAAAAAGTCAATCAGCTACAGTTTGTCTATGTTAAATTTCATCTCTGCATCACATTGTGTTCTGTTATTGTGGCTCTGTTTGCCCAAGACTGGCAGCAGTCTCACAGCATTAATCCGTGCTGTATGAAATCTTTACAGCTTTGCAGTCGGATATAACAGAACAAAACTATCTCTCAGGGAGTAGAGGTGGCAGCAGTGCATTTTGTCAGATTTCCAAGCTGTCTGCAGCCCAGAGGTTTCAAACCCATGTTATTTGTTCACCTTACAAGCAGCTGAGGACCTGGTCCTTCCTCTGAGCCCCATTCTCATGGGGTCACGCAGGGTTGGGCCCTGCTATTCCTGAATGCCAAGAGCAGCTCTGCCAATGGGGAACTCAGTAAGAAACAACGTTTTGCAAGCGCCCCACACAGAGAAATCAAGATTTCACTATTGGAAATAAGTTAAGTTCCATCCATCACATTCTCCCTTCAGGGCTGATGGCTGGGAGAGAGTCTAATCACCTTCTCCCCTCCAGCTAGGCAGTCAATCAGCTCCCAGCAAGCCGGCCAAGCAGCTGCTCAGCTGGAAAAATAAAGTGATGTTGTCAGACAGATGAACTCCCAGACACCTCTGAAACACGTGCTGCCCATTATGACCTACATGAATACCGCTTCCCCAGAGCCTGGCAAAAGCTCAACATGCCACAACCAAAGCTCTGCATGATGAGAGCTTCACCATAGGTCCCACTGCAGTGTTGCTTGCAGCCCAGTGATTGCTCGGTGTGCTGTTTCCAGGGTGCAGCCACACTTAGTTTTGCAGTCAGTCTTGAGCCCGACCTGGCAGCCCACCATGCCCAAGTCAATATTCCACTCTCCCCAAATTTCTAATTCAATAATCAAAACTGCAAAGCCATGTATGGTCCTCTGATCACTGGAAAGCACGTAGGAATGATTCTGAGTAACTGTGCCTCCTCCAGCTTTATTCTTACATTGGAAAGACAAGATGCAAGAGGCAAGGAGAACCAGGAGCATTAGGTGAGGAATTAGAAGTACGAGAACCGGTATCAGAACAGCTTCGCTGCCTGAACTCCTCAGTGCCACAACAGCCTGCACACTTTGCAGAATTAAACTAGAAAATAGGGACGGGTCAGTGTGTGCCCAAGTTCATAGCTTCAGGTGAACCCACAGAAGATGAATGAGTGCTCACAAAAATCAGACCCACCTGGGTTTCTGATGAAATGCCGATAAAGCAAATTACTCACAGCACAGGTTTCATTAATTCCTTGCATTTAAAGGACACAGATTGCCCTGTCCATGAAGACAGTGAGCAGGTAAAGCAATGACCAAAGGAGAAAACTCAACAAAACGCATCTTTGAATTCAGATTTTTACCTATTTTTCCATGAGTGAAAAGGTCAACTCTAAAGCAATCCTCCCAGAGCATGTGAGACAGCTGCAGTAACCCCTTTTAGCAGCCAGATTTTGGAGGTATCCGCATTACATCAGGAACACATTCTGTCTGCAGCTCTCTATTCCCTGTGCAGGCACTTGCTGTTTGTTCAAGTAAAACCCAAATCTGACCTTGAAAACTGCAGGCAGAGTGAGGCATTATGTAAGCAGTGACAGCTGAAGTTAAACAAACATTGCAGAAGTAAGATGCGCATCACAGAGGGAAAGGAGAGGTCTTCTGCCAGACAGGAATGCAGAGCAGCAGCACTCCCCAGGTATGAGCTGCTGTTGATGCACACTCCAGATACTGCAGACACCAACAACATTAATGGTGGTGGAATTTTTAAAAACACAACAACTCTTTAATCGGCTCTTGGGCTACCTCAGTCACACCTCATTCAGCAGGAGTTAAGGCTAAAACGCCAAACTTCTGCAGACAGGATAATTTGAATTGCCAGATCACAGCAAGGACATTTGTTCAAACTGTATTTTGCATGAGCTGGAGTGCGCTGCAATTAATCACCCACAGCCATGTAAAGACAACAGTGCGAAAAGGAATCTTTCTTTGGTTCTGCTTTGGGCCAGTGGAGGTGTTGTGCTCCTCCAGCCGCTGTTTGCTTGACTCAGATCCTGTTTGGCACCGCTGAGCTTTCCTGACTGCTCCTCAGATCTCTTTGCTGAGAACAGCGAGTGGCTTCTAGCAGAGAAACACTTGTGCTGGTGGGTCACTGTGGGGGAGAAGCAGAAAACATGCTCCGAAACTGAAAGGTGGGTGATACCTTCAAACACTCCCCTGGTATTTCAGAACAGCTGAGAGCAACGTCCACATATTTGCAAATCCAAATTCATTCAAACTGAAAGAACAGGACCTGCAGCTTCTCAGGTCGTAAGGGTACTTCTGGGATGCTTGGATGGACAGCAGGGAGACGAAATAGCAGACTGCAATACAAGTTGCCTTAGAACTCTGATCTGTGAATGACGGCATAAATATTCATGGAGCATCCAATGAAGCATACAGTGTACCATGAACATGAGCAGAACTAATTGCGTCTGTAATTAGAGGTGTTTTATTGAATCTACACCAGAGAAACTCCGCTGTGCTGATCACACCATGATAGGACACTGCTGCCCATGGAAGGTGTAGCAACCAGACTGCCACACAAAGTATCACAAATCCTTATATCCCTCATCACTCGTGCACATAAAAACCGTCAGGCCCAACACCATTAAAATTAGTAAAGCTCTAGAATACACTCCCCAAATTTCCATGCTGCTACACTCTTTTGAAAATCCCCTAAATTTGTTATTCCATTTCAGAAGATGAAATAGACCTGGATGCTTCAGGAGTGGCACCAATATTTGGGTGCTGTCTCCAGCAGTGTGCTCCCTGCCAGGGCTGTGAGCTGCCGAGTGCCCGCAGGGTTCCACCACTGCAGTTCCTCGAGCACCAACAGGAGCTGACCCAGCAGCTGCTCACACATTTCCTAAGCAGAACTGCCTGAGAAAATTGTTCTTAGAAAAATCTATCGAGTCCTTTGCATTCTTTCACCCCAGTTCAAACACCAGAGAATTGTCCCAAGATTATGATACTGACAGAAGAATACTAAGCAGAGCGAAACCACAGCTTGCTCGGGGTGTGCAGTTTGGATCCCACATGGACAGATGCTGGCTCAGCTTCAGCTGCTGCCAACAAAGGGGCAGAAAGCACAGGGATCGGCCTCTGGACACCTTCCACTCACCCAACCAGGCTGAATGGCCCTCCTGAAACTGAGCAGCCGATGGCAGCAGCCAGCAGAGCTCGAGAACAGCCCCCGAGCTGAGGTGTTAAAGCAGGAGTTGGGTCCACAATGGGATGAACAGCTGATAGCTGCAAAGCAGTCAGCTTTGTACATGAGAAAATTGGATGTACTTATCAGAAGCCATTTAAAGAAACTCAGGTAAGTTACACTTCCAAGGCCTTTCATAAATCTAAGGTAAACTTTCATCGCCTGTTTAAATAACACGAGCAGCTCTGTGCCATCACCACACTGTTCAGCACTGGGAACTGGAGCAGCCCTTCCACAACCTACAGTGTGCAATGCCTGCAGTGCCCAGGCTGCCCCGACTCGTGCTTGGGGGAGAGGGAAGGATGCTTCAACCTGCTGCAGGTCTGAAGGCACAGAGAAATGCGCATCCAAGCCAGTAACAGAAGGAACTGAGGTTGGCTTCCAAGGAAGAAACAAACCTGAATTCTCCTGGGAAAATATTAATGTGCAGGACGCCTAGTTGAAACCAAGGGTACCCTCCTGATTTTTTCCATCAAACAATTGGCACTGTGCCTCAGGAACACAAATTCTCAAAAGCTGCTGACATTCCCAGAGGTGCAGCAGTTCATGCAACGCAGATAGAATTCGAAGAGCAGATCAGTGCACACGCACAGCAATGCAGCTCTCGTCCCCGTGCCCACGTGCCCCCACACTGGGCACAGCACACACGGCCAGGATCCCCATCCCCACCACCTGCTCAGCCCACAGCACACAGCCTAGTGCACCTGCAGCCCTCACGAGCACAAGGACCAGAGCAGAACAGCAGGATTACAAAAACAGAAATAACTGCCTGTATGTGTCCCCTCTGGCACAGGCTGGGGCGCATGCGCCTTGTCTCCATGCACAGAAATAAGCAAAGATTGATCAGTGCAGAAGCTGACCCAGAGCTGTCAAGGCACAGCGTACACTGCAAAGCAGACAGACTTGCTATTAGTTGTGTCGCTGCGTTCTAATCTGTGCTTTGTGTTCAATTAATGGGTATAAAACATCAGCATTTGATTTCAGATCGTCTCTGAAGGAAGTGAACATTTCCTTGTTGCTCAGCGAGCGGTGCTGACACAGCGCTCACATTTAGCAGCACCACTTCCATATGCCTGAGCACTAAAAGACGATTCGTGCCTCTGTGCCAGCACCACTAATTGCAAACACACACAGAAAGTTTACACCAGACCTGTTCTGCTGGAAAACGTCGCTGAATTAAGAGCTATTAAATAACCACTGACAACATTTCATTAAACACTGTCAAAAGTGTCAAAACAAGGCATTGCTGTATTAGTGCTCCATCTCCAAGTTTGCTATTAGTTTTAGTAAAAAGCAGATTCAGCAGAGAAAGATGACATTGTGATTGATCTTAGAACTGCTAGAATTTCACTTAGATTCAGCAATCATGATTCTGTTCTCCCCCTGTAACTGCACAGGGCTCAGTACTAAGTGATGGCAATCGCCCACAACCACTGGGGCAGCTGGAGCACTCAGCAGATTCCACACAGCGCTGCTGAGAGTGAGCCCAGCTGCAGAGCTGCTCCTATGGACCCAGGCACAGACATGGGGCATCAAGGAAGGATTTTATGTTTTATGGAGGGAAACAGACAGATGAAGACAGGATTGCTCTATAAGTCATGATCTAGTCCCTTGGTTATAGCGATATTAAGGAGCAAGTCTAAGATGCAGCTCCCACCGATGCAGCAGCTCAGAGAGGTGCCTCCAGGGGGTCACAGAGCAGCTGGTTGCAGGCTCACAGCTCTGCCAGCAGAGTGCTGGAACCATACTGGGATGCAGACCCAACCCAGCTGGGCCTGTTTTCACATCCCTCACATTGTTCACCTTTGGTTTATCCACAACTGCAGCAAAGTCGAGATCCCAAACAGTGTTGTAATTTCAGTGTTATTTCAGATGTGTTATTCCAGTGACATCTAAGAGAGGCACGTAGCATAGCCTAGCAAAACCCACAGCCTCCTGCAGTTCAGACAAACACGTGGCCAGGAGCAACCCGGCAACAAGTCAGCAGCTGCTGGAGAACCCACAGGAAGGAGATGCACCATGCACCTCACAGAGCGCATTTGCAGAGCACTGCAGACCCGCAGCCCCGCTCAGGTCTGCACTGCCAGGGATGCCACAGTGCCAGAACGGTACACAGCTGCCAGCAGGAGCCAGAACAGTGGTGTTTCACTGCTACAACCACAGGCTGTTTTCAGCTTCAGCACTAAGGCATGTCTACAGCTCTACTGCTGCCTTCATCTGCTGCAATTACCAGCGCGCACTCTATGGCATTAAGAAATGTAAGCCTATAAATATAGAGGTAAATCAAGTTTTCCCTTCAGCCCCTCGAGCTGGGAGGATGCTGACATGGCTGCGTGCTGAGCACTGTGAGCATGCAATGCATGGCAGCAGGACACGTGCATCCCTGACCACTCCTGCTGCACCATGTAGCACTGCCCACAGCCACAGCCGTGCGTGGCAAAGCAGCAGAATATGCGTGCAGAGGCAGCAGTGAGAGCCACCGAACCTCATGTAAACACAGTATTGATTTTTTTTCTTCTTCCAGATGGTGCAATTCAGAAAAAATTGTTTTTAAATTATGCCTTGCAGAAACATCGAGAAGTGCAGCTAATAACGGGTGTATTTCAGGTGCACGCTGACCTCCTTTCCCCCATCACGCTGCAGCACACGAGTGCTTGCTGTGAGTTACCTGCAGCCCGTGAGCCTGAGCAGAAGGTGCTCTAATTGGAAAACCAGCCCTCAGCCACCGCTCATTTGTGTTCCAGCAGCACTCAAGATGGCTGCAGAAAACAGCTCGGATTAATTGCAGTGTTTGGTATAACTCCCACCTCCCTTTTAAAGGAAAACAGCAGGACTGTTCCGGACAAAATGGTGTGAATGCTGAGCATAAGCCCTGCACACTGTGCTTTAGGTGGTTTATGACAGCAGCAGGCAGGGCTGTGTGGGCTCTGCGGGTGTGGGGAGCAGCAGAGGTGTGGGTGCCTCCAGGTCTCTAAGCCGGAAGAGCCACATTGGCATCAGCCCCTCCCAGTGTGAAGAGCTACAGCATCCCTCCTGTCCTCTCCCACCAAAACTGACAGGGAGATCCCAATCCCTCCAGCAGGTGCTGGAACAGATTTCCATAGCAAAGCAAAGGCAGAAATAAAAACGCCTCCCCAGCAACCTGCTGCTCGTGAGAAATGGGGATACCCACACTGCCTTCCTCCCCTCCCCCTCAAACTCCACCAGCACCATTAACACAAGAAGGAGCTCAGTAACACAGCAATCCTCTGTGTGCAGCTGTATTCCTTCTTCCAGCACTGCACAGAGAGGATCTTACAGAGAAGGCAATGGTTTTTTCATACACTCTTGCATTTCTATAAAGGACCAACAATTCCTCAGCTCACCCCAGGCTCTCCCCTCCAGCACTGCACCCCATGGCCCCACTCCTGCACTGCAGCAATGGGGCAGCTTTGGGAAAACAATCCTGCAGTGGCACTCTAGCCGTGCTCCCGGTGCCTCACAAAGTGCTCTAAGTAGGTCAGTGTGCAGCACAGAACCTCCCAGCTAATGGCACTGCCCAGCAGGAAGGCGATCAGCAGAGAAGGATGCACTGCGTGTGAGCAATGGGCTCAGGGTCATCTTAGGGCCCAAAATGGGCTCCAGGCACCCCCAGCCCCACAGTGCCCCAACCCACTGCTCTCACCACACACAGCAAGAAGCTGCTGGCAGGTGGCACTTCATGCACCACAACCATAACCGTACTCGATCGGGCCAAAGATCAAAGAGAAATGTGAATAACTGATGGAAATCCACAGATATTTACATACAGCAGTTGTTAGCGATTTGCTGCTGTGCTTTTGAATACAACTGCAGTTCTCTCCCCCCGAGGCATAGGGGGGAACACATAGGAAGAGCCTTTCTGGCAGCTGCATAATTATTAATTACTGCCATTGCGTTCTTTGGATTTCCTCCAGGTAAAGGACAAGCTGTGGGCCCTGCAATGCCCTCAGCGAGCCGTGCTGTGCCCTCACAGCTGACAGGTAGCAGAACTGAAGAGCATTCTCAGAACAACATGCATTACAGTTACTCGTTAATGAGATTTATTCCAGCACTTTGTTGTGCCACAAAGAAAACAACTCAGAACCTCCACAGCCCTCGCACAACAGCTTGCTGCCTGGTTTGTTGTATTTAAGACATCTTTCCTGAGGTGTAAAGAACACTGAAAGAAAAGGAAGGGAAGTTTACACAAAACCTCAGTTTGTATCAGCTTGGAGTAACTCCTGCTCCACAGCAACACCTCCTGCACCTCAGTACAGCCAGCTGGACACATACAGCACTGCAGGAGTCCCCGACCAGAACTACCATGCACATGGGGCCCTGCCCACCTTCCCCTGCCCCTCCAGGGCTCCTACCTGCAGCCATAGCTGGGGGCAGACAGAGAGCAGCTGGGGGCTGCAGCCACTGCCGAGACCAAACCAGCCTGGGAAGAGCAGCAACACCTGCATCCTGTTAGCACCGATGGGATTCAATAAAGTCCCAGCAGGACCCCAGGTGCTTCCATCACAGCCCCAGCAGCATCACCACTCCCCTACCCCACACCTGTGTGGCAGTGCCTCCTCCTGCTGTGCCCAACAAGAGATGCTCTCCCTTGTGGTGCCAGAGGTAGGAGCTGCAGCACTCAAAAGTTGTTTTATATAATGAGATTCATTACAGTTTGATCGATTTCCTGTTCATAAATATTTGCAGAAGCTTTTTATCTTCTTTCTAAGAGTTGAATCTTTTTCCCCAAGTGCTCAGAAAGGCACCGGAGGGCGGAACTGGGGCTGCGGGGCTGGGACAGTACTGTGGCTCTCACTGACCCTTAGGAGGTGCCCATGAGACGGCTGACAGCAGGCAGTGGCAGGTGGGGATGTGGCACTGCTCCCATGGGACGCCTGGCTGCCAGCAGCACTGCAGGAAGGAGCCCAGCGCCACTCAGCAATGGATCAGGAAGTGTTTGTTCAGCTTTTAGAAAGGAATAACAGCATAAAAAAAAAGCCTTCTATAAAGTACATTCTGTCCAACGTCCTGTTTTTGTAAGGCTACACCATAATCGAACTGAGTCATCTCATGGCATTACACCACAGCTTGATCTAATTTTCCTAATATTTCCCCCCCATCTGTTCCATCATTGCAGGACAAATTGTCGCCCTGTGAGTGAAGGACAGAATGAAATGCAGTAGCTGGGGATTGTTGTAACTTACGCTTAAAGTTCATCCCGCTCCTCCAGTGCTCCAGGCAGCAGCGCATGGAGCAGCCAGGACCGACACAGCGGTACCACAACTGTGCCCAGAGCCAGACAGGCGCTTGGGGACCCTCCAACACCAAGTGGCTCCTCTGCACAGCCAGGGCAGAACTGCCAGAGGGAATCATAGATCATTAATGTTGGAAAAGACCTCTCGGATCTCCAAGCCCAACCCCAGTGCACCCCATCGTGCCCGCTGACCCAGTGCCACATCTCCACTGCTCATGGACACCTCCAGGACGGTGATTCTCCACTCCGTGGACAGCTGTGCCAGCTCTGACCACTCTTTTGGAGGAGAAATTTCCAGAGCCCATCCTGCTGCTGGCTCCATGCATTGGGAGAAGTGAGGCCACACGTGGTTGTGCATTCCTGCCTTCAAAGTGGGGGAATGGATTTGTCCTTTCACTTCTCTTTAATTCTAGAAGCGAGCGATTTCTCCCCGCGCTGTGCCCATCACCCCGTGCTGCCCATCACTGTGCCCACACCCTTGGCGGGGGCAGTGGCAGCTCTCTGTGGTGCTCACAGCTCCATGTGTCTCATGGCAACGGGAATGGGCAAAGACTGCCCGCGGCCACAGAAGGTTAAAAGCTTTTCCATTAGCAACTTTGTTGGATGCTTTTTGTGAAAAGATAAAGCGCTATGAGAAAATAAAGACTTGTCATTTACCTCTGCAAATAATTCAGGATTGATAATGAGAATGAATCAATCAAGGCAAATTAATCGTATTGCAAGGCCTTCCGAGTGGGGTGAATGGAAAAAGCACACTAAGCCCTGGCATTGCAATGGCCGCTCTGCATTTTGCAAAAGAGGGTTGCCAAAGGGAGCCCAGCCTGCTTTGGCTGAAGACTCCGATGATTAAAATGAATGAGAACCAGAGCACAAGTGAGTGAGAAATGGGTCTGGAGGAACTTTAGAGGAACTGGAAACACACTGTTGAGACAGGAGCTCTGTGCTCAGAGCCTGCGCATCGCCAGCACAGAGCACACAGCAGAGGTGGACGTGGGCGACGTGGGCAGAAGCAAGGTAAGGTGCACAGCTGGCTGTGTGCTGCTGGGACAGAGTGCTGCTGCACATCTTTGGGCGGGGGGACCACACATCTAAGGGCGAGCTGAAATTTCTGCACAGGGCAGAACCAGCACCTGACATTGGGACCATCTGTGTTTCATACTCCTGGTATCTGGCAGATAACAAAAACCAGGGCATTCACTGTTCTTCCCACCAAGAGATGCCAGTGACCTGTGATTACAGTGCTGTCCCTCCAAACATCAGAAACGTTTCACAGCACATCCTGTTTACAGGCAGCACCACATGTGAGTCTTTTCAAGGTGGCACTCAGAGCCACGTCCTCCTCTCAGTGCAGTGCCCTTCTCACCGGGTGCCATGGGAGCAAATGCCATCATTTGTTCTCTGCAGGGACTGAATCGTATGCTTTATCTCCTTCTAAATATTAAAACATAGTGGAACAAATGTTTTTTTTGAGAAGGACGATTCTGTCCATTGTGCATTCAGCACTTCTAAAATTTGTTTTCTAAAGAGTACAAAAGATTGGTGCCAGACTGCAGAGTCCATTTTCATCTGGGCACTTTGTTTCCTCAGCTAAAGCAAAATACAGCGTAATGGCACTGGATGGATTAGGAGCGTTTTCTGTGTTTAATTGGTCTCTTGTCTGTGTGCTGCTTCCCTGGGTCTGCTGCTCTTGGCTCCCAGCCAAGCCAGGTCTTCAGGGCTGCAGGAAGGCAAGCACTTGTTCATAGGGAAAAACAAACAAACAAACCAACCTCTCCTACAGTTTGGCACAATGACTTTGGTGGGGACGTGCCAGGTGCTGAATGCACCCCAAAGGGCACTGAGCACAATGGGTGTTGGTGTTCCCAGTGGGTGCTGGGTGCCCCCCACAGCCTCTCTTGGCACTGATCTCCCATCCCCCAGGCCCAGCTCTGCCCGCTGCTGAGGGAATTGCACACAGCTCCCAGGGGCCCTTGGCTGCTCTGGCGGATAGCAAAGCAGCTAAGTGCTCTAAATCCTGCCACTCCTACGGAAACGTTGCTATCATTAGTGAGACGAACATGGAGCAGAAATCACAAAGCAAGAAATAAACAGCAAAAAATAATAATGTGCTTGATAACTGGGAACAAGCAGTTTTAAAGCAGCACAGTTTAACTAACAGCTTATTCAGGGCTGCCAGCTCAGGGGGGAGCACAGACACAGCACTGCAGGGTGCGCCGAGCTGTGGGGAGCGGCTGCAGGCGGGGGGGCTGAGGGGTCCCTACAGAAGTGGGGCTGCACCCGTGGGCCACCCCACAGCAGGCAGCAGAGCCCCCAACTCGTCACATCTCAGCCCCACACACAGCTGGAACCACCACTGGCAGCTGGAACACACCGTGGGTTTTGTTTCTAAAAGCAAATCAAAGCTACCGATCAAACTCTGACACCGGCAGTGTTGCAATTAAACATCTACAGCAGAAACCTGTTCCTAGCGAAATTATTTTCCTCCACCAACTGTTCAATTTCCCCACGTAACAAAATGTGTCATCTTTCTGGATACGCCGGGCTGTGCATATGTCACAGCACGGAAGGTTGGAAAATTTGCTGGCTTTCTGCAGCACTCACACAGCCTCCCACAGGCCACAGCCAGCAGCCACAGTGCAGTGTGTGGCACCTGTGTGTGGCTGCAGCAAACAGAGCTGAACGCAGGGCCTCGGCCATGGAAGGAGGCAGGAGGCAGCTGGCAAGGATGGAGGCAGAACGTTCTTCTTCTGTGTTTCCTTCCATACTCGTTCCATTCATGGTTAGGCAGCCCATCACGTTCCCAGATGAGCTGCAGTTTCCCGTGCCCCCATCCCTGCTCAGCTCAGCTGCACAGAGCTCGTGGGGCTCCTGACATGAGTGCCAATGAACACAGCAGTGTGGGAATACCTCACCACACCCCCAGAGTTAATGCTCCCCGAGGTTTTCAGAAAGGAGCCGTGTCAGGCTCAGGGGGCACGGCAGAAACCCAGAAGACAGCAGACAACACGTGAGAAACTGGACAGACACAGCGGTGTCAGCAATATTCTGTAAATGGAGAACTGAATTCCAGCTGCCACTCAGCACACAGCACCCATCCTCCAGCGAACAGAGCTGATATCAGAGAAGGTGACTTTCTGATGGAAATGTTCACAGATCAGCTGTAATACAGTAATTAAGGGAATCAAATACTGATTTTCTCAACTTGAGTTCATCGTGTCAGCACTGCACCCACCATTCCCTGCACGTGGCTTCAGTGAGTGCAGCATTTGGCCACTGTGAGGTCTGGGAGGACCCCCAGGCTCAGGAGCCACTGCTCCTAGGGAAGGCACAGGTGGGAACTCCTGCAAACAGACAGGATCCTATTGGGTCAGTGTGGCCACACACAGCTCCTGCTTCCAGGCTGGAGGGAGAACACAAGTGCTTACTGTGCTCATCCCAAAAGCCAGAGCGGTGCAGGAATGAAACCATTAGTCCTAAAATCATACACAGCAGTTGGAATAGAAGTTTGATGGTTTCCTCGGGTGTTCGAAGCAGTAACTGAAGAAGAATCAACATGTTAATGAATGTATTTAGTCTTGGCCATTACATTTCATAAGTTTTTGGCGTTTGGCACTCAGATTCCAAACTCACAGCAGTCAGATAACACCAATCATGCAGCACTCCAGGCAGTTCTGTTCCTCTGTGCCACACCGAGTGGCTCATTGGGATGGTTTACACCACAGCTCTCCCAGCCCCAGCCCAGTGCACCATCTGCAGGGAAGCACCAGAGCGGGTCTGTGCTCCTCTGAGCTTCACACCAGAGGTTTGAAATAACACTGCACTGTTACACGCGTCACAGGAGGAGGAAAGGCAAAGGAGATGCTCTCTGCTGGGCACTCCTGCACCTTGCTGATCCCCTGCAGCCTTCTGCCTCTGCTCAGACACAACAAGAGAGAAACATTTCCTGAAAGAATTCAGATGTACGTAATTTAAGACTTGTACTGAGGCACATCTTTACAATCAGGTATAATTACACTGGCGGGAGCACAGTAACCAAACACGGCCATCAGGGCTGTAATAACGAGCAGTGCTGACACAGGCAGGAAGCGGCAGCCCCACTGCACTGCTGAGGTCCAGCTTTGTTTTGGGGCAGCGAAGTCCATCTCACAGCAGTGAGCAGTGCTTGTGCCTCCTGGGAAAGACAGCAATGGGCTGGAGAGGCTCGGGGCTCCTCGTGGCAGCGAGGGCTGTTTGTGCTCTGCGTTCCCTGATCGAATGCGGTCCCTAGAGGCGGTAGGCCAAATTCACAAGGAGGTGCCATTCCCAAGCTTACATTTTTTTCTCTGGGATTTCACAATCAGCATTCCAGTCTACGGTCTTCTCTTTTTCCCCCTCCTCCACACACGGAATTGTCTTCCCTCAGCAAAATGGTACCAATGAAGATCAGATAACAGCTGCGGAGTCGCGATGGCAATGAAGATATTCAGTTCCCAGGAAACAATGCAGGTACTTTTTCTCCTGCAAAGCAGAGAACATGTTTATAATAACTTTTATTAGGAGATAACCAACAGCTGTTTGCTCTTGTTCTGAAGGTACTCAGAACTGAGCAAACCTCCCCTCTACGGGTAAACCCTGAAGATGCTGTTTTCCAGCAGGAAATCTTCAGATAGAAGCAACTTCTTACTTAAGATTAGCACACGGTGATGTATTAAGTGAGAGAACAAAAGACAGGACACAGATGTTAACGCGCTGTCCAGAAATTCAGAGATATTATTAAGCTTAATGTTGCAGTAGATAGTTATTTTTCTTGAAAACTCCATAAAAACTGCATGCTGTTTCTAACGGACAAAAAGCTGTGCTATTTGTACAACTGCAAAAAGCACAACGTGCAGCAGGCATCACAGATCTGAACAGTTTTCCTCACCTGTAGATGGATGCTGCATTTACAACAGCTCACACTGAGTGCGGTCAACAAGACTGCTCCTGAAGAAGCCTCTCCATTATGTTAACATCCTGAACAAAAGCACAGATGCATGGCAACTTTACAGACAACTTCGGTATCTCACACATCAGAAAGAGGAGCCCCAGAGTACACGGTAACACCCTAAAGAAAAAAAGCATTTTTGATCCCATACCTGCTCTCTGCAGGTTCCCTGCTGCCTGGATGGCACCGAACACCACTGACTTCTCAGAGAGGAACCGGGGAGGACAAAGGACTTTTTGCAGCTCCCACGCTGTTCCAAGGTGCTGCGATCCCACAGCAACTCAGTTATGTCACACACTGTGTTCCAGTTCTGCCCCTGCTCCTTGCACCTTGATGCACTCCTCCTTAGAAGGGAAATGCCATCGTTTGTATTCTTTGCAAGTGGTTGAGTCTGCAGTGATTGAAGTTCTACACATCAGTAACTCCATAATGTAGGAAAACAACACTGAGCAAAGTCACAGACACCATCGGAGAACCACAGGGCGAACGTTTCCTCTCAAGAACGGATCTGTGAAGGGAAAAGGAACTGTGAGACAATGAGCCGTTAGTAAAGCACCATTTGGGGTGTCGGTTTGTGGCAGGGGAGTTCAGCCTCAGGTGCTTCCCACCACCCCCATTTGGATGTACTGAGCTGCTTCCCACAGAGCAGCCACCTCAGGATGGGAAACTGCTGTTGTTAAGTGCTCTTCCATGCCAGGGCTAGACGTGGTGTTTTGCAGCAAGGCTCTCCTCTATTTTGATTTGGATTCAAGTGCAAGCTTCAGTAGTGCGAAACAAGCAGCTCCGCATTTGGTGTAAAAGCAGAAGAGAGAAAATACTGTCACTGTGGAGAAGAAAACCTAAAGCACCCCTCCTCGCCCACTCCTTCGCTCTGCATGCTGAATAGCACCCATTTGCCAGCTCTGCTGCTCCACTTTGCTCAGATCTTGCAGACATAAGCGAGCCTGAGGTTATCTGCAACTGAGATGGGCTAAGGCTTAACCCGGGCTGTTCTCTGCTGCAGCAAAAGAAAAAGAACGTCTCAGCTGGAGCCATTCAGAGAAAAAAAAAAAATGCGAAAACAAGAAAAAAGACAATTAGCTTTAACAAATAGGTCAGGAAAGCTTCCTTTCACATGTCCATAACAGATGAACGGGGTATTTTCTATCTACAGCAACCAGTCCGTCTTTCACAGCTTCTCCTAGAAGACAATGAGCTGACTGCCTTGGCCTATCCATCTCAAGGAGAGGTGCCACACTTAGCAGAATAAAGCACTAATTGACGTAAATGAGGATGCTGAGGTTCGCCCCAGGGGACTTGAAAATGTTGTTTATTGAATCAATTACGTTCACAGTGTGACAGCTGCTTTTTCTTTTATTTCTCCTCAAAGCACTGCAGGCTTTTAGGCAGAAAAGTGTCGAGGAAGAAAAGGGGAAGGAGAGGGGAATCCATCCAATGAATAAAAGTCCGAATGGACAGACACAAGTCATTACCCAGTATCTTTCCAGCAAGCAATGACTAAATCAAAGCCTAATCAATATATTCCTTTCAACTAAAGTTCAAACACTTAAAGCTCAGCCCCAGGAGATCAGGGTTAAAGGAGCTAAATTTGCACTACTTAGAGCACAATGATGCACTCGAAATGCAGAGCGAAAATCGCCTACTTATTACACTCCGCACCTCTATGGCTTCAGCTTAAAAGCTGCTCTGCCTGCCGGGCCGTGGCTCGGTGCTCCATCCCGGAGGTGCTGTGCCTCGTGCCAGCAGCTGCCCTGCCCTGAGCATCCCACAGAGCGCACACGGCTGGGCAGCGCTGGGAGCTTCCTCCATGCGGACCCCCTGAGCGGCTGGGATTGCATTCGGTCCTCGCGCCAGAGCCCAGCGGACAGACAGAGAGC
The DNA here is from genome assembly GCF_905368555.1 of Meleagris gallopavo. Lineage (NCBI taxonomy): Eukaryota > Metazoa > Chordata > Aves > Galliformes > Phasianidae > Meleagris > Meleagris gallopavo. Next base: position 17,310,899 of record NC_139418.1, read on the forward strand.
GCACGCGGTGCCTGAAAGGTTCCCCACAGCTGCACGAACCCTGTAAGTTTTAAATAAGAGCTTAAGTGACGTGCAGAAGTACGTTGTTTGAGACTGGCGGAGGCAGTGCAGATCACCGTGCGTTCCCACTCCCAGCCTTGCAGGAAGCTGCAAGGCACAGCACAGCCTGCCCTGCTGCCCGCGCGGAGAGCCGACAGCTTCCACCCCTCCGGAACCGCGACGTAACGTTTCTCAGTTAAACACTGTTATTGGAGCTCGGCTCCATTTAGCAAACACCACGTTACAGCCTTCCTTTGCTTTCCACCCCGTATACATTTAAGTCAAGGGAAAGGAATCTAAAAAAGAAATCAAGAAGTGAAAATGACTGAAATACTGCAACATTTTGGAGGCAATGGATAAACCGCACATCTACGTAACAAAAATGCACTGCTAGAATCGCTCCTTTATCACGCAGCCTTGAAATCGCTCTAGCTTTGCCCTTGGAGTGCTTAACGGCGGCAGAGATCGTTGCGACTTCGGAAGGCAGGGACACATCAGTGCGAGATGGGGCACTGCGGGGCTGTTACACATTTAAAGAAATACAGCTGCCAGAGAATAGACTTGCACGTCAGTAACAAAAACAGTGACCAGAAAGATCGTTGTCTTCAACGTCCAAGAATAGTTCCACGAACAGTTAACTTGTCCCTCTCATCCCATGACATCACAGCGTCATATTTACACAGTATTTAGCATCACAGTGTCAGTACGTGAGCTCGGTTGCACTCACTGGTGAAGCTCCCAGCGCTGTCTCCTGCTGCTCTTTCTGCTCCATCCCCTCAGCCCCACACCTCCCACCGCCTCACCTCCCCGCAGGACAGCAGTGCTGCTGCTGCTGCGACCACGAGGGTGAAATTTGGGCTCTGCAAGCGGCAGCCTTACTTCTCCCAGCCAGCCAGGCCAGGCGCAAGAAAAGTAAGGCCTGTCTGATTGCACCATTAGGAAGGATGCAAACCAGGGGCAGGAAGAAGTCAGCCAGGCACAATGGAAATGAGGAGAATCCTCACCAAGCCTCATCACTCACATGAAACCTCTTTCTACCTTTACATAAGATTTGCATTGCCATTTATTACTTCTGGGCAAAACCTGAAATAAGCTGTGGCCAAGCCACTACAGAGACCCCATCTAACAGCTTAAAAGAAATGAAATGCATACATACAGCTGTTGCTAACAGGGAGAGCAACTTTAGAGGTAAGACTAAAGCCTGTGCACGTATTCCAGACACACAGCTCATTTTTCTTTTCCAGAGCTCTGCAAACACAGCCAACATTTTTAATGGATTTCTAACACAGCACTGAGCAATTCCGTGGTCGAGTTTCTCCATCTGCTCGCTGTGTGCTGCCTGCAGCCTGCAAGACAGGTGCTGTTACTTGCTGTCATTGCTTACAGTAGCAGAGATGCCTACTTTTGCTTTCTTCTTGTTGTTTTATTTTTAAGCAACAGCAAAAAGATCGTACAGCTTTCAAGAATAAGCAGAAGAATGAACGGTCATGCTGTGGTTTGAACTACATTCCCATCTTCGGCTCTTGGGCACAGCTCTTGTCCCAGTGGGAGAGAAGGCAGAATGCTGCAAAGGACACATTAAAATAAAAGTAAATAAGTAAAAGAAAACCTTTACAAGTATTCACCACTCAGAGCCCACAAATAATTAAAGTCACGCCCAGACTGTGGACTTCCAAGTACACCTGACAAACAAATTTCTCCATTAAAGAACTAAGAAAACAACCAACGGGAAGCGTGGGTTTGTTGCAGTTCTGCACACACGAGTTTCATGAACCCAGCTGTGAAACTGTTGTGTGAAGCAGGCACAGAGAGATGCCTTCGCTCATCAGAAACAAGATGAAAGCCGAGGGGGAGAAAAAACCCTCATCTACACAGCAATAGAGACTTCTCTTGCTCATTCTGACAGCAGCTGCAATTTTTTATTATTATTATTTATTTATTACCAGTTTAGGCACACAACGAGCCCCAGACCTCCCCAGGACACAGCTGCAGGACTCCGCACATCGCAGCGGCACAACAAACTGCAGGAGGCACTGCTGGCGCTGCCAGGCTGGCTGTGCAGCCACAACCAAAGCCTCTGAGCTCTGCCTGCCCCACGGTGCTCCTCCAGACGGTGCCATCCAACCCCTGACTCCCACTGAGAGACAGAGCTGCTGAGGGGCACAGAACTGCTGCAGAGATGGGCTGCGGCCATTGGAAATGCGCTGAGCTGCCAAAGACAGCCAACACTTCTGGAGAAAAGCGGGCAATGTGATACAGATCCACGTGGGCTATTTGTGACTGTTTCAGTGCAAAGGTGCTGTAAAACTGCAGATTATCATCACAGTATCAGCTCGTGCAATGAGACATTAGAAAGAAAAACTGTTCCGATGCCTGGGGGAAATCAGGAATAATAAATTACAGGAATTGATACAGACATACACACCATGCTTTAAAAGGCAGTTGAAACAAAGCTATTACCATAATAAAACGCAACCCATTTTTGTTCTGCGTGTTCTCTGTAGAGAAAAGAAAAGGTCAAATATTCTTTCAGTGGTCAGAAGATGGAAGGAACCCAGACTAAAAATACCAAATTTATTTTAAGTCCAGACAATGGGGTGGTTGGAAAACATTTACAGTGTAATTCTAGGAAGAAATTCAAGGAATGGATGAACCTAGCTTCTTCATGTCTTCTTCTATGTACAACTGAGGAAAAGCTCCCAGCACACAGCAAACCTGAGCAGAACTGATGCTCTGCCTTTCTGTGATTACCTTTCTGTGTTACCCTACAAAACAGGAACACCAAATTATTTCCCTCTCCACTCAGAAAATCTTAACTGGAAATTCTCCTTTAGAAAAATCATTGCCTTGAAGTCTCCCCGGCTGCAGGATGGATGTCAGCAGTGAATGTCCAGCACCAAACCCGGCTATACTGGTCAGCATTACTGATTAGTTTTGCCTTTTCACCATTCTAGGAGAAAAAAAAAAGTGGCTGAAGGAAGGTATTGATCTCTGATTGATTCCTGGGGCACACAGCTGGCAGCACTGCATCCTCACAACACTCACAAGGAGAAGTCTATTAATAAAGATCCAACTACTAAATTATTGACTAGTTAAGTACAGCAAATTTGGTCTAATTGTTTTCGTGATGGGAGTTTAATTAAAGTGCCTTTAGTGTAAGAAGTCTAGCAGTATCGTTCAGGTGGCGTCAAGGAAGGTTTCAAAACTAAAGGAGCAGTAGCAGCCAGCATCCCAGCTGGAGCACAGGACAGCCATGCAGTGCCTGAGCAGTGCTGCTGTCCTGCAGGAACCAGCGTGTGCCAGCAGCACCCAAAGGGAGCACAATGAAATTACCAAAGCTGTGACAGCAGAGCAACGTCTTCCTCAATGCAGGTCCCCCCCCCAGCTTACAACCCGCAGCCCGGGGATTCACAGCCCGTGCCATTCACGTTCTGCTCGACCTGCAGCAGTGCTTACACAGGGCATGGCATCAGCACGGCTGCGTCAGCTCTTGCAGCACTGCGTGATCTGATGCACGTGCTGCTCTGCTGCCCTGCAGGAGGCTGAAGCTCTTGGCTCAGACACCGCGTGGTCTGGGACTTCCTGCTCTCCTCACACCACAGTGCCCTGAAGAGCTCCATGGAGCTGCTGCTGAAGTCTGCCTGGCAGCACTTCGTGGGACAGAAACCAAACAGCTCTGTGCACAGGAGGCGTCCCTCTGTACTCGGGTTCTCGTCTCTTTCATAGCGCTGTTCTCACTTCAGGGGCACAGTGAACAGTTTCCCCACTAATCAGATCACTCGAGGCTCCTCACGGCGAGTTCTCTTATTTCTCTCCAGCACAAGTATGTCGATACTATGCCTTTTGCATAATTCCTGCCTCTATTCAGGCATGAACATCACCACGGGCATCCATGCCTTTGAAGGCAACCTGTTTCCAATCAGCGCACCTCAAATCCCCACTCAGCTGCACGGGCTGGGAGAAGCAGCATGGCAAACCTCAAGGACAGCACCTTCCCCAGGCCAGGGCAGCCAGAAGCAGCTGTGGGCTGCTGGAGGAGTGGGGCACAACTCTGCACCAGCACCCGATGCTGATGGAGGAAACATCCCCTACCCAGAGCGAATGCTGGCCAGGCTCTTGCTCTGCAGGAACACCAAGGGACTGTGCGCCCTGGGTTCTTACATTTCCTACAGCCTGTAAGGGTTCATCTCACCTCCTGTGCAGGGACTCAGGATGCCACACAACTTGCAGCATGCTAAAGGCCCAATAAGAATTATTTTAATTCTCTCTGAGCTCCACTACAGAGCGGCTTTTTGTAAGAGATGTAAAATTTCACAAAATGAGATAAACCACAATCGGGTATTAAGCTTTATGACTTACCTAAACTTCTCTAAATGATCATCTTTCTCAGGATTTCAGGAATTACAGTCCTGCATGTCACAATTCCCCTCCGGCAAATAATCCCCGTGGACAAATCTGATGATGAAAGTACATTAGAAGTGTTAAAGAAGCAGATATTACCATTTTTTAATAAGAACGGAGACATCGGGAAACCTCACAAGCACAGCAGATGTGCAAGCAGGAATGCTGGCAAACAGATTTTTATTGTTTTGAATGTAACCTTGTCCTCTGCTGCTCGGGGGCGGTGGGCAGGCAGGGCAGCAGCACTCACTGAAGCTTTCTCTCATTGCTGCCCACAGCCCCATTCTGTTCTCCAGCCCATTCCCTGGGCAAACACACTGTGATTAGATTTACAGTGCTGTCCTGTCCCATTTATTACGCGTTTATTTCTGCGTTGAATTGGACCGACGACAAGAACAAAGCTATCTATTAGGAAACAAATTACAGTTATTTCGTACCTCCAAAAAGTGGCCAGCTTTTAGAACCACTTTGTCTTTTAATATTTAATGACCCAGATGAAGAACAGAAACCTCAGGACAGTGCAGAACACGAGGCCAGCTGGCAGGCAGCCCGGGTTAAGGACTTGTCAGGGATAAAAGCGTGTTCTCGAGCGGCACTCGGCTGGGTCTGAGAGATGAAAACCTTATGGAGCTCAGCTTTCAGAACTCAAATACACCACATGAGTAATACGAAGCATCTTTGTGGAGCAGAGAACAGAAAAGCGTTCTCCGGGATGAGTGCTTTGCTGCCTTCAGTAGAGCTGCCAGCAGCACTGATGCTCAGCTCTCTGTAATCTCAGAGCACTCTCACTGACTTGCTCACCAAGAGCACAGCCCTGGAACGAATGGCCCTGCTAAGCTGGAAGACAGAAGACATCCCCAGATGTATGATAAGGAGCACCCACAAGCACTTGGGACTAAAGGGAGGCAAGTTCTTGTTTCACTGCAAGTAAGAATCTCATCACTGGCCCAGTATTTGAAAGAATAGAATTGTTTTCAGGGATAGTCATATGATATTTGATTTCCACACAGTGCCATAACTGCTTACCACATACCCTACAGAGGCATGCTACTTTACATGCCGAATGGCAAATATTTCTTGCAAACTCAGCAACTGGAACACAATGCACAGTATCACTGGGCCTTATCTGTGACCACCTCCAACCCCAGCAGGTTTATTTCCCATCAATGTGTCTGGGAAACAGCAACACTTCACTGTTTCTGCAGCCATAAGATGCTGTAGCAATTGGACAGACCAATACGATGGCGAACGGTGCTTCACCAGAAGCATAACGATTTCACCATGCTAAGAAGGCACTACAGGGGAAGGGAAGAAGATTGCTTACCCACATCAGAAGATTCCAGGCTCACAGAGGAAAGCTCCACCAAAGAGGGATCTCCAACCAGAGATCCTTCCCAGTGGCAGTCAGCCCTTAAATGAGGTCTAAGAGAGGTGCAGCCAGGCTCCACCCCTTCCTATCACACAGGTAAACTGCCTTCACCTGTGCCCCCAGGGCTGACCGGGTCCTTTCCCAGGTGCTCAATCAGTGGTTCAGGCCAGGACTCAGCAGTTCCCATGCAGATGCTTATCCGTGGGACTGCCATACCAGGAGAGAAATATCACAGTTTGTCACGCAGGAACAGGGAATAGCTCTGGTGCTGAGGGGATAGGGCTGCAAGGACCTTGCTCCTCCTGTAGAAGGCAATCAACACTCATCAATAACGAAACATGAAATTTAAAGCATACAAGAATGTATTGAACTCAATTCTTAAAAGTTACTGTAATGCCTATGACAATAAAAATGCCAGACTGAAGAAGTACTGAGCACCAAATAATGACCAATGTTAAATCATATGAAGCTTTAGAAAAAGAGAAGTTGCATTTAAAACCAAATCAATCTGGGTAATGCAGTGATGAAGTTCATTTACGGGAGCACAAAATTCCAACACAGCAAAACTTTGGATTCTGCTCTGAAGTTCAGCTCCAGCACAGGCTGCTCCGTGCCCGGCTCTCCTGCCTTCTATTGCTGCAGACCACAGGTCGGCTTTAACAGCACAAGGTTCTCCCGTCCCGTTGCTCGCAGGCTGGAGGCTTCTCCTCATCGTGCTGCTCTGAAATGGCAGCAGCCGCACAGCTTCATTAGCAGCACGACGTACACACCGCGATGCCCAATCGCGTGAAACAAAGAGCCATCGACATAAATCTTCCGCTAAATAGCAGGCTCTATTACCCAAGTATTTAAACAGAAATAGACTCAATTTCCCGCACAGCACAGAAAAATAAATGATATTACGAGTCTGCAAGCAGAGTAACGGCTGGGAGCTCCCGGCAGCGCCAGAACCCCGCAGGGAGCACAGCACAGCACGGTACGGCACGGCGCCGACGTGGTGCCATCGCTGTCACACCGGACTGCTGCTCCTCTCCCGGCTCCTCGCGTCGTGTGACAGAGCTCGGGCTCGCACAGAGGCGAGCAGCTCCTGCCGTGCTTAACGTGGGCTCGCAGCCATCCGCGCTCCCCCGGCACTGCCTGCAGCACTGGGCCGCTGCGTTCCGTTCCGTTCCGTTCCGTTCGGCTCCGCTCCCCCCGGCTCGGGCGCGGTGATGGCGGCGGCTGCAGATGAACGACGCCCCCTGGCGGCCCCGGCCGGGCAGCGCCGCCTGAGTCCCGCCGAGGTTCGTTCCCCCCCGGGATGCCGGAGCTGCGGGGCTCGGTCGGCTCGGCTCGGTTCGGCTCGGTTCGGTTCGGCTCGGCTCGGCTCCCCGCAGAGGGCTGCCCGGGCCATCTGCTCCTGAGCAGCTCCACGGAGGGCTCCAGATCGGCCCGCTTACATCTGACTCCATCACTGCGAGAGGTCCCCAAACAAATCCTCAGCATTGAACCGCAGAGCGACTGTCTTTAAGCCATCGGTACCACCGAAATGACTTTTTTTTACCGCAGCTGGCGGTCAGGAGTGTTTTTTGAGCCCACTGCACGGATGCAGAGCGCCTCACAGAATTGCAGAACCACTAAGGCAAGAAAAGGCCCCTCGGATCACCAAGCACGACCCCAACCCACCCCAAGCACACACACACTAACCATGTCCCCAAGTGCCACAGCTCCAGGCTCACACACCTCCCCCGTGCCCCAGCACCAGAAGTGGCCGTCAGGACAGAGTCCCGCACCCGGACCGCCCCGCAGCCCCCGCCCAGCAGTGCCCGAGCACAGCCACGTTCTGCTGCATCCCACCGCTCACCGGAGCTGGAGCATCCCATCCTCCACTAGCAAAAACAGACAATTAAAATCAGTAATTTCTGTTCTCATTCGCTCTTCCTGCAAATGTATTGATTGCTTTCCACAAGAAACAACAAACAGAATTGATTCCATTACTCATTATGCTGAATCCAGGGAATTAAGACCCCTCATGCCTCTCCTATTGGGAATGTGTGCCATCACTTATCAGAAGCAGCAGTTTTCATCCGCAGTGATGTTTCTTAGAAGTTACTTGGGGGAAATAGCAGGCCTTTAACAGCAGCGCTGTGTTCAGCAGCAGAAAGAAATCACTGCAGGTTACACGTAATGATTTGTATAAAAATGAAATATTTCGAAGCAGAGAAGGGCTGGTTTTACAGCAAAATCAAATGGAGCCCACATAAATCAAACTGACAGCTTCAAAGACTTGCAAAATATAATAACGTTTAAATGCATAAATATCCCAGTTCTTTCTTTTTCAACTCCAAGGAAATGAAGTGGTGACACTGCAAAACCTCTCCAGGTTCCTTCATGTTATGATTGTGTTGCAGAGGTGGTAGTTGGGAATAAATGGGAATTGAAAACAATGTTCCAGCAGCAGAGGCACAAATGCTGCGGTGCAGGCAGTGCGAGGGGTGCGTGTGGGCAGGAAGGGATGGACGCAGCCCCACGAACCGCCTGTCTGACTTCGGGCTCTGAGAACAGCTGTGCCTCCCTGCAGCACCCCGTGCTTCCACCTACAGAACCCGGCAGGAAGAACAAAAGCAGGAGCGCTGGAATCAGCTTTAACTGTGGCGTTTGTGAGCAACTGTGGCAATCCTCCCTTCAGTCATACAGAGTTTCTGGTTAAAAGCAAGTGATGCACTTTGCTGGCACATGGAAATGTGGATTATTTTAACCTTTCTGCTCTGCGCCTCTGGCTGTCATAATTAGCCTCACTACTCACCTCCAACTGCCCTTCTTATTTAACACTGAATACGATTTCTATTTGCATTCCTATGCCGGCTCATGTGTTCCACAGTGAAATAAAGCAGCCCTGCTTCTCCCCGACCTCCAGCTGCCAGGAGAACCAGCAAAGGGCAGCCCCTGCCGTCCCTCCCAAGTTTGCTCAAAGGTTTGCAGGTCTGTTTCAGAGCACATCCACAGGCAGCCATAGCGTGGCAGTGTAAGCCGGGCTGTCAGCGGGTGCGATGCCCGAGCGGGGAGACACGGCCCAGGATTCCTACAGCAGGACAAAGGCAATAGGGTTTGCTTTTTTTGGAAAGACAGACAGAAAGAAAGAGAGAGAAAGAAAACCTTAAATGTATCTTTGCCACGGCCCTGTTCTAGGGAAATAAAAGAGCAGCTGTAAACGATTAAGAGAAACAGACGATCAATAAAAGATTCTAGGCTAAGCACGTGTACCAAAGTTCTGGCATTTCAGCCCATGAGGAAATTCGGATTTTGCCCAGGTAGGGTTTCACACAGAGGACATCCCGGTTCCCGTTAGGGGCCATAACGGCGCTGCAGGGACCCTTAGTGAGGAGCTCGGCTCCGCGTCCGACCAGCAGCCCCACATCACCGCCTTTATCCGCCACCCACAGCCCGGCCGCACGGCTGCCGAGAGCAGCGCAGTCACTGCAGGCAGCAGTGACCCCAGCGACGAGCGCTTGCATCAGCTCTGCCGTCAACGTTGAAGGATCAGGCAGCGGCTCCGCCCGCTGCTTTGTTCTCACCGCAGAGCTTTGATGCCGGCCCGCAGGGATCAAACGGCCGCTGCGGGGCTGAGCGCTCCGGTCGCTCTCGGAGCCGCGAGGATTCCTCTGCCCTCACCAACAGCCGAAGGGCTGCGGTATTCACACCGCAGATCCCAAAGCGATAAATGGAGCGGAACGAGTATCAGCTGCGTTTTTGTGCGCTTTGTTTGAAAATTAAATCATTAGTCCCCGCTAAGAAAATCCAGCGGTCCAGCAGTGGAAGTCCGAGGGCTGTGAGGGCTTCCAACCGTTGAAGCAGTTTGGAGAAACCTCGCAGCCATCAGCAAACAGAAAGCTGGCAGTGAGCCGGGCCTGCAGCCTCAGCACGGCGCAGGTGGGCAGCGCTGAGCTCATCAGTCTCACCGGTAAGGTGCAAGTTAATGCAGCCTTAGCATTGCTCATGAATATGCAGCGCAATGATTTAGGGCTTCGGGGAGAAAAAAAACGCACAACACGTTTCCCCCATTTGCTTCCACCTCCCGAATCCCGTGCGTTCTGCACCACCAGGGGCAGCCTGCAAAGAACTCAGCATCTCTGCTCCACCTTAACTAATTAGAGTTTACCTTCTGCAGATTACATCATGGGATTAACATTGGGCAACTGGAGTCCTGCTCGCTGCCAGCCCGATCCAGAAAAGTGCTGAGCAGTGGAGAGGGGAATTTCAGTTCAGCACTTCCTCCTAAGCAGGCTAAAAGCTTATTCGTTTCTAGTTGTAATGATAAATTACTGTACATTTCTATGGCTCCTGATTTGGGAAAAGTTTTCAGTTTCCCCCCATAAGCCAAACCCCAAAAGAATCGTTGTGTCCATTAAAACAGATGTAAGAATCAGCAAAATCTTCAGGAAAAGCTCGTGACACCACGAGTTCAGAGGTAATTACAAACGATGGCGTGATGTTAACGCGTTCAGCAAATTAAAGCCCAGAGGAGGCACCGCTCTGTGCTGCTGTCGCGCAGACCCACCCCCAGCTGTGCCCACTGCTGCTGCCTTCTGCTGCCATAGCAGTGCTGCAGGCACTGCCCACGTGAGCTCCCGGTGCCGGCTGCAGTCCTGCAGGGTCTCAGCCCCCACGTGCAGATCACATCACGTGGCTGCGTTCACCCCACAGGGCTGCACGCAGTGCGTTTGCAGGACAGGGCTCTGATTGAGCAAATGTGTGCAACAGACAAGAGGAACGGCATGGAGCAGAGGTGCTGTGTTCGTACTTACGGCGAACTCACGTAAGGTACTTCTCCACCTTTAAAAAGTTCCCATTAGAGCAGAGCTGCTTGAAGTGAAATAATGCAAAGCTCCCAGCAGACCCGGGTGCAGCGCAGCTCCATCACGCAGCGCAGACCTGGCAGGGCTGCACGCCGCTCTCGTTGCAGGCTGGGCAGCGCAGAGCCCTGTAGGACTCCTTGAATCTGTTTGCCAGCATTGAAAACTTGCTGCCATGGCACAGCGAGCAAGGAGCACAGCCTGATCCTTTGCACTGGGAGCAAGTGCGCTCAGCACCTCTTTCCTGCAACAGAAACATCGTGAAAAATGCTGTTACTCAGTATCAGACATGAAAGTCAGTAAATGTCTGGGCTGCTTTTGGCTTCTGCGGGGTCCTCCTGAGAGCGAGCCCTGAGCGAGGCTCCAAGCAGAGCATCCCAGGCACTCTGCACTGGACACAGCAGGGTGGTTTGGGGCTGGCAAAGCTGCAGTGCTTTGTATTTACCCTGCATGACAGCATTTGTTTTGTGGGATCAAATTGTGGTCAGATTAATTGGGGTTCTGACCAACAAAGTCTAACCCATGAGAAAATAAGTGGAAGGCACAATCTCGTTTCAGCTGATATTAACATTTTAGCCTGGGGAAGTCTCAGCCACACAGCAGCTGTGTTTGGCCTCGTCAGGCTGCAGAAACTCAGTCTGCTCTCAGTGATGGAGGATGGAGCTCCACCGCACCGCTGAATGTCAGCGATCCCCAAAGGAAAACCAAGCAGGAGGCACAAGGGCACTGGAAGCAGAACAACGATGCTCAGGTTGCTGGCTGTGCTGCCCAGTCACAACTTAGCTGAAGTGACAGATACTGACATAGATGGGGCTTGGACAGGAACACTGAATGGTTTGACCAGAACCAGAAAACAAAAATACTTCCAGTTTTCTCTTACCTGCACATACTGCTTGCAGACAGCCTTCTTTTCCACATCCTTTTTATGTCCAGCACCAATTCTTTCTCTCCTTTCCCTGTACACAAAGGCCCAGTCGCTCACCCCCTCTGTCTGGACGATCCTTCTCATAAGCTCTCTCTGGTTCATTGGTGCACGGATGATTTTCAGGTTGTTGGTGTAGATGATGATCTGACCAAAGTCGATAACTGGGGAAGCCTGTGAGAGGATCTTATCAGTTTCCCCACCCATATAGTATGCTCTGCAAACACGTTTCGGGTGGGGAAAGCTTCCTGGGATGGAAATTCTCATTTCAACCCAGAAGAAATGAAAAATGCACAATGCTCAGAGCAGCAGAGCTGGCATATGCCAAGAAGCCTCTGCACTGGGGACAAAGCCACGTCTCTTTGAAGGCTGAGCAGTTTGGAGGGGATGTCCAGAGCTTGGCCTGGAAGTAGCATTTTGGATGATGGTTATCTGTTAGGCAGCATTTGGTGGGGTTTCCAGACCCAAATGAAAACTTTTCTTTGTAATTTGCTAATGCTGACCAAGTGTCAGGTGGGGTAAAACAATCTCGTTACCTAATGCTAAACTGTGTTCCTAACAGCCAGCCTAAATAGCCATCTGTGGGGACACTTGCATTTGTATTCTTTTCTAATGGTTTTAAAACCAGCCTTGTTCTGATCACGGACATTTGAAAGCATCATTTTGCTTTCCTGATCATTCTTTCCCTCACCCTTTCCAGGTATCACATGGCAGTTACCACAACCTATTGCTTTACATACTCTTCATATTTCACCGTAAGTATCCACGTCAAGAGGAGACGCTCTCCTAACAAAAGGCCATGCCAGCCTCGCAGCTCCTGATGGCTGTGCTGGCAGCTGGGCATCACTGCCTCAGAACAGAAGCACAGGGGCTGTGAGCACCCACCCTGCCCACAGCATCAGGCGTGGAGTGCCCATATCTGCACAGCTGTGGTGCCTCCATGCACTGAGTGCACACTGACACAGAGCAGGACCGGCGCTGCACAGCGTGGTTACTGCAAGTACCTAAGGTTAGGTAGACTGGAAATGGAGATGAGCATTACTCAGGAATGCAGAACCAATTAACGGCATAGATAGGATCACATCAGTGCTCTGTCTGGGGCAGAAGAGATTCACAGTGGTTTGATATTTTCGGTTAAACCAGATGCCCAGGGTATTAGCTTGGTACAGTCCAAGTATCAGCAAGTCAGGGCTCCTACAGGCAAACCTGAGGCTTGATTTAGCACCAATAATTAGCAGGGGGCTTGCTCCGAGACACAATGTCACGGGCACAGCCCTTCTGCCAGCACAAGTCATGCAGCTCTAATGCTTGAAATGTAACTAATTGAGATAATATCCACCTTACGTTTGGATGCGTCGGGGTTATTCTGTACAGATACTGGGATACATGGAAATGTTTCATCTCACTCTACAAAACAGACAGATGCAAATCAATGCGGTGAGGACCGAGGATGAAGCACAGAGCAGACGCTGCCGTGCTGATGGGACAAGGCTGTACAGGCGCACATTTGAAACACCGCTAACAGAGCTGGCTGCACCCGAATGAAGCCCCCGCCTGCGGTTCCCGGGCCCACATCTCCACCCGCCCCGCACGTCCCAGGGCCGAGGCCGGCACCACTCACCCCGCAGAGCCCGCTGCCGGCGGGGGGGCAGCCGGGGCCGCTCCCATCCTCCCCGCAGCCTCTGCCCTGCGGCAGCCCCGGCGCGGGGCCGTCGGGCAGCGCCCCGGGCTCAAAGCTGTGCCGCAGCCGCCGCGATTGCTCCACGGCCGGCGGCTCCAACGCCTGCCCGTCCTCGTAGACCTGCTTCAGCACGCGGCCGCTGCACGCCGACGAGATTCGGAACCGCACTTTGCGGGGCCGCTGCCCGGTGTTCTGCTGGGGCTCCTCCATGGCCGCTCGGCTCACGGAAAGCTCCCCAACCTCCCCGTCACACCATGTATAATTCAGGCTTCTCGTAGCTCCTCTCATCTTACAGCAAAACTGACACTGCTGCGTTAAATATTGATAGAAGTTCACAAAGAGAAAATACCGAGATGTGTGGCAAGTTCTGCAGAGCTCCGGCGGGTGGGAACAGGAGCGCAGAACGAGGAACGGAGCGAGCGGGGCCGCGGGGCTGAACGGGGACTGCCGTGCTTTGGGGCTGTGCCCTGCGGTCAGCGCTGTCCCAGTGTGCCGTCCTGCAGCTCCCACCATTTCTGACAAGATGCAATTCACAAGGACAAGTTCACAGGAAAAGCTCTCCTCTCTCACAAATAGGAATTGTGAATTATTCCTCTTCCGTTCCGGCTCTGAAACCCCGAGAGTACAAAGCTCCGTTTCGTTTTAATCCAAACGCGTTTCTCTGCAGGGCGGTGGAGATCCAATTAAGATTTCATCCCCTTTTGCTTTCAGCCTCTATCAGCAGTTCCTGCAGGCTTTGGGCTCCGTCCCCACTCTGCAGCACGGCTCCCTCCAGGGGGCTGCGGGGCAGCAGGAACAGCCCTGGGGGGCTGCAGTCCCCAGATCTCCCCCAGCCCCGTGGGGCCCCTCCCAACCAGGGCTTGCCTTTCCTCTTGCAGGGAAAGGAGAGGTGTATTTAGTACAAAATGCATCAATGGAGCAGCTGCTGGCAGCTCTCAGAGATCCCGACACCTGTTTACACCAAGCACACACAGCAGGTGAAGGCTCTCCCTTTCAAGCTTCAGCATTTCAGCGCATTTCTGCTACTGAAGGCAGCTGCATTGACTGGAACCTGAGCGGAGCACCCTGTCTTCATCCTGCTTATCGTTCACAGCCAGAGCTTTGTAGCTAAACATTCTCAAAGCACCCACTTGAGCACCAGGAGAGCTCAGAAGGCCCCTGTGGCTCTCCCTACGGTGCCGCACGCTGCGGACATGCAGCAACGTGCCCATGTGAGTGCAGCCAGGCACACCTCTGCATTCTCCAGCACCACGCAGTGCCTGTGCCTCCGCCCGCCCCACCCCAACGGGAGGAGCTCACCTGGTGGAGCACTGATCTGCATCCTTCAGACTGTGCTCTCTGTGTGTACCTGGGAGCCCCATCCACCCCTTTCCCTGACTCGTCCTGCGCCAAGCAGGCCCTGCTGTTCAAAGGCACAGCAGCAGTCCTAATTGCCACGAACCACACTTCATAAGATACCTTAATTGGAGTTCATTTGCTTTTGATTGAGAGAACAATCAAACAGGAAACAAAGTTGAAAGCAGCAATGACAGCACCACTGCCACATCCACATCAGCAGCTGAGCAGAGCGGCTCCCACATGCAGTTACACACAGCTCAGTGTCACGGACCCAGAGCCGGCCCAGAACTCCCATAGAATTCCTTCCAGGAGCAGCCCTGCAGCCACCAGCACACTGCGGGCTGTGCCAAGCCCTGCTCACAGCACCACGCTGGGCCCCATGCTGCTGAAGGCACAGCAGTGATCCTGCACACAACACAGACCACCAGGCTCCACAATCTGCATTATCACTGGGTTATCCCTTTAGCCTTTGGTCCACCAGGTTTAGCAGCGTGTCCTCCCAGCACACAGCCAGCCTGCACCCCTCTGCACACTAGGAAGCACCGAATGCTGTTGGAAGCATTCCGAAGGTTTGCAGAACAAAGGCAGACAGCCTTGCCCTAAGGAGTGTAACATGTTGCTTTATGTCTATTGCAACAACACAGGATATGTACAAACGAGGACAGATAGAGAAGTGGTGGTGAACTGCACTGCAGCTCTTTGAAGACATGTTTCCACCTGCACATTTTGCTGAGAAATGTTTTGTTGCTCTTTACTCATTTTCACTTCCTTGGAGCGCTGCGGTGCTCCTCCTGACAAAGCAGCAGCAGCAGAAAGGGATGCACGCAGCCATTCACAAAGGGATGTGCAGGGGCTTCGGCTGGGCTGTGTCCCACTGCCGTATCATTGCTGCATTGCTGGGAGCGGCAGGCAGGAAGGCGGCTGCAGCCACTGTCTAATGGAGTTGGAGGGGGCTCTGTGTGCTGAAGAGAGCAGCAAGTAAAAGCAGGAGAGAAAGATACCCCATGGGGTCACAAGTGGGCATCCTTGCTGCTGGTGTAAGAAAAGGTTAATTTTTGTATAAACACCGGAAAAAATCTCACCAGCACTCAGACACCACTGGATGCACAAAGAGGAAGGTTGTGAGACCTAATGGGGGAGAAGATAGTGGCATTACCACAGTAAATATGGTGGTGAATGAGGAAATATCAGCATGCCACATTAACCATAACTGCCTGTGAGCAAGAGGAGGAAGCCGTCCTCCCTGTGCTGCTCCACAGGTTCCCCACAGCAGGGGCAGCCCAGTGCACCCCCTGCAGCCTGCACAGCGCTGTCAGTGCTGGGCTCAGCCTGGCCCCACGCTCCCCGTGGCTGCCCTCCACGTGCCTGTGCTGCAGGGACCCACAGCACCACGACAGCTTCATTCCAGCAGAGCACAGTGACAGGCACACCCTGTGCTACCAAAGGGGCACTTGCCAGCAGCACGGCAGCAGCTGCACCTGCCCTGAGCCCCATCCCATGGCCACACGCAGCATTTCCACGCACTGCTGAGCAGATCCGGCACGGCTCTCCAACAGCAGCTGCGCACTGAGCTGCCAGCTGTAGGGACCCAGCCATGCAGATAGCTGCCACCATTCACTGTCACGCTGTGGGATTGCCCCCATCCTTCTCCTTGCCCCAGGGAAAAGACATCCTCATCACTCTGATCTCATAAAGCAAAGACAAACTGTTTCCTTTCTGCATGTGCTCACTGTCAGCAAAACTCCGCAGTTGAGCTGCATGGGGAGCAGCCTGCAAGCACCCAACGTGCCACAGAGATGTAGCAGCACCCCCGGACAGGACTAACTGGGACTGCCCAGGGAATGGTGGGACAGCAGGAATCTGCTGCCACATTGCAGCGCTCTTTGCAGGTGCCCCGTGCCTGATGGCTGGGAGCTGACTGTGGCTCTGACCACCAAGAGATCACCCATGTGGCTGCTGCCCATGTGCAGCACCTCCATCTGTAGGGACCTCGCAGCATCACGTGGGATCAGAGCAGTACTGGAATTTGGCACAAACTGTGGCCATCCATCCCAAGCTCTGTTCTAGGGCTCCTGTGCTGAGACTACTGATGCCGCCTGGATCCACGTGGATCCACCCTACACCTTCTGCATCTCTGGCCAATATAGTAAAGCAGAAGCCAGGCTCTGCTGCAATGAACAGGAGCATGCAGTTCACTTAGAGAACCCTGTTTCACTTCTCCTCTCTCTGCTAAGTACTACTGTGCTACGTGAACTTGTGTTGAAGAAAGTTACAGCATTTCAGTGATTCTGAGGAAAGGTGGCAAAAAGGGCAGGACCAGAGCTTTCACGTGTAGCAGAAGAACATGTCAGCAGTGATCCACAAAGCATTTGCTCATTAATCACCACTCCACAAGACCCCACGCTTCCAGGGGAGCCACAAAGAGCAGCCCTGCACTGCTGGCGTTGAGGTCATGGGGAGGGGAAGACACAGCCTCACAGCTCCTGCTGATGGCCTTGGCCCTGGGGATAGCGTGGGTGAAGGGAGAGCCCTGAGCATGTACAAAAATCCTGAAGTCGCAAAGAAACAAAAACCAATAAAGAGCACTTCAAAGAGGGAAATTCCCAGGGCTGGGGCTCTGCCTCAGGCAGCAAAACCCCTCTGGCTGCTGGGAGCTGCGCAGCAAAGCCAGGGCTCAGAAAAACCAGAGCAGATACAGCAAATGGCAGAACAGCAACAACAGCACAGAGGGAAGTAGTACTTCCCCACAAGCACAGAAACAGGCGTGCAGCTGAGGCGGCGTGGCCCCAGGCAGTGCTGCTGGGATCTCCCTATGCTCAGCTCCTAGCCCCTAGAAGCCCACGTCAGAAAACCAAGCCCAGCTGCAGTCACAGCAGCACTAAACAAAGGGGCAGAACAGGGCTGGGCCACACGTCCTTCATACAGAGGGATTCACCCACTGAAGCACCATCCCTGCTCAAGTGCCACAGACTCACTCCACCACTGTGTTCGCTGGGCATTTATAACCTATCTGCTGCCATCCTGCTGGCCAGGAGCACCTGGGAACATGGAGGGACAGCAATAGCCCTGCTCCTGGCAGCTGCGTTTAGTGAGGTAACTGAATCCTGCCATTGTCTGCAGTCAGCCCTGTATGAGGAACAGCTGAGAAGCACTCAAGGCAACATTCGAAGGCCTTTTGAGCTGGTGCTTGTGTCCATTGCTTTTATTTCTTCTCATCTTAAAAACTGAAAATCGCCCCCTGCAGATCAGCCCTTATCGGGTAGGTAGCAGGCAGCAGGCACAGTGCTCCCAGTTTTGTGTCCCTTTGCTGCACTGTGGGCACAAACAACAGTGCTACGTGGACACAGTGCTGCAGGGAAGGAGCTCCATCGGCAGCTCCTCGGGCCCCCCACACCTTCCCCTCCCCAAGAGCAACTCCAGTCCCAGACCACAAAGCCATCGCCATGCTGCTCCTGTCTGCATGCCTGGCTCCACGTTCCCACCCAGCTCCATGCCCCCACCCTGCGCAGGGCACACACAGCCGTGCGAGTGCCATCAGAGCGGTGCGTGGGGACGTGGCCGCTGTTGTTGCCTCATCCCTAGCAGGGCTGGGGGCTGCTCACCCCACCCACGGGCACTGAGCCGTGCGCTGTGCCTGGGCCGTGGGTGGCAGGAGGACAAGCTGTTAGCATGAGAGCTATAATTTGCAGCTGCTCGCAAGTGGCACCCCCTCTCCCTGCCCTCCAGGATCTAAAAACAGCACGAAGGGTCCCTCATTTCCTGGAGGAGGAGGCATGTGGCACCCACCCGTGTTGTATATAGTGACAGCAGCTTTTTATAAACCCCACAAGGTGCTGCAGCCCATGCCTGCTGCCCAGCTGCCCGCACACGCTGTGACCCTGCACGCTGCTGTGGCCCCATTGAGTGCAGCCCAGAGCTGACCTGGGCTTCTGTATGTTACTGTCTCATAGTCAAGAACTCGAAATGGTCAGCAGATACAATATGTGAAATTCAAAGCTGATGGAAGGAAATGCTGTTTCCACACTTTTCTCCTCAGCAGTGGCTGACCTGACCAGACAGAAACCTGCTCAGTGCAGGGCTGCTGCTGACGGGACTGTGGGGATGAGCTGGGACTGCAGCTCCTGCAGATGGGCACACAGCCCCTCAGTGCTGCTCCTCTAGAATGTCCCTTGCTGGTTCCCAGCACTGCGTGGTTCCCTGCCAGCACCAGGGCTGTGCATTGCCACGCAGGTTCAGAGCAATGGAGCCTCAGAGGAGCAGCACATGGCCTCATCCAGCCCAGAGCTAATTACAGCATCAGCATCAAGCACAGACTTTTTAAATGAAAGGGAAGGACCAGCAGCTTCACAGCTCTGCCTTTGTGCTTTAACCCCAGTTATGAGGCAAATGATAGAGCTCTGTGGGTCTGAACACTGAGAAGCAGGAAAGCTGCACAGCCCAGCCCCAGACTGGGCACTGGTCTGCCGACCGGCCTCGTCCTTGAGCTCCTCCATGCAAAGTGGGGGGGTGACACGCAGCCCAAGGGGCGTTCCACAGCTGAATTAGTATTTGGAAAGCACTTTGAAGATTTAAGGAGTTGTGTAATGCTAAGTGTTGGAATCATCCATTTTTTATATTGCAGCAAAGCCTAGTGACTGCAATCAGGATCAGAGCCTCTCTGCGCCAGGCAGGGCAGCTGGAAACTCCTGGGCAGGAGAGCGACCACCCCTGCCTGAAAGGCTCGTGGTGCACAGCAGGCAGGGAGCTGCGTGGACGCCGCCGGGGGCAAAGAAAGAGCTGCCCCAAGCTGCAGTGCATGGCAGTGCTCTCAGGAGATTGCCAGCACTATCCCTGCCTTCAACGGACTTGTTTTGCACAGGATAAAGAAGAGCAGCCCTCGGAGAGCCCCCAGACACTGGAGCTGGCTCCTGGCACCCGGCACCCCGCTTCTGCCCTGGCCTTGAGAGCCAGCACAGGTAGAACCCAGCGAGAGCACAGCTGGGACTGGCCAGGATGTGGTCAGGATGCAGCTGGGATGTGCCTGGGATGCGTCTGGGACCAGCTGGGATGCAGGGCAGCAGTGATTCACCTGCACCTGTGCAGCACCCACAGATTTCCATGGAAATCCACCACGGGCAGGAGAAATGTGTGGTGAGGTGTGCAAGCTTCTCATAGGAGCTTTCAGTCCCACCCACTGACCACAACCAGTTCAAATCAGGACTTAGGAGAAGTTAAAAGAATTTTTAAAGGACTCGTGAACAAATTGCATCTGAGAGCAGTGCTACCTGTGAGCACAGACTCAGCTCTCAGCTTCATCCCCACCAGTCCCAACTGCGCGGTATTTTGTAACTTATTTCCAGTCAGATGAAAACGTACCGTGTGTGCATGAACCACAGAACAGAAATAGAGAAGAAAATGTAAAAAAAAAACAACAAACACGACAAAATCCAGACTTCAAAACCTGTTCTCAGTATGGCTGATGTCACGCACTGCATTTTAAAGCAGCAGCCTAACACAGGATGCTGTTCTCAACGTCATTCATTACAAAATGTGCGCTGTCAGCCAAGCGCGAATCAGCGTATGACAGACTACAAAGAAATACCAAAGTAAATGGAGACCTGAGATGAAACGGAGTGAAGTAATTGTTTCTGTGCATTATCCTGAAGATGTCAGTGTTTAATTCAGCCAAATGGCTGCCATTTAAAAGAAATTGCTCCGACAAAATCACACTGTGCGGAAAAATCATTGAAAGAAGCGCATTTACTGTATCTGCTGAATGTTTCTGGAAGTAGTCCTTCTCAGAGAAGTGAAGTGTGTCCTGTCCTGCACTCACAGTACCATTGCACTATGTGTAAAAGCACCAAATAGAAATAAACCCTTTAGATCTACAGTCCTTTCCTCTAACTCATAGGCTGCAAACACACAGCTGAGATCGCAGCCATCCCTGCAGCAGTGGTTGGTGCTGCACAGGGAGCTCCCAGCAGGACAGCAAATCCCTCTGAGCCAAAGCCTGGGAGTGCAGTGTGCCCCATGGGCCCGGCCTGCCCAGAAATGGAGGTGTGCAAAATAAATCTCATAGGACTGCACCTTCCCACCCTTCTGGCCCCCTGTGATAGCCGTTCTGGGATGGTGTGTGCGGAGGTGGCCCAGTGTTCTGAGGGCTGCGTGAGTGTCACAGTGCTGCAGGCAGCAGCACCCTCCTGGACATCACCAACCCATCACTGTGCAGAGAGGACGTGGGCACAGCTGGGGTTGCTGGAGCCACTGCTGGGACTCACGTTAGGACACGGAGCCGCGTTGCTCGGGCAGCACAAGGCTGGGTTCTGCCATCCCCAGCAGCACTCCTGGCTTGCTCAAGAATCCACAGCTCAGAGCCTGGGAGCAGCACTGCCGGTGCCCAGCCCTGGCCTAGCTGTGTGTGAGGGGGTTCGTGGCCACGGGCACCCCATGACCGAGGCAGGGAGAGCCCCAGCAGTGAGCGGCTCACACCCCCAACCTCCGTGTTCACACCCCATCACCAGGGGAGGTTTCGGCACAGGCGGCACTGCTCTCACCTGGCCAGCACACGGGAGCTGCTGCTCTCCCACAAGCTGTGACTTGAGCCCAGAGCCGCCCGCCCGAGCGCAGCCAGCGCAGCTCCCGAACGGGTTGAGTGACTTTGTGCTGTGGGAGGAATAATCTCGCTGGGCTGCGGGAGCTGAGGCAACCTGGCGGGTGAGGACGTCGGCACAGAGCTCCCCACGTCCCTCCGAGGTAAAACGGGATCGTAGTTGTGTTCGGAGGGCTTTTTATAGAGCTGCTGTCAAAACCGGTAGGCAGAGAGCTTAATTAGGACTGATCTTGTGAGCGAGGCGGTGCATGGGTGTGCGAGGGGCCGCTTGGAGCCGGAGCCGGGAGTAAACAGCTCAGGCTGATCTTATCGGGCTGCGCCCGCACCGCGCCGTGCCGCCAGGCGCCCGCAGAGCAGAGCAGGGCCGGAGCTCCTCGGGGTGCTGCTGGGACGCCCTGCCCCACCGCACGGTGCCACGCGGGGCTGCTGGGCACGGCCCCCTCGCTCCTGAATCAGCACTGACTCACCACAGCTTGGATGGGAGTGCAAAGCAGGCATTTGCAAATGGGCTCGTGAGGCGCTGCCTTGCCATGTAGGTGGGATGCGGTACGGGCTCCAGCAGCCGAGCTCCGCTCTGATTCCTCCTGCTCTCCGCGCAGGGCGCCTGCCTCAGCCCGACGCCCGTGCCTGTGCCATGCGGACGTCTCCGGCGCGGCCGTGACGGCAGCTCGGTGCTGACGATGGACGACCTGGCTCTGCTCGACCTGCTGGAGTGCCCGGTGTGCTTCGAAAAGCTCGACGCCACGGCCAAGGTGCTGCCGTGCCAGCACACGTTCTGCAAGCCCTGTCTGCAGAGGATCCTCAAGTCCCAGAAGGAGCTCCGGTGCCCCGAGTGCAGGACGCTCGTCCTCTGCGGCATCGAGCAGCTGCCGGCCAACCTGCTGCTCATCCGCCTGCTGGATGGTGTCAGGTACGGGCAGAATGCGCCCCGCTTTGGCTCCATGCAGCGCTCGGGGCTCCTGTCCTCCCCCGCCTGCATCCGCAGGGCCCCGCGGGGTCTGCAGCTCGCCCAGCACCGGCCGCCCACCGCCCCCAGGAGCCTCACGGATGGGGTAAGCAGCGCCCGCGCTCGTCGCTGTGTGAGCGCACAGCTCTGTCCCTGCGTGCCGGGGTGCCAAACTGCCGTGGCAGCAATGCTGCACGGATGTTTGGAGTAAGAGAGATTGTTCTTTTGTTTGCAAATCCGGCCGCTGTTTCCTCGTGATATTTCTCTGTTTGGAGCTCACTGTAGCAGTAACTGCGCTGAGCCCCAGGCTCAGACAAACGCGGTTTGCCTTCCTCTTTACACAAACTTTGCTGCTTTTCTCTGGAGCTTTCAGGTCCCTCCTGACTTTCAGGGGGCGTTTCTGATGCTTTAACTTTCAGGCGACTCACTGGGTGTGATAGCCATCAGATCAGTCACTGCAGGGCTGTAACTATCAGAGATGGAGAAA
Organism: Meleagris gallopavo; assembly: GCF_905368555.1. NCBI lineage: Eukaryota > Metazoa > Chordata > Aves > Galliformes > Phasianidae > Meleagris > Meleagris gallopavo. The sequence goes on from NC_139418.1 coordinate 17,333,503, forward strand.
GGCACCTCAGTTTCCCCAGAATTAAAGAGGAAGGTAAAGGGACATTTGAGTCCCTAGCAAAACACCTTGAGATTCAGTGAACTCTACTTTCATCTAGGGAGGCTTTCCTCAGATAATTTTAAAGCTGTAAGCTGTTCCTGTCATTTCTCTAACGTACAAAAGCTTTTTTGAAATAATTAGGACGTGGCATGAGATCTATGAAGGGAGCCTACCTCTGCCTGAATTTGAGGTTGTATTTCAGAATTTCCTTTTCATCCACCTGCACTACTCAATGCCATGTCTCTGATAGCCCAGGGCACCCCTCAGCCCTGCAGACAGAGGCAGACCCGCAGCAGATCTGTCACTGCTGTGCCACGGAGGCCCCATGCTGCTGCCCAGCCGTGAGCTCTGCGCAGCAGGGGATGCACACAGCCAGGGGCCTCAGTGCCACCAGAGGGTCATCCCGGCTCCAAGCCAACCTCCCGAGCTCGTGGCCCAGGACTTCCTGCAGGGAAACATCCAGCACGGCCCTGAAACGCATAGCAGAGCACACGCCTCAGTTGGAGGGCAGCTCGCCGCAAGGAGTGCAGCACACAGGTTGTAGCTTTCCTCTCTCACCCCTTTCACATTCCTTTACCGGTGCTCAGGATGCTCAGGGACAGCTGTGGGTGTTGCTCAATGGCAGCTCCCTGCTGGTGGCTCCCAGAACGTTCCCAGCGGTCTCTCGCGGCTCGGGGCAGCACACAGCAGGGTGGCACTGCCATGGTCCAATCCTGAGCCAACTGCCAGCGCCACCAGACAGTGACAGCCCAGAGAGCCAAGGACCCTGTGCTCAGCCCAGAGTCAGCATCTCTCCATGGGCTTGGCTAAGGCAGCAGAAGTCCATAATGCTGCTATTACCACTACTTTTACTATTATTATCGTCACCATTATTTAACAAGCACTACTCTTCCAAAACAGAAACTTGAGCTCACGATTATTTTTAGATTTCTTCTGTGGAAAAGTTTGAACTGAGCTGATTTACTTTTCCTCCAGCATCCTCAAGGCTTTGCTAACACTCCTGGAATGACCCCATTACCAAAATCCCAAAGCGGGGGCAAAAGCACTCACTATCAGCAATGAAGCCAGCCGTCCCACACTCAGGCAGCTCCGGAGCACTCTGATGTCAGCCCTGTGGCACTGTGCTCAGTCCCCAGGAATGTGGCTGTCCCCACCACCTCCTGGGCAGCAAATTGTGTCCCCATCCCTGCGGGGTGTGTGTGCTCCCAAAGGGAACTCTCTGCATTGGCCGCAGCCATCCAGCAGTTGCTCAGGGAGTGCTGGGATTGCTGCAGGGCTTCCAGCACTGAGGCTGAGCTCCCACAGGACAGCCGCCCCCAAACAAACGCTTGCTCTATTTTGGGAGCCCAGAGAACAGCTCTCTGCATCCTGCTCCTCTGTGCTGGGAGGTGGGAGGGTCTCCAAAGAAGCACCACCCCCACCTGCAGACTGCTGATTGCCATTGGGATGTGCACCACTTCATGCTACAGAGCAAATAAAATTAGCACACGCCGTGCTGTGCTGCAGCCTGGTGCACCATCAAGGCAGGATAGAGGACGCATTTTGTTTTACAGAAAAGACCATCTATAAATAAACTTCCTTTACTCTGCGGAGCTGAGAAATCACAAGTTCGAGTGAAGTTTCGCATCCCAGAGATGCTTTCTTGCCAGCTTGTTGCATGATAAAAACACCAACTAAACCCCCAAAGCAAACCAAAGATCCGCACCTCTTGGCATGCAAAATTCCAGCAGCCCCAGCAGAGCTGCAGGACCACTGGGAGCACGGCACACAGGCTGCAGCCAGGAGCTGCAAGGAGCCAGGAGTTCCAGCTCTCTCTTAGCTGCCCATCAGCTCCCCTCTCACCGTGCCATGCCCAGCCCAGCTGGCTGCAGGTGGCAGTGCTGCAGGGCGCTGCCCAGCAGGCGGCCCATGGAGGTCTGCCTGGGCCCCGGGACTTCACCGTCTGTGCTGAGGACAGGACTTTGGATTTTCAGGATCTCCACGTAATAAACCGTCTGGAACTCAGGAATGAAAGCATTTGCTAGGAGGTGAACGCGCAAATAATTGACACTGAATCCTTTGAACTCCTCGGAGCCGCCCCAACCATGTGCAGGATGCGATTCTTGCTGCACCAAAGCATCCCTTTACCTGGCCCCAGCCCGGACATGTGGGCAGCAGGAGGCTGCAGTGCAGCACTCCCAGACGGCGCCCACGCAGGGCAGTGACAAGTGGGGGCCAAGGCAAGGCAAGGGCTCCGAGCCCTGCAGCTGGCCGGGACAGCACACCGTACTGCCTCACCTTCAGCTGCTCTCCGCAGGAACCGCGCACTGCAGCCGCCCCTCCTGCACGTCGTGGGAGATGGGCAGATAACAGCTCTCCAGGATAAAAATACATCGCGCTCCAACGTTGCCACCTTCACATGGGCACTATATATAGAGCCCGCGCTCGGTATTTTCTGCTCCTCCAGAAACATCTCCAGCTCCTTTCTGAATTTGACAGACAGGATTTGGATTGCTGGATCTTGTGAAACCTCACTCAGAGCCACCCTCATGGCTGCACCCAGGAGGGGCAAACACATCTCTGACCCATCTGCAAAACCTCCTGGAAGAGGAGAGCCGGTCACCGTGCTGTCACAGGGCTGTTGTGCCAGGCACAGAGCTGCGGGGGGAAGCCCAGCTCCTTGCAGGGCCAGCCTGCCCCAGGCCATTTCCACCTGCACAGTGCAGGGCTGCACTTTGCTATGCGTGGGGTCTGGCGATGCTCTGGGAGGAGAGATTTGCCCCAGTTCACTTCCACTGCTCCCGTCAGGGTGACCCAAGTGTCAGTCTTTGCCCCGTACTTGTTCACCATTGCATGGTTTTTCCTCCTCTGCACGTGGTTTTAGCTTCTTGTGTCTATAGTAGAGGTCAGTCACATCAGCATCCATCACCCAACAGTGCATATCCAGAGAGCTGCATTCAGCAGCATTGCGCTCAGCTGCAGCTATGGAGCAGAGCTGGAGCTACACACAGCGTGGCACCGGGGCATCCATCCATCCTGGGCAGAGGCAGCCACAGGCAGAACAGCACCGTGGAGCCGCGGGGCAGGCAGGGTGCTGGGTTCCCCACGCAGAGCCCACACAGCCCTGTGTGCCTCCAGCAGCCAGGCACAGCGGGGCCGGGCGCTCCTGGGCAACTCCGTGCAGGGCACCGGGACAGCGGCAGGAGCCAGTTTCCCTGGTTCCACAAAATGAGGTGCTGAGCTGCAAATACATGAAAGTGTTTTAATTTGTTACCAAGGCAATGAGTCAGACTCAGATGGCAAGTCAGGAATAGAACAGCAGGATTTCTGCAGGGTAGCGCGTTCACCTCTGAGCGCCGTGGTCAGCAAGGAGGCTGAAAGTCTGAGGCTCTTCGCCGCCACTGCCGCCGTCACCTGGCTGCCACTCGGGCACACGCAGCGCAGACCCGGATGGGGAGTGCTGCACTGCCTGGCACGGGCACTGCGACAGGCACGTTCACACTGGCTCTGCCAGGCGAAGCTCAGCAGTGCCCAAGAGGAGCGCGGCTCAAGGCAGTGAGAATACCTGCGCCATGCTTCGGGCTGAGCCTTCTTCACTCTGCTTTACCTCTCCTCTGCTCTCCTCACAGGGGAATCTGCAGTGCTTGTCCCTCGGTGCAGCGATTTGCTCTGCTGTTACTAATTTTCAGGTACTCAAACTCTGCTTAGCCTCAGGACTGCACTGTGTGAGGCACCATACAACTGAGTGATGACAAATTTATAAGAAACTTTTTCATTAGGACCTGTAAGTGGGTGATTGAGCCCAGCTTTCCATTCCTGGCTTGGGGAAGGCCCCTCTTCCACCAGTGCCAGGAAGGAGAACACAGCTTGGGTGCTATTTCTGAGAGACAAATATCTCTCTTGTGGAAATCAGATCCCTTATGAGGTTTTCCTTTGGGTTCAGGACAACTGGGAACCCAGAAGTTCTGAATGGTTTTGCAGGCAAGAGAGAGCAAGCCTTGCTTGCTGGGAAACCACATCTGCTGGGATCATGCATACCTTGGTTTCAGAGGCAGTCAGACTCCTTTTGGAAGTGGAAGGAGGAGAGCGGCTCCTTCATCCAGCTGCAGGCCTGGGCTACAGCGAGTGCAGCCAAGGGCATGTGGGCAGTGATTGTTCCAGGCCTGGCCCACAGGTCAGCCAAGAGCAGCGCGTCACACGTCACATATAGCTGAAAACTTACCATTAAAACATCTGCTAGGCAGAGGTCGCAGAGGAATGGAGAGATGCACCATCCTTAGGCGAGCACTTTGCTGAAATAACATGAAAGCAAAGCTTTGCCATTGCAGAGCAAAAGCAAAGTGCAGAGTACTGGCAGGTTTAACGAGAGGAGAGGACACGGCACGGAGACACCGGCTTCCTGCAGCCTTGTGAGCCACCGCCTCAGCCCCTCCACAGCTCTGGCACTGCCGCACAGCACGGCTCCGCCACGGCCCGATGGGCACAGCTGACAGCACTGCAGCCAGCGGGGACGCACGGGTGGGAAGTGGAGAGCAGCGGTGCTGGGATTCCTCCCCACATGGCAGGAAGGCACGGCGGGGCCACGTGGTCCCAAAGCAGCACATCATGCCGGGGCATGCCGAGGGCTGACACATTTGTTTTCCGTGCGGCTGAAAGCCGTGACACGCAGCGCAGCCGTCATGGCAGTGTGCTGACTGCAGCACCGACAGCTGAGAGCGGCCACGTACAGCAGTGGTGCGGGAGGCCCAAAGACAGAGCAGAGCCCTGGCCCTGCTCAGCTGTCGGTCCCAGCTCAGCCCTCAGCCCCACATCGCTGCCAGCTCTGTCTCCACCGAGGAGCACAGCTCTGAAACAAAGCCAGGCGCAGGTGGAACGCCTGCATTGTTGCATCTTGGCACCGGCTCTGCTCACCTTGAATCTCTCTTGTGGCTTTATATCAGCCAGGTGAAGCCTAATATGGCCTTGTCCTCTGCCACAGCTGCTGCGGCAGCTCCACTGAGCCCCAGGGCCAGGAGCGGCGGCTCTGAGTCACAAACTGCTGCAGAGCCCTCGATAAGGGCTGCTCTATGCCTCCCGACATTGCAGTCCCCATTTCCCATTCCTCCCTGCAGCCTGAAGCCACATCAACAGCAGGCACAGCTCAGAAGGGGTTTGATCCCGAGGGCCTGCAGGACACGGCTGCTCTCCCCACTCTGCTGCCCCTCGTGTTGTGCAGGCTGCTCCGTGCCCCTCCTCGCATCCCCACTCGCCCTGAGCTGTGGGCCATGTTCCCATGCCTGGCTGCGGCCTCGGGCTTGTGCTTGCAGCCCCCCGTGCCCCATAGGAACGCAGACCCGGCCTGGCTCTGGCTGGGAGCGGCTGCTGGCACCTGGCAGGTGGGAGCAGACCTGGGAGGGGAACTCAGAAACCACAGCTGTCTGAGCCCTCAGACGTAATTACCCGAGGAGATGGGAGCGACGGGTTTGCTTCGGATGGCTTTGTTCTGCGTGACGGGGCGGGAGTTATCTCCTCCGCCGAAAAGCAGAAAAACAGAATTGCGATGGCAATTAATTTACATTCAAATAGCTCCTTTCATCCGGCCGGAACCCGAAGAGCCCCGAACACCGCGCTGTCACAAAGGAGACGGGCAGGGCTCGTCCATCGCACCCGAGGGCGGGCAGCGCCTCGCTGGAGGCTCCCGCGAAGCCCGCCGCGGTTGGGACGCGGCGCTGATGGCGATCGGCCTCCGCGGAGCGCAGCTCCGCCTGCACAGAACGGGCCGGGAGCGGCGCGAGGCTGCGTGCAGCCCTGCAGAACCAACGGCTGCACCACGAGCCGCCGAACCGCGCGCACGGCCGACCCGGAGATTGTAGCGGGGGAGCCACGAAGCTGGAAGATGCCCAGGAGTGGATTTCTTCTGGCAAAGATCAGCGCTACCCTAGAAACAAACTCTTCCTCCCGACGAGGCTGCTGGGTGCCGTGGGAATGTTGCTGCACGGCCCGCAGGCAGCGCCAGCACCGGGCGCGGGGCGTCCATCGGCTCTGCCAGCACCCAGCTGGACCCCGATCCCAGCGCCGAGCCCCGAGCAGCCCCACGTTCCTCTCGATATCTCAGTGCCGTGAGGCTGTGCTCACGTTCACCCACTGTCAATAGCGAGCAGTTATAACGAGCCCATTGAAGATAATTACAGAGCACGTTTCTCCCAGCTATGAGATGCTTTGAATCTCTCCCTTACACTCGCATGCAAGTATTCAGTTTGTGTCTTTGTTTTCTATGGAGGGAGACTCAGACGTGTTGGATGACTGCCTGGTGCAGCTGATGCCAAATGCCAAAAATAATTAAACAATTCTCTCTCCCTTCTCAGCCTCAAATCCATCGGGTGGGAGCGGTCACTCGCAGCACAGAGGGCAGAGAGGTGCTGCGCTGCTCCTGCTGTGGGTGTCCCCCAACAGACCAAAATTCTGCATAGTTTTGGGATGCTAAAGAAGCATAGAAGCAATAGCATTAACAATCAGATGTCTGCATCCCCAAGTTCTGCAACAAGTTCCCATCCTCTGGGAGCAATTCTGCCTTCCAGGAGCTCTTGCAGAAGAGCAGGGATTGTTCAGGGTGTAATGACCCGTTCCTCATTCACAGGGCTGAGCTCTGCACAGACATCCCCATCCCATCCCGCTCAGCACTCTGTTCTGGCCCACATTTCGGTCTGATTAAAACTAATTTTGTAGAGGGTCTGATTGTCCTTCTTCTTGCTGAAGGAAGAACATTCCAGACTTCTCAGCACCGTCACTTGTTTGACTTCTCCCTGTAGTAACAGGTTTGCATTTCATTTCAGAGTTTCTCTTATTTTCAATACATTTCCATAACTTGTTCTCGGTTCCTTTTATGTTTGGCCTTACTTTGCTGTGCAACCACTTTCTCATCATCCCCGGACGTTTGTGTTCCTCCTCTACACACCTGCTTCCACAGTTTGCATGGGTCCTTTTGTTTTTCTCCTAACACAAGTGCTACCTGTGCTGTGTCCTGGGCTGCCCCGTGCTGCTGTGTGCCCCGTGGTCCCCGTGCTGCACAGGGCCGTGCACTGCGATGCCTTTGCAGTGTGTTTCCTCGGGCAGCACTGCTGCTTCTGTACTTCCAGCCCAGGCACTGAGTGGGGATGGCTGAGTGAAGCTCTCTTGAATTTGGTTGTTACGATTTCCCTTTTTCTTCACCAATGCACTTTCAGTGTTACTAAGCCAAGTGCATGTGTTTACTATTACTGCAAATTAACAGACAAGATGAGTCAATTAGAACAAAACATTAAACTAATTGCTTCCTGTTCCAAATGCTTTGAAGAAAATGCAGCACATAAAATTTTTCTCCTCCTGGTTCCTTTCTCCTCTGTCAGCATTTGGGAGCACTGGAAGATGTTCTGTTCCCCAGACTGCAACCCTTTCCTGTGCTCCTTTGGTCACCCCAAACAAACCAATGCTGTGTTTCTCTCCTCCCCCTCTTGCTCTGCCAGGGGTCCAGGCTGCGCAGGTGCTGTGGGGACCATTCTGGGGAGCTGATGTGAGCCCAGATGGAGCTCACCTGACAAGTGATGGGACTCCAGTGTCCAAATACAGCCTGTGCTAAAGTAGCAGAGTTATGTGACCGATGCCCCAGGAGGATGCTGGTCCCCCAGCTCTGAGTGCTGCCATCCTAGCAGCAGCCCCACGGAGGGCAGCAGCCGGCAGCTCCACCCATGGGCACAGCACAGCTCTGCTGAGCTCCGTGCTCCGTCCTTCACACAACATGGCAATGTTACAAAGAACTGAAAGCACAAACAGGGGCTGCTCCGTTGTTTAGGATGTGCTGCTGTGGGACACAGGACTGTGCTCGAGGGATCTCCATCAGTCCTCCACAGCACTAAAAGCAAGCCTTCCAGTTTGCTGATTTCCAAAGGCACATCTCGGATTGCTCAGCAGAGCACAGACACCGCAGGATGGGCACCTGCTGCAGCTCAGCTGCCAGCCCCCCACAGCATCGCAGCCAGGGTGGGCCTGCCTTCATTCAGAGCAACGGTCTGCTGCCTGTTGTGTTAAATTGAGTTTTCTGGTGTGGATAAAGGTCAGGAAGGCTGTTATTTTAAATGAACTTTATGGGTTTATTTAGATGACGGTCAGGATGCTAAAGGTCCTTCACATCTGCTGGTTCTGGCATCTCTCTCCTTTCTCATATTGTACCACCACAACAGTAACATTAAGAAGCTTCTCTTCCTGTAACCCAGATTGAGGACCAAAATCTTAAGGGCTCTTCCCCAGCCCCGTGCTGTTGGGCACTGCAGGTGGCAGCCGCTGGGAGCTGCACAGCTGTTGTCACCTCTGGCCACACCAGAGCAGAAACACCCAAATTCATTCCCAGAGAGATTTTATTAGAAGGGAACTTACAGCAGGCAGTAGGATCCCACGGGATGACTACATTAAGGCATTAATTGTTCCTTAACATTCTCAGACAAGTTCAGCCTGCTTTTCATCTGGGTACACATTTAGAAGAAGTACTTTTGGAGCTCGATTTCATTAGAAAAAGACATCGAGAAAGGATGGGGGCAGTTGGTCGCAGCAAATGCACACTTCAGCCTTACTATCGCTCTGCCCTTTCCAGTAATGACAAATACTCGTGGAGCTGCCCGGCTGAGCTCTGTGCCGTTCCTCGTCCCGCAGGTGCCGCGAGCCAAAGCGCTGTTCTCGTACCGGGGCCACAACCCCGGGGAGCTGCGCTTCAACAAGGGGGACGTCATCGTGCTGCTGCGGCAGCTGGACCAGAATTGGTACCTGGGGGAGCTGAACGGCGTCAGCGGGGTCTTCCCAGCCAGCTCCGTGCAGGTCATCAAACAGCTGCCGCTGCCGCCGCCCCTCTGCAGGGCTCTTTACAACTTCGACCTGAGGAGCAGGGATAGGAGTGAGAACAACGACTGCCTGTCATTCCACAAGGTAACACCGCCCTGCGGGGGCTGGGCGCTACGGGCCGGGCCGGTGCTCTTCTTTAGATCGCATCGCATTCTGCTGCCTCGCAGCGCCATAGCAGCTCTACGCTGAGAGCCAGGAAGGTTTCCAGACACTGACAGCAGTGACTTAAAGCCAGCTTTCCCCGGGAGGGCGCAGGGATACAGAATGAGAGCATCCTGGGAGAGCAGAGTGTGACCCTGAGCAGCCATTTCAGGCCCCGGTTTGACTGATAGAGTTGATGAAAAGCAGGCTGCTGGTGGCAGTTTGCTCTCCCACCAGATCACTAAAAGAGAGTCTAAAAAGATACCCACTGACATATCAAAGAAAATTGCTCGCAGGTCTGAGAACACTTCTCTTACACAGCCTAGACACATTCAGGCAGCCTGCTGGAGGCACACACTGCCGAGCAGGACCTGAACTTTTCCTGTATTTCCTTTCATTCCCCAAAGTCTGCAGAGCTTGTGTTTGCTCTCAGCTAGAGGATATGGCTTTCAGTGCAACTGCACCTCCCAGCAGTCAGCTGTCCCTGTGCTGTCAGGAGGAGGTGAGGCAGTGCAGAGCACAGCAGACAGCAGTGCCTGGAGGCAGCAGTGTCCCTGCAGAAGCCACCACATCCCTCCCCAGCACAGCACAGATGCTCCTGCACTCTGGCCAGCAGGAAGCAGAGGCATGGGGCCAGGTCTGGACTCCAGCAGGTCAGGGCTGAATGTGGGGTGTATGCAGGGCAAGAAGCCAAAGATCCCGGAGTTCCCTGTGCCTCCTGACCAAGAAGAGGAGCCAGAGGAGAAGCAGTGCAGAGCAGCGCTGCATGCAGGAGCACCAGAACCTCTCTGGGATGCCTGCTCCAGTGCTCTGGCAGCACCTGCCTGCTGTGCAGCACAGCGCGAGCTCTTTCTTCAGAAGCAGAGCTGGCTGCTATGCAGGCCTCCAAAAATCTTCCATCTTCCTGTGGCTGCCTGCAGCCCTGCAGTGTCACTGATCTGGCAGCATCCCTATGCTGAGAAGAACCCCACCCCTGCCTGTCACCCCACCTGCCACCCACCCCTGCCATCTACTTCCAACACCTGCAGCGCAATAGCATCGGGCGATTCCAGCTCCTGAAGTAATGGGCAGAGGGTTCGGCAGTGCGGCACCAACTGCCCCACCACTCACACTGACCTTTTGCTTGGTTTGGAGATAAAATGCCATTTTTGTTATTCATTCTGGGCATGGTGATTGCAGACATTTCCCTGAGGTGGGAGCCTCCAAACGGCACCTCTGTGTCTCACATCCCCATCGCCAGGCTCATGCCCATGTCCGCATTCAGCCACGCTTGCACCCTTAAAAAAAACCACGCTTGAGCATTGTGCTGAATAAGGACTTGTGTTTGGGAACAAAGACACACCAGAAGGAGCAGAGGGTTGGCAGAGGAGCAACACTGAGGTGCAGCATTGTGAAATGTGGGGCGAGCCGCCCGCTAACAGCGCTCTGCCTTGCAGGGAGACATCATCACCGTCATCAGCAGAGTCGATGGCAACTGGGCCGAGGGCAAGCTGGGCGACAAAGTGGGCATCTTCCCCGTGCTGTTTGTGGAGGTGGGTACAGCCCTGGCATGGCACTGCAGGACTTTGCAGTGTGGGGAAGGCGGGGGCAGAGCATGGGCAGCAGGCAGAGCCCGGCTGAGCCCTCACAGCTCCGCTCAGGACACAAGTTGTGCTCCTGTGGTGCAGCTGCAGAGTGGGAGTGTGGCACCAACAAGAATTCCTCGAAACAGAATTAACACTTATAATCACCGTAATTACAGCAAGCACCTCTTTGTGGTTGTTTTATAAAAGGGCAGCAGTAGAACGTCCTGTTTGAAGCTCTAATATATTTGGTAAAACATCTTCTCATTTAATTAAATTGTTTTAACTCATTTAAGCCTGACGTTAACAGAAATGAGCCAGGCAGGGCCACGCAGAGCCACCGAGGAGTTAGGAATTAACCATAGAGGAGCAGGATGTGTCTGCTCTGAGAGGCACGGGGCTTTCCTGGCTTTGATGCTCCCATCTGCGCCCTTTAGTGGGCCCTCTGCTCTTGGAGAAGGCAGAAAAGTTGGGCTCTGGCTGCAGTTTAATTGCACAGAGAAATGACGCTATGACCAGTCTGTATGTGTACATGTGCACACATGATTCTTTTTAAACCTCGCTGTAAGAAGTGAGGAGGAAGGAAATGAACAAATAATCCGTGCAGCAGAATGACAGCACTGAGCAGCAGCTCCCTGCCCCACGCCAGCCGCTGCCATTCATCCCCAGCCGGGCGCATTGCCTCACATGAGTGGGTGAGAATCTCCAAGTTTTGCAATTTGTTCGTGTCAGCAGTAAATCATGATTAATTCCTCTGGCAGTCATCCTGGTGAAAAACACTGTCACCACATGCCCTTTGTATTAATGCTGTAGTGATCAGCAGTTTCCAAGAAATACTGCTTGAGCGTTGCCTCTGTGAGCTCAGGGCTGGGCCCTTCCCACGAGCACTTCCAGTACGAGGCCGGGCTCTGCTCAGGAGCAGCATCCCATGAGTGCCATGAGCTGCAGGGGCACAGCGGGCTCCAGCCTTGCTCGGAAGCCGCAGGCAACGGGGGCTCGATGGCAGCGCCCGGCTGTGTGAGCAGTGTGTTTTCCAAACCAGTTTTAATTTGGCTGCCGGCTCTGCGCCGATAATTTGGCGTTCAGAACTTGCTGCTGAGAGCATGGAGGGAAGCGCTCGAGCCCCGTGTTCCATAGATGCCCAGGAGGCCACGCTGCTGAGGAGGACCTGCAGCAGCCCCCGGCCCTTCCCCGTGTCTCTTGCAGCCAAACACGACGGCACGGCAGCTCCTGCAAAGCAGCAAAGGCTCCTGGCCCACCCCGCTCCGCTGCACACCGCTGAGCGTGGCCTCCCCGAAGGCGCGGGGCCAGGAGCTGCACAAGGCGCCCGACGCCCGGCGCAAGAGCCTGCGGCCCTTCTCCATCACCACGGCCCTCAACACGCTGAACCGCATGGTGCACGCCCCTGCCGACCGCCCCGCGCTGCGCATCAGCTCCCCGGTGCTCATCAGCTCCAGCAACCCCAGCGTGGCCGCTGCCGGCAGTGAGGATGCGCCCCGCGGGACCCCCGCCCAGGTGAGGCTGCTGCGGGACGGCGTGGGGCGGGCGGCCAGACGGAGGGCATGTGATGGTGTGGCACTGATAGCGCCCGGGGGATGACGGCTCGGCTGGCTGCCGGGGACACTTTTGAACAGGGGAGGTCAGTTCTTAGAGCCCGGGGACCCCGGGAACGCATAGAAAGTAAGGGACTGGAGTTCTCTCCTCGGTGAGCTCCTCGACGTGGCCCTGGGCACCTGCCCTGGGTGGCACTGGGGGAGGAGGAGGCCGAGGGGGCCATGGGCCATGCCGTCGTCCTGAGCCCCAGTTTAAAAGCCTGACTGAAGCCCCTATTTTGGGAGAATCCATCTGCTGGGCTCTCCTTGCAGGCCGCTGCGGGGCAGGCTTCTGCATGAAGGACAAATGCAGCAGTGTGAGAGCATCCGCAGGAGCAGTGCCCCACCTCCTGCTGCTTCCAAGCAGCGGTGTCAGCCCTCCTGGAAGTTGGGGTTGCTGCCCTATCCTGAATGCACTGCTGCCGCAGCTCTCTGCTTCCAGACTGATGGCTCCTGCACACCGGCAGTCCCTGGGCAGCCCTCCTGCCTGCAGCCACCCAGGGGTGTGGGCTGATCCTGAGAGTGCATCCTCTGCTGGCTGCAGGGGCAAAGAGCCTCATTGCTGCTTCATGCTCTGTCTGAAGATCTCAACAGAGGATCTTCACAGATCATCTGCAACGGGAGGAAAAAGGTTCTGTTTAGATTTATGTGGCATCTTTCACACTGAAGGCTGCTCCAACGTTTTATAAAGCAATAAGCCAGCCCCCGGCAGTTCGGTGTCCGCACAATAAAACCCAGCAGGCATTTTGTGCTTAGCATTAGCCTGCAAACAGCCCTGGATATTAGGCCCTCTTTTATGTGAGTGGAAATGAAGCCCTACAATAGAACCATAATTCAATTGAAATGGTACTGTGTCTCATGACCCCAATATAATTTTACCAAAAGTGTCTCGGTGTGAGCTATTGTCAACAGCATAAGTAGCAGCACAGATGCGTTGATGTGCTGCCTGTTCAGGTTTCCTTCCTTCTGAACACCATTTTTCTCCTGGGGACACACAGTGTGCAGTGCATCAGCTGGTTGGTGTGTGAGCACAGCACCCAGTGAGGCACAGCCCCAGTGCTGGGGTGGTGCTGGGGGGTGGGAGGTATTGGGGGGGTGGGAGCCCAAAAACATAACAGAAGAGGCAGCAGTTCCAGAAGGGGTGCAGAGGCCCTGGGAGTGGTGTGGAGCAGTGACAGGAGGATGCTGGAAGGTCTGGAAGGGCCGTGCTTCCAGGCACATCACTGTGTGCTTCAAGGTATGAGCAGTGCCAGCCTATAGTGCTTCACTGTCTCCTGCCCGAAAACGTTGCTGTCCTGCTTTGTAGGCTGTGAACCCTACTTTCCTAAGTGCCAGTGAGAAGCACTGACTGTAACTTGATTCTAAAACAGGTGCCTCATGCTGGGTCCCTGTGCTGTTCCCTAAAGCACTGTCTTCTAAGCAGACCAATTGTTTCCCTTTCTTTCCCTTTTCCTCTCCATTTCTAACTCCAGCAGCAGCACAGCACATTGCTGCAGGACGGACTGCGCTGTCCTGCTGCTGCTCATCCTGTGCTGCGCTGCTGGGCACACACAGCAACCAGCCAGGACAGCTCAGAGAGGTCAGATTCAATTGTTTTGCTTCTGCAGTTTGGAAGTTTTGCCTTCAAGACCAAGGGCAGGGTCCATCTTCCCTAGAAAAGTCTGTGCTCGTTAAATGACCTTGCGCCTCATTTGCTGGATCCATCTGAACTCACTGAGGTTCTGTGTCTCTCTTTTGTCTTTCTGGAAGCATGGGTGATGCCTGTCCAGTGATTTCAATGGTTTCTCCAGTGGCTCAAATAAGCCCCTCTTCACATTAACATACTGCATTCTGTTTCTCTCGGTAGGTCAGTGCATCCTACTATCCTGCTCAGGGATCACTGAGGCACTCGGCGGCCATCGTCACTCTGCCCCACCTGCAGCATCACTTCTCAGCCAACATGTACGTAGTGTGAATCCTGCTGGGGGGTCACACAGCACTCCGCACTGCATCCATCCCTGTTCCCATCCCAGCTGCTCCCTGGGCTCCTGCCTGCAGGAGGGGCATTGGGGTGCAGGGCTGTGTGCCTGGGGCTGTGCATGGGTGTCCGCAGTTCTGAGCAGGAGCTGCACGGACTGCTGGGGCAGCTGACCCTGAAGGTTGTTGTAGGGGTATGGAAGAATTTAGGTACAGTACTGGAAAGATTTGAGACAGATTCTGACCATTCCTGCTGCTACTGCCCAGGGAGCACACATCTGCACTCCTCGTGATGCTTTGCCTTAGGCCAGGTGCTCGTTAGTCCTCCATCCCTTATGCCAGCGCGTACCTGCATGGTAGGGTGGCACAGCAGCATTCTCCTTGCTCATTGCCCTTGGCTGGTTGCCTACTGCTTCTGAGAAAGATGCTGTGACAAGATTTACTTTTCTTCAGTCCTTTTGGCCCTCCTTTTATTCATATCCCCTCTCGTCGAACCCTGCAGGCAGGCTCTTCCCTGTGAGTTATCTCTGCAGTAACAGCAGCACCCCATGAGCTGTGCAGGGCTGCAGGTGGACTCTCGGGCATGCAGTGCCCACAGCACAAAGCCCCACACCGCAGGCAGCGCTGCAGGCACTGGGCACAAGGACAAGGCCCCCCCACGTCCCCGTGTCTCCACAGCTGCACGGCTCTCCACCCCCATGTGGTGCACAGCCCTGATGAGCTGAAGCTGCAGAAGGGTGAAGGGGTTCACATCCTGGGGCAGCACCACAACGGCTGCCTGCAGGGCGCCTCGCTGGCCATGGGCAGGGCTGGCATCTCCCCCAGCAGTTCCTTTGCTCTCCTCCTCAGGTCTGATTTTCCTTGCATGGAACCAAAGCAGTGGGGTGGGGATCTGTAGTTCATGGCCTTCTTGCTCCCGCGGTGACGTCACTGCCTTTAGAGCAGGCATTCCGATGCTGGAAGCCATGGATGTAACTGAGTGAATGCATTAGGAAGGGCAATCATTAAAATATACGCTTACTTTAGGCGAGAAAAAAATTGCCCGCGCCCTCAGTTTCCCTGAAATACACCCAGGTTGGGCAGAGACCCGGCCACGGGCTCACAACGCACAGTGTCTGCAAAGGGAACGTGGGGGAGACGTCAGGAAACCTCACCCTGGATTCGCACTGAATTATTTGGAGCAGCAGTGCCCAGCCCTGCAGGGAGGTGTCCGCACGGACCCCACCTCGCCGGGACCGGAGCCGGCCCTGCAGCGGAGGACCTCAGCGCTGAGCTCCATCTGCACGCAGCGCCGCGCTCCTCCGCCACCAGCTGACGTTCCGCTCCTTTGCCAACAGGAAACCGAGCATGCCCGACTCGAAGCTGCCCTCGCTGTACGCCTCGTGGACGCTGTCGGCCTCCTCGGTGTCCTCCCAGGGCAGCGCCTCGGAGAGCGCTCAGCGCCAGAGCCGAGCGCTGAAGGCAGCGCTGCCCGTGGGGCACACAGCGCTGCGGCGCGGCCGCGGCTGCGCCAGGAAGAGTGAGTGCGGGTGGGCGCTGCGATACGGGCACTGCGGCCCTACGGGCACTGCAGCTGTGCTTGGGATGGGCGCGGGGATCCCTGAGGTGCTGCCAACGTGCTGCTGTGGGGAGCTGCGAGCCCTGGTTGTGCAAACGGCACTGGGAGCTGCGTTGGTTTTGGTCCTCCGGAGAGAGGTTTGGGGATTGTCACAGAGGACCCTGAGAGCTCCGCGTGTGCAGGCAGTTACAGAAGGTTAAATTAAGGTATTATCAGGAGTTATCAAGAAAGAAGCTCAGAACAGAAAAGTAAAACTCAGCAGTGCCATTGTAGGAGTGCTGGTGAGCTCATATCCTGAATACTTCTCATATTCGGATAACTCAAAGAGAATAGAGTAAAATTAGAAATAAGCATAGGAAGGATGAGCAAGAGAATAGAATAATTCTATTTCGGGAGCAAAGTTTTACAGCTTGGAAATATCCAAGATGCATGAAGTCATGAATAGGCTGCAGGTGGGAAGATACGCTGCCTTGGAACAGATTTCTGAATGTGTTTGAGCAGCCATAGCACGCTGCCCAGGTTGGGGTGCAGATGGGCAGCAAAGCTGGCTCGGGTCTGGCTCATTTGCAAGAGCCACTGTCGGAGGCTTTAGACTTAAAAGCTGTTTTGCTGTAGAGAACCTCACGCACCTGTGGTGGCTCTTATTAAAAAATCAATCTTGTAAACAGCGAGGCACTGCCAAGGAAATTAAGTGTGCGACTTCCAGTGCTGCAGCCTGGAAAGCAGCTGCCAGATGGAGCAGCCAGTGCAGAGCAACCAATGGCAGCAAACCATGGGGGAGGGCTCGGGTGCAAACTTACAGATGTGCTTGGCCAAAAGCACAACGGCAGAGGATGGGAAACGCCAGGCCTGCGGGGTGCTGCTTCCCCCATGGCACCTCGGGAGGCTCAGTGCAGGACCACGCAGGGCCGGGCAGTGCCGGCAGTGCGTCCCGCAGGGCTGCCTGCCCCCCGCTGCACGCAGCTGCCCCGCGCCTTCCCGCTGGGACCCCGCTAACCACGCTCCCCTGCCCTCCCCTATTCTCGCCCCCAGATGGGTCCCTGCAGAGGCCGGGGCAGGCAGGGCTGCAGGCTGCCAGCTCCCTCCGCCGCGTTCCCACGGCCGGGCTGCAGCCGTACCCACATGCTGGCAGCTCACCGCACAGCAGCCCCGCTGCCGGCACAGCTGAGATGGGCACGAGGCCCAACTTCTCCCACGAAGCCCTGCCAGCACTCGTGGTCAGAGGAGGGGAAAGCAGGACTCCATCGGTCTGCAGTTCGGTGATCCTGGACACCACGGAGCCTCTGGCAAAGAGTGAGTCGGTGCCCCGGCCGCCCGCATCAGCCCCGCCATCCATCCTGGTGAAGCCGGACACCTCCCGTAACAGCAGTGACAAGGTACAGAGTGCTGCCCACGGGCCCATGGGTGCTGCTGGGGTTGGTGCCTGCCTTAAGCTGTCAGATACTGGTGCTGCTGACTCTGCTTCGAATTCAGCCCTTCGGAAAGGCAAAGTGCTGCAGGGTGTCCTTCAGAGGGGGCCGGTGTTCATTGGTTCAGTGGCAGTGATCAAACTTTCAGACGCTTTCTGAGGTCTTATATGAGGCATGAATCTCACTGAGGTCCCCATAAATCACAGAACCATTAAGACTGGAAAAGACCTCTGATATCTGCAAGTCCAACCCCAACCCACCCCTACCATCCCATGGACCATAGAATGGCTTCGGCTGAGCGGGATCCCAACCCCCAAACCACTAGGAGAGCCACCGACCTCCAACCACATCCCCCCGTGCCACATTTCCACAGTTCTGGAACACCACCAGTGTCAGTGACTGCCCCACTCCCTGGGCAGCTTGCTCCCACGCCCGACTGCTCTTTCAGAGAAGTAATTTCTCCTTATCTCTCGGGTACTGAAAGAGCAAACACCAGAGCTGGTGCCGAGCCCCGCATTACAGAGCAGGACAAAGGGGACGCTTTCCTGCCCTCGCCCCGACGACAGCTCTCCTTCCCCGGGGCACCCGACAGGCACAGCGGTGCTCGGGGCTCCCGGTGCTCGAGGCGGGCGCCGCGCCGCCCCTCACGGTGACACGATGTGACACGATGTGACCCGATGCTCTCCTTACAGCAGGTGAAGACGGTGCGGTTCCAGAACCACAGCCCGCCGCCCAAGCGGCACGGCCCGCTGCCCTCCCCGCGCCTGCCCCGCAGCAGCACCGAGTCGGTGCTCGCAGCCGAGCCCCCGCCGCCCGAGGGGAGCCCCGAGCCGCCCGCGCTGCCCTCCCCGCGCCCGGGCAGCAGCCCCCTGCACCCCCGCAGAGCGCTGCACCCGCGGGCGGCGTCGCTGGAGCTGTCGGCGCCGCTGACCTTCCCCGTCAGGAAGAGCTACAGCAGCGTCTCCGCCAACTGACAGGTAGTGCCGCAGCCCCGCACCCGTCTGCTCCTCCTGGGGGTGGTGTGGAGCCCGGGGACCCCCGAGCGCCCGTGGGCCCAGGAGCTGCGCTGGGCCGGCTGTGCGGTGACAGAGCGGCTGCTCCGTGCAGGGAACGGGGATGAAGCGGGAGGGGGGAGGACGGGCACAGCGGGAGCGGCGCCGCGTGCTGTGATCTGCTTGGGGCCCAGCTGTGCCCACGGGGATCCAAGCAGCAAATGTCACCTTCCTACAGGATGGGGCTCCTGCTCACGTGCTCGTCACTGGTGTTAAGACCACCCGTGCCCGTCTGACACAGTGAACATCGGATCCAAAACTGCTGTAAAATCACATCCATCGTTAATCACGTACCAAACCCGTGGAATTAGCTTCGTTGGTGACCCAAAACTCACCACGGCCCTGGAGCAGCCCCAGCAAAGGAGCCTTTCTTTTGGAACAGGGGACTGACAACTGTCCGTTATCCCACAGCCCTGCACTTGGCTCTCTCACACCCTTTCTCTTTAAGCAGCAGAAAGGGATTTCCAGCAGCACAACCAGCAGCACTGCATCCTTTGCCCGCTGCTCTCAGGTAGAAGGGGCAGTGCAGGCAGAGAACAGGACGCCCTCAGTGTCACTGCACATCCCAGAGCAAACACCAGCGCTTCGCCGAAGGTTCCTCTCATCCCCTTAAAAATAAACCAGAAACCTCAGCAGCTGTACAGCCAGGAACAACTGCCCCTCTCCCAGACACGTCCAGAGACCAAGAGAGCCGCACAATGCCCTGAGCCATCCATGACACTGATGTAGCACACACAGCAGCCACGCGGCGCTCCTACCAGCCTCTGCTCAGAACATCACTGCCACAGAACACCATTCCCCTCTGCCAGGACAAACAGCACCAAGGCAGCACTGCACAGAACGCTGCAATGCTGTGCAGCCCGTTGCGTGGTGCTGAGACTTCACACAGTGCTCCCAAGCCACTGGGAGATGGCAACCACTGAGCATCCATCCAGCTGCTGGGGGAAGGAAAGGCTCTGCCGCTGCACACAAACAGCCGTGGGCAGCGATGGGGAAAGGCACCGAGTGGAACGGCTGCTTTGGTGAGCAGGAGGCCGTTCTGGGACAGATCCCAGAGCTCTTTGCACAAGGTGTCGCTGCTTTGATGCTATTCCCTCATCCAAAACGTGGAGGGAGAGACAACTGAAAACTGGGCACCACTTACAGCGACAGCTCTAATCAGTGCTGTCGAGCTGCTCCCAACTGCACGCACCTTCCACCACTTCCAAACGGCAGTGAGGGTGAACCCAGCTCCTCACAGCACCTGGGCTGCATGCTGCACTGCGGGATGAAGGCTCACAGGGGTGGAGGACATCCCTCCCAGCCCCAGGCTGAAGAAGAACCCCTGTAGGAGCTCCAGGGGCTGCCAGCAGCAACGCTCCAAGGCCCTGGAACTGCTTCCAAGTGTTTTATTACCCAACCCGATCCTGTTTAGTTTTCCTTAAGCCACCAAGGCAGTGCCCAGATAGGCAAAAACCCAGCCCCAGAGCAGCAAGTCCACATGTATATTTATCAGTATTTTAGAGGGCTGGCTTACTGCTGAATGGTTCATTTGTGCAAAATACTTATATCACACGTAATTATAGCTATATAGACTTTAGGTTTCCCTTTTCTTTTCTCCTCCCTCCCCAGTCACCACCCCCGGGCTCAGTATTTCCTTAAGAGGCCACATTTCAGAGCAGGCAGCACTCAGCCCAGCTGCACGGCTGGACCCCCGCGGCCCCAGCACCCCCAAGGCGTTGGGTGCTGACAGCACCCAGTGGGGCCGCGCACTGCTGAGGGGTGGACAAAGGACCATTTGTACCAAACCTCTGACCTAAATGCTTTCTGAAGTCTCCAAGGGTCAGACAGTAACTGACTGTGCTCATCGGGCCATGAATTTTGATATCTTTCTGCACTGAGCCCAGCAAACGTTGCAGGGAGATGTTACAGTCTTATTACTATGAATGAGAGCACAGCAAGGACTATTTACATGTGTATGTTTAGAAACAGGTATATATAATCTTTTCTTATTTGGTGATGGGCAGGAAGAGCAAACAGAACACTGGCATTTACCTTAGGGTTGAAAGGCACCTGTACAAATTCAGCAACACTCAATATTTTTTTCCATGATGTGAAGTTCATTTTTTAAAAAGGCTTTTTCAACTTAACATACCGCTAAGGAGAAGAATGAACTCAATAAACAAAAAGATATTCGTCTCCTGGTTTGTATTCATCTCAAATATTTGTTTTCTATTTCTGTAACTGAAAAACAAAGGTTTGAAAACACATAAAGTTTACAAATGTTTACTTATACGAGTCTGTCAGCAGGGCCCTCTGCACCCTGCAGGTGGGGTCAGAGCATCACTGCATGCTGCAGATGGAGCTGCAGCACAGCAGGGCACAGCACGGGGCGGAACAGAGCTGCAGCGTGGGCACAGCACAGCATGCTGTGCACCAGACAGCCGCGCGTCCCATCCTGCAGGGCTGCTGCACTGCTGTTACACCAGATGCACACCTGACCCCACACACTGGGGCGGGAAGCTGGGGCCCACGCACACTGCGGCCGTGCGCCGAGCGCCCCTTCCCCTCACAGCAGGCCTGGGGAAAGCAACACTCAAAGAGAAGAGACCCCTCTGCTGCCCAAGCAATAAAACACGAGAAGCAGCAGACTCTCTCCCGTTAGACACGTCTCTTGCACCCTGTGCCAGAAAAGCTGCACTGGGGGGAAGCTGGGGCTGCCCAAAGGCCTGCACGGAACACGGAGCCAGCACAGCACCCCCAGTGCCACACAGAGCTGTGGGAGATCCTGCACTGACCTCCCCACGGCCCCACACTGCTCAGGGCTGATGGAGGCACTGAATGCTGCCCACCTCTGTGCCCAGCACCTCGCACCAAAGGTCAGGCAGTGCTTCTGACGTGGGGAGACAGCACTGAAGAAAAACTGTTACTGCTTTAAACAAAATAACGATCCCACACAGACTGCTGCTGCCACAGTCAATAATTCTCTCTTCTGCTAGGAGAACCTGCAGGGATTAATAAACTCTGAGCTGAATTCCTGAGCAAAAGGGGATCCCGCGTCAGAACCGTGGTACTGCAGCACGATGTGCAATGCTGAGCAGTCATTCCCATCACCCAAATGGTTTCCATATGGATTCTTTATAATATATCATTTATAATGGTAACCAAGGATCAGCTCCTAACCTCAGCCACGGCTTCAGAGCAGGAAGGGCAGCTCCCAGGCACAGGGGCAGCCCAGGCAGGAGGGGCAGCCATTTATGAACAGCTTTATGAGGAAAAAAGAGTCAGGTTTTAGCCTTTATTTTAAAAGCTAACAGGCATGGAAGTTTTCATACTTTTACCTCAAAGTTCTCCACTATTGAGCTAATTCTGACCTGATGGTCCATATGGTAATGCCCTCGTGCTGTTCAGTCACTGATGTCATTGAAAAGCAAAGTACAGAAGTCGGGAAAAGTCACTTACAATCTATTAGAGGAGATTCACAACCAACTTCTCTGCCTGGATCCCAGTTTGGGAGAGAAGGAGCGCTAAGCCCGATACTCTACCGAGCACATGGGCCCACAGCTGGAAAGGAAGATCTGCCACATTAATGTTTGGGAAAATTGTTTATTTCCAAAAAACCCAAAGGGCCAAAGGAAAATAATTTCATTATATCCACATTTTAAAGGTTAGAGATAAATTCGCATGCAAGAAAGGCATTTTTTTGTGTGGGCTTTTTTCTTTTGTGAAGAACAAATTCACATCTTTGTCACAAATACTTTCAAAGCCACTCCACAAGCTCTCTCAGGCAGGGATGAAGCTGCACACAGGCAGTTCAATGAACCAGATACACAATGGTGTCACCAATGTCCCTCATCAGGCCGCTCTCTGTGACGCACACGCGTTTCTCCGCCAGGTCGACGTGGAAAACTGCCTGCTCTGGAATAGCAGTTTTCTCTGCTTCCTCTTTGCCGAGGACCGGAACACGGCGAGGCCCAAGAATTGGATCATCAAACCTCATCAGCTTCACTTTAGAGAGATCTGCAATACAACCACCAGCTAATGAGGACACATCTACACACAGACCATGATACCGAGTTCATCACAGCAGCACCGAACGCGGTACTGCTAGAGATCTTCCAAGGAAATACGTTCTCAAAGATTTAAACCCATTAAAAGATGCCATTCAGTGGTCACAGAGCAAACTGTAGCAGAGACAGCATCTGTCTGTTTTATCTCCAAGTCTCAAGGCCACTTTCCAAGCACATCTGCCTTTTTGTTCTCGTGTCAGCTGTGACTTAGCAGTGCCTTTGTTTTGAGGAATAATTTCAGAGATTGGGGGAAAGGAGCAGGGGAGAGTTTTTGTGAAATACAATTCCTTTTTAAATTCACGCCAACAGAAGATTGCTGAGCAGACCAGAAAAAAACAAAACAAAACACAACACAACAACAGGATCCTTCAGTAATTCCTTCCTCCAAGCACTGCCCTTCTCTCCTGTGCACCGACAGAACAGTGACACCTTCTGGAAGAGATGCAGAGCTGGAAAGAGTCACTTCTTCCCAATCATCTCAAAATATTCACCTTGCAGCAGGGCGTTAGGTGTACATATACACCTACTATGTGTACAGGACATTTTCCTCTGCACACATTTTGCTACACAAGTTATCACGTACTGCTCCCCGTGTGCACCACCATCCATCAGTGGTTACCTTGTTTGACAGATGAACATTAATATAAGCACGAGTTACAGAAAAGCAAGGAAAAGATTCCTCTGTTGTCAGAAGCTTTTGGATTCAGCCCAGTTTTCCACTAACATTCAGCTCTACGGTGATTCAGACTTGTTCCATTCCTACTTTCTGCACTCCTCAACAGAAGCACAGCTGCAGTTTCCTTAGGAAAGCTATTTCCCTCTGTGAGGAGACCTTTCTGAGCCATGGCTGCCCCTGTACTGTACCCATACTGTGGCACTGGCACAGCAGCTGTGCCCACATGTAGGTCAGCTCCAGTATTTACCTTTGATGCCTCTGTCCATCTTCATTAAGCGCCTGATCACAGTCTCTCTATTATCTCCTTGCCTAATCTCGATTTTTGTAGAGAAGTGGCCATTTGATGGTTGAGGGTTCACCAAAAACACAGACACACTGGGCTGTAAGAAAGTTAATAAACAATTAGAGGGGGATCCACGTTTGTGATTCAAGGCTCAGAGGAAATATGCACTTAACCCAAACCAACCATCACCAAGTGTTCCAGACAGATCACCTTCACTGCACAGCACAGAATGCCAGTGGCAGAACAGAAACAACTACACAAATCTTTAGAATGTAAGCTGCAGGGTATGTGACTTTTTAGGACATGTTTAAGGAAAAAAAATCCATGAAATTTTTACTGTTGTGAATATTTCTAGCTCTGATACTTTTCATTTGTTACTACTGTTGTAGAGTTTCACAGATCTCATGCATTACTGACCAGCGCTCTCAGAATTCCACATCAGAGCTGAAAGGATACTTTAAGTATTTGACTTTTATGTAACTGAATGCCATTTATTAGCCCACTGTAAACTAACAGGAGAGCACTGAGAACATTAAAGCACCATAGAATTCAGCAAACAAAGTTTCACATGGGAGCTTGTGATGCCTTCCAGCAAGCATAGCACCACCAGAAGCTCTAAATAACAGCAGAGAAGTGAAATTCAGATCAGCAGAATCAAGAGCTCTCAGTTCTATTTTTTGGCTCATGTTTTAGCTGGAACACAGTCTACTTTATCTGGAGGGTGGTAGGCAAGGCACGTGACTGAAGAAGGCATACACACTGAGCTCAAGTCACTCATTTAACAGCCTTCCAGCCAGCACAATTGAAAGACTTGATCTGAAGCACCTGAAGGCCAAGATATAATTGTCACATTTACAGCTGTCTACATAGAAAACAAATAGCAATTGCTTCAGTAAGTATTTCCTGTTTTGAAGGGTGTTAAGGGCAAAAATTCCTATTTACATCTCCAGATAAACTTTCAAACGGCACATCTGTGGGTTGGTCTGTACTCCACTTTTCAGACCTCCCATATCTAAACATCTGATTTTTTGTTGCTGTTGGTTACCTCAGTTCTGAATACAGAGAACGGTTTTCCAGGACAGCACTCTTCTTTTATTTTATCTTCTGCTTCAGAAGCAAACTTCACTTCAATGTGATCCAGCTGCAGGAAAGGTGGGCAGGGAGAGGGGAGGGAATCAAGAGGAGTTTGTTCACATCAGAGAGAACAAGAGGAGTTACCAGACCTCCGTGCACTTCATAAAGTTCACACCAACACTCCTGATGTCCTCTGCTCAACAAGCTGCAGTTCCTCATCATCCTTTCTAACGCTGGGGGTAAGGTGTGGGGAACAATGAGGAGGGCAGAACAGAACACTGACACACGCCCTCCAAGCCTGAGATCAGCAGAGCTGGGAGGGATGGCTTCCCTTGGCTTGCCAAATCACATCCTGTGCAGGTAACTCCTCCTAATCTAGGTCAACAAACAGCAGGGCTCATTTGCAGTAACAGCACACTCACATTGAACCTGACAACCCCACAGTAAACCCCAAGTCTTTCATAGCAGAGCCGATAGCCAGCCAGCCCCCAGCTCACCCAGAATCAGAGTAATTGTGCCAAGGTTCTGAACCTGACAACTCCTGCTGAACTTTGTGTGATAAAGCAGTTCGGTTCTTATGTATCTTGACACTTTCCTGCATGAAAGCCCCACTGTGCAGCAGGACATCTCCTTCCTTCCGCAGTTTATCAGATGGCAAACTTACAGATACTTTTAAAACAGGCACTGTTTGCTCCAGACTTTGCTCTGATACAGGACAAATCCAATGGACCCACTTTTATTTCACATTGCACGACTGAAAACAATGAAATTCTGTGGTATTTTTGAAATTTCTAACTCTCGAAACAAGCTGTTTCTCATAAACCTGCCCAAGCTACCCCCTCATTAAGTATTCTGATGATCATACTAAGCAGGCATAACTTCCTCTAGACTGCCATTTTACTTCATAACAGTTCTACAAGCCCTGCCCAGATTCAGCTTTTGAAGAGAGTGAAGTAATCTGCTACAGCTCACATGGCCACTGCCAGAGCCTGAGGAGTTCAGGCTAAGGACTGCGACCATCCTTACCATGATACATGTCCTAATTCCTTCAGTTGAAAAACATAAGGTAACAGGTCAGAGAAAAGCATCCCTTCAGAAGTGGCACCGAAGAGGCTGATCCTCCAGCTATCCCAGTAAGAACCAAGTAACAAGTCCATCAATACATACTGACCTCCAGGGAATTTGTCAGATAGACAATATTCTCCATGAGCACTGCCCGTTCATCAAATTCCAGCTCTAGATCAAGAACACGTGAACCATTCTTCTCCAGGTTTTCCTGCCAGAAGAAAAAATGGATTAATACCATCTAATACTGCAAGATGATGCTTCAAAATTGCAATCTATCTACATTAGTCATGAAAAGAACAGGCTTTAAAATATGCGAGCTCTCTGCTGGCACAATATGCTGGCACAGAAGCAATAATTCTCCTGTAACAGGGTATCTTCTACAGGGAGCTGGTGACACTGATGGGAGGAGTAAGAGCAATTATAACACATCTTTAATACAGAACTCAAAAGGTGTTTTATATTCTGTCACTTGTAATCTCCATTTAATGTGCGAGTTGAGAATTCTCCCAGTAAGTCAGCACTTCACTGCTGTTTCACAGCATGAAATTCAGTCTTATGACCTAGTTTAGAATAAACAACAAGCATACAACAGCTGAATACGTTCACAACAGTCATAAAACAGTTCTCTGCAGGGAAATAACAACCACTTTATATGTTAACATAAAGGTAAATTAATTAGTATAGAAAACCAACAGCAACAGCAACAATAGCCAAAGTATTAAAAGCAATATAACCACCACTTTTTATTGAAGTAAAACAGAACTTCCTCTTTGGAATTTAATTAGCCTCTTGCTTCCACACGCTCAGTCAGCTGTCTCCTCTGAAGCTCTGCTTCATCACACTCAGCATGCCACGGTTCCCTCATCAGTGTGATGTGCAAGATTCCCTGCACTAACAGTGAATTACTTCCCTTCGTAAGTCACAAAGCCTTATCTTCTGACAAATAGGAAGCACAAGCAGAAATGCTTCTTATACCCTGGAACTGCTGAATCTGTTTCAGAGAACATACTGGTCTAGGGAATCTAAGCTCACGTGTTTCTTCTATGTATTTATATGCAGTTGCTTACTGCTCTTCCTTCAAAGCACACGGATGAAGTGTTGGCTAAGTCTCAGCATGCCAAACCACTCCCTGCATGTAAGGGACTCATTAACTGCCAGGCTAAAGACAAAAAGAACTGCTACATTTCAGACCTGCTCTGCTGTATGACTGAAAGTTTGGCTCATATGTTGCAAATACACGACCTGATCTAATAAAATACCACCTCTTTTTACAAATTTCTCTTATGCAGAAACTTTATAGCAGCTGCTTTGTGCTCTTTTTCCTCTGAAGGCTCATTTTTGGCAACTCTCCAGTAGCTCTTTGTCTCCCTTGTACTGTGAGGCCCAAAACCAGGCGCAGTATTGCAGGTGCAGCCTCACCAGTGCAGAACAGAGCGAGGAATCGAGTCCCTCAACTTGCTGGCAATACTTGGTGCAAGGTCGGGATAACATCAGCCTTCTTCTGCATGAGAGCAGTCACTCTGACACTTACCTTAATCATGGCAACAAAAGGCATGACCTTCTTCATGTACTTCTTCAGCTCTGGCAAGGCATTAAGCTCACTGGCAATAACCTTATTGTCTGGCAGTTGACCTCCGGAGACCTAAATATTGATGGATATCCATTAAGTAGTAGGATCAGAAAGAAAAAAACAAACCACAACACGTTCCCATTATTAGCATACATCCTCGATGCTTTACCAAAATGCCATCAAGGACTGTTATCAGCATCAATTCCACACAATCATTTTCCTATCCCTTTACAAACATTTAAAATGTAAAATTCACCAAAACCCATGGATATCTACTGCCATTCTTTAATCTTGTCTGCAACAACATATTAGTGTACCTAAATTATCAAGTAAAATGCATCTTAAATGCATACTTAAGTCCACCCTCGAGCAGATATTTAAGCACTAGTTTCCTCAACTGCTTTGATTTTACATTCACAACTCAGGTATTTGCCATTACTCCCATTCAGCGTACCAGACCGAACAGCAGGATTTAATGCTGATGCAAGAAATGCTATAGAATTCCCAATGTTTAATACTCTACAGACAACTTTCACACTAGGAATATTGACTTAATTCAATACTGCAAGTTGTAAGAGTCCTGACTCAAAAGGTATCAGCTACAACGCTGAGGATGACAGCTCACCAGCAAGGCAAAAGCCACCCCGCAGCCTCGTGTCAGAAGCAGATTTCTCCACTTCCAGAGAAGTGAATTTCTTGCACTTAGGACATACGTACTGCATTTCAACATATTTCTTGCAATCTCCTCACTGAACAGTATATGCCTACTTAAGGAGCAGAAAACACCTCTAAGCCCACTTATGCAGCAAGGCAACATTAATCTCTCGGTCAGCAAGATTTCCTCAGAAACAATGCTGGGAAAGAACTCATTTACAGGTGGATAGCCTTTCAAATGTAAGAGAACACGGGCCCATTTTACTCAGCCAGAAGCAATAAGGCCATACTGTTGAATTAATGACACACCTGGGAACGTTCTCATCAAGCATTAAAACGCTCTGGACTTTGTAGAAGAAATTAAAACCACCTCACTTTACATGTAAGTAATTTGGTAACAAGTTACAACTTACAAGCTCCCTTACAGATAAAGCAGAGGAGCAGCCCAAAAAACCACGGAAGAACACCTGCCTGGTAGTGCTGGCGCAGAGCCGACAGCGCGGTGTGCTGCCATGGAGGGTAGCTCTTGGCCACGTAGATGGTGCAGTGAGAAGGCTTCTGGGGAGGTTCTTTAGCACCCTTCTGAGGAAAGGAAGGAAAAGGTCCATAACGTCAGGAGGGAGGAGGCAGTGCTGAATTCCAGCTGCGCACACTAGATGACCCGTTACACATCACCTTTCCTTTCACAGGTGCCATGTAGCCCTTGAGACGGAGTCGGAGGTCATGAGCTGCTTCCATGAGGTACTGAGAAGAGCCAATTAAGATCTCGTCCACAGGGCCAGCTTCTGGCCAGGAGGCTTTCATGATGGAATCGGGCTGTCAAGAAAGCAAGATGTTACAATGCATTTTTATCTCAGTGCATGTATCTGGTGGTCCTTCAATCCATTACAGCTCAGCTGGAAACAGAAGTTCAGGCAGAACCTCAGTGAGCACTCATCCATTACTCAGTTGTAAAGGAGTAACAACAGAGCAACGTGCATTTACTTGTGTTAATACACAAGCACACCTGCCACACAGATGCATAACTTCACTTGATTCGTTTCCCCAATTTACCTGATAGCACAAAAGAAGCTGTTCCACACACAGATGCAGGAATATTTTGTTATCAGATTAATTTCAGATCACCTCTTTATATGAAGTTAGTCAAAGCGACTTGCATTAAAGTTACCTGTATCATCACAGTAACCAGAGATACAGGTTAACTCGACATACCTGCCGTCACACACAAAGTCCTACCATGGCAATCCATACATTAACACTGCAGGACAGATGTATCCCCTACTTGCAAACAAATGAAATCTACAAGTCTGACACCAGCCTAAAAATCAATTAAACCTTAGATCGGAATCAAATGACAAAACAAACATCCATTAGTACCTTTCCCAGCAGTGACCAGACGTGCTCACACAGGTGGGGACAGATAGGAGCCAAGAGCAGAGTCTGAACTTCAATGAAGCGGAACACCAGCTCTCTGTGCATCCCTTCTATCGCCAGCTCACGGTATTTGTCTTTTGCTGCCTGGAAGAAAGTCAACATCACCACCACTGACACAGTAACTGCCACGGAGCAGCACTCGAAAGGGAGATCACCCAGCTGTTTGCTCCAAGATGCCTTTAGAACGTAAGAAGCTTAGAACTCAACAACAGATTATTGGAAGTAGTGCGTTTTTCTCAAGTATCTGTCTGTGAATATGTCAGCTGACAACTTCACTTCACAACAAGTACCTTAGTGTTAATTAGAACAGATATAAAAGACCCCAAAATACCCTCACGGATACGAAAAAGTACAAAGAGGAGCTATGAATACGATCTATCATCATGCATACAACTCAGCTTATTTAACCCCACTCCCAAACACAAAGAAACCACAGAAAGGAGCGTCTGTAACTCGTTAAGTGAAGTGGAATGCTTCTGCAGACACTCTGATGTGGTTTATGGAGTGTGTCAAAAAGCACTATTTCCAGAAAATTCTGTTGTTATCTGGATTACTTAAAAGCAGCTCTATTGAAAAGGACCTAGAGACAGGAAACGCTTCTCAACAGTGCCTACTTGCACCACCACAGGTGTCCTCCTCCGGGCTCTGCAAAATCCCACAGACAGACCTTTATAGTTTCAGATTAAGCCTATCTAATTGGTCGTTTCTTGATATAACTCAGGTTCCAATTCAGCTGTCTCGTTAAGGATCACAGACATCAGGATCAAAAGAAACCCACACAAAGCAATAAATGTCAAGCTTTATTTTTCTATAATGAGAGCTCTTACCTGAAATTCAAAGAAGCCAGTCTTCAGAGCCTCCTTAAATAACATCTTCTCATAATTCTGGTCTGTCTTCTTTATGCCTGCATTAATTTCACTAGGGAGGAAAGTGAAAACACCAGTATTGCACAGCCCGCTCCACTTAACAGGAATACTGTGTAGAACTATGCAACAAATGCCACCAGTACGAAACAGTCACATCAGCTCTTCTGAAAGTGAGTTTTAAAAATGTTTTTTAATGTAAGTTAATGAATTTTGTAAGACTACTACAAAGACAATCCTCGCAGGAAAAGAAATAAAACAGAAAACCAGCTCGTACCACGCTGTATTATTACACAGTACCTGGCAAAGACTCTGTCATTGAAGGTGCTGGCAGGACCACTTCTTAAACTGTCTCTGTTTGCAATCATCTCTTTTACCCACTCCACCCATGTGTAGAGACGAAGAATCCCAGCATCAGCCATGGCTTCCACAAAGTTGGCATCTTCAACAGTGTCCCCAGCATCAGCCAAGGCTAAACGCATTCCTGAGGGAAATCACATCAGCTAACAGGGCTGGTTTGCAATTAGCTGGTAGATGTGGGTGCAGGAGGCAAGGGACTCAAAGTCAGTGACAACTAACTTTCAATTCTACGTTAATGTAAATGTGGAATTAAGTTACAAATTGCCTGGCCAAGTAGAGACGTCGCAAAGGATGCGCTTTACCCAAGGAGATGAGCACTGCTTTCCTTAGGAAGCAAATCAGGCAGACAGCAAGAACCAAGAGCCTGACATCGTCAAAGTTGGAACAGAAAAAAACAAAGAGCCACCAGGAGGATGCAAGGAGGAATGCATGCAGGAATACACAGTGTGCATCAGCAGCATTTGTCTGGAATTTTCATCTCCGGCAGGAATGTGTGAAATAAGCACCTTCCAGAAGACCTCAACCTGGGAGAAGGTCTTGATTTAAACAGGTGTTCCATTAATGCACATCCCAGTTTTCTAAACACAGCTCAGCTTTTCAAACAAAACCAGCTGGTAGGTTTATTGCAGTGCAATACTCCAATATACCCACTGCTCCTCTGAGAGCAAAACATGAGTTCTCATAATTTTGGCATCACTGAAATAACAGAGACAGATCAGAACACACTTACCATCTGCAGAAAACTTGTCCACAGCTTGAGTTAGGGTAAGGAAGTTGCCTGTAGATTTAGACATCTGAAAGAAATAGAAGAACCTTTGTTTTCTCATATACCCACTCCACTGCTGGACAGATAAGACGACAGAGAGAGAGTCTGGTGAAAACACTAGGAAAGTATTTTCTCATGAATTATAGAGCAAAGGAACTTTGGTAAGTCTGAGCGAGGTCACACTGCAAAAACAGACTGACCTTCACAAGTACAGATCCACTCCAGAACACTGAACTCAGCTTGTGACTTGGGCAAGCTGTGTAATTACTAAGGTAGCCAAACACTATAAACTCATGGAAATTGCAGCTGCTTTCTGGATCATTTCGGTTCCACCCCAGAACTTCTCAGGTTTTGGAAAATGGAACAACTGGCACCAAAACTCAGTTCCAGAAATTACTCGTATCCAATCCCTGAAAATTAAATACTTCTTCAAAATCAGCATTTTCATCTTATCCTGCATCAGTTTTTCAAGAAGGATCATGGTGGCTTTCTTGGTTTCACATCAGACAATCTCCAAGGCCAAATTCCTAGGCTCAGGCACTTCTACATTCTAATTCAGTTTCAGAACTCATATGCATTAGCAAGTTACCCACACAAAATTTCCTCTTCTTATACTGACTCCAGGCTCCAAAGCTAAGAGGCAGAATGATTTTTTGTTTGTTTGTTTGTTTTACTACATTTTCATTATCCTAAAACATAACAAATTCAATGAAATCTTCACTAAACCAATCAAGTGGTACACGAGCAAACAGAAGAACATTAAGCAGCAACGGAGGAACAGCAATTTCTGTCCTCCAGTGAATGAAAACCTGGAAGGAGAGTGAAGGAACTAGAATTTTCACTTTCCTCCTTTTATCTTATACGGATTTTTTTGAGCCTGGTAAAGGCCTACTTGAACATCCACAAGTAGTTGACACACAAAACCTCACCATACCTTTTCAGAATTGAGAAGGAGGTGTCCATTTGCTCTAACAGCTACTGGCCATTTTTCTCTGTTTGAAGATACAAAGCATATAACAAAGTAAAGACATTCTCTTTCAAAAAAATGACTGGGTTTTTTTCCAGTTTGGGATGAACACCTTAAGTAGAATCTTCAAGAAAGTATCTGGGAGTGTCTTAAAAATTAAGAAATCAAGGAATGACTTTGAAAACGTGGAGAACTACAATACAAGGGGCAGGGCTTACCATTGCTGAAATACAAAGCAGGGAGCCCTGCATCCATACTTACTTCATTTACCCCACCTTCCTCTATTCAGATATATGTAATTTAAAAGTCGGTCATTAGCACTACCCAGCAGCACTGGGGAGAGCTGTTCTGTTTTCTGTTGGGCAAATCTGTTGCTCAGTGGAGGAAGCAGATTTAATATTTAACAATCAGGAAATTGCTTTTCCTTTGCAGAATTTTGTACAACTTTTAAATAGACATTCAAGGAAATATAAGCACAGGAACTACACCTCGCTAAGAGTCTGCCATGGTTCTATGATTTTTGTTATCAGTATTGCACATCATAACACCATGCAGTGCAGGGTCTGCAGCTTTACCTCCTGCACACCTGCTTTGCTTCATTTCCAAGCCTACCTCTGATCCGACCACATTGCCACATGGTTATAGAGGTAGTATGACAGGTGATTTGGAACAAGATCTTTGCCAGATACTCTGAGATCCACAGGATACCAAAACTCAAACTCTTCCTTTAGCTTGTCCAACTTTTCTTTTGGAATCTCTGTTTTAGGAAATGGAGCTTCCTTGAAGAAGATGTAATCCCAAACTTCTTTGCTCATTTGATTCGCTCTGCAAGTTTGAATGAAAATACTGCTGAGCCTGCACTAGAAATTTTTCATTCTACACAGTTTTATTTCTGGCTTCTTACGATTTCAGGGGAGTCCACCAGACAATACTTGACACATATCTCAAACCGAATAATTTCAAGCTTAAATTTACCATCTTTTAACATCTCCCAAGGTGCTTTGCCCTGTATTATGCAAAAAGGAACACATTCTAGATCCAAACACTTCCTGTACATATTAAACAAGTAGTTCAAATGACAGACAACAGCACCAGCCTAAAACACTCTTCTGTGCACCACTCCACTGCTTTGTCTCTGGTATTTATTGTTCTATGCTTTAAATTACTAGTGTGTGCTGTGTCCTCACTTCTACGTTTGGTGCTAAGGTTGCTTATCTGAATGGCAACTACCGTGCCATAAGGCCCTTACCTACCCTACCCCACAGAGTCTCAGCAAAAAGGCATTTGTTAATAGTAAGAAGAAAGATGTTATCCACTCATGCAATAGCACACTGTAATTTTATGTACTTAACCATGTTAAATCTGTAACTCAGTGCTAAGAATGATCACATCAAAGTTTGCATCTAGGCATGGCTAGCATGTTGGTAAGCTCTCTGTAATTAGAAAGGTTCAAACCCAAATGAAAACCTTTCAGAATTACTTCTGTTTGTACGCACATTACTTTGGAAATGCTTCTCAGATTAGTTATAGCAT
Organism: Meleagris gallopavo; assembly: GCF_905368555.1. Classification (NCBI taxonomy): domain Eukaryota; kingdom Metazoa; phylum Chordata; class Aves; order Galliformes; family Phasianidae; genus Meleagris; species Meleagris gallopavo. The sequence continues at coordinate 17,366,935 of NC_139418.1, forward strand.
CAAAAAAGGCATGTTGCAATTCCACAGTGTGTGAACTACTCCAGAAAACAGCTCACCAAATAGGCAAAGTTAGAGCATACGATTCGAGACAAGAATGTCATGGAGTTGGGTTTTTTGTGGTTTTTGTTTGTTTTAAATTCCAGCCCACTACGCGTCATCTCTCTGATATCCATCACTGGAAGTTCAGTCATCCCATCTAAAAGGTCAGAGCAGTTCTGAGAGCTATTTCAGAACAAATGCTCTGTCCCTCTTAACTTTGAATGTTTCCACATAAGGGCTATGGATAGAAGGCTCAATGCCTGTAAGAGTTACCAACTTTTAATGCAGTAACAAAACTGGAGTGTTGATGTTGTGCTCTATGCACACTGAACCATAACATTCTTCAGAGCTGTACAGCAGTCTCTCAGCAAGAACTGAGACACTTCAGCAGCCACTGAAATAAATCACTCAAACACCTGGGGAGGACCATTTCAAGGCAAGTCAGACAAGTACTAAAAAAAGGTGATTTACTTCATGTGCAGTTCTGCTTTCAAGGACATTCCTCCCCTTCTCTCTGGAGACAGCACTACATTCTCTTTCCCTCATTTTTCCTTCTACACCACTGCTTTAACATAGCTATCAGCAAGTTTTGACAGTGATGCTTTTAAAACAAAAGCAAAGCATCAGCCTGCTCGGCAAGTCTTTGTCAAGAACAGCTCAGAAGAGAAGCACACAACTGAACAGGCAAAATGGTGTACATTGTCCTTACCTGATGCCTAGAGGAGATTCTCCCTGACCTCTCAGGTTACCTCCCTGTAACAGATGAGCTACTGTGTAATAGGCCATGTAGATTGTGGAGTCTGAGAGAGACTCAATCAGCCACTGCTCATCCCAAGGCAAACGGGTACCTGGAAGAGGCAGAAGCCAGGTATCAGACAGTACCACCCCTTGCTCGCAGCACCTGCTTTCACCCTTTGCAGTCATCATTTAAGGAGATGCTAAAGAAATGGTCATCAGTTTCTCCTGCTGAAATCCCTTCCAAAGTAACTGCCCAAGAAAAAGTTCTACACCACACGAGTTCACAAGATACAGTATGCCTTCTCAGGGATGTTGGATCTAGATTTAATTTGGTTAAATCTGCTCTACACTTAACTATACCATTTTGGACTCCAGGCAGCACTTCAGCCTTTCAAACGATGTAACGAATACCAGGCTTACAAAGCACCAAGAGAGAAAAGGAGTGCTTTGCCTTTGCCTACCCAAGCCGTATGTCCTGGAGCATGCATGTTCCTGTAGCCAACCCAAGGTAGCTTCGAAATTTCTCCTAGTCTCTTCACAAAACCTGGAAGAAACAAGCTATTAATAACACTCCTCCCAGCACTCTGAGTGCCTCCAAACAATCACTCCTCTTCACATCTGCTTTTATAACTTACGTCTCCAGCTGTTTCAAGCACTCTGACGCCTGTTTCTTCCAGTCCACTTCACCATAATCTAAATACCTATGGGCAGAACATTTTATTGTTAAAAAACACCATAACTTGGGATATAAATTGACAGTGACTTTTAACTACACCTCTACTTCACTTACCACTGGTCACAAAGGGCCACAACACATTCATCAGCAGACCTTGACATCACTTGTTTCTCAGGTTCCATATAAATCATGGCTTCATCCTACAAGAAGAGATGTTACACACCTGAAAGGGCAATAGAGCTAAGATCTAAGTACTTTACGAAGTCTTGCAAATCCTCACGTTTCACTAAAATGTGTATCATCTTAATTCCAGTCTGTTTTACAGCATTTCCTACATGGCTTCATTACTGCACTGCCCCAGCATTTCCTTCCAGAAAATGAAGATATTTGACTACATACCTCTCAGATGTGTCAGTTCACATAATTTTGTGAATACCAGCTCCATGCATGATGACAAGGAGGGCAGAAACAAAAATTACTCATTAATCACCTCCCTACCAATTACTGTTTAGTGGGTTGGTTTTTTTGGGGGGGAAGGAGTCGTTCATAGCAGAACCTAAAACATATCACACGTATGTCACAGCTAATACAAAAAAACATGAGGCAGGGAAAGCAAAGAAAAGTAGAACTGGAATTCTGCCTTCCCAGACCATCCATTCTGATGCAGCACAAAATAGTACAAAGTGCTGTACTATAATCTGAAGATCACAATGCTGCAACAACAGGCAAATACAGACTAACAGATGCTGCCCCACTTGCTGTTCTCATCAGGAAAATCTCACTGGACATGATGTGCTCATTTTTCAGTTACTACTTTTCCTTCTCTGCTTGAGGAACCCCCGAAGGGGTATCTCCATATAAACAATAGCCTTTACTTTTTTCTTGAAGATGACTTACAGTTCAGATACTACATCTTCAGTATCTTTACAAGTATATCAAATATGATAATCAGACCAAAATATTTCCTAGATAAGGTTGTGGATAAAGCAGAGAATAAGAGGTCTCTGCTTTAGCTATCCATCCCATACAGGTATGCATACTACTACATACATTATCCACCATCATCTTCTGAATACGTTTCTTGACATCTTGAACTTTTTGTCCTTTAAATCCATCCACCAACATTACCTGTAAAAGATGAGTCAGAGGAGTTTATTCACTTTAAATTAACAGCATTAATTTAAATTTAAATTAATGGTGCAGTGGGTTTTAGACCCAGCAATAATTGCCACTTCTTTGTTATCTCTGACAAGCAAACATAGGAAGCAAGCTTTTGCTTTTTGGAGATTTTTGTTTATTTGTTGAGGTGGTTTGCTTTGGTTTTGTTTCTCAATAAACAATCTTTTCCTTAAAAATAAACTGTACACATGTCAGCATGCACACAAGCAATTACACAGGGCTAGGCAGAAATTCAAATTGTTGCCAGCTTACAAAAGCAGACCTGAGGAATACGTCCCAGTAAGCCACCATGTAAGCACAGACAGAAAAAAAAATCTGCTATCTTTTTATACCGGTTTCCAAATCAACAGCTGCAACAAGATTGATCAGTTCCTCAGAATGGGGCCATTTCCAAAAAAACTAAATTATGAGCCTCAATTTGATGTCATACACTTCTCCATCCTTCTTCAATTCCACACAACTCTTCCAACTGCAGAAGTTTTAAACAAAAAATGGACTGGTGAAAAAGAAACTTCTCCCCCTTTCCTGTCCTTTTCATTTCTAATTCTTGCCCTGGGAACTTTTTCTCCCAATCAAACTAAAGAGAATCACCTTTATTACTTACTCCTTCATAAAATGCTTTAAGGTACACTCTCTCCTTGGCCTCCGCAAGTTTCTCTCTGTCATTCTGGCTCTGGATTTTGAGCTCATCACAGATGAATGGAGCACAAAGGTTGCCATAACCTGGGGTTTCAATGATGGGCACCTGAGAATTAACAGAACAGCATCAGGTATTTATTTCAAATCATCTCAGTGTAATAAAATCCACACAAGAATTCATCTCCCAGATTTCACTTCAGGAGAAGAGATGTGCTCAGTAAGAGATGAGTATTTTTATCTTGGTTTGCAGCTGACAGCGGAGTTTGAACAACTGACGACAAAAGGAAAAAAGGCAATTTTCACACATTACCTAAACACACTGCATGACAGCAGGGCAAAAACCAGTACTGAACAGCCCTAGTGACACAGCAGGAGGTGTCAGGGCAATGGCCAACTTCTACTGCATCGTGCTACTCTGTGCACACTTACAGCCTCTATCGCTAACTGAGCTTCACGGGCATTTACAAAGGATTGGTGCAACTCCCTGACTGGGTCAAGAATTCCTGACGCCTCCTATGAGATCCCTCACCTGCTCTCCCACAGGCAATAACCCACTTTTATCTCCTCGTATCACGCCAGCATCACACTGTACCAGCACTATGGAAGCAAGGCCAACACAGAACACTGGGACAGCTCTATCAGTCATCTATGTTTTCCAACCATCATTTGCATTAATAGTTAAGTAACTTCAGTCCTTTCCATCTTGCCTTGAAGGCAAGATTATTACTGTAAGCAATAGGCTACCAGGATAATGATGTACCGCATTCTCCAAAATAGTAATTCCCACAAAAAAATGCTTTTGTACGTTTGTTATATCACAGAATAAAAAAAAATCCCGACTGCAACCCCTAACAGCCCACATACAACAACTGTAAGAAAACATGAGAATATCACTCTAAGCTTCCCAGCTAAGAGAACTCAGACAAAAGTTCTGGAAGAGATGCACCATCCTGGCACGTTTCTCATCAGGGAGCACACAGCCACCACATGTACTGCAGACTCACCAAGTGGCTGAACTCACCGGTTCAAACGGCAGGACCATCTCATCTCTGATACCATACTTCCCTCTGAGAGCCTTTGAGAGTTAGAGGGGAAAAAACACAGCATATGAATGGAAGAAAGAAATTTACTTAGAAGGTTTTTATCTGTTCCCAAGGTTTTTTGCATACATGCTATTTTACTATAAAACAAACAAAACTGCTGCTCTGCCTGCTCACTACTTCACATACCTGACTTGAATCTGTTTAATTTTCAGGTGACTATCAGAACATGTACGTATCTAAAGATGGGAAAAAACACATTATCACTGGAAATGAGTGGAACTAAAACTCAGCAGCCAGTGACAGCTGTTTAGACAGTGATGCACTTTTGAAGCTGTAACAGCAACAGCTACTCTAAGATTCATTTGAAATTCATATAGGGGTCTCATCTCAAATTCACTTCTACAACAGGAATCATTTCTAGTTCAATGTGCAGAAGAGGAATGTCAGTAATACAAAAGCAACACGATTCCCATTCAAAACCCTTCTTGAAGACAGAAGAAAAACCTGACTGAGCTCAGCTAGTTTTAACTCCATTTAACTACAATGATTTGAAGTTAGGGATGGCAAAACTCCAGTCAAAAGGAGTTTTGTTTTACCCGCTGAATATCCATTTTTGTCCCTCCACAGCTTGGAAAGGAAATAAAAACAGAAGTGATTGAAAGAAGAGATGAACCTGTTTTTTTTTCAGATCTCTCAGGGCTGCAATGTCATCTGGAGAATCAGAGGGGACACTTGTGACCACTCCCGTTCCTTTACAAAGGAAAAGATACAACAAAATATCAGCTGACATGCTGAATGCACAGCTGCACCAGGCAGACCTCAACAAGCTGCTGCTGCAACGTTACCTTTATCTTCCTTGATTGTGAGCATAGGAAGAGCATACACAACTTTGTAGCTGGTGAGAGGTGCAGAAAGCGCAGCACCAAGGATCTCCTGTGTGGGGCAGAGGACAATCATTACAAAAACAGCATTTTTTCAGCCCAAGCAAGCTCTTCCTGCTGATACTCATTTAAACTTGCTGAATTCGACTACCAAAACTACATTTACATTTTCCTTATAAGTAGAATTCTACCACCACCTTTGTAAGTACAAGTTTCACAGGAAGAAAAAGACTTGCCCAGCAAGATGCTTACTTCTCCCATCAGTTCCTTCACAACAGGTACAACGCCACTGTCCTTCGTAAAGCCCTGGTAGGACATGTTCCTGGCAGCTCTCTGGGTGCAGATAAAGATATCCCCATTCACAGTTTCAAAGCCAATGTATTTCATATCTGGGCGAACCCAGCAGTTGGTCTGCCCAAACATGGTCTCTGGTCTGAGCGTCGCAGCCACCAGGAAGATATTTTTTCCTCTCAGGCCACTGGTGGGGGGGAAAAGCATCTTATGTCACCAAAATAAAAACATTCAGGGTAACACAAACATGCTCTTAAGCCAACGTGAACTATAACGTTACATTTCCTAACTGGCTCGTTAAATTCAGTGCAGGGCTTGCTTCTCATTTGGTGCGCGTCTGCTTGTTTCAACTCAAATCTGTGCTCCGCACGCTCAGTGAATACAGCAGCTCAAAGCAGAGACCAAGTTCAGGAAGTGACAGAAGTACCAGGATGAAATTAAATCCTGCTTTGGCAAACCAGGCTAATTTAATGGCAACTTTTGGCCGTAAGAGGGATCTGACTTGCTGTTATGAATTCAAGACTTACCTTAACTTTGCTGGATAAGGATCTAACACCTTCATTTTTATCAGAGTGTATTCTTGAGGTCCGACACCCTGCAGTTCACATAAACAATGCAGCAATCAATACATGAAGTTGACTCTAGCAGTTAAGAAAAACTGTTCTGCAGTAACCTAAATGCTATTTAAGGCAACAATGCTTTCTTCAAAGTAAATCACAGCTCTATTGAAACAAAATGCTGCTTCATAAAACGCAGACTGAAGAGGGGATCTGTTTTATACCTCTGTCCAAAAATTTACTCACAAAAGCAGCTATCTCAGCAACAAAATAAAAGCTTGTGTCTCAACAAATGGATACGCTGCAGCAATGCTAATGGCACAAATTGCCAAATGCTCACAGGGAACGATCACAACGGAAAACATCATCTGCAGTTCAAGATAAGTACTCTCAATAGTGGAGTTCACTCAATTTTCCCCATATACCAACAACTGAGAACAGGCAGTTTGGAATGTATGAAATACATTTTGCTCCAAGACACTTTTTTTTCTTTTTTTTCCTTTCAGTAGACAGGAACCACAAGCAATGCATGAAAACAACTGAAAACACTACCTCTCCTGTTTGCCTGTCATGATCCATGCAAGGCTGCCCATCTTTTGGAGAATAAATTGTGTATCTAAAAAATAAAAGTATACATTCATAACCTATAAAGAAAAATTGCCTTTATCAAAGGGAGAACCCAAAGGATATCTTCACATTTTGCTTAACTCACTATCCACAGATGCCAATGACAGTTATTGCATGAGCTGTCAGTACTGATTTAACCTTGAATTGACAGCAATGGTAAAACTAAAACACAAGCAGACTATCTCACAAACTCAGCACAATAAGCACCCTACCTTTTCATACCTACAGGGTATTCGAAATAAAAGCCTTTCAGTTTAATCTGAGTTACAAACATGGTGCCACAGCGTTCCATCTTTCACAAACTCAGTTCATCCACATTCACAACGAATTCAGAGCAGCCTTACCGTTTCCCAAACTTAATCTTGTTTCTTTCTTTTAATGTCAGGAATTGCCATCGTACAAAGGAATCATAGTACGGATTAACATCTGTGGTAATGAAGGAACGCCTCCAATCCACCTGGAAATGCATAGGAGTCTCTACTAAGTACATACAATACAAAATTTAAGGAACCACAAAACAGCTAAGCTAATTTCAAAATAAAAAGAAGTACATGCACACTAATGGTGCATGCTTAAAAAGGCAATTAAGCAGCCTGCATGCTCAGCCTTTGAGAGCTGACATGTATGAGTCCAGGCCTCGTGGGCCAACCGTGCATTTTAGAAGTCTGGTAGAAGTTTTAAGCAATCAACAAAGCCTAATTTCAGTGTCACTGTTTCTCAATATCTGCCTGTTTTTAAAAATTTATTATCAGTAGGACAAGTATCTTTATGTATTATCATATCATTACCCCTCCTAAAACTACTGTCAATACTGACTGTAGAAGGTAACTTCATATGGAAACAGGAAAAGAATGCCCCAATTTCCTCATCTGATTCGTGTTTCAAGGAGTGATTGACACAGTTATGCTCTGCAGACAAGAAAGCACTTAATCACACAAGACTATTAAAAGATTAATATTAAAAGATTAATTTAATAATTCCATAAATAATAGAAACACTTCTGGAATAATATCTTTATTGTGCAGATGATTTCTAGTCCCAAAGGAACAGAACCATGTTCATAAATACAAATACGGCTGCTCTCAGAACTGAGCTTTACATTTCTAACAGTTACCTTTAATCCCATACTTTTCAGGTCCTGGACAGCAAGGGGAGGGAAATAATCCAGCCAGTGCTCAGCTTCAGAGAAACTGACCACTTCTTCATCCGACAGACCCAGAGACTTCATGATTCCCCACTGGTACTTGGAAGAACCAGTCTTGGCAGCAGCTTTACTCTGAGAGGACAATTGCAGTGAGAACGTGTACTATTTTTCTCACATTGGCAATACCTGCATGTGCTCTTTTCCCCCCCTCTATTAAAGTTATTTCCAGATATAGAAGTTAATACGATCACTACAGTATATCAACTCATTGTAAAGGTTTCTCATAACAAAACGTTATCTCTTGATCCATGCAGCTGATGCATTTTTCCCTCAAGTCAACATTAAAAGTACTGAGCTGCCTTGGAAAAACAATTTAAGATCTGCATCCTGTTTCTCTCTGAGGATGTGAAGGAGGGAAAACAGGCTGATCTACACAACTGCAAGTTCTGAGAGCACAGCTACCAATCCCTGTTTGATCAACTTTACCTTCTTTCCTTTTGCTTTGTCTTTGATGATAATCTCTTCATCTTTTTTAGCAGAGTTTTCATCCTCCTCTTCCTCCTCATCAGGAAATTCAGGTGGGCAGCCATACAGCTCCATTTCTCTTTTGAGTTTATCTGCACAAGCCTAATTAGAGTTATTGGAAGTCTGTCAGCACTTCTCCGTATCTATGACTGAAGCAATTACCAAGGATTGATTTTTACTGTGACGCTGTGCTTTCCACTACAACAAACTTTTTCCAGACATTGCATCAACTTCTAGGAGAGCTTTCTAGTTGAAGAATGCCTGTGATGGCAGGAAGATGTTCAGTGAGGATTTGTGTAATACCACGATGGGATGGAAAGTACTGCAATAATAGCAGGGTGGCAAAGTCTTTGGCTGCAGCAAATGAGAACGAGCCCAAGTACAGAGTCACAGATGCAGAAATGAAGGAAAAGAGCTGCTTACCTTGGGAAGGCCTTGCAGGGATCTCCAGCAAGAGATGCCCTCACCTCCACTGCCAACCCTTAAATGAGGGCTGGGCAGGAATGGATCCTGGCTCCAGCCCTTCCACTCACTCAGGCACACTGCACACATCTGAGCTTTCCTGGGCTGGGTCTGCTTTCCCCACCAGGTGCTCCATCACTGCTTCAAGCCATGACTTTGCATCTCTGCTACAACTTTCAAACAAAGAACTGCTCCAGCTGACTTTTGAAAACTTCGTTTTCTTGGAAGTCATACTGCACAGTTCAAGAAAAGAACACACCTTTCCTACAGAGCCAGGTTTCTCGATAAAGCTTTGAATAAATCACCATGATGTTCTGCACTGACAGAAAGCAATGCTCCACGTACTTGTAAGAATGGAAAGCATGAGGGAAAACCCCCCAGCAAGTCCTACCTTTATGGGCATCCCAGTGCAGTGCAGACCAAACGGGAACAAACAGTTCTTCCCCTTGAGCCTCTGATATCCAACTGCAAACTACATAAATAGAAAAATGAAAAGAGAATGGCAAAAAGTTAAAACAGCACCCATCCCAAAAAGGAACTACAATTCCTTCCTCCCATTAAGCTACTGAAAGGCAGATGCATGCAGCAGGCAGCACCCATGAGGGTGCTGAAGGAAACAAAGGTGCAAACACATCCTGCTACCAGACCTGCACTGCCTGGCCACATCAGGACAAACCTGCCAACCTTTCCCAGGAGGCTGCTTTAGGCTACAGAAGAATGCAAAGAAAAGATGGAGTTCGTGGAATCCTATCCATTAGTATCTAAAGCCTGTTAATATAGGAAACAGAGCACTGTATGCACAAAGAGGGCTATAAGGCTCTCTGTGATGCTTGTGCCAGTCAGCAGCTAGACAAGCAATAAGCAGCAACATCTCCTAAGCACCTCTGATCTCTGAAAGAGCAGCACCTGCAGTCCAGTTTCCTAGGACTACATAAGTTATATGCAACCCTTTCCCCCCCCCAAACAGTACTATTCCTATTATTCCTATATATGGGAAAAATAAGAAAGCAGGAAGACATCATCATTAAGCCTACAAAGTACTTAGCAAGGCATCCTGTTAGCTACAAAGAAACATTAGCTATTTCAAAAGTAGCATTTAAGGGTATTGGCAAAGGAAAACATCTACCTCACACTTGGATAAAGAAAACGTGTGTCCCAGGTGAAGTCGGCCATTCATGTAGGGGTAAGGAAAAGTAACAAAGTACTTCCCTTTGCTGGGAAGAAATTCAAAGAATTAGAACACCCAATGCAATCAGCTTTAAAGTGAGCATCAAGAAAAGCATAAATAACACAGTTAACATCATTATATGTTCAGGCATTATCAGCACACAGTGACATCAAAATAATTTGTATTTTGCAAAAACAGCCTGATCTTAAAGCACTGCTATGATAACAGGTTTTGTCGCCTTATAAAACAACCTCGTAGCTTCATAGGACTGACACCACAAAGCAGCTCTGAATTAAATGCAACACGTTCCCAGATGCAAAAGTTCTAGTCCCGATTCTGTAGATGAACTGCTGCAAAGGCTCAGAGAAATCATTTGTCTCCCACTGAGTTCAGCTTTTCCGCTCAAACATTGCATATAACCACTTGATAGTAACCAACCATAATACTGTTGTACAGCACTCTGAATACAGGTTACTGACCTTCCAAAACATCTATTGTAATTTCTAGATCATCAGGCCATTTGCAATCACTGCCTCCATCTTTGCACTCTACCCCAACGCACAGCATGGACCCACCCTTCTGAACCACCGCTGATTCAGAAACACACAAAAACAAAAGCCAAGTCATTTCTTTGCTTGCAAAAGATTACGGTTGAAGAAGGTGCTGTTTGTTAGAGCACTTAAGTTATTATACAGGAAAGCCAAACCAAACCAAGATAAGAAATAACTCGTGCTGCCAAGGTTGTCGTTTTTTCACTACAATACCCACTCAAGCTACTAGTAATGCTTCACAAGTCTTTCCACATGTAAATAGCAATTCTATTGATCAGGAGGGATTCAGCTCCCAGGCACGCTCAATATTGCCACAGCTTCAGGCTTAAACAGGTTTCTCAGGGTTATTCAGGCAGAAAGCAAGCCAGGAAACACACCTGGTCTACAGCAACCTCTGTGCCAAGGAAAACAGGTCAGCCTGCGTCAGACCCAAGCTGTGTGTGAAACCACCCCTCGTGGTGAGGCAGAGCAAGCCCATGTCCCGGGAACGGCCTCACCTCAAACAAGGGAGCTGTGCTTCTACCTGGGGGAGTCATTCCTTAACCTCCCACTTTGTCGCACTGAAAAAGCGTGACAGAGAGTAGAAGTCTCTGAAAAGAGCCTCGCTTTTAAAACCTCACTTTTAAAATCAGGGAGCACTGATACACCAAGGAACACAGGGCAGCTCTCTCCACCCCGCCGGGACCGAGCAGCACACGGTCACCTCTGCTTGATGCCAACGTCTCACAGCACTGCCACCCGAGAGAGGAACACGGCTCACAGAAAGACACTTTTTTACCCTGGGTACTGATGGGAAAAAGCGTTCCCTGAGGAAAAATAAACACCAAAAAGTTAAAAATAAAACAAGCAAGAAGATATAACACTACCTCTTTGGATCGCGCCTGTCCACAGCGCTGGTCTCAAAGACTCGCTCATCGTCCCACCTCTGCTGGATCTCCTTCTCGATTCTCTTCAGGAAGCCGACCTTCGCCGTCCCCTTTCGCTCCTGTGAAACGCAGGGGGACAGAAGTCGGCACAAGGGCCCAGCAAACACAGCGGGGCCGCAGAGCATCGCGGGTCACTTTGTTACCGGCTACCCTCGCCGCAGAGCACTACCGCAAGCACGTCTCCGGGACGCGCGCACTGCAGCACGGCCTCAGCACAGCATCGCGATGGCACCGCCCGCCCGGGTGCCATCCTTCACGGAACGACACCGGGCACCGCGCGGGGAAGAAACGCGAAGGCGATGCCGTGCGGTAAGGGGCGGCTTTCCGGCACACCGCGCAGCGCTGCGGGACGGCGCTCCGCCCCCGAGCCGCACGGCTCTTCCGAAGGCGCCGCTCAGCGCTGCCGGAGCCACGCGCTCCCCGCTGCCGCCCGGCGAGAGCGGCCCCGCGCAGCGCCCGAGCCGAGCGGACCGCGAGGCGCTGCCGTGCGGAGCGCCGCCCCACTCACCGCCATGCTGCCGCCGGGCGCGCCGTGCTTGACGGGAGGGGAGCGCCGCGCTCCGCCCTGCGGCCGGAGCGTACGGCGGCGGCGCGGCCGGCTCGGGCCGTACCACTGCGGCCGGGTCGGGGCCGCCCGCCGGGACCCGCGGGCCTCGCACGGAGCCGCGGCTCCTCGCAGAAAGGCGCCTCGCGCGAACGCGAATAAAAATAACGCCCGCTCCGCCCGTCCCGCGGCAGCCGGCCGTTCCCCCGCGCCCCGCCCCGTTTGACGCGCGGCTGCGCGCGGCCCCTTTAAGAGCTCCCCCAAACATGGCGCCCCGCGGTTCACGTGTGTGCTCGGCCCCGCCCGCCGGCGCCCCGCTGACCTTCGGGACGGACGCCTGGCCGTTGCCATTGGCCGGTCGCGCGGCGGTACCGCCGTCTGATTGGCGCGTGGCGACCGGGTCCCGCCCCCAATGCGCCCAGCAGGCTGCGCCGCGGCGGGCGGCACTTCCGGTACTAGGCCTCGGCGGGGGGAGGGGACCGGGCAGCGACCGCCGCGGGCCGGGTGCGATGCGGGCAGAGCCGTAGGGGCGGCGGAGCGGCGGCACCATGCTCATCGATAACGTGGACGCGCTCAAGTCCTGGCTGGCCAAGCTGCTGGAGCCGATGTGAGCGCGGGCCGGGCCGGGGCGGCGGGCCGGGCCGGGGCGGTTACCGCGTCCTCACGTCTGGGGGAGGCGGGAGGGGAGGGCGCGGCCGGGCCGGGCCGCCTGCGGGGAGACGAGGAGTGGGGATGCGGGGCCCGGGGCTGCCCTGCCCCACCCCGCCCCGCCGTGCCGGGGGCGAGCGCTGTCCGGAGCCCCGATCGCTGTCCGGGCCGTGGGGAGCGCCCCGAGGACGGGCACGGCTCTCCGCGCACAGTGCGGCCGGGGCCCGGCGCTGCCTGGGGCCGAGAGCTGTCGGTGCGGATCGGCCGTAGCGCAGGGCTGCCCGCACGCGGCGCGTCAACGGCTTGTGCAAATTGCTGGGGACTCACCGGCCCGTCACACCTGTCCTACTGCGGTGCGGCTGCTGTGAGCACCAAGGGTCGGAATGTGTGCGTCCGAAACTCAGCTTGGTTTGTTAGAAGCGCGGGCAGCAAGGAGCGTGGAACATCTCGGTGGTTGTACGCTTACAGACACGTGTGCTTTGCTACAGGAAACTCTGAAACTGAATCTCTGGAAGGCTTTATCTTAAAGTGCCCAAAGCAAAGCATCTCCTGCTCTCCCCCTGCCCGTGTGCCACCTGCACACGTGTTGGTGCATATCTTCTGAGCAGCGTATCCCACGGCAGGTGGCTTCCCTCCCTACTTCTTTGTTTCTCGTGGAGTCTCTCTGACACTCGGTCAGATCCCTCTGAAGGGCTCCCCAGGCTCTGCTCCCAGCACTCCCATCCCTGCTCCTCTCCCCTCAGCTCCATGTGAACACCTGGGAGGAGCAGAAGGGTCACAAAGTGATGGATGATCATCCTCTTCTGTTCTAATATAGCACTTACTGTCAGTTCCACGTGGTCACTGCCACGGAATACACTCAGTGCAGTTTATTTCTTTTTCTCCATGTGTGCATAAGAACTGTAAAATCTGCACATTTGTGGTTTCTTTGTGGTTAATTGCTGCATTTTACGTGGTTTTAATTGGATCTTGGGAACAAGCAAACTAATGTAGAGCAAAACTGCTTGACTGACAGCTCATTAAGAAGTCTTTTCTTTAACCAGTTGTTGTCTACATGAGTTTGTACGTTTGTTAACTTGTTGAGTTTTTACATCTGAGATTGTTTTGGAGCCTGCACACTTCGTGCTCTTCCCTCATTTTTCTATAGCTGATGTTTTTTCTTAAAAAGTGTGTTGAGATTTGAAGGTTTAAAAAACACATTGAGTCATCAAACTGCTTTGGGGTCCTGCCTGCTTTCTCATGATTTACATCTGCATCTTCTTAAAGAGAAGCAAAATGAGGAGTTAGTGCTTAGTGATATTGCACTGAATAGTGGAACCTAAAGCAATATCCAATTTAAAGATTAGTGGCAGAGTTTTCGCTGCACAAAGTTGCCTATCTTTGGCCTTCATGAAACTAGATGAGGGCTTAGGTGAGGAGCTTAATGATTCTGTGCTAATAATTACACCCTTTTTTGCATTTTACCAGTATTAGAGGACTAATGTGAAATTTGTGGGCATGGAAATCCTGGAAATGAAAACTTCTGTGTGTTATGCACAGTAACTTCAACTGCGTGCATATTTAATATGTGCTTTTGGAATGTATTTCTCTGGGATATATATTGTGTATATATTAAATATTATGTGCATTTTAAAACCACTTTTACTTTAAGACAATTACGCAGTGACTTTTCTTCTCATTCTGCAATTCCTGTATGGTTCGTGGTGGTGGTCGCAGTGCTTAGAGAAAGTTGAGAAAAATGTGCCCGGTTGCCCTGGAATTGGATCTTTGTAAAGAGGCTGCAAGGTATTACTCTGAAGCAGCCTCAGAAAGACTGGGAGAGCTGTCAGCTGTGTTGGGGCGGGGTGGTCACCAGACAATTAAAGTATTTTACTGTAATTAACGGGGTGGGGAGGGGGAGAATGCTAGTTCAGGCATCCTGGTGCACTGGTGTCAGCAGGTGAGCTGTGTGCTGGGTTTCCTTTGGTGGTCCTTCTGTGACAGTCAGCGTCCAAAGTACAGCACAGGGTTTGGTGTTCTTCAGCTGAATCAAGATCGGTTCTTTCTCTCTGTAGATGTGATGCAGACCCGTCAGCCTTAGCCAACTATGTTGTGGCATTAGTTAAGAAAGACAAACCGGAGAAAGAGCTGAAAGCTTTCTGTGCTGATCAGCTGGACGTCTTTCTGCAAAAAGGTACTGTGAATCACGTTTGGTTTGGGGCTTGAGAGTGTTTTAAAATGTGTCTCATACTGCTGGGAGTTTCTCTGTCAGATGTTTGATGACTTCTGAAAACCTGACCCATTTGAACTTTTGGAGAGCTTCTCAGGGCGGTTTGGTTCGAATTCGAGGTGTTAAAGTCAGCTGTTGATTTTATTTGGTAGGCTAAGCATAGACCTTTTTCTTGGCCATAAATTCCAATCACTTTTGCCTCTTAGAACATATCAAGTTGTGTATGTGATTGAAAGAAGAGTCTGTGTTTTTGTCTGTGATGATTTTTTTTCTGTCTAAAAAGACAAGGTAAAACTCCACAAATGTAATTCCATTTTCTTGAACTATTAATCATTAATCTGAGTTACTGCTGCTATAGCTGTAAGCAGTCTATCAAGGTTTTTTTTTTTCCAAGGACTTTTCTGGCAAATCCGTTCCAAACAATGACTTAAATCATACATTAATATGATTTATCTTAAATCATACATTATATCTGAAATTTCTTTGTTGTTTTCTCTGTCCTCAGAAACTTCAGGTTTTGTAGATAAACTTTTTGAAAGTCTGTACACAAAGAGTTACCTTCCTTCTCACGAACCCACGAAAGTGGAAGTGAAGCCTGCAGGTCAGGAGAAAGAAGTCATCAAGGAGGAGGTAACCGTAGTCGTTCTCTACCTGCCTCTAATTTTGAACATAGCCATCCTGTAACAGTTAGGGGAGAAAACGCAATAGCAAAATCCACTTAGTTGTGTTGGGATTAGTGATCCTTACTATCTCTGTGTATCTGAAGGAAAATGAAAGATAATTCAGGAAGAATATTTTAAAATCCCTTTGTGAAGTCTGCCTTTGACCGAGGTTAGTAGCATTCAAAAATCCTGTTCTGTTGTCCCCGGCACTATGAGCTGACACTGATCTGAAAGGATTTCAGAGGTGAGGAAGAAGGGAAAACATTCTATTCCTTACAGAATATTAAAAAAATGGAACAGGAAATGTTCTGGAAATTATGTTAAGTGTGTTCTGTAGTACTTAAGGTTGAATTCTCTATTGAAGATTTATTACTGAAAAAAGTGAGGTAGCATTCATTTGCCAGCAGTTACTTGCTTTTGTCCTGCTTTTAACCTTTATTGACAAAATTGAAAGCATTCAAGTTTTTGAGAAAGCAAGGTAATATTTTTGTAAGTATCCAAACCCCTTTCAATTTCAAATCAGCCTCACTCGTGTTTGGTACTTCCCTTTTTCCTGTGTTGGTAGTATTCTGAGGAAAGAGCTTCATGTCTCTTTATAGCATCCTAATATATCACCTTTGAGTGAAGACGGGGAAAATTGCTACAGAAGTAAATTTTCTTTATTTCAGTACAGTCCCAGCACAATTTGCGAGATACTTTAGGCTACATGTTGTTTCCTTTGCTATGGGAAAGATTCAAATAAAGTCAAAGCAGATAAAATATTCCGGTCCTTTCCCTTCCAGGGGTGCTTATGTCAGGAAGCGCTTAGAGCAAAAACTGTTGTTCTCTTTTACAAATGAACCTTAAGAAGTGTTGTTTGATGCAAGTATTCTGAATTGGTATTCAAGTTTATTCTTGTATTTGTGAGCCTAACGTAAGATGAAGGAAGCACCTTGCTGGATGAGTTTTCTGTCTTCAGTGTTTGAACTTTGGACAGTCTTGATGGTAACAAATAATTGATGATCGAACTCTGTTGGTCAACTAAAACAAAGTTGTATCATACTGCATTGTGGAAAGTAGATGTTATCTGGGAGGAACAGTTCATCAGTCCATTTAAATCAAAGCTGCTACTTGGTCTTTCCTTTCTTATGTCCTTTTCTGTTTGAGCATTAGCTCCAGAATTCAGTGACAATTTATTGTCATTGTAGCTTTGTGATGGAAGGTTGTGGTTTGGAACAACAGAAGGCTTTCATAGTTTGCTGATCAATTCGTCAAAAACTGACATAATTTCTCAGTTTTTTTAAACTATTCTGTTAACTTAAACAGCAATTTAATGGTGGGAGGGGGACTGCTTTGTTTAACTGGTTGGTTTTGATTTTAATTTTGTTTTGGTTGTGTTTCAGGGATGTGAAAGAAGAGAGAATTATATTGATGATAGTTTTATGTGGCAGGACATTCAGTAGCTGTTGCACCTCAGGACCTTGATTTGTCATGCAGCTCAGTGTATTGCATGATTCCTGCAAATGGAGGGCAGAAAATAAAATGAGAATGGAATCATACATAAGCTTTGGTTGGAAGGGACCATAGTGGAGATCGTGCCATCCATGCCAACCATGTTTTCAGAGAATCACCTCAGATTGGGCTATCCTGAGCCCTGTCAAGACCAATCTTGAGTATTTCTAACAATTCTTCCTGAACAATCCTAAGCAAGGATGAATGAATCGTTATTTAAGGCTGCCTTTCTGTATTGTTTTGATTTGAAAAAAATCTTTGTTGAAAAAAAAAAAAGTAATGTTCACTCTTATTTTGTAGTTGTCTGTTAAACAGAACTTTCAAGAATCAGTTGAAGAAGAGCGGGATAGCAGGAAGAAGAAGCATTCTAGTCCACAGAGAAGCCGTGCAGATTCCAGTGAACAAAGGCTAGTAGTTGAACCAAAACGCTGATATCTTCTGTATTTCCCAGCAGTCTTTAGCTGAGGGTTTATACCTCTTAGCTGGGTTATAATGTAAAACAGTGATTTACTGCCCACTTTCCTCTGTCTGCAGTGCATTTCTGTGCTGATTGCATGTATGAGAACCCTACCCTAGATTTTGGTCTCCTTGGGAAAAAATGGCAATGCTTTTCCAATGTTGATACCTAGAGATGTTTCAGTTCCATTCTTTCCCTTGTTATATAAATGAAAATCATCGGTGGTGAGGGTGATGTTCCCACTGCATTTCTCCTGTCTCCTCCACCAAGACAGACACAAATATACAGTCAACATCATTCTTAAAACTTCTGTTTTTCTTCATCTATAACTTCCTCACAGTTCTAATTTTTGTTAGTCCTCCCTTGGCTGCTTTCTGTGAATGAATTAGTTTCTCTTTTCATAGATGTAGTCTACGTGTGTGTTTTTCTAGAACCAGAGAGAAAAGGAGAGATGATGGAAAATGGAGGGACTACGACAGGTACTACGACAGGAGTGACCTGTACAGAGAGAAGTCCAGCTGGCGGCGAGGCAGGAGCAAAAGTCGGAGTAAAAGCAGAGGGTTGAGTCGAAGTCGCAGCCGCAGCAGGGGTAGAAGCAAAGACCACGATGCAAGCAGAAGTGTTGGTGAGTACTCCAGGTGTTGCTTTAGGAGGACATGTCATGTCAGTGATGTGTGAGGACGCCTGCATACTGTGGAGTCCAGCAGGCTGTAGATGCCCTTGAGCGATCTGAGCAACTTCCGAGAACTTTGTCTTCCTGAAATCATTAAGATGCTGTTCATCAGGGTAGGATAATTAAGGGGATTGTTTTCTTCTTTGCTAACCTCTTAATTTATCCACAGGTGTATACCAGTGGATATCAGTAGCTGACATTTATGTGCTCTGTATGCAAACAAAGCTGCTGATTTTTTTTAAAGATGCACTCTTTTTTTGCAAAGTAGTGTAAATTTTTTCCACTTTGTTACTGTGCTTTTTTAGAGAAAGTCCTTTCATATTGAAGGTTGTTACCACACAATCCTTTATTTCTTTAGGTTTAATTCAGAACTTTAGGAAAAATAAGAGGCACAGATTACAAATGTGTTTTGAGACCACCTTAATTACTGATGGGTGGAGGCTTGCTGAGTTTATTCACCCTTTCTACTTTAAGAGGGAAAGCTAAAATCCAAGAAGGTATAAGGAGAAAAAGAAAGAACATTCATTTTGTAAAGAAACCATCTAATTTTCTGATATTTAAAACCTGCCTGCATTATGTTTAGTTGTAGATCCATGGGTAAGACTAATCTTCAAAATAATTTCATGTACAGAGTAATGAATATTTAAGCAAGCGTCTGTGTTGTTGTCTAGGGTTTTTATTTTTTTCTTCTAGAGCTCTGATATACAGAACAAATCATGAGGGCTTACCTGAATTGTTTTGATTTCATTTTGTTTTTTAACCAGAGCACCGTGAGAGATCGAAGTTCAAGAGTGAACGAAATGATGTTGAAGGCACATATAATGCAGTTTCTGCATCTGCCAGTAACTCTACTGAACAGTATTCAGCTGCACAGTCTATTCCCAGTGCTGTTACTGTAATTGCACCTGCGCACCATCTTGAAAACACAACAGAGAGTTGGTCAAATTATTACAACAATCATAGCAATCCCAGTTCATTTGGCAGAAATCCTCCACCTAAGAGAAGGTGTCAAGATTATGATGGTAAGCTATCTGTTTTCTCGTCCCTGAATTCCTGCCTAGTTTTTATTATACTACAATTTCCATTTTTTTCCCAAGTATTCAAGTCAAAATGCAGAAGCCTTTAGAGTACCTTGCATTTAAAAATGCATGTGTGTATGAGCTATATTTAACTGGAGAAAGAGCTGTTCTTGCTGGGAGGAGTTTACTTTTAATTTGGTAGTTGCTGACATACAGATGTTGATCACATTCTGTATATGCCTTGGCAAATAATTCAGCAACAGGTGGTTCTGAAAAAGGTTTCATTGCTCGTGCTTAACATAAAACAGGTGATGCATCTTTATTTTTCCACGGATTTTATGGTGCATAATGTATGTTTGCATGCTTTTATGGAAGATTACTTTGAGGTGTTCTGAAAGTTCATGTGGTAGTGCTAAATCAGTAATTGTGTGTTCTCGTTAGTACAAAATTCCAGCAAAAACTGGGATGATATTGTTTTGGGTTTTTTTCCTGAAAATATAATTTTTCTGTTTTGCAGAGAGAGGATTTTGTGTACTTGGTGATCTTTGTCAATTTGATCATGGAAATGATCCGTTAGTAGTAGATGAAGTTTCCTTGCCAAGTATGATTCCCTTTCCTCCACCACCTCCGGGACTTCCACCCCCCCCTGGTATGCTTCTGCCTCCCATGCCGGGTCCAGCTCGCAGTTTGAGGATCCCAGTTCCACAAGCTCATCCCCAGGCACCGCCTCCTGTTGTGCTTCCTGTACCAAGTAAGTTAAAGCACTTTTCTTTGTTACTCTGTCTTAAAAGTTAAAGTTGTGACTCTTCCTGAAGGAAGATACCTGTAGTTGAAGCAGTGAGTTGCAGTTTCTCTTCTAGCCAAAATTTACTAACCAAAAGATTGCCAAAATAATTTTGAAAACTCAGCCTGTAAAACGTGACGTTTCTTATACTCCAAATTGAATGAGATGAATAGGACAGATTGGGAAGGGAAAAACCTTTCAGATTGTCCCATAACCCAAGTGTTGTTTGGATTGACAACTTTTCTGTTTTCTTATGCAAAAACAGAGAGCTCTAATCTGCTCAAAGTTTTAATAAACGTTGTTGGCACTATACTGCATGCAGTTTCTTAGCACAGGTACCCAATAGATCCATGATCTGTTCAGCTGTGATCTCTGAGGCAGCTCAGCCTTTTCTGTTATCTCACTGTTTTATAATGTAAGTTTTATGAAGAAAAATCTAAGAATATTGAAGGTGTGGTTTTATTGCTCTCTATTCCAGTAACACAGTAGATGTTTTGACAATCATAGCAGCTATGGGATGCAAAATGATTTCTGTATCGGGTTAACACTGAGCAGTTAGTAGGCAGGCTTCTGGAAAACATTTCCAAGTGGTTGTAGGAGGAATAATTAATAAATTAATCTTTGGGAATACGGTTATTTGTGCTAGTGTTATTTTAAAATGATACTTCTGGTGAAATTACATATGGCTGTAATTTTGTGAAAGGCTCCAGTGGATCACTGTTATTTTTAGTATGTTGCATAGTATTATCTCAAGTGTCCTTCCTTGCCAATACAGTAAGTAGGGAGCATATGTGTGCTGCATACAGGGAGAAACAGCTAGACCTTGCCTGTTAACAGCTTTTGCCATGTAGCTTTTGGTTTAGATCTGTAATTTTATGTGTTTTAAACGTTGCTGGTGCAATGTCGTGTTCTGAGTAAGCCTTGATTCTCCATGGCAAGGCTGAGGGAGGAGCTGTTTTAGCTAATGAAGTTCCAGTAATAATAAAGCTCTGGGGAAACAAATTTTATATACATATGTATATGTATAGTGTGTGTTATGTTATATATATATATTATATTATTTATTTTTTTTTTTATTTTATTTTTTTTTTTTTTTTTTAACTTTTAAGCTTACAGCTTGATTCGTTCTGGGACAGAGGGAAAGGTTGTTGTAATCAGAGTAACTTACCTGAGAGGGGCTCCTCATCTACTTAAACTTACTTCTGATGTGGTAGAGCTGTGATTGTTTACAGGGAGTAAATTAACTGCACGGGATTGTTTGCATGTTTTTACTGTGCAGTGTTAGTGATGTGTTCCACGATGTCGTTGTAGGACCACCTTTAACTCAGTCCAGTCTGATAAACAGCCGTGAGCAGCCCGGGACGAGCGCAGTGCCCAGCCTGGCGCCTGTAGGAGCGCGGCTGCCTCCCCCGCTGCCCCAGAACCTCCTGTACACAGTATCAGAACGTAAGCAATTTTTTAGCTTTTCTTAAATGTGCTTGGCATGTAAACGTTACGTTTCTCCAGTCTGTGAGATTTGAAGTTATTACCTCTGTCTTCTTCCATTAAACACAAATCTGAAAAGAGTGCTGCCTTTCCTTGTGGGCAGCGCATCATCTGCTGTTGCTGTGAGGTGGAGCAGCAGTGTTCTGCCACTGCCCGAGGAAAAGTCGTTTGTAGGGAGGTTTTTTTTTATCTCATATTTTCCAAGGAGCAAAACTGTAGCGTAAGGAAGGGATCCCTTCATTTTCAAACTGTCTAGTAGAATATCAGCACGGGAAAGATGCATCTGCTGATCTGTAATTACAAGGCATCAGTGACTTCGGTCCCACTGTGTAATTCTCTTCTCTTAAACTTCTGTAGAGGTTGGATCTCATGTCCTGTTCTTGCACTGGTACACTTACAGCTGATTGTTATCTTGCAATTGCATGAAGAATCCTTGTGCAGGTGGAACTTGTGGTTGAGCTCACACAAGTTCAGTGAAGGTTCTTGGTGGTGTCTGAAGCTGTGCTGACTGCAGAGTCAGCACTGCACGGCAAAACATGAGTGCTGAAGTTCTGAGGCATCTGCTTTAGACTTCATTGCCATCTTAGAATAAGGACATGTAGAGTGTTTTGGGTCCTCTGAATCCCTCTGGATTGGCATCCATTTCTGTTCCAGGATCTGCTGTGTTTCTGTGGAGGTTTTTGTTGGGTTTTATTCATTCAAGTTCTTGTATAGGTTTTCCTTTTTTATTATTTGAAAAATGCATCGTCCTTAATGTACTGTGGACTGGATGAAAACTGTGAGTCAGTTCTGTTATCTTGTCTTCTCACAGTTATCCCTTGTAATTGTGAGTACATCACTAGAGGTAGGCAGCTAATCTCACTCTTATGTGACTTAAGAGAATTCAGTAGGTAAGTATGGGGCAAATTGCATGATTTCTCAGCTTGCTTTGACTGAAATCACTTAACTGCATTCTTCAAAATCAGCTTCTGAAGTAATATGACCTGTTGGGTAGGAAAAAATGAAAATGTCTTTGCATCTTAGGACAAGACATAAGAATAAATACTCAAACTAAATCTTCTGTAATTCCCTTTGGAGCAGTGTCAGGCTTGCTGAAGGTTGTGATAGAGGTACCTCGTTTCTTTTTCAGGCAGTTTGCCATCAGTACTCAGTTATGGAGACTTGCACGCTTTTGACAAACAGTAACAATCATTAAAATAGGAGAATATTCCCAAATATACGTGAGTGTGAAGTTTAATTAAGGGCTTTTATAGCTATTTGTTGTCTGTATGAGCTCTCTTCTCTCTTCAAACAAAAACAGCTGCTTATTCTTGGACACCCAGGCATTTCCTTAAAGGAAGGTTGACCGTGAGTCTTGAGCTCATTTGAGAAACTCTTACATTTCTCTCCTTTTTTTTGTAGATACATATGAGCCAGATGGCTATAACCCTGAAGCTCCTAGTATTACCAGTGCTGGTAGGTCTCAGTATCGGCAGTTCTTTACAAGAGCACAAACGCAGCGTCCAAATCTAATTGGCTTAACATCTGGGGAGATGGATACAAATCCAAGAGGTAGGAAGGCTTTTGTCTCAGAACATCAATGTTTATTTTTACATTTGCCAGGCTCAAAGCAATGTTCTTTCTCACTGATTTAGTATTTCAGAGCAATTTTCAGACATCCAACAATCTGACGTCTCTACTATTTTTTCATTATTATTTATTTATTTATTTTAATTTTTGTGCTAATCTTAAAGTCAAACCAGTCTTATAGGTTAAAAATAACCACTTGCTTGGGAATGTTAGAAGGGTCGTTGTTTTATTATTATTATTATTATTATTGTTACTGTTATTGTTGGATGGGTGGGTTTTTATTCATCTTTAGCCTACAAAGGTACTTTTTGGGTATTGGGCTACTAGAAAGAAGAAAACAAATGGTGCAGGAAGTTGGCTTTAAACAGGAATTTGAAGCTGGATTTGATTTGACAAGGAGGTGTTTAAGAGCCTTGGCTGTTCTGGTGGTCGTGGTGAGGGGAACTATTGTGGCATGTGCTTGTATCTGACAGTCTGACTTCTGTTCAGCCTGGTATTTAAAACGGTTGTTGCAGATAGCATTCCAGTTCTCCTAGCTCATGGAAATCCCAGTCTACACTTCAGTAATTCTGAATCATAAACTGGAGGAGCGTGGATGTAGTTTCCTGATGGTGACGTGTTCTCTCTTAAAAGAAATTTTGTACAAGTTAAAGGTCTTGAAAGAAATTTTTGTGTTTTCAACATAGTTGTCTTTTTTCCTCCTGCTTTCTGCTCATGATCTCTAAGGAAAAAGTTGTTGTATTTCAATATTTGCTGTTACACTTCAGTGTTTCTTACTTACCAGACAAGAAAGGTTTGCTTTTTTTGTTTTGTTTTGTTTTGTTTTCCAGAATTCCCTTCCAGGGATTCACCTTGTATAGAATATTATTAAATATTATTGCAGAAATCATTGTTGCTGTTTCCATCTTAATGAATTTCATAGAATCGTGGTTGGGTTTGTATTCTGGTCCTGTCTAAGAACCCATTCCAGGCGTAAGGAATTGTAAATCTTGGAGGTGGATCTTCAGACCAATCGGTTTGTTGCCTTGTCAAGTGTGTGAAAGGTTTTCCCTAAAATCATCCCCTACTGTAAGAACGAAGCTGTATGCCTGAAAATGCCCAGACTTTTTTCTCATCAGAGTAATCAGCAGAGCTCAGGCACATATAAAAACAATAAGAAATTGATTTACATCTCACGCTTCTCGTTAGGAGTTGAGTATTTTGTATGTGCCAGTGGTGTAACATTCAAACCAAAAGTTGCAGAACCTGTGAGATAAAGCCAAAACTTCATTTCTTCAAGCTGGTACTGATCTTGAAGGTTAAAAGTCTCATCTCTGCTGGCAAGACTGAATGCTTGTATTGCTCACGTGGATTAGCTAGGCTAGTAAGTGATCTCTGAGGTAACTTGGTAAGCAGAACTGACTGACTTAATACTCTTCCTATTTTTCTTTAATGTTTTTAAGCTCAATCCTATTTTGCTGTTTAAATGAGAACTCTTTCAATGTTTTCACTGATGTGTGGTAAATAACACAGGCCTTTTTATTTCCCTCCAGCTGCCAATATTATCATCCAGACCGAACCTCCCATTCCCATTACAAATAATAGCAGCAATGTAACTAGAGTTGTGCTTGAACCAGACAGCAGAAAAAGGTCTCCAAGTAGTTTGGAATGTCCACCGTTGAAGAAACCATGGCTGGGAAAGTAAGAATTAACAGCTGCAGTTGGCTAACTTGGATGCATTCGATTGCTATTAATGCTGTAAAAACAGTAATTCATCGGCCTCTGTAATTCGAGTTGACTGAGTCAGAAAATGTGTTGATTTAATCCGAGACGAAATATTGGGGAGGTTGTTGTTTCTAATCTCTAGAGAAAATTTAAGTATGCATGAACTTGCTACCTTACTTAGGTATGTGCGTGTCTCTCTAAATGACTCTCTTGCACTTGTTTTCTCCAGGCAAGCAAATAATAACCAGAATAAGCCAGGTTTTCTGAAAAAGAATCAGTACACTAACACAAAATTAGAAGTTCGAAAAATTCCACCAGAATTGAACAATATTACACAACTCAACGAGCACTTCAGCAAGTTTGGAACTATTGTAAACATTCAGGTAAAAAACAAACAAACAAAGCCCTCAGTTTTATGTCTGTATGTGGGTATTTTCCCCTAGAGCCTTCCGGATTACTGCAGCTAAACACTGTATGTGAGGAATCTTAGAGGAAGCTAGCAGGAGGAGGTCACCAAATTCAAAAAAGCCTTTTCTTTTCTTTTTGAAGGCCTGTTGTGCCTTTGTTTGCTCCTGTTAAATTTGAAAGATTTAACAGTATCTAAACTATTCTCAGGTTTTTGAGCAGCTTGCATATACTTTTTGAAAAAGATCTTCTAGATTCAGGTTGGATATTTGGAAAAATTTCTTCTCCAGAAGAGTGGTGAGGTGCTGGAACAGGCTGCCCTGGGGGGTGGTGGAGTCACTGTACCTGGGGGTGTTCAGTAATCATCTGCACGTGATTGGGACGTGGTTTAGTGGGGTGATGCTGGTGACAGGTCGATGCTTGGACTAAGTGAACTTGAACATCTTTTCCAACCTTGGTAATTCTATGATTCTATAAAGCTCTGTTTGGTATGGAAGTCCTGCAGTATTTCTTAGGATTTTGGCCAAGGTGCTATGGGAGTTACCATGTTACATCCTAGAAGAGGCTCCCATTCAGTGGTGTCCCTTGGAAAAGCACTGTGTAAACAAAGCACAGTTAGCTACAGAGTTACAGAGTACTGTTTTGTTTTTACAGAAAACAGTGACTTCCTTCAACCTCAGTTCGAGGTCTGAATAAAGACAGATACCTGGCAAGCCTCTGTATTTTTGAGCTCACAATTTTATGCCTTAGTCCAAAGGTTACTTTGGTTCTTTCTTTGGTGCAATCTTGATAATGCATTCTAAAAAACATGCTACCTCAATTATATTGTATTGGGTATGTTTTCATCCCTGTGATGATTAATTTTTAGAGAAAAATACTTTTGTATGACTGTTAGATAAGGTTTCTTTGGGAATATGGTGAACCTTTGCACTGCACATCCTTGGACAAGGAGATCAGAATAAAGAGCTTTGGAGTCAGCACCAGGTCTCCTCAGTTCTATCCCAGTTTACAGTACTTTGAATGTCTGATGATATTTGATGGATAACTTTTTAATTATTTACTCAATTTTTATTGTACTGCATACAGTCTTTGCTGCAATTATGCATAGCATTTGCAAAATGTACTTGATTCCAATTACACAGAGTATTTTGCCTTTATTTTGAGTTGCTAATACCAATACGTGTTCCACTTGTTATTGTGGATTAGCTGTAGCTTGAATACCTGCTGGTTGATATTTTCTTCCTTGAGAAATGTATTCTCATGAACTCTTTCTTTTAGGTTGCTTTCCAGAACGATCCTGAAGCTGCTCTAATTCAGTACTTAACTAATGATGAGGCTAGGAAGGCAATTTCAAGCACAGAGGCAGTTTTAAACAATCGCTTTATAAGGGTGCACTGGCACAGAGAAGGTGAACAGCAGCCCCCACTGCTGCAGCAACAACAGCAGCAGTCACCCTCACAGGCTCTTCATCACCAACTGCACCTCCAGCAGCAAGCCCTGACCCCAGCTCCCGCTGTGACAATGCACAGTAATTTGTCCAAGGTACTTTCATAAACAACCTGCACAGTACCGTAGCTGGTAACAGTTCCTAAGTGACAGCTGCTTTTAGAATGCAGCATGTGTAATCTTTCATTTTTAATATCTCTTGATGCGCAGGCAGTGAACAAACCGCTGGCATCTGGTGCCTATGTCCTCAACAAAGTCCCGGTGAAACGTCGCCTTGGAGCAGCTGGAAATCAGCCTGATCTCAGTCAGACAGGGGCTGTAGTAGAGGACTGTCAGGTATGGTTGTGAAAACTGGCCGTCTTGGTGCTTTCACTTACAGCTGTCATCTGTATGATCTAGTAAATGGAACTAGGAAACGGAGCAGGATTTGCAAGTCCTCGGTTGCCTGCTCCTTGTATCGCTGATGTTCTGTGACGTGATCATTTATTTCTTCCAGTCTTCATTAGCTGCTTTATATAAACCAGGGAGAATGATTTCAGACAGTGTCACCGTTTTAAGCAGCATAACGTATTTTTGACACCGTTTCATTCTAAACAAATGTAGCAGCTTACACGTGCTGTCAGCTTTCTGTTGACTAACCTAATTAGTGTTCCCAGTGATTTTGGTGTTGGCACTATGCTTTAACAACGGTGCTGGAAACTTACAGAATACTTCTGCAAGAGTTCAAGCCTGTACAGTTTAATTAGCACTGATGTCATAAGGCAGCACATGGTCTTGGTCACAAAGAAGTTATTTCATGTAAGAAAGGAAGAATGCAAGTGACAGTTGCTGCCTTATTTCTTTTCTGAATGTTTGATCAGAAAGTGTGTTAGGTTGTGCTACCAAGCTGGGTTAGTTGTGATACAAGAGCTGAGCGTTAGCAGTGTTCCTCATGGGTATCAGGATAGAGAGGCAGTTTTTGGATGAAGACCTAAAGAAATGGTCTTTTGCAGAAAGCGCTGTAGTAATCATTTATGCTGATAGCTCCCAGGTAGGTTGATTGTCAGACTGATGTCTTTCTGCATGTTTTGATTGCATTGCTGTATGTTTTCCCTTTGTAATTCTGGAAGCATACGTTGTTTCACAGAATACATTTGTTTAAAATTACTAGTTTTAACCTATTACATACGGTTGTGTGTGCATTTTTACTGTTTCAGACATTTCCTACTCCTACGAGCCACTCAAAAATGGTTTATAGTTCTTCAAACTTGAAGGCGGCTATGAAGCCTGGTGCAGGATCTAAGCCTCACGACGTACAAGAGGCCCTTAAGAAAAAGCAGGTACTGTGCTGTGTGTTGCTTGATGAGCAGTCAGTGGTTAAAGTACTTTAAAAAGAAAGGATTGATAGACAATTTAAACCTCAAATGTTACTGTGTAGCATTTTGCACACAGGCAATGTAAGCTTTATCATTATGGAACAATGTAGATAATGCACATTGAAGGCTTTTTTTTTTTTTTTTTTTTGAGGGAATGGAGTTCTGGTGGCATTGCTCTGATTTAAATCTCTGCAAATATGAGGAACTTAACTGACAGAGTAGGATGTGTTTCTTCAAGGGGTGCTTGGAGGTGGAACAAAGTTAGTAGAGTACTTCACAGCAGTAAATTGGCAAGATTTCATTGTTATTTTCCAGACCAGATATATTGAATACTTCTGTGGTTTGCAGACTAGTGGTTTTCATTATGGCCCTCACTTCTGTAGCTTGAAAAAGAAAATGTGACATGTGAGTACATATAATGCTAGACTACTTCTTCTGATTGGAAGAGTTTTATTCTCCTAGGAGGCAATGAAACTCCAACAAGACATGAGGAAAAAGAAGCAGGAGATGTTAGAAAAGCAAATAGAATGCCAGAAGGTGAGTTTGGACTGACTTCCGTTAAGCACATTCTGGCTTTGTAGATATGTCTGTTCAGCATTATTCTTGCTGGAATTTATATTGCTGCTCTTTTATTAATATATAGATGTTGATATCCAAGCTGGAGAAAAACAAGGCCATGAAACCAGAAGAGAGAGCAGAAATAATGAAGACGTTAAAAGAACTAGCAGGAAAAATATCTCAGTTAAAGGATGAGTTAAAAACTTCATCTACAACCTCTACGCCATCAAAATTAAAATCCAAGACAGAGGTATGTGTTCTGCAATACCCTTGCACAGCTGTCTTCTGTAACCGTTTCTAATGATGTGTCCTAAAAACACAACCATGTTAGATCAGTATGCTTCCCAGCAGCATTTGGAATTTGACTGGTAACTATGGAGAAGCAAACTATGGTTCTAAGTAACTTGGGTGAGCTACTTACAGCTCATTCAAGATTGTTCCAGTTCTAAAGGATAGAATTCCAGGTCCTTCCAAAAATGAGACTGAGGGAGAGTCATGGAGACAAGCAAAAGCATAATGAATTGAATTTAGAGGGAAGTGTGGCTGTTGTGATCTGTTTGTATCAGTTACATAAATTTACTGCTAAAGAGGGGGAGTAAAGCATTAAAAGTGTGCATTAATGTTCTGCTTTCCACTTCCATTTTTTCTTTCTGTACCTTTTTCTCTAAGGCACAAAAGGAACTTCTGGATGCAGAACTAGACTTCCACAAAAGACTCTCTTCTGGAGAAGACACAACTGAACTGCGGAAAAAGCTAAATCAGCTGCAAGTAGAGGTAAGTATGTCAGGATTTATGCTTTTAGTGTGCTTTGTATATACGAGTTTAAACTCCTTTCAAAGCTTCACTCTTCATTTGCCTTTTTTTTCCTCTTTTTTAACAGGCTGCCCGTTTAGGCATTTTGCCTGCAGGCCGAGGAAAGACGGTTCCAGCCCAAGGGAGAGGACGAGGACGGGGCCGTGGTGGGAGAGGAAGGGGAGTGTTAAATCATATGGTGGTAGACCATCGTCCCAAAGCACTGACAGTTGGAGGATTCATTGAAGAGGAAAAAGATGAATTGCTGCAGCACTTCTCTGTAAGTATTAGGTCACATTAAAAAGAAAAACTGAAGCTGACAGTTAGGGCTGCACTTTCAGTCTCAGATGAAGCGGGTATCTGATACCTTGAGAGTGTGCTTGCAGAGAGAGGCAGGCTAAGAACTCTGTCAGCAGCAGTTTCTTTTCCAAAGTCTTAAAGATGAACAAAAGCCTTCCTTTCTGTAGTATGTACAAATTCATCCTGAATGCATGGAACAAGCTATGAATAAACAGTTTCAAGAGTGTAAATGTAATGCCTTTTATAGCTGCTTTACGTTGGCTGCTTAGTGCATTATTTTAATAGGAAAAGCCAGATGGCTTATTTTTATTCTGCATTGGAATAGTTAAAAACAGATATTAGAAGGCTGAGAAATACCTATCAGCGTATCTGCTTTAACAAGTATTAGCAATTCGTGCACGTTTTTCTCATTTCTCTCTAATTCAGAAAGCAAAACACTGTTGCCTTTTCAATTTCATAAAAGTTAAACTTATTTGGAAACAGCAAATAACTTGGTAGTGGTCAGGGTGAGTTAAGGAGTGTGTTGTTATGTTAGCTCAGTTCTGATGCTAAAGGAAAAAAAACGTTTGGCATTTCCCTCAGTTACACTGCCCAGAACAGCATGTTTGCCTTTGCAGAGCTAGGGGAGTTCTTTTCGTCTGCTCCTCAGGGCCACCTGGGATGATTTTAGGCTGCTTGTGCTGCCTCCATAAGTCCTCTGTATGCCTGTGTTGGGATTTGGGTGGTTTGGCTTTGTTGTTAATTTTTTTTTTCTTTTTTGCTGTTTTTTGTTCTTTGCATGGTTTGTTTTTTGTTTTAATCTGTCATAGCTGTGGACAGTGAAATTTTCATTCTTAAAAAATGGTGTTTAATTTCTAAAAATAAAACCTTATGCTAATCTGGCTATGCCAGACATTTTTTTCTTCATGGTCCCAGGCAAAATTGCGTTGTGTATTTGCAGAACATTCTCAGGGGTGTGTAGCAGTGTTTGATTCCTATCTCCTTTGCAAATAAATGAGCTCTAAAGGACTGGTTTAGCAAGTCTGCAGTAGGCTAGTAGAAAAATAAGTGAAACAGTGAATTATTTGAATTTAATTCAGTTATACACTTATTTCCTTTTTTCCTGCAAAATTAAGTTCCATTTATGAGAATGATTACATCTGAGCTTTTGTCCAGACATACAGACACAGGTGCTGCAGTGCTGCCAGCCAACGCAGCTGAGATTCCTCTCTCTCTCAATTCTGTCCAAAAACTAACAAGGTTTCGGTGCTGCTGTGGACCAAAACGATTCAGTTGTAGCACATGATGATGGCATCTCTGGAGGAGAACATTGCTTTTGTTCCTCATCAATTTTTCTTCTTACAGAAATTTGGAGATATTGAGGATCTCCAAGAAGAAGACTCCCCACTAAGTGTTGTTCTGACCTTTAAATCTCGCTCTGAAGCTGAGAATGTAAGTGACATGATGGATTTGTTTCTCCTCAGTTCAGAATAAGAATTTTTACCTGCCTGTCTGCCTTTTTGTCTTTGAACTTCAGTGGGTTTGGATCCCACTCTTTTGAGCTACATAGTGCAAATGTTTGTTGCTTCTGCATGTAGTGTTGCTAAAGGGGGATGTGCTTCATGCTCAATGTATTAAGGTGGGTTTTCTGCTGATGTGGGTTCAATGTCACAATCAGTTTAGAACTCTGTTAATGCTTTTAGATTGATGGTAGGTGGGCATTATTTAGTAGATTCAGGCTTAAGTGAAGTTGCTCTTGGAGACTGAAGAAGGTGGTGCACGTTTGAGATATTCAGGTACACATCTGCAGTAATTAGTGCTCACTGGGTTTAACTCATTATTGGTGATCTGAAGAATTCTCAATTTGATTTTCCTTTTAAAAACATGTTCATTTAAAATACAATCTAGGCTGCTAACCAGGGATCCAAGTTTAAAGACCGAAGGCTGCAGATATCGTGGTACAAACCTAAGGTACCCTCTGTGTCCACAGAAGTTGAGGAGGAGGAATCTAAGGAAGAGGTAGGAAAACATGTGGGTAAAGTAATAACTCCTTTAGCATAAGAGCTCCTTTAGAATTCAGTTTTCTATTTACAGAATAAGTTTCATTGCAGATGTTTCTGCAAACCAAAACTCCCCCTGGTTTTGATTAGTCCAGAAGGATTTCCATATTAGAAAAAGAAAAAGAAAAGAAAACACCACTGAAAACTTGCATTTGCAAACTGCTAGGATAAGCCTCACATTCTCACATATACAGAGGCTGCTCATCTTTTTATTACGGGGTGCTAATCCTCCACTGAAGGATAAGTTATTAATTCTTAGATTGCAATTATGAGCACTTAAAGGCTTTTAAAGGGTTTTCTGGCCTTGTCATTTCACAGAGTTGTTTTGGAGAGGGTGGGTGGTTGTTCATTCCTGCTTCCTTTGAAGTCTGGCTTCTTTCCCTTTCTTGATGTGAGAGTCCACCACTCTTCCCTTAAGGCTTGTGGAGTGTAATGAGCTGTGTGCACACAGAGTGCAGCTGTGCTGTGTTGTATGACAAGGTCCTACGTTACTGCATGGAACTTTGGTTTCAAACCATGTTTCTTCTTCACCCAGGAGACTGAAACCTCAGATTTGTTTTTGCACGAAGATGATGATGATGAGGATGAAGATGAGGATGAATCCCGTTCTTGGAGAAGATGAAACTTGACGTTAGAAATGTATAACTTTAGGCATATAGTTTAAGCTATATCTTTTAGACATTTATTTAAGAAAGTTGATGAGCCAAAAAAAGCTTTACTTTCTTTTCAAACCACAAGATTTAAAGTGAGCAAAGTTTGTTATAAAAACATTTCAGAGATAGAGCTGTGATGCCAACCTAGCCAAAGGCCCAGTAACTTTTTATAGAAGTACCAAGCTCACCAGGATGGTGATTCTTTTCTATTTAAGAAGGATAAAAAAGAGAGAAAGAAAACAAATATTAGTATACTTTTTCTTGTCCTCTTTTTGTGTCACCCTCTATTACCTTGTTTTGGGTTTTCTATAATGTGATTGATTTGTTAGCTTATAATTGAAAAGATGTTACAGGTTTTATTTAGCAATACTCTAGGCTCGGGGGAAAGACACAAACTTTCATTAAATGTTATGAAAGAAAAAAATGCCTCATTTACTAATTGAAGAAAGGTAGCATTTTATTTCAGATGCAGTCACTTTCTGTAGAAGTTACTAGTGGCTAAACTCCTCAGACATTTAAGGATGTTTGAAAGCCACACAGTTTCAATATTTGCTTTGTGAGAGGGGATGGAACAAGTAATCCAACAGGGTATGGCTGTTTGGCACTGTCCAGTCCACTCCGTTCTGCAACCCTGCTTCACAAAACAGCAGTGACACAGGTTTCAGTTCAGGGTTTACTCACCCATGGTCTCCCTCTGTAGTTCAGTGCAAGGTTCCAGTTTCAGCCGACCGTTCGTTTGCTGCATGTCTGTATCTGTGAGCTTGAACAGAACGAGTTTCAGACTTTCCCCAGAAAGAACTAAATGGGCAACTGCTCACAGCCCTTCGAAACTCCTCTGCCCCTCTGAGTTCTGTTTATATTGCAGCCAAACCCATGAGGTGTTCAGAGCAAAATGCTTCCTGTCCCGCTGCAGCTTTGGAGCGGTGTTGGTTTGCCTTCAGTTCTGTTGGGACACGTTTCAGATGGGCACCATTCCATGCTCAGTTGCCTTATTGCTGTACCATTTCCAAACGCCCCACGCCCACAGGCGGTGTGCGATGGTAGAAATGAGGACAACAAGCTCAGATTCCGAAGCCACGTCTCTTAACTGCTGCCTGGCTTTTGTGGCTCGCCAACATCGGTGCCACCTAGGAAGCATTTTCCTTGGCTGTGCATTTGTACAGTGCACTTCTCAGTACACCTTGATGTGCTTTTCTCTACAAAATAAACTGAATGTCAGTGAAAAATGCTCTCCTCTTTTTAGTTTACCAGAGTATTTGCCAGCAAGTTCCCGACCGAAGAAAATTTAGAGAGACCCCTGAATTGCTGTGGCTCTGGTCTTGGTAACACAGCTGAGCACGCTGTGTTTGCTGCTCCCTGACTGCGTTCCCTTTTTGCTGTGGTGGTGCATTGGAAGTCCAAGCGGTGTCATCTTCATCAGCTGAAGGGAATTCTGCCTTCCAGTGCTCCGCCTCTGCACGCTAAAACCTCTGATGTAATTTGGACATTAACGTTGAGGTGAAATTGCATATGCAAGGAAATGAGGGAAAACGTATCTTAGCTATTCCCAATGTCTCTCCTCTCCTCATCTCTGATGTTGTTCTTATTGTCTGCAGTTCAGTCAGTGTATATGTTGAAATGCCCATTGCAGCAACCGTGTTTGAGTCCTGACAGTTAAAAGTGATAGAGGGAACAAAGGATTTATATATTTTTTTGTACAGAGTTTTTTCTTAAACTGTATAATTTTGTAAATATTTTGCTTTTTTGTGTACTAAAACTACCAGCGTATAGATTTCAATAAGAACTGTTGTATTTTTGTATTTGGAAAATGAAAACTACAGTGAATGAACGAAGCTGTAAGAAAAACTGCAGTAGCCTTTGACGCAGAACGGGGTTCCTTTTCATATGGTTTGGGCTGTGGCAGCGCGGCTGCTGGGCTGGGGTGGCAGGAGGTGAGCGGCTGCGTGGCTCCATTCAGGGGTTTCTGGAGAGCTTCCCATGATTGCTTTGCTTTTCTTACTCTTTTCCTTCGCAGCGCACGTGGGCAGTGATGTCCCAGACGTGATTTCCGAGTGCTGAAGTGATGAAAAAATGAGCTGTGCATCTGAGCTTAGCTTGTGTACGCGCTGGTACCTCACTGCAGTGTGAGTGGTGGGCAGCGACCCCACTGCGGGTGTTTCTGGAGCAGGAAGGGTGTTGTTCCAAAGCGAGCGTTTTGCCCAAGCTCGTGGGGCTCCCTGCGGCTTGGGCTGCGCTGGGCAATACGGAGCTGCTCTGGTCTGGGTGCTTGGTGACATGGCAGCGCTGTGTGCTTCGTTTTACGCTGGTGCGTGCTTTCTGAGGCCCACGAGGCAGCAGTGCAGCCTGCGTGCACCAGGCAGTGCCTGCAGCTGTGTGCAGGAGGCGTTTGCTCTGATGTGAGCTGTGTGTGCTGGGCACGGGGGCACCCGTGGGGAGGGAGAGCTGCACTGCCTGCGCTGTGTGTGAGCTGGGCAGAAAGAACGGCAACCCGGAGCTGGAAGGTTAACGTGGAAACTGTCGCCTGCTTACTGTGAGAATGCACCTCCTTTCTTTTCCTCCTCCTTAACAAAATCATGTGAAAAGGAATGAAGTTCCCTTGGTGTATAGTAAACTTGTACTATAGTTTTTACAAAATTGTGAACTTGTGTAATAGTGTAATAGGAGATATTGTTGAATTTCTAACTGTTTATACATTTAAATTCATATATGTAATGTTTGTTTTATTGATTACAATCTGAATTTCTAAGATGCATGTTGACTTTTTTGCAATAAAGATATGCTATGGGAATGGTTCCAAATGGAGAAAAGAAAAGGAAAACTAAGTTAAATAAATTGGACAGCAGAACCATTCAAAAAAAAAAAAAAAAAAAAAAAAAACACCCAATGATCACAAAAAGAGCGTCATCACTTTGGTGCTGGAGCTGGGTGTGGAGCTGCAGTGTGTGAGCACATGGATCTGCTGTGCTGGGGGCGACAGAATGACAGCATGGCGGGGTTGGAAGGGCTGGAACCCCCAGCTAACATCAGTTCCTCACGTGTCGCACGTCCAGATGGGCCCTGCACATCTCCATGGGAGACTCCACCGCCCCTCTGGGCAGCCTGTGGCAGCGCTCTGTCACCATGGAGTTCTTCCACATCTCAGTACAGCACTTCCTATGCTCAAGTTTTAGGCTGTTGCTCCTCGTCCTGTCACTGCACACCTGCCTCCCACCTGCCTTCGGAGCATTGCAAGCACTGATCAGATGCCCCTCAGCCCTCTCTCCTGGCTGAACGTTCCCAGGTCCCTCCTCTCCCCTCTCTGGGAGATGCTCCGAACCCTTCGCCATCACCACTGTGCTTGTAGGCCTGAGTGCAGGACTGACGTGGGATAAATGTGCTGTAAGGCAGCATCTGCTGCAGCCCCACATTCACACGCAGCACCCAATGCATTTCTGTGCTTCGTGTGCATCGCTGCCAGTGTGACCCTGGATGTGCCTCCCTACGAGCTGTGATGCATTCACAGCACTGCTGTGGGTGTTCAGTGTTCCCCTGCTCCCCATCTTGCTTTCAGCCCAGATATTTACTGAAGCTTATAAACACACCCAGCTGCGTTGGGCTGCCTCTGTATCACCTGAAGGATGGCATCTAAGAGCTGATGCTGTGGCTCTTACTGGGATCTACCATTGCAACAAAGGTCCCCCTGCCTCACAGAGCCGAGCCGTCCCACACTGCTGGGCTTGGGGCTGCCGGGAGCAGAGCCCCTCATTGCCTGCGGGGTGGGGCTGTGCTGTACAGTGCTGTGTGGTGCTGTGCTGTGCAGTGCTGTGCAGGGCTGTGCTGTGCTGTGCAGTGCTGTGCAGTGCGGTGCTGTGCAGTGCAGTGCTGTGCAGTGCTGCGCAGTGCAGTGCTGTGCGGTGCTGTGCAGTGCTGTGCTGTGCGGTGCTGTGCAGTGCGGTGCTGTGCTGTGCGGTGCAGTGCTGTGCTGTGCGGTGCTGTGCAGTGCAGTGCTGTGCTGTGCTGTGCAGTGCTGTGCTGTGCGGTGCTGTGCAGTGCGGTGCAGTGCTGTGCGGTGCTGTGCAGTGCTGTGCAGTGCTGTGCAGTGCTGTGCTGTGCAGTGCTGTGCATGCGGTGCAGTGCTGTGCGGTGCTGTGCAGTGCTGTGCAGTGCTGTGCAGTGCAGTGCTGTGCTGTGCAGTGCTGTGCAGTGCAGCGCTGTGCTGTGCTGTGCTGTGCGGTGCTGTGCGGTGCTGTGCAGTGCGGTGCTGTGCGGTGCTGTGCGGTGCTGTGCAGTGCTGTGCAGTGCAGCGCTGTGCTGTGCTGTGCTGTGCGGTGCTGTGCGGTGCTGTGCTGTGCTGTGCAGTGCTGTGCAGTGCAGTGCTGTGCTGTGCTGTGCTGTGCGGTGCTGTGCGGTGCTGTGCAGTGCGGTGCTGTGCGGTGCTGTGCGGTGCTGTGCGGTGCGGTGCTGTGCTGTGCTGTGCTGTGCTGTGCTGTGCGGTGCTGTGCGGTGCTGTGCGGTGCGTGTGCTGTGCGGTGCTGTGCGGTGCTGTGCAGTGCAGTGCTGTGCGGTGCTGTGCTGTGCTGTGCTGTGCTGTGCGGTGCGGTGCTGTGCTGTGCTGTGCAGGTGCGGTGCAGTGCTGTGCAGTGCAGTGCTGTGCTGTGCAGTGCGGTGCAGTGCTGTGCAGTGCTGTGCGGTGCTGTGCAGGGCTGTGCAGTGCAGTGCAGTGCAGTGCTGTGCAGGGCTGTGCTGTGCGGTGCTGTGCAGTGCGGTGCGGTGCTGTGCAGTGCTGTGCGGTGCTGTGCGGTGCTGTGCAGGGCTGTGCAGTGCAGTGCAGTGCGGTGCTGTGCAGTGCAGTGCTGTGCTGTGCGGTGCTGTGCGGTGCTGTGCAGTGCGGTGCGGTGCTGTGCAGTGCAGTGCTGTGCAGTGCTGTGCGGTGCTGTGCAGGGCTGTGCAGTGCAGTGCAGTGCGGTGCTGTGCAGTGCTGTGCTGTGCGGTGCTGTGCGGTGCTGTGCAGTGCGGTGCGGTGCTGTGCGGTGCTGTGCAGTGCAGTGCGGTGCTGTGCGGTGCTGTGCTGTGCTGTGCTGTGCGGTGCTGTGCGGCTGTGCTGTGCGGTGCTGTGCTGTGGCGGTGCTGTGCGGTGCTGTGCTGTGCGGTGCTGTGCGGTGCTGTGCTGTGCAGTGCTGTGCTGTGCTGGTGCTGTGCTGTGCAGTGCTGTGCTCTGCGGTGCTGTGCTGTGCTGTGCAGTGCTGTGCGGTGCTGTGCGGTGCTGTGCGGTGCTGTGCTGTGCGGTGCTGTGCGGTGCTGTGCGGTGCTGTGCTGTGCGGTGCTGTGCGGTGCTGTGGCGTGCAGTGCTGTGCAGTGCTGTGCTGTGCTGTGCAGTGCTGTGCGGTGCTGTGCGGTGCTGTGCGGTGCTGTGCGGTGCTGTGCAGTGCAGTGCGGTGCTGTGCTGTGCTGTGCGGTGCTGTGCAGTGCTGTGCGGTGCTGTGCGGTGCTGTGCGGTGCTGTGCAGTGCTGTGCGGTGCTGTGCTGTGCGGTGCTGTGCGGTGCTGTGCTGTGCAGTGCTGTGCAGTCTGTGCTGTGCTGTGCAGTGCTGTGCTGCGGTGCTGTGCGGTGCTGTGCAGTGCTGTGCGGTGCTGTGCGGTGCTGTGCTGTGCGGTGCTGTGCGGTGCTGTGCTGTGCTGTGCTGTGCGGTGCTGTGCAGTGCTTGTGCGTGCTGTGCAGTGCTGTGCTGTGCTGTGCAGTGCTGTGCGGTGCTGTGCGTGCTGTGCGGTGCTGTGCTGTGCGGTGCTGTGCGGTGCTGTGCAGTGCTGTGCGGTGCTGTGCGGTGCTGTGCAGTGCTTGCTGTGCTGTGCTGTGCTGTGCGGTGCTGTGCTGTGCGGTGCTGTGCATGCTGTGCAGTGCTGTGCTGTGCGGTGCGGTGCGGTGCTGTGCTGTGCTGTGCTGTGCAGTGCAGTGCTGTGCAGTGCTGTGCGGTGCTGTGCAGTGCTGTGCTGTGCTGTGCTGTGCGGTGCTGTGCAGTGCTGTGCTGTGCTGTGCAGTGCTGTGCGGTGCTGTGCTGTGCAGTGCTGTGCGGTGCGTGCAGTGCAGTGCTGTGCAGTGCAGTGCTGTGCTGTGCGGTGCTATGATGCAGGACGGTGCAGCTCCCTGTTACTGAGTGCTCCTGAGGTGAGCACAGCGTCTGCCGGCAGCGTGCAGCTCCTCTGCTCTGATTTATTTAAATGCTGATGAATTAAACATCCCTGGCACTTTAGTAATTCATGTGAAAATTATTTGGAGTATAATGTACCTTTGCGCGGTCTCTGGTGGCTGAAGATATGTCAAATAACAACTCCATCCACTTTTGTTTCTGCTTTTTAATGTGACTTTGGGTTATCTGTAGGTCAAAGAAAAGTGAGAAGGACTTCTCTGAGAGGTGAATTCCCAACTCCCAATTCCAAGTTATGAAAGATGAGTCTAATTCTGGCCAGAAGCAGCTGCCAGTAAGGAGGTATCTGGGGCTGCAGCTGTTGGCTCTGCTGGGGCAGGAGGACGACTGGGACAGGAAGGCCAGCAGTAAGACTCGCTCATTTGGCTGCACCGTGTCAGTGTCTGAGGTCTGTCCGAGGTGCAGGAAGGGATCCCAAAAGGCGTGCACTGCCTCGAAGGGGTGGTTATGTGGGCAGAGGGCTGATATGGGGTTACAAGCTGCCAGGAGCTTCCACTGCCTGCCCTCCCCAGCCCTGCAGGGCCGCCGTGTCCCCATCTGACCTCAGCTGTCAGCTCAGGAGGATGCAGCTCTCGCCTGGGGCTGCACTGGACGATTTCCCACTGCCCAGCTCCACCAGTTCCCCCAGTGCTCCCTGCAGCCTCTGGGCTCCCACGGGCTCTGGGAGGAACCGGTGCCTTCCAGAGAGTGCCAGGAGTAGCTGTAGAGCAACCTGCAGTGAGCACTGCCCTGAGACCAACGTTTCTGTGAGGAACGCAGCAGTTCTGTGACAGCAGTGCTGCCCCGGTGTCTGCTGCTGCAGCAGCACAGGGCTGTGAGGCTGTGGGGCCGTGGGGGCTCTGAGCGGTGCTCCTGAGGTCACCCTCCCCCCAAAATAAACCAGTGTCGGTGTGGGAGGATTTGCACAGCAAAGCCTTGAGGTGCTCCAAGAACCCCCAGAGCTTTCTGCAATGGTTCTTAACCATGAACTTTCCGCTGCTTTGGAAACGCCTCTCACCTGCCAGGCTTTCTGGGGGACATTTGCCCCTCGGTGGAAGGTGGCTCAGTGAGTCAAGATGTACTTTGCCTGATCACAGCGGCGCTCCTCAACACGTCTGACAGGTGAGAAACCGAGCAAGAAGCAGAGATGTCACAGATGCTGACAAGAAGAGCTGCTGAAAGCAGAGCAGCCCTGCAGCCCTGCAGCGCCCGGAGCTGCGGTGACACACAGCCCTGCGCGGTGCGAGTGACCGCCTCGTGTGACTTCTCTAATTAAAAATCCAGGAAATGTAAATGTGAGAGCGATGAGTTTAATGTTAGGTGACAGAATTCCTCCCTGCCCCCCTCCGATTGTTACATTTTAATTTCAAATTTTAATGAAGATTTCAGGGAGCATTAACGTAAAAGGAATGTGAAAGCAGCGCAGGCTGAATAATTTCATAGAGCTATGGGGCACAGAACCCCACCACCCCCCACTGCTGTGCTGTGATTCTCAGTCCGTGGGCACCACAGCCCCCAGGGGGGACTCAGCAAACATCCCCTCCCTGGCACAACACGCAGCCCCAGGGGTCCCACTGCGCCCTGCTCAGCCAGAATGGATGCAGAGCAATTCCCAAAGCACACATGGTGGGAAACTCTAACAGCGGGAAGGGCTCTGGTTTGGTGTTAGGGTGGTGAGCAGCTGAATGGGGGATTTGTGGTCCTGAAGAGAGGGAAGGGCTCTGCTGCAACGCAGACCAGGATCCCAGCAGCCCAATCCTCCCCTTGGGATGGTTTTAGGGTGCAGTTTTGAACGGAGCTTTGAACTGTATGGGACACAGAGAGGAGAGACTCTGCGGTACGGACAAGTCACCAAATCTGTCTGTCTGTGTGACCTCATTGGCTCTGAGGCTGCCGTGGGGTCAGTGCTGAGCTGTTGCTGCTTTAGCACAGTTTGTGGTGCTTTAAATCCAGCCTGAATGGGGAGTGCAAAGCTTTCCAAATGCAAAATAGTCTGATTATTTTCCCCTGGAAATATTTAAGCTTTTCAATCTCTATGTTAATTATCATGGATAATTAATGAAATGTATCTTTGCTCTTACTGGCTTGCGGATGATGACCAAAATGTGGTGAATGTGAGGCCGTGGGGCCGTGCTGGCAGAGGCGGATGGGGTGGACGCAGAGCTGCTTCCCCTGCCCCAGTTTGCTCCAATTTGGCTCTTGCTGAATGCTGTAACGCCGCAAATCGCTTTGCTCCACACACTCGGGGCTCCTCCAGGTGGCTGCGCAGACAAACAGCATCCGCTGCACCACGGGGGGACGTCGTGCCTGCGCTGAGATGGATGAGCCGCTCTGCTTTTGTTACAGCAATAACCGACCTCACAGAACCGGGAGCGCAGCTCCAGGTTGAGGATTCTGGCAGAGGGAAAGGATTTGTGGGCTTCTGGCCGCGTAATTTTGTCTCTTCGGAGGAAACACGTCTTGATTTTGTTTAATATCTCAATCTCTTTTCTGGAAGAAACGCGTTGTCCAATTACGCTTTAGCTTCAGTTTTTCCTAACTGGAGCCCTCAGTTTCTAAGTGTGCTCCGGGCAGCACGGCTCGGTTCACATCATCGCATCCACCCAGATGAAGGCCCGCAGGAGAACCGCCCGCTCCGCCCGCAGTAAAGCCGAGCGCGGCGGCCGGGGCGGAGCTCCGCACCCCGGGATCCCGGCCGCAGCTCGAACAGCGCCCGTTCCCGGCTCCGGACCGCGCCGGTGCCTTTTGCAGCCGCTCGTTTCGCTCCGGCTGTTCGTTTCCTCGTCTTATCCCTTAACTTTCCCTGTGTCAGGGAGGGCAGCGGGGCCGGCTAAGCGGCGATGCCCGGGGTCTTTTTGTGCCGTGTTACCCTGGGTGCCACCAGGCGGCTTTGGGAGCCCCGGGTCGGCGCGGCAGCTCGGAGGCAGCGAGGCACAGATCGCAGCGCTCTCCTGCTTCCTCCCCGGGGCTGCCCTGTGTGCTGCAGCTGTGCGACTTGTTGATGAGCGGGAACATTAGCAGACCTCCTGTTTCAGGCCGTGAATAATTAATGTTTGTTCCTCATTAATTTCTTGCGGAGCAGAGTCTTGTTAGACCACATTTAGATGTATTTCTAGAGTTAGGAGCAAATATAACAAGAAAGAGATGCCTGATAGATGAGCACTCTGCCCTCCTCCTGCCTTGGAAAATATCGCTGTCACTCGTGTGATCTTCATTGGAAACAGATGGGTTTGATTTTTAAGGAGCATCAGAGTCTGCTTCGTTACAGTTTCAATTTCAGGGAAAGACACACGAAACAAGCTCTATAATTCATGCACATCACAAAGGAGTGCATGGAGCTCCTCGTGTCCATCAGACTTCAACCAGAACCGTTGCTGAAAAATTCAGAGACGGAACTGCATCCATTCCCAACGGCTGCGACGGGACGGAGTGCCATCCCCGCTGCCCTCCAACACACATCACTGCTTTTGCTCTTTTAATATTTTAATACAGACACAATATTCCTCTAAGGAATACTTTTGATCTCGAGGTGATACTTGCAAACACCTGCATAGCTTTCTGGGAATGCCCATGTTTGTGCTCAGTGTCACATCCAAAGCTGAGGTCTCTGAGAGCTCCCCTGCATGCGGCTGGAAAAGACAAGAAGGCAAAATGCTTTAATTTTTTTAATTGCAGAAGGTGAAAGAGAGCCCCTATTATTCAACTGGAAGCAGTGAGCACATCACAACAGTTCCCCACTCCTCTTAGCAGCTCCGTGGGCAGCACCGTCACCATCTGAACATCCCACATCCCAAATGTGAGACCCCAACTTCCACCTTTGATGAGACCTCACCAAACGCTCTCTAAGGGAAATGAATGCACTCTTAGAGACACGAAGGGACGACGTCCTCCTCAGCTGCTCCTTTGGCCAGTTCGTGGTGACCCCAGCAGGACACAGCCACTGCAGGGTGGCACCGCGGCCCTCCCGTGAGGCTGGGCAGCTGCTGTAGCTTAGCAACTTTCTTTTGGCTTTGTTAAGTCGGGCTCTTCAATCTCCTTAATGAATAAGAGAATCAAGCCAGGTAATTGATGCTGGGCCGTTTAGCTGATGAATAATTGACCGTCTGGGTAATCCTAGCCATTTCCTCGATCAGATTGTGCAGTGGAACGGCCGTATCGTGCTGCATGCAGCGCCGTGTGGGGCTGAGGGTGCACTGAGAACATCCTGGGCTCAACGCAGAGCTCCTCCTGCAGGGCTCCAGCGACCTCAGAGAAGGCGCTGCGCCTCAGCAAAGAGCTCAACTCAGTCCTGGAGCCTTACTGGAGGGTGGAAAACATTCTTTGAGAAAAAAAATGTCATTTCTTCTAGATGGGCAGTGAAGAAGGCTGAGGAGAAACCCCACACAGTGCTGGGCAGGGGATGCAGCTCCGTAGCAGTGGGTGGGAGCTGTGTGTGCAAAGGGACAGAAGGTTCACATCCGTGAGTCGGTCCCCTCGCTTCAGCTCCTCACGTGTAAAGCAGCACCGTGGGCTGTTTGCAGGAAACCACGGGTGCTCTAAAGAGCAACTGAGGAAAATTAATGGGGTGAGATACATCAGCCTGGTGGTGGTGTTGGCAGCGCTGATGACCGCCCATCGTAGAGAGTGTGTGAGGACAAACTGTGGTTAAATGATGGACTCCTGTATGTCAGAGCATCCCTCACCCCCATGTAAGCATTTACTACAAATCCTTCCAACTAAATGATAAAATGAAACCGAGAGCCTGCTGACAGCACGCCGACTGTGATGGGCTTTGAATTAAATCCTAAATGAGAGCAGAATGTTTTGATGTTTTAGGAAAATGGATAACGACCTTCAAATGGTGACAAAGAATAGGATGGCACCGTGGGCTCAGCACACGCCTTCAATCTGACTGCTGCCTTCAGATTTTCAATGAGTCAGCGGTGATGTTTCATCAGGGTATGGGCTTGGTGGTTTTTTTTCTTCCAGAAATACCATTAATTATTTACCAGTAGATGAATGATCTCTGAAATCTATGGCAGTGACACCTTTGAGTCTGCAGATAGTTTCTGATGGCAAACCATCTGGGCTCTTTTAACTTGTTATTGTTTATCCCTTGGACTCCTCTCCTCTGTTTGTAAGGTGTAACGTCAGTAGACAGGGCCAGGAACATCAATATTTTACAGCTTTAATTAAAGGCAGCTCAGCAGCTAGGTTACCCCGTTCAGTGTCTTTCAGAACAGTGGCCTTTGGGAGGGAAGGAAAAACCACCACACGGTGTGAGCAGCAGAAGGGCTCGGGCTGGGCTGTGGCACAGGGCTGGGCTGGGCTGGGATGCCACACGGCCCTGGGCAGAGCTCTGTGCACACATAATGTTTGGCTGCTGTGTGCCTGGGCCACATCTGCCAGCCCACGTGGGAGTGGGATTGGAGGCCCCACGGGCTGCTGCAGCTCCTGGCCAACAGAGGGAAGGGGAGTGTGGGGATGGGGAGAAGTGCCAGTGCAGTGCAATCCTTCGGGAGGGGAGAGGAGCTCCAGGGAATGGGGACTGCGCCCAGCACGCTCTGGCTACCAGGCTCGATGCTCCCAGCTCTGCACCCAGCTGCACCCAGCACTGCTCCAGCGCTGCAACAGCGCTGCTCCCAGCACTGCACCCAGCACTGCTCCCAGCACTGCTACCCACTGCACTGCACCCAGCACTGCACCCAGCACTGCTCCCAGCACTGCTCCCAGCCTCTGCTCCCAGCACTGCTCCCAGCACTGCTCCCAGCTCTGCACCCAGCACTGCTCCCAGCACTGCTCCCAGCGCTGCACCCAGCACTGCACCCAGCACTGCTCCCAGCACTGCACCCAGCACTGCTCCCAGCTCTGCACCCAGCACTGCACCCAGCACTGCTCCCAGCACTGCTCCCAGCACTGCTCCCAGCGCTGCACCCAGCACTGCTCCCAGCACTGCTCCCAGCACTGCTCCCAGCACTGCTCCCAGCACTGCTCCCAGCACTGCACCCAGCACTGCACCCAGCACTGCTCCCAGCACTGCACCCAGCACTGCACCCAGCACTGCTCCCAGCACTGCACCCAGCACTGCACCCAGCTCTGCACCCAGCTCTGCACCCAGCACTGCTCCCAGCACCGCACTGCCGGGCTGCTCTGCTGCACTGATGTCAGCCGGAGCGGGTAAATAAGGGGAGGGTTAAGAATAAAACGAAGGTCTGAAAAGCATCCCTCTATTAATTACTCCCAACAAAGTAGGACCGCCTATAAATATGGTGCCGCTTCGGATAAAACTTTCATGCAGCTATTTAGGCCCTTTGAAATATAAATGATTTCCTTTAAATTTTTTATCGTAAATCAGGGCGCGGAGCTTCGCGGCCCCGCGCGGCTCTCCTGGCACGGCGGGAGGGAGCCGCCGGGCCGCCCCGCCACTGCGCTGTCCGCGGTGCTGACACCGCACGGCCGCCTTTCTCTCCCCTTCGCCTCCCGCGCCGGAGCCCCGTCCCTCGCTCAGCCCGCGGCCCCGCTCGGGGAAGCGGGACTCGGCAGCGCCTGCGCCGTGCGCGGCCGTCCCGCAATGGGCGCCGCTCCCACGGGTTGCGCCTC
Source organism: Meleagris gallopavo (assembly GCF_905368555.1). Lineage (NCBI taxonomy): Eukaryota > Metazoa > Chordata > Aves > Galliformes > Phasianidae > Meleagris > Meleagris gallopavo. The sequence goes on from NC_139418.1 coordinate 17,411,913, forward strand.
TTCTCTCCTCCGGCCACCACGGCACGGGCAGCGCGTCGGTCGGGAAACCAAACCGAACTTGTTCTGCGCAGAAAGCTCTTGTAAACCTCGAAGCCGGGCACGGGTGCTACGTTTGCTAAATAATCGGCCGTTTCCCACGTGCGGGTTACTTAAATCCCCAGACCACCAAGGTCTGGTAACGTCTGAAGATGTGGGAAGGCGATGAGAAATCAAAAATCAGTAACAATCGCTCGGGAACAGTTATGCCCATTTCAGGACTATTTCGGGAGGAGGGAGTTGTCTTTTTTCTCTTAACGAGTCACATGGGGGGGGAGAGGGTGGGGGCAGAGTCCTGTGCGCCCCGCAGAACTGACTGCGATGTGCGGACCGCCGCCCCTCGCCCGGACGCACCCAGCCGGAAGCGAGCCGAGCTGAGCCGAGCCGCGGGGTCCGCACGGGCGGCTGATGCGATACCCCCGGCCGCGGGAAGGTCCCGCAGGGTCCGAGCACTGCCCCTCGGCCGCAGCCCCCCGGCCGGCCCGGCTCGGCGGTCCCCCGACGGCAGTTAGCAACTCGGGGTCGGCGGAGCGGCCGTCTCCCCGCCCGGCCGGCGCCGATCCCGACCCGCCGCCCACCGAGCCGCCCCGACGGCGCGTCCCGAGCCGGTGCGGGCCCCGCGCCCTTCGCTCCCGCCCGCAACACGCGTGCGCGGGGCCCGCTCCGGGCGGCGGTGTAAGATGAGTGAGGGAGCGGGGGGGGCGCCGCGGGGTGACGCTCCGTCAGTGCCAATCGCTCACTTTGACGGCGGCGAGCCAGAGACAACCCTGAATCGATGTCCGGGGCTGCCTACCTGCGAGGTGCGCGAAGATGATGGCCATGAACGCCAAGCAGCCCTTCCCCATGCACTCCGCCCTGCAGGAGCCCAAATACTCCGGGCTGCATGCCGGCGCGGAGGCGATGCGCAGGGTTTGCCTCCCGGCCCCGCAGGTATGTAGCTGGAGCGTAATTACCGCTTTAAGGCACGGTTTTTGACAGGCGCTCGCTTAATGTTTTTTTCATGTCAGCAGAACAATCGCGCGTCTCCGCGCTCCCCCATCCCGCTCCCCTCTCCCGTCTCTGATCCACATGTCTCTTCGAGCAAAGCCGCTGCCTTCATATTAATTTTTATGACCTGAGCTTTGAGGAGGAATCTCCGTGCTCGGCGAGGTTTTTAATCCGGAGATGACAGTATTCCCCACTGACTGCACTATGCGCATTCTTGCTCGCAGCTCCAGGGCAATATATTTGGAAGCTTTGATGAGAGCCTGCTGGCCCGCGCCGAGGCTCTGGCGGCCGTCGACATCGTCTCCCACGCCAAGAGCCACCCCTTCAAGCCGGACGCGACCTACCACGCCATGAGCGGCGTTCCCTGCGGCCCGGCCGCCCCCGCCGCGCTGCCGCACCCCGCGCTGCCCGCGCCGCCGCCGCACCCCACGTTGGACGCCGAGCTGCTGGAGCACCTCTCCCCCGCGCTGGCCCTGCCCGACCCCCCGGCCGTGCCCGCGCCGCTGCCGCCGCACCCGCTGGGCGCCGTGGGCCACCTGCCCGTGGCCGTGGGTCCGCCGGGGGGTCCCGCGCCGCCACTGCCCGCCGCGCCCTGCCTGCCCGACGTGGAGTCCGACCCGCGCGAGCTGGAGGCGTTCGCCGAGCGCTTCAAGCAGCGCCGCATCAAGCTGGGGGTGACCCAGGCCGACGTGGGGGCGGCCCTGGCCAACCTGAAGATCCCGGGCGTGGGCTCGCTCAGCCAGAGCACCATCTGCCGCTTCGAGTCGCTGACGCTGTCGCACAACAACATGACGGCGCTGCGGCCCGTGCTGCAGGCCTGGCTGGAGGAGGCCGAGGCCGCGCACCGCGACCGCGCCGCCAAACCGGAGCTCTTCGCGGGCGCGGAGCGCAAACGCAAACGCACGTCCATCGCGGCGCCCGAGAAGCGCTCCCTCGAGGCGTACTTCGCGCTGCAGCCGCGGCCGTCGTCCGAGAAGATCGCGGCCATCGCCGAGAAGCTCGACCTCAAGAAGAACGTGGTGCGCGTCTGGTTCTGCAACCAGCGCCAGAAGCAGAAGCGCATGAAGTACTCCGCGGTGCACTGACGGCGGCCCGGCCGGGCGGCACCCCCACCCACCGACGGCGCGGCTGCGCCCGGGGCTCGGCGGGACGGGGCGGGACGGGACGGGACGGGAAGAACCCCCGCTGCTGCCCCACCGAAGCCCCGGGACGGGGCGGGCCGCCCTCGCCCCCCGGGCCTCGTGGTCGGGCGCGGCGTCCCAGCGGTTTCCCGGACTGTCGCGCGAGGAGAGCCGTGTGCGGGCCGTTCCGGGTGCAGCGCCGGGAGCTCCGGCCCGTGTGCGCTCCCCGCCCGTCCCGTCCCGTCGCCCTCCGAACGGAGCGCCGCTCCCCACCTCGACTCTGGAATAAAGGCTTTATTTTTCAACCCGAAGGGAACGTGTCGTTTCTGGCTCCCTGTCTCGTTTCCGAGCCGGCGGCGCTGGGAGGACCGAGGAGAATATTTGCGAGCGCGAAATCAACGAAAATCGTCCTCCGGTGCGTTTCCCCCGGACACCGGGACGAAGCTTCGCCCCGTCGGGCCCCGCTGTGCCCCCGGCCCGGACCAGGGGCGGGCGGGCGACGACCGCGGCTCCTCCGGTTGGAGTGGAACAAAAACGTCTCCCAAACAAACCCACCGCGGGCTCATTTGTAATGCTGTTTAAAAGGGGAAAAGGCTTTTATTTATGATTCCCAGAAGCACCTTAACGATTAAAAATTAATGGTCGAAGCGTGAGGCTCTTCTGAATATTTCGCTTTGGCATTTCAATGAGTGACAAACACCGAACCTCGGAGCCGGATCTGCCCGCCGCCCCCGGTAGGAGCGGATCCGACAATTCCGCCCTTCGCTGCGGCTCTCGGGCAGCTGCGCGCTCCTCTCGCCGCCTTTTTCCAATCAGCCCCAACGATTTTCCCCCAATCAAATGTCCTTTAATAATACATGCCCTTATGCCATTACATTATATTGTGGGTTCTGAAAATTTAAAATAAGGGTGATGCAATATTAATTGCCTCCCACTGTATAAAAAGGGCAGGAGGAGATCCAGACGGCAGCCTTCCTTCTGCCCGCTCGCGTTTCGGCGGATCCTCGTTGCGGCAGAGCGGGCGGTGCCGCAGGGGCTGGGAGCTCCAACGGGAGCTCCGCCATGAAAGCAGGTAGGGGCATTTCTATCTCCTTACCCGCTCCTGGCCGGTGAGCACGGCCCCGGCCTCGGCCTGCCCCGCCCGGGAAGCGGCCGCCGGACCGAGGGGAGCTGGGAGGGGCCGGGGCTGCACCCGCTGCTCTGCCCGCTGCTCTGCCCGCTGCTCACTCGGGCAGCTGCCGGTGCTGCTGGGATCGGTCCCACAGCCGGAGCTGCCGACGGGGAGTGGAGCCGACGCCGTCTTCCTGTTAAAGCGAAAACACTGTTTGTGATACACGGAATTCGAAGGAATTTTCAAACAGAAGGATCCGAATCCCGAGAAGCCTTTAACCCATGGAAAAGGAGTATCCGGACTGAACGCGGTCAGCGCTTCTGCAGAAGGACACGGCAGCCTCGCGCCGTTTGTCTTCCAGCACGGAACGGGAATTCCAGCGCACTGAAGCGCTCCTGTTGCCGTCTGCAGCCCATGTTAGCCTCGCTCAGCTGCTCGCTCGCCCCGCCCGGGCTCGGCTCACCTCTCTGCGCCACGCTGCAGCCGTGGGGACGCGTCCTCCTGCCGGCCGCTGCCGAAAGGGGATCGGGATCGTGTTGCTCTTGGGATGGCAAAGGTGTCCCTGCCGCTTTAGTTTGTGACTGGTCTGGTTTTGTCTCTGCTATGTGACGGTTTTACATTTGTCCTTTTGGGCCAGGTCCAAAAATGGCCTAAAGATGTAAAACAAGACCTAAATGAACTTTAGACTCTGAAATTTACAGTTACTGTTCCAGAACCAGAGCTCTGCGTGCTCCTCTCCCACCCGCACTGACACCACGATCCTTCCCTGCTCCAGGTTCCTCTGCATGGAGACAGAGCTGCACCGGGAGGAGCTCCTCATGGCCCAGGGCTGAGGTGGCCCTCTGCCCAGTTTCACTCTCTTGAATGACCTGAGTGCTTCATTTAGGACCTCACTTTGGAGGTCAGCATACGCTGCATTAACACTTCTTGATGCCTTGAGTTTGGCTTCCAGAGCTCCAGTGAATGCACTGAGACAAAACCCCCAGAGCTGGGGCATCGGTTCCTTTGACTTCAGCAGGAGTAGCTGAGAGCTGGCGTTTGGTGCCAAGGAGCACAGGAAAACAGCGTGTATTTTCCTCTTGGTGTGAGGGGCAGTGCTCTGGAGCTGGGAAACGATGCCAGGGGCAATGCAGGGAAGGGAGACGGGGAACTGGCACCCAGAAGAGCGTTGGCGGCAGCACTCCCTGCAGAGCACCCATCCCTCCCACTGCTGCTCACTGCCCACTCCCTCCCGCGCAGCCAGGGCTCAGGCTGGGTCTGGAACTGAGAAAAGAGTTCTACTCTGTGGCCAATCCCCAGCGGTGGGGTTGTAGTGTGGCCTGCAGCCCCTTCCAAGGCCCTGGAAAGCAGAAAGTGAAGTATTACCAAAGGGAGATGGGCAGCAGAGAGCTGCTCTGTGAGACACGTGCGTGAGACAAAGACCAGTAGGCAAATCCCTTCGAATGGTTCACAAACCACTAACGATTGATTTATTATTATTTTTTCTCCCTCCCATGCTTGTTCCTTAATATCCTGCCCTGTGTCTCCCAGGGACTGCACACCAGAGATGAAAGCGAAGAAAACCAAACAAGCCATTGGCGGTGCTCACTCAATTGATTTTTACACAAAATTTGCCTTCATGCACGAAGGTTAGAAAAACGATCCCATTAATAATGAATAGCAAAAACAAATGTGGGGCGGAAATCAATAGAAGCACAGCTGATATCCCAGGGAGAGGCGGGGGGGGGAAGCCCCCAGATGCACAGAGCTGGGGGCAGGAGAGGAGGGGCAGGAGGGGAGGATGGGCTGTGGGACACCGCTGGGCACCCCGAGGGCCTCCATCCCATCTCCGCTGCACACAGTTTCTCATCCTGCCCAGTTCCAACCCAAGCAGAACATCCCACCCCGCTCCTTGCGTTCCCCTCCATTGCTCTGCAGACGCTGAGTGCCATCAGCTTCAGCTGGGCATTTAGCAGAGCTCTGTGGGAGCACATGGGCTCAAAGCAGAACACTGCTCTGCACCCATAGGAGCAGGAGGAGTGGCTGTGCCAATTACCTTCAGAGCGGTGTTTTAAGGCAATTAAGCAAATTTGTCTTTAATGAGAGCGGTTGTGTTTTGCAGTTTGCTTAGAAATGTTAGAAACAAATTTCTTCCATCATCAAGACATGAATTAGACGTTGTTTCTTAAAGCAAATTCAGAACCATATATATGGAGCTTTGTGTCACCATGTCTTCAACAGAATTTTGTATGGAGGCACAGCATGCTGATGAAATGAAATCTTTGTTTTAAAATCCAAAGACAATTAAAAATGTGCAATACCATTATATAGATCAAGATCAGCTGTTCTGAAACAGCACTGAATGAGCTGAATGCCCTCAGCCTACCTGCTGGAAATAAGCCTCCAATGCATGGAAGGAACCACCACACATCCCCTGCGCTGGGCAGAGGCGGGTGCCCGGGGCCGGGGGTGGGACTGGGGGTGCTGCCCTCTGCGTGGCCAAAATGGAGCACTGCACGGGAGGGGGCTCTGCTCTGCTGAGCTGCTGTTCTTTCCGCCAGAGATTTGGTGAGGTCATTAAATGTTCCGGGGGTGTAAATAGAAGTAGATACAAGAGTGTTTGAACAGCTACCCTGTGCTGTGCTGGAGCACACCGTGCGTGTGAGGGCTGCGGAGCTGTGAGAGGTGTATGCAGGTGGGTTTGCAGGGAAACCTTTGGTTTTTCTCCTCCTGAGCCCAGTGTGCCCAATGCACACACAGTGTGAGGCTGTGTTTGCATTGGCCCCGGGTCCTCAGAGCATCATGAGGGCAGCAGGCACTGCAGTGCAGGGATGGACCTGCAGCCATGCAGGGCAGAGGCTGCACCCCAGCAGCACCCAGAGCTGTCTGTGCAGCTGGAAGGGGGACAGAGCCGGGAGTGCAGCTCTGAGCTGAGCTGAGCACTGGGCCTGTCTGCATCACTTGTTCTAAAAAGAGAAGACAAGCAGAGTGGATTGTGGTTGTTTGAGCTCTTCAGACACACAGCGAGCTGAGCCCTGCACAGAGCTGCAGCATTTATGGCATGCAGAGAACATCCCTTCATCTCCAGTGTTTGAAATCCTCTTCCAGGGCCACCTGTAGGACTGTGCTGCTCACAGCCTGCCCAAAAACACCCACACTCACACGGCAAAACACGTGAAGGGACATCAGAGCTGGAAGACAAACCGAGGGACAAACCAGGTAATGAGTTGGGCAGGTTGAATCGTGAATGCTGCTGCAGGATGGAGCTGTCTGAGGGGTGTATGGGCAGCAGCAGTGCAGCACAGAGGCAGGGACTGCAGTGCAGACAGCGGTGTGAGCAGCCATCCTGCAGCCCTGCAGCCAGAGCACGGTGTGCGGGGATCCGAGTCGGGGCGGTATTTAATGTTTGATGTCTCAGTTGTTTCTGAATCTGTTTTCTTCCCCAAATGCCAGAACAAATTAGTCTACAAACGTTACCACATTACGGCCTGAGTGCAGTTTTCTGCCTCTGAAAAAAAAAAAAAAAAAAAAAAAAAAGAACAATTCTCCTTGAAGTAGTGCAGAGAGAACATACAAAAGCATCCGGGGAAATGTGCCAACTTCTGTCTATTGCTGGGGAAGGAGGACTGCTTGCTCCCCGTGCCGTGGGGCGGCCGTGCTCTGCCCACACTCGGCTGGGCTGTGCCCCCAGCCCAGGCTGTCCTCCTGCACTGCTCCCCGATGGGGACACGGCCGGGGGTCCCTTCGCCCCGCAGACACGGCCATGCTGAGCGGGGACGCAGGAAGGCCCAGGTACCTGCGAGTGGACACGTGAGCGAGTGGGGTCGGATCGGCAGCGCCACGTGTGCGACGGGCCGTGTGCCACGTGCACGCACAGCAACATGGAAAACGCATTAGCCCCCGCCGCTGAAATCTGAGGCGATTGGCCGTGAGAGCCCACGTCCTGGGACTGAACACTGATGCCATTGCCCAGGACTCCGCTGCAGAGCCGAAGCACGGGCAGAGCAGCGCGTTGCTCCAATGTACGGCGCTGCCCGGCGGCCGAAAGCTCGGCAGAGGCCGGGGCACTGCCAGGGAGCTCCGCGACGGCTCTGCCCTCGGGGCCCGGCCGTGCCCCTGCCCCCCAGGCTGCCCCTGCCCCCCAGGCTGCTCCTGCATGCTGCTGGGCCGGCAGCCCCTCAGCCTCTGCCTGTTCCTCCCCCTCCTGCCGCCCTCGGAGCTCCGCACTCAGTCCTGCCCTGGGGAACCCCTGGCCCGGGGCCTCATGCTGTGCCGCCGGGCACCCGATGGGCACCAAATGCTGGTGGCTGCGGTGAGCAGCCTGGGCCCATGGAGCCACCGCGGGGAAGGGGCGGCGCAGGCACCGTGAGCGGCGGAGCAGGGACCGGGGAGCAGAGCACCTCGACACATCAATAATTCATAAAATGCCAGCAGCAATGAAGGGAGAGAGGGACTAGAAGTAGGAGAACAGAATATCATAAAGCTTTTTAATGGTCTTTTTCCATTAGCATCAGATATGCGGCTGCTCTTCAAGCAGGGGACGTTCCCCGGACTCCCACGGAGCTCAGTGTCCCCGGCACGCTGCACCCTCCTGCCGCATCCCAGGCCACTGCGATGGGCGGGCGCTGCTCGGGGGCTCCCCATGGCTTTGGGGGATCCACAGGGCCAGGCACCCCATGAAGGCGCTGCAGTGCAGAGCCGTGCTGTGCCCACCAGCAGTAAAGCTGGCCCAGCTTTGTTGGCCGTGTTCGCTCCCTGACGTCCAAACAAGCCCAGGTTTGAGGACCCTCTGCTCTCGCTGCCAGAGGGCTCCCTGCAACCCGCCCCATCTCTGCAGCCTCACCACGGCCGAGTGCCACGGTCCTTTCTCCGCAACAGCACCAGGCATGGCCAGAGCAGTGTGAGCAGGGGGTGGGTGCAGGGTGCCAAGGGAGGAGCATAGTGCTGGGGACAGGGGGATGGGTGCTGCATCAGGGAGGGGGGACGGACAGACCGAGTGTTTTCTAACTGCAAAGCAGCTGATGCAGCCAGATTTCTATTCTCTTATGAAAGCACCTCAGCACCTTGTGCTGAGAGAAATCTGTATTTTCTTCACGGAACCATAGGGAAAGAATGAGGCCAGAACAAGTTGCTCCGTGCCTGGGGACTGTGTGCAGTGTGCTGTGTGGCAGTGAATGTGGCATGCAGGGACACACCTCGTTAACGTTTAACAGCACTCAGAGCTCCCACATGGGTGTCTCCCCCCATGGCTGAGCACAGTGCTCATGGCAGCCAGAAGGGTGTGAGGGGCATGTGCTGCACATGGGGCAGGGGTTGGCCATCACCGAGTGTCAGCCCCTACATCTGCCTCCAGAGCCACCCAGGCTGCTGTGCTGGGGCTGTGGTGCCAGGAACAGCATCGTTAGAGGATGCCCAGCACAGATGCTCACTGTTCCTGTTTGCTGCATTGTTTGCTATGGGTCTGCTGGCAGCTGGGGGTCTGTCCCAGGCCCCTGTGCAGACCCTGCCCGCACCGAGCCCACAGCCCTGCTGTATAGCATGAGGGGTGAGGGAGGGCAGGGAATGGGGACACTGGGAATGGGGACATCAGGTATGGGAATGCCAGGAGTGCTGCCCGCCCCCTCCAGCTGGGCTCCCCCACTGCTGCCCGGTGCCAGCCCAGGGCTTTGGCCCTGCGACACAGCACCCCTGGGTCTCCTTGGCAGATGCTGGCACTGCGGTAGCCTGCAGGCCCTGCAGACAGCCCAGGGCAAGATTTTTAATTCAGCATCACACTTCAACCTGAAATCTGAAACAAAAATGGAAAAAGAATGACAGCATGTCAGCACCTCCGAGCCTGTGGTGGAGCTGCTGGATGTGGTGGGGTTGGGGCAGCACATCGGGGTGCCTGGCACAGCGCTGGGGTCAGCGTTTGTCACATCGCTGTGAGCAGGGAGGAAAAGGCCACCTGACGTATCCAAAGGAACTTGGGAATTTGGGCAGATTTGGGAGGGAGCAATCACAACATGGAACTCCCGTATGTCTGACAGTGATGTGGGACCACTTAAAAAATACTCTTTTAAAAATTACAGCAACTTGAACACTTGGAAAGGTGGAACGTTTAGAAACCTCCACAAGAAAATACTCCCTTCCCAGTGGCCCTGCAGCAGCAGCTCTGTGCCGTGATGCTCGGAGCAGAGCCAGCTGCTGCTGAGCTGCCCAGACCTGCAGGGCCATGGGTGCAGCACCAGAGCAGCAGGGAGGAGCAGCCATGGGTGGAGCACCAGGCTGCTGCTGCTGCCCTGGCTGCAGGTTTTACAGAAGCTCTCTGGACACCCCTCTTGCCTTGGAGACGTTACATTCGCACTGTCACATCTCTGCTTACTGCCCGCAGTCACTGGAGCTGGTGCAGCGCTGGGATCTCCATGAAGGGGTCCAACCCCAAGGCCAAATGCTTACTGAATCCACACTTCCCCAAGGAGCAAACCCAAGATGTGTTCCCAGCCACAGCCCTGAGGATTTCTGCCCATGGTGTGCATTACATGAGCAGCCTGGCCCTGCTGGTGGCTGCGTCCCACTGCTCCCGTTTTTTCTCTACACTCCCAGAGTTCTCTCAGCTGTCAATTAGTGTCCCTCACACAGCAACTTGTGGAATAAGAATCTAGAATTCAACTAAATTCTGGGTAAAGTTTAAACCTGGACATTTAAAATGCAATAGATGTACCATTTCCAAAAGCCACATCGTGCTGAACAGCTGACTGACACCAAATTCATCACAATGACTTGCACATTGCATCTCACAATTAATTGCTCTTGAAACAGCTGCAGTCTCGGAATTACCGACTGATGCTTTCTTGAGAAAACAAACCTGAGCAGCGAGGGAGGGGCTGTGGTGAGGGGCTGTGTGTGGAACGGGGCCAGATCTCTGCTGAACGCGAGAAGGGGGCCTTGCAGATGCTCCTCTCTGCCAGCCCGTAATTAATGAATTATTGAGACAATCCTGAAACAAGCAGATGAAAAAAGAGGATGAAAGACGCTAGTGGCAGACAGACAGCCCCACTGTTTGGGGAGGATCTAAGCAATTGTGTCCAAAAATTGTTTTAATCTCCTGCCGTCACAAAGCACAGCGCTCCTGTTGGGGCGCGGGGTGGGGATGCTGAGCCCGTCCCGTCCCTGCAGAGCAGCACAGGCTCTCATCACTGCACGCACAGCTCCGTGCTGCAGCTCCTCGGGATGAAGGCAGCGGGACTGTGCTGCTGGGGAGCCCCAACCACCCACAGCTGTCAGCTGCTCTCACGGCCGCAGCGACTTTGAGCAAAACTCATGAATAAAGAAACTGAGCTGCAAAATCAAAGTATCCAACAATCTCTTCAGCACAGCCCCATCAAAAAGTCCCTTAGTAATTTCAATTATTATTTAGGAAAAGACGGGTTTTTATTTTTATTTTATTTTTTGTGACATAAAGAAAGAGATGGGAAAAGTGGGACGGCAGAACCACAGACGGCTGGGACGAGAGGACCCGGCGAGCCCTGCTGGGGCTGTGATGTGCCGGAGCACCGCGGCTTTGCAGGGACGTGCCGAGGTCCGCCTCCCGGCGCTCTCAGGTGCTTCTTGCTTTTGCAATGTGCAGCTCGGCAGTGGGGGCTTTTCAGCAGAATGTTTTATAACGTCTTGCATCTCAAACATCAACGTCACACCTGAGCTCGCAGCTCCTGCAGCCAGTTCCTACAGGCTGCACCTACGGTCCGCTCAGCCATCAGAGCAGCCGGGGCCAGCGAGTGTGCCGTGCGGTATGTCATGGAATTGCCACGGAAACGCGCCGTGTTTCAGCGACGTGGAACAAACGCGGTCTCGGCTGAGCCGCTGAGCTGCGGCCACGTTTCCCGCACCGACTCCAGGACTCTCGGGCGGCTGTGCCGGCATTCTGACGCTCCAGTGCCGGGCACGCACCTGCAGCCACCGGGCTCAGCGGACAACGTTCCTGCTGAGCGGAACGGGGCAGCGCCGCTGTGCTGCAGCTGCGGGCGGCCATCGTTCCGCACCGTGCCCGGCCGGGCCGTTCTCGTGGGATCGCCCCGTCACCGGCACCCGCTCCCCGGGGCCGCGGCAGGACCGGAACCGGACCCACGGGGCTCCCACCCCAGGACTCGTTACGGACAGTCCTCCCGCACGGAGCGAGCTGACCGCAGCTCCGCGCGCCCGGCGCTGCCTGCCGACTCCCAGCCCCGCACGGACGCGGAGCGACGCCACCCGCACGCGGACAGCGGCGGGGCGGCGCGGAGCGCCCCCACGAGGTGGTGGAGACCCGCGCCCGCTCATTGGGCACCGATTCGCCTTTTCAATTGGAAGAGCGCAGCCGCCTGCGCGATCCGATTGGTGCACGTGTTCCACTCGCTCTGCCTGCTGATTGGACACGGTTCCCGTCGCTTTTTTCCTACCGCCTGTTCCGGCGGACGTGACGTCATTTCCCGTCTTCGCACTGGGGCACGCCTCACGTGACCGCTTCGCGAGCGGCGCGGGACGGACCCCGGCAGCCAATCCCGGTGCGTCTGACTTCCCCCATTCAAAGTCGGCGGGCGTAGCGGCCAATCGCGGGGCGGTCCCGCCCCCGCCGTCGCTGACGGGCGTGGGCGGCGGCCAATGGGGCGCGCCGGGGCCTGGCCGGGGCGGCAGCGGCTCGGCGGCGCTGCGAGGTGGCGATGGCGGAACGGGGCGGCGGCGGCGGCGCGGGGGCTGGCGGCGGCGAGGGGGAGGCGGCAGCGGCGGCGGAGCGGTTCGGCGGCGAGCTGAGGTACCGCGCGGCGCGGGGCTCCGGCCAGGCGCCGCGGCCACGACCGGCCCCCCGAGGCCTAACCGTGGCGCGGCCTGAGCGGCTGAGGGAAGCCGGGCTGCGGGCTCCGCTCCCGTCCCGCCCCGTCCGCCTTTGTCCGCGCCGCGCGAGGCCGTCGGGCCGGGCCGGGCCGGGCCGGACCTCGCGGGAGGGCGGGCAGTGCCGGTGCGGAGCGGGACGCGGCTCCTGCTTCCGGGCCCGGCGCTGGGCCGTGCCGCTCCCCGCTCCCCTCGTGCCGTCTCAGTTCCGCTCTCGGAGCGGCGCCGGGCGCTGCGTTCCCCGCACGTGTGCGGCGCTCGGGGCCCGAAGCCGGGCCTGGCGGGGCGCTTCCAGCCCCGGGCGGTTGTTTCTCCCCGTGCGTAGAAGTTAACGAGCGCCGTCCTTCGAGTTTGCGCAGGGCAGAACCTGCTGGAGGTTGCGTGCGGTTTGTTCACGTAGCGCAGGTTCGGTGTTTTCCCCTCACGCGGTTGAGCTTTGTTAGCTTTCGCTTTTTTGTTGTTTTAACGAGCATTGATTTCCCTGCAGCTCAGCAGTGAACGATAGCGAGCTCGGTTTCTCTCCCCTCCCCGCAGGATGGCCCAGCAGCAGGCGCTGCGGTTCCGCGGCCCGGCGCCGCCCCCGAACGCGGTGCTGCGCGGCCCCCCCCCGCTGATGCGGCCTCCGCCGCCCTTCGGGATGATGCGGGGCCCCCCGCCGCCGCCGCGCCCCCCCTTCGGGCGCCCTCCCTTCGACCCCAGCATGCCTCCGATGCCGCCCCCGGGAGGGATCCCGCCGCCGATGGGACCCCCGCACCTGCAGGTAAGGCGGGCGGTCCGCCGTGTTTGTGTGTGGGAAGGGGGAGACGAGAGCTGTGAGGAGGGTGAGAAGGCAGCCGGGATGGCGCGCGGTTTCGTGTGGCGTTATGGAACGTGCGGCAGTGTGAAGAGCCCTGCGTTCAACTCCTTACGGCAGTTCTGTGTTAGTGGTTTATGCAGAGTGAGTTCACCGCCTGCATTAACCAAAACCCCGCCGCACTTCGGTGCCTTGTGGCCGTGCGGAATGCAGCAATTAGCTGTGCGCAGCCCTCTGCGCTTGGAAGAACGCACAGCTGATGTGTGTGTCGGCCTTCTGGGGTGTCGTGGTGTGCTGTGACTGCTTACTGGGCAATGGTGAATGGGCACAGACTGGCAGAAGGTACTGCGGTACAGTGAGCTGAATTCTGCCTGAGTTCCAGCATGAACCGTAACGGCAATTGCTGTGGAAGTTTGCTGCTAGTTCTCACCGCCAATGGACTGGTCAGATAGGCAAGCAGTAATTCTGATAAGCAGATCTGTAATCAGCGATCAAGTGTGTTTCGTTTCAGTGCTGCATTCAGAAGGCTGTGTCAGTAGTGATGCACCAGAAATTGTCAGTGGACAAACACTGAGCAAACATCTGAAAAACCTGAGAGTAAGCGCAGGGTTTGACCAAATCATCAGCACAAAGCTCTCATACTGACGTGAGTCCGTGTTCTCCTTTGTCTGGGGGAGAACCTTCTTTACCTCACAGTACCTTTGGTGCTTGTCTGGATTTTGTTCCTTTTTAACCTTGAGTGTTCCTGGCACCTACTGGATAGGTCTGAGCGCGTTGTGAACCTGTTGGGCTCAAGTCAGGTGCTCTCTGCTCACCTTTTATCATGTTGTATGTTTAAGTACTTCTGCTTCCTTTGCAGATACCTGGACAGTTTGAAAGGTACAACAGATCCGGGAGTAAGAAAAGTTTTGTTGTAATAGCAGTGTAGGGGTATCAGGACGGTGTGATTACCGTGTGGGGCTCTAGGTGGTGCATAATACTGTGTGGTGTTTAAGTAATGGTTTAAATCCACTTTTTGTAATGGAACACTTCTGTGCTGTGAAGTTTGTTTGAAAGAGTAGGGATTTGGGCAAGAAGGAAAAAAACGTGGTAACATGGGTTATTCTATGGTATTTTTGGTATTTTTATGGTATTTTTGGTCTTGCTTTGCCTATGTCTTTGACAGCTGAGCTACAGAAGCTTCTTTCCACATCACTCCCAATGCATGGGAGTGTATGGCTCTGCATATAGCTTTATGCAAGTGGTGGAGCAGTAGGAAAGGAAGCAAAGCAGCCACCAGTGCAGGAGCAAGGACTTAATGTGGACTTCACGTGAAATAAACCGACATCAGACTGCAGCCTCGTCTTGTGTGCTGTCATCACCTGGAGTATGAGAAAAAGTGTGTGTTTTCCATAGCAGGCTTTTTTTTCCCTTGGACATGAAGCACAGTGTTGGAACTTGGCAGTGTGAAGGAGCTTTTCTTTTCAGTTGAAAAGACTGGTGGAGATGAAGATGGAAACAGTAAATTTGTGGGATGTCAGCAGCCCCCACTCATCTAGTGCAAAGTTGTCTTTTCTGTACCCTTCATCTGGTACCAGGACCTTGTTCTTGGTCTTGGATGACTTCATGCTCAGCTTAAGTTTTTTTTAACACTATTTCCACATGGCATGCCTTTCTCTTGGTGCTTTGTGATCCCGTTTTCCCACTGGTATGGTATTAAAATCCATGCACCCATTCACAGACTAGAGAGATCTGAAGGAAATGAAGGTGTGGGAAGGAAGCACAGGACCGTGCTTCCTGGTGCCTGCACCATTTCAAGAATCAGCCAGTTAATTTGAAACCCGGAGCCCTGACATCTCATTGTTTTGTGTGTTTGATTTATATTCTGAATGTGCTTTTGCTCTCAGCTGTTAATTGTGGCTGTTCAATCATACCGTGCACTAAATGTCTTCTACGGCTCATTGCCATACGTGAAATTCACACACCAAGCTTGTCTACGTTTCTTTGTGCTGTCAGCACCGTGCTCTGCTTTGCACATGATTCTAAAGGTGATGTGGTGCTTCGTGTGGAGCTGAGCTGTTTTCTGGGTCCCCTGACTGCATGCTGGGATCCTCCTCTGCTCCTCGTGCTGCCCTAGAACAATCCAACTCCTTTTTCTTCAGGAAGCAGCAGCAGCAAACTAAAAGTGGGCTACTGGGGTTCTCTTACAGGCTGTAGGGTAGCAAAGAGAGAGATCATCTAACGGCCAGATGGAGGAGCTGTCAGTGGCCTTTTCACTTCCTTTGCAACGGTGCTGAACAAAAATCAGAGCTGGTACATGAGTTAAAAAGCAGTTAAAAATGCATCTCTTACAGCAGAGATCTTATCTCTGGAAAACTTTCAAAAGAAGCCAAATGTGTGCAGGATCCAAGGACACTGCACGCACTGAAAACTACCATGGGCAGGACTCAGGTTCCAGAGCGTGGGTGCAGCTCGGTGCTGGCTCGCACGGCACATCCCACTGAGCCACCCAGCTGCTGTCAGTGGGATTTCCTGCAAACATCACAGCTTCAGCAGAGCCTTCATCCATCCTGCTGCGTGTGTGCGTTTCTGGATGGAGCCTGTCAGATAGGAGGGTAGGGCTGGAAGCTTTTTGCAGTGAACTGTCTTGGTATTGCTTTTGCGGGGAGAAAATCTTTTGAAGTTTAATTAAAACTGGAGTTATGTGAATAATTGGGGCCGTTGTGGGTGCATGCAGAGTGAATTAAACAAGTTGATGAATTTTGTTGACTGCCATTTTTTATAGGGAAGCATTTGTTGTGCTTGTTGCACACAGGAAATTTCAGAACAGTCCAAATAAACAAGTGAGATAAATGAACGTACCTTTAATTAGAAAACCAGGCATTCAGTTTTCATGTGAGAGCGAACGTGCAGGGCAGTGCTGGATTTCTTCTGATCATGTGACAGTGAAGATTTGTGATTTTTTTTTTTTAATTAGCATTAGCTAGAGTTTCCAGTTAATGGATGTTTGAGGTGCATAGTGGATTGTAATAAGATCTACAGCTCTACTGTGCTAATTAACGGGATGCTTGCTTCTGATTTTAATCTTTAAATAATTGTCATTGTGTGACTGCA
Source organism: Meleagris gallopavo (assembly GCF_905368555.1). NCBI lineage: Eukaryota > Metazoa > Chordata > Aves > Galliformes > Phasianidae > Meleagris > Meleagris gallopavo. Next base: position 17,427,880 of record NC_139418.1, read on the forward strand.
GTAGTAATGCAAGGAATCATTTTGCTTCACAGCGTGAGGAGTCAGAGGGGCAGTTACTCAGGAACAGTTCCACCACTCGTTCTTTTTTGCATGGGGATTCTTTCTCCTTTTTCAGAGAGTAGTTTTCCCTCACCCTGCTCCTTTTCATACCACTCTTTTCTGCTGCTTTGCATTTACAGCAATGTCTCATGTGCAAAGCGCTTCCCTCTGCTGTTCCGCCATACCCGGGGGTCTGCTGGGGAGTTCTCTGAGCTAAGGCTGCTTTGTCGGAGCGCTCAGGATGGGCAGTTAGCCTTAGCGTGGCTGTAACGGGCGTTGATGCTTCAGTAGATGCAAGTTTGAATATGGTATTACATTATTACTGTTGTTTGCCTTCAGAGACCACCATTTATGCCTCCTCCCATGGGCAGCATGCCACCGCCTCCCGGAATGATGTTCCCTCCGGGAATGCCGCCTGTCACTGCCCCTGGGACACCAGCGATGCCCCCAGCTGAGGAGATCTGGGTGGAGAACAAAACTCCGGATGGCAAGGTGAGACGGTCACCAGGGACGGCAGAGTCAGGGTGTCTGCTGCCGTTGTCGAGGTGCTGCCTTGCACAGTCCTACATGCGGGCATCCGGATTTTTTAAAAAAGCTGGCATGGTAAAATCCTTTATGATTCTATCGATTCTCTTATTAAAATTACGTAATTGCGCTTAGAGCAGGAGTAGCTAAAGCTCTGATGAGTGCTCCCCTTTCAGATAAGCACCTGTTTGACGTGACATCCTGAACTCGTAGGTCTATTTCTACAACGCACGGACGCGTGAGTCAGCGTGGACTAAGCCAGATGGGGTGAAAGTCATCCAGCAGTCGGAGCTGACGCCGATGCTGGCAGCCCAGGCCCAGGTCGGTGCCTCCACACCAACAACCAGCAGTGCCGCGTCGCCGTCAACCTCCTCCAGCACTCAGTCCTCCACAACCTCTACCACAACCACGGCCACGTCGGTCTCGCAGACGAATTCCAGTGAGTACCTGAGGGCTTCTCGCGCTGTGCTGCTGGGGAGCTGCTGCAGCGAAAGTTAGTATCCAGCAGGAAGCAATTTCCACATCGAGTGGGATGTGTTCAAAGTACAGTATTTAATCCAGAAGAACACTGCATGGGTTTTGTTGTTGTTTTTTTTTCTGATTTGGAAGAGTTAGTGTAGTGCTGTGCTGGGGTAGATGAATCTCGGTCAGCATGCAGCCCTTTTTCTTTCGGTCTTTGTGTGTTGTTTTTTTTTTTTTATCACATCATATCAAAGTTATTATACATCCATTTCCTTTTGACTGCAGTTAAAGCAAAACTGGTTTTAGAAGTACTTCTCTCTCTCTCAAAAAAAAAAAAAAAAAAAAAAAAAAAAATGGAGGTAGGAATTACAGTTGTACCAATTTCCTCTGTTTCCAAAACTGCATTTGTTGCTTTAAGAGGAAATCTTTCAGTGCTGTTTCTGGGCTACATAGAATTGGTTGATTGCAGAATAGAGCTGCTTCTGATGTCTTTTTTTTTTACCACTAGTAGCTTTCTAGCTGAGCCTCATAAGTTCCCATTTGCTGGAGCTGCACAAAAACGGAAAAAGAAAGTCCTTAGCCCCTTATTATTCACAGATGACCTTTGAATAAGAGTCTGAAGCTGACTGCTGATTACATGGTCTAAGTCTTTGCTTTTAAGGATTTTCTTACTGAGAAACCCCAGGAGTTTAGGGGTCTTTTTTGTGCAGCATGGACATAATGAATGTTTATAAGCAGCAACTGCATCAAACAATAATTTATGATACACTTTGGCATATACGTGCTCACAAATGCCTCTAGAGCATCGACGCAGATTCTTATCTTAGGTACTCAAATCTGTCTGCATGTGTACGTCACCAGCAAACAATTGAGTAAAATCACAGTGTGTGGACAAAGCAAGGCATGCTAATTAGCAAAGACTTTGGTTTGTGTTCTGCCTGTGTGCAGAGCACTGAAAGCACAGCATCTCTGCTGCTCTGGGAGCCTGTTGTTTAATAGCCCTTGTGGCTGTGCAGGCAGAAATGTGTACAGTGGGCCAGGCAAAATCGTCTGCAGAAGATGAGCAATTGCTGAGCTGTCTGAACTCCAGCTCTAGCACGCAGATGTGTCCCATTGAAATATTTGACCTTTAGGCCGCCACAAGAGAGACAAGTCAAGCTTAATTTTTTAACCCTGGTATCTTTGTTTGAAAGCAAGTCACATTTGGGTAACCCACAAGGTATGCTTTGTTAGTCCTGGAAGGAGGTCACTGAAGGAGCAGAAAACCTGCATTGCTCAAAACTTTTCAGAGCTTTAATATGAAAGATAAAGCTGTGATCAGCTGCTGTGTTGAAATAGGTCTGGTGTCATCACCTGAGGCTGCAGCCATTTTGCTGAGAAACTGGAAGCAGGCAGAAGGTGAACGTTTGGTGCTGGCATAGATTTCTGAGAACTGCTCCTGGTTTTGATGTCGCTCTTCATGCACCTTCTCTGAAGCAAAATGTCTTGGTACTAAATGCTGAGAGTCTGTTCTGCTTCTGCCTGTTCTGCCTGCTAAGCTTTGTCTTTGCTTTCAAGAACTGTGACTGTTGGTGTCTGTGCCCAGGTGATAACATTTTATCAGTTGAAAGAATTTTACAACTCTTGGGCTTGGCCTGCAAAAGTCTGGGGCTTCTGGTGAGCTCCATCCTCATCTGGTACTGATTTGATGAGGGCCTTAAAACAAATCACGTGCTCACTCTTGGCTCTGTTTCCCTAAATTTTAGACTAAGAACTCTCTCTTGTCCTGAAGCACTTAAGAACAACAGACCAAAAATCTTTTTCTAAGTAGCTTAATACTGATACCTGGTTGGGAGTGCTTCTGGTTATGGTTAAATAAAGAAGGCATCCAGGGTGCCCGTATATCATGTGCTTATAAGTTGGTTGTTTTTTTTTTAAATTAACACATTTTTCAACAGTTCCTCCTCTACCAAACCTCAGAGTATGAATTTCAGGGCTGGTCTTTGACTTGGAGCCATCAGGCCTCTAGTTTCTGTTTTGCCAGTGCTTTGTCATGTGGCACTGCTCCTGGTTACGTGCTGATTTCAGGCATGCTACAGGGATTGCTGAATTGAATGCTGGTATTGTCTTTTTCCACTGGGAGGCACTGAAAACCAAGAAAGTTCTTGCAGCTTCTGAACAAAAAGTACTTTCCTTTTCCGTGCTTAATCACACATTCCTTAATTGACATTTTTCCATTTTGGATCACAAATTCATGAGCATGGTTTTAAATGAGCTGTTGTCATGCACGTGCTGGTTATTACGCTCACTACAATGGAACCTTTGTTAATTCAATATAAGAATAAGCTTTTTCCATTTGAAACTTTCTGTGATGTTCCCTTTCTGTTCTTCTGAACGGGGTGCAGAGTAGAATGTAATGTATTTATGAATGAGCCCTGTCCTTTGCTGTACCCTTGCCACCACTGTACAGTCCTGTGAGGAGTAACGAATGGTGCAAAGTAAAATCTGAAATGGACTTCCTTTGTGAATACTTCGTGTTACAGAGAAGGCAAAAGCTATTTTCTGTCCAAGAGTGTCTTCTGTTGATTCTAAGCATACCTGCTTATGTAACATCTGCTGGGAAACAGAGAGCCAGTATGTTTGCAGCGAATATATTGTAGTATCTGAGATACAAGGTGTTCTTTGTTTTTTTGTTTTGTTTTGTTTTTTATCAGCACCTACTACACAAGACCAGACCCCAAGTTCGGGTGTTTCAGTTGCCACACCATCAGTCAGTGTTTCAACCTCTGCTCCTTCTGCTACACCTGTGCAGACTGTACCCCAGCCAGTCCCACAGACATTGCCTCCTGCAGTTCCTCATGCAGTACCTCAACCAACTGCAGCAATTCCTGCTTTTCCACCAGTAATGGTACCTCCATTTCGTGTCCCCCTTCCTGGCATGCCTATTCCACTTCCAGGTAAATTGGCAAACTGTGATTGTCTTGTCCGCTACATGTCCATGTTGTCAATTTGTTTGCACTCATGTGTCCACTGTGTATGGAACTTGCCTGAATCCTCTCCACTTAGAGTATTTTTGAAAGAATTCAGGGATAGCAGACAGACTTTTTAATTAACAATGAACATTAAATTTTTGACTACTGATTCTTTGATATCCATATCAGAAAATGGTACATTTAAACATGTGAACGTTTCGGTTTTAGATTATACCAGGAAATACTTTAGAAAATACCAGGAAGTGTTTGGTGCAGCTCTTGTCCTACAGCATGTGTCCATCTCCTCGTCCTACTTAAGAGTGAGATTCTGGACAGAATCTAAGAGTGACTGAGAGTATGGTAGGACTGCATTCTGCCAATTACAGTTTCGCTTTAATTTTATTCTGCTTGCTTGATTTAGACCCAGAGTCTTGTGTTTGAATATTAATTAGGACATGGATTGCACACCCCTCCCCCCAAAAAATAGATTGAAATAACTTGTGAGCAGGAAAAGTTACCATTCAGATGCACTGCCCTTGGTGATGTCAGGTGTTTTTAGCTCTCTTCTGTTGCAGCTCTCAAGTATGATGCTGAAAATTGAAGCAAAATGTGGAGGTTTAAACTGGGGACAATTTAAATGAAAGTATTCAGGATGCTAGATTCAGATGCAAAGTCTACTGTGAAGAAGTCTTAGGTGGGAGCTCTCTGGTGTCTAGATAAATCAAATTTCATCAGGTTTCAATCAATATTTAGTTAGATGCTGGAATATTTTAGGCTGGCAAAACATTGGACTTGACTTGCTGTTTGTAATCATTGAACGGGTCCTAACTGATTCTTAATGACTTAAATAATTCAGTTTGCAGTGAGTTCCTGTTGAGTTCCTGTTCTAGTTCAAAAGTGATCACCTTTTTTTTCCCTGATGTGTAATATCATGAACCATACACTGATGGTTTTCTGTTGCAAGGAGAGGTTTTAGGTTGTGGTGATGTTGGATAAGAGTTAGTTTCTACTTACAAGGAAGGGCTCTGAGCTGCCTCCTTGTGCTTTTGTACAGACAGAGCAAGATGACTTTCTCCTGTACCTTCAGTACATGGGTGCAGTACATGGGAGGGGTGCTCCTCACCTCCCAGTGAATGGATTGGATGAAAAACAATTCTCTAGGACGCTTCCCACACCTTCTTTTATCAAAAGATAGAAATGTCAAGGCAGCTAAGATGGATGTTAGTTTTGCTAATTAGTTAGAAATGCGTGGAATAAAAAGCATTTTTTGAGAGATAAGAAGAGAGGACTGACTTATAGTTGCTCTTTTTAAAAGAGTATTTTTTGTCAAACAGTGAGGTAAAGCTATTGTCGTCTGTGCTGTGCTTGGAAAGGCTGTTGCAGTGTAGCTCTCACTGTTCTAGGATAGGCAAAATATTATTCTGAACGTAATATCCAAGGCTGAATGAAAAACAGAGGATACAGGGAGAATGCTGATGTCAGGGTTTTGTGAGGTTTGGAGAACAGCAGAAGTGGCCTCAGAAGCAGTCAGCCAGCTGTTCTTAGCAGCAGTTCTTGACGTTGTCAGCAAGGCATCAGCAGAGCATGCAGGGTTTGTGCGTGTTGGGGGGATTTAATCAGCTGCTGGAGTGTGAACTCTGCTAAGATGGGGATGGTTAAAGCAGCAGAGATGGGTGCCAGTGAACGAGGTGGGGCTGCGTGGTTGGTTTGGTGTTGTTTTGCTTGTTAAAGAATTCCTTGAATATTGCAATACAGAGGAAAGGACAGAGCATCAGTCTTCTCCTTCTTAAACTCGTGTTTGAAAACATGGTTCTTCCAAAGCTTTCCTGGTACTGTCTTTGGTGAGATGAGCCCTCTGGGTTGAACTCATAACATACGGGAGGATACCTAGCAGCAAAGAGTCTGTTCCCACTGATGAGTCTAAGTTGTTAGTTTGCCTGATCACAGGATAAAAACAGCTTAATTCTTTCAGCCAGCTCTAGCTTGATTGTAATAATTCGTAACCACCATCAAAGAAAAGGAAATCTTTACGCTGCCTTACAATAAAAAGAAAGTGAAAAGAAGTAGAGATGACTCCAAGGCAGTACAAGGTGAATTCCGAAAGGCTCACAAAGTTGTAACGTACAGATATTTGGGACTTTCAGCACCATTACATAAAGTCAGCTGGATTGTTCTCAAGTTGCAGAGACAGCTGATGAGTGCCATTGCCACGTGATTTCACAGTTACTCTCTGCATTACGCTGCAGTGAGACGGAGCAATGGAAGAGTTGATTAGTGATATCTCGTAATCTCAGACCTTAAAAAGTAAGTCTGCTTTCTCTTAATTCGTCTGTTAAAAGGTAGCTGTATGTTGGAGCTTGGCAGAGGAAACAGCTCGGGCGGTGCTCGGTGTGATCTGCACTGCAGGCTCTGTGAGCACAGCGGTCCTGCAGACGGCACAGCCTGTGCTGCCCCCACTAAGACATGCTGAACCTTCCCTAGCAAAATGAATCTTCTCATTCATTTTGAAGTACATAACATGATTCCTCCTAAATTTAGACAAATACTTCGTTCAGTGCTGTTTGAGTCGATGTTTTTGTGTCTCAATTCACACTTTTTTTGTAAAACTTGTTTTGGATTCTTTCATGGAAGTATTTAGTAAAGATCATTGCAATTCTATCTGCTCACAAATATTTTTGAAATAAATTGGCAGTATTTTTAATATGCTTTTGGGACTAGATCTCTACTGAAGAAAAACAGTAGTTACATTTGTTATAAACGCAGGGGTTTAATTTCACTTTGTACTGGAGGTTTTCCAGCTTTGCATGGGAGCACTGATACAGGTTAGGGGAAGAAGTTTCTGAAGCATTTCCATTTCCGAGTGTCCCAACCTGACTCATGCAGAGAGAACTTCTGCAATTTCCTTCCATACCTGAAAATTAAGGGTTTGGGAAATGCATTCTCCTTCTCCCTGTCTAATTTCTTACTAAATTTTCCATCTAATTGAGGAGGATTTGATGCTTCCCCTTTGTGGCTGTGCCATTTCTTAGGAGCTGGAGAGCAGAGAAGTTCGTGCTGCTGCCTTTTGAGGGCCGATGTTGTTTTTAGAGCATTTTCAGCTCGCAGCTTTCTGGGAAATGAAAAGTGAGGACCACGTTTGTTGCCTCTGCAGTAGCACAGTGCCGTGTACCTCTGCAGCTTCACTGCTTGCATTACTGCACCCCTTCCTTCCACCGCAGCCTTCTCCCCCGCGTCTCCTCGAGAGCCGAGTGCAGCTCTCACCCCGCAGCTCCCCGCGGTGCTCGCCGGGCTGGCTGTCCTGCTGCCCTTCCCTCCTCATTCCAGGCACGGCAGCAGCACTGATAGCTTCACTGCGCTGCTGCTGCTCGCGTGGCTCTGTCAGCGAATGCTGTCCGTGCAGAGCGTCTCCGTTAGCAGTCTGCTCCCGTGGTACTGCCCCTGCATGAAGGGCTCCGTTCCCCCCTGAATGAACTTAAACCCCTGAGTCATCGTTCAGATGCACACTTATTTTTTCTAAGCGGCATCCCAGTAATTGCTGAACAGATGGTTTAATGGAGGTAGAAACTTGCTACAGCGTAAGATTAATTTAAAATTGGATCTGGCATAAAGTATCAGTGTACAAAACGTTTGTTCTCTTGCCGGGAGGCTCTTATTGCCTGCTGAATGGCATCCCAAATTGTGGCAGGAAATCTTAGCACCCAGACTCCCAGTGGTAGCTGACGTACCATGGCAGCTTTCCAACATGCTTGCTTATCCGTTTTGCAGGTGTAGCAATGATGCAAATAGTCAGCTGCCCGTATGTAAAGACAGTCGCTACCACCAAGACCGGTAATTTTCAAACCCATCTTAGTTCGTTTTGTCTGTAAGTTGGCATGGTAGTGAATGTTGTGGTTTATATTTTATTTATTTATTTGCTTCTCCAATTGATTGAATATATATATATATACACACACACTTTATTTTCAAAAGCAGTATAAATGCAAATGCCATGTTTGGCCAGGAAGTAGCTTTCCCAATTAACTGTTAGCGTCAGCTAATTTTGTGCATCAAATCCAGTACAGTGTTCTGTAACCATTGAGTTCTGTGGTAACTGTGTCCCTTTTCATGCCCATACTTCTCAGTTAGTAGTTTCCTGTGTGTGGATTTTTGTTCTCCCCCCACATGTGCAGTGACATGGTTGTGCTCGCGTGCTGGTGTGCGTGTTTGTGTGTCTTAATATGAAACTTACCATCTTTCAAATTGTGCATTTAAGAAAAGCCATTTACTGAAATAAGTTCATGGCAATGTGTAATACGTACCTTTTCCCTTATTAAAAAAAAAAAAAGATTTTCACATAAATGTTAAAAGTTGAAAAGTATGATCTCGTAGTGCTAGTCATAGCCAGCCTGCTTTCTACGAGTTGTCACTCAAAACATGGTCAGTATATCCATTTTCTTTGATCGAGCAGAGAAATAAGAATGTAGCATTTTGGTTGTTTTATTTTGCGTATTTGCTTGTCATTTTGCTTTAGGATGTGAATAAAATGTTTTTTTCCAGTCTTTACTACTAAACAGAACCATCACAAACTCTGAAATAGTTTCATTCTTTTTGCTTTTAATCCAAGGCTCTGAATTGATGCTAGGATGAAGTCAGGATTTAAGACTTAGCAGAGTTCTGCTCCACAATGTATCCTGTGGCTCAGAGTCAGGCCAGCATTGTTTCTTTTCACAGCAGCTTTAGGAATATCCTAAAATAACAGAACTATTCTGCAGTTTAAATCGCTCTAGAGAAATAATAAAAACTTACTTTAAAAATACTTCTCATTTTGACGTATTAAAGCAAACATCTACAGCCCAGCTGTCCTTGTGCTATGCAGAATTGAATATTAATTAAAATTAAGATGTATTTACGTAACTTTCCTGGTAATATGGGCATCAGTGATCATTAATACATAGGAAGAAAACTTAGTAACAATGCATTGCTTTCAATCTCATGTAGAAAATAACCTTTTTTGATGTGGGGTGATTACCTGTAAAGTCAGTCAGTAACGTGCTAGGTTTGGGGTCTTTGGTATTTCATTGTCACTTACTGTTTTGTTTCCTTTTCTTTTCTCTCGTCTCCTTTGTTTGCTCCCCCTTCCTGTAGGTGTCTTGCCAGGAATGGCACCTCCCATCGTCCCTATGATCCATCCTCAGGTCGCCATTGCTGCTTCACCTGCCACACTGGCTGGAGCGACAGCAGTGTCTGAGTGGACAGAGTACAAAACAGCAGATGGAAAGACGTACTACTACAACAACAGGACTTTGGAATCAACGTGGGAAAAACCCCAAGAACTGAAAGAAAAAGGTACTGTTTTTTTAAATATAACTATGTGGGAGAGGCAAAACTGCTTCGACTACTGATGGCTGTGTTTGAAATGTGAACAAGAATTTGTCTAATCCCTCATCTGTCTTAAGCGTATCTTTACACCTTGATTGTATGGATCCATTTAAGTCACTTACGAGTCTCATGTGGCAATTTGAGATGCACTTTTTCACTCCTGTAGAACGTAAGTACTGTACAGACTCGCAAATTTGAGGAGACCTCAATTACAGGAAGATAGAAAATGGGGGAAAAGATCATTTATTTTAAAGTTTGTAAACCAGGGAGAATGAAAGTCATTAAAATTCTGAAGGCTAAGTGAAAGGTTAAGTTTGTAAACAGTTTTGAAATGTGAAGAAAAAGGAAATTGCCTCCTCTCCATGAAGTCTGAAGTTGTGCTCTGGTCATGTTCTGTGACTTGCATTTGTTCTAATCCACTTTGTATCCATGGGTGTTGTTCCTTTGGAGGAAAATACTTGTATCAGAAAGAAGGAAAAAGAGGAAAGATCTCACGGCTCTTATTCAGTGTGTAAAATCTTTTTTGGGGAAGCAAATCCAGTCAGACCAGAAAGTCCTTCCTCTTATTGTCTGATGGTTCTTTCGGTACCAGGTCGTCGTTTAGACGTACGTCAAACATTTATACAGTTATTTCAGTAACTGATATCCATCTTTCTAATAATTCAGCTAACTCTAGCCCATGTCACTCAGCGTGACATCTGCCCTTTTCTTCAGCACCTCCAGGGACAGTGACTCCACTGCTTCCCCGGGCAGCCTGTCCCCATATCTCACCATCCTTTTTGAGGAGAATTTTTTCTTAATATCCAACCTGAATCTCCTCTGGTGCAATGGGAGGCCATCACCTCTCATCCTGTTGCTGTTAGCTGGGAGCAGAGGCTGACCCCCCCACCATAGCACAGCCTCCTTTCAGAGAGTGATAAGATCTCCCCGAACCTCCTCTTCTCCAGATGGATCCATCCCAGCTCCCTCAGCCACTCCTCGTAAGACTTGTGCTCCAGACCCCTCACAGCTCCCTCGTCCTTCTCTGGACACGCTCCAGGGCCTCAGGCTCTTTCTAGCGGTGAGCACAGCGCTGGAGGTGCAGCCTCAGCCGTGCTGAGTACAGAGGAACAGTCACCTCCCTGCTCTGCTGGCTGCGCCGATAGTCTCTGACACAGCCAGGATGCCATTGGTCTCTTTGGCCACCTGTGCACACTGCTGGCTCACGTTCAGCTGACTGCCAGCGAACCGCCCCAGGTCCTTTTCCTCCATGCAGCTTTTGAGCCAGTCTGCCCCGAGCCTGTAGCGGTGCATGGCATTTTTGTAACCAGAATGCAGCACTCGGCACTTGGTCTGAGGGGTGGTACTTTCAGCTGGCTTCTTAATAGACTGTCTTACAGTATTTCCATTTTCAGTCCCACATAGATCTTGCTACTGGAGATAGTCACGTCTTTGTAAGCTGGCGTTGTAAAGTGCAAGAATGGAATGTGGTGAAAATACATTAAAAATAAGTTTTGTTTTTGCTGCTGTGCTTGGACAGTCATACTGGAAAGAACACAACTGTTTCTATCATCGTTTGCTAACAATATTAAGGAAAATTTTATCTTCATGCAGAAAAAATGGAAGAGAAGATTAAGGAGACAATTAAAGAACCTACAGAGGAACCTTTACCAATGGAGACAGAGGAGGAAGAGCCAAAAGAAGAACCTATAAAAGAGCTTATAAAGGAGGTAAAAGACCTTGCAACCAAATAGTATCGTCATTTTAGTTCCTACATCCTGCAGGGGTGGATGCATCTGTAGACCAGGCATTATTGACAGGAAACATGGTTAGTAATCTGAGTTCTTGAACTTCTGGGGTGATTTTTGAAAGCCTTTTTTTTTTCTTCTTCTTTTTCTTTTTTTTTTTACCCTATAGCGTTTTTTTAACAGAAAAAGACAACTTTAAAAGAAAAAATAGAGTTTGAGTTAAGTTACAAAATTAATATGAACATAGCAAAAAAAAAAAAGTAATCTGATTGCACAGACATAATCAATCTTTTGCTCTTCTTAAGGTGTTCACAAAAATGAAACTTTTCCTTTAAAATCCTTAAATAGCTATTTCTTTGTTTCTTTACTACTTTGAAACAAACCTTACACTTTCCCATGTGCTATAACAATCTGTTTAGTTTGTCAGGAAAGCATGTGCTAGAAGGTGTTCAGTGCTTACACTGCAGTAAAAAAATCAGCCTTTTTTTTCCTGAAAGGGATTTTGTCATGCTGAAAAAGCATAGGTTTTGAAGATGCCAAGGTGCTTGAAAAAATAAATGAAATAACATTTTTATATTGATGCCTGTGAACTTGTATGTACACTTCTTAGCAAAAATGCAGAATTCAATTATTATTTTTGCTATCCCTGTGTCCTGCTTACTTTTGAGGTCGCAGCTGGCTTGTTTATTTCTGTTACAAAGGTCATTGTGGACTTTCGACTGTTTCACGCTTCACGTCTTTGTTTTGGATAAATGGATTTTAAGAACAAATACATATGTCTTTGCCCCTGCATTTTAGTCCTTGATGAACTATGTCAAAGATTTGTGCAGATCTAGAGAAGTATTTAAGTAAGGTTTCAATGAAGTCTAAGCGAAGCAAACACCTGGAGGTTTTCTAGATGGAGTTTTGGAGCAGCTCTTACAGTCTGTGACGAAATTCCAGTGCTTTTGTTGGAAGTGTGGTTGAGGTGGAATTGTGAGCTGGTGAATAGCATTGTTTCAAAATACAATTGCTTGTTTAAAACAAGTAAATTACCCTGTAATGAACAAGTAGTTGCTTAGCTATCATTGCCTAAATCCTGTAACTTGATTTTGTTGCTTGCTTGTTTCTTTGTTTGTTTGCTTTTATCTTGAGGAGCCAAAAGAGGAAGAAATGACTGAAGAAGAAAAAGCAGCTCAGAAAGCCAAGCCAGTGGCAACCACCCCTATTCCAGGAACCCCATGGTAGGTACTGATTTTCCCTGCAGCCTGCAACTGGAGGACTGAAACGTCACAAGGAATGTTGCTGGATAGGTAGAGCAAGTAATAGTGCATGAAGATCCTTTCATGGCACACTTTTGATTCAGATAACATTGGAGTCTTTGTGTCTCACGCTCACTGCAGTCTGCAGTCCTGTGAGGTGCATTACTGGCATAGGTTCCATAGCCCATTCCCCTTCCTGCTGCCGATTCCTCCTGATCTGCTGTGAAATTCTGGCCCCCCAGAATTGTTTGCTACTTCTGCCCTATGCTTTGGGGAAGGAATAGGTGCAGCTGCTGACCAAAACAATCCAATTTTTTAATGTGGAATACTCATATGGCAGTATGAACACAATATAACAAGGTAAAACCAGACGTTTTGTTTCTGCTAAATCTCTAGGTGTGTGGTGTGGACCGGTGATGAGCGTGTTTTCTTCTATAACCCTACCACACGTCTTTCCATGTGGGACAGGCCAGATGACCTTATTGGAAGAGCTGATGTAGACAAAATTATTCAAGAACCTCCTCACAAAAAAGGAATGGAAGAAGGGAAAAAACTCAGTAAGAGCATTCTTTTCACCTTCCTTTAAAAGGCTGAATATAATTTATCATCTATTTTGTGTTCATTTCCAAAATTAGTAATGTCTAAATAAGTGAGAAAAATGTAGACGTATCAAAAAATGCATATAGCTTTGGGATCTCTTCAAGAAAGAGGGTGGGAATGCAAGAACATCAGATGTGGTGCAGTTTGAAAACAGCTGCCAAGAATGGAGAGCACGTAAGAGGCTGCTCAGTTGAGGCATCTTTCTGATATGAGTTGTAGTAAATGATCCTGGGATGACACATGGGCTTGGTAGTTGGAGGAGAGCTAAATGCAAGTACATAACCAGGAGATCCAGATGTGCTTTGTTAGGCTGCTTAGTCTGACTTTTTTCCTGGAAATAAAAGGTCAGTGTTCATCATTTTAAATACAAAGCCTACCATAAATCTGTTAGTCCCACCAGAACATCCTGATGGTGTTTTTCTGGAAGCAACTAAGAATGCCTCTTCCCTTATCAGAATGCAGTACTGCATGTATTGTCCGTCCTCTGGTTTTGTGTAAGGCTTCACGTGTGAGTCATCAAAGATGAAAACCTAAAGTAGTATTGAAATCTTTTGCAGTTAGAGAAGAGCATGAATCTATAGAAGAAGCAAATGAGGATGAGCCAATTAAAATTAAAAAGCGCAAGTAAGTTTTGAGTTGGTTGTTTATCTTGCTTATGAATATCTGCACGAAGTCCAACAGTCTAGATTTTAATAGCAGTTATTTCTATAAGATTTGTTTTTCACTCTGTTATAGTAGTTTGAATGTTTTATTTCCTTTTTCACGTTGTTCTCTGTAATGGAAGCAGCAGGCATTATTTTAGTCGGAGTGACTTCTACATGCTATTTTAAAAACAGTTTCACAGTTTTGTTTGTTGTTTTGTACTCTTAGGGGTGATCATAAAGTTGTTCATAGTTTGTGAGTTTGTGTTTGGAGCTAAGCACTTTTGCCCATGGTAAATATAAATCACCAAATTGTGCATTTCTTTCCAGAAATGTTTTGATGGATAAATATGTCACTTCTGTTACAGCATTTTCTGCTTTAATCACTGTAAGGTATTCTCAGTTTGAATTAACTGCTGTAGTCTTTTTCACAGAGCCTCACAGTCTTGAACAGGAGATGAGAGAATTAGTGCAGCTAACCTAAAATCTACTGCACGTCTGGCGGGGCCGTTGAACACAACCAGAATGTGTTAAGTTCTTAGGCTCGTTTCTTGGCACTGAAGTTGTTGAAAATATCTTGGTTCCTTGAGCTCTTTCAATATGAAAGCATTCCTATCCAAGTCTCAAAGAATGGTCATGACTTGTAAGGCTGTACCTCTGAAGTAACCTGTCCTATCTGTTGTGTGACCTGTTATCATTTAACCTCTGTCCCGCAGAGCTGACTTGCTACTTCTCGAGTCATACTGTATGCTTCATTTCCTTTTTTTCCCCAGGAAGGATGATAACAAAGATATTGACTCAGAGAAGGAGGCTGCTATGGAAGCTGAAATTAAAGCTGCTCGAGAGAGAGCCATCGTCCCTTTGGAGGCCCGGATGAAACAATTCAAGGACATGCTTCTAGAAAGAGGGGTTAGGGAAATAAGCATGTGTGTGAATGAGTGACTGAGTGGAGGAATGAGAGGAAGATTCAGACAGAAATCTTCGTTCTTAGCCAATTCAGGACCTGCAGCACTTCATACAAGGAAAACAATTTCGTAATTCTTCCAGTTCATGGTTGTGTTTGGTACAAGAGTCTGTATCTCAATGAATGTTAAAATCAGCATTTCATTTCTAAATAGGTAAAATTAAACAGTTTCAAGATGGAGGTGAGGGGGGAGGAGAGAGAAAAAATAAAATAAAATCCAAGCTAAGTAAGCATAAAATTGGAAGATGCCAGTGAAAATAAATAAGAAATGGACACTTAATGTTTTGGGAGGTGTTCCTACATGGGAAAAGCAGTAAGTTCCAGTAAGTAGTAAAATTCCGTAGAAAAGCAGTAAATAGTCTGTACATTCTTATCCTTAAATGGGAGACTTCTTGTTTTTAGTTAACTAAATTGGGAATTTCCTTTATACCAACCAGTTCTGGTAAACAAATCAGACTATTAGAGTATAAATTTGGGTTTTTGGAAGTTAAATATGTGAAGTGGTTCCAGCTGCCAGTGAGCTTTTTTTTTAGTTTCAACAGCTTAATGTCATGGCTTAATTGTAATAATGCTTTCCTAAGATTAATTGAGCCTGTTTAAGCTGGAATCTCTTGTACCAGAACTGTTGTTTAAAAATCATAACGCTTACATCCAATGTCTGCTCTGTATTTTTTCTGAGAACATAAAATCTCAAGACTGACTTCTTAGTTTTTTTTTAATGTCACACAGCAGTAGTTATTCTAATGAGTAATTAAGTGTGTGCTACTATTTATAAAGTTTTCAGAGCCAATTAGTGTTGGAATTTGCTCTGGCCACCCCCCATAGCTCATCATTTATTAGCGATGAAAACTTCACCACGAGTTTGTCTCTCTCTTTTCATGCCCTATATTTTTTAAGCCAAACTGTACAACCTCTGTATATTCAAGAGAAGTTAAGCCTAAGTTAAAGTCTGACTTTATTTTTATTAAAGGTCTCTGCTTTTTCAACATGGGAGAAAGAACTGCACAAGATAGTTTTTGATCCTCGTTATTTACTTCTCAACCCTAAAGAAAGAAAACAGGTAAAGAAGTCAAATTCACTCTCCTTCCAGCTACTGCAGGTGTTATCTAAATCCTCTGTCAATTATTTTTTTCTCCATGCAAGCCTTCCTGAGTAATCAATGTTGCAAGGGATTTTTATTATGATTAGGATTTGTCATGAAATTGAAAAAGCCAAAAAGAAGTGAGTTGATAGTTCTGCTGTTCCGAGATAAGCATTTTAGTGCAGTAAGAGTTGTATGCATACAAAAACTTCCCAAAACCTGAATGAAATGGTCAGAATCTTCAGTATCTTGTCAAACTACTGGAGTAATGATTAATGCAGTTGAAAAAATGATAGTAATAAAAAATAGTTTAAAAATCCCAAACACCTCATTTATTCTTAAGCAAGTTCTCACTCAGGAAGCTTTGAATGGATGTACACAGACAGAAAACTCAAAAACACAAGAAGTGTCTGCTTGCTTAAACACATGTCCCAGTAAAATGTTAACGTGAACATGTAAGGAACTGTTCCTGTTCCCAGAGCACACGCTCAGTGTGTTGGAGTTCAGAATATTGGAGTAATTCACACATTCAAGTACAGAGCACTTGTAACCATTCTTTCTGCCTTGTCTGTGTTGGTTCTGTGGTGGGAGAAAGGGGCCAAGGGAAAAGGAAAGAAGTGGGATTTTTCTCCGTCCTTGCCTAGAGCTGATGTGGTGCAGGTTTTTATGTTTTGTGATGTTTCTGTAGGTATTTGATCAGTATGTGAAAACCCGAGCAGAAGAAGAGCGCAAGGAGAAGAAAAACAAAATAATGCAGGCCAAGGAGGATTTCAAGAAAATGATGGAAGAATCAAAGATTAACCCGAGGTAGGAACTTCTTTGTCATTCGTGTGCATAAGCACTGCAAGAACCCAGTATTCTGGGTGGTGGTAGGTAGATCAACTTCATTAACCTCTTTCAAAATGGTCAAAGAGGAGAAAAACGAGGTATTAAAATCTTTTTTTGCCTACTGTATTAGTCTATAAAATAACGGAACTTTATCACATCTTATGTATTCTTAGTCATTTTGAAAAATTCCCACAACATTCTCTGGAATGTGAGAGGTTTCAAGATCCACCACAGTTCTTCTTTAATAACCCTGTTTCCTAAGAATATTTGTAGTCTCTGAGAAGTGTTAGGGAGGATTCATCAGTTTGAGAGTTTGAAGGGACATTTTTCTGTTTAAAAGTGTGTTAATAATAATATAACTTTTTAATGTTTTGTTTAATATGAAAATTGTTACTTACCCTTCTCACCCAGGGCAGCATGCAGTGGTAACAGTGAAATGATAACAGTAAATGTACTAACGTTCAGGATTACATTGCTAGAAATGTTTGTTTCACAACTTTCTCGCGTAGAGTTCATGAAATAGGTGCTTATGTCAACAGGTGAGCGTTCTCTTTCAGCATCTCTTGGCTTACTTGGCATTAATTCTTTTACAGCGAAGAAACTGCTTGTTTGGTTTGCTTCAGTGTAATTATTTTAGTGACCGGCGTTGGGAATTGAGGGAACCCAGTGTTATGTAAATTCTTACATGACTTCAAATCTGGTTCACAACTCTTACTGTAAAGCACCAGTCTGCTCATTTAACGAGGGCAGAGATTTTGGTAGTCTAGGACGGATGGAGTCATGAGAATATTTTAAGAAAAACTGGATCAGTGAGTTCCACGTAGCATTCACAGACCAGCATCAAAGCTTCCTGTTAGCTGTAGTGTTCTCAGCTTCCAAGATATGTGCAGTGTGTCGTATTGGGACTGATTCTTACCTAATTATGGACTGGGGTGGGAGAGAGAACTCCGACTGAAAGACTGTCTTGTTTAATCTTATCCTTTGTCTTCTGGTTTCAGTGTTTGTCTAAAGATATTGCTGTACCTCTGTGAGCGTCAGACTGCTTTTAATCATCTATCTCAGTCCAACATGCTCAAGAGTTTGTGTTCCACTTAAGCAGCTCTTGTTCTTCAATATAGCTGTACATTCATTTTCTAATCTTTTTGAACAAGCTACCAAATTCTCTTCTTGTTTCAATTTACCCTACAGCAACAGTAGGCTGGATTTTCCAAGTCTAATTATTTCCATGCTGTGATGAAAACATTCGTATGATTATAAGTGTCTCACGTATTCTTGGGGCCAGATTTGCATCAGAGCTTGGAAAAAGCAGAATAGTGGTTTTTTTTGAGGTAAGTGGCAGTACTATATCTACTGCACAGATTGGAATCTGGCCCTGGAGGTGAGAGAACTGTCAGGAAAATGCTATGGGGATAATGGGTTGAAAGCCCAGTACTGCTGCAACTGCCCATAGTGTGTGAAGTATTTTCAACTCCATGTGTTTTAAGATAAGGCAATACAGTGTTCACTGCAGGGGAAGATTTCGGCAGCCAGTGTTACATTGTGACTAACACAGTAAGATGATTTCCTTGGTAAACTCTTAGCATGGTTTGGCTGCAAGTGAATGCATGCAAAGTTTTTAATTTCACAGCTGTGAAATACCTGGACAAGACTGGTGGCTGAACTGCTTAACCACAAAAAAGACAACTTACAGCCAGCTGAGTTTTCATTTCCTCTTCTTGGTTGTGTTGTAGTTTCTCTTCCTACACCTACCACCTGCGTGTTCTGCAGGTAGTTCTATTAAACCAAAACAGCAGCAAACCAATACCTTACAAGTGTCTAACGTGTGCGTGCCTACACTGGACTCCTTTCTGTAATTCACTGATCAAGCATCTCTACAGTGAGAACATAGGATGGTTTTTCTTTTTTTCTTTTTGTTTTTCATTGTGCTCTGGCATGTATACCAGCAGAGGAAATATTTCTCTGCTAACCTGCTTCCAAGCAAAGACAGCTCTGCCACATGAGTTCACTTGCCATTTTGTTGCAGAACTACTTTTAGTGAATTTGCAGCCAAGCATGCTAAAGACTCGAGATTCAAGGCAATTGAAAAGATGAAAGATCGAGAGGCCTTGTTTAATGAGTTTATCGCAGCGGCAAGAAAGAAGGAAAAGGAAGATTCGAAGACCAGGGGTGAGAAGGTAAGGTGAATTTTTTTTTAGCTGAGTGGTGTGAGCCTGAGTGAGATGGGACAGAGCTCGTGCTTGGATGGCAGCATGCCTTGTCTGGGACTCAGCCCTTCCCTTCCTGTAGGTGTTTTACAGTGTAAGCTCTTCACAGATGTCTCTTTGGTCTTTCCAAACTAACTGCTTTTAAGTTTGCAGGTATACTCACTTAGAGTGTGTTGAGCTTATATTTGTGACACTGAGAACACTTTAAAATATTGTCCCTGGGCACTGAGAGGAACACAGTTCTTGTCCTGGTTGGCTGGGAGACCCAGAGCTGGCTGTTACCTCTCTGTTCTCTTAGTGTAGGCAGTAAGACCTTAGAATTCTCTGCAGGCTGCTCCAAGTAAATTTCAAACAACTTCCATGTTTTCTTTCCATTTAAAGCTAGCACTTCAGTGACTTAATCTTTCGGTAAATATATCTTATGTATAAACTGCTGCTTATTAGAATTAAAGGTCAGCTATTAAAGATTAATGAATTCCAAATGTCATCTGACCGTAGTGTCAATAGTCAAGAGCAGGCTTTCATAGCATCAGAGGATGGTTTGGGTTGGAAGGGACCTTTAAGATCACTTAGTTCCAGCCCCCTGCTGTAGGCAGGGACACCTCCCATGGCCCAGGTTGCTCGCAGCCCCATCCAGCCTGGCCTTGAGCTTTCAGGGAGGGGGCATCCACAGCCTCTCTGGGCAACCTGTGCCAGCATCTCACCACCCTCACAGGACAGAACTTCTTCCTAATATCCAGTCTAAATCTACCCTCTTCCAGTTTAAAGCCGTTTCCCCTTGTCCTGTCACTACCTGCCCTTACAAGAAGTCCCTCCCCAGCTTTCCTGTCGGCCCCTTCAGGTACTGGTAGACCACTATGAGGTCTCCCTGCAGCCTTCTCCTCTCCAGGCTGCGAAGCCCCAGCTCTCTCAGCCTGTCCTCGCAGAGGAGGTGCTCCGGCCCTCTGATCATCATCACAGCCCTCCTCTGGACAACTCCATGTCCTCCTTGTGCTGGGGGCTCCAGAACCGGACGCAGTGCTCCAGATGAGGTCTCGAGAGAGCAGAGCAGAGCAGAGGGGCAGAATCACCTCCCCTACCCTGCTGGGCTTCCTTCCCTTGCTGTGCTCTCAGTGCTAGGAGAGCAATTGACTGCAGAGGTGACACTGGGTGCTACCACCAAAATGTGCAGCCTTCCTGCAATGTCCCTGTGTGGTGTGTGAGTGGAGAAAAGAACCTCTAAAGGCTGATTTTTAACATGTTGAAGTCTGCAGTCTTTATTTCATAACGTAAAGTTAATGTATGTTTCACTTAGAATACTTGCAGAGGATAAAAATGCTGAACAGCACATTAGATTTGCAGACAGTTTTCTTATTCAATAAGTCTCGTGTATTTTTTTTCTTAATCCAGGAGCTCTGATCTTTTTTTCCAAATGTTGCCTGATTGCCGATATTTTCAATAAATGATTGTGCTCTTAGAGGAGAACTGATGTGTTTCAGAACTAGAATTTTACATACTGCTTTAAAGCATTCTTACAGCTTAGTGCAAAGTAAAATGTTGTATTGTTGCATGATTGTTCTTAAGTTAAAGTTAAAAGAAGAGAGACTGTGTTTGTTTGCTTTTGAAATAATGTTTTTTTTTCTCCAAAAGCCTTTTGTAACCATTTTATGTATTCTGTTTTATAACAAGTGGATAGATTTTACAGTTATGTGCTGTGCGGCCTGTCAATCAGTTCAGTCTGACAGCTGTCAATCACTGACACGCAAATATTATGGGATTCCCTAGTGAGGAAAGAATTGGTATCTCTGTGTGGTGACTTTAGCCTCCCGCAGCTCCGGTACTTTACATTTTTTTAGTTTTTTTCCTTGTGAAGTGATGAGAGTTGTACCTGCAATGTGTTAACTGCCAAAAAAAAAAAAAAAAAAGACCTAAATACACCTGAAATATTTTCGGTCTTATTTTCCTTTGATTTTGAAAGTGTTTAAAACAACAGAAAATTTAAAGCGTTGAACTTGAAGCTTTCTCAGTCTGTTTTAAAAGTCCAAAATCTCGATTTAAGGAGGATCCACTTTACAGAAATCTTTAATGTAAGGGTTTGGAGTCACCCAGCGTTTTGATTTTTGCTGTGAGTTGCGGCTCACTGGCTGCTGATGGGCGCTTGGGTTTTCAGCTGCTCTCCGCTCAGCAGCAGGGGGCAGCGAGTGCTGGGGGGAGCAGGCAGGGAGCGGCTCTGTGGGGCTGGCCTGCGGCTCTGTGGGGCTGGCCTGCGGCTCTGTGGGGCTGGCCTGCGGCTCTGTGGGGCTGGGCAGCACTGCTGTCCTGTGGCAGCCCTGCCGAGGGTCCCCCTCTGCGCTGTTTGCCAGCTGGTTATGTGTTGTTTGCTCACCTGCACTGAACTTCAGATCCCAGAGCTGCGATCCTAAAAGGCTGTTCTTTGGTGAGACGTTCTGAAGTTTTAACTAAAAAGCAAATCGCAGTGCTTGTGCTGCAGATGCTGCAGGTGAAAGGTAGTTCTGGCCGAAGTGAAACCCCTGCTTGGAGAGTCGCTCGTGCTGCTTAGGAGGAATTGGCTCAGTGCTCCCTTCCTCCTGCGGCTGTTGCTTACGGAGCGTCAGTCTGGGGGCTGGGGGCACACAGTGCTGGGGCTGGGATGCTGTTCCTGACGGGGCGGGCTTGGTAGGCTTTGGGCTTGCATTGCATTGCTGTGGAAGCACGTCCTGCAGTGCTGTGTTCCGAGATCTGATCGCCTTTTTCCACGGAAGGTGTCTGTTTTTGCAGGGTGTTGGTGCGGGGTGCTTCTGGTGAGCTCTGAGAGACCCTTACTTTATAGACTTCTGTATTATGATCTGGGCACCGTTTGATTTTTGACATATTTCTAATGCCATGGCTTAGAAAGCTTCATATTTTTATACTGCATGCATGTTTAAAGATGTTTTGAAACAACATTCTTTATCTTAAAATGAATAAATGGTTTGCTTAGCATTTTGTTCAGCTTTTTAAGCAAAATGATAGTGCTGTAGATACAGAGTAACTCCTCGGCTGGCTCTAACCGCTGTTCTCTAATCTCTGCCTACTGTCTGAACCTTTCTGAGATAGTAAAGAAAAAAGTCTATAAATCCTTGATGTTTATGTATTAATATTGTAAAGAGTTTAAGTTGTCGCTGGATCAGCCTGCAGAATGTTGTTCTGAGCTTTGTTTCATTCCTACGTGCCGAAACCAATCATTTTAGAGCAGCAGGCTGGCAGTCCTCTGGAAATGCAGTGTGTTCACCTCCTTTGTGAACCTCAGCGTCCCAGAGCTGAACTGCTTTTGGTGATTTTCAGATGGATGAGGAGAGGTGATAAGTATCACAAACCGAATGGCCAGTCCTTCTCAACTAATGGTTTTAGTGCTGTGCCGGGACCGAAGACTTTGCTCCATAGTCAGCAAGGCTTGGGATGCCGCGAAGGCAGCGTGCTCGACCTTGTGTCCAGTCTGCCCATTCACAGACACGGCTGCAGGTTGCTCAGGGAGCCAGGCTAACAGCAGGCCTCCTGCTTCTGTTCTCACACACGGGGTCTTAAATGCCAAACCAGACTTCTGTGGCATCAAGTGTTGGCAATAAAAAGGAAAAATCAGCTAGAAGTTAAAGTCAGGAAAGAGGGAAATCATCTACCCCAGAAAACAGAGGTGTAATAAGGCACAGGAGTTGCTCTTGTGACTGCTGATTCTGGGAGTTTGGGTGAAAATTGGTTGCTCGCTTTTGTCTTAAGATTCAAACAAACAACAATAACAAAAACAAACAAATAAAGCAGAACAAAAATCCAGCAGGACTGATGCTCTGCCAGCCGTTGGGAGTGCTGTCATTTTGGACAGAGTGTTGACATCCCATTTAAAGCTGAAAATGTAAACTAAAAATTATCCTTATTTGCATATCTGTCTTTTAATGTAATTCACTTAATTACTGCTGTATGTGTTCTTTATTGGTTAGATCCATCTTAGGATGCTGCTACTTAAGAGTAGATCCAAGTGCTTACCTCTGTTTATTGCACACTTGGAATACGAGTCCTTAAATGCACGATTTATTTAGAGCCCTGCTTAAAACTGCATAGCTTCTGTGATATTGATAGTGGAATGCTGCAGTGGAGAATCAGTAGCTTGTTATTTTGATATGTAAAAGCTCAAAAAATGAGCTGAAATTGAAGAAATAAAATTGGTGAATCATTCTCTAATGAATATAGCTCATCTTAGGTTTAGCAGATCTTCCTGCTGTAAAATCTTCCTAAAGAGGAAGTGAGTTTTAGATGTGTGAGGTCTAAATTCGGAGTTTTAGTAGTTCTAATGCTTTTTCTAAGTTAAAATGGTATGTAATGTTAGTATACTTCCCTCTAATGGAGGTAAGTTCATTTCTTCTTTCATAAGAGCAAACTGCTAGTATCAAAGTCTCTTTCTCAAGTGTTATCTTTCTGTTATTGTCTGTAAAATAGATCAAAATGGACTTCTTTGAACTACTGGCTAACCACCACCTGGACAGTCAGTCTCGCTGGAGCAAAGTGAAGGACAAAGTAGAGACTGACCCTCGTTACAAAGCTGTGGATAGCTCTTCACAGAGGGAAGACCTTTTCAAACAGTACATTGAAAAAATAGCTAAGGTACGTGTGTGCCATTTGGAAGTAACTTTGCATGTTCTGCTGGTTACGTTGCTGATGATGTGTGAGGGAACTACAACTGTAAGATAGCCTCACGCTTTCCATGCTTAAGAAAACTCTGCCCGGTGGTTATTTGTGGAAGCACCCTGGAACGGCTGCAAGTCTTAGCAGTGCTGTCCATGGCTCTGCTGCTGCATGGTGTGTGTGTGCCTGCACGCATACCTTGCATTCATGCACGGGTGAACTTACTCAGAACAGAAAAAACAGAGTCCTGTAAGGTCATTGGCTTCAGAACGTGCAGACATCGCACTGACGACTGAACCAAAATGGGTACTTTCCATCCAAAATGTGATTTTCGTATCAGCTGAACTTCCAGGATGGTGGGTGGTTCACACGCAGCTCCTTCACTGCTGCCTGTCTCTGAATGCAGCGTTCCTGCCTTTCTCTTCAAGGAGATTGATGGTGGAGTAGGTGAAGGTTGGCTGAAGGTGGTTATACTGCTTCCCTCAGCCATTACTCACAGTGAGGGAAGCACTCGTGAGAAATGTCGTTCTGTGATCAGAACAAGTGTGTGTTGCAGCCAGACTTCTTTCCCCCATGCAGCCCCTACAGCAATTCAGCAGTTCTTGAAGCAAAATTTTGTAGCCTTGTAGATCTTACATCACTTTGAAGTATTTTGTGCTGAGATACTTTCGGTTTGATAATCCTTTAATTTGCTAACCTGCCTAATGAAAGCATGAAAGATGTCAGGTCGTTTTTATTGAGGAAAAACTTCTATTCTTACATTGCAGAATTTAGATTCTGAAAAGGAAAAGGAGCTGGAAAGACAAGCTCGCATCGAAGCAAGTTTGCGTGAACGAGAAAGAGAAGTGCAGAAAGCTCGATCAGAGCAAACCAAGGAGATCGACAGAGAGCGTGAGCAGCACAAACGGGAGGAAGCTATACAGAACTTCAAAGCACTGCTGTCTGACATGGTAAGGCACAAACGGGTTCTGTCTTCATTCCAGGAGCTTGGCAGTGCATTCTTTTCCAGTTGATGCCCTGTATGAAATGCACTTTGGCATTTTCAATTAAGCTTACATAGATAGAGAATTGTCTTCATCTTCTTTACAAGAGAACACTCTTCCAGGACAAATGCAGGATTTCTCCTCCTTCATTTGAATTAATGCGTAGTGCTTCCCTCTGCTGCTGCTTGGTTTGTGTTTCACAGAAAGCTGCTATTGTCTCTGAATTTTTTTTGAAGAGCTTTAATTTTTAATTTGAATTGTAGTAGAGGGGATAGAAGAACGCTGAGTATTAAGTAACAGTTGTCAGTGAACCTTAGAAAAACATGTTTACAGAAATAATCATCCCTTTGCCCAGGTGCGTTCCTCAGATGTGTCGTGGTCTGACACCAGAAGGACCCTGCGCAAAGATCACCGATGGGAGTCTGGCTCCTTGCTGGAAAGAGAAGAGAAAGAAAAGCTCTTCAATGAGCACATCGAAGCACTTACCAAAAAGAAGAGGGAACACTTCAGGCAACTTCTGGATGAAACTTCAGCGGTAAGAGCTAAATATGCTCAGACATGAGATATTTGCAAGTCCGTGGGGAGTTGGACTTTTCAGTTTTCTGTCAAGAGCTAATTTTTGTTTGGCTTTATTTCCTGGGACCGTTTGCTTCACCAGTCTCTTTTCTCCATAAGAAAAATGTAAGCGTTACATTTCCTTACTTATCTTGAGTTCTGTTTCAGTTTAACATACAGTTCATTTGCATTTAAACTTCTAATCAGTGATTTTTTTTTATCTCCTGCAGGATGTTACGTTTCTTCAGTATTGAGTTGCTTGATATTCTTTTCTATATGGCATCTTGCTCTTTCAAATAACCAGTGTGTTTATCTCGATACCAGCAGACGATCTTTTGTCTGTCTCAGCGTTCTGTTTTAAATCATGCTTTTTAATTTGAACTTCTGTGCCACGCTGAGGGAGCCTGTCATCTTCTCAGTGTGCTGTGGGGCTCTAGCGAGTCTTGGTCTTTTAAAATTGTGTACCAGCTTCAGTCGGCTTTCTTAACCCTACAGCTTTGAGTGTTTTTAAGGCATTGGTTAAAAGCTCTTAGAACGGCAGGCAGATCTTAGTGGGACAGAATCAAATGGCAGATGTTATTTTGAAGCCGGTTTCCTGTAGGTAATTTTTCACAGCATATATCCGTAGATATGTTCTAGAAAAAGGTCTTAGAATGTAAATGATGTCTGGGAGGATGTTGATTCGAAAGTGTCTGAAGAAAAGTGAATGTATGAGATCATATAACAAAAAACACAAGTACAGAAATAGGAGTGATGAAAACCCAACACTTGGATACAGCAGTGATTTTGTTGGTGTGCTTTGGGGATATTTACTTTCAGATGTGGTAATATTTATATCCCACATCTGTAGGATATAATTTTTCTTGCAGTTTTAACTATTTTTGCTTCTTTTGAAAGATAACTTTAACATCGACATGGAAAGAAGTAAAAAAAATCATTAAAGAAGACCCGAGGTGCATTAAATTTTCGTCAAGTGACCGGGTAAGAGGTTTGCATTACTGTTGTTGGCCTTCACTGTGGTGCAGGATACGGAGAAGGAAAATCAGGGACTGCTGAAATGGTGCCTGCCTTATGTGTATGTTAATATTTTTTAATTAAAAAATGCAAAAAGTAGACAAAAATACATTCATCGTGGGACTTCTACTTACATTCAGTATGTCGAATTGCATGAAGTACTTTGTCTGCGTTCGACGTTCTGAGTTTGTCTTCTGTCTTTCAGAAAAAACAAAGGGAGTTTGAGGAGTACATTAGAGACAAATACATTACTGCCAAAGCTGACTTCCGAACACTCTTGAAGGAGACCAAATTTATAACATACAGGTGTGTAGCAGAATGTCACCAAGAGCTCTGTTTGTGCTTTTGTGTGTAAGTGGCAAGAAGCTGCTCTTTTGTTCCCTAGAATAATTTTGCCTAAACTTATTCTATAATTTTTTCCTAATCTGTCAAAAAAAATAATAATCTGTAGTTGGTAGAGGATTTGTTTTGGTTTGCTTTGACATTTCTCTAATGGTTAACAAATAATGAAAATCAAACCAGCACAGATGTCTTTTGCTTCAGAATGGCATTATGTTTACCCTGGGCTGTCAGGCATTGGATTCATTTTGTGGTGAGGGCCATCTTCTGTGCTTGTGTCAGTCCTTGCCCTTCCAGTCGTCACTGGAGTGTTTTGGAGTTTTGGTTTCAGGGGATGCCACTCAGTGAGCAAATCGCAGCGCACACAGTTTACTACCAAAGCTGTGAAATCCTAATTGTCTGCCTCAGTTGGATGCCTAATTTAAAACTCTCGATTTTTGTCCCCCTAAGTTTTTAGCATTTAGGCGGTTCATGTAGTGCTGTACAAGGCCATGGCAGCCAGGCACAAGTCTTCCATGGTGCTTAAGTAATTTAGCACGAGGGCTACAGATATGTCCTCCTCTGCTTTGAGTACTGCTGCTGTGACTGATTCTGAGCAGAAAGTGGTTGTTGCCCAGGTTCCCTGGCACTGCTCTGCCCCCGACTGCTGCGCTGCGGAGTGGGGCGGCAGCCCAGGCCGTGCCAGGCAGTAATTCCTTCTGCCTGCTTCCAGATCCAAAAAGCTGATCCAGGAGTCAGACCAGCATCTGAAGGATGTGGAGAAGATACTACAAAACGACAAGCGCTATCTGGTGCTCGACTGCGTGCCGGAGGAGCGACGCAAACTCATCGTGTCCTACGTGGACGACCTGGACCGCCGAGGTCCGCCCCCGCCGCCCACAGCCTCGGAGCCGACGAGACGGACGACAAAGTAGCGCTGAGGTCACTGAAGGCAAGAGTATCTGTTAAATCAAAAAGCTTGCATGAGCCATCTGTCGGGTTTATACATATACATTACCGTGAATATATTGCAAAACCATCTTAGGAACAGAGGAGAAAGCAGTATTTGTGAACGTAAAATGGTCTCTGTATAAAAGTAGAAAATGTATATAAAAAGAGGAGGAAAAAAGAACGTGGCGATTATTTATGAGTTTCTGAGGGCAGGACTGGTGGGGCCCAGCTGTGCTGACTGTGCCGGGTGTCCTGGAGCAGTGGGGCAGGAGGGGCAGAGTGGTGCAGCTCCCAGAGCTGTGCGTGGGGCTCAGATGCGAGCGTGGCCCTGGGGCTGGCTGGCTGTGAAGGTGAGATGCTGCCGTAGCTGAAACTGCTGATGGCTGAGGGCTGCGTTGTGGTAACAGGTGCCGATTCCGTGCTTGATTGCACCCTTGTATGTGGTGATAAATCCATTGGAGCCCGAGTTAAAACCAAAAGAAGAATTAGCACTGCAGAGACCAAATTAAATTTGCTCACAGGTCTGCTTTGTTCCTTACCCTATCCATGGATTAGAAACAAAATCAGGTTGCTCTGCCCAGGCAAAGATCTGTCCAATGATTTTTACTCCAGTTGGAAAGATGTGGCTGTAGCAGTGGCTACCCAACAGAGCAGGACGGTTGTATAAATGTTTTTATTTACGATAAGTGATCTTTGCATACTTCTGGATTAGACTGTGGATTCCCCTTCTGGGCAATTCTTGTAAACTATACTCCTGTTTTGAATGTTAAACTTGTGTTTCTAAAGTTTAATTTTGAAATGTTGGGATTGTTCAGTTTATGTATTTGAACTACAATAAACCAACTCCTTTTTTATATGGATTGTACAGGCCTAATGCCAGTTTTTGTTGGGTTTTGTTGGAGTTGTGAATACAAGAGCAGAGCAAAGAACTGAAGTCCTATTGCCTAAAATGTTGGCTGTGTTTTGCCAAACTGTGTGATACTGTACAGCATCAAATTAAATTTCATAAACATTCAGATCAGCA
Source organism: Meleagris gallopavo (assembly GCF_905368555.1). NCBI lineage: Eukaryota > Metazoa > Chordata > Aves > Galliformes > Phasianidae > Meleagris > Meleagris gallopavo. The sequence goes on from NC_139418.1 coordinate 17,455,978, forward strand.
TCTGTGCAATTCGGTGCCAAACAGAATTATTTTCCAGTTCAGTTCTTCAGGCTGTGGCGTTTCTTCCTTTGCCTGCACGGGGGGTGTGGGTCTGTCCCTCTGGGCCGAGGAGTGGGAGATTAAGGTCGTGTCATTAATATGAAGGTAAATGAGCGTCTGTTTGTATAACGTTGCCTTTGCAGCATTATCCATGCCCTACAGCTTCTAATTAGGTGCCTCTGTTTAAATTCATCACCAGCAGCAACAGAGAATTAGCACTCGGGCTGTGGAGGAAGCAGCTCGGTAGCAGTAATGAGTCCTGTCCCCGTGGGGGTGCAGGCCTGCAGTGCTGCTCTGCGCAGTGTTGGTCTGGCTTTGGTTTCGTTGTGAAACCGATTCCACTACCAGCAGAGGTTTCAGCTGAAGAAAAAGCCGTCGCCTGTTGCTGTAGTGGCGACTCCTTCACCCCCGACTCAGTTCTGATGGCTGCTGCTGCACGCCTTGCTCCCCTCAGCAGTGCCCCGTGGTGCAGCCTGCGGCCAGAAGGAATGCTGAAGGACACAGCACTGCAAACCTCAGCATCCCAGGCGTTGCTGAGCTGAGAGCTGGGAGCTGCCAGCGCCTCCCAGACACAGGGGTGGTGCCCTGCACTGCGTGCAAGTGGGTGACGGGCTGCCCAGGTCCTGTACCCCCCCAGCTCTCAGGGCTCTGTCCCAGCAGCACGCCCCCAGCATGGCCCCAGCTGCAGCCACCTGGAAAGCGCAACAATCAGCAGCTCCACACAGGCACGTTTGGAACAACTTTACTTCTGGTACCAGAGTGCAGGCTTTCTGTACAAGAACAAAAAAAAGGACATTTAAAAAAAATGTTTACTCTTGGCATTCTTTTTTAACCATTTTAAAAAAAAGGTACTCCTGAAAGCCACCACTTGTAGTAAATGCGTGAGGCAGCGCACGTCCCCCTTACTCATCCCTTTGGGATGGCGAATGCCCCCTGCTCCTGCCCCACAGACTCCAGGCAGGGCCTCCCCACGCTCCTCATTAGAGGCTGAGGGCCAGAGGTACCACAGGAGCTGCAGGGCGTCCGAAGCGCGCAGTACGAGAGGGGCTGTGGGCAGAGTGCACTTGGCCCTGAGAGCCGGGTGAAGCTTCCCTGCAGGACACAGGTGTGGTGGATGCAGCACAGCTGCACAGCAGGGCCACCCTCATGGGGACACTGCTAAAGTGATGGTGGTAATTGCTGTAATTGACTTTATTTATTCACTTGGTCTTGCAGGAGCGGTTCTCAGACTGAAAATTTTTTTTTGACATTTGCTCGAGTAAAAAAAAGGATCTGAACAATCTTAAGAGTAGAAAGGGGAGCCTGGCCATGCACAGAGGAAGAGTTACTGGTTTTATTATTATACTTATTATTATAATCTAGGACAGTGGGCAGCCTCTGGAGGAGAGCAGTATTGGGTTGGATTCTCTTTTAGAATGTCATAAATTAGCAACTTGAACTTTTTCTTAAAAAAAAAAAAAAGGAATAAATAAATAAATTAAAAAGAGAAAAAGAGAGAGAGAGCATGAAGTGCAGGAGTGAACAGCAACAGGACAATAAAAATGACCACAGCAAAATACAAGAAGTGCAGAAAAAGAGAAAAAAAAAGCCCAGGTTCAATTTGGTTTGCAATCAGTGTGTTTTGGAAGCATCATTTATAAAGGTATTTCATATACCCAAAAGGCACCACAGTATCTACAAAGCCAAATCCTGGGGAGGTTCGGTGGGGAGTTTCCTGGGAGTTCTGGGCACAACAATTCCATTCTGCGTTTGGTTTTGCTGTAGGTAAAAAGAGGAAATGATGATGGCAAAACGACAGATGTGAAAAATGGGGACACGGCTCCGATATTGTGAAATAATAGGTGGGATATTTCTAGGATTAAGCTTTAAAGAATCAGCATGGATTACAAAAACCCACCACCCCACACCGAGCTGCACACAGCCGCCCCGCACTGCCGCCTCACCACCCCGCACATCAGCCACCATTACAGCAACGCCACCGGGGCACTGGGACAGCAAAAGCTGAGACCCCCCAGCTGCTCCGTGTTGAGTCCGAGCTCCCAGCACGTGGGTAAACGGAAACCTGGGGGCGGCTCGGTGCGCTCAGCCCCACTCCCACTGCAGCTGGGCTGCCCCTGCACACTGCCATTCACATAGCAGCAATTCAACAGAGGAATAGGAAAGAAAGGGGGAAAAAAAAAAAAAAAAAAAGAAAAGAAACATTTGGAATCTTGTGTTTACTAGTATTCAGTACATGAGAGACTCCTAAAGAATAACTTGTCCTCCTAATTAACCTTGTCCTGGAATATATACAGGTTATTTGTCGCTGCCACAGCAATGATATTCTCTGAAGGGTGCCAAGCCGTATGCAGGATCTTTTTGCTGAAGTCCAGACTGTCCACGCTGATCTCATCTTTCCTCCTCTTGCCTCCCACGCAGACCTTGCGGGGTTTGAGGACGGCGCGGTTTGCTGTTCTCCCGCGAGGCCTCCAGCGTCACGTCCCGCTTGGTGTTGCGGTCAAACATGCGGAAGAAGTTGTTGTAGGAGCCGGTCATGATGACACTGCGAGGGCAGGAAGGGCGAGTCAGTGAGCACGGCCACAGCCCCATTTCCACCTCCTCCCTGCCCAGCCCCGCTCAGCCCAGCACCCACGCAGAGCCAGGCAGCCAGGCGTGTGCTCAGACATCTCATGGAACGGTTTGGGTTGGAAGTCCTATCCCTGTCGACCCTTGTTGATGGCCCTTCTTTTTATAATCCCCTTTTAAACACTGGAAGGCTGCAATGAGGTCTCCCTGGAGCCTGTCTCTGCAGAGCTGCTCCAACCCTGCGTCTTTCTTCTCAGCTGAGGAAGAGCTCATGCAGACAAGAATTTCTTACATGGATATCACTCTTTATGGCAAAGATTTGGCTGACCCAAACCGAGTGATTTTCACACCTTTTTCAAGACAAACTCCCCCCGACTTAAATGGAATACACGGAGCTGTAACATGATTTAGATCAGACTCGGAATTCAGGCCCAGCTGTCTCTCTCTGCACTGATGTGCGGTGCTGCTGTGAGGCCGATGGCCCCGCCGCCCCTGCAGCCGCAGCCAGGCTGAGGTAAGCGAGGAGCCGCTGCCCCAGGAGCCAGGCAGCCGCTCGCAGCCCCGCGCACCCGGCCCAGAGCCCAGCTGCGCCCAGCCCAGCCCCGCAGCCCCCCCTTACCTGTCAGAGCCGTTCCACACGCACTCGAACTTGTCGAAGATGCAGTCGTTCTCATACAGCGAGCACAGCTTGCTCCGCAGGTAGTCATGGACCTGGGGGCGGGGCGGATGGAATGAGGCAGGGGACATCCGTGCCAGGCCCGCCGCCGCTCCCATCCTCCCATCCCACCCTGCCCTGCCACCAGCCCACCTGGTAGGTCTCGATGGGCCGGTTCTCCATGTTCAAGTCCCACACCTTGACAGTGAGGTAGTCCCGGGTCATGATGTACCTCCCGCTGTGGCTGAATTTGACGTCGGAGATGGAGGAGATGATCTCAGAAAAGAAGGAGCGGTTACTGGGGTCCTCAGGCTCCTCAAAAACTGCAAGAGAGGAAGGGACAGGCCTGGCATCGGTGACCCTGCGGGATGCGCTGCCCTGCCCAGCATGGAGGGGTCCCAGGGGTGCAGTGCAGCAGGGGACGCAGCGGGCACACGGGAGGCCACGAGCACCCTGAGCCTCCAGCGCTGAGCCCACTGTGAGCACTCCCACTGCTGGGCACGGCACAAAGCAAGCGCCGGAATGTTATGGACGCCACGCAACCGAAGTGCCTTTATTTTTAAATGAGTGCCATAACCAGGAAGGGTCAGCAGAGACCAATCTATCAGCAGCACAAGAGAAGGCCAAAGGATTTAGAGCCTCGTGTACCTTTCCATGTAGAAATCAATGCGTAGTATAACTGAAAGTCAATGTAAATATTTTATAGCTACAGTAACCTACAGATTTAATCCGATGTCTTTGAATAAATCACAGCCTGTACAGCCTGAAGAGCGCTGATGAAGATCCAAATTAAATGCATTTATAAATTCAATTTCAAAGTAACGTCAGCTGGGCAGGCATAGCTTTAAAGAAAAGGTCTGCGCCAATGAACAGGCTGCATTTGGAGTGCATCTGTCAGACCTTTTCCTTCCACCCCTCCAGACCCCTCACCAGCTCAGCACTACAGAATATTGCTGGGGAACAAGGAGAGGCTCCTCCTCTTCACGCTGTACTGGAAAGAAATCCATTGCCCAACACTGACACGGCCACAAAGCTTATGAGCACTGCCTGGCACCCACGCCCCCAGCACCCAGAAAACAAAGGCAGGAGGGAGCTGTTCCAAGAGCCAGGGCTGGGTTCGACCACTCGCTTCCACCACCCCTGGCCCAGCCCTGTGCTCATCACAGCTATTCTCCAACACAGCAGAGAGAAGGCCTGACGTAGAAATAGAGCCCTTTCTTAGGGCTGGGGATGTTACACTGACAGTGAGCGAACGAGAGGAAACATCACCGATACCGTAGAAGTAGAAAGCATCAAACTGCAGATTGAAACACAGGATGCCTCAGAGAGTGAACCCAAGAGGCGATGGCAGCACCAAGAACACGAGCAGGAGGAGAAGAGCTGGGGACAGGTCCTGATGGGCTGAGCAGTGCCAGGCTGCAGTGCGCCCCGAGTGCCTGCGGCCAGGGCAGCTCCCGCGCAGCGCTGCTGTCCGACTCCTGCATGGCTGTGCCTGCAGCCAGAGGGCTCTGCTGGCAGCTCAGAGCACACGGCTCCATTCCTCGGTGAATGCAACCGCCCCTCCATTTCTGTAACACCGATTCAAGCCTCGTCTTTTCTCTCTCTCCTTCATTTAAACTCTAATCGGGACAATTAGCCACACACACCAGGAAATCCAAAGCACCACAAAGCCCGTGGCACAGCACCCAGAGCCCCCACTGCAGCGACGATCCCACAGGGCTGCAGAGCCCACAGCCACCTCTCCAGGCGGACTCCCTTCGTGCTGCGGGCCACAACAGATTTCTCACTTAAAATGGAGACTGGGGAGTGCTGCAGAGGCAAAGAGGTTTGTTTCCTCATTAGCTAAATGAGCCCAGGGTGGCAGACGAGGTTTGTCATCCTCCGGAGATTCTGCACAATCAGCTTGTTAATTTTTAGCTCGAGGTCTTGCCAGGCTTATTGCTGCATGCAGCAGGACTCGTTAGCTGCTGCTCGGGGCCGAGGAAGGAGGTGATTTGTTTCTGGAGGCACTGCCACATCTCAGCTCTACCGGCTGTGTGCCGCCCCAGTGACAGCAGGCAATGAGAGCTCTGCACCACAGATCTTCAGCCCCAGGCAGGATGAGCTTCATGTGCCTGGAGCAGGGAGTTCCTAAAGCGAGAGCAGATCCCTGCACTCTATTTACATGCCCTTTTTCTTGTATAAAAGGCTTTGGTGGGAAAAACAAACAAACAAACCACAACAACAAGAGAATATGCTGCCAATGACAGCAGTTGTGCAGCAAGGTGTGCCTGTACCCAGGGCTGACTCCCGTAAGGCTGTAACGCAACAGAAAGCACAGCAATAACAGTGGAGTGGCAAAGTCCTGAGCTGCAGCAAGTGAGGATTTGCTCAAATGGAACACCTGTAAGCACAGAAACTAAGGGAAAAAGCTGCTTACCTTCGGAAGGCCTCAGGTATGCAGGGATCCCCAGTGAGATCCCCTCACCTCCACTGCCAGCCCTTAAATGAAGGCTGGGAAGGGGTGGATCCCGGCTCCAGCCCTTCCATCAGGCACATTGCATACAGCTGAGCTCCCCTGGTTGGCCCTGCCTTCCCACCAGGTGCTCCATCACTGCTTCAAGCTCTGACTCAGCACTTCTGCTACAACCCCCAACGCAGAGCCCATCCTATGCACCGCACCCAATGGGGCTTTTCTTCCTTTTCAGGCTTTTCAGAATGGGATGACTTCAGCTGCTGTTACCACCTGCCCCAGCAGCCCCACGCTTCCCTTGGTTCCCTATGGTGCTTTTGACAACTCCTGAGATTTTTCTGTGCCCGTGGAGTTGTCCCTTGCCAGACCTTCTGAATACCATGGCAGACCTCCCACATCCCGGTGCTGACACGGGAAGGGGCCATTCTCCCTTCCAGCTGCAGGGCTGGAGGTAACAGAGCCACTGCCAGCAGCCTCAGGTAAAACAGGATGGCAAAATTTAATCAGAAGAGCACTTCAGTAAATCTGCCCCTAAGCTGCAAAGTGTGTCTGTCTAAATGAACACAACAGGGATGTGCAGTGCTATCACAGAATGGCCCATGTTAGAAGGGACCTCAAGGATCATGAATCTCCAACCCCCCTGCCTGAGGGCCACCAACCTCCCCATTTAATACTACTGGCAGGTATTAAATACCCCTGCCGGAGAACTTGCCTCCAAAGCCAATGTCGCTTTTCATTTTGAACTCTGATGAACTGTCTCAATTTCAACTTACATATCTGCTGCGCCGCAATCGACTCAGGCTGCTGCTTCGGAGGTGCAGAGGGAAATCAGTAAGACAATTTCAACTGCGAGATCAAACCAAACTCTTATTCACTGCTGGTCGGATCTCACTGTGGGCTGAAGGCAGCACCAAACCAAGGCAGTCGCTGTGTAGGGACTGCTGCCTCCAAAGCATCAGGGAAAGGGATTGCCTTGGCTCTGTCATCGCACTCCGAGTCTCAGCTTGGAGCTGTCACTGCAGGACTGTGAGACAGTCATGAAGTGCAAGAACAGAGAGACGTGTTCTGCTCAGGGTTTGGGATTCACAAATTCACAGAATTGTAGGGCTTGGAAGGGACCTCAGGAGACCATCGAGTCCAACCCCCTGCCAAAGCAGGGGCCCCAGGCCAGGTAGGCGTCCAGGCAGGCCTTGACCATCTCCAGAGGAGACTCCACAACCTCCCTGGGGTGGCTGGTACTTTCAGATCTCCAGACGTCCACGCAAGCTTCCCTCTGCACCTCCTCTGCTGCGGACACAGCAGGCAGCACGCCCGGCTCCCCAGCACTCACACTTGGCGTGGCGGTCGCAGAGGGCGGAGGTGCGCATGTCGCACAGCCGGATGGTGCCTTTGCTGCTGCTGTACACGAAGGTGTTGCAGTGGTGGGGGTGGAACTCGGCGGCGGTGATCACTTCCGTCAGCTCCTCCATGTTGGCCGGCTTGATGTCCACGATATCTGGGGGTGAGTGAAGGAGCCCGCCGCTCCCCGCGTGGAATTGGTGCCTCGGGCCACCAAACCCCTCAACTTTTGCCTAAATCCTCCCCTCGTTCTCCAAAACAAGCAGACATTGCAGCATCGTTCAGTCGTGGGTCCCACCAACCACACGCCTGTGGCTGCTGAACTCCAGCTGCCTAACCCTGCCACGTGCCCCGGGGGCTTCTCAGGAGAGAACACGATATAAATACCAGTGGTGATTAGTGCCCCGCCGTGATTATTTCTGATGCAGCAGTTAGGAGGGTGACAGGCACGATCTCATTTGTGCGCCTGTGACTGGCAGCCTGTCTCCCTGCTGCGCTATTAAGATTTCCCCTCCTCGTCTCCCCCAGGGCATCTGTCTTCTACATCACCCCCATCCCTCCGCCCCGGCTCAGCCCTGCAGGCAGAACTCAAAGTGGTGGCAGCGGGGTCCCACAGTGCGGGGGGGGCTCAGCGCCCAGCACTGCCAGCACGCTGCCGTGGCTCAGCCCACGCAGACGAGCACAGGCAGCAGTGACTGCTCTGGGGATGAGGACAGCCAAAGCTGTGACCGAGGGTGTTGTGGGTGCTGCACAGCACCGAGCCCCGCGGCAGCGCTTCGCTGCGCTCTGCCCCCGCACCTCCACCTCTCCTGCTCCGACCTCCTGGCAGGATCTGGGGTAACTGGCAGTAATGAACCCGTAGTGAGCAGGACCACTTAGTAACGCCAGCAAAGAAAATCACGACGGGTCAAACCTTTCCCTTGGTTCTCCCTTTTCTGGGTCAGAAAGGACAGAATGCTTCCCTGTGAGCCCAGCCCTCTGTAATACAGCTCCTGGCAGCAGAGGGGCCCAGGGACACCACCAAAGGATACTGAAGCTCTGATTTGTGATCTCAAAGTTCCAGAGGTTTATCCGCAGGTCGTCGGCCGACATGTAGGTCTCGTAGTCGCTGTTGACGGATATGGAGTTGATGTGGTACGTGTGCGCGTTGGCGAACACCCTGCGGGGAGTGGCCTCCACCATCAGGTCCATGGGCCGCAGCACCGGCACCTGCAGGGGATCGGCACGTCAGCACTGGGCACGGGATGCTGGAGCCGCGTGGGGCAGCACCGCAGCATCGTCTGCTTTGGGAGACGACAGCGCGAGTCCGGAGCTTTCTGCAGCAACAGTTCCTACTTCGGCCAAACAACAGCAAAACCTCTCCTATTGTTCACTTCGGAATGTGAAATTCCTGCCCTGTTGCTAACAGAAGTGCTGTATTACGTGCTGGATCAGCTCCGGTTTTTCTTTCAGATTTTCTGGATTTGCCCCACGGTGAATGGTGGAAGTAAAGGAGTAAAGGAGTAAAGGAGGGGAAGAGATGGAAGGGAAGCACGGGGCAGGGACAGTGGAGGAAATAGGAAGCAGTGTCATACACGTTTGCCTTTGGATTTGTAAGTGTAGCTCACGTAAACGTGAGGGGATGGAGGGAGGCACAAAAGCAGCACATGCAAGGAGTGGCGTGCTTAATAACTTCAGACGCTGTGCTCTTAAGGCAGCTGCGTGCACCAGTGCTCCCCCCGCCAGGAGCTGTGCCCTCCAGCCACTCCATCACAGCAAATGTTTTCTGTGTGCTGCCCGAAGAGGTTTCCCATGGCTGCAGAGGTGGGGATGGGAGCATGACAGCCAGATCAAGTGACACAGGAACACAGGAACTGCCAGCCCGGAGCCTGAGCTTAATGTGATGTGCCTGCTTCCTAATTCAGCCTGACACACTCAATGATGCATCGTTTGCTGCTGAAGGACTCTGCTCAGCCATCTGGGGACGGAGGCTCGCATCGTGCTCAGAGATTGCGGGACGTGGGCTGTCACTCAGACCGTCAGATGGCTTTGCAAAGGGCGTGGGCTCAAACCTTACACTGGGCCACTCTGGATGCAAAAATAAATCCATCACAGGCTCCGGAGCTCAGCACTGCTGTGCAGCCTGGCCATGCCCCAGTCAGACCCATGGCTGTGCCCAGCCAAGTAGCACTGCAACGACAGCACAGCCCGTGTCCAAACAGGGCATGGGGCGATCTGCAGATCCAACACCTGCACGGTCCCAGCCTGGTCTCAGTGTGCTACTTACACTGGCTGCAGCAGAAGGGAGCAGTGCAGGTGCAGGGCTGCACTCCGCCGCCTCCTTCACCAACACTGAGAGCTCCTGGGTGCAGCCCTTCAGCTACTGAGCGGACCTGCAGGGTAGTGCCTGGTATTACATACACCCATGATTAAAGGGTAATTTGGTGTAACAAACCGCATCAAGTACATAGAATGGCTGTCAAATAAAGTAAAGCACTAATAAATTACATTACTTCCTGTTCTGTGGAAGGGGGCAATGCCATTCATTACTCACTTTAAAAAAACTGTCTCTTCATTTTTCTTTTTGCCTTTTACCAGGCACCTCCTGCAAAAAGAGTGCTCCCATCACCCACACATATCCCACCCCACCGCTCCTTACCACGCTCATGGCAGAGCAACAGCTTCATGTTCCTCAGGACTTGGCCTTACTGGTCTTTCCTCACGCCATCTGAGAAGACCCCTTCCCATAGAGACAAACCTGCTGTCTGGCCCCGAGCCGTGCACTGATGGAGCTCCTGGTTCGGTCATTTCCCCAGCACAGCCCTGCTCCCGGCCACCCGGTGCGAGCACTCTGTGCAGCACCAGCAGAGCTCCAGGTGTGGGAGAGCCCTTCCTGTGGGGGTCCAAAGTGCCCCGTGGGGCCTGGCCAGGGGAAGAGGGGCTCAGGAGCAGCACCTGCAGCAGTGAGGGCAAACCCAGCCCTGCAGTGCAGTCAGAGCACCTTGGAGGGGTCGGGGCAGTGACCGCCAGCACCACCCCCAGCCCAGCTGCCTCCCTGGCCCTCCTTGTTTTTATAGCAGGACAGAATCCTTTTTTAGTTTGAAACTGAGAATCTGTCCCTGCTTTTACATTTCAGAATGACTTACATCATCTGCACCTGAATTCTGCAGTAAGAATTCAGAAAACAAACGGCCCTCCCGAGGCCATGGGTGTCTGTGAGCACGGGCACGTTTGATACAGGAGAAGAACAAACTCTCCATGAAACTGCACCCAGAAGCCAAAAAATATGAATGTTTTGGCAAAATGGGAGATATGAAACTATTTATGATGGATGCTGTTGAAATTGAGTGAAACAGCAGCTCTTAATCACAAACAGCATTGTGACAACAGCAATAGCCGTGCACCTCCCGGCCCTGCCTTGTGCCGTGCAGGGATCTAAGGCAACGCAGTCCTTATTTAAAGAGTTTTCAGCCCTGGCTGTTACCTGTGTTAACGATTCCTGCCAACAGTCCCTGGTGCACAGTGGTGCAGGAGGCACCCAGGGAGCTCTGCGATGAGGTGCAGAGGCTGCTGGGCTGGGACCTACCCTGATGTGCAAAGCTCTCCCAAGGACAGCAAAGACCTTCATGGTCTGAACAGAGGGAAATAGTCCTTCTGCATTACGTGGGTTGGAAATTCCTCAGATAACAATGCTCATAGAGTAAATCCAAACCATTACAATGAATAGGAAGAGATGATTGCAGCAAGGTGGTTATTGCTCGTCTGCGGTCGAACATGGAACCGTGGATGGATGAACAAAACGTGAGCACCAGAGGAGCATTAAGTGCTCAGGATACACCAAGCAGCAGTCAAACCAAAAGCTATGTAAATATCTGCCTGAGGAAACCCACCAGTGCGAACTGGAGCAGACTGAAGGCTGCTCTCTTTTGCATCCTTAGGAACAGAAGGTGTTGTGCACATGGATACCAATACCCGCAACACCAAGCGCTCACATCGTGCTTTACCTCTACCTGCTGATACGGAGCAGGAATCACATGTTCCCATGGGGCTGCTTGCTACAGATGTCAGGAAACTGTAGGGAGCATTAGAAGGCATCAAAAAGGCAAACTTGTGCAGCCAACAAGCACCATGCTGCAATCCAAGCTGTGACTTTGGGCTGAATGTCTGCAACAAATGCCCAAGTTGGTCCGACCCCACTGCAGCCCAGCCCGCTGCTGCCAATGCCAACGCCAGGATGCAGCCAACCTCCGCCAGCCAATGCCAACAGCCAATTGTGCAGACAGCAGCACGGGCTGGGAAGGAAACCTGGCAGATGTACCAACACCAGCGTCACTTTTCAAGCAGTTTGTGTTGGAAACTGAAACAGGCATCACTTCTACCCTGAGCTCAAGTTACTCAACCGCAGTTATACCTCTTTAAAAACACCTGTATCCCACTCAGAGTCAGTAACCACAGCTCCTACACCAACAGCCAGACCCCAGGAAGGCCCCTACTGTGGGCTGCACTGGGCTGCAAACTCTGCCTGAAACGTGGCAGCAGATGCAGATACATATGAAATGAAATGTCTCTTGCTCAATGAAGGAAACACCTGCTGGCCCCAGGAGCACCTGGAGCAGAGGTGAGAACTGGGTCGGAGGTTCTGGATGGCTCAATTGGCAATGAAGCCTGAAGCTACAAAGTGAGCCAAGGGCAGACATATCGACAGCGTTATATTCATAAATACCAAACTCGAGTACTTAGAATGCAAACTCTGACAGGAGGTTAATAAATCACAAGCTGCTCTGGCTGATTAATGCCACCATGACATTACTGTGTACCTGGAGTTCCCAGGCCTGCAGGTGAAGGGAGACCTTCAGTCTCTGCTCTGAATTCAGGCACAGGAATGCAGCCTCATGGTGCAGCCCCCCCTCAGGACCTCACACTGCCCAGGCCAGGTCTCCGTGCACAAATAAAGTTCAGAAACAGCCCCAGGGACCCTCATAGGAGGAGCGGGTTCAGCTGCACCTTCTGCCAGCACTGCCAGGCACAGGGTGACTGCTTTAAAGGGTCCACGCGTGCATCTCTCTCGCAATAAATGGCGCACACAGCCTTAGGTGTTCACATCTGACTCGGGAGGCCTGTGGTAATCCACCTAGGTGGGCAGAAACATTCACTGAGAGGGAACTGCTGCTGCTGCAGAAGCTGCCACTGTGCTGCAAATAGTGCAAAGGAGGCAGCTCTGCGGCTCCGTCCCAGCAGGGCAGCAGCTCTGGGCACTGCTGCGGGATCGCTGTGCTCACAGTGTGTCTGCACCCCCCGCTGTGCAGCACCCCCTGGACACACAGCCCTGCCGGCCCCCACTGCTGTCCGCATCCCAGCCCCCAGACAAACGCACCGCGCCGGCCGCTCACCCGCAGCGAGGTGATCATGGAGGGGTCTCGGAGGCGGCCGTCCTCATCCTTCAGGTTGTAGCCCTCCGGCCTCTTGTCGCGCTCACTGACCTTCCATAGCTTCACAGTTTTATCTGCGAGAGAACAGAGTCACGCCTGGCTGCTGCTACGAGCCCGCTCTCCTTCAGGGTGGATCTCTGTGCCACGTTACTTCGAGAGCGAGAACGGAAAGAAGCAGCGCAACGTGGGAATGTGTTACAAAGCATCGCTTTACAACTCACTGCAATATGACACACTGTCCTAAACACAGAGGTAAGATCCCTGTTAATCAAAAAACTATTAAAAAACTCTATTAACAGATCGTCGTGCTCTATAATTAATCTTCATTGCATTCCAGTAATTCTCCCCCAGATGAGTTTAGTAAATCTTTGAATTTTATTACGATGATCAATAGAGTCAATTCTGTAACACAAAGTTAGTTGGTTACGGGAGATAATTAGAACCCTCCTTGTCCCCTGAAGTAATTAAGTCACATCCATCCTAAGGTCCCATTCATCCCAAGTAATATTCCTGAATCCTCATGATATTTATCTGAGCATAGCACAGAACTGCTGAGCTGAGCACAGCTGCACGTTGAAACACAGCAGCCGTGGCTTAAAAAAAAACAAAACAGCAACAAAAACTTCACCCAGAAAGCTCTCAAAAAGTTCCCAACAAGAGCCATCAGCAGAACAAAGCGCACAGAGGAGCCTCTCCCTGCCTGCAGCCACACGCACCGTTGGTGGACAGCAGGAAATAGGCGGCGTTCTGCTGCGGGAGCCATCGGATCTTATTGATCTTCTCCTCGATCTCCAAACTCTTCAGGTAATCGAACTCCGGCTCGTGGCTCTGGAAAGTGCTGTACACATTGTACTCACCCCTGCGATGGGGCTGGTTCTTGCTCTGTGGAGGAGGACAGAGAGGATGTAAGACACGGAGAGAACATTTCCCACTGACTCCTTCGCCCCAAGGTTCACTGCACACCTGTCCCAGCGCTGCCCTGGGGCTGGGAGCTGAGCTCTGCACTGAGCCTGCAATGAGCCCACAGCTCTGCACTGAGCCTGCAGCCCTGCGCTGCCAGCACAGCTCCCAGGGGACAGGTCGGGGCCCTGGCACAGAGCCCTGTGGCACAGACTGCACTGGGAGCAGCGCCACAAGAATGGGAATCATGCTGCTGGGAAAGGTGACAATGTCTGAGAACCATCAATGCCCAGAGAGGCACCCGTCTACCAGGCTGCGTTTCTCCAAATGCCACGGAGCTGTGCAGCACGGGGCTCTGAGTGGGGCTGGGGGAGTCCAGCGGATCTGTGCTGCACGTCACTTCCTGCACACTCAGATGTTGGTCCCTTGGAGCAGACGGCTGTGTCAAACAGGAGGTGGACGGAACGCATCCCAGGTGGTGTCAGGGAGGTGGAAGTTTAAGAAAAGTGGGAAAATAATGAAAAAGAGAGAAATATGCAATGGAATAGTAACAGAAAGGCCAACAAAGCGTCTGTATGTAACCTCATACCGATCAGTTTCCCCCAGCATACACAGAAATACTGTGCAGATTTGACGCTGGGAGAAGCGCAACCCATTGATGCCCCAGAGCACTGCTGGTGGCCCCATGCAGTGCAGAACCCCCGAGGAGTTCTGCTCCCAGCCAGGCCGCTCTGCTCCGAGCTGAGGGCACAGTGCCCCAATCTGGGCCCGGGGGTGGATGGCAGCCAGCTGTGCCCGTGCTGGGCTACGGGGAGCTGCAGCAGGGCTGGAGGTGTGTGGGAATGCAAAGCAGCATTTTAGGGCATTCTACAGCGTCACTCCTGGTCTTGTTGCTAATTGCCTCTTTCCAATTCTCAGTCTGCTAGGAGAGAACTGAGGTTAAGAGTGAAAGGCACAGATTAGGAAACAACAGGACGCTGCTTTACAAGGATAAAATGGCATTTTGTACCTACCTCCTGCTCACGCTGAAATATGACAACCCGACCCCCCTTGTCCCCTGTTGCCAGCAATTCTCCGGTGTGGTTGAATTCTACTGTAGAGATAATGTCAGCTGAAAGGAAGAAGACAAAGACAATTTAAGTAACTGCAGAGTGGCTTCACAGGCATCTAAATGCACCATTCCCACGCAGCTCAGGCAGCGCCTTCTCTCCCCTGTGACATTTCCATACATCTCAGCTTTTCTATTGTACGTAATGACAGTTGCAGCATTTTGGAGCGCTGCTCCGTGTCCCACAGCCTCGGGGCGCAGGGATGCTCCCACCACGGCAGGGGACAGGCGGGGATCTGCGGCACGTAAAGACTTTAATCTGCCGCGCTTACCCTTGAGGCAAAGCAGGAGAGCTGCTAATGATTGGATTTATTGGGGCTATTTTTAAAAGAATGTCAGAGGTTAATTCCATGACAATTACTGCCCGACTGCTGTCACCAGCTGCCTCGAGCGCAGCAAACAGAGCAGGGGACAGGGAAGGGTGGATGCAGACTCAGAGCCCCAGTGCTTGGTGCGAGATTGATTTTGCAATGAAAGGCATTCAGCTATTGCAACGCCAGCCCACTCCTGCAGCGAGGGCTGGCAGAATCAGTCTCTGCTCCCTCTGATATCCCATACCTACGGGGCAGCGCAGCCACAGCTGTAATTCCCGTGCCTGCATTAGGTCACAGACCCCGTGTGCTGGCAGCAGTGTGCCCAGGGCACAAGTACTGTGAGCACCAGAACGGCCCCTCCTGCTCACTGGCTGCCATGGGGCAGTGGAAGGAATACCTGAAACACAGTCTGGATCACCCCTTCTGCCTCCGTCATTTGCATCCCTCTGGAACACCCACTAAGAGGCCACTACAGCAGATTGGCCAGAGCCTCCTCCAGAGCACACAGCTCAGCACAGAGCAAACCCTGCCATCACCATTAGTAACGCACAGTCACTATTTCTGCCAAGCAGGAAGCCAAGTTCCTCCTGGCTTTATGCCCCGAAGTCCTTTCAATGTCTGTGCTTTCCTAAATGGAACCAGTGACGGCTTTGCCCCATTTCCACTGCTCCCGAGATGGTGGATCTCCTCTGTGCATCAGCCCCAGCTGTAACCACAGCCCTCAGCTGTCAGCTGCAGCTCCAGAGTAACCGCAGTCACTGCGACCTTCATAAACTCACTGGAGTGAGCGACAGCTTTGGGTGCTCACTCACTTCCTGCATCCATTCAGCCTGGTGATGTGCGCAGAGCCCCCACAGCTGCCAAGCTGGGAGAATCCAGATGGCAGCAGGCAGCTGAGTGATGAACTCCACGCTGCTGCCATTAACATGCGCTCCTCTTCCCCACATTACCTCATCTCTCCAGCATTAAGCATATTTGTAATGACACGTGAACGCATTCCAAAGTTTGTTGTAATTCATTTACAACGTTTGGTGGCTGTGAACAGCCTCGGAAGCCCATTTCCCTGCAGATGGAGACAGAACTGCAAAGACAAACCCCAGCAACCAGTGGTGAACGAACGGGACCAGGAGTGCAATGGGGGCTGAGGCACTGCCTGGGAACGCTGCTCAGCAAAGCACTTTGTCCTCTGCATGGAGCCCTTCTGCATCAGCCTGCACGTGTGGGCAGCAGAATCTGTCGGGAAGGTTTTAACCATCTGTTACTAACATTAATAGAAGCACTGAAAAGCAAAGCAGAAGCGCCAGCCTGGTTCAGAGCCAGGCTAAGTGCAGCGGTGCTGGCTGTATCGCTGAGCACTGATAACACCTGTTCGGAATTTCAGTCTTTTGGGGGTTCATTTCAAGCTACCAAATGGATCCTGAGCTCCTTCACACACCTGTTATTTTCTGCTTGACTGGATTTGAATTATTGCGTAAACATCAGTCCCATTTTGCAACTGATGCAAAAAGATGGGGATGAGAAGCCTTCCTGGCTGTCTTCTTCCCCATGGAGTTATGGAAAAAAAGCAAAAGATGGGAGTGAGAGCCCATGTGTGGGTGGCACAGCCTGCAGCCCCCCGTGACCCTGCACTCACTGCACCCACTGGGTTCAGGCAGAGCCCCAGCTGCATGGGCTGACAGCACCACTGCCCACAAGCGTTACTGAGGGTGCACAGAGCCTTCCTCACACTTTTAGCCCAGGCTGCCCCAACCCAGCAGCCAACCCAGCAGGATGTGGCTCTGATGCTGCTGTTAACAACCAGCACTGGAAGCGCTCTGCCCCTGCACCCACCCCATGCTGTAACCTCGGATCTGCTGGGCTGAAGGAGACACAGAGGGAAAGCTTTCATAGTAACCGTGCTGCACGGGCCTCCAAAATGAAATCAGCAGCACTTTGGTGAGCAAAATATCCACGGGCACAGTGCCCCTCCATCCGAGCCCCTCGCTCAGTGGCTGCCTCCTGCAGGCCAGGACAGCTGTTGGTACCCTCAGCCCTGAAAAATCAATCCAAAAGACATCTCCCTACATCCCCAGCACAGATACGTATCACAGCTAAAACGAAACACACTCAAATACTGACAGACTTTGTGTATGGAACCAGATGGGGTTCAGCAGCGCCAGGTTAAGCCCTATACAAGCCCAGGTTTTCATTGTTAACGTTTTCCAGTTGCCAGTGCAGTGGACTCAACAGCTCAGGCAACATTTGCAACCCCAATGCTGCTTTCCAGCAACGTTTAGGCAACATTTTCTTACTCTTAGGCTACTTTCTAGCACAGTATACGCAACAGCTCCTAATTCTAAGGCTACATTCCAACCACACACTGCCGCTAAACGCCTTGTTTACTGGTAGGGCAGCAGCCACGGCTCTGAGCAGCACAGCTCCACCCGCAGTGCTGAGGGCAGGGAGCAGCGCTGGGTATGGAGCACAGGGCAGGAAAAGGCCCGGCTCCAGCAGTGCACGACGCAGCGCAGGTGACCTCCAATGGGGTGAACATCCCCACGGCCCCTCTGCCGACTCCACGTCAGCAGAAATGGCACCTGGGGAGCACGGGGGCAGGGCTGAGCAGACACTGCTGCAGCAGCACAGAGCTGCGCCTCACACCAGGAGGCATTTTTCCTTCTAAAACCCTTTCCATCACCAGCTCCGGTTTTAGGTCACTCCATTTGCCAGTGCTCTGCAGTAACTTTCCGTGCTGCACTGAGACATCCTCCGGACGGCGGCCGCTCGCAGACCCAACCCGCGGCCTCTTCGCTCCTCAGCAGAGCGCCGTGATCCAGGGACACGAGCGGCTCTCGCCCCAGCGCACACAGCGTCCCGGACAAACCACCTGAAGCTGCCCAGAGGTGCAAAGGGCGGCTGAAACTCTCGGCTCCTCCCCGCCTCCTCCCCCGGCGGTGGGACCTCACCGCGGTCCCGCGGGCCGGGCTGGGCTCTGCCGCAACACCCTCAGGCTGCAACAGCAGGCGGGCAGCAGCCGGGAAAGCATCCCCATGGGGAGAAGGACGGAGCTTAGAAAAGATCACAGCGCAGCAGCCGAGCAGCACTGGGTCCTCCTGGAAGATGTCCCACGTCGAAGCTGCAGCCCCAGCACAGCGCACTGCGGGCTGCTGCCCGCCGGTCCCACCCCGTGCTCACAGCAGACCGGCAATTATTCATTAAAATTCCTGTGTGTGTGCATTGAAATGATCAATAATTGAAGTCCATTTCTCCTAAGGTTCCTATAGTAGTTTTGTGACAGTAAGAAGGAAAAATGCTTTTTTTTTTTTTTTTTGCTTTTTTTTTTTTTTTTCCTGTTTCTATTTCCTTCATTGCCTCCTACATGCTCAGTGCCCCGAATGTGGAGAATTTAAAGAAAACTGTTTCCATGGAGACCCTCCCCTCCGAGCAGCATCAGCCCGCAGCTCTCCCTTCTGTGAGCATTAATGTTCCTTCACGCTTTCATGCTAAAAATATCGAGGGCTGGATTTGATTTTCACCGTAGTGATGCAGTTTCATCAGAAAAATAGAAAATTTATAATACACACGCCCTGATATGCACACGTGCTGCTGAATGGCAAGGTGCCCCTTCCCCTCTCCTATTGTGGGAGGAAGGTACATTCCCCAGCAAAGGGACAACGAGTGGTTGTTAAACATGGATGAGAAAGCCAGGGGCTGCCCTTGGTGCCCAGGGCCCATGCATCCCATCCGTGCTACCAGACACCCCAAGAACCCCATACTGGGACAGCCCGCATCCCCACCTCACTCTGAACACCTCCTCCTGAAGTCTTTCTGTTCCAAGGAGCAGAACTGTGTCTCCAAAGGTGCAATGGGGCAGCTCTGCACATCATGCATGCAGTGCCCGCTGGCACAGCAGCACGGATGCAGTGGGTTGCAGCACTGCACGGCTGTCCCAGCACAGCAAACCAGGGCAAGATTAAAAGCCCAGGAAATCTGCAAGGTAGGAACACCAGCTCAGCAGAAGTACTTTTACTGGATGACCAAATCTCTGCAGTACCTCATTACAAACGCATCCTTGATGTGCTCCCAACACTCGCAGCCTGTCCCACAGCTGCAGCAGGGCAGGCAGTGCTGGTGGGGATGTGCAGCTCCATTGCTCGGACCCCATCAGCTCCAAACAAAGTCAGCACACGATGGTATTTTCCCTCTGCAGCCTGGCAGCCACACAGCTCTCCTGCGCTCTGCTTCTCTCCATCGGCATGGCAGGACTATGGCACACACACATATTTTCGTAAACCTTTTTTCTCTGTGAACTGAAGAGAAAACGCTTTGGAGGCAGCAAGAGCATTATTGTAAGCATCATTATGATAAATTGGCTACAGTGGAAGATTGTGAATAGCAGAGCTTATGTCTGAGATCCACAGATGAGTCAGGCACACGGCTGCAGTCAGTTGTTTCCAATCTAGCCAGGCCCAGAGCTGACATCTCCACGTCACCACACACAGTTACCCTGCAGCTCCACACCTTGCACAGCTCTTCTGCTCCACGTGGCCATTGCAGATCCCGCACGTCCCTGTGTCCTGGTGCTGCTCAGCCCCAGGCAGTGCAAGGCAGCCAGCAGCACCCCTGTGTCCTCCACGCCACGTGGGGGGCAGATGTGCCCACCCCACATCCCACTGCTGACACCACAGGCCGGCACTGGGAGAACCCCTCACACACCACTCCAACTATAACTGAGGCGTCCTCACATAACATGACCCCAGATTATCCCTTTCCAAAAGTGAGACAAACAGGTGCTCCTACTGGGACAAAGCGGAGTTTGAGGGGAACTCAGGGCCCAGGGGGGCACTGACACCCTGTGTTCTGTTGTTGGTAAGAATCACTTGGCCAGTGGCACCACACACAAAGCCTTCAAGCCTGCGAATGGTGGTACATTGGGAAGCACCATAAATAAGAGCAAACCAGGCTGCCAAATGAAGAAGGATTTAGATCATTCAAATCCCACGCTATAAGATGTCAAATCCAGTTTAACACTGATAAGTGTGGGATAGAAGCTCACCGTCAGCACATCTCCCACCCCAGGGCAGACCCCCAGCACTGCGGGGACAGAGCAGGACCTACAGAAGGGACAGGAATGCTGCAGGTCCTGCTCCTGCAGGAACACATCCACCTTTCACCACTATGGGACACAGAGAGGCAATGAAAAACTGAACGGTGCAGGGAGAGCAGCACAGAACTCGGCCATATGCTGACGCAGAGCCAGAGCATCAACTCTGCACCCGACTGCTCCATGGCACAGCACAACCCTGGAGCTCAGAAAGGGCTTTGAGGGCGCAGCCCCTGGGATTCCTCTGGATAAAGCAGTGTGGATATGGGCCTCTACTCCCAGGGAGGATTCTCAGCCCTGAGCCCCATGGAAGCCTGTGGGTCTTGTCTCAGTCAGGAAGTCGTGAGGCTCACTGCTTTCACTGCTTAAAAGAGATTTCTTCAGTTATCCTTTTCATCTGCCTCTCAACACGAAGGGAGACTGTGGGGTTTTCCCATTACCTGCAATTCACCCAATGTCAGCAATGACAACTTCGTGCCACACATCAGAACTTTAAATACACATTTGGAGTTTTGAAGTAGAGTTGCAAAAGCACCAGTGCAAAGGCTTGCACACTGCACAGCTTTTTAACAGGAGCTCCGTCCTTCTTTCTGTTTCATAAGTTTGTATTTACAAAAGCAAATAAATTGACCCACTCAAAAACCCACTCAAAACAAAAGCGCTCAGCCCCAAGCACATGTAGGCAAACGGTGCCTTCCCTCCACAGCTGTGACTGGCTGACAAATGGAGAACATTTCTGGGAGCAGAGCCTCTGCGACCCACATGTGACAAGGACTTTGCATACGGAAACTGTGGCATAGTCCTGGCCAGTTCATGGCTTTGAGGCTGCATAGATCCCACTCACCTCTCCCAGTGATGGAACTGGGAAAGGCTCCCATGAGACAAAACAGGGCTGCAGGTGGCTGAGAGCAGCACGGGGTGAGCAGGACACGTCCTGCCTCCAGCACAGCCTGAGAGTTGCAGAGATGGGCTCTTCCCAGGACCCGAATCTCACTGCAATTCCTCTGCAGCTTTCTTCCCTGCCTGTGGAAAATGTCAAGAAGAAACCAAACAAGAGGGGCACCAAGGCCGCTTGGCTACAAAAAAGATGGACTTAAAAGGAACTCTTAGGACACACGGTGGGCATGCAGGGATGTGCTCCTCCACCCTACATGAACACAGCAAGGTTTGGCCGTGGGTCACTGGGGTTGGGCTGGGCAATCTGTCCTCCTGCAAAGTGCGGTGCCACGTGGTGAGGGCATGGAAGGGAGTGGGACAGCAGAGGTTCAGTGTGGATCTAATGACATGCAAAATCACATGTGATTGATCTGCATTGATTTTTCCCCACTGAGGGGAATGATAGGCTGGCAAACAGAAATCAATTCCACTGCATTAAGCCCAGTAAGAGTCTCGTACCATCGGCATAATGCCCCAAAACATTATTACACACCAACAAAGGGTAACACCACACAGTGCCCATCCGAGCCCTCGGTCTGCACCTCTGCAGGACTGCATCTCCAGCTCCTCCCCACAGCATGGCTTGGCTCAGGAGGGCTGGGCAGGGTGCAGCGCTCAGCAAGATGGGGACATTTCCCAACAGCACCGTGCAATGCTGCTGAGATAGCAGCAGCTGCGAATCTTTCCCAAAATGGAATAAATCTCCTAGATTTAAACGCTAAAAATACCATCACATTCAAAATTTCTCTGCCCTTGTTACAGTGCAGAATAATTCAGTGCTGCCGACCCAAACTGGAGACATTTCCATCTGGCAGCTCCTCCAGAGCAGCTCTGCAGCTTCCCCCACCACAGTGCCTGTTTCAAAGTGCTTACATGAAAGAACGCGGATTTATTTCTCTCCCACTGTCCTCCCAAGGCTTAATGCTCTGTAACCGCTCGACACGGGCGCTCAGAAGGAGCCGGTCTCAGGGAAGCGCTGAGCACCGCGGTGCCCAACTCACAGCTCACAGGGAGCCCTCACTGCCCACCTCAGCACAGGCTGCACAGCTTCCTGACACACGCAGCCCTCCGGGCTCCTCTGCTGCACCGCACGCCTTGGCCAGCTGCAGAGCTCACAGTGCCCCTCTTTGCTGGGAGGCTGGGAACGCTGGCCAAAAACCCTTCAGAGTATTCAGAGAAAATCTATGTCTGTCCGCAAAAGGGTGATCCTAAAATAAATCAGATGTAGAAAGCACCTAAGCATTCATCAAGTCCTCTGTCCTTCTCACTTTAACACCTCTAAAAGCTCCAAGGAATCCCAAGAACCATCTAAGCCTCACGGACAGCCCCATCTCCGTGGGATTGGGGCATCAAACCCTGGGGCTCCTCTGGTTCGTGGCACACAGCAGGCAGCAGCCAAGGAAGTGATCTGGTTTCTAAACACCTCCTGAAAGCCCATCGGTCCCAGCGACACCACACTGCTGCAGTCTGAGCAGCTGGTACACCAACTCCTAGATATTACCAGTCCTTTATAGATAGAACATCTTTTCCCTCGGCAGAAATACAAAGATTTCTTTTCTAGCAAAGACTATGTTGTGCTGCCGGCTACAGCAACCAGCTCTGTCATCGTTACACACGTATTCTCCAGACAGTGCCTTGCAGGACAAGGAAACCCCGACACACGCAGAGCTCCGTCAGATTGCCATCGCAGCAGAAGGCTGGCTGTGCTGACAGCGGCACCGGTGCTCTGCCAAGCGCTCAGCATGCCACGCGTTCTGCCTTTCTGGTCATCTCGCCGAAGCCATCTGTCAGCTTATCAGTAAAACCTATTGATTTTTTAAAAACTGTAATTAGAAGTACCCAAATGTCAGCTAAGTGAGTAAAATTTGGAAGCTGCGAGCTTTCCTCTTGTAGCCAGCAGCTGTTTTCAGCTTATGGCTGAAATTTGTCACATTTTGCATTGATGTCTTTCTGTTCTTCTACCATTACTCCCGTTTGATGCACAAGGAACAAGCAGTCAGGGTGAATGCTGAGAGCACAACATGCAGCGACTCGCACAGACTTCCTCCTGCCGGGGGTTCAGGCAGGGCACTGATGTTGGCTGTGACAGGGAGGTAAGGAACGGCAAATGCTGCTCGGCCGCAAGGATGCAGGGACCCATGGGGAATGGGAAATCCAGCACGGAGTGTGCCTGATGGGAGGCAAACAGCAGCCCAGAGTGGCTGAGCCACCCCAGCATCCCTCTGCTCCGGAGGAATAGAGTGGAAACCACAGACCGGAGAGCGCTGCGTTGGAAAGAACACACCTAATATCCCAGTTCTGTGCTTAGGAGAAAGTAAACACACTGAAGCCACGCACAGACAGTCGTTGGCATTTGTTGCTCGGATTAGAATTTAATCAGCTAAAGATGGCTTAATCCAACATCTGGAGCAGTTCCGAGGCAGAGGCACCAAGGAAGGGTTTTTCTCTGCTGGGCTCCAGCAGCACTGCAGCCCCTGCCAGGCTGCCCCAGGGCCCAGCAGTGCCTCTGGGGGACACAGCCCTTCTGGGAGCAATGGGCACGGCTGGGGAAGCCCAGCAGCCCCAACTGGGTCAGCCCCCAGCACTCGGGTTAAAGCTCCACTTCTGGCTCCTTTAGTGCTTCTTTCCATAGAAGATGAGCACTGTGCCACCACTTTCAGTCTGCCCTGAAGGAGAGCGTTTCAGGACAGTTTCCATGCAGTGTTTTAATTAAACTTTCCTCATCTTGGCGTTAAGTTCATAAAATGATGTTCTGAGTCTCTAAAATGAATTGCTTAGAAGTAATTTGTGAAGCAGCTGAAGACAGATTATAACTATAAACGAATTCATCTTCAGAATTTGGCATTTCTGCTCACATTGGTTCGCAGTGTGTGCTGTGTTACTGTACGTAGGGATGCTCAGCACCCCCTGCTGTAAGCACACAGGTCCCCACTGCAGGCACCGGCCCCACCAAGGCTGTCCAACATCAGCACGAAGCTGCAGCAGCTCACCCAGCTCTGCACACACTGAGCAGAGCCCAGGGCAGTGCTGCAGGTGTGCTGCTAGTAAATAACAGAGAGCCAAAAGCAAACAGCACCAAACAAACCAAACAACACCAAACCCCACTTGTTCTATGAACTGTAAGTATCACAGAATCAAAGAACCACAGGGTTGGAAAGGACCTCAAGGATGATGAATCTCCAACCCCCTGCCACATGCAGGGCCACCAACCTCCATATATAAAACCAGCCCGGGCTGCCCAGGGCCCCATCCAACCTGGCCTTGAACACCTCCAGGGGTGGACAGGGATCCACAGCCTCTCTGGGCAGCTGCTGGAGCAGCACCTCACCACTCTCTCTGTAAAGAATTTTTCCCTGACATCCAACCTGCATCTCCCCTCCCTCAACTTAAAACCATTTCCCCTCATCCTGCAGTTATCAACCTTTTCAAAGAGTTGATTACTCTCCTCTTTATAGGCTCCCTTTAGGTATTGAAATGCTGCAATGAGGTCACCCCGCAGCCTTCTTTTCTGCAGGCTGAACAAGCCCAGCTCCCTCAGCCTGACCTCATAACACACGACAAATATATATTTTTTAAACCAATCAGGAGTTTCTGTTTCAACAAACACACGCCTGCCTGTACTGCTTTTCTCCCAGCTCAGGTAAGAATCTGGTACACAGCTGAAATACCATCTCAAGTTTGCCCAGAAGAAGATACAACCTTGCTTACTTCCCTGCACAATAAATCACTCTGTATCTGAAATGGAGAGACCACGGCCAGGCTATTTCTGGGACCTGTTGTGTTGTGGTAATAGGAATTCCTCTTTACTATTAGAGAACTAATATCTTCAAGCTTAATGATGCCAACTGTCAGCATCCCTGCCAGGCTGCTCATCGTCATCGGAAAGAAACGCACACAGCAGAACTTGGAGAAGCCCTCTGGTAGCACACAGAAAGGGGCACCTGCTGGCTGCTCCCTGCCAAAGCCTTGCCGTTACCACTAAAGCAGTCTGCTCTCTTTATCGTGAGCTGAGCGTGCAAACAGCTACAGTTTAAGAGCTGACGGAAAAAACGCCCTCCAGAGCAGCCCATGGGGTTCAGCCGAGCACCTTCCTGCTGGGACGTGTGGGCTCCACGGAAGGGCAGAGGCAGAGCAGAGCCCTGAGCACAGCCGCAGCAGAGCTGCCCCACAGCCCTCCAGGGACGCCCACCAGTCTGTGGGGCAGCCCGGAGCACTGCTGCTGCAATGCCCTTCCAGCCACCAAACTCACTCCCTGCCCCCTCTGCTTTTCATATTTAATTAATCATCACTCCATGGATTTTGTCCTCCTGGAAGGAAATTTCCATTTGGCTTTCATTCTAGTCTATCTTTAGTGGCAACAGGCAGGCAAACAAACCTCACTTGTTATTAGGGAATAAACTACAGGACGTAAGAAGCTTCCAAATGGAAGTACGGACGTTCATTAGATCAAATGAAAACCCTCTCTCAGTCAGATGGGATTTAATTAAGTTGATTCTGACAGGGAATTAAGGATCTTTGCTGGGAGCTCTGTTCCTGGTGGTGGGGGCTGTACCACCGACAGGCGATGCCCTGCCAAGACCCCCCCAGACGGCCAGCCATCCCCCCAGCACTGGTGGGGCACCCGTGTCCCGCAGACCCCGCTGACACTGGGGACAGCGGTGTGGATTGCACAAACTGTGCTGAGAAATTGCTACCACTGCAATGGAAGCCTGGGGATCACCAAATTCAGAACAGAAAACGCACTGAGGATTGCGAGCACGTGTTTGGGCTTCTTTCAGAAGGGGAAAAAGTGAAAATGCAAATTAACCTCAGCTGTTGGAAGAACACCCTGCAGAAATGAGACTCAGAATGGGTCACAAATCAAAAAATAATAATAAAAAAAAGCCACAATGCTCTGGGGACATTAAGCTATTACACAGAGTTGTTATTTGGCTGATTTTCACACTTCATTAGCATATGCATAATTTAACAAGGGAACGTGCTGAGGGCTGGCAAGACATAAGAGCCACTTTCTCAGAACATGAACTGTAAATTGGGGCTGCCGCAGTTTGAATTTTTTTTAATCACGGCAGAAAAGCGGCAGACACCAATTCCAGGCCCTGGGCAGAAGGGACCGATGTTCAGGAACTGAGGACCAAAGGACAGACAGACAGATTGACTGACAGCTCGCCCTGCAGCAAGGCTGGGATGGAGCGCAGCACATCCAGCTTTAGATGGCTCTGAGCTGCTTAGAAGCACTTTAAATAGAAATAGATAAATGTAGGTGAAAATTACACAGCGAATCCATGCCTTTCTACCACAAGAAGTGTCTGCGTTCTGCCACTTAATGAGGAAATCAGCATCACGGGCCGTGCCAAGGGAACAGCCTGTGTCAGTGGGTCTGGCTACTCCAATGCACAGCTCCTATTTTTTGCAACAGCAAAAAAGCACTAGGAATAATTTCCCAGCCTGTAATTGTGGGAAGAAGGAACTAATTCTTTTCACGACAACGTTTTCATCCAAACTTCTTAAATTAAAAGCAGAATTTCTCATCAGAATTTCCTCCCAGGCTGCCCAGCTTCCCATCTCAGCCCACCCCTGAATCGTGCCCAGCTCTGCAGGCTCTGCCACACAGCACAGCGATGTCAGCCCTGTGCACACACTGCTGTCCCGCTGCAGCCCAGCCCTGCACCAGCACAAACCATCACTCTCGTGCCCCTGGAGCTGCGGCCACTGCACCGAGCACTGACTGCACCGCAGGCAGCGCAGCATTACCTCCACTGCTTAATTGCTGCAGTAATTAATGAATTTTCTTTGGCCTGCCAGTCCCTGGGAGGGAGCATTGCTGCCATAATCACAGGAAGAGAGAAAATCTGAATCACTGGGAGCTTCCCTAAAAACAGGGAAGCTTTTTGGAAAGCTGGAGCTCACCCTGCTGCTGCTGCCCTGCACCCCCACCCCACAGCCCCATCTCTTTGGGTGGGAGCAGAGAGACCCCGGCATGGGAATGGAGGCGTTGCCCTGTGGGGCACCGTGGATGGAAGGCTGCTCCCACAGCCTCGGGCACCACCAGAGCTTCCTGGGAGCTCTGCCTGGGAGATGGGGGCAGGAAACAAAAGGTCCACCTGTACCCAAGGCTGCTGCAGTGGGATGGAAGGGGAAACACCAGGGCCAGCCACAGCACACGGGGCTCGAGGCCACCACCAGCCCTGCCCACAAAGCAGGGCCACCCACAGCTCCTGGGGTGCTGCACTGAGCTGAGGGCACAGCAAGCTGACAAGGGCCATCCGAAGGCAGAGATAAGCCTCTGTGGGGAAACACCCAAACGCATTGCTCCTTTTCCTCCTCAGACTGTGGCAGCAACGTTCCCAACAACCATTCCAGGTCTAATTTCTCCAAATTTTAGCAGATGTTCTGTTCAGGAAACTGCAAGAGGATTTAAGATTTAAATAATGCCATGAGACCTGGGAGATGTTTCTTTACATGACTAACTGACCGCAGCCATTTGTTTTACAACAAGGATGTCAATGATCTGTGCACACAGATTGATTCAGACCCTGCCTACTGTAGTGGCTGACGTCAGCCTGGCGCACATCACTGGCATCTGAACTCTGACTGCAGGGCTGCGAGCCATGAAAGAAGTCCCCATGGCTCTCAAAGATGGGCTGTAAGCTGGGGCAGAGCCAGTCAGCAGGGAACCCCAGATCACACCGAGAGGAACCTGACAATTAGGAAAGCAAATTTCACAAGCAAAGCAGGTTTGGTGAAGCCCCACTTTCAGGGCATCCCCAGCACTCCAACTGCTGGCGCTATTTTTGCACGCTTCATCCGATGTTTCTGAATTTTTTAATGCAATATTTGCTGCAAAGACAGCAGGATGACCTCTCCACTACCCCGCAGCTCCACTGCCTGCACGGCCCATCCAGCACCGCAGGGCTCAGCCCTCAGCCCCACAGCAGCTCCAGCTGCTAACGAGCAAACAGGAGCCCAGGGGATGAGCACCTCCTGGGCAGAACGCAAGGCAAAAGCTGACTGCTTTAGCAAAGAGTCTACACATAAGTAGTATTTTCCCAGTGCTGTACAGTAAATAAATTGGGGGGAAGAAAATAATATCCTTGTCATATCCTAAAGCTCCCTGACATTATTTACAGCTGAAATACTGCTGTACTGAGATGCTGAGCGATAACTGGCACATGAAGCTCACACTAACTAGAAGTGGATGTGACAAATACATCTTAACAGCTGACGCAATACCTGCCATCATCCAGGTAACCGCGCTGGCTGTAAGCGCTGCATTTCGATTGGCCCAACTGGCAGGAAGGGCAAATGTTAACAGATCCTTGAAAGGTTACCTTTACTCTGACTTTTAATGAAGGTACAAGAAACTTTGTGACTGTGGAAGAATTGTTGGAGTTTCCCCATTGGAAGAAAAGACTTTAACTCTGGGACGGCACTTCATGCTGTTTTGTTTTGCTGCACATAAATAATCACCAGTGAGATCGCAGTACTTTGAAGTTGAACTTAGGAGTACAAGGAAAGCTACAGTGAGGGTAATAAATTATGCAGAACTGTTTATGCTGGGAATGGCAATGCTTCAAGATGATGCAAATAGGCACTTTCTGAACCTCTTCTAAAAACCCCGAGAAACCTTGGGACCAAACCATATGGCTCAAATCAGCCACCTGTAGCAAGCTTAATGCCTCAGCCAGTCAGCAAGGATTTGGGCAATTAGGTTATTAATGTGTTTATGCAAACACAGAGAAAAAGAGTTGGGGAAAGTCTCCTTGATTTCTCTCTACCAAACCTATTGAGCAGCACGGAGTCAAGAAAACATCAGTCCAAAATGAATTTAAAGGAGGCTGAGCAGCCGACGCTGTACCCACACACAGCAGCAGGCGACGCCCAGGAAAGGAGCACCAACAAAACACGCTCAGCTGCCAGCCCTCATCTCCTGCTCCGCACACAGCCACAGAGCTCCCGTCCCCAGCAACCCCTCAGCCTGGGCTGTGCCCACAGCACTTCGGGTCGGTCTGCGATCAGCTGAGAGCGCGTCCACGTTCACACAGTGCCCTGAAGGGGAGCACATAACTGCCCTGCGTGTCCTCAGGAGGGGAAGGCAGCTCCGTCAGACGGAGATGGAGCTGCGTTTTACTAGGGGTCAATGGGAACAGGCAAAACGATCCCTCGTGTCCTTGAAAGCCTACCAAATCTGTGGAGGAAATCTGCTGTATCGGTTACAGTTTATTGTTATATATCCTTGGCTCAGGAGCAGGAATATTTAATTACACTAATTGCTTCTGGTTGGGAAAGGGAACCTTTACGCTTGGACAAAGCTGCCTATAAACCACTGTGTTTCTGCCGGTTCGGGCTGCGGGTCAGGTTTTACATGTTCTGAGAAGATTAACTTTACTCCTAGTGAAGAATTTAATTACAGGAAGTGATTAGCCAAGTGCTCCCAGTCAATACAACTGCAGCACGAACTCCTAAGGAGTGTGTTTTCTATTACGTGGGTAGCCAAAGAATGGCAAAGCTGTAGCAGTGCCATTTGGGTTTAAGGATACCAGCGAGCCCTGGGTCTCCAAAGGAAAATTACAACATGCTGACTCAAGCAACATTCAGCAGGGCTGGAGAGGGGGAAACCAATAAAAAGGCAGCAGGAGACCAAAACTCCATTTTAAAATACAGAAATAACACCATTTTATAGGCTTCTTGTTTTCTAATTGCAGTGCTGCAAAAATCAATGGCTTTTGGAAAGTAGAAGAAACGCACACAGTGAACTGCTTGGAAACCCCACTAAGCCATAAACCAACGCTTAAGGTAAATATCAATATTGTTTTCCCCTTTTGTTATTGTTGTTGTTATTGTTGAAGGGAGATGGGACAAAGAATTGACCTGCTTTATCATTTCTCACTCCTGGTTAGGAAATATAATAGCACGTATCTCATGAGGGAGAAAACTCCATAATTAAGCAGACCGAACACAGCAGTGTCATTTGGAGGCTGGAAGGCTAACAGCACACCAAAAGACAACTCCAAGTCTAACCAGTACCTTTGCACTCCCACCCTGGAGATAACTGAGTGCAGTGCCTACAACAAGCTGCTTCCTGCTCGCTGCCATGCAGAGATACTTCAACGGCACCAGGGAAGCGCAGCCCATTTCTCGAGATGGGAATGTCTGGGATGGGCTGCCTGGCAGCATTCTGTGCAGCACAACAGAACAGCCCCACGGATCACCCAGCGCTCAGCTGTGGCAGCTCTGCAAGGAGAGCTGAAGGCGAGGCATGTCCCAGAACCGCCCAGGTGGGTGTCTGCCACCTGAACGGGACATTAACTTCACAGAATTGAAGTGTTTCCCAGCACTCTGTCAAAACAGGATTTTTCACAGCAAACCATTCCCATAAGCTTAATCTAGATGAGCTATTATTGTTATCTGTTGGGAGCTTCTTCTCACTTAATGAATCCGATCACATTCACGTTCTGTCAGTCTCACTTGGCAGAGGCAGCCTGTCACTGGGTGATAAAGCACTGGCTCCGCCAGGCAGCTCCTGGCTTGTGGTCAGACTGCCCTCCACATCACCGTCACTTCAGACTTCAGTGACCCTCACCTGCACCACTGGCACAAAACAGAGCTCCTGGAAACATGGTAGGCGCAAAACAATTGCATCTTGAGACAGGCTTAAAAGCAGAGCTGACGATCGCTCCCTTTGCAGGGGACGCAATGGCTGCACACTTATCCAAAGAGAAGGGGAGGGTTTGGTGAGCAGTATCCAGCTCCTGGGGAAGCGGAGCTAGCAGGGACAGCACCATGGTGTGTTCCTCTCCTGCCAAGTACCACCTGCACCGCCCCACAGACAGCAGCGTTGGGCCCTGCGGTCACTGCCTGCAGCCACAGCTCTGCAGCCAGCAGCAGCACCCAGGGCTGAAAGGGCGGAGGTCTCTTTCTGGGGACGAGTTGCATTATGAGGAGGAAAAAAAGCCGCCTCTTTCTGGCAAATCCTTGCCCATCAGATTTCATCACCTTGTCAATAACTTTACACGTTGTCAGAAACAGATTGCAAGGAAAGAAGGAGGTTTGGTGAGACAGGAGCTCCGCAAAACAGGGAGGAATCGAGAGAACAAAGTGCTGCAGCACGTCGGGATTCAGCTCTGCAGTGGTGCTCCAAACCAGGCCAAGTTTCCTGCCTGGATTCACGATGAACATTTACAGCCAGTTAAGTAGCAGCTGCACATCCATCAAACTCGTTGCATTAGTACCTTGAAAACATAAAAGTCATGAAACAAAGAAGGCAGCTGCAGCGCTCCCTCTGCGAGAGGAACACAGGTGCCAGCCACATCTACTGCAATGAAGGCTCCCTGGTGCCCAGCACCAGTCAACGAGCACAGTGCAACCAGCAGACTTACAAGCTGTGTCAGCGGGAGCACCCGTGGGTGGAGGTCAGAGCACACACATTGAAGAAGACTTCAGCAAACGTTTTCTGCTGCCACAGTGCAGAGGGTTGGGAATGGGCCATTACTGGAGGTTGGGGCAGAAACAGGCAGTGTTGGGAGAAAATGATCAATAGATATAACAAAGTCAAACAAGTACAGCCTATAAACCCAGGTGGCAGCATCAGGTATAACCCAACCTCTGCACCCGTAGCAGGAGGTGGGGCAGGACTGCCAGCACAGGGGGCAAAGGCACCACGAGGATCCCATCCCACAGCCCAGCAGCACCAGGACGGCACAGCACACCCCAACCACAGCTGGCTCTGGCAGCCCAAAGGGAAGCAGAGCTCTCTCAACTAATGGCACAAAGTCTTTAAGAATAGAACTCCAAGCCCCTGCTGGTTTCCAAGGCTGCGTGGGTCCTTGGCAGGTGGAACACGCCAGCCGTGAGCACAGCTTGGAGCCATTTCTGGCAGTTTCTCTAAATCCAGCACAGTGCTTCCCCTTGCCTCCAAGAGATCCCCATCTCACCCACACTGCTCTGCAGCCCCACAGCTGCCAGCAGCTCTGTGGCACCATGCGTTGCCCCTGCAAGGGGATGGGAGCAGAACAAGCAGGTTTGGGTGCAGAACAGGGGAAGAACAAGGGCTGGTGTGAGGATGAGGAGAAAGAAATAGGGATTACAATAAAAGGAAAGAGAAAAGCAACTAAAATTAGCAAAGACAGACAAAAGATGAAAGGGGAGAGGAGAAGAGCTGACTGAAGAAGGGCTCAAACTGTGCCGAAAGCTGTGCAGAGAGATGGCTGCCCATCTTCTCCAGCCCCACTGCCCAGGGCAAGGATCTGCATGACAGCAGCTCTGTGTGGCAGGATGAGGACGCCCTGCAGGCTCTCGAGCAGCTTAAGGAAGTGTGAAATTCCAGCAAAGGATCTATGAATGATGTATAGAATAATGTCATGGTTCTTTAACTTTAGCAACAGATTTACACGGTTATGGAGGCAGGAGGCAAAATGCAATTTGGGGAATAAAATTAACTGAAGTTCCTGAGACTCTGAGCAGAGCAAAAAATAAACTCAAAATCCTCAGCCATGAATGTATCACATTTGCAGCCATCAGCAGTGGAAGAGGTTGGGTGCTGCAGTCCCCCCCACCTGCACTGCCCGCAGCCACACACCCAACCCACAAGAGGACACACCATGAGAACTGCACCCATCTCACCTGAGCAGGGCTGAATTTACAATAACACAATTACAATTAACACAGCAGACACACCTCACTTGCCCTCCTGAATGATTCCAGGGGGAGGCAGTGAATTTTTTCCCCTAGTGAAGAATGGCAAGCAGAACGTTCATGAAAGTTAATTGCAAAGCTGGGTATGCTCAGTTAAGTGCATGGGTACATGAGGTATCAAGAGAAGGCACCAACAACCACTTCCAGCTGTAAGGGCTGCCAAATCCCCTATCCCTTGAGATAGGAGCAATGCTGATGTCTCCTTCTGTCTTTCTGCTTCCTCCTGCAGGTAAGATATCCCTGTTAGAATGGGAGATTTGGCTTCTCGTACAGAAAACCATCGTGCACAGGGCAAGCTGCACTCCAGTCAATTCCAGCTTTTAGAGGAGAAAGGCGAGTCCAAACCCTTAGCAGCCAATGGCCTCGGACAACATGGGTGAGCAGCAGCCCAACGCTTCTCCTATCCCAATGCCATGCAAACCTGTGGGACAGTGGGATTGGGAAGCTGAGGGTGTGGATCAGGACCCTGCTTGCTATCGAACAGACAGCACTGCTACTTGCACCACGGCCGGGTCCTGATGGCAGCCACGAGCAGCAGGAGGATGTGCTGGGGTGTCTGTGGGCAGGGCCCCAAAGGAGCTTCATGCAGAAAGCAAGGGCGGCATTTGGCCCTCAGAACTTAACTTAGCAAGCCTAATTGCATTAACTACCACACAGCCTACTGCTTCATCTGTAATGAGTTTTAGGATTCAGAAGCTCAACATTGCATCTGCAGAAGCAGACTTGCAGGATTCAGCTATTAATAGCCCCTGGTACACACTTAGTTCCAGTGGAGGGACGCAAGGGGGAGGAAACAGCCAGATGGAGATAATGCATTTGGGTGACACAAAGCCAAAAAAAGGCTGATCTGCTTCCCCACCCCTCACACACAGCTCTGCCTTGCAGCAGGGAGCAAACAAAGCATCATGCAATTAACTCATAAACATTCCAATTGGAAAGTTCTTACATTAGATCTAATGCCCAAACACGAGACTTCACTGTCTCCTCCTAAAGCCATGTAAAGATGAGGTAAGGCTGCAAGCTTCCACCCGGCTCCACAGCAGCACTGCCAAGATCTGCCAAGATCAGCACGTACCCTGGAAGGGCTCTAATGGACGCGAATCAGCACATCACTTGTACCGCTCAGGCAAGAAGCCTCATCTCCTTTAAGAGGTGCTCTGACCTCTGCCGGTGTGAGGCTCTGGGTCACCATCGCCGCCGTCGGTGCAGCAGAGAGGTGCCCTGGGCACACGGGTGGCAGCGCTGTCCCTGGGTCACCCCTGGCTGTGAGAGCAGCAAAGCCGTGTCCCGGGGAGGCGAACAGCCCCGGCCGTGAGGCGACCTCTGCATGGCATCACAGGCAGCACCTCAGGGGACTCGAGCAGGTCGTGCCTCAGGTGTTGGCCTTTGGCTGCATTTTTACACAGAAGGAATGCTTCTTTATTACCTCCACGTCTAAGAAACGCTTAACAACCTGTTGCTGTACTTCAGCAGTAATGCCCAGCTGCTGGATTTTGCAGCACTCCTCATGAGAGCGTGGTATCAGTGTCACAGCAGCGTGAGATGGGGTCTGTCCCAGCTGTGGCACAGGAGCTGCTCTGTGCACGAGGAGCGCGCGGCTCAGGGCACCACGCAGCACAACAGCGCGCCCAGCATCGGGCAAGGCTAGCAGAGATGGCTGCTCTGCAGCCTCCCAGGCGCACACACACCTGCTGGCATCAGCTTGAAGGCCCCTCATTGCCACCATGCCTCTGGTACTCTCCTTCCTACCCCTGGGCTGGGTTCTGCTCTGGCACAAGATCATGGCAAATGCAAACATCAGCAGCTCAGAGCATGTCAGCACATTTCCCAGTTCCGCATAATGTCTGGGACCCACAGGCATTGCCATGGGGCTGAGACCCACTGCTATAAGATCCAGCTGTACTCTGTATGGCCGTGGGCTGGGAGCTGCAGGAACCCACGGCCCAGAGATCTGCGGGAGGAAGAGGGACACCTCCAGAGCACAGCCAGAATTCAGCAGCACATCGCTGCTTGGAGACCTGCAGATCCCAATTCACTTCAGTCTCTTCTAACATAATGACTTTTTGCAGAAGATAATTGCTGTGGAGACGCTTGCAAGGATTTTGACGGGCCTATGCAATGACACCTTGGCTTCTTCCAAAGAAACAAGCAAACAAACCAGAGGAACACTAGAACCTGCATTACTTGTATCCTCCAGCTGAGTGTTACCCCTGAGCTGATCCTCACAACCAGAGACAATCTCTCACCTATCACGCCATTCCTGCTAGCCAGAATTATGCAGTAGGGAACCAGCTACAAAGCAGCACTGCCAATGCTGTTATTATAATTAATGACCTGTCAGGCACAATCCAGGTCAAGTTCACTGAGTGACCTCTGAGGAGGGCCCTCAGAAACCTCCTCTCATTCTTCCTGCTCCACCCCAGCACCCAGCAGAGGATCACCGCTCTGGCAGCCAGACAGGCTCAGAGTTCCACCCACCACTGCTTAAGGCTCACCTGCAGAGTAGCTGTGAGCATCCTCCCTCCAACAGCCACCACATCCTCTGCTCAGACAACAGCTACCTGCAGGCAGCTGGGGACTGACTGCAGCATCTGATTTCAGAAGGGTTCATTTCATACTTATCTGCCTGTACGTGCTCAGATAACTCATACTAAAAGTGCGAGATGTTCAGCTCCCTTTAGATTTCAGTAGAGCCTGTGTGAATTAGCAGCCTATGAAAGCACTTCCTGATGTAGGTGGTCGGATGATGACCGTTCCTTTCCTCTGCATAATCCCGTTGTCTGGGTAGAACAAAGTCCAACCACTGCCACAAGGGCCACTTCCCTTCCTCAGGAAGAGCAAAATGTGCTTTATTGCTCCCTGCATCCAGAAAGCTCACCAAAGCTCTGCAGTCCAGGTATCATCCCTACGAACCATCACAGTGTTTCACAACAGCATAGCTCAAAGAGCTTCCCTTACAATGAAAAGACTAAAGAAGAGCAATTCTCTGAGCTGTTCGTAAGGGAGCTGGGAACACGCACAAGTGGCTGCAGAAGCAGCTGGGCTGTTCACTTCTCTACCACAGTTCACAATCCTTGGAACACAGAAACAGTGGACTCCAGCACCACATCACCCCGCAGTGCACCTCCTATGTGCCCAGCATCAGGGCAGTGACAAGAACCAGCCTCACCTCAGCTGCTCAGAGGTCTCAGTAAGGCTAAGCATAGTGCCTGGAGGCAGCGCTCAGCAGCACAGCGGTGACAGGGGCTCCTCACCCACCTCAAAGACACACGAAGCACCGGGCGCTGAGGACACTGCATCTGGCAGCAATGATGAAGGGCCCTGAGGAACCAAAGTTCATTTTCTCCCTGTTCCATGAGGGATGAGCAACCCACACTGCAGCTCTTATGGCATTTCCTGAGGCTATGCCCTGCAGAGCTGCCACATTCCTGCAGCACCTTGCTTAGTGACAGACAGAGGGTTCTTCCAGGAGCTGCACCATGAACACCAGAATACAAGCACTTACTGCTCTGCAACGTATATCTGAGCAAGCTTAATGGCAGCAGCCAGGTGTTAAACAAGCGATAGCTTCCCCCAGACAGCAGTCAGCATCTGGCTGCCATCAGCCTGAGCTCTGCGTTTGGACACATCCATCAGTGCTCACTGCAGACACAGCGAGGCGGAGGGGACGGCTCCTTTGCACTCTCCTGAACTCTGTCCCCTTCTCACCCGGCAATATTTACTAAACCTGCAACTGAAGCCATCAGTCATGCCTGCTAACATTGCTCATCAGCTACTAACTGCAACGAGGCTGCACAGGAATGAATTGTCAATAGCAGGTACTGACATTTGGCCTAACGCTCGTGTTTGTCAGGCTGCTTTTCATCAGTCAGATTACTTTTCCTTTACTCACTGAGCACAACAAAGGGAACACAAGGAAATGCCTCATGATGAACCACAGGGCTGCACAGCTCATTTCAGGAGCAGTGACACAGCCTCACGTGGGCAGGATTGCACCTGGGGACGTGGAGCTCCACTGCCATGGGCTCAGCAGCAGCACCCGGAGCTGCCCGAGAAAGCACTGGGCTGCAGAGTGCTCCATTAAATAACAGCTGGAATACATTTGTCATTAATAGATATATCAATGAGGACCTCTAAATTAAGTATGAAAATGCTAAGATTAAACTTAAAGAAGAATCAAGTCACTTCAAAAGTCTACAAGACTCTGGAACCAATGCACACGCAGCTGAGCTCACTGGACTGACACCAACGTGGTTATTCCACGATACTGCACTCCTCCCGCTCCCACGTTTCCTGGGGAGCGTCAGCACTTTGTTCAGCCTCCACTCCCATAATATTCTCTAAGAAGAGCTGCAAATCTAACCAAACAGCCAACAGATTTTTACACTAAACTACACAATTGTATCAAATCTACTTTGAGGATGCTATCACAGGGTTAACACCCACTCAGGCTTCAGACAATACAGCAGCAATAAATGGTAACATGCACTAAAGAACATGATTTAGATTTTGCTGAGCAGGCTCGGCATCTATAAATCTCAGCACTCTTAATATTTAAAGTTATTATTCCAGTGACAAAATAGACACGAGGGAGATAACAGTCTTTATCTCCATTAATGTTTTATTGTTATTCAGAGAATTTGGACATGGACTGATCCAAGCCAAATCATGGCAGCTTGTTCACATACTTGGGGGGCAGAGATAGTGGTTTTAAGATAGTGTTTTAAGCCCACTCTTTGAGCTGAACCACAGGGCAGAGGAGATCAAAATGGGGGATTACTTGTCTATTTTGGTTTCTGCTTTCTATTTTCATTACCTTTCCATTCAAAGGATCTGCTTTAG
The DNA here is from genome assembly GCF_905368555.1 of Meleagris gallopavo. Lineage (NCBI taxonomy): Eukaryota > Metazoa > Chordata > Aves > Galliformes > Phasianidae > Meleagris > Meleagris gallopavo. The sequence goes on from NC_139418.1 coordinate 17,493,312, forward strand.
CACGGATTTAGGAGAGCAGCACACTGCTGAGCACTGACTGCCTCGCACACACACAAGAGAGCAAACAGTTGTAAAAAGAAACAAAAAGGCTGTGCAGAAGTTCTGCTTGGAAATGGCTCTTTCCTGCAGCCCTGAAGCCCAAGCTCCTGTGATTCCTCTAACCTCCCAGGAGGTTGCAATAAAATGTACCTAACCTACTTGGAGTCTTTCTTTCTTTCTTCCTAAGGTATGTATTGCACCTCAAAGCACATAACATCCTTTGCAAGTTGACCCCAAAACAAAGCGAGCTGAAGCTGCAGTGAGGGTTGGTTTGAACTAGCAGCCTGAAGCAGTAAAAGACTGAAAAGCAACAAAACAGAAAAGCCACAGAAGCCACACAGCCACCTCCCCTGCTCCTGGATCTCCCATGCTGCTGAGGTTGGCACTGCTGGTGCCCAGGCACCCACCCCAGACAGCTGAAAAGAGGTACCACCAATTTGTGCCTTCAGAGCTACCCAAAGGCCAACAGCACAGCACAAAGGGAAACAGTGCTGTTCTCCATCCCTCCATGGCTGCAGCCACTATGGGAGAACAAAATCTTTCAGTCAAAAAATCCATCAAAAGTTTCCCCTCGAGAAATTAGGCTTACAGTAGTACGTAGGAGAAAAATAGCAGCCAGTGCTGGAATGACTGCTCTGAATGAAGATATTGACTTTAATTGTTCAAATTCACCTTTACTGGGGAGGACAGCAGGATGCAAGTTGTGAAAAGCACTTCTGACAATGTATGAACAACATCTCCCATCAGAGCTGCCACACAACTCGTGCCCATTCCACACAGAATTGCACTTCTGGAGCATCTGGGAAATCAGACACTACGGATGGTGCAGGCAGCACGAGGCGCTGACCACCCACTGCCCGAGTGCCCACCTCTGCCTGAACCCGCGGTGCAGGGGCTCCTGCCAGCGAGCAGAGTGGCTCCATCCTCCGGCCACGTCCACCCCTCCCTGCCCCAGCCTGCACATCGACCTCCTGCCCCTCTGTGCTCCTGGCCCAGTTCTGCCACTGCAGGGCCGGGGTGCTGCCAGCACCTGAAGGCACAGCTCTGGGGAGCCGGAAAGAGCGCAGGAGGAGCGCGGGATGCGCTGCCGAGCTCCACAGGGGCACTGGGAGAGGAGGGCACGCGCTGGGTGCTCAGCCTCCAGCTCCAAGCTCCCCCAGCCCAGCCCGGCGTGGCCCCACGCTCCCTGCGGTACCCGTCCCCGTGGCTGCAGCTGGGCTTTGTGCCTGCTCAGCACATCGACATAAGCACTTCCAGCTCCTGGTCGCAGCCACGCAGCCGAGCTGGGGAGGAGCGAGCAGCTGCTATTTTTAACCTGCTTGATCAGCATCCTGCCACGTCAACAGCAGCCTCGGCCCCGCTGTGCTGTTGCTCCACTGCCTCACCTCCACACACCTCTCATAGCCCATGCCAGCCCATCTCCAGCATCTCACACAGCTGGATTTTGGTTTTCAAAGGATCTCTTCCCCCAGCTCCCTGGGAGTGGAATGTCTCTGCTCCAGCCCAGACTTCAAGCCAAGCAGCAGCTGACCATCAGCTTTCATGACCTTGCCCGGTTTCTTCTTGCAGACACTGTTCACAGAGATCTAACGACCCACAAGCTGGGAGCTTCCCAGCTGCGTTCCCCTGTAGGTAACTGCTGCTCTGGGAGGTTTCAGAGGTTTCCCCATCAGAGCTATCACACCTCTGTCCCAGCACAGCCCAGGGAGACCACAGCGCCAACACAGCCCCGGATGCAGCCCGTGGTGTGAGCACTCTGCATCGCTGCAGCCACCCCATCAGTATGGGCCTGAGCCTCAGCATTACCCGCTCCCAGCACTTCCAGTAATCCAGGATTACAGAGTCCCCAAGCAAATCTATTCTCTCATTAATCCACAGATTAGAGCATCCCAAGTCAGCTTTGACGTGGTACCTAGGAATGGCCAAGTCAGGCTCATCCCTTTTGCAGTGACCACAGGATTAGATAGCAGACGTGTCCACAGCCCTGCAGAACAACTGGACCACGTGCAGGGAGAGGTCGGGGAGCCCTACAGTGTCTGTGTATAACTGAAAGCACAAAGGACGGAGTTGTGTAATCAAAGTACTTACGTGATAAAACAACCACTTCAAGGAGGTTCCTGGATTAATAAAATCTCAATCCAGATGATCCCCAGACCGCAATTAACATCATTCATGACAACAAAAATACCTGGTAGCTCTCATCCTGAGCAAGGCACAGGGGAAACACCTCATTTCCTGCTTCTAAGAGGACTATGCATGGATGGAAAAAAGTCACTGTCGCTGCCACAGAGAGCTCTTAGCAAGTGGCCACTGAGAAAGCTTTTAGGCACTCAGCACAGCGAGACTTGGCTCCAGCTGATCCATCCCTGCAGCTCTGTTGGTGCAAGGAGAACGCAGCGGCACCCTATGTCACCTGGTGACCTGAGGGAATGAGTGGCCAGAGGCATCTAGGTTTGGGTGCATGGATTGTTTCTCCCTCCACAAACCAGAACAAAAGAGCCCTGAGGAAGCTGTTCACAATCCAATGCTCCTGGGGCCCATGGGGCAGGGACTGCTATGCACGGAGCACACCTGAACGGGAATGGAGGGTGGCAGAGGAGCTACAGCTGGGAGGAGCGAGATTAAACTGGGAAAAAGAATTGAGTGCTTAATGACAGATTTCTTAATGGCAAATCTATTTGGTTTTGGAAACACAGTTCAGAGCAATTCACTGAAGCACCAGCCAACACCAGCACATGGGTATGCAGGCAGGAGCTGCATCCTCAGCACCCGGCAGAGCTCCAGGGCCACCCCTTGCCCCACAGACATGGCCACGCTGCCAGACAGCAGGGGCACTGCTGGAGGTGCAGCCAAGCGCTGCACTGGGACAGCACCAGTTGGCCAAAGGCAGGAGCCAGGAGTGGCTGCTGCAAGGCCAAGCATTCTGCACAGCTTCCCAAAGTGCCCTGCTGGAAAGTGAGTGTGCCAGGGAAATGCCAGCCAATGCCTCATTGCCTGGTGCAGTGCGTACAGCCGGGCACACACCACACAACGCACACTGCAGACACTCCTCCACAGCTCTCCTGTGTCTGCAGCACGGAGGAGAGAACTCTTCCTCTGGAGCAAGGGAACAGACATTTGGAAAGGAAAGGCACCTGTCAGGCCTTATAGTATTTCCCTGTGTATCATACCAGACCAGCAGTAAAGTATAGCTCCCCAAGAGCTCTACAGCAGGGCTGAGCTACATGGGCTCTCTGCGACTGCAGCCCTGGAGTCCCACAGCAGCACAAAAGGTACAGACAGAGAGGACAGGTGGGCCTTGTCCCACCAACCAGGCACCTGATGGGAGATAAACACACACACACACACCTCCCAGAGCACAGCCCTAGTTCTGCCTCTCATCTGGTGTCCCGTTGGCTGAGCCCTGATGGCCACAGCTCCCATCCCATCCAAACCACAGAGTGCAAGCTCCCGGGCACCAAGCAGAGCAACGCTCCTCCCGGCTGGAAGCATTTGCCCAACTGCAGCCATGGGAAGGGCTCAGAACAGCCAGGTGGCTGGGAGAGCTGCACAACCACGGCTCACAGCCCAGCTGGGGGCTTCAGGAGATGATGCTTTGGGTTGGGCTGCTGGGAACTGCCCAGCTTTGGGGATAGGGGTGTGAGGAGCCCTTCAGCATCTCTAGCAAGCACATCTTGAAGTGGAAGTTATTCAGATGGTTGGTTTATATTCAGGTAGTCTTTATTTGTCCTATTTTTGACTGGGAGCTCAGCAAAATTTCTAATCAAGATGGATTTCTGCAGCAGAACAAAACCACCCAGTGTTCCACACACACAGCACTCACTCTGGGGACGCTGCGAGGCCCTGGGCCACCAACCCTGGGCACTACCCTGGGGAGGACCCTGGGCCGGACCCCCTGGTGGTGTGCACCACATCTCTGAGACTCGATCTTCCCTGGCAGCTAGAGTCGAATTAGCACAACGGGTGCATCTCCTTCATTCGGATACTTCTGAGAGTCACACAAGAACAAGGCACCGAGTGTGTGTTTTTGAAATACCATCCTCACCCTGTATTTGCATAAAAATACCAGACCTATTTAAGTGACACTTCACTAAACCACATTACATAAGCCTATTTACTTCCTCAGCTGACACACCACAGACACCTCCATTTCCAAAACAAGTCTTCGCCCTCCGAGCAGGCTTTGGGAGGATTTTTAACAGAAGGCATGTAATCAACCAGATCACTTTAGGAATACGCTGCTTTTGCACACACGCCAAAAAAAAGGAACATTTTCTTTCATATTTTTTTCCTTTCACACCACACCAGTAAGCCCTACCACTTCAGAGCACACACGGCTTTTTGGGGCAGAGTAACTACAGCTAGAATCGGAAGCAGTGGGTTACCTACAAACATTTCTGTCTATTTCATGTCTATGGAGAGGATTGGTGTAGTTTTCTAGTGCTATTTCCTACACCACTCTGAAAACATCAGCGTACAACTTTGAGAAATTTAGCGTGGATTACCAGACAGACCAGATCTTACCACTGCAACAGCAGGCTAGAAAATCCCCAGCTCTCCGAGTGCCACCGGCTGACCTCACTGCAGGCACAGCTCAGCCCTTCATCCCTCCCAGCCAGGTCACAGCAGGGCAGCCACATTCCATCTGTACGTGCTGCCTGCCACAGTCAGGGCAAGTTCATCCTTCCACAGGCCACAACCAAGGCTGCCTGCCAGGTGGGAGCACAGAGCTCCCCTGCCCCGTGTGCACTGCCCCACTGGAAGCCCTGTCTCGCGTCATCTCACAGACACAGAAACGTCCCCACCTGTGCAGGCAGAGCCAGGCCAGCAGCACAGCCCTGCCCTGTGGATCGAGGCACATGGGGCCGGCACTGGGACACGGTGCCAGGAGCCAGCAGCACTGCAGCATCACTCCACTGCCTCCAGTCCGTCAGCTCTGAGTACTTGCATTTCAGCTACACAAAAGCAGTGCCAGTTTGCACAGGGTCTTCTTGTGTGGCTCATCAGGTATCCAAAGCTTGCAGTTACTATGTTAAGGTGCCATTTTTCCAATAGACAGATTAACTCTCCTTGAGTGATGTCCTGAAGTCACAACATTCCACCAGTTTGGTCCTATGCTATCTTTCTCCAGAGCCTTACAAGAATGAACCAGTAAGGTGAGGAGTGTTTGGCTGCTCACCAAGCAGCTGATCAGCCTGCCCAAGCCCTCTGGTGTGGAGGCTGTTGTCAAAGTTTCCTGTAAGGTGTCATTTCTGACAGGAGAACCAATAACTGCCCAGATGGGGCACTGGGTTTTGTCTCAGAGAAACTGCATTTTCCTCTTGAGGCAGAAAGCAGGAGGGCTGCACCAGTGCTGATCTGTGGCTGGCTGTGCTCCGGCTGCCTGCTTGCCATAGGTGAGCACTTTGCAGCTCACTGTTCAATCCCTGAACTGAGCACAGCCTCATCACCTCCCCTAACCTGGAACCATTACAGGAAATTCACGTCCCAGTGCAGCAGTGGCCAGGGCCCAAGGCTGAGCAAGGGCTATGACCCCATTCATGTCTAACAGGCATCTCCTCACCTCTGTAATACATAAGTCAGAAAGCATGTTTCTTCTTGCAGAGGCTTGTAGTAAGAATAGCCCTGAGACAGCCGTTTAACTCCTGTAACAACAATTACACTCATTTATACTTCCTACCCTACAAGAACAGCTACTGTCCAAGGCTACTTAGAGAAGCGCCTATACAATCCTAAGATAAGGAAGCCTCTTCTGACCCTGTGCCCACCCGCATCCCCCAAGCCTTCCCACTTAGCACAGCAGCCATCAGGAACGCTCGCCTTTGCAGGGCAGCAGCAGCATGAGCGCTTTGTTGCAATCAGGAACTCCTCTGCTCCACATGAGCTCTGCTGACTCCCACAGAAAGGAACAGGCAGTGGGACAACGAGTCCCGTGCTCACCTGGCCCGCACAGCCATACAGCAGCTCCCTGAGGAACGGACACACACCAGTGACACGCACACGCACCAGCGCTCGCGAATCTGCAGGGAGCGGCTCGCTCCTGCTCAGGCACAAACCCGGCTCTAAGCGCTCCTGGCACTGCCCCGTCCCATCGGCCCCGTTTCGGCTCCGCGGCACAGAGACATCCGCTGCCCTTCCCGAGAATCACAGCGACGTCGGGCGGCTCTGGAGCGCGGCGAGGAGAAGGGCAGGGACTCGCGAGCGCTGCAGCACTCCCAGAGCCTTTGCTACAGTTACGAGCTTCTCCGACTCGCATACAACTGCGGAAGCAACACCGGATTGCGGCTCCAGTCCTTGCGGTATCCGCTGAGGTACAGCTCTGACTGACGCCCGAGAGGCTCTCGTACATCCAAGATGTCAGACCTCATCCGCAACGCCGGATCCGGAGAGGGCTGCGGCTGCAGCGTGCGGGCAAGCCGCGATGCTGGTGGAAATGCACCGGGTCCGGCGTTGCTGAGTCACCGGAGCGGGGTAACCGCAGCCCGCACGGCTCTGCGGGGCTCGGCCCGCGCCTCCTCCCGCTCCCCAGCAGCAGCTGCCGCTGCCCGGCTGGACGGCCGCAGTGCCTGGCCCCGGGCGGGCCGAACCGCGCCGGGCTCCGGGGAGATGTCGGGGAGGAGGAGAGAGGTGCCGGCGGCGCGAGGAGAAGCGGGAGGACGGAGGCTGGAGGGGATGCTGCCGGGGGGCGGCCCCCACCTGCCGCCGCCGTCGCCCCCGGGGCGCTCACCTTCCGTCGCATAGCTGTGGTCTCGCAGGAAACTGCTGTTGATCTTGCGGGTCTCAACGTCCTCCTCCATTGACGGCGGGCTGGCGGGCTCGGGGCGTCAGCAGCCGCAGCCGCGGATCCATCATCCCCCCCGCGCCCTGCTCCGCGGCGGCCGGCCGCGAAATGCGGCGGCGTGGGGGGAGCGCAGGGGCGGTGGAGCCGCTGGCTCCTCCCATACGGCACCGCACGGCTCCGCGCCGCGCTGCAGGGCGTGCCCCGCTCCGCCCGCCCCGTCGGGTACGGCGCAGCTCGGGCGGGCGCGGCGGCCCCGGGATGCCCCTACCGCGGCGGAGCTCTCGCCTGGAGAAGAACCGGGACTGGGAACGCGGCCCCGCGCATCCCGAACCGCAGCGCGTTGGCGATCTGACCGCAGGCCCCTTTTCCGGCAGAAGAGGAGCCGCAGCGCGTAAAGAGGCGTCCCGAGCCACGGGGCTGAGCGCGCAGCCAGCAGCGATACGGTGAGCGCCCGGGGCTGCTCCAGGGTGCCTCAGCTGTGGAGAGCCGTCGCGCTGCGGGGCAGTTACGGCTGCGAGGGTCAACGCACGCCGGGGGAGAGATGACACCACCAGGTGAACAGCACAAACGCAGGAACCACCAGGAAACTGAGCGTCCTGCATCTCAGGGAACACTTCCAAAAGGACAGGCTTTGTTCTGGACGTGGCACCTGGTGCACTCCAAAACCAAACAATCACTCTTTGGGTGTGTTTTGAGGGAATAAGCCTTGGCAGTGACTAAGCAGCCGTCAGACACAGAAATACACGAGGGTGATTTCCTGACTCCACCTCTGTTACTTGCTGCATCTGAACTCAGAGGTAGACCTCATACATGGTGTTGATATACAAGATATTCCCAGAAGGGCAGCGATGCGTGCCCTGGGAGCCAGCACGAGGAGGCAGGCACACCTCCACGTCTCACACCAGAGCCACGACTGACCCACAGCTTTCCTTCACCCAATCAATGCCAAAGGAACACGGGCACATGAACACAGCCTGTGTCCTACCTGGGTGCCCACCTCCTGCAGCCCCTCAGTCCCACCACAGAGCACAGCACATCATCAGAGCATAACTGTTACTGGGATGGAGGGGAAACTTGGAATGTGGAGGGAATGGACGTAAATGCTGGGTGACACTGTAAAATACATTGCTGCACTGCAGTTTGATTTCTTCTCCTAATTGTAGTATAATTAGAATCTCATTGGCAAAGTGCAGCGTTTTATAGCCAGCAGCATTCTGCTGGGAGGGCCCTGTCTCCTGGGGAGCACGGGAGACAGCTTCCTCTGGTGAGGAAGCTGAAGGACTCCATCGTGCACCTTGCAGGCAGGGCAGGGCCGTGCCACAGCACGCAGCTGAAGAAGCTCACAGGTCCCACAGACAAGTGCTCCTACAGGACCAGATACCCCAACCTTGTGAACTCCCAGCTCCTCAGCTGTCTGCCCCCCCAGGACCAGTTCTGACATGCTGTCACGTGGAGGCTGATAGAAGGCATCGTAAAACTGCACCTTGGAGAACACCGGCACTTATAGGACCAGGAGCTATTGCTGACCCCGGGCAGGACAAACCACACCTCTGCACTTGTGTTCTTATCCACATCCATTTCCTGTCTGCAAAGAGGAGCTAATGGTCCCACAGTAAAAAAGAGAAGGAAAAGAAAGATTAAATGCATATATATAGACACGCAGATATCTGATTATCTCTACCTACAATGTGTGCTTGCCTGCAGGTAGGCACTTGAACTCTTTGAAGGATACAATCTGACTCAAGCAATTTCAACTCCAGAGAAGAAAGATGAAGATAGATTTTTTTTTAATAACCAAATGTTAACTTCCTCCCTTCAAGCCTCAGATGGCAACTCTTGGTCAAAAGGCAGCACCCAGCTCAACCACAAGCTCCAGAAATTGTTATAGATATTATTTTTGAAACATAAGAACAAACCAGCAACCTCCTTCCTTTCCAGCAGGTTCTGCTTTCAATGTATTTCCACTTCAACACGTGCCATGTTTCTCCTTTATTAACTAGAAAAATTCTCCTCGTTATGTGTAATTACAAATTCATAAGTCCTGCAAAGTTTCTCAATACACTGTAATACATCTGCAAGCCACCTGTTTGTTATGCAACGTGCATAGGAGCTGCATCATGAAATCCATTTATTCTCAGCTTTTTAAAATCCAGGAACGAGCCTCCACAATACCTAAAAGCATTAGCTGTCATAAGCAGGAACCCATTTGCAGATTAAATTCGCCAAAGGTCAGCTTGGAGCTGTCACTGTTTCCCAAGCTCCCAGGTGCCTCCACGTTCTGTACTTTGACACCTCTTGAAGAGCCAGGACACTTTCCACTCCACTGATTTTGCTACCATTAGAACAGGCTCTGTGCATAGGTTTCTGTAGGACCTATGCAGCGTATTATTAATAACTGAATCAAACCTGATTTTATTCTCAGCATGAAGCTCTCATGAAAAAACTTCCTTCATCAAATCTGTTTTTACTTCACTTCCATGAGTATTATTCTGTTTTCCTAATTACTGGTATGTGTTAGAAAGGCATCTTTTTTCTTTTTCTTTTTTTTTTTTTTTTTAACTGTAATATATTATTAGGTAGCATTCCTTTTGAACCTCAAAGGTCTCTCTCCATTACTTTGGCTCATGCCACAAGGCAATCACAGCCCATGGAGCCCATGGATTTTGGGGAACACCTAGGAAAGGTACCACCTGCACTGCCCACCAAACACCCATCGAACCCAGCCCAAGGAAGGACGCACACTGCAGGTGAATTGCTCCAGGTGAGCACCTCGTGAGGGCGTTTCCCTCTCCATCTGCAGCCCTATGGGCACAGGACAGCATGCGAGTCCCACTGCTGTTACGGGCATAGCAAAGCTTCCCCCATGTGGTGCTCCTAAACTGCATCCCCACGTTTCTCACACAGTGCACCAAAAAAAGACAACTGTGAACCTTATTTCAGCATGACTTAAACCAAGACAATGAAATCTGGGAAGTCAGGCTGAGCGTGAAGGACAAGTAGCATGCCTCCCTCCATGAGGGACTCAGGGTCAGGGCCTCAGGGCAGAAAAGGAAAGAAAAAATTTGTTGAATGCAAAAAACAGAGACTTCTGCTTCCCAAAGGGAATGTGATAAACTGATCTGATTTGCTTCCACCCTCGCTGCATGCTGCTGCTCCCTGGTTAGTGGTGCAACAGGAACGAGCACTGTCACATCTGGCCCTGGCTCAGAGATTACCTGCTCTTGATGTTTTCTCTTCTGCCTTGAATTAGACTGGGCAGTTTCTGTGACATTTTAGCAGGCCTTTCTTTCTTTTTACTCTTTTCCTGATGAGTATTTTTGTCAGGTCTGAGAAGAGCCTCCTTGGCCCATTTTGCTACTTTTATCCTTTTTCCAAGCAGCCTCATTCAGTGCCCACTGTCAGCACTTCTCCTATCTGTATTTTAACCTAGCCAAAACTTCACTCATCTGCCCAGTTGGCCAATGAGATGCACTCTGGTAGTATAAACACTTCCTTAAAGGCTGCTCTGTATCCACTACTCCAGTTAAATGCACATTATGGAAACACCTTAAACACTCCATTTCTTTTCACTTTTGGAGGCCACAACTCGTTTGAAAGATTCTCTCCCTCTGATGTCACGCAGTGCACAACTATACTCTCCATCCTGAATGACACTTTGTGATAACAGATACCTTAAATACAGCAGAGCTGATCCAGAAGATACCACCACCACTGCAGCAATGCCCATTATTACAATTGCCACCTTCCTCAAGGAACGAAGTCTTTCTCCTTTTGTACATACAACAGCAGCTATAACTGAGCTAGTGCAACTCCTTTTTTCAGTACAAAACCGTTCTCTATTTTCTTCTGTATTGCCAGAACTGCATCTGTAAGCACATGTGTGGCTGTGTATATTTTGGATACGCCATTAATTTCTTCCATTATTTTTATCTTTCTTAGTTGAGGGACAATCACACTTCCTTTGAGAACTGTCTTTTATTCTAGCACACGAGCTGATCCGGCATATACTCATGTGTACTGCCTTAGGGTTCTCTGCTTAGCTCTTTTCATGGTTTGTTTTCCATTTCCTTGGGTCATTCTCAGCTAGCATCAGGATTTCCCTGAGGAACTGGTCTTCTGCTGATTGTTACGCAGTTGGTTATCTACCTCATCTCTTATGGACACGGAACCACCTTATGTTTGTCAGTGATGCACCAAAAGCACAGGTAGAGTTACTTGTAAAAGTCTGTCTCACTCCATATGTATACATACTACTTATATACATGCACATCTATATATTATGAATTGAAAAGCTAACTAAGCAGGTGGAAATAACAATTGCATACCTTTAAATCAGAAGAAGAGATGCCATTTGTGTGTCCCAAAGAACAGACCTGGATCGCCTACTGATTACTGCATAGCAATCTGACCTGTATTTCTGCACCTGCAACAGCTGCTGTTCTGCTGAGAAGGGCACAGACCAGCAGGCAGTGCAGTGAGCAGCATGGCAGCTTTGTGGCTCACACAGCCTGGCACAGGTTGCCAGCAATCAGCCTGCTTGGCTGTGCGTGCCCATCCATCCCTACCAGCCCTGGTTGTGCAAACAGGGCAGATCCCACCTCCGAGAGCCCTGCACTGCTATTTGTCCATCCAGGCGGACACAGCCCATCTTCACAGCCGCTCGGCCCGCTGTCGTTTAGCTCCCTGTAGCAAACTGCTTCCCTTGGCAGCGTTCTGGCTCCAGCCACATCCTGCAGGCAGGCAGCGGGCCGATGCTGACCTTGCCTGTGCCAGTGACACACAGCAGAAATGCTCCTAGGCAGTCAGTGTACGATGGGAACTGCGCTGCCCCCAGGACGTTTTGTATCCATGGGATCAAATACTGTTCCTCCGTTTTCTGCAAAGGAGTTTGATTTCAAATGCAGCTTTTTAAAACCCAAATGTGTTTCTTTTTATCCAGTCACTCCTGATAACACAACAGATACCCTAACTGTGAAACCGCAGTGCTAACAAAGCACTTACAGGGAAGACTTGTTACAAACTGCAGCTTCTATTGCTCTACAGATTATCTCACCACAAACACATTTTTCTCTGCATTATTTCTAAACTACATTACTTCAGAACACATACAACACTCCCAGAACAGAATGAGACTATTTTTGAGGATCCAAGGCTTCAATGTTTTTAAAGGATATAGTGAGAACTCTTTGTCACATGTTCCTCACATCAGATATATAATTAGCTTAAATAATTACTCAGTAAATAGGATTTCCCACGTCTGAAGATTAAGGCCACTTGTTATAGCATCAGTGTACCAGAACTCACTGAGAGCAATTCATGCGAAGGAATACGCTTCTGCTTGAGAGCAGTGCTACAGCTGAGGCCTCCTGTTGTGGTTGGGGCAATTTGCTGTCGTTGGCTTTTTGTCTGTCTCAACTTTCCATACAACCCACCAAAAACGACAGCAGAGTGACAGAAATTGATTTGTGTTGGTTGGGTACCCAGGTCTGAGATCGGTAGAAAGGATGCACGACAACACTGGAACACTGTTCACAAGGTAGCCATTACAGGAAGTCTAAGGCCTAATAACTAAATCTAGTGAGCACAGGGTGGAAAAATAAGGGCGACATTTTATTTATCACATTTCCCTATTGATTTATTTCCAGTTGGTGAAGAAAAGTCATACTGTTAATTCCAATGTATTAAGCACCAATATAAATACAAAAAAATTTAGATTTGGTCACTGTATAGAAGAACACATGAATTTGCATGTGCATTTGAGCAAAAGAAATACTGTAAAACTATACTGAAGATAATGTCCTTATCCTCCCAATGGGAGCATGCTTCAGCTTGGTGTGCCCTTCATCCGCTGCTCGGGGGATGCAAAGTGAACAGGCTGATCTCTCACAGAAACTTTATGGACCGGATGCTGTTGGTGTCCATTCCAGTGTGAACAGCCCTCCAATAGCATCCTTCCTCATCATTCACCACCATCCTACTTTAAACAGTCTGGTCGTGGAGCCAAGGCTGAAAAACAATTCCACAAAGCTGACAGTCACACACTTCAGCAGTGAAGAAAACTGGAAAGTTACCAAACAACCAACAGTCTGTAACCCGGTTATCCATCAGCTGCCCGACCAGAAGCAGCACAAAGGAGAAAACGGGGTTAGTCTGACCCAGAGAAAAGCTGAGTTTGTCAGGCAATGCATTTCTACAGAGCACTCAGAGACTTCCCCTCACAACCCAGGATGAAACATTGTCAGCATGACTATTTAAGATTTATTTCTATTAAATCAGAACTAAATACACAAGATTTTGCATGGCTCCAAAGGAGGATTTTATTTGACTTATGCTAATAGAAGGCACCAACACATCTTTGTCATTTTGAATCATATATCCTAAACTGCAATTACTCCACTGCCTTCATTTCATTTGAATGTGGACTACACCAAAGAGTAATGAAATCACAGCATAAATTTAAGCAGGGCTACCTACATCTCATAACGCAAGCACAGCCAGTTTTACAACACTGCAAACCTTTGCACTAGGATTATTACATAGGAATCATCCTGCTCGTCTTCAAATGTCATCTAGCAGCAGAACTGAGTAGAACACTTGGATACAGCTTAGCCATCCTTATAAAACTGAAAGCACACGGGCTAATCAGCCAGACAGGATTAATTCCCCAAAGAAAACAATATTGCACGTCTGGCAGAGCAGCAGTTCTGACCTGCATCAGGATTAGTTTGTTCTGCAGTCATCGAAGGATGGCTGCCCAACCATCCCGGTGGAAAGCTCGACATCGGGTAAGGCAAAATAAAACAAATGTTGGCTGCAATACTGAAAGCCAGACGATTCAGGAAGCCCGGATCAGCCATCTGCAGGCAGGTCTCCTCGCTGACTGTTCTGAAATTCACAGCAGCCTGCACACTTTTAGTGACCCTCCACAGAGCAACAAACGCACACTGCGCTCCCTCCCGCTCACAGCCAGCTCTTTCCTCACAGCTGACTTGACAGAAAGACACAAGTCTGCAGGCATCAAAGGCAAGTTCGAGGTCCATCTGAGTGCTGGAAAGCAACCCCAGCCCCACTCGTGCTTCATTCCATGTGGAATGTATTTTAAGCACAAAACTATTTTGGTATGAGAAAAATCAACAAGTCATCATAACATACCCTGACTCATCCACTTCTTTGGCACTGTAAAGCCACGTTGTTCTACAAGAAAGGCAGGGTTGTCACAGGAAATGACAGCCGTAGCATTTAGCACGTGAACTTCCTGCCACAACACAGCTGAGTAAAGGGAGCAGGAATGGAATGCACTCGAAAGGAAAGCAGCTCCACCCATCCAGTGCTGCCCATCCGCAGGGTAGAAGCCATGTGATGCTCACATCATACCTACACGTGCATCTCATCATTATCTCCTATAGAACTAAGCCCTTCAGATAATAATCTCTCAGCTTAAATTATGTTCATATTTGAAGTGTCTGCGTATTAATGGAAGGCCAAGAAATGTTATGCTTTTCCTGTTCAACATTGCTTACATGAATGTGCTGCTGAATTTAGATGGCAGTGCTCCTTCTCTATGACTCAGAGCCACAAAGAGGGAACAGCAGTGACAAAGTCAGCAAATCCAACAGCCCATGGCTCTTCTTTACACCCGATTTCTACTTTTGGAAACCTCCAGGAGGGAAGACGGGATGCGAATGTTAAGGATATAAACGCAATGAAATCACAGAGACAGAATACACAGAGAATGCTTTAGGACATCACCAGGTCTGTGCTCTCCATTCACAGAGACCACATTTTAACAAAACACAGTGATCGTGCTTCTAGATAGAAGTGAGAAAGAATATCTTGGGAACAACAAGAAGGGCACCATGAGGACCCTTAGAAGTTTGCGCTGTTTCCCAAAACGCTGACACTGTAAAACTAATATTTGTATGCCTGTGGTATTTACATCTAATCTACCTCGTCATGTGGAAAAACAAACCTGAAAACCTGTTAATTAATAAAAGATATCACGTCTTATTACCGTTTGTATAGTAATTACAAAAACCACAAATCCATCTGTTAAGCAGTCAGCAAACAAGACAAATGACTGCGTTATGTTAAACAGATTATAAAATGCCTCAGGGAAGGAATCTAATAGCCCTGACCAAACCGTGAACCAACAGCCTGCTCCGCCACACGTGTTACACACGAGCACCACTACGTGTGTGTGCTCTCACACAGATCTGCCTCTCAGAAAGGCACCTCCTGCACTGCGCATGGGAACAGTGTGAGCAATGGGGTCAGTGTGGTATTATGTGCAAAAGAGTCTGCATTGAAACGTACTGATGTGATCATTACGATTTTATTGTCCCTCAGAAAAATTACTTCCTAAAACAGACAGCTATCTCCACCAAGATGAAACTGAAACAATATGCAAAGTGGCATTAAATCTAATTGCCCGATCCATATGGGAATGCAGTTACTTTAATCCAATTTAACAAACAAAATTGATTCTATTCTTGTCATGTTTCTTAATGATTTCTGGATATTTAAAGGAAGAAACACTCTTTCATGGGGAGTGACCGATTCATTTGCACGTTCTGTGGGCACTCAGCACAGTACCAAGGCAACAAAACACTGAGCATCTTACTCTACACGTTTGAAATTCTGTGCCTGTTACTCCATGCCGTGACCACTCACCTAAAACAATAACCACATTAGCTAAAGAAGAAAGGCATTGGTGTATTTCAGGTGGTTATGCTGAGTTCACACAGACTAGAAACTCGTTCAGCCTGGCCCGTAGCAGTACACACCAGAACTGCTGCAGAAAGATGCCCCAAGATAAGAGATGACACACACAGCTTCTCCTGGACAAAGCACAGGTGTTAGCTCCTATGGTGCTGGTCTCCCACGTGCCTGTCACAAACACATGCCTTGCTTCATCTCCTGCAGCCCTCCTATCCAACTCCCCACACACCCGATCAGACAAAGACCTAAAGCCTATTTTATATCTATCCACATAGCCTCTCTGCCAAGGTCTGCTAGCAGACATTACTGTGCTTAATTTTCCCAACACTCACATTTATGAGAATAAAGTGTCAAGAGTGTGATGGCACTCCTGCCCTCGAATAATGCATCAAAAAGACGTGGCTGTGACATTCCATCAGAAGTACTTTCCTCAGCCATCTCAGTCACATAAGTGAAATTTCATCAGTGGCTGAGCTGCCCTTGGAAAGCAGCAGGGGAGCAGCTGTCTGTGTGCAGGCAGCAGACCGAGCTCAGCAGTGATGCTGTGGACACACAGCAGTTGCTCCAGTCCAGCAAGAAACCATGTGTGGTGTGGAGAATGCTGCCCAAAACCACACGGGATGGGGAGCCCGTCCCCCACCATTTTGCTAACCATTCCTGTGAATATTCTGTAAGTATTTCGTTCCAGACTAAGACAACAAATGGAGTAAGAAAAACAAATATAGTGATAGAACACTGCATTTAGATACAAAACACATCCACAGCAGAGGCACCAGGTCCTGACCTCATCCCCATTTGCAGTTAGTTTCCTATTCTCTGGCTTTTTAATGCATAATGCCTTCACAAAGATGTTGTGCAGATTAATTAGGTAATGTTTTAAAAGCCTTTTTGATGCCATTTAGTGCTAAATGTCTTCATTATGCAGGTGGGCAGAGCAGCTGGAATAGGCACAAGGGGAAGATATTTGTGGCAGAGATCAGACAGTGTGGTAGAAGAACCAGGTTGGATTGCACTGAGCTCAGATACGTGGGGAGAGATCCTCAGTGATAAACTGGTAAGGACTGAGTCCTGCGAGCCATGGAGCATCTGCTGCTTCCTGCACAGCCAGCGAGGCCGCAGGCATTCCACAGACACAACCATGACTGTTCAGTGCTTATAGGAATGCAGCCCATAAGAAACAGAGCTACACACACCAAAAATCACACGCAGCTGCACATACCTACACCGAAGAACATTTGATGGAGACCCAGGAGTCCCATCTCACATCCATCCATCCCCACGCAGCACTGCACCACACTGGGTACAGCCATGTGTGTTTGCACCCCTCTCCTGCACACCCACAGCTTTCTACACAGACTCAGGTCACCTCAGCTCCACGCTGAGGACATCAGAGGGAAGTTCTTTACAGAGAGAGTGGCGAGGTGCTGGAACAGCTGCCCAGAGAGGTTGTGGATGCCCCATCCCTGGGGGTGTTCAAGGCCAGACTGGATGCGGCCCTGGGCAGCCTGGATTGGTATTATTGGTGGCCCTGCATGTGGCGTGGGGGTTGGAGGTTCATGATCTTTGAGGTCCCTTCCAACCCTGGCCATTCTGTCATTCTCCTTACACACAGACCCTGCTTGGCAGGGGCAGGGCTCCACCAGCACGCAGGGCCCTGGCATCGGGCACGGAGCTCCCTCCCTGGAAGCCAGACCTTCGCATCCCCCCAGGCACCACGATGGCCTTCTCCCTCTGCACACATCACATGGAGTTGGTGTCTCTCACACCTCCAGCTCCCAATCAAATCCAGAGTAGGAGCAGAAGAAAGAAGAGAGCAGGTTTGATGGCCACGCATGTAAACACTCAGAGTGTGGTCTTACAAGCTTCATTTCCAGAAGAAACTGAGCTTAAAAAGCTACATTATTCTGCAAAAACACATGAAAAGAAAAAGCTGGAAATGGCTCTGCATAAGGACAAGAACTGATGACTGGAAGCGCACCGGAATTTGTAAGAGCTCACTAAGATCAGCGATCAATTCTACTGCTGAGACAATAGGTGGCCTACAGCCACAGCCAGCTGAGCACAACCAAGCCTTCTGCTGCAAAAGAACAAAATAAAGAGTACTGAACTGTGCTGGAAAACATTACTGAGTGCCTCAAACTTGCATTTGAAAGGAATTGCTGATTCTGAATAAATCCACCATATGGCTTTACAAAGCTGATAAGGCACTTATTTCCCAAATATAGCAAGATCAGCCTACGATGGCCTGCTTTTCTTTTATCATCTGCATTAGGAAATCATTCATAGTATCAAATACGGTTTTTTAGACTGCTATCAAATAGTCAGTAGCCTTTCACAAGAACGGTGTTGTGTATTGTAACTGCACCAGCACATCTTCACTATGATGTCAAAACATTTAAGTAATTTTTAGACTTTTTTTTTTTAAATGACTTTGCTGCAGCAAAGTTGCCCTCAGAAAAAGAGAAAGTTTAAACCTCAGATTCCTGTTTCCATGGATGTTTCCACTGAGTCGATACACTTGGGCCCATGGCTCCTCTTGCACCTCACCAACAGTGATTCATAAAATTCCCAGCAGAAAAACCAAGCTGCAGGCTGTCACTGGGCATTCACCATCCAGCCCCAGCAGCAGCTTCGCACCTCCAGGTCTCACCAGGGTCACAGTGGGGAGCACTGCAGAGCAGGTCCTGCAATGGTGCACGAGGTCAAGCTGCTGAGTTGAGAACAGAGGCAAGATCCCTGCTTGCTCCTTACAGGCAGTCATCCTGCCAGCCCCAAAAGCACTGAGTTGCATCTCAAGGCACAGCAGGAGGAAATGGGTCTGCTCAGGGGCAATGCTTCCCGGCCAGCTGCTTCTGCTCCTGGCTGCACAGCCTCAGTCAGGTCTGTTCAGAGCAGAATAACAGAAGGGTACCTTAGTGCCAATTTAAGGACTAACTAAATATAGATAAAGGAACACCAGCAAGCTACAGCTGAACCCATGTTTAGTGACATAATGGAAACAATTCTGGAGCCCTAGAAATGCACTCTTAAATGAGCTCCTTTGTGTTGCTGAAGCTGGTTTGACATGCAGAACTGCAGGAAGCCTTAGCACTGGGCAGCCAGGAAAGCAGTGGTTGTGCTGGGATTTCTGATTAGAACCAGAGCAGGAAGGGGAGTGACCCACCAACACAAACAGGGAGAAGAAAAATCACTTCTAAAACCCTCTGATGATAGGGAGGAATATCTGCAACTACAAGTATCTTTGATATAAACAAGCAGCCAACCTGAGCAGCACTATCTGTGACTGAAGGAGGAAGCAGTTCAGCTGCCCGCAGGCACTCAGGATGACCCCATCAGTGCAGAAGGGCCACAGAGCTCAGCAGCGCAGCTCAGCCCTGCAGTTCAGATGCTGCTGCCTGGAACTTGACAGCCCCATCAGATGTATCGCAGGCCACGGCCCTGTGGGCCTTATGTCTGCTGCTGCAGCCTCCTGACATCACCCGTCCAGGAGGGCTCTGAGGGAAGGGGCAGCTTTCCCAGACAGTGCAGAACTTATCCATGACAACTGCTATGTGTTTCTGTGCTTTTGATACCAAATGCATGAAGGCTGTTTTGCCTGAAGCCAATATCAGCCAGTCCTCATTATGCTTCTGGTCCGAGCACTTCCCTGCAGATGCTCTGCAGCAATTTATAACATCACCCCAATAAGTTCCTGTGCTGCTATACGAAACCAAGGACCTCGTAGTAAGTCAGTGCTCAGACTCACAGGAGAGCTGCCTGCCATCCCAGAGCCCAAAGAATATCACTTTATTTACAAAAATAAACAAGTAAGCAAAAAGAAAAATAATGAGAGGACGGATCCTCCCAGCCTGGAAACAAAGCTTCAGGAGAAGGCCTGTGAAACACCCTTAGTAAGCAGCTTAAGTAAACAGCGTGCAACTCTAATAACCACCTCCCCTGGCAGCACTAATCCTAGATCCATCCTTTCAATCTCATCTTAATTAAACTCAAAAAGCCTACAGACAGCCTGGGAGTGGATGTCGGGCAGGAGACCATTTGCACTGACAAATACTGCAGTCAGGGAATTTCCCAGCTCCCAGTCTTCCCTTACAGAGAGCAGGTTGCTAACATGCAAAACTTTACACAGCCTGCTCCAGGTGTACTTCACCTGAGACCTACAGCCCCAGCAGCACCTCACTGACACCCAACCACATCCAGGCAAAGAGCCCCCAGGGCCTCAGTGTGAGTGTGAGGGACTGTCCTCAGCTCTTCCAAAGGGACCCAAAGGCAAAATGGGAAAAACCTCCTCAACTGTGCTCATCCAGACATCTCTTCTGGGCCTGAGTAGGATATGGAGATTAATTCCTTTCAATAGCAGCTCAGTATCAAGCCAATGAGAATTTAAAATCAAACTCAATCCAAACTCCACCCAATAGCTTTGGGAGAACACAAATAAGGTCACACTTTAGTTTGGGAAATTAGTGCCTATGACACACTTCTGTAGCAATAAGATGGTCTCCAGCTCAGGCCTCATCAAAGCCTAGAATTTACTGCTTTATATTTTTTCAAATAAAATAGTACCACTTCAGGGTAGTTGTACCAACTATGGCTGTAAGCTTACAGCAGTGTAAGAGCTATTCCATGGCCTCAATACTCAAGTGTTTACATTAACAAATCTCATTTATGCATACAAAGCACCTTTATGTTGCAGTTTAGAAATGTCTGACTTGATTTAAAAATTTCAGCTTTAACTGAAGAATGCATCAGCTGCGGCTTAGACTTCCATCCTGGTTCATGTTGGTGTTCAGTGCCTGCAATGAGCTCCCAAACCAAAGCTCAACACGTGCTCTGAATGGGAGCTGCTGTCAGCAGGCTGCAACTGTGCTGACATCAGCTCAGCAGAGGATCTTCCCCAGCAAAGGAGCAATGATCATCCACAGGCAGTCAGCAGAGTTGCACATGCAGAAGATGTGACACGGATCCACGGGAATCCTGGTGGGACCCTCAGGGAGGGCCAGAAGGACCTGCTGTGGGCAGGTGAGGCACACAGTGTCAGCACACTGGGGCTGTTGGTGGCTGCAGAAGGATTCTAACCCTGGTGCCAGCACTGCACAGCTGGCAAACTGCCTCCCATAGCACCACCCCAACCAATCAGCCAGTGCAGCATCGCAGCCTCACGCAGCTGCACCTGGGCTCCTCCCAGGGGTGAGATAACAGAAGACAATGTTTAGTTTTCCCCGATGTCTGTTTTGTTGTTGTTACAGTCTCCTGGGCCCACAGCATCACGTATCCTGGAAGGAGGAATGGGAATCACTTAGAAATGCACAGAGGTCTGTCTCAACTCTCATGAGCCCCTCTTCAGTGTGCAGGAGGATGCTGAGGGGCAGCAGCAGTTATTGACTTCCCAAAGTGCCTGGACACAAACCCAGCACAGTGCAAAGCAGGGGGGCTCCGCTGCCCACCCCCCATTGCTGCAGTGCTGTCCCACAGCCCAGTGCCAGGCACCAGTGCTACACCACCCCCAGGGG
Source organism: Meleagris gallopavo (assembly GCF_905368555.1). Lineage (NCBI taxonomy): Eukaryota > Metazoa > Chordata > Aves > Galliformes > Phasianidae > Meleagris > Meleagris gallopavo. The sequence goes on from NC_139418.1 coordinate 17,514,357, forward strand.
ACATCAAAAGCTCGAGTATGGGCTCAGATAATGAAGTACAAAGAAATCATCCCAAATGCATTCTCTCTCTCATCTTTGACTCTCTGCTCCTTAAAAGACAAAATTCCGTGCATTAGAGACTTCAAGCTGAGTTCCTAATGGCACCCTAACATCTGTCAGTGCCTTGTGCACTTTTCCACACTGAAAGTGCTCTGAGAGCATCACCATTCAGACAAATGTATCTGACTGCTTTCTATGGCAACAAAAACACACTGAGAGAATATAATTGCAACTATAAAGCCCTGTTTCTGCGAGAGCTGAAATAATCATCATCTTTTATAAATTCCCAAAGGTGATAAAGAACAAAATAAAAACCTGTAAGAATATATATATATATTCTATATATACAGGTATCATGGCTGGTTCAAACAGATCAGGGGACCTCAAAGATGCACAAAAATCCATTCCTGTTGGAACGATTCCTGCTATTGTCACCACATCATTAGTCTACTTCAGTTGTGTATTGTGTATTATTGTTAATATATATATATATATTAATAATGAAAATGTTTTTGTTTTCCTAAGAGGCCTTGAAATGGACAAAAGAAGAGAAAACACAAAGCAAATGCAACCACCACAGCCAAGGAAAGATATTTGCAGCTCCTGAGTTACCACCACAAGAATGCGGGTGCACCATTCATCCCCAGTGCAGAGAACAGAGCCGTGTTTACCACCGATACGCCTGAATACCAATAACTGAACCTGGCAGCCCCAGACTGGGGCACCATGCCAGCCTGTGAGCAGCACTCTGCTATCAGAGCTCCCCATCACCTCCCGCATGGGCAGAGTTTGTTATTTCTTGTACAGAAGAATCCAGACAGGGGCCTGCTGCTTTCCTCCTCTCCCACTGAAGCTCTTTTCCATGTCTGGCACTCAGCAGGAGCTGCTGCTGACACATCCAGAAGGGCTGGACTGTGTTTCAACTCCACAGGAGTGAAGACAAGCAAGTAAATAGAATTTGATGCAGAAGAAACAAAGCCTTAAGCTCGCTGGAAGAAGAAATAGTTTTCATATACTGTACTTCATTTTCATGCCATGCCCAACATTTTGGATAAAGTATTCTCCCTTCCCCCCCTCACTAGAAACAATCCATATCTTTATGGCTGCGCAAAACTCCATTTACCTTTATGGAAATAACAAACCAGGCAGGATTCCTGCACATGGAAGGATGCAGGGAGATTAGGGGGAGACTGATGCTCTTCACCAAACAGCAGAGGCCGATACAACATTCAATCCAAAAAGTTGAAGAACAGCTAAATCAAGGAATGCAATTACTGTAGAAAGCTCAGTCTCAACTTCGTATTCTCCTCCATCCTCCTGGGCAGCCTGGGCTAGTATTAAACATGAAGGTTGGTGGCCCTGCCTTTGGCAGGGGTTTGGAGCTTCACGATCCTTGATGTCCCTTCTAACCTGTGCCCATTCTGTGATTCCATCACCATTAAACTAACGGCCTCTCTAATTAGAGACTACTAGTTACACCAGCAGTATTTGCATACACACGCACCATCACTGTGCCTATAGAGCACATACCAATCTGCAATATTAGCACTGATTCGAGTGTAATTTATGTGTTCTTCAGGGCAGCCATGGAGCTCCCACCTGCTGCTGCCCGACCGACTCACCAGAAAAACGAACACCTGTGGTAATGCACAGTGCTGGCAAAACCGATCCACTGATGCTAAAGCATAAGGCCCATGGTAACATCCCCAGAAATGAACTAAGGGAGAACCGGTGCCTGCCGCCGAGGCTGTGAATGTGAAGCTGCCACGAGGCGCCCGGCGCCGGCTCTGCACAGCGCCGGCACGGAGCCGGGAGCTGCTGGCGCTGCTCAGACTGCCACCCTCAGGCGCTTCCCTTCAACTGACGGTTTAACGCCTGCGATCACTTAAAGCACTTCCAACAGCTGCCACACGAGCGGTCCTTCGCCTTGCGTTTACTGCCTCCCCCACGAAGTCCGCGCATCCCAGCACCGTAATCAAACCCCACACTTAATGAAGGGCACCGCTGGAATTCCTTTCTGCGGTCACCGCAGAGGAAGCTGCAGTCTGGAGCACGCGAGGAAATAACCTTTAATTTCTCATATGCATTAATAAAAAATACTCTAAATGCCAAAATCCAAGCCCAGAGGTGCCCCCAAGGCAAACAGCTCAGTTTTAAGGTGCCTTTGGTAGAGCTACGGTGTTGAAGATCCCCTAAAATGCTCTCCCTCGAGCTCAAGCTTTAACATCAGCTCAAACGTAAGTGAAAAAAAATGTTACAGCCTTCAGGGTCACCTCCAAAAAGGCAAAGCTTCTATGAAAAAAAAGTTACAGTTGCCTCTGGGATCTGACCACAGACACTGCTGTGCTGTTTCATAGCCTTGCTGAGAAAAGCCATCTGGGAATTAAAACTTAACTTTTAACTTAACAGGAAAGCCACATTTTGGCCTCTCAATGACTGAAACTTGCAGGCATTAGGATATTCAGTAAATAGTCCATTTAAACGCTGGTTTCATCACTTAGCGTATTTTTCTTCCACTAAAACAGTATTTAATCTCCAGCTAAGCTCAGTTCTCTTAAGCTCCTAAAGCAGCAGATCGACATCCTTAAAGTCATCCCAGCAAAAGAGGCAAGTTGCTCCAGACTTCTTGTACCACAGCTTGTGCTGTGCAGCCTGCTGTAGCTCTACTTTGTCAAATAGTGACACCGAACAGAGACCACAGGACACACACCTGCAAAGCATATTTTCATGTACTGCACAAACCTGAATGGTGAGCAGAGCCCACACACACCTGAGTCCAGGGTTGAGGTGCAGAAGGATGTCTGGGACTCACCACAGCCCCAGGCAGCCCGAGCAGCACCGCCTCACAGCAGGGCCAGCAGCTCCTGGCAGCAGCTGTGCTTTCTGCACAGCCCCAGCTGCACACGCAGGTGACAGAGCCAAAGCTGAGATGCAGATTTGGGGTCAGGGAAACAGAGGCTGCTCTGCAGGAGACCAACAAGTTGCCGTTTTACCGGGTGGCAGAGATCATAACCAGTCTGTGCGCTGCTGCCCTCTGTGCACACTTCTGTAGCTTTTGAAGAAACGTGGAGGTGCTTCATGTTTAACCTCCCCACAGAAGGGACCTCAGCTGCAGAGGGAGGAGAGCTCACTGCCACACACAGAGCTGCACAGAGCCAGGCTGGCAGACGAGCAGGAGCAGCACCCAGCTCGGGGTACAGCACACCAGGTCCTGGTGCTCCCCGGTTTGACCCCAGTTGAGCCCAGCAGGCTCTGCCCTCCCTTGTGGGGAAGGCAACGGGGACAAAGGCCTGCTGTCCCTCCAGGGAGTGGGGCTGTGCCCACCCTCACTGCGCGGCCCTGCCAGGCGCTGCCCTGTGCCACCACACAGCTGCGGCTCACGCAGAGCATTGCCTGGGAGCCAGCCATTGTCCAGAGGCCGTGAAAGGAACATTCAGACGTGTCATATTTACCCCATCTATTCATTTAAATCTATTTATTCAACTGCACGTTCAGCCCTCAAGCACTATGGCCACAGACAGCGCAGCGGCTGCTCCGCACAGAGCGCTTTGTGGGGGCCCTGCCCAGGGTCACGGCAGGCCCAGGCCCAGAGCTCTGTCAGGTGGGATCTGCTACAGCAATGTCAGAGCAGCTCTGCTGGTCAGCAGTGCTGACAAGATACGCAGAGCCTGTGAAGGATTCCAAGATGGACAGCGAGCAGGAGGGCACTGCGTGCTCCAGCCCAGCATGGCAGCTCCCACACAGCCCTCCTCTGACCACCTCCCACCGTGGGGCCTGGAGCTGCTCTGAGCTGCAACAAAGTGAAGTCCCCATCCTGGGAATACTTAATTAATCAGATTGATGTGTTAACACAAAGATGCAACGGAGGACTGAAGATTCTCCCCAGAAGAAAACAGGGAAAACAACAACAATCCTTCCAGAACATCATCATGCTATCTACCCATGTTTTCTTCCAGCCTTGGTCCAATACTCAGATCCCCAGGCAATGTGGAAAACCCACACTTGTGCCAGTGATCCTACTGAGTATAGCTCAGAATAAGTAAATCATTAACAGTACCATCTCCCAACAAAAAGCCAGCACTAATTCAATAGAAGGGCCAGATAGCAGCCAGCAGGGCAGTAACTGCAGCCAGGAGGATAACGTCATAAAGACAATAGAGATGGTAACTAATGAGACTCACACCCAGATGATGCCTTGTAATTGTACAGCAAACTCTTTGTTTTCCAGTTCTGCAGCTGCGATCCATGACTTTTCTGCACCCCACACCACTTCTTGTTCTCTAACAAGTTACATTTTACCATTTCTCCCTTCACATCTGCGTCTACAGCAACTCAGATGAAGCATGGCAGGATTTCAAAACCCTTCATTACCAGTGGCAGCTACTGCTCAACTGCACCACACAAAGCGAGCTGCACCGGTCCTGTGCTATCTCAGTTTGGGGTATAGTTAATGCAGAAAGTCTCTTTTCCCCCCCTCAACTTTCCAAGCAAATAGAAGTCTATCCACAGTGCAGTGAGACATTGGTTTCTCTCCTCAAGAAAACCGGCCAGCACCAAAGTTCCACATTAACAATTACGGACTCATGCTCAGCTTACTGCTGATCCCAAGGTACCTCCTCTGTAACCTCTTACTGAACTCCTCAGTTGAATCAATCTACATTACTTGCACAAAGAACGCACAGAGATGCAGCGTAATGCCACACTGCTGGTCAGCTCTCCAGTGAGAGGTGCTGATGCAGACAGATGCTGAGTTTACCACCTGAGCCCACACACAGCACCGACTCAACTCCAACCTTTGTCTCATCCTCATTAGAGTTAATGAAATAGTATCAAATCTTCAGCACGTATTTTTTTCTGAACTTAGTTTGAAAGCAGCAATGCTAAGTTCTCATTGTAGCATTCAGAATTTCAGCATTAAAGTATCAAAAGTGCATCATTCACACTCTGCGACACTAAAAACTGCACCTGCACTTAACAACCCAGATCTCCTAGGTACATCAACAGGTTTAAGGGCGAGGAGTCTCAACTCAAGGACAATTACATCTCAACTTCAGCTAAAGCATCCAAAATAATACTTGGTAGAGCAGCCAGCATTTCTCCTGGAAACACAGGAATACGTTTCTGTGTAAGGTCTGGAAGAAAAACACACGCATGACCAAAACTTTGTAACCGTGACCTCAGAGCTCTCACTTCCCTTCTTTGTGCTCGCTTCCTTGGCTGCAGGAAAGGACATTGTTTGTGTAATTCAAAGGCTTTTTCCTGAGCATTACTTAGCTCAGGGTTTAAACAATCATCCATATCCTTGAGTTGAACATGTTGCAGAAACAAAAAGAATTTTGTTTTTGAAAAAAAAAAAAGCAGTTATTGTGGTCAGTCTGTTTGTGTTCACACTGCTCACGTATCTCGTGTTCACACATACTGAAGTGTTTTGTTGTGTAACATTCTCAAGGTGTATCATTGCTGCAGCTCCTCCACAGCTCCAAGCAAACCCATCAGTAACATAAATACAACTCCATCAAGGAACCATTTAACCCTTTTTCAGCACATAGAAACTGTTAGACAGCCACAGTGCACATTCTGTATCAAAGAAATATTTGGACTAATTTTCAGTTCACACATCACCACGAGAACAACGTAAACCCAAGTAGTTGCTTTGCAATCTAAGTGACAGATTGAGAAATGCTTTTCTACAGCAATACTCCACCCTCAAACAGCTCAGGAGTAGCAAACCAAGCCCAAAAAGTTGCATTGTTGGCTCAAATTCTGTCGAACTCCTCATCTTCAGCCAAGCTACAGGCACGCCTTTAGGCCCAATGGAACACAAGTGTATGTTTCTGTGCATTTGAACAGGACTGAATTCAAACACCACACTAAATGCCTGTTTGAATGCTTCACTCAGCTGCCATTGAGGCTCAGCTTGCCAATGCTCTGACAAAATCTGAGGATGCAGATGCTGCTCTGAACCCTGTCACAAGCACTGGCACTTCAGGATGACATCAAGCACCAAGAGCTCAATGGCAGTAACAAGTCACATTGCCACCCAACGTAGAGGTTAAAGGTGCCAGCTCCCCCCAGGTGAACCCTCTCCTTCTAATTCATTACCGTACCAGCACATTCACAGGAAATGTAACAGTGCTGCAGCATTCCCATGGCATTAGAATTGTGTGCAGAGGAAGATCTCTGCCAGGACAGCCACGTGTGTGGGGTGATATGGAGACAGATGCTGCTGCTGGGCTGACAGTGGGAAGGACCTTCTCAGTCCTACAGGCTCAGCCCTCCTGCATCATCATCTGCTTGTGGAGCAGGGCCTGAAAGAGCTGCCCAGTGCAGGACTTCCTTGGCAGGATCTGAATCCCATCACTGAATCATCACAGCTTCACCCGCAGAAGTTCCATCCATTTGTGAATGTCTGTGTCCCACTAGATCAAGCTACAGCTCCAAGTGCAGCTCCACCAGTCCAACATGTCAGGTTCCTGCTCCTGCCAGACCCCACGCAGAGGATTCTTGTCTGCCCCATTGGCCCTTGCAGCCACACAGAGGACTGAGGAAGGAACCTTCCTTGTGCCTGTTCTCACCTCACTTCAGCCAGCAATTAAGCCTGTAGTCATTCAAACCCTCCAGATCCCAGTTCAACCCACAGTTAATGACACATATCCGATAACTGGTATGAGAAGTTGCTCTGTACAACTTTTTTTTTTTTTTTGCAATGGATGAGAACAGATAACACAACAATACAGTATTCCTTAATATTTTTTCCTCTCAGTACTCTGCTATGACCTCCCCTAAAACAGCAATGTCTCTTTCTCTATTGCATAACTTATTCCAGTAAAGCAATCCAAAAATTACTTATTTAGAATATCTCATGAAGTGCCTTTGGACAAAGTCAAAATGAAAACAAAAGAAATGTTCAGAGAAGAGGTTTTCAAAGAAAGAACTCCAGAGTAACTAACTCTGGAATTAGTCTGAGTCATTCTAAGCAGATAAAATTATCCCAATAGATTTCAGAGCAATTTATTTCTTCAAGTCCATACTGTCTGTTTGAAGTAAAACATAGCAACCAAGAGAGAGAGAGCAGTCCAACCTGGAGTCTATCGCCCTGTCCTTCCTGCTCAGCCCTTCTTCTCCATATCTTAAACCTGACAACATTCTCAGCCAAGCAGCAGAAGCCAAGGCAAGGTATTGCCTGCCATATCTCCTTATAGCTACATCATGCTGTGGACAGAGATTGAAGCCAATCATCTCAAAAATAGTCATGACTACACATCCCTACAGTGTCTCGATTGTCATTTTGTTCATGGATGTGGTTGGTGTTTCATTCCAAGTACAGCCTTGAAGTAACCAAATTAGTATGCAGAAAGCTGAGTGACAGGAAGGTTACTTTCCCTTATTGAGGAATCACCAGATGGCCCTACTTTCTATGCCAGAATTCCCCTCCTCACACTGCTTATTGTATCACATTTAATTATCAGTCCTTCCTTCACTTCTTCAGATTTATACATAAACTTACTTGAATGACCTCAAAATAACACTGGCAGTACTGGTCCTTATCCATGTGTAACTTAAAAGAGCTTTGCCTCCTAATTTCTCCTCGATTCTGTGGCTTTGGTAGCACATGTATGATTGGACACAGCTTGTCAACCAACAGATTTATCCACCACAACTGACTATAGCTGGGGAGCATGAGAGAAAGTGCTGCAGCTCCGCACAGGGAAGTTGGGAACAACTGAACATGATTCACAAAACTGATTGCTCACACACAGCCAACATTCATGCAATCATCACGTGGGATTATCAATCAGTATGAAAAAGGACTCTTTATGGGAGAGCTCTCACTGACGTCTCAGCAAAATGCAGCCCTGCTGCTCTGCATTCCCACGTGCAAAACATGAAGTTCAAGCACTGTTGAGAGCACTACATTTAACCCAAATAGTTGCATGGCTGCTCTGCTGAGACCTGGAAACAGGCTTCCCTGAGTGAGGGGAAGAGCACAGACAAGCAAATACAGGAGCTGCAAGATGTGTTGGGTTTCTCTTTTTTTCTTCCTCATTTTCTTAGGAGCATGCAGATGAAGTAAGCACTCCAGGCACAAACCACATAAACCTGTAAAACCACGCAGGGCAACAACTAGAAAGTCTTCCCTTAAGCCAGACCTGCTGCTTGCTGGTTCGCACGATTAGCGCACACTTGATACGTGCATTTACAGAATCAAAATAATTTTCTGCTACACCGCTTTCCCCCCGCCTTTTGAGCCTTCTCCTGCCACAACCACCCCTGCCAGCCGCCGTCCCCGCGCCCCGCCAGGAGCGGCCGATCGCTGGGGCAGAGCGCTGCGCTGCAGCCGCGTTCCCCTCTCCGCCCCCCGCCCCGGGCCGGTACCTTCCGTGTGGCAGCTGGAGGAGAGGATGGTGTTCGCAGGCCTGAAGATGTAAGGCAGGTAACGTGAAAAGCATTTCATCTTCCAAAAACGGTATTTAAAAAAGGGCGAGAAAAACATCTGCAGCTTAAAAAAAAAACCAAACCAACCAAACCTCTAAAAATAAAGGAAAACATGAAGCAAGCCCTCCTCACTCCACGAGGATCTTCCCCGTTTCCAGACAGCCTACATGGCGCAGGCAGGGGCTCGCTGCGGGGGCTGCCCCGCCGGCCCCGGCGCTGCCCGTCCCCATAACCGCCGGCCCGGCCGAGCGGCCCCGGCCCCGGGAGGAGCCCCGCGGGCGGAGCGGAGCTGAGCGGGACGCCCGGCCCGGCCGGCACCGGCGCGGCATTGGCTGGGCGCGGCCGGGCGGATCGCTGACTCAGCCGTGCTGCCGGGCCGGCCGCTGCCCCTCCGTCGCCGAGCAGCAGAGGAGCCGCGATCGCTGCGGCCGCACGCGGCGGGGCGGAGGGAGAGCGCGGAGCCCGCCCGGGTCGTCCGTGTTCCAAAACGCCGCTGCTCTCCCGGTGCGAAAGCGAAACGCAAATGAGATTTCCAAGGTAACGTCAGTTACGTGCTGCCTTTGGGGGTCAGAGCAGCCGAGCGGCTTTGCTCCCTCAGATTGCGGGTGGGGGACAGGGAGCAACCTGAAGGTTCACAGAGAGCGCTCGGAAACGAAGCCTAACGCATACAACGAAAACGTATTTGGCCGTATTTCAGATTATTCTAAAGAGGCACTCGTAATTCTGCCTTTCTAACACCCAGTTACACATGCAGCATTTAAGCAGCAAAACAGACCTCTCGTGGTTGGAGCTTAAGGCACAAATCTCACACCTGAGTGCAGTCCTAACCCTGCGCCGGCTCTGCAGCACCACTCAGGTGCACATGATGGGAAGTACCAGCGTCAGGAGGGCAGACTGGAAGGACATAGCATGACAAGTCGCTGGTCTGATCTCTCATTTTCCTGATGTTTAGGTACTCTATGGACAAGTTTCTGTTTTAGGACCAAACTCAGGACTCAACATTGCTGTGTCATGTGAGCACAAGGTCAGTTTGCTGTTCAGTTTCATCATCTCTCTGCAGTCTCATTTGCATTGTCAGACAACCACAAGATGACTGCATTTATACCAACAAGATGCAAAGCACCTATGGCTCTGAGGAGAGAAGCTTTTCACTGCACGTTCATCTCTTTATTCAAAAGATATTCTCTGGACTTGTAAGGAAACTGCAGGTCTCACTGCAAACAAGGCAAAGCCATCCTGCGTAGAGATGAGTGCTCACTCCATCTGCATCACACAATAGTACTTAATCAGCCAGCCTCACTTGTGTACCTTAAATCCATCCCAGGAAGTAAGGAGGCAGTATTTTATCAAGTACTCTTTATGGCAACTACCTGCATACCCTCATACGTGACTCACACAATGAGATTATTTCACACTCTGATCCGGAAACATGAAACTACCTCTGAAACAAACAGCGCTGCTTATCTGGACCTGGAAGCCACATCCAGGTTCATCTGAGAAAGAGATAAATATTTCCTGTTGTAATTACAGAGGAAAGCTGGGTGTGGTGTACATAATTAAACCACACTACAGATATGAAAACTGCACTTGCATTTCTCTGATGATCAAAGCTCCTCAGTTATCAGTGTTTCAGAACAACATCTGGAAAAGACTGTACACAACTGCATGGATGGACAGATTTGGGAGCCAGAGAGACTTCAGAGAAAGCCCCAAAGCTGCATCATCTGAGAACAGTTCTGGAGGAAACATTCAGCTTCTACAAAGAAAAACGTGTGCATGGCTCTTCTAGTTGCACCCTTCCCACTGTTACACCTGCGTGCAGGAGGGCTCCAGGAGGCAGCACACACGTGGTTATCTGCAGGCAGTGTGACAGGGAGAAACGGCAGCAGGCTGTGCTGGTTTATTCAGGACAACCCAGAGTTGGGTCAGCACCGCAGTGAATGAGAACCACCTCGTACTTCATGGTCACTGAGGTAGCATTACCTTCTGACTACATAGGACTTAAGGTTTGTAGAAGTAACCATATAGATCTTGGCAGTTATCAAGTCCCAAACAACCTTCATCAGCACAATCTTCTGAAACTGAAGTGAGAAATCAGTCTAAGAGAGGCCCAGGCTGCCCTGTCTCACACTGTGTTTCTTGGTGGTTCCACCTCTCCAATAAACACAGTTTGTTCCATTTAAAGACTTCAAAACAAGCCATTTCTTTACTAACGATCAGCTGTGTCTGTTTCTATGCAAACACCTGAGAAAGTTAATTCTTCTGGAATAAGGTCAATCCATGCAGAGATGTGCACTGACTTGCTTCAGGTTTACAGGAAACTCAGCATGGAACAGAAGCCACAGCTGAGACCCACATGTAGGACAAATATGGATGTTGTGCCTCCCTGCCATGTTCTGTGTGGATGTGGATATTCTTCCACAGCACAAGCCAGGCTCTGAGTCAGCTTAGTGAGCCCACAAACAGCCATTCAATATTGAATGAGTACACAGCCCCTCATTTGGAGCTATTGAGTATCACTTGTGGATGATGTGGTAAACAGATCAAGCAGCTGTAGTAAAACCTCGGGTGAGCTGGAAGTGGCTGTTGGTTGCAGGAGCCTGCTAGCATTGGGGGATGTTCCAGCTCACAATATTCCAGACCCCAGGAAAAGCGTCTGACTGCAATGGGACCAATGTAACTGAGCCTCTATTGAGGTGCTGTTTCTCCAGTGGGCAGCTTCGCTGTATGTATGCTTACAGGGCAGTTGTGATACCACATTCAAAGATTAAAAAAAGCAATAAACAAGAAAAGAACAAAATGAAAAAGTTCATGAGTATCTTTGTGAGGGTTTATATGTGCAGGGAAATGAACAAACACAGAATTATTCTCTACCACAGTTCAGATCTAAAATGATAACGTTGCATCCAGCTTAAGGATGCTCTTCCTCTCTGAGAGGTGCAGAACTCTATTAGTGTAACAGTAGCACCTCCTTTCAAACACAATTGCATGCATCCCACTAATAACCAAAACTAATCTGTGAATTCAGACAGCTTGGATATTACCGAGATTTCTGAAGGTCAGAAGTGTGACGTGAGGACTGGCATAGAACAAACGAGGTACAGATGAACTTCTGATGAACAGGGAGGTAAGTGTGATACAGGCACAAGTACAACACATAACTCTTATCTACACACATCTGAACACATTTGTGCCTGTATTCACATACAAGCACAAACAAAACGAGCAAAACAGAACTCTGCACTTAGTCACACTGGGGCCACGTGCACCCGCTGATCAGACCTGACAAACTTGGATGCCTTTTTGTTAGTGGTTTCACGGCCTTATCGGTACGCCTCTTCTGTTCTCTGTCTCCTGAGTACCCCAAGAAAAAGATCGCAGGTTCTTCCTATGTAATGTTATAACGTGATAGAACACACAGCAATGACAGCAGAGCAACAAAGCCCCAGGCTGCAGCAGGTGAGGATGCACTCAGTAGCAGCCATAGACACCAAAACAATGGAAGAAAATCTGCTCACCCTTAGATCTCAGGAACTGCATCAAAACACTGACACCCCACTGCCAAGCCTTAAATGAGGGCTGGGGTGGGGCGGATCCTGGCTCCAGCCCTTCCATCGCTCAGAACATTGCATGCAGCTGAGCTCCCAGGGGCTGGCCCTGCCTTCCCACCAGGTGCTCCATCATTGCTTCAGGCCATGACTTTGCATTGCCACTGCACCCTGCCATCGTGTCTCTGCGTTCCTTCAGCACTGAGTCCCAAATTTAAAAAATAAAATCTTATAGTCTTCAGTTTGTAACTGGCTACATTAAAAAAGAGAAAGTGAGTAAGAAGAGGAAACCTTGTGTTTCATTAATCAATGAATGAATGAATAATGAACCACAAACAAGGGTTCCGGTCCGCTTGAAATGATTTCCTGATTATACAGTAAAAGCTTGAAACATTTGTAAATATTTTTGCAAAAAGCACCTCAGTAGGTGGAGCTGTGAGGAGCAGCACTTCTAGCAGCACCTTTCCGTACCCTGTTGCATTTCTGGGCTCTTTCCCACATCGCTCTGTCAGAGGGATGAGATGCAGCCCGTGCTGTCTGTGCGGTGCTGCCTGGCAGCAGTGTGAGCACAGCCCTGCCCTGCACTTCCATCCCACCAGTCAGCATCCTTGTGTGGCTGTGCCTGTCTGGCACGTGGTGAGCCTGCAGTGGGACCTCACAGAACAGTTCGTGTGCTCCAACGCATCAACAGTAACACGGCAAATGTGTGTGCAAGTGCAAAAGGTCTCCATGCTAACATCCACTGCCTGCTCTGCACGTCAGGAAACAGAACTTCTCTGCTGTGTTTGGCCTCCCTACAGCTCCAAAACACTGCACGTGCTGGGAGACTAGAAGAGGTAGGTGGCACTCATTTGTCCGTGACAGACAAAGTACAGACAGGGAACAAAATGTGAAGTAAAGGAGGAAAAGAATTGATGGATTAATAAGCAATGCAGTAAGAGAAAGCAAGATAGAAGCATGAAACGGGAATAACAAAATGTAGGAAGAAGCCCAGTATAGAGCTGAGCGCCAAATGGTCACCATAGGAGAAACAGGGCAGCATGAACACATTCAGTTTTAAGGGCAGGAGAAAGAAATGCATTAATTCCTTCCCAGTTGCCCATGTGTTTGCAGTGCACACGTTGGTTGAACGCTTGCGGACAGAAAAGTGCCGAAGTGATTTAGGAGCACAGATTGCCCTGAAAGCTGCAAGCTCTCCTAGGAGCTACCCTCAGCTCCTGAACCTCCCATCCGCCTGCACCAGCTCCTCCTTATCTTTGAAGATGCATGCATCTATAGATACATATCTGTGTCTGTGCAATTAACTTTTAATGCCAGTACAAGAATGGGCAGCAAGTCAATATTATGTCACCCAGGAATGGAACCCAGCTGATTCTCAGGAAGGATGTTATGGTGGAGCAGCGAGTCACACACTGAGACATTCAAGCAAGTAAAAGCTCAAAAACAAGGGAACGCATTTCAAGTATTATTGATGCTATTAAATAAGAATGCCCTCCAATTAAACCTTTGGGTCAACAGCTAATTTTAGTTACCACCCCCTCTACCATCTCTACACCAGGAAAGCAGGAGAGAAAAGGAACGCGCCTTCTCTCTTCACCACCAGCACGCAGACAGCGCTGTGCAAGTAGGTGACAAATGTGTACTTTGTGACTGCAGCCAACAAAAGGGGAAACTGAACCTACCTTCTGTCACCCCAACATCGATGGTTCCCTTCACCTGACTGAAGCACCACAGCACATCCTGCATGAGGTTTCCAAGTCCTGCCGAGGAAGCACACGCAGAATGAAGATGCGATGACTTTGGTGTACAGCTTGCCCTTCCTTAAGCAAACACACAAATACATACATATAAACTGGCACACGAATATCTACAGTCTATGTGAAAATAAACTCACCTGGTATCATTCTCCCCCCAGCACGCAGGGTCAGTGTGGCAGAGCTGGCAGCATTGTGCCTGCCCTATGAATCGCCCTCTGTGTGCTCTGTAGCATCTCAGGGCCAGTCCCAGAACGGTGCAATCGGAGCCGTCCCCTCCACATCACAGCAGCACACAGAGCAGTCAGGAGGCCCCGCAGTCACACTCTTTGTCACAGCCTCTCTCCGTCAGAATACTAATGGCCCCAACCCTTCCATCACCGTTAAAGGGAGAGCAAAACGGAAAATAAGAACTACGATCTCTGCTACCACTAACGCGGTATTTTTTCCAACTTAGGGCCCATCTCATTGTGAGCCGATTGCTAACAAATCCCATCAGAATAAAGTCACAATACAGTACATCGTACCATTACCAAAATCCCCTTGGAAGCAGAGCACCGAAGTTGCTTTAAAAGAAGACTGGAGGCATGTCTACCAGAGGGCACACCAGCAAGATGCAGCTCCCAGCTGTTCTTGCTGCCGTAGCAGTACTCTGTTGTAACATCAGGGAAATGAGGATTTTATCTACTGCTACCCCTCAGTTTATTGACAGCTCAGCAAAATTTCCCTTTTCACATCACACAAAAATTCCACAGCCTCAGAGGACAACTGGCACCATTTCATCCCAGAGCGCTTTCCAAACAAGAAGAAAGCAGCACAGTAGATCTGCAAAGGCAGGAAATGTCATCATACCTGTATGACACACCAGGGAAACCTGGAACAGAAAATCTGGGTACTTTGCAGTGATCTCAGGCTCACGTGGGAGTCACACTGAGATACAGCCCAAACCCGATACTTCCCCCAGGAAGAAAAGGAACACCTGAGACAAGGGAGATAAGACGTGGTCCAAGATGTAACTGAGTTCCTTGGACTCTCCCATGGCCCGTCCGTGTCTCCGTGAGATTTCTGTCTATTTTTATTTAATTTGATGATTGGGCTTTGTATATTAATAGCAGTCAAGCTGTATCATATATACATCAATGTATACATTAAAAGCAATCTGATCACCCGGCGGTGCTGCAGCCCCGAGGAGCCCTCCTTGGTTTCAGCATCACCAGATTTACCCATCAGGGAACAAATGGCACTGCTGGGACAGCGCGTGCTCACAGCTGGCGGAGTTCTTCGGATTGCCAGAAGATGACTTTTGCTAAGGGAATACGCTTCCCTGGCTCGTGTTTGTTCAGCCTCCTCCCAGAAGGATAGGAGGGAGAACATTTATGCAAGTTAGTTCATACAAATCAACAGCTGTTATAGCAATTTTTTCCCCCACTGATTTGAAGTGTGAATTATAAAGGCTGGAAAGCAAACACAGCAATCAAGCCCATCTGAGACAAGAATATTTTTATGTGTGGGATTTTCTGTATGTGGTCATGACAGTAATAAGATTTCTGATTCTCTACCCCAAGCAAACCAATGAACAAATACTTCCTTTTCTGACTATGGTGGTAAAGTTTATGTGGTTGCTATTTTCTTCTTACAAGAATTCTGCTATTTATTGTTTAGTTACTGCAGGGACACTGTAGGAGCCTCGTGCTAGGTTGATAGTTGTCAGCTGACAACGTTTGCCTGAGGAACAAAGTGTCTTTTTGCTCAGTGAAGGAGTGAACGCCTCGCTGTGCTCCCAGCTGCTTTAATGGAAGGGATGGGCTTTTATGGACATGTGGATGTGCTGCAGGAATTGCCAAGCTCCCAGTTAAATCTGCTGCATCACCATTACTTCTGCATAACCAGCAGACTGATGTGAGCCTTAGGTCCTTATTCTTCTGTTTGCTAACGTGTGAATGCCTTGTGTTGCAGCTTTATTAATGCACCTCTTGCAAAAGAGACGTCCGACGTTTCAGACGAAATTCACTTCCTGGCACTTTGCAAAGATTTCTATGTGTGTAAACACATCTGTCTCATTTTGTGTGACTGTGTGACTGTTCTGAGGAAGACAAACGCCACATGTTTGGTGACATTCTCTCCATGCTTTCAAAGCTTTTCCCAGGCACAGCTGCACCTGAAGATGTTCATGAAGAGCTTTCAGCAGTAGGAATGAGAAGTTAGACATCTGATCTCTTCCAATGAACACGGTCCAAAAGAAAGCCAGCTGTTTTGTGACACAAGTCAGCAGCTCGTGATGCGGTTGTAACAGTTCCACAGGTGTGCAAGGCAGTTAAAAAAAAAAATACACAGAGTTCCCAATTGCCATCGTAACCCCCAGTTCCTATGGCACGGCCTTCTGTCTCCACAAATTGAATTCAAACAGACAAATTAAAAGTTGCCTGAATAACAGATCGATATCTCTTTAATTTGCATTCAAGCAGTCCCTCTGTGGCTAGATGTACGCTTGCTAGGAATTTCGCCATGGCTCAGAAATGATACGAATCACAGAGCTGGGTAAGGATGTGCCAGTAGTCACTCCCAGGCACAACTTCCATTCATCCAATGCAGAAACTTGTAAAAAAAAAAAACAACATTTTGAATCCTGTCAAAAACAACCCCTGAATCCTGTCCGTGCCTTTGTCACTCCCTGTCCTCGTATCGGACCGTTCTCTCCTGCACTGTGCTGGTCGCACTGGGCACAGCAGGCAGGGCTCCTCGGCCTCCGGAACCTCCTGGCTGCCAGAGCATCAGTACCACAGTACTGCAGAAACCAGGCTGGCAATACGGCCTCTGGTGGCCGAATCCCCATTTGGCGTGTTGGAGCAGACGCTGGTTGAATGAATGGTGTCGTGTTTTTGTGCTCGATTACTGACTGCACGAGTTCTCAGCAAACCACGTGGAGCTGCTGTGCTAGCCATCATCTGCAAGTGTCTAACTTGTTTCCTTCAGAACATCAGTTCCTGCCAGGAGAGGACTTCAGTAGCAAAGTGCGTGCCCTGATTCTGATGTATAAAAAAGCCTACCTGCAAACCTCTCTCTCTGAGTGCAAATTCAGTGCTCTTATTCTAAGAAGCTTGAGATCTCCCTAAAATCAAATCTGCCTGGGGAAGGGCTGCATGCGAGTGCAGATTGGCTGAGTGCTGTCAGCTGCCAACTGCATTGCATCCCATTCCAAAACTGAATCAGTCATGAATGCTGTGCAGCAGGGGGAGAGCATCTGCCTGAGCTGTGTGTGACGGCCTGTGGGTGCTGGGGGGACTGGGTGCTGTACACAGAATGAGGAATTCCCTGGTGTATCCGAGGTTACGATTTGCAGTAGTCCAAAGGAGGGGAAGCAGGAATACTTTTCACTTCCCAATCCATCTACGGATATATCGCGTGGCTATAAACCAGCAAGTTTTGGTGTGTGTGTGTTTTCACTGCTGTAAGGCTGAGCTCAGAGTTTGTTGGAGTAATTTTTAACTTCCCAGCTCCTTGTGGAGACCTATTAAAATAACAGGGGTTTTTTTCCCTCACAAAGCTATACATAAAGCATTCATTTCTGCAGCAGTTGACCCTCCATAGAGCACTTCTCATCCTTCAGATCTGGATATATTCATATGCAGTTGAGATTTGCTGCTGACCTTTTCAAAGCAAATGCAGCCAGCTCTGTGCCCCGGTGGCACCACAGCAAAAGGAACGTACAGCTCAGGGACCCCAGAGCTCGGTGTTGCAGGAGATAAGGGCGAGGGCGCTGCTCTGCCAGCGGATGCACACAAAGCGTGCCGTGATGGGCAGGATTTTGCAGATTCTTCACCAGGAGTAGAACTGCAGAAGGAATATGGAGCTTCAGTTAAAGCACGGCGAGTGCATAAGGGGCTGCCAGCAGAGGCTGCTCAGCAGGCGGGGTCCCCTGAGGAATCTCTGCGTTCCGAGCACCTGCTCGGCCGTGAGCTCCAGTGCCCCCTAGCGGGACAGTCCTGCAATTTCACTCATTGCGGGGTGGAAAAGCTGCTCGTGTCTTTTCCAAATTGGAGATCAAACCCTAACAGAAACCTTGCAGAAGTATTACTGGTACGTGTGAAAATTC
Organism: Meleagris gallopavo; assembly: GCF_905368555.1. NCBI lineage: Eukaryota > Metazoa > Chordata > Aves > Galliformes > Phasianidae > Meleagris > Meleagris gallopavo. The sequence goes on from NC_139418.1 coordinate 17,532,227, forward strand.
TCTTTTAAATTGGGCTACCGGATATTTTGGGTTGTTTTACAAGGATGTTCAATCCGTGCTCAGAAGAAGCCATATAACTGCACTACTGCATGCCCGTGCGGGTGTGGCTGTGTTGTGCTGGAGTCACGAGCCAGCAGTTCAGGTTAGTCGTACTCCCATCCACTCCATTCATCTATTCAGCAATTTTCTCCAGATCTGCTATCAGTTACTCTATGTGTGATGCACAGTGGAGTAAGGTCAACTCCACCCTGAAATGGTGGAGAAGGACAAAAGCTCCAAAGCAAACCAGCTCCAGACTGATCCAGCGCAATGCCTGTCGAAAAGCAAGGTCAGTGGACCCAGGCCATGATTATAGAAACTACGTACAGGATGCAGACATCACTGAGCATAACACCTTGTGCCCATATCAAGAGTTTTCCCAAGGTCTGCTTTGTTTCACTACATAACAGCTAATTTGATATTTTACTCATCTGACCACCAGTAAGAACTTGCACAGCATTAAATAAGTGAGCAGGCACTGGCAGTCCAAATTCACAAGTGTATGCCAAAAAGCCCAGCACGTCACAGCGCTCTCCAGGCATGGGGCACTGCAGGCTGTTGTCCCGATGGCACTCCGAAAAGCTCCTGCAGTGCAGTGCATTGGCAGCAAACAGCAGAGCTGTGCTGCTCCTGCTGCAGGTTCCAAAAGTCAGCAAGGAGCCTTCCCTGCCAAAGCTTTTGGGAAATTCATCTGTTGCCTCATATGAACCAAGGGAGATGAGCAAAGGGTTAAAGAGAGGACAAAGATCGAGCTGTTGTGTAAGATGATTGGAACTAACCAGAGCAAGGTCGCTCTGGCCGTGGGAGGAGTTGCACCGTGCAGCCCAGAGGCGCAGGCCACTTCGATTCTTGGGGATGAAGGGTGTAAATGTATCTGTCACATTAATGATAAAAAACCTCCAAACCCTAACAGAGCTTCTCATTGTTCAGCTTATCCATCTCTGTCTAGAGCTTTCCAAAGCCTTCACTCAAGCCAATGCGCAACGTTGGCACTGGCTCACATGAGCTGCGGAAGACAGTGATGTTTTTGTGCAGTCATACTTGAAACCGTGTCCTTGGAGAAAGAGTCTCCTCTCAGGATTTTTCTTAAGCAAATCCAATCTCTGATGACTTTTAAAGACCCTTCAGAAGAATAGCACAGTTCCTTCCCCCACCTTGGGGGATGCAATCAGTTCATGGGCGCTTCGATCTTTTTTGGGTGCTTGTTAAAGTGAGCCCATTTAAACCGTGACAGGCCAGCAATGGCTATTAAAACACGGCCTGTGGAAGACGTATCATAATGTTAAACATTGCCAGAGGGTTGCAGCTGAGATATGAATGCCGAATATAGTTTCAATTCTTTTAGGGTTTAACGTTCCAGAAAATACATACTGTAAATGAGGTTTAGCATCCTAGGCTTGGCAAGCTATTGCTGAAAGTGAGTTTGGTACCTGAAGGAAAATAATTCATAATTGGCTGAACAGTGAAATTTTTAGAAGAATGAAAGAAAATAAAATGTTTTTCTCTAATTTAGAGGAGACAGTTGGGTTCTTTGCTCTCTTGGCCTCTGCGGAGCATTTCGTTCTGCAGTGCGTGCAAAGCTGCAGACGGGCGAGGAAGGGGTGGGGATGGAGATGGAGACGGGGACGGGGACGGGGAAGGGGACGGGGAAGGGTGCGCAGCTGAAAGCGGCAGCGCTGGGTGTGCCGCGGGGTCTTCCAGAGCGCAAGGATCGCTTCGCCTCTGCTCCGTTGGGCGGCACCGGAGAGCTGCAGCTCCGAGCTGCCCCGCCTCGCGGTTCTGACCCCTCGAAGAGAGCTCAATTGCTGTCTGAAGCAGACTGAGGAAGGGGGGAGGAAATAATTCTTTTTTTGAATGCGCCTTCTCTTAATGGAGATTAAAGGCAGTCTCACCTAGAAGAGATCGGGCTCTCTGTTTCCAACGGAAAATCAATTCTGTTTCACCTTTCTGCAGGGACAGACGAGCAGTGCTCTCCGCTGCTCAGTGGTGGATGGGAGCTGCACCGCTGCACGCAGCTCTGCCTTCTTTTTCAGCCCTTGTGCTCATCTATGAGACAATCTGATTTTGTGCATTTCTCTAAAATTCAGATCGTTTCAGGGGAACCCAATCTGTGTTTCAGCTCGTTGGTTCTTCTCTAAGTAATAAATGAAGGCAGTTAAATTTGGATTAATCACTCGGATGTTTTCAGCTGCCCTGGAGGAAGGGCTGCTCTCCCTGGAAGCCCCAGGAGTACGAGCACATGCCAAGATCTTGTGAATGAGAGAGAAGTCAGTATCTAAAGAACACGAGCAAAAGGACAAGAAATGTGGTCACTGCCCTTTTACGGGAGTCTTTCAGATAGAAACGAGTTTGGAAGAGCAGACAGAGGTGCCACCGAGACTCAGCAGTGCCACGAGCAGAGCAACCCAGGCTGATTCTGACAGGGTCCTGCTCACCTTCACACCGTGAAGTCCCACCAAGTCACGCAAAAAAAAAAAAAAAAAAAAAAAAAAAAAAAAAAAAAGCACGGGAGGTGGGCAGTGCTCGAAGCTAGAGAAGTAACGGAGCATCAGCGCCTTGCGGGACCAATCCCTTCTGGAGGAGGACCGATCCTTGCTTTGCGATATAGTGCACCTACCTGAGTGGGACGGAGTCCCGGACCTTCTCGTAATAAAAGCAGAAAGAATCTCTGGCACCGCATGAGTTAAAAAGAACTAAAACCCAGACTAGGCAGCAACAAAGGGAACAGTTCGCAAACACATCTCGAGTTGTCAAACGTTTTCCATTGTGGCGGACGATCGGTTCGTCCTTCTCTCGGTGACAGGAAATGCCACACGCAGCGCAGCAGAAAATTGCTGATCTGGGAGAGGACAAAAGCCGCGCGGTGCCCGCGGAGCTCTGCAGCCGCACCCGCTGCCAAATCGCTCCGCGCCGATCCCGGCGCCGCACCCGCAGCCCCGCGCCCCGCCTGGGCTCGGCCTCCCCACCCCCCAGCTCTCCTGCCAGAGGCGGGGACCCAACCCAGCGCATCCCAGCGCATCCCAGCGCATCCCAGCGCATCCTCTCGCGGCACCATTCGCCTCCTCGCAGCTGCAGCCGCTCTGCCGCCCGTCTCGCTGCCGCTTCCTCCCCTCCCGCGAGGTAAGCGCTTTCTTTCGCTTTATCTCTGGGGCTCCTGACGGGTCTGCTCCAGCCCCGCATTGCTCTGTGTCCCCCGCTATCTTCCCTTAATTTCTGTATGGTGTCTCCCGTGCGGTTCTGCGGCTTGCAAGATTTTCATTTTTCAGGCATTAACTTGGTCACTTTCTGCAGTAGGGAAGTTGTGTGGCAGTGCTACAGGGTGAAGGGCTGCAACAGGGCGAGAAACAAAGATGACACTGAGCAATATCTGCTTTCCTCCTCCAAACTTCCCTGCAGCTGCACAAGTGTACCAAATAATCTTCAGTTTCTGTGGGATAGAGACGTCAGTACTGAAGTAACAGTAACACCCTGTTGTAACGTTACTGTACAGTTCTATCTGCTCAGCAGAACAGCAGCATCCCATCGCTTTGGCAATGGAGTGGTGACAAGAGAAATAATTCCTGGATCCCCACGAGTGGTCCTCTTCGGAGGAAGCTCAGTAGTTGCCTGTCAGTGATGGCTGTAACTGAGTGGAACTGCCTGCTCTCTGATGGACGGAGCTGCTGCCACTCCGCCCGCAGAGCCACGAGTGCCCCAGCTGAGAACAAAACATGAAGGCATTAATGAAAATAATGTTTTTAATCATTTAGTGAATTTGCATGGTGAAATAGGAAAAGATTTATCAATGTTGATAAATGTAACATTGATGTATATGTTGAGTGCCTCTTATAAAGATACAAATCCTAGTAACTATTATCCAGATAGCTTAGCTCTGAGGAATGCCTGTAGCCCTTCCCCAAAGCTTTTAGATCAATGTATTTTCAAAAACAAATTAAGCTACAGACTCCTTCACAAGGAAACCTCCCAGTACAGATGACCTTGGTGCCACCGATGAGATCTCTGATGTAGGAGCATCTGTGTGCAGAACTGACCGTGGCTTTTATCTCTGAAGGTGTATTTTTACTCTGAAGCATAAGTTTTGGGGCTTGGAAAGATGTGCTTGCGTAATTTTGTTCCAGACTGATGGCACTGTTTGTTTCATTGAGGGTATCATAAACATCTGCTGCTTCGTTTGCTTTATTGTTTGATCACATTTCAGGCAAGAAGTCAAGAATTCACCTTCTTTAAAAACTGCTTTTTGAAGGGGGATGGGGGGAGTGAACTGTGAGCTTCCCTGCCCTTTGCTACAAATTGTGAGATTTGTCCACAGCAGGACAGGTGGGCTGCATTCGGCTCTGTAAAACACCTCAGTGAAAGCACCCTGTGAACTGCATCTGCTTTGTTCGAGATGCCTCTGGGAGTGCTGAGGAGATGTGGGGGGTGCTGGGAGACCTCTCAGCTCCATCTGACCGAGGCATGGCAGACCTGCTGCATGCAGCCGTGTGGCTGAGCCGCGGGTGGATTCCCAGGACTGCAACAATGGGGATGGATTTTGCATCCCTGCAGCGCAGTGCAGGAAGAACCACGAATATAGAGGTAGCTTTAAATTTCAGACCAGCTTTGGCACTTGCTTAAGGTCACTGATCTGACCCAGGGCACGAGGCTGGAGCTGAGCTCCTGGCTGAGCAGCGGCGGTGAAGCTGAAGTTCACTGGGGAGGAGCTGGGTGTTGGTGTGTGGAATCAACGGCAGTGCTCATTCCCTGCATGGTGCAAATAATTATCTTTTCTCCAACACTTTTTTGGATGACCTCTCCCTTTCTGTTTCGATGGCATGATTTCGTTACTATCAGGTAAAAAAGTGAAGCTGCTCAGTGGCCGTGTTTCCAGAGTATAAGTCTGAGAAAAAATGAATAAGCTGCATTGCACCCTGATACGTTCAATGGAAATGTGAATGCCTTGGAAAGTACTCCAGGTTGGATAAAGTCCAGGGTGTGCTGCATTGCTGCTCCTTCATTTCAATCTTTTACAGGCTTACAAGAAGAAATAAATGCTGTGTGCTTCACATTAATGTCCATAGCAAAACAAGCATATAAAGATTGCTCTCGTGTAAATGCTTTAAAAATCAAAGCTGCCACTGTGCCCACATAAGTCTGTAAAAGCAATCTTTAATGTCACTGAAATACACAGAACCATGTGCTCCAGCATACATAGACCTCTGCGGGAGAACTGGGAAATTAAAACCTGTGCCGTTTAAATCAAAAGATGAACACTGAGTTCCTTGTTTAGTTCTTAAAACTTCATGCGACCTTCTTGGTCAAAAATGCCTTTCTGATTTCATGTAGCCAAGTCATTTATTTTGTACACTGACATCGCTAAGGTTAGTCACGCTTTATTGTCTCTAAATTGGTCATAATATCACTGGGGCTACAAAGCACAGTGCATTAGATGACGCTGCAAACACAAGCCATGCCCTCAGGCTGCTGCCCCGTTGGTCTCCATACTTCACCTCACTCAGTAGGCAGCTGCTCTGGTCAAGGAGGCAAAGTTACACTTTTCCTGAGTTTCTCTGCTCAGGACCATTTTGGTGTGCTTTTTCTGATTCTCAGTTTTGTCCCCAAAGCTCTCATTGTTCAGCAGGAAATTTACAGGCTGCAAAGTGTTTCTCAAACCTCAGCGGTGACACGTTTTGCCTCTTGTTTTCCCCAGGATGCACCAGCAGAGCACTGCGCTGCGGGTCCACCAGCAGTGACCCACGGGATGACAGCCCCACACACACCGGGCTCATAGGAGAAACGCCAGGGGGAGGAGCGGGAGAGCTGATTCTGGGCAGGAGGCAGCATGGGCGCAAACACCTCCAGCAAGTCGCTGCCCTTCGGTGAGAATGAAGAAGGTAGGAGCTCTGCTCCGCAGAGCGGTCGGTGTCTGAAACGGCAAAGTCCAAACAGAACATCCCGAGGGCGGCACGGCTAAGAGCCAGCCCGGCTCCCGGGCCCCTCAGCCTTTGGGCCACTGTTGGCGGCCACGAGCTGAGCGCAGGACACTGAGGGCACTCAGCGGGGGGCTCTGAGACGCCCGGGGACACCGCCAGGCAGCTCGAGAGCAGGCAAGAAACTGCTGTTCTGCAGGCAAGGAAGGTTTGTTTGGAGACCACAGCTCAAGGAGTGGGACGAGGAGTAGCAGAAGAGCCCGGCGATGTGTGTCCTTCTTTGCTTTGGGTTCGGTGGGAGAACCGCTGCATTGCTGGGCCGACAGCCTGGGGCAGGAGGGGCACTGAGAGCAGCCGTGCAGGCTGGTTTTGCTGCTGCCAAATGGTAGAGATGGCACTTAAGGGTCGTTCCATAAATATAGTTCCTGCGGCATGAGTGAGCTCATTAACTTCCATGTGGGCTTTCCCGTGAGTGCGATAACAAAGTGCATAGATAATATGAATAAATTACAAACAAAAGATGAGAACTTAGATGACTCATAAACTGTTCTTCCACAGAGAAGAATGCCAATCAAATATTAAACAATCTTGAATTGTTAAAAATGAACAGTTGAAATTCTTCCCGAGCAAAATTCTGAGTTTGTTTCAATGCTTCATAGAAATGTGTGATGTTTATCAGGCCCGACGAAATGCTGAGTGCTACACACGTTGGGGAAGGGCAGCTGGGGCAGATCTGATCAGGATTCCTTTGTGCTGCAAATTACCGACACAGTTTATAGAGACACGAGGGAGAAAAAACATCAGTGGTGTGAGACCTTCCTGAGATCTCATTCCTGGCGCATCCAATGTTAAATTCCGGCATCTTCTTTCATGAATAGCTGCTTGTGCTAACTCAGGTGACTGACACTTCTCACTTTCCTGACCACCTTCCTCGGGGTGCTGCGTCCAGGCTGTGAGACTGAAACAAATCTGATTTCCGCTGTCTGCTCCCTCTGCTGAGTCCTGCCTGGTTCCACGCGCTGTGTGCCGTATCAGCCCCTGCGGCTGAGAAATAAATGCTCTCTGGAGCAATACAGTGACCAGTGCAGGGTGCTGTCCTTTGAATGGGCAGATGGGCTGGAAAGAAAAATCTGCTAAACGCCAAATTTTAAACAACCTCATGTCTTCAAAAACAACAGGAAGATGTTGGAGCACCCTTCAGGTTTTTTTCTCTTATGGAGAATTAGAAATAACTTCATCCGTCTGTTGCTCAGCCATTTTGCATTTGAATGTTTGCTGTTTCTTGCAGTCACCTTCGACCATTTTGAGATACTGCGAGCGATTGGGAAGGGCAGCTTTGGAAAAGTAAGTAGTGTGTGAGTGAATCAGCACTGGGAGAGCTGGAAACAATGGAGAGAGGGGGGAATTAGAGAGGCTTTAACGAGAGCAAAGAGAAAAAAGAATGCTGCATTGTCAGTGAGATCTACTGAGCATCAGCTCATCAAGTTGGTCAAGAAAGAATCAGAGCCCAATTCTTCATCCACTCCATAACCACAAACAATATTACCGGAGGTTAATACGAAACAGCAATAAATCAAATGGCCTGAATTTTCTGTGTTTCTGGATAAACGTTTTCCAAGATTCCACAGCAAAAAATGAATATCATGATACATATTTAGCAAAGGGCTGCACCTACATAAAAGCCTTGGCAGTATCTTTTTAAGGGAACATCTGTCTGTGAAACAGTTTGTTATTAAGCATCACATTACAGTCACATCAGTTTTATTTTTATTGTTATGAAATTTCATGGTTTTAGATGTTAGCAGAAATTTCAAAGGTCATTTCCCTTTTCACGAGGGCACACAGATCCCATAACTGAGATGTGCCTTATGTACAGAGGGAGAGAAAGACTTGTGGGTAGAAAAACAAAAAAGGTCGATCAAAACTTTGCAAATTCATCCCCAAACTGTCACGGAAAGAAATCTAGAGAGAGAAAGGAGAAAAAAACCTGAATATTTGGTTTTGCACACCCACAGACTCCGTTTTTCACTGATACGTTCCTTTCCCTCATCCTCCCACAGCAAAACCTGTCCTTTGGGAGAACATGGGATGAGGTATTCACTGAGGTATTCGCTGGCGATGCCGGAGCTGCAGAGCAGCACACGGAGCTGGACTTGGCTCAGGGGGCTCTGTGAAAGTCACCCAGAGGCCGTGCTTTATCTGTATCGATTTGTTGGCAAATCATCTCTGATGGATCACTTATTTACTCGTTCAGGTCTGCGTTGTACAAAAGAGTGACACCAAGAAAATGTATGCCATGAAATACATGAACAAGCAGAAGTGTGTGGAGCGTAATGAAGTGAGGAATGTCTTTAAGGAGCTGCAGATCATGCAGGGCCTGGAGCACCCCTTCCTGGTTAATCTCTGGTAAGGCATTTCTCCTTTCTCACTGGTAAGTCTGTGCTGTTAGCTAGAGAAACCTCTGACCACGTTTATGCCATGGCAGGTACTCATTCCAAGATGAGGAGGACATGTTCATGGTGGTAGACCTGCTGCTCGGAGGGGACCTGCGGTACCACCTCCAACAAAACGTGCGATTCCAGGAAGGCACCGTGAAACTGTTCATCTGTGAGCTGGTGTTGGCCCTCGACTACCTCCAGAGCAGACACATCATCCACAGGTCAGCTGGGTCCTCCATAGGCGGGTGGAATTCGTGGGCTGCAGAAGGGGCTGATTTTTTCCTCCATAATTTGACAGGACAAGCAGAAACTTCAGAGCTAAACAAACTCCCCCACGTACATTTGCTTTTGTGTAAAATTGTGTACATTTTTCAGAGAAAAGCATTTCTCTTGTGTGACATTTCCCATTCCTGATTTATTAAGTGACGTAGACCTCTGAGGTCCAAGACTTCAGGCTCAGTATTAGCTAACTAGGGCATCAGCAGGGATGGAGTTAGAAGGGGTTAAAAAAGAGGGCAAGGGCAGAAAATTATCACATTTATAATCCCAGAAACAGCATTCTTGTGAGGTGCAAAAAATAAAATATGGCACAATTTTAGGGTTGACACGATCCTGGTGGTTAGCAAAAAGAGGAATGCACTATTTAAGGCTGATGAGCACTTGCTTCTGTCGAGGAGCAAACGCCTGCCATTCCTGATATGTGAAAGCAGAAAGGTTGCCTCCATGCTCCAGTGGGCCCTCCTCATTTGCAGAGAACCCCAGCGGACCAAAAAGATTTTGCTCTTTTCTACGTGAGACAGGCTTCCTTACACACAGCTGCCAATTTCTCAGTCTTATTTTTCATCCCTCTTGGATTGTTTGCATGAGTCCTTCTTTGTTTGTATGAATACCTGCATAGATTTCAGCCCCACAGCACCCTGACCTTGGCGAGCAGCCGGCACCCTGCTCTGCTCCAGCACTGCGTGCAGCGGGGAGACAGCGGGCACTGAGCTGTGCCTCCACCCCACACCTGCCTGAGTCACCCAATAATGGATGAGCATAAATTAAACATTGAGGAGTGCACACTGAGCTGCCTTTGTCCTGGGCAGCCAGGAGCAAATCTTTGTGCTGCAGGCTTGGTCTGAACAAATCGAGTTGGACATGGGTACAAGAGAAACACAAGGAGGAAATCTTCTCTACCAGAAATGTGTTGCAATCAGTGGCATTTCCAGGGCTTGTGGGCAGGGAGAGCTGCACAATTTATGATCTAAGGAAAAGTCTGTCCAGGAAACAAACTGCACCTCGTAAAGGTGAGAGGTAACTGGGAATTGATGGTCCCTGTTCCGGGTATGGGGATGCCAGCAGAGCCATGCAGTGCCCCAGCACCCACTCCAGTTGCAGATACACAGGGAAGAGTCTGGGGGCAAAGCTGCCGTGATTTCCCAGAGGGTTCTCTGCAAATACAGCTGGGATTGTGGAAGTGGAGTGCACACGTGCCCAAGGACAGGTCCCCAAAGGCTGAGTCTGATCCGCAAGGTGTACTTCAAGCAGCTGTATGCAGTACAGTATCACAGTTCAATGGCTCCACGAAATGCATAGCGAGCTGCAAAATTTGCAAGTGATTTAATTAACGCTGCATCTCAGTGGGACAGCATCAGGTAAGGTGACTCAGCTGAGGAGTGCAACATCCACAGTTGGGAATGGCAGAGAGATGCAAACAACTGTTCACATTGTCTGAACAGTGCTGTGTGGAGACAGCAGAGCGAAGGCCTCAACTTCCCTCCGTACACAGAAAGGTGGGAAATGGTTGTTAACCTTTTCAGGCTAGGAAAGGTCTGCATTCAGCCCAGAAGATGCAGGAGGACTGCAGAGGACTGAAAGTTGCTATGTGGTAATTAGATATATTGTCTCTCCTGGATTGCAGATGGCCAGGTGAGGTCAAAGCGTACCTTTTGCAGTTGTAAAGTCTGAAAGCTGCTCCCTCCTCACCGTGCGCTGCGCACCCAGGGCATCGCTGTGCTGCCCCCACTCCACACCTCCCACAGTGCCCAGAGCTGTGCTGGCTCAGTGTGAGAGCAGGCGATGGGCGCCGCTGTAATTGGGTCATTAAGAGCAGCTAATATCTTGTACAGCCGTTCAGGCGCATCCAGAAGGCGTATCAGGTGTACATCTCCCTTCAATGGAACGCATCTTATTACAGCTCTGCTATAGGGGTTTGCTGCTGTTTTGTCCGGGAACAAAGCCTGCAGGAACCAGTTTGTTTCATAGAGCTCAGGGCAGGGATGAGCTCAGCCAGGCACCTGCAGCTCCCTCTAATCAAAATAAATGACATTTACTCGTTCCCAGTCTGTGTACTCTTAGCAACAGACAGAGAAAGCAGGCCATATTCTCATGGACTGGAAGTGGAGTTCTCTGCAGCTCCTCCACAGAGGAACAGGTTCCTGTTAAGGTTATTCCTTCCATTATCTCCCTCACAGGACGGGTCTGTTTTCATTATTTGTTATTACACTCCTTGTCACTTTGTGCTGCAGAGTACAAGCGATATTTTGTTCATCCTTTTTCTCCTCACTTTGTATTTTTCTTCTCCAGCCTTTGATGCCCCTCACGCTCCCTGCTGTTACCCCAAGGGTGAGATATTTGTTAGTGTGCCCACAGTTGGTAACTGAGATGCATCAGATGCAGTGGAGATGAGTTTCCCTGCTGTGTTAATTTCTCAGTAGCCTGGAGGAAGGAAGTTTATAAGCAGCAGCATAGATGACTTTTATCCTTCTGAAGAAAATGAAAGCATTAATAAAATCTCAAACAGAGCATCAGAACATCTGTTCTACTTTCTGTAGAGTCTACATATTAAAAGCCAAAGGTAGAAATTTGGCAAGCATTTAAATGAGTGTAATTCTGATTTTGTAATTTTTATTCCTGTAATACAAAGCACACTTTTTTTGGAGAGCCCTCCTGCTTTTGCACCTTTTGTCCCTCACTGCAGAAACACTGTTGTGTACCATTAAGGCACACAAACACTTTCCTTGTTGTGCCACTCCGATGTTCCACCTGCAGCAATGCCAAAGGAGTAAGAGCAACAATCGATGCCACTTGTTTACTTCACTCCAACATGTGATTTTTACTGGGTAAATGGCAAACAACTTCCAGTAGAGCATTATATTGAGACAGAGTATGAAGTAAAGAAAAAGGTAAAAAGCAGCTTTTGACACTGGCTGGCGCATCCAGGCGCTGCTGGCTCTGACAGCCACATCTCTACCTCCATTTCTGCTTTTGCTGCTCGAGGAGCTGTTCTCCTGTGCTGAACTCAAACCCTGCAGAAACATCAGAGCTGAGGAACTCCAACAGAAGATTTTTCTAAGGTGCAATCCCCTCTACAGCCTACAGGTTGGCTACTCAGAAAGCTCCCGCAGCATTGTTTCATGCCACATCCCCAGCTGAATGGCTGTTTCCTTCTTCTCTCTTTCTTAGGGACATCAAGCCTGACAACATCTTGCTGGACGAGCACGGTAAGTGCCACTTACCCCCGGTCATTCATATGTATAGAAGCAGGGACAGAAATAGTAAACCTGTGCTGAGGTTTCAGTGCTCACAGCTTTCCTCACTTTGCATTGATTTCTTTTTCGGTCCACAAGCAGTCTGGAGTATTATTGCCCTTCTGTGCTTGGGATGACAACTTCTGCTTTCAGAGCAGCATTGGGTATATTCAGAGCACTGCGCATCCCACATTGCTGGGCACTTTCCAGGGGTTATACTGGTGTTTAATCAACTCCGCTGCAGGCTGATTCAGCAGCATTTCAGAAGGGCATTGGCAGGTCAGATGTATTCTGTGCTGTTTGGACTCACTTCCAAGCAATTCTCATTTTAAAGCCTCTGCAGTTGCTTACCATATACCCCAGATGTAGTAATCTGAGCAGAAGTGTAAGCACAGTTGCAGTTCCGTGTAACTTACGCGCATAAACAGAGTGTGTTACAGTTGCTCAGAACATCTTCGTTCACATGTTTCTTCTTCCTTGAGCATTTATCTTTGGGAGGAAGCTCTGAAGAGGTCTTAGGCCTGGATGCACTATATATAGAGAGAGCTATACATTTTCCTAACTATAGTCCTGTTCTATCACTGAATAGATTTGGTTTTATCCTGCCACAGTCACCCCAGTGAAGAGCTGTTCTGACACTTTTAAGTCATTAAAAAAAGAAATAATTATTTCAATATTTTCTGGAAATCCACATAGCTGTCTTGTTGTGAGAAATCTTCATTAACAGCTCCAATAAAGCCATTTCAAGAGCAAGTGCCAGCAAAGGAGGAAGGCATATCTGAGTGCATTTTCACTGCAGAGGTTTTAATACCGATGCTGACATTCCTGAAGAATCACTGACGTTCTCACACATAACCAGGCTCCCCTGCATCCAAGCCCAGGCTCCCAGTTTGCCCATGACCTCCACTTTCAAAGCAACAGTTTATTTATGGAGGAACTGCAGCACAGCAAACAGGGGACCAGCACTGCCCAGCCATGCAGTGCCCACACAGGGCTGGATGCCCAGGGCCACTCTTCCAGCAGCATTGTGACTCCAGGCACTGCAGGACCGCAGGAATGTAGGTCAGCATCCTTCCATAGAAGAAGGCAGGGCAGGAAGGCACTGTGTGACTCTACAGCTCCGCAGCATGGCACCTACAGGCTTCCATTACAGATCACCTGCAGACCTCCATTATGACTGCAATTTGGGATGATTTTTGAGCCTGTTTTCTATCACTGTGGTGTTTTAAGTGTCTGTTGTAGAGGTTTCGGAGTTATTTCCAGTGAACGTGCCCTTGGCTTCAGTGTCCTTATGGCTGTGACTTCTATTTCTTTTTCTCCTGCATCTTCATCCAAAAATGCATCCTCTTGTGCACATAGAAAGCTGTAAGGGGGAAACAGATTTTTCTGTCCCGTGTTCATATTATTAGCGCACATTTATCCCCATTTAGCCTCACAGATTCTGCTTGTTCTTACTTATGGAACAAAACTGAAGAACCTCATTCCCCCTCCTCTTCCTTCGCCAGGCATTCTGTGCTGTTATCAGAAAATGCACGCTATTTACTAACCATGGTTTTCATAATGCTCTTCACTGAGATCAGGTCCCTCCAAACATGAGGCACCTAGAAACCTTCAGCAGTCCAGCTGCAGCCTTTTGCCCCCATTGTCCCCATGCTCCCAGCTCAGCCCTTCAGCAGTAAAGTGCCACCTTCTGTTGTCACTCATCACCCTCCTGTAGTTGGGCACAGAAGTGCAGCTTCGCCTGTTGCAAAGTTTGGTGCTGATGCCTGGCAGGACAGAGGAGCCCTGGCACATCTCTGGCTGTGTGGAGGAGTCTGGTTCAGATTGCTGATGGTGCAACGCCTCATGATACTGTGCACTGACATGTATCACCTGCTGCAAATTGTTACCAATGTACCTGATGTGCTTAATATTCTTTGAAACAATCTTAGCTGAATTCAGAGAAGCCTTTGTTTTTCTCCCCCTTCCTCCTTCAGAGCTGTTCTGGAAAGGTAAAGGGATTATGTAGTAACACAAGTGCTGCATTTAATAGCAAACTTCTTCGCCCAGAACAGAGCACAGAGCCCTTCTCTGCTCTGCATGCAATACTCACGGGGAGCATTGCACTCTCGGAACCCAAGATTTGGTTTGGAAGTGCCACTTCCCAGCAGACGAGGAGATTTGGGGAAGGACACATGCTCAGAGTGCAGCCCTGGCTGTGCTGCTCAGGAGCCAGCTGCAACTGGAGATGCTGAGCAATCAGGAGAACACGGGCCTTGGAGTCTGACTTAAATTCTACAGCAGCACACAGTGCTCTCCTCCTGTGCACCAACAGCTATGTCTGCTCAACCTGTCCACTCTGCCCTGTACAGCTGCAGTTCAACACCACTGCATTCCATGAAGTCCCACTGCACAGAGCCTCCTTCCTGTTGTCCACGCCATTTTTTGTACGCTCCCAAGTGGGAACGTTTAAAAACTTGTAGCTTGTTTGAAGTGAATCACTGAAAGGATGCATCCAGAGACGGGCACATTTATGCTTGGAATAGCAAATTCTTAATAAGTCTCTGATTCACATTTATCAAAACACCTCCACACAAAGTGGAATGAGAGATAAAAGAAAAGAGTACAAGGACACAGAGGACATCAAGACAAGAAAATCCTATATCATCCTTTCCTTTCAAGCGCTCCCCAGCAATATGATCACAACTCCTTTGCAGGAGGGGAGGAAGCAAGGGCCTGACTGATGTTGTACAGCACTGACAGCAGCAAGGAGGGACGTGCTCCAAATTTGCAGCATGCAAGAGACATGCTTTGCCATCTCACCCATGGCCTTCACATGGCTCACAGAAAGACCTCTGGATTTCTTCCTTCCTTCAGGATGAAGCCTGGAAGCCCCAAAGCTCTGTTAAGGAGCTGTTTTGTGTCTCAGTGGAACTAACAGCCCACAGAGCACACAGTGAAGAAAGGCCTGACCCAGTTAACAGGACAACTGGCAGATAGGCTGTCCTGTGAGCAGTGTGCACCTTCCGCTGAATCTGACAGAATATGGAGCCGCTGAAACGCCAGACAACCACTCATGGGAGGGGGTCAGAGGATGAGTTCATCTTTTCCAGATGCTGATATGGGGCGGGAAGTTCGGTGGCTGAGGAATGATCCCAGACCAATGGTATCGTGGGCTGCCTGCCTGCCCTGCACACATCCATTCTGTGCCAGGAGCATGGCTGATTCGGGGCGGGGCAGAGAGCTCCTGCACTCTATACAGCGTTGTTGGAAAGCTGCATGCAGGAGCAGGGATGTGATGCAGGATTTTTTAGCTAATCACAAACCGTACTCCTGTTCCCTTGTTTTTTCCAGCTAGATCAGATATTTGCAGCAGGCAAACTCGGTCACTGCTCACACATAATATATTTATGTGCAAATGTAAGGATTGGCTTCAATGTTTTATAGCATCCGGAGAGGACAGCTTATGTTCACTGCCAAAGCACAATTTTTAGCCATAAGGACAACCACATTCTACTTTAACTCATAAAATAAAACAGCAGTGAATTTCCAGCTGCTGAAATTCACTTGAGTGAATATTGTCCCAGCATTTCCATTAGTAAGAACCACTTCCATTTCATCTCTGTGGTTAAGAGAAAACAGCAATTCAGCCACCCCCTATTATTGCACCCTATGGCAATAAGTCTGCAAAACAACATCACAGTGTTCTCTGAATTTAATGATGAGTCCAACACTGTCAGAGATGAAGAAGTTCATTGCCTTAAGAGAAAATGCATGAGACCAGGAAGAAGCCAGCATTTAATCGGAAGAATTAGGCCAGGTTAACCTCTAAGGTTCAAAGAAGAAGTCAGCCCCGTATTGATTACCTGCACTGCTGCACTCCATGGGTTTGCTCACTGGTAGTTCAGGGAATAAGGAGTAATAAATTAAGTGCTTGACAAAAAAGAAAAAGTAACCAATAAGCCACAAGCCCAATGGAGGTGTTGCCATTCTCATCCCTGCTAACCACATTCATCTTCACATTTCCTTCTTAGTTTGCAGGCAGTAGTTGCACATACTGCAGTAGTGTTAGCAGAAACCATGCCCCAAAACACCAGGAAATCCTTGCTAAAACAAACACCACTGAAACGAGCTCACAAACATCACAAGGCACGCCCAAAGACAGAAAACAACGCACAGCAACAACTTCGAAAACGCCAATATTTCACTCCCGGAGGATAAATAAGGATTATTTCCTCTAACAAGATGCAGTCATAAGCAGCCTATAAGCTAAATGCTTTCTAGCAGTTCTGGCATGAGAAATTTCTGCATGGAAACTACTTTCCATTGGATACTTTACTTTGATAACCTTCTGATGGTTATTTCTTTGTGAAATTAAAGCAAATCTGTTTACACTTTAATCTCTGTCTTCCAGGACATGCGCACATCACCGACTTCAACATTGCCACAATGCTGACTAAAGAAACACAAGTCACCACAATCGCTGGCACAAAGCCGTACATGGGTAAGAGCCAAGGAACACTGTGCTCCTGCACTGCCATTTCCCAGTCCTGAATTGATAGCCATGGTAAAACATCACTCCAGTTCCTCACCACACATGCACAGCTGATAGAGCAGAACACCACGGATGTACCTGAGAAATCAGGGCTGGAGGATGCAGGAAATGAACCACAGAGAAACCAGGCGAATGCTAATGGAGCTCAGGTGGGAACATCACACAGAGAAGGCTTTGCACTGGGGAAAGCAGGAGCGTGATGCTTCTGAGTGAAGCAAAAGCACCCAGAAGTCTTTCTATACAGCTAACATTAAAAACAAAACTCACAGAGCAGTGCAGTCTCCCACGGCTCAGCACAAAGCCCTCCCCAAAGCTCCTGGGGAGGGGGACGAGGAAGCTCCTTCTCATCAGGACCACCTCAACACCACCTGGTGCAATCACTGTAAAGAGGAACAGATGCACAGAAGGGAAGTGCTGCTCTTTGGGTTTGGTTTTGTTTTACCCAGAGCAGTTCTTCCTACCCATCTTGTAGGAAAATAACTACAGTATTTTATTCCCTTAATCTTAGAAGGGAAATGTATTGGCTGAGGAGCTGCCTTCCAGCCCCTGCCCACTCAAGGGTGAGGTTGTGGCTCTCAGACTCTGCGCAGTTAAGTCATGCCTCTCCTTGCCACACGTACACCTGAACTCTGCACCAGAACTCAGAACTCTGGGTGCTCTATGTGATATAGGAAACTGAGTCTGGTGAGCCTCTACGTGCTTCGGGGAGTTACGTAAAGCATTCTGTAATGCAAATAATTTGGATTATATTTCTCATATAATCATTCACATCACATTGGTGGCAGTGCTCTATTTCTAGGGGCCATCCCATCATTTACATACATCTATCAAGTTCTGCATCTGTTCATTAGGAGCAGAAGTCATTGACACTCATTTCACAAGTGGGCAGAGCAAGGTCAGAGGATATCCATGTTGTTAATAACAGGGCCAAGATTTCAGGATGTGGCTGTTTCCAGAGCCGACAGATACGGGGTTAATGGCAGTGCTATGAGCTGTGTCAGATGCCAGTCCTGTTCTGGAGCACAGCATGAGGGAGCAGGGCAGGGCATAGCTCAGCACCAGCAGGCGCTCACATCCTGCTAATGGATCAGCAACAGTGCTGGTCATGGCATGGGGCTGGGGCAGTTTGTACACAGTGTTTGGTGCCCCTCCTGCTCTGAGATTCCGCAGCAGTGCATTGCTCTGCCCTGAGACAGCTACTGTGGGGCCTGACAAAGACCAAAACATGAAATACTGCAAGCAAGCCCATGCTGACTTGTGTAGCTCCCTGCACCCCTTAGTAAGGGGCCAATAGACCAGCCATGTACCCTTGTTCCAAAGGAAAAGCAGAAATGGGCGTGTAATGCTATAACGCAACAGAAAGCACTAATAGCAGAGAGCTGAGTCCTTGACTACAGCAAATGAGGACAAGCCCAAATACAACAGCCACAAACACCGCACACACAAACCAACACTGCTTACCTTTAGAAGACCTCAAGTACACATGGAACTCCAAAGAGACATCCTCACCTCCACTCTTAAATGAGGGCTGGGAAGGGAGCCCTTCCATTAGGCACATTGTATACAGCTGAGCTCCCCTGGGTTGGCCCTGCCTTCCCACCAGGTGCTCCATCACTACGTCAGCCCATAACTCCGCATTTCTGCTACAGGGTGATCTGCTGATTTGTGTCCTGGGATGCTTTCTGTGTCACTGGATCAAGCATTCTGTGCTGCTGATTTTTACTCATGATTGCAACAATGTGAATGATTTCTTTTCTGTATTTCACAGCACCTGAGATGTTTAACTCTACAAAACCCATTGGCTATTCCTTTGCTGTGGACTGGTGGTCGCTTGGAATCACTGCCTATGAGCTGCTCAGAGCCCGGGTATGGAGCACACAGCGCCGATGCCTCTGTCCCTCCCTTTCCTTAAGCATGCTGTTGAGGGGCTGATGCTTTATTACAGGGAGGAAAGTTCTGAGACAGATTTCAGGCCCTAAGGTTTATTACAGCATAGGCAACAGAAATCAAATCTTCATCAGAGCTTTTGTGATCACAGCTATGAGCTGTGAGAAACCACTGCCATTCAGAAAAGGACATCGCAGCAGCTCCTTGCTGTGTCTGAGGGTTTCTCGGGTGACCTTACTCAGGGGCCTTGCAGGCAGTTGATCAGAGCAGTGCTGTGTAAAAAGTCAGACACCATTTTTTGAATGACATTCTTCTAAGCTAAAGGTGATTGAAAACCTTGAGAGGCTGAAGGCTCTGTTTGGTAAAGGAGGGCAAAACGCCTTTAAAGAAAGGCTGCAACCAATTTTTGCAGAGAGCCTGAAAGTATTTTTGACAAAAATGTGAAGAACAGAGGGTGAGCGATCTTGATAGCACACATTAAGGGGATGTGGTAGTGTGAACTGACGGGTAACTGTAAAAATATTAATATAAATCGGAATTTTCTGTTTGTAAATTTAAATTAATCGCAGGACTGCCCGTGGCGTTGGATTTTTGACTTGGTGGCAGCAGTGGATACATAGCGAGGGGCCCGGGGGGTCGTGGCACAGCGGTGAGCAGTGGCAGCTCTGGCAGCGGCGGCACTGGGAGGACCTCGAGGTCCCCTCGGTGTCTGTGTGCGGTGGCACCGCGCATGCGGTTGCATCTCTCAACGTGTCCGTGTTGTTTCAATGCACTTGTAGCAGCTCCCCAGGCACACACTGTAGAAATCCGGGAGTTAAAGATCTTTCCCAGCAGCGCTCTTCCATTGCAGGTAGCTTTTCCAGGCGCAGCAGCCCGGTTGCTCCATGCAGGGCTGCAGAGGCGGCCGTTTCCCCGCGTGCAGCCCGGCAGCCCAGGGTTGGGTGCCCGACTGCCACGCAGCCGCAGCGCACAGAGGTCCTGCAGTGCCGGACCGGCGGCTCTCAGCCTTTGTTGGAATGGTGCTTTTCCATGAGGTGTGAAAAATCCCGCTCCATTTCCCTTCTGTCATAGCCAATACGAGCAAAGAACTGAAAACAGAGAGGCATCTCACAGGAACATTGGGAACACTGGCAAGGCTGAGGAAGACAAAGCTGGGCACTGATGGCTCCTGTCTGACATCCAGCCATTATTGCTGTCCTCTCTGGCGTTATTACTGTGCTTATTTCAGATGAGCTCAAGACCTGACAGGCAGAGACTTCAGCGGGGGGTTGGGGAATGCGCAAAGAGATTTTGTTTGGAGCCGCCTTGCTCTGAAAAGATCTCTGAAGGAGCTGAAAAGATACACTAAAATGCTTTCCTTGTCGCACTTTTCACAGAGGCCGTATCATATTCGCTCCAATACTTCCACAAACGAAATTGCTCATGTATTTAAGACTGCTACAGTGATGTACCCTGCTGCTTGGTCTGAGGAAATGGTGATGCTGATCAAAAAGGTGAGGGCTGCTGTGGGATTGGAGCACGTCGGGGCTGGGATCGCACTGCAGCCAACCGAGCCCTTCCACTGCGCCCCACGGCGCTTGTGGGAAATGGTGGAGATTCACTGAAAACTGTGTCCAGACTCAGTGCTGGTGACCTTCAGGTAGTACTGCGTGACAAAGATCCAGCTTTTAATGATGGAGCTCGTTAATGTCACAATCAGCCAACAGCACTGCTCTCTGTGCTAGTGGTGATGGTGCTCACGTGGGCAGCCCAGGATGGATCTCTCCTGAGGACACAGGGTTCACTTCCAGGGTTTCTCCTACAACTTCGTCTCTCCGGAGTGATGTAACTTAGAAGTACTGATACATATGTATCAGTATCCACAAATTTGACTAAAAACTTGCATAAACATTTTGTTTAATGATTTTTTTCCAATAATGAAAAGATTTGCAAAAAAAAATGCTCATTATTGAAATCCTTCAATGCCATGAAGTTTATGCAATTTCATGTGGTCAGGATGGGAGGGCAGGACTGTGGGAGAGTCTGAGCAGGCACAGCACTTTCATTCTAACATCTTTGCTTTCACTCTTGCTACAGTTGCTCGAGACAAATCCCGATAAGCGTTTTTCTCAGCTGAAAGATATCCAGGACTTCCCCTATCTGTCAGATGTAAACTGGAATGCTGTTCTCCAGAAGAGGATAACGCCAGAATTCATTCCTACGGTGAGCAGTGTTAAGTTTGAAAGGTCCTTAATGTGCCCAATCCCTTCACACCCTGCAGCCTGCCCTCGTGCCTTCAACCAAATCAGAGTGGGAATCTCACCATTTCCACAAAACCAGCAGGTGCCCTTGGCTCAGGGGAGGACAGGCAAGAGCATGATTTTCGCTTTCTGGTGAATCTAATGAGGGTAAATGGGTGGTGACTGCAAGGAATGGGCGTCCCAAAGGTGATCCACTCTGTTTACCATAATCTCAAAGTTTCTGTACACGGACTTGGACTCACACGGCCATGAGCACCACTGGCACTGCAGATAAAATACAGGACGTTGTTGGTTTTGAGCCATCCTCCAATGAACCATCTTCTTTAGCGCCCGGTTTAGGACCAGCTCTCCTAATGCAAAAAATAATGAGCAGATGAGGGCTCGTTAGCAGCCTTGAGATCACTGTCCATTACAGAACTGTTTCTTCCTGAAGTGACTCTCCCTGACAAGTCCATTGTTCACAGGAAAAGAACAAATAAGGTAGATTCAGGTTTCTGGTTCTTTTTAAATCAAATTAAAGCAGCACAGAGGTAACATAACCCTCTTTGAAAATAATCCAAGGACTGTTCTGTGCAGTGATGCTCCAACTGTTTTTCTCTTGCAATCAAACAAATGGTGAGCTAAACTACGAATATTTAACTGCACGTTTTCCCCCCCTGTCAATGGCTTTCTGTGCGGTGGATGTATGTCTATTGCTTCAAAACTCATCACGCAGGATTCTGTACGGCCTCTCAACAGAGGCTGTCACTTTGAAGCAAGCAATGGGTTAAATGTAAGTAGTAAGTGTAAAGGGAGCAAACACACCTCGACAGTGCTCCCCTGGCTGAGGGAACTGCTGAAATATGTCAGCTGTGCAGCAGCTGTTCCAGCTATAGTTAGTTCCAGTTCTAATTAGTTAATTTTTTACAAAACTCAGATCCCAGATGCAGCCCAATTAATGACAGCCCCTCCAAGACCAGCACTGCTCACTTAAGGCAACCTTTCTCCCCCCTCCAGAAAGGAAGACTGAACTGTGACCCAACCTTTGAACTTGAAGAGATGATCCTGGAGTCCAAACCTCTTCACAAGAAGAAGAAGCGCTTGGCTAAGAAGGAGAAAGACACCAACAAAAGCAATTCCTCACAGGTAAGAGCAAGCAGGTGCATGTGTGTGGTGAAGGAAGACTCTCATTCTGTGCGAAAGCCAACTATCACTTAGCAGTACCACAGCAACCTGTTTGAACAGCCTGTCTCTTTTCCTTTTGACCAGCTTTGTTCTCAAGAGATCCCCCCCTGCACCCCTCACAGTGCATCAACCAACACACACTATTGCTTTTCTAAATCCCCAGTTAGGTTGTTTCTGTTTTGTATTAGCAGAAACCTTTCTATTTTATCTCCTCTGAAACATCCTCTAGAAAGAGGGAACGGTAACGTAGATATTTGCATTAAGAGTTTCTAAGATGCAAAACACTCTAGAAGCACTGTGCAGTTTTCATGGTGCTGGAGAGCCTTTTTGGGTAGGAACTCTTTCTTTGGTTCTGTCTCAGGTGCTGCAAAACAGAGAACATTTCCAGGGCCAACAGTAACCTGAGAAGATTCTGTGCTTTGAACATGCAAGCCGGTATCAGAGGGCAAGCTTAGCCAGGTCCTGAGTTCGAGATACTGTCCTAACAGGAATTGATGTCAAAATTCCTACTGGCTTCAACAGTGCCAGAATTTCCTCTGTAGATCATAAGGAGCGCTTTGGCTTTCATAAAGCTTCCTTATTTTTCATGCCCCTTAATTGCTCACTGTTGAACATTTCTGTAATAAAGTAATTTAAAGGTCAGATGTGTTGTTGAACATCTTCAGATGGATTGGGTTCTCAGGGCTTGACCCTGCATAGGGTTTGGCTTTCTCATGCACTCCCAGCCTGCAGCCTCCTCCATTGGCACTGGAGCCAAACTTGTTTTCCATCCCAATGGCAAGAGCCTGGGATAAACTGGATAAACTGCAGTGTTGAGACAAGAGTCATACGTTTGTTTGGGAGTACAGCTGTCCAGTTAACTCAAGCAACCTGAGCCTGAATGGCTTCTTTCATGTAGACCTTCCACAAGAAACAGCACGATATAGCTCCTGAGCTGTTGCCTCCCTCCTGCACTGTGCAGGAGCTCTTGGGGTACTTCCAAGGCCTGGAAGGCTTTGCTGTGTGAACAGTTTTACGCTTCTGCAGTCTGAGCTTCTTCTGCAATAGAAAAATCTCTGTGGAAATCCAACATATAATTTGAATCCTGTATACCTACTGAGCTCTATGTGAGGAGAGTTGTAATGCCATTCTCCCAGCTGCAGTGCTGGTGTTGCTCTGAACCTAAAGATATTGCTGTATCTCCTTGAAAATGCCCTTGCAACATCTTTTTGTGTCAACTGTGAATTTATTCAATTTTTCTTCATCTTTTTCTATTCAAATGTGAAAGGCTTGCCATCTTCAAAAGCATCTAGAGACACTCCAGAGGGACTTCATTGTTTTCAACAGAGAAAAGTAAGTACTGAGAAAAAGGCAGTGTACCAAATGCTGGCACAGAGCAAAAGCTTTTGGCCAGTGAACAGGGATGGGCAGCGACGTTGCTCCCGCAGGTTTGAGGCTGGGCTGACATCTGGTCCATAACGACCCTGCTGTGGCCGGGTGTCTGGGCCAGCTGCCCCACAGCAAGGAGGTGCCTAGAGAAGCTGGTCTGGGGCAGGCAGTGGGAATGGGCAGCCTGCACGCACCCCCAGGCCCACTAACAGCTCTGCCTCCTGTTCTGCCCTAGGGTGAGACACCAGCACAACGAAATCCAGCAGCACGCAGCACTAGCCAAGTGCAGAGGCATGCATAAGGACAGCCAGAACAACCTCTGAGAACCACATCCCTGGCAGCAGGAGGTTCTGGGACTGCCCCTGTAGCTTGCCACCATTCATTAGAAACAGCCCGTGATTTTGCCTTCCATGACAGCAGGAATGTGATTGTGGAGAAGGGCGAGCTGCTCAGCACTCTTCCACTGGTTTTGGCCAGTTGGTATCACAGCCTAGTGAGTACCAGGCACCCACCGCAGGAACACGTCATCGCCAGCCCTTGTCATGGTGGGATCTGCTGCTGTGTGCCCTGGCTCTTTCGGCCAGGATTCCTGCACGGGTCCCTAGGTGGAGCTGATTTTTCCAGGTGGAAGACACTGCTCTGACTTGCAGTGCCTTCACTGGCACGCAGCAGGGGCCTCAACTTGCAGAGATGTGCAAACATCTTTGGAAGGGCTGGTGCTGGCAGCAAGCCTCTTCCCCAGCTGGGCAAGGGCAGTGAGGTTCCATCCATGCCCCCTCTCCTCACTGCTTGCAGAGCCAGCTGGTGCAGAGCCAGGCAGGCAAATAGCTGGACAAGGAAGTGACACGGTGACAGCCAAGTGCTGGTGAATGAGCAGCATTCCAGAGCTTCTCCAGGCCATCCTGAAAAACCAGTCATAAACATGCTAAACTGCTGCAAATTTCTGAATCTGATGGGGTCGTGGCTTCCAACATCAGAGGTAAATTTGCACATGTACTTTTCATCTCTCTGCTGTCGTCTTCACATTTGATTTAAGCAGCAACAGCTGTGCTCCTGGTGCAGGCTTTGCCAAGAGTGAGATTGACCAAAGCATCTCTATTATGGTAAATGCTAGGTATTATGCTATTATTCAAAGCTTTTGCAGACCAGACCTTTCACCTCTTTATTTGACATTTTTCCTAATCTCAACAATATAATAAACATGTGATGAACTGTCTGTCTCTCATTTGCCCAAAGGTGTTCTTGTATCCCCTGTGCCTTCCTGTCTCTCACCTCTGGCTAAATCTGATTATTTAAAAAAAATCCAAATTAAACAGACAGCAAATGAAAGACTCCTTCCCAGGTAATCAAAAGCCACTGTTTCTTCTGAGGTCACTTGCAGTGTAAGGCAGAACAGGTCTGGGAGGGCTGGGTAAAGCCAGGCTGTGACCACAGCCATATCTGTCACCTGCAAAGCACTGGGCTACAGCCACCTAGGAGAGGTTCACACACCACAAACCTGGACAAGGATGGGAAACAGCCCTGCTCCTGGCTGGGGCAAAGAACAATGCTGTTGTACTGGCTGACACACACACACAAAAACAAAAACAAAACAAAACAAAAAAACCCTGAAGAAGTTATATGAGAATGCTGCACCTTTAAAAATTCCCCCCAAAAATCTCTAAAACAATCTCTGAGGCACAGTCTCAGCTTAATCACTAACAGGCAGCAGCAAAAAAATCTCTAATTACCTCATAGCAGAAGTTCACAAAACTTCCAAGTATGAGCAGTCATCCCCACCCCGGCACAACTATTCTGGCACGACCCCTTTAAGGACTGCTGCACAGACAACTCGTCCTGTCTGAGCTACAGGCATGCAAAAATAAATATTTCAGGGTCAAATACTTCAGGGAAGAAAAAAAAAAGTGGATTTATTTAGCATTGCCTAGATTGACACTCAATTTTTTTTCATATGTAAAAAACAATCTAATTTTTTTGGATGCTTTGCAACCTTGAGAAGGCAGTGACCCACAGTTGGACACCGCCTAACAGAGGGAAGGCAATTAACTCACAGGTGACCACAGCCTCAAAAGCATCCCCAGCTGGGAAGGCCTGGCCCACGTCACCACACAGCTGACAGGCGCAGCCCACAATGGCCACCACAGGCAGCAGCCAGAGGCAGCATGGCCAAACTGAACAGAGTCTCACTACTAGCACCCGCTCCAAGCTGTTTTGTTAATACTTTTGCTTTTGCGCAAGAAGCAACGTGCTCTCAATATCCATACTGGACCCCAGTGCTGCACAGACTCCCTTTGGCTGTACATCTCCCTCAGCTCAAACAGCCCCACGTTGCTCCGGGAGCCCTGCACACATCCCGCCCCTGGGACACAGCCTCTCTGCCCCTGCTGTCCCCAGGCCAGGCAGGCAGCCACAGCTCAGAGTGGAAAAAAACAGCCATGACAACAAGTTATTTGAGGAACAGTTGTTTTTTTTTTCTTTAATAAAGTGTACAAAGTCGTAAATTTCCTTACACGAGGTGCTGTGACAGCTGTTACAGAGATGATCTGGGCTCCTTAATGGGCATCGTGGTGATACGCTGTTGAGCGCCAAGACAAAGGAACACGGCGCTGCCCGGGCTCACACTGCACCCCCACCTGCCCACAAGCATTCAACACCAACAACGACCTGAACCAAGTGACCTGTCTGAGCGGCATGCATACAAAAGGAAGAGGAAAAACACAACCCACCCAACCCACAACAACAACAACAGAATTTTAAGGCTATGCATAAAGTAAAATGAAGCAACATCTTTAAAGCTAGGTAGCAAGTAGCATTTGTGAAACGTAAGGCTTGAGGCTTACAGATTCTTCAGAACAGGTTTATTTGCTTTTCCTTCTTGAACACCAATTTACCACTTTTTCTTCCTTTGCCTGCCCAGGGATCACTCCCCTCTCCGTGTGGGGCTTTAGCTGAGGGAGGTTATGTTGGAGCGGCCTCCCGGCGGTGCCACAATGCGCTTGCTGGCAGAACGAACGCCTTCATCAATCTGGGTACCTGGAGCACCAAGGGAAAGGGAAGGAGACACTGAGAGGACTTTTTCCACTCAGCCACCAGGAAGGCTGGGGTCTTGCTGAAAGGCTCTGGGCCACCGATGGCAAGCTCCCTGCCTCTGAATGAGGATGGACCCCAAGGAGAGCAGTGGCCGCTCCCGGAGCAGATGGTCCTCCCTGCGCAGACCCACACAGCACAAGCAGAAGTCCAGTGCTGCACTATGGCTGCAGCCTGCCCCTCCCCAGCCGTGGCACCATGCTCTGCCAGCCCACCCAGTGCTGTGCTTACCTGACAGGCTGAACCCCGACTGGTGGAGGTTCCTGACAGGGGGTGTCTGCCGCGTGGGGGACCCCCGGGTGGATCCCGCAGGGGTGCCACCCTTGGGGGTGGCAGTCAGGTCAAACACAGGTCCATCATACATGCCCCGGGGCACGGCGTGCATCTCCGCCATCTGTTACCAGAGAGGAATGGCACGGTGACACTGCAATGCTTCTGCAACTCCTGTGAGCCCACCAATGCTGCCAGCATCCTGGTGCATGGATTCCAGGCTCCCTGGTCCCACTGCAGAGGCCACTCACGCTGCCGGCCCCGTGCTCACCTGTCCTGCATGCCCGAGACCTCTCTGCAGCATGGAGGTGTCTGAGCCCCTCCTCCTGCACAACAGCCTCCCACAGCATGCTGAGAGACTATGCAACAGGCAACCTCTTGACATGGGTTTATTTTGTGCAGATGAAGGCCTTTTTTGCTCAGATGCCTTGTTTTAACTCAACTTTTCCCTTCGGGTTCCTGCTGCAGCAGGAAGGCAACAAGGGAGCAGTTGGACCTGCAGCACCCACTGCTGACTCAGCCCCACGTCCTGCCCCCGTGGTACCACACCACCAGCACAGAGGTCACAGCTCTGCCAAGCACTTAGCAATCCCAGTAGGTTCAGCACACACGGGTTTACAACACTGTTTCCAACTTACCAGATACACTGGAGGGAAAACAATCAGCTAGCTGGGAAAGGGGCAATTTGGGTTAACAGCTTCACAGCTCTTTCTGCTGGCATCCCCATCTCCTTACCTTTCTCCTGGCTTTGATCCGCTTGTAGACATAGTCAGGGAAAGGGCTGCAGGGCAGGAAGCGCCCAGTCCCCTGGGTCACGTGCAGGTTGCCGTCCTCCAGCATGATCTTTCCCTGGCATATGACAACCAGTGGGGCCCCACGCAGCTCCATCCCTTCAAAGATGTTGTATTCAGCTGCCTGCAGCAACCAGGGGTGACAGTCAGGAGAAACATGAGCACTGTCTGCCCACCGAGGGCTGTCCAGTACCCTCACCTCACTGACAAAGCCTCCAGGGCAGAGAGAGCACACTTGTAATAGCCTTGTTGCCTCAAAGGCCTCCTGCCCTTCACCAGTCCATCACACCAAGAACTCACCTTAGCTGGGAAAAATTTGGACTCGGAGGAGAAAAGCCCAGTGCAGGCCTGGCACAGGGACAGTGCAAGGCAGCTCGGTGAGAAAGGTGCTGCAAGCAGAGCCCAGGGCTCAAAGGCATCCTACCCTCCAGTCACAGCTGCATTGCCCAGAGCTGGAACTTGATCCCTGCATCTACCAGCAGGGCAGCACCAAGCTCCTTGCAGCAAGATCACTGTGTATAGCACATCCCACACCCATTCCCAGCATGAGCAGAGGGCTTACAGACTGGTGGGTTTTTGCCGTGACGATCTTCACTGCATCAGGATCCCAAATGACCAGATCACTGTCTGAGCCCACAGCTATTCTCCCTTTCCGCGGGTACAGGTTGAAGATTTTTGCAGCATTAGTGCTCGTCACTGCCACAAACTGGTTTTCATCCATCTTTCCTGTAGCCTGCTCAAACACAAAGAGAACAAAGCACCCTTTTGGGGAAGGGAAGAGGAAGAGCCCAGGTCTGGCATTAGACAGACCAAAAGCTGGAGCTATGTTCACATATCATGGCTGCTCGCCCTGTGGCAGCTGTTTCTCCTGCTCCAGCTTATTTCAGCTCACAAAGCCAGAAAGGAGATGTGCCACTGGGCACTGGGTCCTGCTGGGCAAGACACAGTGCTGCCCATTAAGCCTGTCCACTCGCTGCTGGGTTGGCTCTTACCACTGCTTTGTCCCAGATGACAGACATCCGTTCCTCGATGCCATTGGTCCCCTCTGGGATCGCTGTGAAGTTGTCTTTTCCAATTGCTTTCTGCGCAGTGCTGAACGTGCAGTGGGCACTTCCTGACACCTGCAGGTCACCACTGGCGTGGTGGTAATAAGAGCATCCTGAGCCATTTCATAGTCAGTCAGAGGCAGAGGGACTAGGGAGAGACACGAGGGACTAGGAAATCCTCTGCGTCTGGGCAGCCCCTACCCAGCTCTCTGTTACTCTGCACTCCTGCTTTAGTGATTCTTCAGCCTGCAGACCCCCACCAACAGCCCCTAAAGTGGCTGAGTCCCCTGGGCAATGGTGGCAGGAGAACTCAGCCACACCACACCGTCTGCCTGGGGGTACAGCCAGCACACTGTGCACAGCAAATGCAGTTCAAAGTGGGGGATATGTCCTGGGGAACACAGCAGCCTCTGTGCCAAGCCAAAAGGTGTACTTCTCTAACAGACTATGGCTCACATCAAGCTAGAGGGACAAAACATCCCAGAGTGAGTTAGGCAATGACTTCTGGCAGCTTGTTGGGTCTGCTTGGGAGAACAGCCCTTCTGCCATGTGAGGAGGAAGG
Source organism: Meleagris gallopavo (assembly GCF_905368555.1). Classification (NCBI taxonomy): domain Eukaryota; kingdom Metazoa; phylum Chordata; class Aves; order Galliformes; family Phasianidae; genus Meleagris; species Meleagris gallopavo. The sequence continues at coordinate 17,561,071 of NC_139418.1, forward strand.
AGCCCTGCCCAGCTGAGGACTGTCCCCACTGAGACTGTTCCCCGTGTCCTGGCAGCCCTGGCTCCCTCCAGGACAAGCTCACTGTGCCCTTGCTCAGGGTCCTTTGTGTGGAGAGGGCCAGAGGGCCACCACTAGGATGGGATCCATCCACCCTGGTCCAGCAGGGTCAGCAAAGGGCAGGAATGGGTAGAGCCAGCAGCTGCCAGGAGGAAGGACAAGGAGCTGAAAATCAGCTGGGTCTGAGGGGAGTTGAGGACACAGCTGCCAGCAGGTGGAAGGGAGCAGGGCCCAGGCTGGCTCCTGGAGCAGCTGGGAGGGAAGGGCCTGCAAGTGCTGGACTCTCGGCCCCAAATCTCTGATGGCACAGATGCAACAGCTCTGCACAGGGCCACGAATCACTTCTAATCCACTGATAATCTCCATCTTCCTCTGATAATTTCTGCCATATGTCTGACTGACTGCAGAGCCAGAGATCCAGCCTGATGACAAAACATGCTTCCTAATCTCCACCTCCTTTGCTCTGGTGAAAGAAAACAAACCACTCAGCCCAGCTGAAGCCCTGCAGCTGCCAAAGCCTCAAGAAAACAACTGGGAAAGACACTGGGACAGAACTGTACTGGCTGCAGGGCTCAGAGGTGCTCCTGCCTCTCCTCTGAGGTCTGGGGTAAATTTGATATTGAAGCAGCAGGAAAACATCAGAAATCAAGTCCAGGAGTTGGGCTCACGTTTCACTGTTTCACTAAGACCTGCATCTATCTCATATGTTCAGATCAAGCAGAAGTACATGCTGCTCACTGCCCACAGCAAAATCCCAGGCGAGGTGCACATTCAGACCCCAAATGCATGGGCACCTCTCCTGCCAGCCAAAGCAACTCCACACACATCCAGCACTGCCCCTCACTGAAGCACAACCCCAGCTTATCCCTCTGCTGTCACACCTATTTCTGACCTGGCATCCCATGCTCATCACAGAGATGTTTCCAGCATTACCTCAAAGGTCGTTTCCATTTGCAGCCCCCAGGCAGCCCTGCCAGTTAGCACAGAGCAGCACCACACACAGCATTCAGCTGCAAACGTAGAGCAGTGGGGCTCGCAGCTCACATGTGAGCATAGCCAGCAAGCGGGCACTGCATCCCTGGCTGTGGTGCATGCCTTTCCAGTGAGGGGATGGAGGACAGCTTTGAGGGAAAGGTCACCTCAAATTGCTGAAGTGCTTCTATTGTTTGCTTTCCACTTTCAACACTTCCCTTCCCCCACTCCCTGCCTTTAGGGTGAAAATTATCTACTATTCCTGCCAGACATGCACAAGCTGTCCCTAAGAGCCTCATACTCCTTACAGACTGTTCTACTGTTCACCTGTGGACAAAAAGCCAGAATGCTATTTGGCGGGTGGGTCCCCACCAGCTATGCCACCTGTGCCCCCAGACCTCCTCATGCACAGCCACATCTCAAGGCTCACCTTCTGCTCCTCCCACAATCACACAACTTCTACAGCTTGGTCAATGCTGTCACTGACAATTTTGTGTTGTCTAGCCGTCATTTCTTTCCCTTCTTCAGGGCATTTAAAGCAGTTTGTGACTGCGTGCCACAGTATTTTTCTCATTACTGGTGCTATACCTTCAGTGCCTCCCTTGACAGACATTTCATCAGGCAGCTCATTAAATCCCTGGGGTGAAGTGGTTCATACTGGTATAGTGTCTAGGCTACCTGAATACTCCCTGGCCTCCTCTCTGACTACTCCAGGCCAAAGATTCTGCCTCCCACTCGCAGTCACTGGCAGAGCTACGAGACCAGGCACAGCCTGCCTGGCTGCTACTGCTCACCTGGCCAGGAGGGAGTTAATGTAGTCAGGGGTTGTGGGATCTGGGCTTAGGGGGGGCGAGACCACAAATGCTGCAGCCTTGGCCCAGTTCTTGCTCCAGTAGTGTGTTCCATCAGTACCCAGGCTGGCTGTGATGGGCTCACCAAATACCACGTTGCCTGGAAAAAAGAGCAGAGAGGACACAGGTTTGGTGACTACATCAGTCTGATCCTTGTCTGCCTGTTGTGGCCTCTAGAGCAGACAGGAGGGACTGCTGGGCCAGAGACCTCTCTGCTATCACAGGAACTGTCCCAGTCCTTCAGCTCCAGTCACAGAGCATGACGGTGGTGCAGACCTGGAGAGCACATCGTGCCACAGAGGCTGGGGATGTACCCAGCAGCTTCAACCACCTGCATGTGGATGGTGTGAGTTTCACCAGAGAAAGCCCTTCACGGAAAGCTTTAGTCTCCAAGACCCTCTCTGACCCATGCCCACACCTTGATGCTACCTGATCCCCATAGCCCTTTGCAAATAGGTAAAATCTCAACCCCCCCTAGAAGAAGGGGTAGCTCTGGGCTGCTCAAAGAAGGGGTCTGAACCCAACAGCCAGGGCAACACCAAACCCAGGACTTCAATGGCAACAGTGTGGATGCCTACAGCATCAGCTCACCCTTTTTCCTTGCTTGTGAGATGAGGTCTGCAGCACTTCTGCTCATCACTTTAGTCACATAGAGAGGGCAGTTGGTCTGGCTGGCAATGATGATGGCTCGGAAGACAGCTTCTGCTTCCAGCTGGAAGAGAGAACAGTGTGGCTGCAGAGGAGCAAGCACAGCAGGTAAGAGGGCTCACTGCTGGCTGTGCTCCCTGGGGAGGCTCCAGGGCCCAGCCTGCAGGCCAGAGCCAAGTAGCACTCCGCAGGGCTGCAGCATGGAGCTGGGCCACCACTTGTTACCCTGTGTGGCTCCAGTTCTGTCAGCAGCAAGAGGAGCTCAGGGCCAGCTGCCCACACCTGGCAGCACAGCTGCAGCCAGCACAGGCAGACACAGCTCTGCCTCTCTAAGCATTTGGTTTAATCAGACATTGCCCTGCCGATGCCTGGGGTGCTGCAGGCTGTGCCTTGGTGAGCTGCCGGGGCCCAGCTGTTCCATGAGCCAGCTGCTGGGTGTCCCGGCCAACCTGCTGCTGCAGCAGGGCACATTTCCCCCACACAGTTATCTTTGAACTATGACATCAGCCCTTGCTCAGCCTGAGCTCAGCTCCAGACGTTCTCTAAGTGTTAGCTCTGCAGCTTGGCTTCAACCTTCAGCCTGAGACGGTTCAAAACAGAAGCCTTAAAAAGACAACGCACAAACCAGCCGGGAAAGGCGGGCACTGTGCCATTGCTGCCTGCAGCTGGCAGCTGCTCAGTGCTCCCAGCAGCAGCGGGCCACTGCGCTCAGACAAACACACGAGTGCACCTCACACACTTCTGAGCACCATCCATCAGCACAGCAAAAACAGTTTTCTTCTTCTGCTTAAGAACTCTTTTGAAAACATAGCAGCACACTCACAGACTTGAGTGGGCTTTAACACATGGACGGGGGCAAACAGCCACCACTGAACACCCTTCAAAATTGATCCAGTCTGGAGCACCATCCGGCACTACCGAATCCCCAGCACCACCTGCTAGAAGAGCACGTCTTTAACGCCCACAGAGGTCCTTCCAGGACACAGCAGATCCTTGGACCCTGGGTCACCCTCCCAGTGCCTTGCCAACCACCTGCAAGTTCTCAGGAGGGCAGCACATCACTTACACGCCACTGAATGTTTTCTCAGGTTGAAGGTGTGCTGGAAGAACAACACTTTCTTTTCAAAGATAATGATATCAGGGTTTGGCTGTACAGATTGCATCTAGAGCTTTCTTGCACTGTTCTCAGTTGCCTTAAGCTCTAATGGCATTTCAGGATCAAACACTCAATAATGTTTATTGCCTTTGGACAAGAAGAACTGCAGTGCTGTTTTACGATAACAGGACAGTTCTCAAATCCTGGCACAATATCCTGTAATTGCAGGTTAGCTTGCCAGCTAGTGGCATCAGGTCTAAGGCCATAAAAAAAAAAAAAAAAAGTGTACATTTACACACAGAGGAACTATGATCTACTGTTTTTTACACTAAGTCTTTTCTCTTTATTGTCTCATACTTCAAAGACAGTAAGCACTGTGTTACACTAGGCTCCGTCATTACCAGTTACCACACAGTCAACTTCTTCTACTGTTAATTTAAGACAATTGATTTTATTTCTGCAGTCCCTGAAGTATATATCTGTCACTGTGCTCCCTACTCGGTTCTGCTGTTGTTTTCATCTTTCACATGCCACAGAAAGTTAAAAGCAGCTCTCAGCAGGGAGCTATCTCAAGAAAACCTATCTAAAATTAGACACAACTCAGATTAACAGACCAAATAGAAAAATACCCTGCAAGCTAAAATTAGAAATAATCTAATTAGTGTCTTCACAATGACTTGTAACCAGGAAATTCCCCCTTTCCTCCCCTCCCACTCCTTCCACCAATGGTTTTGTCTGTCTGACTTCGAAACCCACATTAGACCCTAAGCAGAGATTAAGCAGGAAGAGGCTGGAATCTGTCTGTGCTCAGACACATGAACAGTGACCTTTCAGAGGGACTAAAACTTGCCTTTCTATTCTCCTCGGGCCTCTTACACTCTGGAATTCCATAGAAAATGAATGCTGCCAAACCTGCCCCAAGTGCTGCTACAGCTGTACAGAATTTTTTGGTGATTACTTAATCTCTAAACAACTCAGAAGCCTTCATTTCTGCTAGGAGACTCCAGTTAGGTGGAAAAACACTGGTCACAAAAGAGCATCTCACTCTTTCTCGAGTGATATCATTGCTGATAATGAACAAGACTTATACACATATAATATAAGTATTATACACACCCTACTACAGCTCCTCAGAAAAGCTCTGCCATGCACTAATCTTTGCCTTACCTCCTCGGGTCTGCTCAGCACGTGGCCCTCTGGGCCGGTGATTCCCATCTCCAACATCCTGGCCTGTTCCTAGGACACAGAAAAGGAACGTTATCAGGCTCTGAACCTGCCCCCCCAGATGAGCAGACCCCTCCTGATGGCCCAACAGAGCTGTCACCACACTCTGTATTTAGGACAGGCAGATAAACAAAGGGTCTCTCTTTGAACCTCACAGAGGCTATTATGAAAACATGAGAAATTCACCCAGATGAAAAGTGTTAATCTTCTCCTGATGGGAGAAAAAGTGGCCATTGTTGGTGACAGCACACCAGGCAAAAAGAAGCAAACAGCCTCAGGACAGCCCCGTGGTACCAAGGAGCCACCTCCTTGCTGACACGAGGTCCCCACAGCTGCAGCAACCCTCCAACCCCCCACACCTCCTCTCCCAGAGCCCCCCAGTGCCCCGGCTCCCCTCCCAGCAACAAAGAGCTCAAAGACAGAAACCACTCCGGCCTCTCAGCAGGACGCAGCCAAGGGCACCAAACCAGAGAGCAGCTCAGCTGGTTCTCAGCACCGCTGGCACCTGCGGAGCAGTGCTCTGGCACTCCCTGCCACGCAGGACTGACACCCAGCACTCACCAACCCAAAGCCCTGGAAGAGGAAAACTGCGGCGGTTTCCAAAGGACAGCCAGAAGGGAGTGATGGCAAGGGAATGGCAGTGACAGGCTGCTGCTGACAGCTCTGACAGGGCACACGGGTCACAGAAATCTCCCACTGCTCTGGGCAAAGCAGCAGCTGGGATGAGACATCTCCTTACCAGGACTGTGGGTTCAGACCTCACTCACACCACTGACAAAAGCTTTGCGGTAATAAATTCCCCAGTTATCTGGTGGTCCTTTAAAATCCTGATGTTTTCCTGAAAAGTTCCACCCGTTCCAAGTTTCTTTTAATTTTAGGAAGAAAAAGAGCAGCTAGGATCTGCTTTCTTTCACCTGTCAGCCTGTCTTTCTAATCCAGCAGGAAACCATATTACTTAACAAAACTTTGGCCAGCGTGAGTTTTTTGTGTTGTTTTTTTGCTTTAATGTCACAAATATTTTCACTAATTTTGTTTTAAAAAAACAGTAATTTGGCAGTATCTGATATCCCTTTATATTATCTGAGTTTTTATTATCTCTAGAAGATGACAATGCTTCCTGTAATAAGAGAATCATACACTTCAAAACATTGGTTCTTCTGATTCCTTGGCTTATCCGTCACGCTCATTTGAAATGGATTTTTACCTACTACTGTTCTTCAGAGACAACACATAGAAATAGCACGAGGCAGTTCTATGCATCCCAGAGGACAATGCTGAAGGGTTTCACGAACTCTTTATTGCAGCTCCCACCAGATACCTCACAGCAGAAAATCTCAGTAAATTCGATATTGCTGCTGAGCAGCAAAGAGATCACCTTGCAAAAGATGCCCACGCAGCTTTAGTGTCACATTACAAACGCCCCACGTCCAATCAGCCCAGGATAGATTTCCAGTCCCTGCACACCTGAGGAGTAGCTACCTGTGCAATTATATCCCCGTTTTCAGCATGAACTTGAGCTATGGCACCCAGCTCTCCGAGGCAGCTGAATATCTCATACAGCTGAAACAAAGACAAGAAGAAGAGATTACCATGCAGACAGACACACCGCCCTGCCTGCACACGACCGTAAGTCTCCCGCACTGTGCCCCCAGAGAGCTGTGCAGGAACAGGGGCAGGCAGGACCCAGCATCAGCTGCACAGAGAGCGGCCTCTGTGGTTGTACCGGCTTTCAGGATGCTGCCTGCTCCCAGCCGGTGCTCTCTGTCCTCTCCTGCCCACCCCTCTGCCTGCCACCCTCTAACGGGGAGCCTGGCCACCGAGAAGCACCTCATGGCTTGTGAGCGAGCAGTGCGGGGCTGCCCGAGGTCGCACTTCTCAGCAGCAAGGATGAGCAGCGAGCAGCACGCAAGCCCCTGCAAAGTGTCTCACGTCCGGCTGTGGAGCTATGACTATACAGCACTGCTGCTAGCACTGCAGTCACACACAACCAAAGCCATAAAAAGCTCCTACCTCAGTGTTTGACATCTGGTACAAGTCCTTGTAGGCCATGTAAACCATGAATGAATTGACTCCTAGGGGAAGAGCAGAGAGGAAATTGAAGGGGAGCGAGCCAACAGTTTCCCCTCCCCAGACACAGGGGAAGCACTGAGACCTGGGGAAAGGGCACAGGGGTGGACTGGCAGGAGAACCGCTGCTTCAGATCTCCTGCCACTCATCCACAGAATGCCAGCTCTCAGCTCAAGGCCAAGCAGGATCCCATCACGCTCAGCAGCCAGAGGAGCAGAGGTAGCGCATCACCGCCTTCCCCTTTCTGCCAGGTCCCCCGCACCCAGCCAGGGGCAAGGAAGAAAGGGCTGCAAACCTTTCTCCTGGACCATGGCGTGCAGCTCCTGCCGGACGCGCTGGCTCCAGCGGGGGATGTCCACGTGCAGCGCGTAGTCACAGCAGGCCTTCCCATCTGCCCACTCCCGCCACTTCTCGAATGCCTCCACCAGACTGGACTCGGGGTCAGGCACCACGTGGTCCACTGCAGGGTGACAGGGGGTCATCAACAAAGGCTGCTCTGGCCAGATGTCCCGATGTGCACCCCTCCTTACCCCTGCATGCCACAAGGCATCTCCACCACCCCACACTTGACTCCCAGCTGCTTCCAGACAGCCCTCAGCATCCCCATGACTTCCATCATCCCCTTCAAGTGCAGTTACTGGGGGGAAATGCACACAGCTTTTACTTAACAGCTTCTGGCAATGGACCATGGGCTTTTACAGGCTTCTGCTGAGAAATGAGCTGAGAGCTTCAGGGCCTCATTCCTCCTCACCCCCATTTCCACCTCGCTAACAGTCTCCTCCCATACTGCAACACTAATGCACCTATTACAGCCTACCACACCACCTCGAGCCCTGCCACACCATGATTTTTTTGGCCCACAGGAGGAGGAGAACTGGCAGGGAGAGGGCAAGAAGCCCAGTCCTTTACTGGAAGGATCAATAATTGCATCCCATGTATCCCATTTCCTGCATCCCATGAAAACCTGCAGTGCACATTGCTGTGGCCATTGCACAGCAGTAAAGCTTGGATCTGCAAGCACTGCATGCTCATGGTGCTCTCCACTAAAGGATCTCAGAATCTCCTTTCCTTTTTCATTAGCACTGTTTATTTCTGAGCAGTGTGGGATGCCAGGACATTGCTCTGTTTCTCTGCTCAGCATCATCTGAGCATCACACTGCCCTATTTTTATTTAACCAGGCAGAAAAGTTCATTTTTTTTTTGTTCCTTTTTGAGGTTCTTGTGGGCACCAGCAGCTGCAGATGTTGGAGCACTGCAGAACACAGGATCTGAAGCTGTGCAAAGGGCCCTGTGAACATTTTTATTCCCTAAGGGAATAAGCACTAAGCGTCCCACAAATTCATCCTGCACTTCACAGCCTGCATTAACAGACATCACAGAAAAGATGAGCACATCATCATGGATCTTTAAAACAAAGAAGACCATGAAAAGCAAGCAGGAAAAGAAATAACTGGGCAACATTCCAAAAGTGAAAGAAAAACAAAAAAATATTAAGACTGAGGAGCTTCACTTGGATTGAGGTTTTATTGCAAATGCCTTCCCCAGCTCAGAATAGGAGCATGTCCAAAATGCACTGCAAAAAAGTGCTTGACTGGGGAGGGAACTAACCAGAGCTGGTTCACATTCGCACAGCTATCCTGATATATACCCCTCTCACCCCAGGGGCTGCACTCTGGTAAGCTTGCCTCTCACTTTGGCCTCTCACTGCTCTGCCTCCCCAAGACAGCTCAGGTGAACTGTGCCACACCCTGTGTTTTACTGCTACCCTGCACTCAAGCAGAAGGAAAGTTGATGCTCTGAGAGGTTTCACACTTTAATAACCAAAGGGACATTTCACCCATTGGTCAGGAAAAGTAATTTTCAGGGCCCTCTTAAACAAGAAGATCCCAGAACTCTGCTCCACTCAGACCTGCCCTGCCACAAGTTATTGGTAGCAAAAGCTAGAGCTGCACACTTGGCTGCACTTTCTGTTCCAATCTCTTTTCCATCAGAGACGCCAGCAAGGCAGGGAGAAATGTGGGCTGGCCTGGCAAGGACAACAAACATCCTCAACTCAGTCTCTGAAAAACCATCGATGCCAAGATGGCTCTCTGGTCTCTGCCACTTTGCCTGCACGTTTCTGAGCTCCCAGAGGGAATTCCCTTCCCAGTCCTCTCCCATATTTTCCCAAGCATCAGATATGTTTACGTTCCTAACTGCCTCTTCCACAGGGTAACAGTGACAGTGTTGCTCATCTTTCTTCTTTCTCCAAAATTGCCCCTAAATCTTCCCTGTCAGCTGCTATCTCTGTCCATCTTTGCTGCCCTACATAGGAACTTCAGCACAGCCCTCTTTGTACACCCTCTGAACAACAACAAAAAAAATTATCTTCAAAAGTCATAGAAGTCAATATCAAACAGATCCCATGCAGAGTTACAGAACTGAATGCAGCAGCGCTTTAACTCATCTCAAAAGCACACGAGCCTGCTGGGTGTTGTCACACACGGGACCTGCCTGCTGCACTCACTGATCATTGTAGTCCCACCGGCCAGAGCTGCTTTTGTCCCTTGGAAGAAATCATCCACTGCTGTCATCCCCTTGTACGGCATCTGCAGGTGAGTGTGGACATCAATTCCTCCAGGGATCACCATCTTCCCATTGGCTTCTATGGTTTTGACCCCTCCAGGGACAATGAGATTGTCTCCAATCTGCCTGATGAGACCACATCAACATGGTGAGCCACACACAGAGGAAAACCAGACACCATATAATGGATGAACAGGTCAGGAGGGGACAGGCCAACCCCGGCCCAGCAGCAGCGCCCTGCTCCTTCCCAGGAACCAGAAGTGAGACCACCTCACTGAGCAGCCAACTGTGAGGTTGTCCGGCCTGCCCAAAATTGCAATCTGCATAGTCCTGGGAGGGCTGCCATCTGTCCACCTGCTTTAGCAGTGTCTACTGTGACACCAGCTGTCTGGGGGAGCACCGGCTCAGGGTGGCCAGGAGCATGGTCTGATGAACACTCAGATCTCTGCAGTGTTTGGTGAGAAGCTCCCAGGAGCCAGGCACCTGCAAGCATTCCAGAGCAGCAGTCCCACCTGCTCAGCTGGGACAAGTGCTCCCCAAGCCCTGACACCAGCCCTGCCTCCAGAAAGCTGCACCCCTAATCTCTCCTCACCCCCGTCCTTCTGCCCACCTTAAGTAAGGCTCAAGTCTGAGGCTTACTTACAGAGAAAGATGATTTCCACTGTAATGCCACAGCTGCTAGGCCAGCTCAGGGCTCAGCAGGCTCTGGCAACACTGCTCTGAGCACAAAACCCGGTGGAAAAAGGACAGACCCTCTCCCCAGGACCTTCCTTCTCACCTGCTGCCCTCACTCACCCCAGAGGATGCTACCAGCAGGCTCACACGGTAGTGAAGGCAAGACCCGAGGTACACCAAAACTCCTGAAAAGAACAACCTTAAAACTCCACTATACATCTACTCAGAGCTCAAAGTGCTCATACTGAAAGCCCTCAGGAGAACAACTGATATTCTTCTCCCCAGACACATCAGTTCTTCTGCAGCCAGAGCACCTGAACGCAGGGACTCCCTTCACTCAGCCCCCCACGCCCTCAATCCCTTTATCTGTCCATATGTAGCACTCAGCCTTCAAATCTCTTCTTTCAGAAATCCTATTTTCATCAAGCCTTCCACAGTCTTTCCAGATAAATCAAGATAAAAGAAACACTGGTTTTACTGGAAGACTTCTGATTTCCTTGACACACTGGGGAGGTAACTGAGCAGCAAATTCCACTTTTGCTTTTAATTCAACATATCCACTTTACAGGTTATTTTCTTTAGAATCCCACAAGTTCTGCAGACAGAACTGCTTACTCCAGTGTCCTCACAGCAATACATCGGCAGCTCTTCCCACCATTTTTTAAGATGAATCCCTCAGCAAAGGATTTAAACTGCTCACTGTATTTTTAACAGAATTCATTTGCTGGAGTGTTCCAGTTCCAAGGCAATGGAATTCTGCAGCCTCCAGGCTGCTGACGAAGCCAAGAGATTTGCCCATGAATATCCAGAAGATCTGTTCGACTGCAGGACCTGAAGCTGACGCTGGTACGTGCTCAGGTATGTGCAGCAGTCAATCAAGACTGCTCTCCTCCTTGAGCTAAAAAGAGCCTCACAGAAATACAGTCCCACTTCCTGAAAATTATTTATCTACTGCTGGATTTTTAAAAGATTAGTATTTTTCTCTTAGCATAAAGCAAAAAATGACTTTTCAAGTCCCCCTCCTGCAAATTGTCCCGGTTCTTTCAGTTCACCCAGTTTGGAGCTGGTCCCCATGAAAAATTTGCTAATTTTGAACTGCAGCTTTTAGACAGCAGAGTTATCGTTGCTCCTCTGTAACAAATGAAGAAGCCAGAGGGACCCAGAGGTTTGCATGCAGTTTCTGAAAACCTCAGGGAGGAAGATAACCTGCAGCACAGCACTCCTCATTAGTGCTAATGAATGGGATTTTGGGCGGGGTCACTCATGCTAACACTGGTGACACAGGGGAACACAGGAGGCAAAGACAAACTTTGTTCCCGATGCAATTAGATACAGCTTTGTTGTATAGAGGAGACCGAGTCACAGGGTCACCAGTCCAGCTGCAATTCAGTCACTGGAGTCACTACATAAACACATCCACATACAGGTGGAGGGCTGAGCCTCCAACCAAATTGCGCTGTGACGTTTCAACCGCTGGCAAGCAGGATGCAGACTGCATCCACAAAAACCCAATAACCATCGAACCGGAAGCTAATTTAAGGGGAGACAGAAATAACGCACTGTGGAAGTCCCATACTTACTTTATGAGACCATCTTCCATGTAAATGTCAGCATAGAATGACTGATCATCATTGACTATTCTCCCTCCTTTAATAAGGAGACGATCACTCTGTGAAGAGAAAAACACAGCAGAAGTCAGCAGCAGGCAACACACGTTTCTCAGGTGCCAATGGAGTGCTTCTCCTGGGTGCTCTCCTACTGCACCACACAGCTCAATGCAACAGCAGATACTTCAGAATCCGCAATAACATTTGGAAAACAGAACAAGCACAAGGACTGAATGGCACCCAGACCAGAAATGCTCTTATGTTCCTTCCTGCATTCACACTTTTGGACCTGGGCAACTGAGAGAACAGACACTGTGCTGCAGGGAACACTCTATCCTGAGGAATACGAGGTCCATGTTCTACCTCCCTCTGCATGTCTGAGTGCTGGCTGCGTGTGGTACCGGGGCAAACAGCCTGGCCTCATACATGGGTTCCACATGTTCAGGTGACATTATCTGCTCCTGCTGTTCCAGAGGACATGCAGACTTCTTGATTGCTTAAAACACATCCAGCACCATTCCCAGCTTTCAACCACCCCTTACTTTCTCCTTTGCTCCCGCAGACGCCTACAGCCCCAGCTTCAGGGTGCGAACCCCCCTCTCTCCCCACCACCACCACAGCGCAAGCCCAGACCCAGCTGCTGACAGCCTCTGTAGAGTTCACATGCAGACGCATCTTGAAGAGCTTGCGCTGTTAATTCCTCTAAGGGAGCTGGGCTTGCTGCTCTGCATCTGCTACCCCAGGAGGGGGGGGGGGGGAAAAAGAAAAAAAAGAAAGATCACTACTGCACAGTCATTCACAGCACAGAATCCCCTCACACCCCGCAGCGCACAGCCGCCCAAGAGCAAAGGCTGGTGCGCATCACAAGGCAATCTCACTCGTGTGGCTCAGACAAAGAAACTGGGTGGGGAAGGCAGCACACAGCACGGGGCGCTCAGCCGCTGCAGCTCAGCTTCCCTGGGCTCTCCCTGGCAGCACTGACAGCCGTCAGCAGCCCGAGGCTCCGCAGCTGAGATAAGGTCACCAGCAGCGCAGGACCGGGACCCTCAGCCCACTGCAGCCCAGGGCTGGAGCCATGCCTTACCCCTCACACCCACAGTCCTCTCCGAGCAGCAGACAGCTCAGTTCTCCTCTCTGCTGACTGCAGGTAGAACGGAGGTTTGCATGGAGCTAGCCAGCAGGTCACTGCCTGCACACAGAGTTGCTACCTTGGCCGGTGGCATCAAGGTCACGGGCACCTCTCACTTCCATCTGTCTCTGCTGCAGCCCAGCCAGGCGTGCTGACCAGGAGCACCAGGTCTGGGCACACCCAGCTGCACAGCTCAGGAGATGCCCAGGCTTGGGGCCATGGACCTCAGACACAGACAATGCTGCTAACAGACCACCAGCACAGGGCACTTGTCCTCCCTTCCGCTTCTATACAAACGTCATCTCACTAACAATACTGCAATTTTAAGTTCAGAAAACACTAAAAGAGTGAAGTGGGACCACAGACATATCCTTATAGCCTGTCAGTCACAAAGGAAAACAGCTGAGCTGTGGCTCCTAGAGATGCAAAGGACTGGCATTTAAGTATCACTGTGAGAAAGGCAGATAGCAATTATCATGCAGCAGTATCAGGCACAGGCTGTAAATCAGGGCTATGATCAAAACCACAACACTCCAGTTAACTCTATGTACAGTTTCTCTCATTTCCCCCATATGCCATGGCAGACCCTTGTTTGTTTTAGCTAGCCAACCTGCCCAAATCCAAAACCACAACCAGACTCCGGTACATCACACCCATAGTATTCGCACCTCCTGACCTCCCCTTCTGAGGTCCCTGGAGTCCATTCTTGCCAGAACGCAGAAGCGGCAGCACACACTGACCACCTCTTACTGCTCATCAGGACAGAGAAAGGGCACATGGGCGCTGCTGGTGTAGGAAGCAGAATGGAACACTTGACAATTGCTGAATAAACTGCTAATATAAAGTCAAAAAATACACCCACACAGAAATGCAAACAGTCACTTTGTGGCAGACATGAAGGGCTGCTCAGTGCTCAGTTAGTGCTAAATAAATAAGGTTGCTATACTCACTACAGCTGCAGCACAAACAGGGCCTTTATTCAGGGGTCAGGCTCTGCCATGGGGCCTGCCCCATGCCTGCCCACCACAGCACCCCTGCACGCAGCAGGAGAAGGGCTGTGCTGGTACCCAGCCGTCAACAAGGAGAAAGAATATAACAAAGTAAAATAAGGAACATCCTGACACCCATCTCCAGGCTCTGCATTATTCAGGGCAGCACCCAGACATCGAGAAGACAGGAAAGCAGAAAGGAAGAGGATGAAACAGTTTGGAGGAAATGAATCTGAATTAATAGGCAGCTTCTGCAGCACATGCATCCAGAGCGGCCCCAGATGACAGTAAGCCCGCTGTTCTCCCACCAGAGCTCGGCTGTGCCTCTCCACACCCACCGCATCCCCCGCCAGGCCACGTCATTGGCACTGTCAGCAGATGGGAGGCAGCCCCTCTCCTCCCAACCCATCAGCAGCACCGCCACGTGTGCCAGGGCCCAGCACGGCAGCAGCCTGGCTCTTTACAAGGGCCACACGTGGGAGCAGCACACGGCTGAGAGGCGCCGCAGGGCACATCGCCGGCTCCCACTGGGATCTCCGCCACCCCACACCTCTGCCCTGCTGGGCAGCTCCATCTGTGTGCTGGACGCTCTTGCAATGCCTGCTTGCATTTGGGATCAGTCTTAAGAAGCTTTCAAAACCATTACCCGTCTCCTCATGCCCACACCCTGCTCCTGATGCTCTTAAGCATCATCTGGCTATTTGAGATCCTCAAGTATCAGGAGGCTTCTTAAAATCTCTTGGTGTGATGTGTAGCAGGAAAGGGAGGCAGCTGCTTCCAAAGGGATGCTGGATGCAGCCAAGAGCACCGCTCACCTCGCTAACTAAGCACAAGGGCATCGTTAGGGTAGCACAGAAGCAGTTGCATGGTTGTACTGCTCTTTACCTTGAAAAAGAATAGACACTAATTGCAAAGCTGTGACATCAGCAGCTAATGTGTTCTTATTAAGGGACTACATCAGTGTGTTCAAAAGCCTCAGGCTGGAATGGCAGTGCCAGCAGAGCCATGAACTAACTCCTTTTTCCTCAACACTTATGGCCAGGTGTGGAACAGAACTGCCCAGCTGGTAGCTGAGGCTTTTCTCCCCACGCAAGATGACAACCAGCCCCATGCAAACCTCTTTATTTCCAGAGAGGCTACAGATGTTGCAGAGATGCTGCCTGTGGGCTGTGATGAGATGGCTGAAAGGAGTGAGCACAACCTATACCATGAGGAGATGTGGGAACTCCAGACCATCTGGGATAGAAAAGGTTTTTGCGACCAAAACAAAAGGACCAGAATATTTTGTTCCAACCAACAGTTCCACTGACAGCTATTCTGCGAAACTACAGTAAGGCATTTCCCCTCTTTGACCCTCTACTTCTCTTTTTGCAGGGATAGGAAAACATACTGTCAACAGAAGGAGAGGAAATATTTTGATTATGCCAGGGTGCGGGGAGCTAATAAACATGCAGAAGGTTTGGGATGACTCCTGAGCTCAGTGCCACAGCATCGGCACACATCTGGACAGTAGCACTAAATCTACTGGAGTCTGATGCACTGTGCGCAACGTGAGCTGCAGTGAAGAGCTCTTGAGCTGATGAAGCAGGCACTGAGAAAGCCAAAACATTTTGTTATCCTCCCCCCTCCTCTCCATTTTTTAATTCATACTGCCACCAACACACGTGCCCAGACTTCCAAACCTCTTTTCAGTGGCCACAGTTCGCTTGTAACACTGCCACGTGTCACTTTGATCAGGCTCTTCCAGTTCAGGTTGGGAATAATTTCACACCAATTTACCCCAAGCAAACAAATGCACCCCTCACTTTTTCAAACTATCCATCAGACAAACACTGTCTTTTCACAGATCACTATCAGAAAATAGTCTCCAGTTGTGACAGCAACACTGTTGAGTATAAGAAGAAATAGTATGGGAGCATCCATGCATCTCCAGAATTGCCCAAGACAGTTTAAACAATAGCTGCCAGGAAGTAAAACCACTCTGATCTCCAATACCTGCGAAAAAGTCAAGTCTGCCTGTTCCTGGGGCGACAGGCAGTGAAAGCACTACTCTGCAGGCTTGGCAGTGCTATTAGTTTGAGACCTGCAGGTGACCTACTGCCAGCACAAGGCACTTCTAAGAGCTTTCAGCTGTGGGAAGGTCCCTGAGCTATCCCCCATCCTAATGGCACAACAGCCTCTTCTAACAAGCACAGCTTAGCTGAGGCTATGCGTCCTGACAGGCAATAACGGCCCCTGAGATGGAAATACAGGGAAGAAGAACAAACAAGTGAAACCATGCCCAGGGGAGGCACAATTTGCACAAAGCAACTACAGTGCCTTTCTTCTAGAGAAGCCACTAGAGCTGAGACTTTCTTTATGCCACACTATTAAAAGAGAGAAGACCACCCAGTCCATGATTACTTCATTGCTTACTCTGCACTTCAAAGCATGTGTTCAGGACATATGGCCACTTGACCATCACCAAGGTGCATAAGTCACAGGAGAGAACTACCTGTGGCATCAGCTTTCAAGATGCCATTCGCTCACAGCAATTCAAGCTTCAATAGGCTGAGGGAAGGATTTAACAGAGAGAAATAAAGCAAATTGTGAGGCTTTGTCACCACTGCAGTGAGAAAGTCCTTGCTGGATTCCAGAGGATTCCAGCATATTTACACCTGCAAGGTGTAAGACTGCACTTTCCTTGTGGAATGAACCCCACAGAATGCAGGAAATCCCACCTGCAACAGCAAAGTTCTGGTCACTGTGGCCTGGGATACAGAAAAAAAAGATTTGTGAAAAGAGATTTGTGAAAAGGCAGTATTGCTTGTTAAAGCAATTGGGTGGAGAATCTGCACTGACAAAAGAATTTCTCTTGATAGTAGCTGTGCTTCTTTGGGAGCAATTTGTTCACACCTGTACCTTACAAAGAATAATGAAAGTCTATCCTTTTTCTTCAAGAGGCCAAAGCTGTCCTCAGGAGGAAAAACGGGCAACACAAAGTCGGCAGAAAGCCACCAACAAAAGATGAAAGACCTCTTCGCTTCCAAAAAGAAATCCCCACACGGCTCCACTAAGGAGGGCAGGGGGAAAGCAGCTGCACCCCACGGAGGAAGGCAGGAGATGGATCAGAGCATGAAAACCTGACAGAGATATCAGCACGGAGAGGCACCGCTGCGACTCCGGTGCAGCTTCACTGCCCGCAGCTTCACAGGAAACATGTCAGCCGCCTTTCTTCTCGCCGGGTGGTGGCACAAACGCGCTGCGTTCATAATAGGTGCGGTCCCCTGCTCTACTGCACTGGCAGCGGGGACCGCGGCACCCGACGCGGCGAGAAAGGAGATGGTTCAGAATCCACCGCACCGCCTGCCAGCACAGCGAGCATCTCGCAAACCACGGACACGAGCGCACCAGCCGAGCTGCGGCCCCGCCCGGCTCTCTGCTCGCCCGCCCCACCTGCGCTCCGGCCGCGGACAATGGGAAACGGCGCGGAGGGTCCGCGCTCACGGCCCGGCGGCGCTGCCGCTGCCAGGCGGGACCCCGCCGCGCTGCCCACGGGGAGCGGCCGCCCGCAGAGCCCGCGCCCGGCCAGCAGCTCCCGCGTCCGCATCCCCGCTCGAAACGCGACGGCTGCGCCCGGACCGCTGGCCGCTCCCGCCCGGTGCCGCGATTCGACGAGAGGACGTCGGCAGCTCCCGGGCTGCTGCCGGTCCGGACCCGCGGGCGCTGCCCGGGGAGCGGTCATCGGCACCGTCCGCCGCGGAGGCTCCACCGGAGCCGCGCTCGGCACGGTCCTGCCTGGCGCGGACACCTGCGCGGGCGGCGGCTCTTTGTCTGCGCGCCGCCTCCCCGGCCCTCGGCGCGGAGCTCTCCCTTCCCCGCGTCGCCCCCGCCGCCCGCGTCCTCGACCGCACAAAGGGACGACGGCACCGGCGGCGCCGAGGCGCTCAGCCCCACCGTGATACGCGGGATGTTCTTCTTGCCCTGGTAGGACATGGCGCCGCGCTGCCCGCCGCCGTGCGCTGCCCTCCGCTCCTCTCCGCTCCGCACAAAGGCAGCACCGCGCCGCGCCCACCGTGCCCGCCGCCACCGGGGACGGGAGCCCGGCCCGCCCCGCCCCGCCCCGCGCCGCCCGCAGCGCCGCCAGGGGGCGCCCCCGCACCGGCACCGCTCGCCGGGCACCCAGCGGGACTCGCCGGGCACCGCCCGCCTGGAGCCGCGCACCGCACCGGGCTCCCCACGCCCGACACCGGGGCACTCGGTCCCCACTCGGCCGGCATCGGGCAATGCTCTGGGCTCAGCCCGGTCCCCCTTCCTGGGGAAGTCCCGAGGTTCGGGTCGCTGAGGTTGGGCGGCGCGGCCACTCTGCTCAACGCTAACTCTGTGCCCGGGTCCAGCCTGCAGAGACAGCAAGCAACGAAGCTGGCCACGAATTTGGTTCCTTACGAGCTAAACATTCCCTTTGTAATAATAGTAAAGAGATTTCTAAAAAATAGCCTAGTTGGTACAAATGGGGCACCAAAAATCACCTTAGATGTTTGTTTTTTTTTTCAAAATCAAAAACATTAAAACAAAAACAGCAACAACAAACCCTACAATACATTACACGCACGCCTCCAAGAACCAGGTGCCCACTGTAAACGGCCAGTGCTGGCAGTACTACGAACCTCTGCGTTACAAAAACTGCCATCATTCTGAGGCTCTTACAAAGTCAGACTGGATACGTATTTCTTCTAAATCTGACAAACATTCACCTGCTTAAAGTGAGTCAGCAGCTTCTCCACAACCTACCATCGCTACCAGCACCTGCAACATTCCCCGGGCTGCCCAGCTCAGCAGGCCCACGGCTGGCCACTCACTGCCCCCACCAGAGCAGCCCAGGGAGCACAGCGAGGGCTGAAAGCCTCCCCAGTTCCCTGCTGCACCCATCTACTGCAGGAGTCTGCAGGTGCCAGAAAGGCATTCAGAGCAGGGCTGGGCTGGAGCCTCTGTGACAGAGGAGAGAGCAGGGAAGGGATGTGGCAGCAGACCGCACCGTTCCTGCTACGGTGCTGCAATGCTCCAAGAATCGGTCGTGGATTTTGGTGAGATAAGATCAGCTGGGCCTGCAGTACAGGGACCCCCAACCCTCCTCGTCAAACCTCCTGAAACTCCACACATCTATTTTCTAGAAAGTTGAAGAGCTGTCCCCGTACTGTGCAGTACCGTGGGACATGGTGTGCTGTCAGGGACAAAAAGAGCAGCGGTTCATCAGTCACTTACAGACAGATGAGACACAGACACGCACCGCTGCCTTCAGCACTCAGGCAGTTTCAGCCCCCTGGATGTTGGCCAACCGCAGTGACCTCACAGCCTTCCTCTGAGGAGATGTGCTATGTGGTTGCTCCTGGTTGCTATGTGACACTTGCATAAATACACAGCCAAACACACCTCAGCAGGCCCCAGACATTCCACATGGAAAAAGATTTCATAGGGCCTTTTTCAGGTGCAGTCAGAGAAGTGTTTCTCTCATGCTTCACAGTATTCCCAACAAGAAGCACAGCCTACAGGTAAGGTACTTCAAAGTAGCAATACCCTTACAGCTCATAACCTCCCCAAAACACCTGCAGGGAGACAAGTGCAGTTACACTCAGTGTACAGAGGTGGGTGAAAGGAGCGCGGCGAGGAACGGCAGCAGTGTGAGCAGAGCAACGGCCCTACGCTACTGCAAGGACTTCGCCGGCGAAGCAGACCCAATCTGACGGTGGCCAGTCAGTGCTCAGCTGCCAGGCTCAAAGAGTGTCCATGAGGACAGGAAGCTGCTGATCTAACCTTTGTGCAAAGGATGAAAATAGGTTCACCAGTCCTACGTGTCTTTGGGAGGTTCGGTGAATATAACCACTCGTGGAGTAAATCCGGACTCCAGCACTGCAGTGTTCAGCAGGCACGTCAGGACAGCCCGTCCCCATGCACATCATCTCCTTCCTCCCATACTTGTTCTTTACATAAAACCATCCCTTCTTCTCTCGTAACGGTCAAGTTCTCAGGGTCTGAACTACCTTGGGGTACCTCTGAGCACACCTGGCCACCTCTGTGGGGGATTCAGCTCCCAGCCATGAGTGCTCTCCAGTGTTTGATGACCATGCTGTCAGTGCTGCTGGTTCCAGCCTTCCCAAATTCTGATGCTCAACTTTATAGCCAGGGGAAAGTGGGAAAAGAGCCCACTGGCTCTGTTACTGGAAAACACTCACTAGCTATCCCCACTATGTAGCTTGCCCATCATTCCCACCATTCACATCATCTCCCAGAAGCAACATGGAACTTTATAGCCTTTCAAACTCCCACTCAGGAGCAGATAGGAATGGGACAGAATTTGAAATTCAGATGCCTGCTCTGGACACGCAAAGTCTGCCAGGAGGCAGCAGAAGAGCCTCCATGCTGTACAAGGCATGGGGGGACCATGACACATTTTTTTCCACAGTGGAGCAATTCAGCTTAATTTTCTTCTGGCTGGATTATACACTGGGTTTTTGGCAATGGAAAGGAGGAGAGAATTTAACCAATGTTATGGCCTGAGACAAGCTACATTTCCAGGTCAGGAGCTGATGTTTTCAAGGAACTATCATGTTAAAACCGCCGGTATTACTGCCACTGCACCCCAGCTCGATTACCATATGATTGCAATCACCTGTCCAAACTGACACTAAGTTCTCTGTAGCCCGTTGAGGATGAGTAATTTCAAGACTGTCCTTTTTCCTTTGGACTGAGGTTGCCAGTGGTGCCATTTACAAAAACCTCAAGAGCCAACTCCACGCCTGTTGGAGATGATGCTTTGCAGAATGCAATCAAGGCTCTGGAAAAGCAGAAGGTCTGGAAGGGTCTGCCTCCGATCACCAGAACACAGCGACTCCAGCATGCCCATGGCACACACCAAGACACCGTCCCTGTCAATACATTGGCTGTGGACACCCAGAGGTTTGTGAACTCCCCTACACTCTTCACTGAAAGCCATTAAGAAGAGCCCCGATGCCATTTGGCTTCAGCCAACTAGACAAGACTTCTGAACCTCCAGCTGAGCTGAAGTACAGCAGGGTCAGGAACAGAGGGAGAAGGGAAACTAATATAAAAGCACCTTGAATTTCTATTAGATACTGGCAGAACTACATTTCAAAAATATTTAATGATGGTGGAATCTAACTGCTGTCTTCAGAAGTTGCAAGTGCATGAACTTACTTATGGGACTGCCTGTGGAAAACAAATGGTGAATCCCCCTAGGAGTCCTGCCACCCTCTTAGCGAGTCTGCTGTCAGCTGCCAGCTCTGACACTTGCTAGCCCAATGGGATGTCACTGCTTTCACAAACATCTCCCAGGACCCCCCAGCCCCAACAGGCATGCCAGGCCTCTGAGAAATGAACAGATCCCAGGCTGCAGGAGACAGACCCAGCCCTGCTTTGCATCAGCAGGACCACACACTCCTGAGCAAACAGCACGCAGGGAAGGCATCAAGGGAGGGGAAAATTATTTCTTCTCTTTGCCAGAAACAAATGAGGTTGAAATTAAACATGTCAAATGGAATATACCCCTATCTGTACATGAGTAACTGATGCTTTACAGCCAGCTACAACGCAATTGCAGCCTGAACCTGCAGAGCAATGAGCTGGGTGACTCAGTGAGTGCCCTCCGTTTCGTGGTGCACTCGAGGCGAGGGCAGGGCTGGGAAGGAGCTAGCAGCCCCGGGCTGGCCCAGGAGCTGTGTGCCGAAGCATCATCCCCACTGTCCTGCCCAGTGCCACTGCCAGCAGCACCTCACTTCAGAAACACGATAGAAACGAGGAGAGTGCAGCAGAGCGGCATGCATGCCTTGGGTTTATGACAGATCACAGACATAACAGCTCTGACACAGCCGTGGCCTCCCAGGGCTTAGTGGCCAGAGCTGTCCCCATGTCCCCTCCCACACCTTCACACAGGGCGGACTGCTGGGACCCAGCGAGGAGCAGAACGACACGAGGTAAAAAGAAATGGGACAGAAGCACAGGAGCAAGCAGGCGGCACCAGGTTTGCAGACACGAGCGCACGCGGCGGCAACGCCTGCCTGTAAATGGCCTAGAGGGACACAAGTGCTTGAAACTTGACTGCAGAAGTTCATTCCGGACAAAAGCAGCAATACAGCAAATAATTCAGCATACAGCCGCGTTTGCAGGGGAACGACGAGGGTCGCCCATACTGATATTTGGTTCTCAGCCAGAAGAATTGCTCTTCTCCCGGCTCCCCGACTGCACAGATGCCCGGTGCTGCTGCCGCTGGATGTCACCAGAGAGCGGGGCGATCCGCTCGGTGCTCCGCTCCCCGTAGGCTGCAACCCGCGGGCCCCTCCTGCAGCTTGGAGAGCACGGCGGTACCCGCACCGCACGGCGGTCCTTGGAGGGCACGGCGGTCCTTGGAGGGCACGGCGGTCCTTGGAGGGCACGGCGCCGCGACAGCCCGCACCCCGCGGCCGCACATGCGGGCTCGTTTCTTTTGGCACCGAACCGGGATGCGGAGAGCACCAGGGGGCAGCGGGCGGTGGCCCAGGTTGCAGGTCGCCATCAAAGTCCCGTGCAGAGCAGGGAACAGAAGGGGGGCCCGGGTGCTCCACTCAGCCTCGCTCCTGCACCCCCTCAGCTAAACGGGAAGATCCACCACTGGATCCAAACCCGCTTGCTGTAAAATGGCATTCGGCCGCTCCCAGCAGAGCGATGAGAGCTGCTGGACTCACAGCCAGGATTCAGCCCAGCAGAACGAGCCAAAGTACTGCTGTATTTTCCAGCTCCTCTGCCTCGTCTCCAGGAAGAATGCCGGCATGTTTGAGTTTTGTTTCTTCCTCCTGTTTCCTCTGGTCATCGTAGCAACTGCTTGTGAGCAGAAAAAGCAGCATTCCTCATCTCTCTGCAGAGGTAACGATGGAGGAGTACACATAGGGAAAACTTGTGCTTGAAGTTAAGCATCAGAAGAAGCACGGATCTAAGTGGTCTGTGTGGTGGTTCTCCTCGGGATTAGGGCTGCCAGTGACCAGCTCTGCACTCACTCAGACCACTTCTGCAGAGCAGGCCGCACTGATGAGATGCTCTTCCAGACTTCACACTGTTTCTGCCAGAAACAGGGCTTATCAGCCGCCCCAGGCCTGGAATTGTTCAAGGCCAGTTTGGATGGGGGCTTCAGGCAACCTCATCTAGAACAGGTTGGCACTAGGTCATCTTTAGGTCCCTTCCAGCTCAAATCATTCTACAACTCTGTTCCACGACTCTAAAAGCTGCTTGCTTTGCATTTGCAATGGCAAGGCAAGTTTGCCCAGGAAGCCAGGGACAGAAGGGCAAGAATGTGCAGTGCGAGGAAGGCAGAAGCTCACATTCAGAGCGATCACAGTGAACCCTGTGGTTCTCACACATAACTGATGCCACCGCAGGCCTGGCTGGCCCAGCAGCCTTGGACAGTCAGGCTGAGCTGGATTCTTATAAAACCACAAAATTTTTTTTAAAGGGAAAACCAAAACAAAAATCTATCCTCTGCAATCCTGAGGAGGGTGATACAGAGGTTATGAATCAATGCCATCAAAGTGCTTTATGATCCTCAGCATAAAAGATTTTAAACTGTTCTGGATGGCTGTGCACAACTGCAATTCTTGATCCCACTCAATTTGCTGCTAAGGAAAAGATTACTCTTGGATTGGTGTCTCTGCTATAAATTACTGGCAGTGGAAACAAATTCTGGATGCTGAAGTCATAGCAAATGTTATGAGCGTCAGAAAAACTAAGAGAACAGAGTTAGCTTCAGCTTCTTTCTGCATCAGAAGCAGCCCTCCGCCTCACTCTGAGTTCTGTCACCCACATGAGTTCTGTCACCCACAGTCTGAGTGGTGCCACACAGCTGCAGGGCAGGACCTCCGCTCCAGCTCAGCCAGGAAGAAGCCGGACCCTTCCTCGTGCTCCCAGAGCAGCCTCAGCCTGTGGGGAAGCTGTAATCCCCAGTTTGTGGGCCCACAGCCAGTTGCCTTGGAAATGACAACTTCACTGCAGAACCACACAGCAGGATGGGATGAGAAGTCTGGGGTAAGCATAACAAGCCAAGTGCTCCCCGCCCATGTTACCGAGCAAAAGGGTGGGAGAGTAAGAGCCCTGTACGCCGAGCAGCAGTAAGGGCAGCTCATGCAGGGTGCTGTCCCAAGCTGCTCCTTACCATCCTGGGCACCAGGCACTGAGGAGATGCCATGCCTGTGAAGTTCAGTTCTCCATCCCTCACGGCTGTGCTGCCCTGCAGGTGCCCAGCAGAGACGTGCAGGGTGCATTTATCCGTTGTCAGTGCCCAGGGAACACCCTCACCACAGGAATTCAGAGGATGCTGTCTATGAGTTCCAGAGAAACTTTCCCTGACTTCATTATAGTAAAATACATAATGCAAAGGTAGATAAAAAGCATGGTGATACTTGAGAAAAACTGCACAGAACTTCACAAGGGTAGAGTCCACAAGAGTATTACTGATAGAGCTCAGCGCAGGTTTCAATTCCACTTGTTAAATAAGGTCCCCACAATGCTCTAGAACAACGTGCTGTTCCTCCAAAACTCGAGCATTCTGCAGCAACCACCCCGATGCAGCAGCTCCCAGACCTGGGGGTGGGCTCCTGCAGGCAGCAGAGAACAGCCCCAGGCACAGCCTCACCCATCGGCACTGGGAGCAGGCGAGCCCAGAAGGCTGTGCAGGTGCTCAGCAGCCTCTGCACCACTGCCCTGGCTCAGCCACGTCCAGCTTGGAGGAATGCTCGCTCCCACAGTCCCCACATCAACTAGCAGAGCTCAGATTCCCACTGATGAAGCAGAGGCAGGCACCTGGCTGCCTTTGCAGTAGCATAGTGGAATGATTTCACTGCCACCTTCCCTCCTTCTCCAAGAATACGTTCACTGAAAAATTATCTGATACCCCTATCTGCTGCCCACTGCACGAGCGAGTCCTTCACTCTCAGCTTTTCTAACAGTTGCTTGGTCAAGGGTTCCACTTAACCTTTCTTTCTGTTTCTTAATCTTGAAATTATTCAAAGAAGTTTAATTTATCTCAACAAAGGAGTCTCTGTGTGCTCTGAATCTGCAAAGACTTCAACACAAGCAAACTCTTTGTGACTGCACAGACACACTAACCTGCCATAGCGAGGGGTCAGTGTGCCAGAGGGGCCCTTCCCCCTGGGGCTGCTGTGCTCTGGGGCACTCCTGAACTTGGAAGTTGTAGGAAAAAATCATATGATTCTTTCTGGCCATGCAGTAACAAGAACACTTATATGTGAAGCTTCCCACCCTCTCAGCCAAGAAGGGTAGATAAAAAGGGCCTGGCTGCTGATGCTTATCAAATGCAAGGCTTCAGAGGAAGAAATGTGGGAGCAGAAGACACGGGAAAGAGCTGTTGAAGGGAAATCTCAACTACAAAATTCTGGTAGAAGGGTCTAAACAAGACCTTAAAAGGGAACAAGACTGCTCCAAATATTGGTACAGCTAATTAATGAAAAGCTTGGAGAAAAGCCCGCAGACAGGCTACTGCAAATTTCTGCTTCTTTTTCAACAAGCATCAGCTTAATGTTATTTCAGTGGTCTGCTAATCAAACCATACAGACAAGGCTAGCACTGATAGGAGCAGTGTCAGTTTGCTCCTGACTCTGTACAAGGAGCAAACTGCAAGAGCAGGAACAACCAGTATGCCAGTAAGAAACCTGAAAGTAGAGACTGAAAAAATGAAAGCACGATGAAGAAAGCTCAAAGCATCCAGCTGCCAAGCTAGAAGCTCATACAGAACACAGCAGACCTTGAGAACAGCTTGATGCTTCTCCCGAACACCAATACAGGCCAAGTCACTGCACATCACTGCTTCTGCACCCGCGGGCTCCAGCTGAGCTCAGTACTCCAGATCAGAAGGGACCTTTACCAGTGGTTGTGCTCTGGACACAAGATGGTGTTTCTGCAGAACCCCAACATCACCACATCACTTCTTCATGCTAAGCTGCCCTCTTGCTGCTGAGTTTAGTGATTTTTGTTTCCAGTTTTACAAACGGACTTTATTTATTTGCTCTGTTCACCCTTGAAAAACAATGCCCACTGACCACTGTTTACTACAGATTTTCACCCCCAAACTCACTGAGCAGCAGGCCAGCCTGCAGCCTTACCTGCTTCACATATGTTTGTGAGCACCAGATCCACTGAAATCCTAAATGGCAAGCCTACTCAACACTATTAACTTAAAAATCCTCCTGCTAAACTCACACTGATGTATATGGCATAAGAGCCAGAAAAGCAACCTCTAGCTGAAGAATCCATGCTGCTAAGATAGAAGAGTATTTATTTGTTCATATGAATTTAGCACGAGTTTAGAAACGTGCCTGATGCTGCCCTTCAGAGGTGCCACTTCCAGGGCAGCGTGAGGTCTGGCTTCTGTGTCACAGTGAAATCAGGCTGGGCTGCAGTTACTCCAAAGAGTAACTCTAAAATCCCTTTTTTGGGGGTGGAAGGATGTCCATTCATTAAAGTATAAAAAGGGCAACCGTAATAGAAAGAGTCAGCTACTCTAACGCTCAGCTTTACCATTCTTGGTAACGGGGTGTGGATCTTTTGATTATATTTTCAAAAATCACTGACGCCCCAATTCGCAGAGAGGAGCTCTGCGCGTTGGAAGATAACAGGAAAGCCTTCTTTCCTTCCCTTAAAGAAGACCGGGAGGAACTGCAGATCCTCCTCCTGGTAAACCAGAGAAAGCAACAGCCCGAGCCGCAGCAGCAGCTGAGTAACAAACTTCGCCTCGAGTTACCGCCGCCAGGACGGAGAAAAGCAGCGGCGCCTTCTGCCGCCCCGCCGCCGAGAAGAGCTCCCGCCCCGCACCGGGACCAGCTTCCGCCGACCGGCCCGTACCTTATCGTCGTCGGGGGACAGGTTCTGCAGCCGCTCCTTGTCCGCGGCGGCGCGGACCTCCCCGGGCTCGGGCCCGGGCTCGGGGTCCGGGACGGCGGCGGGGTCCGGTTCGGGGCGGGCGGCGGACGGCGCGGCACGGCGCTGCCCGACGCGCAGCGCGCCGAAGTCCAGAGTCTTGCTCTCGAAGGCGCCCTCGACGCTGCAGAAAAGGCCGCCGCGTTTCTGCCGCGGTACGGCCGCCGTGCCCGGCCGCGCCAGGTATACCGGCAGCTCATCGCTGCCGCGCCGCCCGCCAGCCGCCATACCCGCCCGCCTCGCCGCCGGGGAAGGGGCCGGGGCCGGGGCCGGGGCCGGGGCGGGGGCTTCCCGGCGGGGCGGGGAGCGGGCGGGAGCGGGGCGGCCCCAGGGGCAGGCGCGGGGGCCGCTCGACTGGGCGGGTCGGCTGCCGGCGGCTCGGGGCCGCGGGGCCGTCGCCCGCGAGGACGGGAGCGTGGAGCGGGGCCGTCGGGGCGCTGTAGGTGCGGCTTTCCTGGAGAGCGTTTGCCGAGCGGCGGGCGCTAAGCTGAAGCCGCGGAGCGGCGAGTGGCTGACGGGGCGCGTGCGGCCGCGCTGCCCGGCGATTCGTCCCGACCCTCCGGTCCCGCCGCTGCCGCGTCCCCGGGCCCGTCAGGGCGCTGAGCGGCGCTGCGACGTGTCCGCACGCGGGCGCATCTCCGGCCTCTGCGCAGCGATGGCGCAGGGAATCCGAGGTGGAAGTTCAGTGCCCATCCCGCTGCTGGTTTTGCTGCCAGTGTTCACTGGGGCTCGCTCCCAACGAATAGGCTCGAGCGTGAGCGCGCGGCTAACACAGATGGCGCTTTGGTGAGCTGCTGCCTTTACGGAACAGTGGGTGCTGCCTGCAGGCGGGCTGTCAAAGGCACAAGGCAGCACGGCATTGCACTCACGTCTGCAGTCGCTGCAGGAGCACGTTGTCGTTCATACCTTACAGATACGCGCAAGCAATATCTGCTGCAAAAACTGTATGCAAACGCAGCCAGCATATGAGCTGCATGTTTTGGCTAATTTAAGCTTTGAGATTTTCATTGCAATTTCATTTCAAAAGCACGGGAGATCTGAAAGACAGAAAGGCAAGACTGAGTTTTAAATATGCAAATTGGTGTTTAACTGAGCCTGTCAAATTCATCACGTAGCAGCAAAACCGGAGTTTTGACTTAAAATTATTTTTCCAAGTACTTATTTTTTGTTATACGGAACATTTGTACATCATGCCTGGGCTTAATATCCTTCAAAGTAATTTCTCACACCCCCTATTTGTGTTATGTTATTGTATTATGTTATAGTTGCTGACTATGAGATGTCGTTTTCCAACATTTTCGAGAAAGAAAGCAGTACCACTGTCTGCCAGTCCTCCAAGGATTGGTGGTTCTCACACGGGGAAGCGTCCATGGAGCCTGACCCCATCACAGAGAACAATGACCCGTGGTGATGGCAGGAGAGGCAGTTTGTGGGTGCTGGCTAACACAGGCTTGAAGTGAAGAGAAGGGAAATGATTTGGAATTGTTTCCTTCCTTTTGCGCCCTGGGAAGCAGCCTGCATTTGTTTCTGGGTATGTACCAGAATAACTGACTGCCCCTTTTTTCCCCACCTAAGCAGAACAATTTTCAGGACCTTAAAGTTTTAACTAATTATTCAGGTCCAAAGGGCTAGGAGAACAAACGGCTCACTAGATATAAATTTTTATAACCACTGTATGTCAGTAAACTTGCACGAGTTACTTTTAACACACAGGTGCTGGTAGCAGAAGAAGGAAGCAGCCGTCAGACATCTGAATGAGTTTGCTGCAGGGTTTCCTCGACTACAGCACAGGTTTTCCATTTATAACCAGCTGCTTACTGGGGAGATTGCTGGCACTGCCCAAACTGCTGCATGGGAAGCGGCTGCTCAGTGGGTTTCTGCCTCCAAGGAGGACATGCATGGATTTATCTTTGTGCTGCAAGCAAGGTCTGCTGAGCACACGCTGAAAACTGGGCCAGCTTCTGCCCGGCAGCGGGGGATGTGACTCGACTGCTGCTCTCTCCTTGCAGAGCAGCTCCGGGCAGCAGGCAGACCCCTGCCAGGTCAGAGCTCTTGAGGAAATGACCTTCCTTGGGACAAAATGTGTGTTCTCGGCCCCACGCTCGGGGGTGGAAGTGTAAAGCCCTTGTTTGGGCAGGGACCCCTCCTTATGGCTGTGTACAGAGAAGGAAAATTCCTTGGAACGGGGCCTGGCCTTTGTCTGATTCTGCAAATGTGCAGAAGTTTCAGCACTGTGCTTTAACAGAAATATTTATTTAAATCTTGGTTCTTATGTTTATTCTTCCTAGTACTTTGCAGCAGAAATTACTGCATTGAAGTTCTTTGCGCTGGTAAAGGAGTATGGAGGCTGTTTAAAATAGTGGAGGCCTTAAAATCCAACCGTTAATGGAAATTATTCACCGTATAAAAGCCAATTCTTGGTTTTATTTCTCTGCCTTCTACAGCAGTATTTTTAGATCAAATTGCCATTCACTATTAAGGATCTTTTTGTTAGGTGTTACAAGACCATTTGTGCAAAACTACTATGGAAACTGAGGCTTGGGTTCAGTATCAATGCAGTGGCGTTGCTTTTGAGCCCAGAAGAATGCGTATTTCTTTATTTGTATGTCTGCAGATCAGATCTGAAGCTTAACTGCGGAATGACAAAATGTTTGTCCTCTGTAATTAAGCGTGATTTCTTCAAATCATATGTTTATATGCCAGCTGGCAAAGTGCTTTTCACATAGTCATGAGTGGAGTGTCTTCAAATCCTGCTGGCAAACCTGATCTCCTGTTGTTTGTCTATGCAAAGTGGACAGGA
Organism: Meleagris gallopavo; assembly: GCF_905368555.1. Classification (NCBI taxonomy): domain Eukaryota; kingdom Metazoa; phylum Chordata; class Aves; order Galliformes; family Phasianidae; genus Meleagris; species Meleagris gallopavo. The sequence goes on from NC_139418.1 coordinate 17,590,702, forward strand.
GATACAGATCAAGGAGGGGATTCCACAACAAGGCTGCCTTCCCAGCCCGGGCCCAGGAGGATGCAGATGGCAGGCATCTGAACGCACGTCCTTGGGTGCTGCCACAGGACCTGCTAGAACCAAGACATCAACCCCACAGCACATTTCTCTGGCTTAATGACTGCACTCATTTCTTGACATAGAACAAGATTCCCAGGAGTCTGACTGAGCCTTCCCGATGGGTGTTGATGATCATATCTTGAAATAAAAGAAATAGGATAGTCTGATTTGGGGAACAGCATGTATTTTATGGGGAATGATGTTTTGTGGTCAAACTTCTGAATTTGTGTTCAATGACACTGTGTCTTTCTAGCTGAATATGAACTGTTTCTATTAAGCAGCACTCAGAAATGGAAATGAGTCACATCACGGTGAACCATACTGGTTATGAATGGGGGAGTGGTGCAGCCTTCTTGGAAACGTCCTTTAGCCAAATCCTTCTGCAAAGGATTAGTTAATGCGATGGGACATAATCGCCCTGTCTGGGGTGTGCCTTGTACACCCAGCCTCTTTATTGATTTCCTTTGTTGTTACTCATGTGCTGCAAGAGCACCAGCTGGGTTTCCTGCTAGCACCTGGGCAGAGGATCACAGGCTCCAGTAACAACTGCCCCATCGCTGAGCAGCAGGGAGAGGCACCACACGTGATGCAACTTTCACCAGCATTTTCTCAGGCTGCCCATATAGCAGGAGTTATCTTCTAAGTGTTTGAAAGGGAGTTTAAATTGTGCATGAATCACTTGAACGCCCGATTCCCGGTTCCCAGATGCACTACATGATGTGATCCTGTGTGTAGCAAAACCAGAAAGGAATTAAAAAGAAGTGAGGAATGTCCCATATTGTGGTGTCTTGCTCCCATAATTCTGTGCCCCTGGGAGCTGCTCAGTGCACTGGGAGGTTAAGATCATGCTTTGTTTCCCTTGTCTCACTAACATGATGGAGGTCATTGGCCCTCACTTTTGCTTTAGACTCCTAGGGAAGCAGAGTCACAGAGCTAAGTAACAGAACTTCACAATATTTAGTGCTTTGCTCTTTATTCTGGAGTTACTCAGCCTGTTTAAAGAACCACTGGTGGTGGGGGGGTATTTTGGGCTCTGACCACAGTGCTCATTTGACTCAGGGAATGTTGTGCTACTGGAAAGAAATAGACTGCTGACTTTAGCTGGCAATTGCCCCCTCTGTTGCCAGTGCTCACAAGATCAAGCAAAGGAGAGCCACGTCCTGAGTGAAGACATCGCCTTTCTTCAGCAAGGTAACACCGATTGCTCCGTCTCATGTGCTTCCCACAGGATTTCTACAGGTTGCATTCCTTTACTACACACATGACAAGTAACAATGAAATTATCTGAATTAATTGAGTTATCTCGTTTCGTGCTACCCTGCAGTCCTTATTTATTTACTGAAGTTTCAGAAGACTGCCAGGTAAACTGGATTTCTCTGCTAATTCATTCTTGCAGCCATGTCAGGGCAACCTCCAGCACTGCATTTCCTGTGCCTCAGGAAAATTGAGGCTGAGCACAGAATTAGTGAAGGAGCCAAACTTGATAAGAAAAGTCTGCTGTCCTGTTTAGATTTAGAGGCAGAGGTCAGAGATGAGTGGGTTCTCTCATTCCCCAAGAAATGGCACACTTGTTGAGAGCAGGCTGTTACCATCATCAGTCAGGGAAGGCAAGTGGATCATGCTTTATCTGCAACTTCATACTGACATTTGCAGATTGTGATCAAATTGTATGTAACTTTTTCTTTGACATGACAAAGGTTGTGTTGTTGTCCCTGAGAAGAAACTACAGACGTTTTCCAGTCCTTCTGCTATGACTGAGTCTGGAGGGATGGCAGTTTTTTGGAAATGCAGGCAGCTAGAATCGATGACAGCATGGCAATAATATAGCAGTGTTAAATACTTCCATATGTACTCACGTTTGATATGTCTGTTGAGACATCAAAGAACTGGTGATAATTGTCTTTGCCACAGAGTCATGCTGGGTGCTGATGTTCAGCTGATTTAAAATCAGTTTTCCAGAGCAGAGTTTACAGTACTCCTAGGAATGTCTTTGTTCCAAGGCATATGAGTTTATGTGGGAGCCTGTGAACGTGCCGTTTATTTGACTGGGCCCAATCTGGGCACATCTGGTTTGGCAGTTGTGCTGCCCTACCCACCTGTAGTCAAACAAAGCAGTACAGACCCTGTCAGCTCTGCTTTGTGTTGGATACGCTACACTGGACGAGATAAGGAAATGGGTGAGACTAGAAGGGCATACTTTGTGTTCTGGAACCTGGCAAAGAAGGCAGGATGGGTATCTAATATGGAAGAGATATAAGGTGGGAAGTAAGCCTTTACATCAGGTACTGGTGAAAGATTTCATCACAGGCACAGGCGGCATCTGACAAGCTGCTATAATGTAGGGGGGCAACTTTAATGAAATACTAAAGCAAAGTCAAAGAAAAAACATTTGATTGTCAAAGGCCTATTCAGCATTTCATGTCAAAGCCACAAGGGAAAGTGGGTTCATAGATTATTTCAAAATTCTGTTCTACTCTTAAAATGTATTCTAACAACACATACAGATGGACTTCAGCATGCTCTCAGAGTCTCCATGCTAACTGAGAACACTTATCTAATGTTAGAACAGATCTATAATCTTCTGTGCTGGGTTATTCCAAGAATACTTCTGAAATGGAGCAATGCCTTTTGCTTCTGGATTTGCTTAGTGCTGAACAAAGTCTATGGGAAATTCTCAACACGTTGGATTTTTGTCCTGAAATGAGCTGATAGTCAAAATGTTAGCAAATAACAATTGTGAAACAGGAGTTCAAAGAATTTCCCTTTGGGAAACCTGGCCCCTGCTTCTTTCTCTGAGGAAAGACTACCACCTCTTCCTTAATGCCCAAGGAGACTCACAGTGCTGCAGGCATTACAGTCAGATGCAAATCGAGTCATTCAGTCACAGAGTTGCTGGAGACCAAGTGCCAGAGATACGGTGATTTTTAAGAGGTTCAGAAGTACAGAATTGCCATCAGTACCAAGTCCTGCATAGACTCTGTGTAGCCAGGCGGAGCCACCAGAACAACTGGAGATCCAGGAAGTTCTGTGCATCAGATGAGCTCCAGCTTGCCTCAGGATGGTTCCAAACCAGCGTTAAGAAGCAGCTGCAGACCTCAAAGAACTACTGAGTAAAGCTGCCGATATCTCCGATGGGCTACGGATCAGTGGGCATTCTTAGGATCCCAGTTTGGGGAATGGTGAGATTTTAGCTACTGCAACAGCTGTCCAGCTTGGTGTGGTGGGCCCGAATAAGATGGATTTAAGTAAGAAAACACCGGTTTTGTAACAGTTGGAGGCCCAAAATATTCTGCCAAACTTGTACAGCATTCAGTTCAAGAGGAGTCAGCCTGGTTCCTCTGAGTTCAGTTCTGTTTCTCTCTCAACATCTCATCTTCTCAAAAGCAGTTCTGTCTGTTCCCTGCTTACTGGATGACACCATCTAGGATCTCCTATCAAGCTGTGAAGACGGGGTTGGCTGTTCTCACTCGAAAGCTCTGCCTTCAGTTCTTCTTCCATTGGAACATGTTGATTTGCTTTCCATCTTCACTTTGCCTCTTGTGCCTCCCTCTTTCCAGTCTGCCTCAGGGATCTCCAGCTACTCCTCCCCTACTGTTTGTGCCACCAGACAAGAGTTTAAGATAAGGCTGAGATTTCCTTGTTTCCATGGTGTAGCACTTGACCTAATAATTCATTCCAGACCTGAAGTGGTCTCCCCTTCAATCTCCCTGCACACAGCCTTGCTCCTAGCTTCAGGAGAGCATACCGATGCTCTACAGCAAAAACAGGTGGTGTATCTAGAGATAATTAGTGATTATATGCCAGTGATTACATGCATATAATCAGTAATTAGATGTTTACAGAGTAGAATTATAGTGGATTTAAAGGTACAATGTTTGTTTGTTTATATGGTTTCTTGTGATTGCAAAAATGCAAGCAGCGAAATATATTCTGGCCAATCTGGAGAAGTAGGCAGGACTTCCCCCATGCACATTTTGTCACTGCCCTACACCTACTGGTACAGCCCAGGACATAAGCACCTTAACTGTGTAAATACTGCAGGAACCAGGCTGTAACTGAGAGATCACAGACTGGTTGGCTGTCCATCCAGCCATACAAAGCATTTGCCATCACACTGAAGCAAAAACCTCTTCCCTAAACAGCAGTGAGCACTACCTCACAGGATCTGGAACCTGTGCTAACTGTGGTCCTGACTACTTGTTGATTTTCACAAATTCAGATGAAAATAACTGGGCTGGGAAAGTGTCATTATCTCAGGATGTGTAAGATTCTGCTAACCTCATTTCACGATGCTTAATGTGACAAAAGAGACAATTCCATTGCCAGCTGTCCTGCATCAGTCTTGGCTCAGTCTCAGCCACCAATGAAGCATTAGCAACAGCTGAGCAAAGCCTTGGCTCCAGCACTGCTTGCAGACTCTCCTTTTCCCCCAGTGAGTCATGACTTTATTGGGATGAACTGTAACTGGAAACAGAAATGACAGGCCAGTGACACAGAGCATGAGCAGCAGGCAGGCTGAGCAGGCTGCTGATGTCAGTGTGACAGGAACCAGCCTGCAAGGAGCAGAAAGAGGCCCTGGCCCAGGAGGGCTTGACAGTAGCAATGTCATTGCTCTCTGTGGAGCACAGGAGCGGGTCCTGGATGCTCAGAGTGGGGTGTGGGGCTCCCAGAGGCTAAATTCAGGTTCATTTGAAGTTGCAGGCAAAACTGTTGTCCACTCAGCTTGCGATGCATTCAGTTTCCAGCATTGTCAGCACCGCCGTTGCCTCACAGAGCAAACGTGTTACACTGCCTGGTGTATCACCTCAGACAGCACAGTGGGCTCATAAACCAGCAGCTCCAAGGAGAGGCTAAGGAGACTGAAACCACCTGCAAGGAAACATACAGACGATTGTTCCTATGGACAGATCCCTGTTGTTGCTTTCCTAGAGGCAGGAAAGTCCACTCTGCCTCCAGCTCTCCTGTGCAGATGCTTGCCTCCCACCAGGGCTCTGGCCTGCTCAGGATAGTTGATAGCAGCTGCTTTTACATCTTTCTATATCCTTGCCATGGTCTCTGCTCACACAGCTTGGGTTATAAACTTTCCCTCCCCCCTCCCCCCCTCTCAGCAGTGCAAAATACATGATAAATGAAAAGCAAGAGACCCAGGTCCTGTCGTAGCAGATTAGCTACAGAGATTTGTACCGAGGTGACAGAGGCTGAGCAAGGACAGAGCCACCGAGGTCAGAATACCACCAGTCCAGAGGAAGTCTGGAAGAGTTTCTGCTTTCCACTCCATACCAGGGAGCCATGTAGTAACCGCTGAAGTTTTGTCTCCCATCTGTTTGCAGGCACAGGCGGGGAGAGAAATCATGAGATAGAGATTTATTCCTCTTGGCCTGAGAATCAAAGTAAATTCTGGCTGAAATCCCTCTTTGTTGAAGGAAGTTGCTGCAGGATAGAAGCATTCAAATGAAAAGATAAGTTTTAGAGATTTTATTTAAGCTAAAACAGTCTCCTTGAAAGTTTTATGCATGAAAGAATAGAGAAAAAGAGCCTAAACACCAAGATCCCCCTGGCTCACAGGACACCGCAGCCATACAAGCTCAGCCTTGCAAAGGTAGCTGTTATTGCAGCCTGACATATGTACCAGAGAATTACCAGGTCTGGTCCAGCCCAATAGTTGCAGCATTCTTCCCCCACCACCATTACAAAATGAGTTGTGACTGGACCCACATTAGGCAGTTGTCTGTTTTTCTTGTGGTGAAGCCAAGATGGAAGGGGATGCTGACATTTCTCTTAGGGACTGACTTGCAAATGTCATTCACATGAAAAATTTACCCATCCAAACTTTACTTGCATTTCTACTTCATAGCGCTTCCTGTTAAATGTATCCAAAATAGTGATGATGGTTTCATCTTGCTGTGTTCATCTTGGCTAGGAGAGTTGGTTTTATCACATCCTTATTTTAACACAGTCCCAGCTGAAACTAAAATATATAAAAAAGTAAAAGTAAAGCTGGATTAACAGAAATGTGGCTCAATGGAGATTGATTTGTGCAAACCCAGTGCAGTTGAAATCACAATCAGGCTTGCTATGTTTTATAACAAAGGTAAACATTTCCTCTTTTTTCATGGTGCTGGCAAACAAATGATGTCTGACTCCATTGGTCAGACAAAGCAATTACATCTCTGAGGTACGCTGAGAAGAGGCAGGCAAGAAATAAATATGCTCAAGGCAGTTCAACAAACTCCTTGATGCTGATACTATGCATTGCTGTGCAGCAAAATTTCCTATGGATAAAGAACAAGGAAAGCAAGACAGTAAAAAGAGGACTCTCAGCAGATCCAGGACCACCAAGTCACTCCCTTCCCCCCATTTTATGAGTAGTTTTGCTCAGTCTGTTTTCACTGTCCTACATAATTTTTCTTTGAAAGCACTGCCAAATTATCCACAACTGTTAAGGACTAGTAGGCTATCCCTTCAAGAGGAATGTTAAAATAGATTAAAACAGATAATGTCCATTTGTGTTGCTTGCTAATTATACCCAAGACAAAAGTAAGCACAGCTTATGACAAAAACAACTCATCTGTATTACCAAAATCTGTCACCAGTACACATCCTGACCTTCAGTTCTTCGCAGATGGTCCTGGAATGAGCTGTTCCCTGAACTTACTTTCAGTTCCTCGCATGAAGCCCACATCTCTTTAAGAAGGCCAGAACCCAAACTCAGCTGCACTGGATGCACCTGGAAGAAGTAAACCAAAAAAGGAGACCTTGGCCAGAGTAAATCCACCACATTCACTCAGCATCAGGCTTATGGTGCAGCCAGAGAGAGGGGAGACGAACAAGTTGGTCCAATTTCAGACCATGTGGTGGATTCCTGTTTCCCAGGGAAATTCTCATTGGAATAGATTTTCTTCCTGACTGAAACTGTGATGTGCACAGCTGCTAAGGGTCTGCTCTGCTGGGCTGTAATAGGAGGTTGCTCTGCAGCAAACCTCCAAACAAGCAAGATGTACTTGCAGGGTTATGCTCCCAAAGTGCTATAACTTCTGTTTTTTCCTTGTCTTTTCCTTCTCTGTGATGACAATAGAGACTTCAAGTACTAAACTGTCCCTGAATGTCATCCAGATTTAATTTCAGGACCCTGTCTCAGAAGCTGGAAGAGGAAGCTGCAGGTATTTCAGGATACTGTAATGTCTGCCTGGTTCTGCATTGCCTTCCTCTGCAGAAAGATGTGCAAAGCAGGCAGTGGAGGACTGTGCTTCATTCCACCCTCTGTTGAGCATAACTGCTCCCTGAAAGGGTGAGGCAATAAAAGTTGTGCTACTAAATCTCTAACACTTCTGGAAGAATAGTTTAGATAGAGGTAAGGTATTACGTGCCCTTACAGGATTACAGACACCATATTAACATTAAAGTTTTGTCTTTATATTATATGATTAAATCCTCTTTTGTAAGGTCTGAAGGGGCTTTTCCTCATTTCCAGCGTAGTTCACTCATCTCAGCTGCCACGACTTCTAAGCCAGTGTCTCGTGTTAACATACCAAAGGCAGACAGCAGTGAAAAGAATCAGACAGACTCATCACACCACAGGCTCATTCCTGTGCTCCACAGCATACCACTGTGCTGAGCATCACCACTCTAGCAAACATGAAAAATAAAGAGCAGAGAGATAATCAGATAAGACACTTCCTTGCCTGAGAGGCTAGTGCCCAAGGCCCACATTGAAGCATTTTGTTGCGGGCACTTTATAGAGCATGGACAAGTTATGAATGTCAAATGGCTGTGAGCTTTATGAATAAAGTGAAGTGCTTTGAACTGGAAAATTGTAGAAAGCAGCATTCTGGTCATTTCCCTACGAAAGCATATGAGTGTTGTACCCATTCACAATCAACTTTGAATGTCCGAGTTTGAAATCAGTCTGCACCCCAGACGTGCTAATGCCTCGACTGCAATACATCACAGACTGGCCTGGGTTGAAAAGAACAACGACGATCATTTAGTTTCACCCCCCTGCCATGCGCAGGGTTGCCAACCACCAGACCAGGCTGCCCAGAGCCACATCCATCGCTTTCTTACATCCCACAAAACATCCCAAAAATATTTTAGGGATTTCAGCTCTCTTACTGCCAAACGTACTGTTCTTCAGAGCACGCAAACCAAGAAGTTAAAGTTCTTTTCTTTTTCCTTCTATTTTCTCCCCTTACTACAGATTTCTGAGTCGAAAACGTGGATAAGAACACGGCAGGTTACCTTTGCCACGTGGTCTTTCTGCTTCGCTGTTTGTTCCTTCTACCTTTGTACTATTTCTGATGTGCACGCTCTGACATGGAACTGAGGATTTGAGTGTGTGCAAGATGGTTGAGCAGCTTATGTCTATGGTGTGTTCTTACACACCGGCTGTCAACATCAGAATATTCAAATCCTTCATTCAGTGAATAAGCTAACTGCTAAAAACCCAAGCAGCACCTTCCATGGCGAACTCAGAAAGTTTCCACATGCTTTGTTGTGAAGGTAAAAATAAAGGCTTGTGTTTCTTGCTAAGCTGGAATGCTCAAATTCTTTTTACAGCCCATATCAGTTAAGCTACTTCAACAGTACTGGCTGGTTTACCCAGGACAAAGAATAAAGCTTGGCAAACTGGTCACTGTTTCATACACAAAATAACCCAAATTATTGTAGCTTGTCTTTTTACTATGTTTGGTAGATATTGTTGTTCTTAGCAGCTTGATCAAGATGTCCCAGAGGCTGTAGCCTGTGTTACCTGCCTGAATGCTCATGGAGAATTTCCTCAGGTTTCATTCATAACTATTTATATATTTCTAGATACCTCATGAAAGCAATCATATTCCTATGCAGGGAATATTTCCAAATCTGCCAACTTCCCTTTCCCTTTTTCAGTGCATACTCTCCCTTCATTCAAAAAACCCATCCAGTTGTATTTTATCCATGCCTGGACAGAAGTTCAGATCCTTAACTTGGAAACGGCTGTTGAAAAACATTGTCTAGTGCCAGCTGAGCTTCTGGAAGGGCAGGGAATTCCCCACTGAAAGGGAAAGGCACTGCTTTCAGACCTCCCCTATCTTCCTCCAGGAAGCAAAGCTCATTATGTTTCCCCTGGACTTCGCAAACCAGAATAATAATAGTCTTGTTTTGTAAAGTATGTTTTGTGTCAGGTTAACATTACTCAACTTCTAGGATGGTGAAAACACACAGAGAATGTACAAAAGACTTTACGTTCCAGAAGCTTCTCCATTCAAATCTCTGAATGCACAGAACATAATCAGGGCTATGATAGGAAACGAAAAACTAACGAGTCACTTGTTTAATGTTAGCGCTGAATGCATACTGCAGTTTGCTCATACAGGAAATAGCCTGCCCCAGACTGGAGCCACGAAGGAGCAGATGTAGTTCAGCCAGAGGGATGCTGACACATAAGCCCAGTTTCTGTTGTGCCTGAATCAAGGCTGCAACAACAAAACACACAGTGATTCTGCTGTGCCTTTTAGCAATGGAGAGGAGCATCCTTCCCTGCAAGAAGTAACGGTGGGTGGCCTCAGCCGCTCTTCTGGGAATAGATCCTGGATACAGAACTGAATCATATCAGAACTACACTGGTTCCTGCAGAGCACTGCGGGTCCTCCACACAAGGCAACTCTCCCTGGAACAGATGTCCTTTGTGGGTGCACATCAAGCTGCACATTTGCAGTTTAAAGGTGTTCTGGGGCAGTTACATCATCTCTGTGTGGCTGACTGCAGGAAGGAGAGTTGTGTCCATCATGAACTCACTCTCTTCACTGCTGTCTGACCGAAGTGTCAGCTGTATAGCAGATGGAAGCTAATGCATGTAGACTGGGAAAACGTGAGAACGAGGAGAGCTCCCAGTGTCCCTAACTGGAGGCATGGCGAATCCCATTCAATGGTGAGACTGCTCCCTTTAATTGCTCTTTGTTTCTTCTGAACAGGAAAGGCTTTTATTTAACTACTTTCAGTATTCACTATGCCACATTTCTTTATGGTACAAATTGAGCTCTGTGTTTAGAGAATTGTTAGGAAACCAATTCCAAGATGAGACCAAAATGCCATCTCATTGATGACTTGTTCTGCACACTTCCAGAAACCCAACAACAAAGCACTCGAACTGGCATTACACGTTTGGCTTCAGATGGGCCTAAGGGGAGGTTAATCACTAGATAATACACTTGTCCTGGGAAGTATTTCAGCATACGCCTGTCAGCAAGTGCCGGTACAGTTACCTCCTGCTTGAGTTCCTGCTGAAAGCCTTCCTCGCTCCGTCCCCTCTGCCTGCTGCTCGCTGCCACATTCCACCCTCTCTTACCCTCCAGGACCTGTCAGTGCACAGCCACAGGTTCGCTGCCCTGCGTGTGCCGTGGGCTCTGCCCTCCTGCCCAGGACAGTGGTGAAGTGCTGCGCAGGGTGTGGTGAGCACGCAGCTGTGTCTGGGGGCTTAATAATATGATTTCACGTTACACATTAAACAAGAATGCAGTAATTCAGCAACTCTGTTTTATGCATCTAACGGAAACCAGATGAAGCTATGCAATTTCTTTGAATCTCCAGATTCCTTTTGCAAGTCATCTCATTTTGTAAGTATTCATTCTCCCCCAAGTCCTCTGCAGATCAGAATCTAAGAAGTACACATACTTGCTTGGTTTTTTGGTTTAGAATTCTCACAAGAGCTCCAGGTACCCTGTAAGAGAGAGAAAACACCATCTTAGGAATAGGGTGAGATTCATTTACAAAGCCCCATCTTAACCCAGCTTGCCAAGATACATCCTCGGTAGTTACAGCATGCAATAACCCACAGTCAGTTATTCAGTGGCACAGGGCCACATAAACCACAAATACTGCTGTAATGTGATGGAAAGCACAGCAATAATAGCAGGGTGACAAAGTCTCCAGCTACAGCAAAAGAGGACAAGCCCAAATACAGCAACCACAATCACAACATAAGAAAAAACTTTGCTTACCTTTGGAAAGCTTCAGGTACACAGGGATCTCCAGCAAGATACCCTTTCCTCCACTGCCAACCCTTAAATGAGGTCTGGGCAGGAATGGATCCCAGCTCCAGCCCTTCCATCACTCAGAACATTGCATACAGCTCAGCTCCCCTGGGTTGGCCCTATCTTTCCACCAGATGCTCCTTCACTGCTTCAAGCTCTGACAGCACTTCTGCTACAGCTGCACTCTTGGAGAACTCGTGACTGCTGGCCTTCAATTCAGCAGATGAGTTAGTGGACCTCAAATGCTCATTTCATACAGCCGGGCAAGTGTTGTAATACATTCGAGTTAATACTTAAATATGTCTCCTAGTTAATCATGTCTTGCTTTTTATATACATGTTCTTTTGTGTTTGTCCTCCTCAAATATTGAGGAGAATGTGTATTAATATTAACTAATTAATACTGATATGTATTACTACAGAAAATTATACACCTGAATTGCCTAAGACTTTCACGTAAAACTATTTTTCATTTTAGAGAAAATATCTACTTGAATTGCCATCTGTGAACTGTGAAGTAAAACAAAACAGTTGCATACACAGTTTGAAATACAAACTTTCTTCTGGTTTGCTATGCACATTCCCATCTGGAGGAATACGGAGACAAACAGATATAGATGTAGTAGAATTTGTAATTACTATGCAGGTCCAATTTAAATTATCTGTAGATGTTTAACAAGCAAGTTCCAGGTTAGGATTATTTGATGAAGATGCTCACAGATGTACTGAACAACACAGGCATCCATCTGTAGGAAATGCACCCAGGAAACACAGTGGTGTTTGTCAATTGAACTGATGTTTATAAATCATTCTGCCCTCTGTAGTAAGGGGAGAATATGGTACCTACATACAATGGCCAGATGGTAACTCTGTGTATTATCAGTCAGGATGAGATCTGCATTAATGTAAGCAACAAGATTACCATTTCTTTATTCCTAACCTTAAATCTAAACCAAGTATTATACTGTTCGTAGTTTTCCTAGTAAACTGACTTCTGAGTAAAATGAGTTCTATTTGTAGGAATCACCTATTCTCCATTTTGAAAATGGTTCATTTTCTTTCCAGTTCAGAATTACTTTTGCTCCAGGACCGAGGAACAGGATTTGCTGCAGGTGGCTGGAGTGCAGTGACTGGCATCCCACCATCCTAGAGACAGTATGGGTAATCATGTCAGGCTTATTGTTAAATCAGCATTTCTGACTGGAAGCACTGAAAAGCTAATCTGATGACTGCGTCTCTCCAGATCCCAGGTTTATTTTATTAATCTCTGCAATTGCCTTGCATTTATGCCTGTGGATAGCAGATGTCCGTAAGGCATGAATAGTGTTGTAGTGGTGTACCACGAAGTTGAATCGCTTGAATTTCCTGCTCCTCATATGCTCTCGTGGATTGAATACTGATGAGAGCCCATGCTTGACTGGTGAGTGTTCTTCCTGTTTCTGAGGCAGTCAAGGAATTCAGGACATAACATTAGAGTGCAGGCTAGGGCAGGAGTTCAGTTCAGTGATGGCTACGAAGTTCAGATAATTTCTCCGTTTTACTACATAGATTGCTGTAGGATAAGGCCAGAAGTAAACAACTGAGTTTTTGTTAACCTGAATACAATGAGAGGCAGGATGGGTGGCTGCATCTCAGTTAGGATTTCTGGACTTAAAGCACTGCTCAATTTCATATGTGCTAAAGCTTTTTTTAATCCCTGCTACTATCAGGTGGTTAAGAGATTGAAGATGATGAAGAACTCAGTTTGTTATCTGTTCTTACACGCTGACCTGTTTATATTGAGAAATGCGTGCATGATTTATGTCTGACTCTTGAGGAGGTATCTGTCACTTGGGGCTGCAGGCCACGCCTTTGATCACACATGCAGATTTTCCTGGACCTTCCCCAGCTCTGCTATCCATGTTTTCAACATCTGCAGTGGCACGGAACTCCATGCAGCATTCAGAGGCACAAACGTGTAAAAGGTTGACGTGGTGGCACGGTGACAACATCTGATTCCTTCCCCAGTTATCCCTAACATCGCATTCTGTTGTTGAGTGCTGAATTGCAAGATTGCTCTCTGGGCTGGCAATTCCACTCAGAAATGGTAAGTGTCAGTCTGTAATTAGGGACTCTGTAATCCGTAGATTAGCGGCTCCATGCTCTGAAGTCTCCATCTGTCGTGCACACCGGAATCGTTGTACGTCTGGTCTCAGACCTGCTTCAGGCCGAAGGTTTTTTTGCAGGATTTTCTTTGTTGTGCAAAGCGCCCATTCGTGTCTGGCACTCGGTGGCCGCGCGCTGCGGCAGTCACTGCACGGCGTCAGGCTGCGCTCCTCTTCCAAGCACGGACGGGGCTTTGCAGTGTATTTTTCTGCCACGTTCAGAAACTGAGCCCCCCTCAGCAGAGCAGATGACACGGTTCCAGCCGTGAGGGTTTTGGTATGTGCAGACAGCCCCGCGCAATCGGAAACTGCTGCTCCCCAAATGGTGCAGAGAGGACAGAACCCTTCCAGGTGCGCGCGGCTGCACTCAGAGAAGCAGAGAAGCGATGGCCGTGCTGCCCCAAAGCTGCGGCTGCGGCACAGCGCGGTTCCTCACTCCCAAAGCCTGTTTCACGTAAGGACGGAAGGCTGCACAACATGCACAGCTCGGCTGTGGCACAGCTGGAACAGGAACTTCTTTCTGTGCACAGGAGTCGCACTGAGGCCACTTGGGTGTATTTCTGAATAACCGAAAGCCTCTTAAGAAGCATGACCTGGAAAGTTAAATGTATGTGGTGTCTCCCAGAATGGCAGCGGAAAACATTGGCGCCTCAGGAAGGCGAAGTCCGGCAAAATGACGGCTTGTTCTCCATCATTTTCGTTGCATCTTTATTTTTTTCAACCTGCAATCAGCTCAGTCTTCTTCGCACACGGTTTGTTCGCACGGTATGGCAGCTTGCCTTCTAGTGCTATCTGTGTCCACCCGCACAGAGCCCCTCCAGTTCTCTGACTTCAGTGCCGGAGTTCCCTGCGTACAAACGGACCTCGATCCAGAACCGCCCCAACGCCCGCGGCGCCGCCCGCCCCGCCCACAGCGGCACGACGCGCGCATCGCAGGCCCGAGGAGCGGGCGTGGACAGCGGCGCAGAGGGCGGCAGCGCCCCCTGGCGGGCGGCGGCTCTCTCTGCGTCCCGCGCTCGCGGCGCGGTGCTGGGGAGCCGATGGGTAACGCAGAACGGAACGGTGAGGGCGTTGCGCCTACTGACCGACAGGGCTGCGCGTCGCCTGCGTGCCGCGCGGCCTCTCCGCAGCAGTTAACCGAGCGCCGTTCTTTTTTACAGGCTGCTGTAGGAAGCCAGCTCTCAGCAGCGCAGAGCGTCGGTGTGAAGAGTTTGTAAAATAAATTCTGTCTTTTTCCCGATAAGCGCTCCCCATCTACCTGAGCTGCTCGAAACAGGCAGCATCTTCCTTTTTTTTCCTCGGCACACAGGTGTAGCACAAAGTCAGTAATGCAAAGATGGGCCCACGCTGGGAGAGCTGCCTGCCCTCCTCCCGCCAACCACCCTCCTCAGCGTATCCACCGCGGCTTTCCCTGCACCTGCGCTCCCAGCTGTGCTGTGCTACAGCCCCCGGGCCCTTCCCATCTCCCTGGAGGCTGTAAGCACATCAGAGCAGAGCAGAGCAGGCCAGGAAGGTGCATCCCGTATGTCTTGACTTGACACAGTCACAGCGCCACAGGGGTTGGAAGGGACCTCCAGGGCTCCCCCAGCCCAACGCCGCGCAGCAGGCTGCGCAGGAACACCTCCGGGAGGCTCTGGATACCTCCAGAGAAGGAGATCCCCCACCTCTCAGCAGCTGGGCTGGGGCTCTGCCACCCGCACCGCCAAACAGATTCCAGACAGACACTAAACACCTCTGTGAATGTAAAGTGAGATTTTTTTTTTAAAAATGCTGCTGTTTTATTTTTTCTTTATACAAACTAAAACACCAGAGGTCATTGAATCCTATATTAAATACATAAATTAAAAAATAACCATTCATAAAACTTTACATACAGTAAGGATTCTCTTCTACACATTAATACATATAATACAGATACGTGTCCAGTGTTTATCAAAGGGTCATTCTGCCAAATCATTAACGCTTCTGTTCTGGAGTAAACACCAAAAAAAAAAAAAGGAACAAAATTATATCTAAAAATAGGTGCTGATGTGAGAGAAGGCAGGGAAAAACAAACGAATAAAAAACTTTCAGTCACCAGCCACCGTATGGCTGTTCATTGAACCTTGCCCTAATGAGAAGAAGCCTGGCCTATCAAGTCCTCACGGAGTGCCAGGAAAAACTGAAAGCTTTGGAGTTTTAGAGGGTATTCCCCAGTGAGATGACAGCAGTGAGTTGGAAAATGGAGTATGTGTGCAAAAAAAAGTAAAATGAAATAAAATTTACATGGGTCTCCAGGCATGCCAATGAGAATAGAGCTGTGAGCCTGGCTGGTAATACTGCAAGAAGCCCTATTTCTTTCTCAGACCAAACTGCCTAAATTCATCTCACCAATTACGTCTTTGTCTGAAGTGCTTGAATTGAAAGAAATTTCTTTGAAGTGTCTTTGAACTCTCCTGATTTGGTGGAGGAAGGGGAGAAAAAGTGGCAAGTTTTTTGTTCAGCTGACTTTCATCATGTATGTGCCTCATCTACTGCTATGATGGTTTGGAAGTAGTGGAGTGCCGTGGTCCTGCTCTAGTACAGACAAGAGGAATCAGGGCTATCTTTACAGTCCCCAAGGACTGAAATAAATTGCTGTAGGTTTGCTGGCTGATTTGAGGGAGGGGCTGCAGAGACTCATTTGAGAGGACTCTCAATACCTTGCTTCAGAGAACATCGGGAAAAACAGAAAGCCTTGGACGACAGCTTCAGGACAAAGAATGGTGGAGGGAAAAAGAAAAAAAAGAGAAAGCAAAATAAGGAAAAACAGAACCACAAAGAAGATGCACATAAGATGTAAAACTAAACCACGAGCGTACCAGTTGCTGTAGCTAAACAAGTCTAGATCGAATTCCCCATACCTAGATTGGAAATACACTTTCATAAGCTATAGCAATGATTTCCTATATACAGTAGCGACCGGGCAGATAGATGTGCATATACATGTGTGTGTATGTATCTATATAATATAGATACATATATATATATATATATATATATATATATAGCCAAACATCTTGTATCAAAACTCATTTTTGTCAGGCTGAGAGGAGGAAGCTTGTATTTTACAAACAAGTGTGTTTTAGGCATGGCTCATGTAATGCTGCAAGGAGAATAAAGCAGCTGTTGTTCAGTTCTCTGGAGGGACTCCAGCAATCTTTCTAAAGTTTGCAACCATTTACATGTCACACCACAGTAACCTGTGGATGCTCTGCCACCTCCCACCCCTCCCTAAGCCCTTGGAAATACAGCACCTGCATGCATATGTAATAAGAAAGAGTAAGGGAGGGGAAATCAGGCAGGAGAAATAAGCACAATGTGCACAGCGCAGCTTACAGAGTCTAAACAATGAAGCCTGTCACAAAAGCAGCGAGGTATGTTCTAAAACCAGACAATGTTATCTGCACTATGCTTCTGCCCTGCGATTGTCTATAACAAACATTTCCAGTATTCATTTTTTTTTTAAACCAAAGCAGAGATCGAAGTTATTGTACCACTATAGAAAACACATGCTGTGTTCGTGCTTCTTAAAGATGAGCCTGGCATTATAACGTCTAAGGAAACGTTTCCAGGCTGCATTTACTTCCCACATACTACTACAGCCAAATACGAAATGAACTTGTGCTCCAGCAAGGGAGAAAGAATGGTGGAAAGGGGAAGAAGGAATAGCCAGACAGGAAAAAATAACTTTTTGCAGTTAACAAGAAATTGTGAAGTGATCCCAATGTGTCACAGGTGTGGAAGGAAGCTCTCAAAGGGCCTGACTCCAAAGCTTCATGACTGAATTGGCAGCAGCACCCTAGGAAAGCACAGGTGATAGGTTTGGGCCAACCTTATCCATAGATTCTTCTGCAACACAGAGCATGCAGACATACCAGCATTCACGTAACATACTTGCCTACAAGCCTGTTAAAAAAAATAAAGTAAAATGGGGCCAACAAACAATAGCTAGTGCAGAATTCAGTAAACCCTTTGACTAAAACAGACTGCTTCAGCAGCTCCATTCATTTTGCAATTTAAATTAATTTTAAGGAGCAGAAAGTTGCTAGTAGCTGCTAACCTTTAATGGAGGGCTCAACAGAACTTCCAGACATGCATGAAAAGAGTCTCTGGACAAACAGAGCCCAGTGTGGAACATTAATGAGTAAAAGCTATTCCAGCTCCAAAACATCTGAGGGGCAGGCATCCTCTGCACTAGATGAACTTCATTCCTGCTATGGCAGAGGAATAGCTTTTGCCCTGCTGAGTTGCTGTGCAAGTTACTTCACTGCTTTGTGCCTCAGTTGCTCCATCTGTGAAAATGAACAAGCAAACAAAGGCAAGACTCTTTGTAAAGCTTTTAAAGCTTCGAGTATGCAGAGTCTGTGTACATAAAATTTGGAATGTGTGAGCCCACTTTTGAAGGTTTAAGTAATGCACAGGCTGTCTTCTATATTGTTATATGGAAATTCATTTTTTTTTCCCAGCTGAAAATAAGGCTGCATTGTGGAAGAGACAGCTCAAATAAACTTTGCCACAGGAACCTGAAGTCTGCACAGGCAAGACTGTTTCCAGGGAAATAAAAACAGAGGCAGAGAAGTGCATTGCCATGCCTAGCTTATACAGCACCATTAGGAAAGGAAAGATGGAAGCAAAGGTGCACCCAGCAGACACAGAAGCTTGGCAGGGTTTGTTGCAGGTGCCAGCTCTCCTTGGGGTTTGCTTTTTACCGACTAAAAGGACATGCAGCTGCAAGGGCACTGCTTGCCTTAGGGAGACAGCAGGACTGGGTTCCAGACTTGGTTGTGAAAGAGATACGTAATGCTTTGAAATGGAAATGACTTCAAGTTATTCTTAATTACGGAAAAATCTAAACAGACTAATGACACTACTTCTCATATCCAGTAAAGATGTTTTCACATGGCTTTCCCCACTATTTGGTAAACGTGTTCTTGGTCAAGAAGCCAGCTAACAAAATCAGTTTGACAAGCCAAACCAAAACATTTATAAGGGTTTCTTATGCTCAGTAGGATCAAGGCTGGAACAGAATATCTGAAAGCTGATGCACTGTGGATCATAAAACACAGACATTGGGGACTGCTTTCTTTCCCCTTGAACACATCTTTTTCCTTCTCAGAAGCCACGCTGTAAGTTCAATCCAGTGCTCCTCAGTATATTATTCTTTTAGTGAAACCAAATATGGAAGTCTGAGAAGTATCTGACAAAGGACAGGCTTTTCTTCGTGCACAGAGTATGAAGAGATAAGGCTACAACTCCGCCAGAAACATTCCTTATGTTCCATCTGATTCTTCCCTTCCTCTGCCATGTAGAATGGTGCCTTATAATGACCTCAAATACAAAACATGGTGTCTTGTCCTGCCCACAGTGCAATAAGCCAGAATATGTTTTTTTTTTTTTTTTTTTTTTTGCCCCCACATTGTAGCTGTCATTGTTCCTGAGGTGAAAACCAAAGGGAGAGAGAAAGAGTCCCCCTGCAGTGAGAAAGTCCAACAGTTCAAACAGAACACCTTATGGTCAGTATCTCTCTGCACATCCTAAGTGTTCCTCCCGCTCTTCCCTATTATTTTTGATCTGTTTATGGGATGACAGTGTCACATTTAAACAACTGCCCTGCACAGCAGGGATAGATTTTTCTGTTGTAACTTTGGTTCCATGCCCAAGACACACTCTGACTCAATCAGCTGGAAGTGGAGCCTTGCTGATTCCCTTTAAGTTTTTCCTTTAGCAATGAAGGTTGACAGTTTATATTTCTTCCCCTTTTGTAATTTCAACATATAGAACTTCATTAGATGCAGCATATATCATAGCTTTAGACAGGAACTGTCCATTAATGAATCTTGAGTGATGGCTTTAAAATACAAGGTGGTCATGGTCTTGGCTACAGGTTGTTCGTTTTTTTTTTTTTTTTTTTAATAGATGTAAACAAGGTTCTCTTCATTGGGGGGTTGGAAGCATTTGCTTTTCTAGGGACAAATCTGTGTGGTCGGGTGCTCTAAAAGTATAAGAAAAAGAAGAACATCTGTATCGGTAAGTGATAAGTTCTCTGCCTACCTATCCAGCTGACAAACAGAATCTATCAGAAAGTCTATCAGAAAGCTGAAAGGATTTTTTCTTACATTACCAGCTAACTGGACACACTGTTTCTGCTCCCCATCTATTGGGCACTACAGAGTACAGCCTTCTGGTCAACAGACGTTCCCACAGGTATCCTCAGGCAAATAGTTACACATCAGTCCATGGAAAACTGTCAGTGTCAGTAACTCTTGTACAAAAAGTTGCCTAAAATTTACCATATACAACAGCAGGTGATACGTTTGTGGTTTCACCACAAGTATAAGACTTAGGCTGATACAGCAATGAGTCAAATGCAGACTACTTCTGATTCAAGGAAATCTTTCCTGTAATATGTAGAAGAATTCTGGGATTCAGATTTGAAATGTAGGAGAAAACAGCTTAGTTGTTCTTTGCTTCCTCAGCGTTAAAATCCACATGGTAAAACTCACTAAGTGTGAAACTGATGTAGACCAGACTTCCTTATGCAATCACGAGTGAATATGTATATACACAAGCACAAAAAAATGCAGATAGTAAACTCCCAAAGGAGCTAGAGAATTCTGGTCTGGATGCTAAGTACTGCTGCATATGGCTTCATTCACACACACTGCATTCTGATCTTGTCTCAAATGCTTGTCCATCCTAATCTTAAAAGTACAGCAATGAGCTGTGCTAATCCTGTCAGAAAAAGAAACCAGAAAGAATCATCTGCAATTGTATCAGTTTGCTCTAAGAGTTGAAAGACTGTTAAAGGATGAACTGGAGCAGAGCTCTAACAAAACCAAAGTTTTCTTGTTATCACGTGGTTCCCTAGGTCTTTTTCAAGGAGGTGCTGTGGGTTTTTGTTGTTGTTTTATTATAGATCTGTTTGAAGTCTCTTGTAAGGTTAATAAGGTCAACATGCATCCAGTGGAACAGTTTTGCAAAGATCACCCTAATGGTATTCATCTTGGTAGTTCTAAGAACCAGAAACTTAGATGGCACAGTGAATTTTACCTGCTATTCTCTTGATTATTTGATATTATGAAATTCCTGTTGGCTTTAGTTTTTGCAATTACAAATGGCATAGTATAATTAGCAAGCTTTGTCAGTTCATTTACAAGAGTGTTGGACAGTGTTGGTCTGGCTGCAATGCCATCTGTTAAATCAGCAGTGTGATCACTCTCCACAATGAACTATTACAAATTGACAACTTTCCAGATTCCCTGACTCTGGATGCGCACAGAACACACGACAGTCTGACCCTCAGCACTGCGCAAGAAGTACTAGCTTTGAGGAGAAAAATAACGTAGTCTTACCTTTTCAAGAGGCACACTGACATCAAGGCCAAAGAATAAAGGCAAGAGAGAAGAACAAGAATAGAAATAGAAACTGCAGAAGAAAAAGATAGCATAAAAATAAGAAGTCACGGTATTGCAAGCACCAAGATTAGTTCTTTTTGCACTCTGAAGGACAAGTAAAGTAATTCTATGTTCAGAATACACTGAATTTCCCTAGTTACATCTCAAAGTGTCACATTACAAACAGATGTGATTTATTTATATGCAAACTAGAATTTGCACCATATTGAAAGCCTGAGATATAGCTGTCACTGTAATCCACTGTGGTATGATGGAAGACACATAGCTGGACATCAAAACTAGCATGGGTAGTATTTTAAAGTAGGTTAAAAAAAACAGTGTCTATCTACCATTTATGCTGGAAATAACCTGCAACTATATGTACACACACACTGTGTTATACAATATCAAAACGTAACCGTTACATTTTGAAAAAATTGGATGTGTCATTTTAATCATGATCGATCTCCTGGAATGTGAATTTTTATGAATAAAAAATTGTGGAACGTTGACACTAAAAAGTCTCGTACTCAAGGTCTCCATATGACCACTGCATACATTTTATTTTTGTTTTGATTTTCATTACAGATCATGATCTATTTCCATGTTGTATATTCAAGAAAGAAAGACACCAAGTTCTTGTGTCATGAAAACATTGACAGAAAAGTGGAAGGAAGTATGTATATCAAGTTCTACACTGAACTCATTTGTTTCACTTAAGGAACACACATACAAACTGGGGGGGCTAATCGTACTGATAAACCATTATTATACCTTAAGTATGTACTTTGATATTTGCTAATATGACTTCATGGGCAAAGCTCTCACTGGAGATGTATCTTACGTCAGTACAGCATGTCTATAGAATATATCAATGGTAAGATTATGATGTGCCCACACTGACCTTTCTCCAGCAATCCTACCTAACCTATCAAAAACTAAGACAAGTTAATGTGACAAAGAAAAAAGCAGCACAGCTCTGTAAATATTTATGTGTGTTCTTTGTATATATAGGGAGAATGTGAATATGCAACTTGACAGGTCAGTCAGGAGCAAGATTCTGGTACTGCATTCATAATGCATAATCAATCGCAAATCTCAGTAAACAAGACAGCATTATAACATCAGCTGTCAAAGGACAACCTCTGTACCTTCACTGAGCTTCATTCGCTCCTTCTGCTCACTACTATCACCCTGCCTTAATGGATGTACTGCTTGCAGACCAAGAGAGCATCTCACCAAGTAAAGGCTTCAACATTTGGCCCAGTATCATTCATCATAATTAAAAAGTGTTCAGAATTTATTTCCTAAAATGAAACAGTTTGTTGTGGAACAGACTCTAAGATTAAAGTCAGAATATACTGAAAGACAAAAACTGAAAAGAAGGCATAGTAGAAAAGCACTAAAACGTACAGCTGATTTAGGTATAAAAAAATCCATGTAGTTCAAAAGAATTAGGTCATTCCTTTCAAAACAAGCCTGCTTCAGAAACAAAACAAAACCAACCTTTTCCTCCAGATCCTTAATTTGTCTCTTTTGGATGTCAGTTTTATCTTCTAAGTCTCGGATCCTCTGGAAATTAGAAAAGAAAGCAACTAGATTCAGTAGCTTTGCTTGGCTGAAAGCAACCAAACATTCAAAGTGATAAAAGCCCAGAAATTAATGAATTCACTTCTCTGGCAGGTATAAACTTATGGAGCAGCACCATTCTAGCCACTAGCCCTGCCTAACAGTGACTTTACATCATGTACAACAACTCGAAACATGACGTTGTGCATATTTTACTGCATCCTCAAAACACTGCAAATTAGCATCAACAGTAGATCTTTTATAGTATTGATATTATTAATTCTGTGGTAAATATATAAAGAGTTGTGATTGTACTGTTAGAAATATATCAAAATTAAGATTTCTCACAGTACGATGTATTAAAAGAGGACTAAAATGTTATCAGATGTGAAATGTTAAATGTTTATGGCTAACACTAATTCTGTGGCGTTAGCTAAGTGTGCTAAACTCATACTCAATATGTGTTTTTTTTCGCAGAGGTACATACTTATACAAAAACTGTGTAATACAACTTAAAAGTTTAGCATGATGGGAAGAGTGATCCCACAGTTATGGACTACAAAAACGAGACCTTGAGTCTTTGTGTCTTTTTCCTACTTAGCCAGAGCCTAAGACAGATGGCCAGTAACCAAGAGAAACCCAGAAGTGGCAGGAAAAAGATACCTCTCTTCTGCAGCATGCCCCAGAACAGTTCATGCAGTTCCTACTGAGACAAGTCCGGTAACTAGGGCGGCCATTTTTGTGGATGAAAACTGCTTGGTTTAGAATTTTAAGACTCAAAATACTCCAAAACACCACTCAATGAGCTAATATTAAGGGTTTCTGCGCACAGTAAAGACATGAAGTATAGAACAACTCAGGAAAATAGATGTCAGGCATGCCTGTGACCTGGAGCCTGCCCAGATTTGACCTCAGCCTTTATTCTTACACAGCAAAACTGCATAGATATGCACGTGCATTGTTCTTCTTACCTGATGAGCCTGCTGGAGCAGCTCCATCCTCTCCTGAAGAATCTGGCAATCATATTCTCTGCTTTTCCTCAGCATCTGGCGTCTTAGCTTTTCTACTGCTGTCCTGAGCTCTTCCTGCTGTTTTTCAGTGAGCAGTTCTCCAAACTTTATCACCGTTTCTTGCTGCAAAGCATTGTACAAGGTGGCCTCAAGCTCCTGGATCCTCTGGTCGATGCAATACCAAAAGTCAGTTAGAGACAGAACGTTTTGTTTTTGTTTTTTTTTGTTTTTGTTTTTTTAAGTGAGGACAGGGAATTGTGGCAGATTCAGGCACCTGCATGATGGTTCCTGTGCTCAAACATGCAAAAGTGTGACAAGCAGAACTTACAGAAGGGCCCAGTGCTTAAACCAAAAAAAGCACACTTATTTGCATGGTGTTCTAACATTAATTTTTACTGACATCTCCTGGTGACTTTTTTTTTTTTAAGTGGTTATAGTGATGATCAGGAGTTGGACAGAACTTTCATATGTATTTTATAATTGCAATTAAAAAATGAATATTTCACCAATCCTAAAGCTGACACACTGCACTAGAAGTCTTAAAACAAGACAAGAAAAACTGAAAGTGAGTGCGAGACTACTTTTGTTCTTAACCCTGCTAGTCACAAGTACTGCCATTAACTGACAAACCAAATATGCTGAACTTGTGTGGCTGGTTACCAGACCTACGTATCAGAATTCGGTACAGCAGTGTTTTTCAGCAGGAAATCTTGCTCTCTGTGGCACATCATCTCCTTGCTATGGCATACACAAAATGGGCCATTTAAGATTCCAGATCTGAGTTCCAGTTGATTGCATTGACTCCATTTGGACAAGTTGACATTAATGAGCAACATCTGCCTTTAGACGACAAAAGAGTTTTGGACTTCAGGAGCTCTGCCTTTTTATGATGTGCAAGCAAAACCTAGGCGCCCTTTTGAAGCGGCGCAGATGCATGGGTAGTACGTCAGACAAAAGATTCCAAGAGGAAAGCAAAAACCTCTCTTCTTGATCCAGCTGGAGCCTGTGTCACACTACAGTGCCAACCAACGTATGCTGTAGCATTTCCTTCGTACATACCATGTATGCCTGGTCAAGAGCTTGCTTCCTGTAGTCTAGTTCTTCCTCCAAATAACCTTTTATTTTGCAAAATTGTTCCTATAACAAAGGATCATTTGGACAGAAAAATGAGTTAGTTACTCAAAACGCTTTGGGAAGTTTTATTAAATCAACGGATATCTGACTTAGGCCTGACTAGAAGACTGATCTACAGCTGACACAGCCAAATACCAATAACCCTGCAATTTCAGCTAGAAGAGTAGGAACAAAAACAGCTGTGTTTACTTTTCATGATAATACATCTACATAAAACTAAATCTATGATCTCTCTGCTGATTTAAGTAGTGTTGCTTAGCATTTCAGTAGTAGGATTTCAGTTTTTAGTTTTTCTGCGTAATTTTTTTGAAGACAGCAGTTCTGGAGGCATGGACAACACCTTTTGTTCTTTCTCTTATTTTGGAATAAGCGTGAGAGTGCAAACAACTAAACAGGAACCGATCAGGCATTTTCATGACCATGTTATATGGAGAAAGATGCTGCGTTTAAGTCCTCAGCCTAACTTAAGCTTAATCAACTTGAGTATGGACATGCCAACTCATGCTGTTAGGCTAATTTTAAATGGCTTCCACTAAGTAGAATAAGAGTAGTATAAAAGTACTGTAAGAAGTTTATCTGAGAGTGTTTTACCTTAAAGATTATATGGGTTTAAAGCACAATGAAGTAAAACAGCATGAAAATTATTTCCCACTTATCAACAGAGAATAAAATGCAGTACAACTACTAATTTTTAAACTTTAATTGTTGTTTAACATTGAGGCAAAGAGTGTGGTCACTTACATCTCTGAAAATCACCTTCTGAGTCTTTGTATTTTTTAATAAATTCTCAAACATCAACTACTTCTCTTTCCTTTATTCTGCTGTTGCATATGAAACAGTAATTTTATGGATTCACCAATAATCACAGAAAGCCTCCATACATGTTTTGCCAAAAGACCAGTTTTTAATTATTTTGTGGCACATCAAGTAAATGTGACATATTCCTAAGAAGTCTTTTAAAGAAAGTTTGCCTACCATATCGCTTTCCAGCTCCATCATCTTCTGGTGCAGAGCAGCCTCAGCTCCCTCAATCTGCTGAATCCACTGAAGGCAAGAGAACGAGAGCTGTAACCTGCTGTGTTTTCTAGGCAAGTAAGCTTGAATGTTTTATTTTACTTTGAATTCCCAGCTATCCTGACCACATTGCTTGTGTCTGGTAAATCTGAGATCTCTGTTGCTTTAGCAAGGTGTTTGGGACTGTGAATATATTTACATTAAGGTGTTCCTATCCTGCAAAATCTCTGATTGATACACAGTAGTACAAAATAGTGCTAGCAGGGTTTTCTTTTTCCAAGGGATTGCCTCCTATACTGGAAAGTTTGATTATATTTCCAACAGAACTGAAAATTTACAGCATTAGATGAGTCATTAGATAACACTTGAGAGAGCAAGCACACATTTTACCTTTTCTGCCAAAGACAATACAGTGGAAGCCTGAATTATGGCCACTTGCTCCTCATTTCTTAAGTTCTGTGAAGAGAAGGAACAAAAATATTAGTCCTAGTTTCCTACATGGATACAGATTATCCATGCTATACACACTAGGTCTACAACAAAATGTCCAGGGTTTGCTAACATAAAAGAAAAAGAATGCTTTATTTTTTCGCAAGCTATGGACTATGTTTTCAAACTGTTGTACCTTAGGAGAAATCTCAAGTTAGACCCATTTGCCTTTGGGGTAGTTTTGCTAAACCAAATTTCCATTAACTTCTTGAAAAAATTAAGCTAAAGCTCATCTGTTTCAGTATGCATGGAGACAATCACGATCCTTCTTTTACTATTTCTTCTGCACTCTTAAAGCATATCTAACGTTGACCACAGATACAGGATGTTCTCTTTCACAAGGATGATTAAAGTGGGCAATGTCTGCTTAGAAAGCCACACAGCATTTGGTATTTCTTGCCTATTTATGAAACTTTTTTTTCAAAGAAATCCTAGACGCGATGAAGATGTGGAGGGCTTATACTGCCAAACTAATTCATCACAAGCTTTGCTGAGTGCCTGAATTGCAGTCAGGCCAGGTTCCAGATGTCATTTGGCCTCTCGATATGCATTCTTCCCAGTCTACTAAACCAGCTGTTAAAGCCGCTCCTTCGTTACACATCCTCTGATTATAGAAATGCAACAAAAGCTTAAGTTAGAGATATACATTCTCTAGAGGAACAATTCCAATATTACAAGATTTAACAATACCTTAGAAAATAGTCATCATAGTTACAGATTTCACTTATCCTCTGTACAGAATGTAGCTTGTAAAGGGAAAATATCTCCCTTTTAACTTACCCCATTATCACCTAGGATGTCTAATTGTTTTATGAGGTCTGGGATGCTGACATCCTGCAAGTAGAAAATAAGGTAAAGGTAAGGCATGCACATTTTTATCATGTCTGCATTATTTGTCCTTTCTATGAAAAATGTTGAGATAAAACATGGAAATGCAACACATACTGATTTCAAATGCTTTTGCACCAGGTTTTGTAATCTTATTGAAAACTATATCTACAACTCCATATGTCAAACAAGTTTCATTAGACTGATTAAATCTGAGAATTTACTGAAGTTATTTGCGGAGATTAATGTGATTGTAAGTGATTACACAGACAGCATCCTGCAGTAAGCCCTGCCTTACCTTCACCCCTTCCTTCATGCAGTATATCTGTAGAGCGCTCACACCGTCTGAGAATGGGTGAATTTGAAGATTAAATGGTGGGGACCGTCTCTCTCTTTCCTGAATATTCATGGAGAAGACATCAGAAGACACCAGAGAGCATATTAGAATGAATGAGATGCATAGAGAACTCAGCAAATGCCACAGCTACTGTTTATATCATGCTCCACAAACCTAGTCTCCTCACAGTAGGAGAAAAGCATTACGTCAGTATTTGACAACTGCTGGTAACATCTAAGAATAGTGTGCAGAGTAGCATAGGATCCTAAAATCCAATTAAATATTTTACAGCACATTATTTATTTGATGAATTATGTATGTTTGCAAGTTGCCTGTTGTCTAGCTAAGACAGTCATTTAAAGTGATTTGCTAAGTAAAGCGTTGAAAAACTATACACTGCTGATAGTACTATCTTTACGAGCAAGTATTTTACTTAAGACTTACAAGGATACTTGGATTTCATCCTTGCTCATCCTCATATGTCATATGTTCTACTACTCATGGAAAGCAGTAAGTTCAAGGAAGTTGATAAATGTAGCTGTTTATATACCTTCACTGCCTAAAACCTACAGATACCTATCTCATTTTAAAAGACCAAAGAAATTTGAAGATTTCACATTCCTTTTGTTAGTCAGGCAAGCACAGAAGATTAAATTTCACCTTGAAATACACTTCTGGCTCAAGAGCATTTAATTCAATTCTTCATTTCCATGAGAAAACAAACAAACAAACAAGCTCACAAGCAAACAAAAAAAACACAACTGGATGTCAGCAATTTTGGCTGTCAACTAGGATGCAGCCCTAAGTAAAGTACATGAGGACGGGGTTTAAATCTTATTCACTGGGTCATTTCAATTCAATTAATTTCTATTAATTTTAATAGATTCTGGCCAGCACTGTACATTTGTTCTCCAGGCCAGCAATAAGAACAAAGCATGCTGACAGACTACTCTGAAGTATTAGAAAAAACATACCTACAAGCGTGATAACATAGCACAGCCACACCAAAGTTAATCAGCTAAGATTTGCTTTGCTTACTAGGCATCTAGCTCAGACCAAATTGAGTCAAGCATGGAGCTTACTGTTTCCAGGATGTTAGAGCCCACATACTCCCACAAACCTCAAATAAACATGCCTGCACCAATTAGTTACTCTATTGTATCATTACAGTGTTGGTGTAAACAGTCAAAGTTGGTGTCCAGTGTGAGTGCATTGGTTTCATCTGCTACCAGCTCTACTGCAAGCAGAACATCATCACCTCCAGCTCCAGGTTGCGGAACTCCAGCAGTTCATTCTGGTCCCGGGCATCCTGTAGCTCCTGTTGCAGACGGTTGTTTTCTGCTTCCAGTTTCTCTATCTAATAAAAATACATAAATTCATTATTTGTGTGACTGTTACATGAAACACTGAGTAATAGTTCAGGCAGTATAGGCAGTGTAAAATCCAAACCTCTAGAGATGATTCTCTAGTTGCCACATTAACTCAAAGAGTCTTTAATTTACAGGTGAACTTCTGCTCACCTTGCTAATTGCTAAACATCATAAAATGCTCAGATTAAAGGTTTTCCTAAAGCAATCCAATCTTAGTGAACATCAGTGGGAAGGCTGACAGAAATGTCAAGCTAGCTATTAGATTAGTCTGTATTAACTATCATATGCATTGCTCTTGTGGTAAAGCACTGGAATAGATTGCTGGGGGGGAAGCATACAGACTTGGAAGACTCTGCAAAAAGCCTGGATAAACCCCTATCAGGAACACCTGGTCCCGCTTTGGAGGAGGTCCTGGGCTTGATCAGAGATTCTCAGCATGTAGCACAGTTGGTATGCAGGGACAGCTGTCTCAGGACAGCTGCTCAGGTAACTGCATCCAATCTCATATGAGCACTCCTCATGAATAGTTCTGTCAATTAGCAAATAGATGTGAATAAAATGCACTGGCCAATTGGATACAACTTCCTTGTTCCACCACTGATCCCTCATGGACTGCTCCCTTCCACAAGTCTCTGCCAGTGCCAGGATTCATATTTTGCAATGAGGTTTTTTGAGTAGGGCCGACACCAGGACAGTTGGGGAGCATGTTAAGACAGACTGAATGAGCCCCTTTAGGTCAATTCATCTGGCTGGGGAAGTAAGACGTAGGGCTGGAGACTTACAAGGCTTGTTTATGGAAGGGGAGAAACACAGCTTATCTAAATAGGTGAAAGAAGTTAGGAGATCTGTTGCTGGGTGTTAATGGCCTCGTGCTGATGGCAGTCATATGTACAGCCACTGCTGTAACTGCTGGTGACGTGCAAGCAATGCTAAGGTCCTTCATGGGCTTATATTGCATGACTAAAAGTGCATACATACAAATACATAGATATACATATGCACACTTAAATGCACCAGGTAAAAGAGCAGTTCAAGTTCCACAGGACCTGGGGTGACTCAAGCCCTTAAAAAAAACATACAGACTATACTAAGACCAGGAGTATAAAAGTCCTGATGTTAGAGGATGACTTCATTTCTGCTGCCATTTCATATTAATAAGCTCAGCTCTGATTGTCCTGCTGAGGCAGCATCAGCAAACTTCAATACAACGCTGCAACAGTACAATGTTAAGTACAGAGCCGTAATGCTGAGCAGAACTTCCAGGTCTTAGGCTAGGATCATCAAGAACTACTACCAACAGTGTCTGATCAGAACTGGAGAGGCCATATCTACTTACGTCACTGTGTATCCTGTCTATATTCAAATACACTATGCTATCCATACACTATTCTTGTAAACACTAAAGTAAACATCCAAGGGAGTATTTTAGGGTCAAGATTACCCTACAGAGTAAACACAATCATCACCAAGGTTGGATAAGACCTCCACTATCATTCAGTCCAACCACCCACCTATAATCAATTTTTCCCCACTAAACCACGTCCCTCAGTCCAACATCTAAACATTTCTTGAACACTCCCAGAATCAGTAATTCTCATGGACAGCCTTTTGCAGCACCTGATCAGTCTACAGGAGAAGTAGCATTTCCTAACATCCTAACTTCAATTTCCCCTGCCACAGCTGGAGGCCATTCCCTCTATCCCTATCACTAGTTACACAGGAGAAGAGGCTGACCCTAACCTCAGCACAACCTTCCTTCAGGTAGTTGTAGAGAGCGATAACTTCCCCTGAGCCTCCTCTTCTCCAGACATGCAAAACTCAGGAACATACCTTGTCTAAAAGCTCTTGGTTCCTCTTAATGAAAAGCTGTTTGTCTTCCACCCAGTGGGAGTCCTGTTGGATGAAGCAGTTCTGTTACAGAATAATCAAACCTCAATCAAACCTCACAAGGCTGGCCGTTTATACTGAAAGTTGGAACCACAACATTCAGGTTTTAAAATCCTACATAAAAAGATCATGGATTACAAAACAACAGCATATTAGTCTAGCAAGCTTTAGCAAGGCTTCTGAGCACACTATACCTGCCTGCTTATTACAGAGACATGACATCTTGGGGAAGTCTATAATGAAATTGTGCTAGGTATATTCTAAACAGAGTGAAGATACAAAACAGAAAAAAACAATACACAAGAGTTGCTTACCTGTCCTTTTTGTGCTAAAGTTTTCTCCAAATCTTCTATTTTGGCTTTGTATCTTTGGACTTCTGCTTGGAGCTGCTCCTGAGCCTGCAGAAATCAAACACAGCATTCAACAACAACCAAAACAGCAATGTGACGGACATAAGAAAGTGAAATACAAAATATTCTGTAGAAATAATGGCGTAGATCCAGACTGAGTAATCACTACAAAGATCCTAGCTCTGTAATATTTGTGTCACCTTACATATGCATAGATGGCAAAAGGGGACAGAGCAGCAGTTCCACTCAAGTCTATTAATTAACATGTCTTAAACTGGAGTAGAGTAATGCAAGGCCAGGTATTCAGTGTGAGGCTCTACTCAGAGACCCAGAAAGGGCCTGTAATGCTACAATACAATGGAAAGTATAACAGTAATAGCAGGGTTGCAAAGACTTCGGCTGCAGCAAGTAAGGACAAGCCCAAATGCAGCAGCCACAGACACAGAAAAAAAGGGAAAAAGCTGCTTACCTTGGGAAGGCCTCAGGTAGGCAGAGATCTCCAGCAAGAGATGCTCTCACCTCCACTGCCAACCCTTAAATGAGGGCTGGGCAGGAATGGATCCCAGCTCCAGCCCTACCAGTCACTCAAATATACCACTTGCACCTGAGCTCCCCTGGGCTGACCCTGCCTTCCCACTAGATGCCCAAACACCATTTCAAGCCATGATTTAGCATTTCTACTACAGGGACAGTACCTGAATTGAATAAAAGTGATTAGTAAATGAGACCAGCAAAGGGCAGTAGAAAAAAAGGTGATCAGAACTGCCTGAGAGGTCTTTAAGAAATGACTTGAAAGTGGTAAAAAAACCTGGTACTACCTCACATCTGACACTTCTTTGAGTTAGATGATGGGCTGGAGTTCACCTGAAGTTGCTTCCAGCCTGAATTATTCTACAGTTTTATTAGATGGAGAATATTTTTAGTCATAGAAGTTTCACCGTAATCTGCATCACATTCAAATTTGGATGTAATCTGTGTATCTTTGTTAGAAACATTCAGGTGGGTATTTCTGAAGTTGGTGTAATGTATGCCTTTATGGAAAAGCATAGGCCTCCATTCACACATACAAATCCAACCTCTTCACACCTGGGCAAAACAGGAGACCATTCTTGTGACTCTGTGCCAAACTACAGGAGTGTCTGCTTTGACATGTCTACCTAAATGCAGGGGTTTGAAACAGCCAGAGAACAGACCCTTGTAAACAAAGCAATTGTGTCCATCTTCAGTCATCACTGTCTTGAAATGTATTTGACAATGAGTGAGATGCAACAGATAAATGTCCATGAATATTTATCTCCATTTCCTTGCATACCACTTTCAGAAATCAAAACGTTCCAATAGTAATGAAATGCTTTGCCTCTCAGACCATTACTGACCTTGGCTTCTCTTTCAGCATCTATGACACCTCCTGTCTGCTCTTGCAGTAGTGCGTAAGCTCTCTGCAGGGCCTGATATTCCTTTGTCAACTGTCGAAACCGCAGCTCTGATTCTTCTGCAGCTAAACTCTGAGGAAAGAGAAAGGACATGTCTATGCATTAGACAGCACAGCACAGCCAAAGCAAATAACGCAAGTGTAAGGTACTAAACACACTAGGTGGTTTACAGATCTTGATTTAAAACAGCTTTTACGGTGATCCTGCTGTAATGAGAAGTAATAAGGATGTAGAATTAATAGAATTATATGTCTTTAAGCTAAAAAGAAGTGTGACAAGTTCATTTTCTTGGGAGATGAGAGTGAAAGAGTCACCTCAGACTGCAATGAAGTCATAGCTGTAGACTCTGTGGACTAGACTTGGAGAGAACTTCTCAGTATTTGAGTATATGAAAATGAGGCCAAATTTAGTGAAGAACTTGACATCCAGTATGCAGCAATAAAACCCAGGTCACTTGCTTTGGAAGTCAAAATCATTTGAAAATTTGTCCTTCCCTATGGAAATTGAGTCAGATCTTACCTCATCCAGATCATCATCTGGAGTTGCTGGTGTTCTGTCCGTTCTATATGAGGCCACAGAGGATGTTTCAGAGTCCATGGAATCATCATCATACCCCAAAACTGTGTCTATCACATGTCTCTAAAGAAGGAAAAACATGATTTCTGAATCTGCCTGGAAATGGCTAATATGAGTTTCTAATTTGGAGAAAGTCAAGCCCCATTACCAGTAAAAGGCAAGACATGAAAAAAAGAGCTGTATGCTACCCTTTCAATTACCACCTCCAACCAAATCCAGAGGGAACCATATAGAAGATTAGGTCTTGTGCTGGCAGTGGGAATGATCTACTGATTCATATTACTAAACTGAGGATCTGGCTTAGCCTGAAGCTCAGAAAATGTAATAGAAGCTGTTCAGAAGACATCTGTCAACATGCAGACTGAGGAGAGAAAATAATGCCATGAAGGAAATGTCCTTCTCTTAGGATACTGCTGATATTTTGAATATCTCAGTACTTCTCTTACTGATACTGCTGCCCAAGTAAATGCTACATTGCACAGAACTACTGTTATGTTTTAGTTGTTGTTTTTTTTTTTAAATGTGACTTTCATCCCACACATCTTTCCACTCTTACAGTAACCACCATACATTGTAAGAGACTTCTCGCAGTACACAGTTTGGCTCTCTGTCTCACTACCTCCAGTAATTAAATTCACCAATCCAAATGAGGACTGAGTCATATCCTATGAAAGCTGAGGTGCTTGACATGCAGGATTGTGTTTCAGCGTACAGAGGTGAGCATTTAAAAGCTTAGATTATGAATAAGCGTGCTGCCAACTGATCAATAAGCATTTTAGATCCACAGTTGCTTTGCAACACTATTCACTTTTAGAAGGTTGTAACCTGTCAGCAAACGTGGAATCTGAATCCAACAAAAGAAAAAAAACAAGAACAGAAGATGCCAATAAACTTTTGCATATCTTATCTTTCTTTAATTCATAATTTTTCCTCTTACCTTAATTGGCTTTGAACTCCTTTTACTCCTTCTGCGACGAATGAGTTTTTCCCTGTCCTGGAAAGCGAGATTGAAAAGTTATTGGACTCAAAATTTTTACCTCTATCTTCTTTTGTGTGCAGACCCAGAACATCAGACCTACAGATGAGATAAATCACTGCTTTTCCACTGACTGCTATATTTTTCAGAAGCAATATGATTCCAGGTAGAAGGGAAGATTCATACCTAAAACTGTCAGCTGAAAATCATTTGAAGGGAAGAGGGAATAGCAGAAAAGCAGCCCCCACTGTTGTGTAGCTTCCTTGGCAGGTTATCAGACAACAGACACTGATCGACTTCCTGTTAAAGGCACCAGGAGGCTTTTGCAGGGCACCCATTCAGGTTCATTATGGGAGGCAAACTGCCTTCACTGCAAAGGTGGTGCTTCCTCTGTCTCAGTGTTATTAAAAGGTACAAGTGTTGATTTCACCACTTCTAGCAATGATGCCTTAGGAGACGAAATAGCCTATCTTACTCCTGGAGTATCTTACTCCTTCCCCTCAACAAAATGCAAAGCTATCTGAAAAAGGGTTTGCCAGTATTAAAGGATATGACATAAGAACTAGGGAACCACGTCTAGTACCATGCTCTTTTCCAGCACACAGAGGGCACTGCATTGCGTACTTGCATTTTTCTTCTCCAAGAAGATTTTAATTGCAGCATGGTTACCTCATATGCCAACCTGTCACAACTCTGCCTTGCGAACGTGTGTGTGCTCCTGAGCTCCACTGTTCACAGTCTGTTCATTTCTACAGCTCAGTTCACACATAAACGTCACATCTTCAAGTTGCAGGGACAACACCCCATTAAAAAGGCAGTTAATAACCCACACCAACACACTCTAACATCTAAAACTACATAGGTGTTAAGAGCATGAAGGTATGAAACCTCAGAACTCTATTTATAATACAAAATGCTATTGGTAATTAACTTTGCACAGGATTTGCTGCTAATTTCCTGGTGTTCTGGACATACCCTTGTTAACTCATCAATTATGTTCTGTTGTTCTATGACCTGAAGCTTCAAAAATTCTGTTTCTTGTTCTTCATTAGCCTGATCCAGGTCATTGAGAGATTTTAGTTTCTTTAGTGGAGGATGTGATGTCATTTTTTCTCTCTGTCATAAGAAGACACAGATAAAATAAGATCTAGCAATTAAACAAAAAAGACAAACATTCAGTTATAAGTTAAGCATAGTTTTTCATTTAGAATGTACCGTCATTAATATGCTGCTGCTACATAATTTGTATAACTTGTAACTTTATAATTCATAACATCAGCTACACAAGTTTTATAACCCACAAGCAGTTCTTAACAACAAAACAGCACAAAGGCTGAGTTCTTCAAGCAGAACAATAAAGACTTATCTCTATTTATTTTGTGGTAATCTAGCCTCTACCCCTCAAAGGTCACATGCATTCAGAGGCCCACCTCATGGCAAATGCATTCATCCCCTACATGTCCAGGGGATATCCCAGTAGTACCTGCTCCCATGTCCCCACGCATTTGCTGATACCCCTCAACTGACCATACACAGTGAGCAACTGGACATTTCAGTTTCGTGAAAAACATATATCCTGCCAAAAGAAGAGGAAGGGGAAATAATGGGGCACCATAACTATTTTAACTAGAACACTGTGTGTTGCCTGCTCTGAGCACATGTGGAAGAGAATATCATTCCAGCCTCCCACAGCCTGCTAACTTACATGATTTGTGCATCTACACTACCAAGAGCAGATGTCAACTCTTGATAGTGGAGCTAAGTTGCCATGTGCGCCCATACGCACTGGTGGTGCTTTCCACTGATGTCTAATGCATGATCACACTCCAGTCTCTTCTGCTTGCTGTGAGAGAGGCCGAGGGGCTGTGATTTGCCATCTACAACTGCCATGGAAAAAGAATTCTAACTTGTGATGTCT
Source organism: Meleagris gallopavo (assembly GCF_905368555.1). Classification (NCBI taxonomy): domain Eukaryota; kingdom Metazoa; phylum Chordata; class Aves; order Galliformes; family Phasianidae; genus Meleagris; species Meleagris gallopavo. The sequence continues at coordinate 17,626,259 of NC_139418.1, forward strand.
ACAATAAATGTAACTGTCTTCTGGACACAGGTGAATTACAAAGTCTTAAAATTGATTAACCTTGTAGCACTAAAACCTTTTCTTCTCTAAGATCAGGATGAGACTATCAGATCCACATTCTGATCAGCAGGAGAGCTGCATCCATTGCAGAACTGTCAGTCTGCTCAAGATGAAGACCTTGACTATTGTGAGTGAGAGAAAAGAGATGCAAACACACATAGGAGCCTGCCAGCTTACACCTGGTAACTCGACTCACACTTCCTCTTTAATTAATGAGGAAGCAAAAAATCAATGCACGTGGATTCTGACTGATGCTAAGACCACTTGAAGGCTCTATAGACATAGCTGCTTTAACTCCACCTCAAAGCCCTGATACGTGAAATTCATAAACCTAGCAATCACACCACCATTCTCTTTCCTGTAGCCATTTACCATGCGTGTTTTACGGTAATTATACATGTCCAGGGGCAGACCAGAACTTTACTTTGCCATCATCATCATCTCTAACAGGAACACACAGAAAAATGAACATCAGGCTGTCTGAAAACATAACTCTCATCAGCTTCTTTTGTAGTTTTCAGATGCAAAATGGCAGAGTAGAACATGACTCAGTACAACTTTTTTTTAAATCCAGACTCAAATATAACTTTTGGGATATTAAAGACTGATTTTATGCATTCACTCAAAAAATATTGCACACAAGCATAATAAACAACATTATGTAAGACTACTATGTACAAACCCAAGCACTGCTATATCTTGTCAATAGTATCACACACTCATGTATGCACACGCATTCACTGCGCAAACATTTCCACAAAAACAGACATATCATGCAGTAATATGCAATTTTCTCTTCAATACTGACCATTTCTATATTTTCTTTAGTCACTGCTTTGAGTTTATCTTCTATGCGCTGCAAAGACTGCATCAGTTCATCATTTCTCTTTGTGAGGCACTTGTTCTTTTCCAGGAGAGGTTTACATTGTTTTTCAGCTTCTCGGACACGCTTCAGCTGAATTGATAACAATTGATTTATAGCAATTAATAATGGTAAGTAACCCAAATAAAAGATACAGCTCTCTTTTGTGAGAAATATTTTTTGTTAATCTTCCCTGTAAGACTACCGTCACACTAAAATACTAAGCAAAGTGATCTACTGGAACTGGCAAAGCTATCCTAGCAATGCTTATGTTTTCACTGATAGTTCCATCTATGGGAAAACTCATTTATAGAGATGAAGCAACCTGACATACCATCAGACAATTGCAAAGCTGCTGCAAGAACTGTAAACAAAACCAAGACCTGTGTTTTATCTTCAAGAAACTCATGGACTTTCTCATCAAAAGACAGATTTATGTAGGAACTTATGCATATGCACAATGAATGTTTTAGTCAACAAATATTGACTAAATGTCATTTAAACAACAAGTTAAAGTATCTTACAGCATCTTCGGAAGTCTCAGTATTAGTACAGCTAGAGTCTTAACCAAGTTCTTTTCCTCCACAAAATCAGTTCCATCTGGTAAAACCCAGTGTTAATACACAACATTTCTTTTCCTAAGGAAGGAAAAGGAAGATGTGTGCCCAGATTATCTACTTAATGAATGCATGAATCAGCTCTGTGTTACCATTCATCACTAGGAAGTTCCTGCCTGATGCAGTTCTGCCCTAGAAAGAACTGAGAGAGTTTCCTGTAGCTGTTAAGGACAGTTAAGCACATTTCCTTATATCATCTTATCCACTGATTTTGCTTGAAGCAAGCTAGCAAGTGCCTTAAGATCCCTTCTGCTAACAGGAAAGGGAGGAGCTGGTAGGAGGTGGTTACACCTTCCAACAGCATTGCTGTTGGCAAAACTATCTGTCTTACCCTACGAACGAACAAAGCTATTGCCAGTCCGATCGTATCTCAAAGCACATGTGCTACAATCAGAAAGATTAACGTAGTGGAAGGGGATACAGGAGTGTAAGAGCAAAAGGACCAGCACAGATGGAACCACGTTACAAAGGAAAGGTGCTCACCGTCTCCAAAGATCTAGGCTCACAGGGAAGACTCCACAAGAGAGAGATCTCCAACCAGAGATCCTTCCCCACTGGCAGTCAGCCCTTAAATGAGGTCTAAGAGAGGTGCAGCCAGGCTCCACCCCTCCTATCACACAGGTAAACCGCCTTCACCTGTGCCCCTAGGGCTGACCGGGTCCTTTCCCAGGTGCTCAATCAGTGGTTCAGGCTGTGACTCAGTTACCATACAACATGGTATTTCCAACAGTTCCTGCTCGCATTTAACACGTATTCATTATAGTCACATCATGCAAGACGGAATTTTGAAGCCTTTTTTTTTTTAAAAAAAAAAAAAAAGTTTTTTCCTTTGAAAAAAATAGGCTGAAGATTTAAAGGCGTGAGACAGCTACAAACTATTCAATATTGCAGAAATCTGAGAGCTTTTCCTAATTGGAGAGGCATGTGAACACTTATTACAAACTTGTTATCATTTTGATAATATTAAAAACACTGAGGAGAATCAAAGCTAGCCACATTGATATGAAAGGAGTGCACCAGGACTCCTACCTGAAGAACAAAATAAATAAAACATCAAGAGTTGAATTTCAGCACACTCATTCTTAATCATGGAAGTAAAAACATTGAGTGATCAAATCACCACCTAAGAGTAAATCAGATACAGAAATCAATTTACTGTTGTCCATTCTATCTATAGCTGATTCTTGTCTCTTCTCAAGTATAGGACTATAGGCATCTGTGATTTACATCACTATATACTGTTGTATGCTCCTAAACTCTTGAGAAGGTCAAGGGAGGAACACAATCACATAGAAACCAACAAGACTCTTCCATTGTGATTTTCATCCTGATATAACTTCACTGAGATTACTCAGTAATTCTGGAGTATCACCCTAAGTGCCCTAGGAGACAAACTCGATGGATAGAAAAGGCACATTTATCACATGCTTGGAGACTCCTCTCCTCGTCTTCCCTACAGTTCCTGACCTCCCGTATATGACAGTGCAAAGCTCACACACCAGTTCATTTCGTTCATCAACCAACAATGTGTTCCTGTCTTCCAGTTTCCGGATTGTTGCATTCAACTCAGCTATCCTCTTCTGGTTCCTGCGCAAGTCCTGTTCATCAGTAACAACATAACACAATTACTGATTCTTCAAAACACATTTGGGAAAAGAATCACCCAAAGCTACATACCAGTCAACTTAACACAATCAACAAATTGTACTTGTTACTTGTTTCTAGAACACCACACATTCTGACAAAAATGTGTTTTTGGGAGAAGAGAACATCTAGTTTGGGGAGAACTTTAAGATTAAAAAATGTTACTTGCTGAAAAATAATAAAAAGATCCTGATGCTTTTTAAAAAAGAAAAAACTATAGGGGAAAAAACCCAAAGCTGAAATATTCTAGTTTCAATTGATTTTTCCACTACACTGGTTCAATTTGCTGGGCTACTAAGTCAGTTGAAAACGTAAGGACACCCCTTTCAGTATCAATTGCCTTTACCTTCTTCTTTCTCGTTCATGTATATGTAAAAACATGTATGCATACACACTTGTTGAGTAAATACTGTGTTTAGTCACAAGGAGCTGCATGCCTTGTAATGCTGTAACATGATGGAAAGTGCAGAATAGTAGGATGGCAAAGACTTCGGCTGCAGCAAGTGAGGACAAGAACAAACACAGCAGCCACGGACACAAAAAAAAAAAAAAAAAAAAGGAAAAGGCTGCTTATCTTTGGAAGGCCTCAGATATGCAGGGATCTCCAGTGAGATGTCCTCACCTCCACTGCCAACCCTTAAGTGAGGTCTGGGAAGGGATGGATCCTGGTTCCACCCCTTCCACTCAATCAGGTACACTGCATACACCTGAGCTACCCTGGGTTGGCCCTGCCTTCCCACCACATGCTCCACCACTGTTTCAGGTCATGAATTTGGAAATCTGCTACACTTGTGAATGACAGCAATAGCTGCACACGTGTAAAGCAAGACAGAGAAACAGGAGGTGCTCTCGAATCTCCTAGGTTCCCCATAGCCTTCTTTCTGCCTGTCTTCCCAATTTCTGTTTGTTTTTGAGGATGCAAGCTATCCGGACAGTTATGTTCATTGATCAATACTTTCAAAGCATTACTGATTTTTTTTAATGTTTTCCCAGGGGCCAAGACAACGTTTAAGCAAGAGAAATGTTGTGTAGAAATCAGTAAAACCTGCATACAGGGCTGCTGCAGTGCTCTGAGCCATCTCCTGCCCTTCCTGGGATCTCCCTCTTGGGACTGCTCATGTTACACTCTGCCTCCTTCACCAGGAAAAGCTGTTCATCCAGAGCTTCTTTCTGCAGCTGCAGCTTCTGCACATAGCCCGTTTGTGTCTCCAGTTCTTTCTCCAAGGAAAATATGATCCTATCTTTAGCCTTGATCTCATCCATCTGTTGAGAGAAGCACAAGAGCAACAATGTTAGTGTGTAAAAGCAAAAGCACTTCAGCCTTGGTGAATACAGTACAATAGGATTTACTAGTGTTCACCGCTTAAATCTGCTATGTCATACCACACAGGCTTGAAAAGAATGTACTTCAAGGGGTATACAGCCCCGCTGTACACCATTGCAGTAACAGCTTTGATAGCCTTACACAAAGCAAAACTGAGCACGATGTGATATGCAAAATGGAATGGGACACAGCCAGGACAGCTGACTCAAACTGGCCAAAGGGATATCCATACCATACCGACATTGTGCCCAACAGTAAAACTAGGAAGACTAAGCTGGGGCTGCCATGCCTTAGTGACTGAATGGGAATTGGTCAGCCAGAGGTAAGCAACTGTGTTTTGCACCTCTTTTTGGTTTTTTAGGATTTTTTCCATCCTTTCCTCTTTTACTTCTTAAACTCTCCTTACCTCAATCAATGTTTTTTATAACTTGTTACTATACGATTATTTCTACCCCATTGTGGGAGCGGAGGAGAGGTGAGTGTGTGAGTGTGGGGTGCATAGCTGCCTGTCAGTGCTCAACCACAACGCTTTAAACTCAAAAATACCACTCCTGACACTATTTAAACCACTGTTTCTTCTACTGAACCGTCAGTTTTCACGCCAAATTTTCCAGTGTTGCAAGCAGGCCCAGTTCCCTAGCTATACAAAAAATATAGCCACTTGCACTACTACTGGTATAGGCCTCTTTTTACCCATTCTCATTAGTATGAATTCACTGAATGCTATGGCAAGATCAAAGCAAAAGGTCTCTCCCCTCTTGCCGTGGTTTGATGTGCTTAAGACACCAACATAAGGGTTAAAGAAACTAATAACTTGAAGTGCAGATGTAAACATTTTCTTTTTCTAATATTTTGCATGGCAGATATATTAGGATCTTTGCAAGCCAATTCTTGATGGAATGCATCAATCACCATTATTCTGTGGTATTAGCTGCCCATCCAGTGGTTGCAAAAAACTGAAAAGCAAAGGAGACAAACTCACTACAGCATAAGACAACATGTGAAATGTTTTGGTGCAGGGAAGAGTTACTAACCAGGCGGCGAATATCCCTCTCGCTCTCCCATTTGATCTTAGAAATGGCTTCCTGGTGGGACTGGTGCTCACTTCGAAGATCACCTGCTTTGATCTTGTCAGCTTGGATCATATTGTTCAAAGCCTCATCCACCTGCTTTTTGGCAGACTTAAGTTCAGTAATTTCCTGCAGAAGCTTAAGGCGCTCAGAGTCAAACTGTTTTCTGGCCTCTTCACGAGCCTCAATAGTCAGGGCTGTCCTTACTTTATCGCTGCTGCCATCGCGCAGTGCACACAACGCTGACTTGAGACGCTGGATTTCACTGTCTCGGACTTTCACCATTCGTGTCATCTCCTGCTCATGCTGTTTAATAAGGTTCTCCCTCACAGCCTGCAGCTCCTTCATTTTCTCCTCATGGAGTTTGGCTTTTAGCTCTGTGATTTGCACAGTTTGCTTGCGCTGCTCCACTTCACGGATACGCTTTGTTTCTTGAGTCTTCTCTCTTTCAAGTTTAGCAATCTAAGATGAAATAAAGTGAAAGTCACCTGCTACCAAGATACTGCTACCAAAACAAGCTCACTCAGACACACAGCCATGTCAGAATAGGAAGGGCTTCCTGCAGACCCTCGTTGTTCCTCCATCCTCCTCCAACAAAATACGGGCCAACTCCTGAAGTCCTCACTTAGATACTGCAATGCCTTTACCAAAGATAAATACTTCAGTTTTTCCTTAGGAAATAAGTCCTTGTATGGACATCTGACTAACAACTTTCTAACTCAACTGTCAATTTCAGCCAAATTCCTCAGAGAAGTAGACGGCTTGGCAATAGCAAGAGTCATACAGATTTCATGTGATTCATGACTGTAGGAAATTAGATGAAAGTGCATGCTGCAAATCTGAACATCCAGGAAACATCTAGTCTTTTGTAGATGTTCTTAATCATAAGCAAAACTTTTAGTCAGTCAGCTCTTGGACATGAAACTAAAGAAGAGTGCTTCACCAGTCATTACAGTGATAGAATAGCTGGCTTTACTTAGAGTTGTTCTTTGTTGCTCTTTATTAAAGACAACTTTTAAGTTCTTTGTCTGTATTTTTGGAATCAAAGTTACAGAGCAGCCTTCAGTATGTTTACACTAACGTATATGTAAGCCCAACTAGAGACCCCTGAGCACTTTCACAGCATAATCCTACGTGCACCTATACATATAATACTCAGTTGATTCTCAAGTTTAGATATCATACTGAAATGCTGGTAGATTACTGGTACCTGAACAAGCCTGAAACAATGCATACATACCTTAATGTACATGACAGAATTGGACTGTACTGCAGAAGGATTACAAAGGTCCATATGGACTTTCATGCTGTACACTTAAGGACTACTTCACTCAACTTTGAAATAGAGATATATCTTATTTCAATAAGCAGTCATTCAAAAAACAGCAACACTACAACAACTTCTAGACACTGGATTTTTTTTTTTTTGAACAGTACACTTAGAAACAATTTGAGCAGATAGGATGAAAATCACTAATTGGAACATGGGCAAAGATGTTACAAAAGGCATACTGTTTCACTATAAGGCCAGAGGCTTCTTAAAATTTGTACCTCAGTAAAAGAAATCTTTTACAGTGAAGGAACAGGACAGATTGTTGTTCAAGAGAAGAGTTTAGTTGCATCTCTTGATTTCCGTTCTACTGTTTTTCCTCACATTTCTTTCCTTCAGTGCAGACACTTCTTTAAAACCAAACCCTCACTCACCTTAGATTTCTCCTGATGCAGCTCAATTTGAATGTCTGTTAGCTTGGTCCTGAGTTCCTCATTGGCAGCCTGTAGGGCTACAATCAGTGCCTCAGGCTTTTCGCCCTTGCTACGTCCTTTTTTTGACATGATTTCTTATCAATGAGAGTCCGTTTGTTTAATTATTTCAAATACACACTGCCATCTTTTTTAATCCTTTCCGTGCCAGTTTGTTTAGCACTTACTGCATGGCATTCCTTAAGGTTCTGTCCTCAGCTGCTTTGGAAGCCCTGCAAGAAATAAGGCATACTATTATTTGTCAGTGGATATTGCAGCATGACAGTTCACATGGTTACAGAACACAGGATAGCTCATTTCTCAAAACACTGCAGTCTTTGTCTGAAAACCTGCAAGGGAGATGCCAGCACAACCAGGCTTCTGCATGCAAGTCTGACATAGTAGTAGAGATTTCATATGTACTCTTTCCCTTTTCTCATAAAGGCACACCATACAAAGAAGATACAAATTTGTTTACAATAAAGATTAAAGCTATTGAGACTACAGAACTGGAGAGGACGGGTCATTTAATTCAAGCCTTACAGTTTGAGATCATGATAGAACCTCTGGACCAAAATGCCTGTTCCATCATCAACCTCTCCCTCTTGCCCTTCCCAATCCCTTGCAACCTTCCAAGCCTCCCAAATTAAGGCTTTCACACAACAATTCTACGAACTGCTACAGGAAGAGAAAAGCACTGTCATTCTCACCACCATTCGGAGTTTCCATAGAAGCAAAGAAAAAAAATGATATGCAAAACCCCCAGGCAGGCTAGAATTTATCTCCTTTGCCATTTCTCAAATAAGACTCCATCAACAGTTTCCATCAGCCAGATTCTGGAGAAAATTCCAGCCTTAGCCAAACTGATGCAGTAGGTTTAAACACAATCACATCAGTAAGATACGCAGATTAGGAAGCTTTGTTTACAGCACACCAAAACACTGATGAGCTGGTATGTCTATAACATTTTGAAGGCATCCCTGCTCCACTGCAGAAGCATTCCCTGCATTAGCCAAGGGTCTGGCAACACCACGTATCCTGCCCATCAATATGCAGTATTGAGTACCTTTAGGTTTGCTTTAACACGCTAAGCACATACAGAGAGTCTTCAAAGTCACTCTGGCCATTCTGAGTCTGCACTTACAGACTTCCAAAATGCAAAGAAACTCAACGTGGTTGAGCTTTCAGCAACAGTACCTATCAACAGTGTAACCCTCACTATCAGATCTATCAGTTGAAGAGGCAAGTTGTGCAAACAAGTGACCTAATTTCTTCCTTGCTAAGCTGCTTCCAAGAATCTTGGAATGCAGTCTGACACAGATTGATACTCTTTTCTAGCTTGAGTTATGCCTACTGATTTACAAAGAGTTGCTTTTACTTTTCAGAAAGAAGAGTGTATGCTGTCGAATCCAAGTATACAGATCTGTAGGGGGACTGCAATGAGGGTCCTTTATTAATTTAGTCTGAGGTTTGGGCCCTTGAGATCTGCTCCAGACTACTCTAGGAAAATGGGTGGAAATACGTATTGAATATATGTTGAAGATAACGTTGTGGTGAGACTGGCTGTCTGCAGCAGCACTTAAGAAACCCTGCTGTAATGCAATGCGAGCTGGAAGCTGTTCTGGAACACAACGTGATCGTATGGGTAGAGAAGAAACCGCGATGCACAACTTCCAGGTTCTTTTTCCTAGCCCTTCCACTCACTGTTCTGGTTTGTAACTTTGGCTACTCCATTTTAAGAAAGTGACTTACTTTGTAAGTCTGTAATAATTATTTCACTTAGGTGGGTTCATAATTAATGAAGAGAACTCTGTAATCAGTGTAACTTTCACATTCTTTGCTGTTCTTTCAGCACATCCTTTACATTATTAATAAAAGACTAGATTTTTGCTTTCATTGTTTCTTAAATTAATCACAGCAAACCATTACTGCAGTTAAAACCTGCAGTTTTTAACCTAGGAACAGAAGAATGAGTCCTTCCTAAATTGAAGTCCCACATTGCAACCCTGGCAGACCTGGAGCACAGAAGGGCTGGACCACAAAGTCCTGTGGGCAGAAGCTGCACTCCTGACAGAGCATAAACCTTTCAGTTTATGAGAGTGAAACGGATGATCAGCAAGAGCTAGGCTCTATCAACACTCCAGCACAAGGAGAGGAAGCAGCACAGATTCCCACTGCAGATCAATACTACCGTGATTTTCTGCTGAAGCAGCAGGATCTACTTGCCAAGGAGGTCAGCGAAGATTTCTTTTTAAGTGGCATCTCTACCTTAAGTCTACGTGCATCCCTCACAAATTATTCTGGCACAGTAAGGGCCTATGTTAAGATTTGCATTTCTTTTTAGTAATCAAAACCTTTGCTAGTGTAAAACTACCCTTCACAGAGGAAATTGTTGTTATTGGTCACGTAGGAGATCTACTGGACATCTTGTAAGTACTACACACACAATTGTGAAATACATAGATGGCCTCCACTTGCCAGTAAATGTTTAGTGGGCTGCATCCTAATGTCTAAATGACATATGGTATCTAAAAAAACATCTGCCTGTACAGAAAAAGACAAATGGCCTTTGCAGCTATTCATTGCACTTCCTTGGCATCCCTTAATGGTTAATGCATCTCAAACACGCATAGCATAAATGACTTCATGCCAAATATCTTCTCCTAGGACTTTCCAGCAGCCCGTGTCCACAAGAGTTAGAAACGTATTCTTGATTGACTAGAAAGTACACCCAGCTACCATAAGGGAAACAGAAATGTGGACATCTCTGCATGTTTGCGCATGTTAAAAAAATTGAGCAGATTCTCCATGTGTAATAGCTTCACTGAAATAGAAGTTATTTTTACGTACTTGCAGAAGACATCATAAGTACTGAGTAAGCTAGAATTAAGAACACAAAATGCTGACCAAAAGATAAGCATTCATTTCTTTATGCACTAAAAATCCACATGGAAGTCTGGTATCATATTTACTGAAACGCAGTAAAACACACACAATATATTGCAATACTGCTAAAAGCAAAAGTAATGAGAAACATTAGGCTTATATTATTCTAAATCTATCATCTCTATGTTTTACTTTCTTGGGTAACATTATTTATTTCCCTGTTTCTCCCTGAAATTGCAGTATCATCAGTATAGAAAATAATCTTATTTGAAAAATAAATCAAGATATTCATAGACCCATATAACTTCATAACATCAACCTATTAACTAGCAGACTGTCACTATCCCTAAAGTTGTATTTACTCTTCTGAGAGCGAGAACATTAAATTCTAGACCAGATCACGATTAATACTGGAAGACAAATCCCCTCTGTGCAACTTCTAAATCTCTTCCCCGTCTCAGCATTTAAAAAAAAAATAAAACTCCTGCAGGATGGGGGAGGGGGTAAAGGGGTCAAGTCTAAGTATATTTCAATGCAATCTCTAAGTCTAGAGATTGTTAAGAAAAATATATCTCAAAATTTATGCAGTGTGGAAAATCCTGAAAATTAAGAATATCACTTCAGAACAGAAAAGAAATGGAAACTATTATTACTACCTGGGAAATATTGAAAGCATCTTATTGCATTGCTTTGCTATTATGAAATCAATATATAATTATTGAGATTGCTACTTTGATTAATATACTTGTCACGTTTTATGATTTTTGTCATTGGTATTCCACACCATAACATCACGTAGTAACCGGGAGTTAAAAGGTTAATCACAGAATGGCCTGGGTTGAAAAGGACCACAGAGCTCATCCAGTTCCAACCCCCTGCTGTGTGCAGGGCCATCAACCAGCAGCCCAGGCTGCCCAGAGCCACATCCAGCCTGGCCTTGAATGCCTCCAGAATGGGGCATCCACAGCCTCCTTGGGCAACCTGCTCCAGTGCCTCACCACCCTCTGCGTGAAAAAATTCCTCCTAATATCTAACCTAAAGTCTCAGTTTAAAACCATTCCCCCTTGTCCTATCACTATCCACCCTTGTAAACAGCCATTACCCCTCCTGTTTATATGCTCGTTTCAAGTACTGGAAGGCCGACGCACCAGCTGTGAGGATTGCTGGCATTCCCAGACTGCCACTGTTCCCTGTTTTCTGTTCAGAAAGAAAGACAGAACTGCTCACCGGTCACAAGACGGTCCTTCTTTTGCTGCTCGTCTCTGCAATGCGTGATTCCCAGCCACCTGCCTTCAGCTTTAGAGTACAGCCTTTACTTTTGGACACTCATTTTGATTTGTTAGTTTCAATTCCAGTGACACTGTATTTTACTGTGTAATCTCACATTCCACTATCGCATTTAGTGAATTAGTTTTCTCCCTCAGTTCAGTGCCACTGTTTTTTTCAGGCCCATCTCCCTGCCTCTTCACTTCGTAACCTTCCTGTTGAACCCGGCAAACTGGGCCAGAGCCGCTGACAATACTACATAATGATCATGAAACACCTCTGTCAAAACCAGGTGACTCTATAACAAAACACTAAGAAAACTGTTATGAAATCTGTAGCAAAAGGTTATTTTGGCTCACAAAGCTCTGATCTTTGTAAAGATTTAAATACCAAACCTGTGTTAAGTAGTTGTCCTACACAATGGGTTTTACTGCACAGAAAAAAAATCTCAACAGACAGTGGCCTATTCCCTGCTATTCGCAAGCTGTTCTGCAGAGCTGTAAGAGGACTCGCTTCCTTCATGGATAACTGAACGGGGTGAAGGAGCTGCAAACCCTCGTTAACTTGGATTCTAATGTGTATTATCACAAAATGTGCATTTCGTAACAAAATCACTGCATGCTAACTTCACAAAGGACACTGCCTACACAAATTATAACCAAGCCACTCCTCTGCTAGGTTTTGATTTTGTGGTCTCACTGAAACTAGGCTGCTGTTCAGAGTTTCATTTATATTTCTATGAATTCCATAACCTTCCCCCACAGAGTATGGTGTTTCATACTGTTTATTTCCCATAGCATTAAACTTGATCCTGAGATGCTTATTAAGAAGTAAGCAAAGTACGAGGGGACTCCTCTTTTGTGACAATGGCCCACAGTGTCAGAGGCAGGTGTTGGCAGTATGGCAGCAGATGCCGAACCTTCCTGTCATTATTGCATTACATTTTGTTGCCATGTGACAGAGGAGCAGCCAATGAAAGATGGACTGCGTGGGCAATATTTTCCTTGCAGTGACACCACCACAGCAGCTGTGAAACAGCGAGTCACAGCCAAGCATGACATGCAGGCTCCTGTTCATCACTGGTGAAAATGTGTAACTAATTGCAGTGACTGTGTTGAAAAATAGCATTTTGTAGCTAAGAACTTGTCCTATCGATTAGCATTATTGTGCTCTATGTATCTGTTTTCCATGAAAATAAATAGGAGGCATTATTTTCAGAGCAACCTATGTAACAGTAGGTTCTGAGGCCTCAACTCCTCTCTGCATGAAAGGCCAATGGAAACATGAGCAACCACCACACAGCTGACAGTCACCATTCAGCCGTATTTAAAGAGTATTAGCTCACTGACCTGTTAATTGTGATCAGTTCCACTGGCAGCAAGAAACACTGCACTCACAATCAAGTTTAGTTACTCTGAGTAGTTCAGAGCTAAATTCACCTTTCTTAGAAGTCTCTGCCAAAAAGGAAAAAATGTTTTTAAAAGGATGTTGTTATAAGCAATAACTCATATCCTCTGTCCACTTCAGGGGATCAACTGTCTGTAGAAGAGCAGATGAATCAACTTTCCATTCTCTGAAATATACCAAGTCCCTGAAGGAAATTTCTGGGGATAACAGCACCTAAAACAACGGAGAGAGAATAACGGGAATTCTTGGACTGCATAATTTCTTTGCTCTTATGTGTTTTACTAAGGAGGTCTCGCCATGTAGGTGAGTTGCTTTAACAAAGAACAAGTTGCTTTTATCTTAAGTTGCAATTAGAAGAACTGAGCTTTATTCTTCCTCACAGCAGAAGAGTCTCACCCCATCAGAGCTTGCTCTGAGGGTCATACTTAAATTATAATTATACTCCAATTTTCTGCTTTCCGAGGACAGCAGATGGTAGCCACCACAAGTCTCACACACTTCCAAAACCCTGCTCCACTAAAGGAGAAGGTGACATTTGTCCACTGAGAGGTGGTTCTAACAGTATGAAAAAACAGAAGCTATTGAGCCTAAACTGGCTATCATTCAGTATTTCAACTCTGGCTGAGAAAACAATTAACATGCTAATTCAGCCTACTCTCCACCTGAAAAGGATGCTAGGACAGGTCAGCCTACCCTCATCTCAGTTTTTTCCTGACTCTTGATCCAAGCATGCTGGCTATAGATTCCAATATTCAAGAAATCCATAGCACTCCATTCTTTGTGTTATGTCACACAATGGAAAAAATGATTAATGGAAACTGTGATTAGAAGAGTGGTCTGCATTATTTTTGTATGAAATCACAATTCAGCATCTCAAGGCCAACCCAAAGTCTTAAATCAGACTTACTGTAAATGCTTGCATGCCTTCATACAATTCTACTCTATACTTCTTTTTATAGTTAGGACATGGCAAACTTCACATGCTAGCAGCTAACGTGTTTTACTCCACCAAATGGTGACAAACAGCTCTTCAGAAAAAAAACTGAAGCAACTCAGCTTTTAACAGAACAAAATTCATAGTCTACTAGTAACATATTTAATCAATACTACAGCAATGTTCAATAATATTGACATTCCTCCAGAACTAAACTCAAGATATCCGCTCAGATTCAGGCTCCACACAAGGAGCACAGCACAAATCTGGTGCTTCTAGGCTGCTAAAACTACCATTGGCGCTTGCTCTATAAAGCGAGCCAAAAATTTCTATCCAAGTTGCTGGCAGCACCATGGAAACATTTAAAAGGGGACAGAAGCATTATTGTTATCTGCAGCAAAGCTAAGAGATACATTAAACCAGTATTCTAGTATTCTGTGGCTAAAATATCATCTGTCCCCCTTTCACAATGTTCTTTTCCTAGAAGTTACCACAACACAGTGCTTACCAAGAACTCTACCAGTAAAAATACAAGATTCTTCCCTATTCTGAAGGGAAATCAAAGAGTGAAAAATACGTGGACGCAGATTAGACGTAGTAGCAATTAGACAGATCAATGTGATGGGAAAAGGTGTTTCAGCAGAGGTGTAAAAATGGGAAGGATCAGCACACTAGAAAGGCGCTATAAAGGAAGGGAGGAAGATTGCTTACCCACATCAAAAGACTCCAGGCTCACAAAGGAAAGCTCCACCAAAGAGGGATCTCCAACCAGAGATCCTTCCCAGTGGCAGTCAGCCCTTAAATGAGGTCTAAGAGAGGTGCAGCCAGGCTCCACCCCTTCCTATCACACAGGTAAACTGCCTTCACCTGTGCCCCCAGGGCTGACCGGGTCCTTTCTCAACAGTTCCCATACAGATGTTCAATTTAAGAACAGCAGAATTGTCAGAAAAGGGATGAAGTCCAGCAGCCAGTCCGCTGCAAGGCGGTGGACTAAAGGACATTTCAGCAGTCCTGTTCTTCCAGTGTTACTCTAGGCCATTCACGGTTTACCAAGAAAGCTGTTTTGTAAAGGAATGTTATGCAAGTAGGATCACACTCAAACATCACCAGAGAAACACACAGAGTCTGAAAGATAAATACTGCAATTTCCACAATTTATATTATCAGGCCCTCCTTCCTTTGATTTTGATTTTAATAAGCCAGCAAATATATATTTTATTTAATCAAAATGCATATAAGCAAGGAAACAAAACATTCACCACTAAAGGCTGTCAGATATTTAAATATTACTTCTATTAAAAGTGGAAGAGTTAGCCTGTAAGAATTTCTGCAACCTTTAGCTAGATTCTTGCTGCAGTTGATGAATGGGGATTTATATAAGATGTCAGAGTGAATACTCTGTGTTCTAGTCTCCCTTCTTCGCTTCTAACAATGTAGATCTCTCTGATGACTTTTCCTTCTTTGGACATCTTGCTTCTGACCAGATCACTTCATTCCTACAGTTTATTCTAAGTTCAACATAACTTCAAACATGTATGATTCTGTGATTGTGTTGTTTTTTTTCCTCCCTTTCTATCACTGTCAGTGCCCTCTGGAACCTGATGAACAAATCTTTCTAACTTCCCATGTCCTGTATCTCACTTAAGTTGCCTGGGATAAGACTCTGAATGTTCCCATTACCACAGGCTCTACTCCCAGCTGTACAAATCCAAGCCAACGTGCATTACAGTTTGTCTCTTCAGATCAGCTTTTCAGCAGAAATGCAAATGTGTATGTGAACATCCTCTTATCCATTTCAACACATCTTCGAGTCAGAATGCCTTTAAAAATAACAATGTTAGAAACAGGATTCACTAGAAACACAGATTATTCACTTAGGGATACGATATTACCAGAGTTGCTCTTTTTCATTTCTGATTGTTGTGATTTTTACCCTTCTATTGTACACTGAAGGATAGATGCACCAGTCTACAAGCCCTCAAGAGCCCTACAGTCTGCTTTCAAGAACAATGCTTACACCTTCATTGACTTCATCCTACACAGGTTACCATGCAGATCACTGACACTGACCACGTATTTCAAGAAAAAGGCATCATGTATGTCATTCTGTGACCCACAAAAACACGCAAAGCAATACGGAAGTGCTCCGCTAACACAGACCTCTGCAAAAACAGGCTGCTCCGTTCGGTTAGTAATGCTTGCCACTGAATATATGTGGATGCTAATTTGCTGTTAGTTGTGCCTCTACAGCACTGGGCACACTCTCGTCTTACAGTTTAATTCCTTAAAGCATTTCCAAATTAATTAATACAACCATTCATTCAGTTACAACCTACCAAATAGTAATCCACAAAATTGTTCTTTCAGCTGTAAATTACTACACGTACTTCAAGTGCAATGGTCTACAAACACCCTTTGTTTGTCTGAAAGTGATTATAACTGATTATAACTTCTATTCAGGGAGGGGAGATGGAAAGTGAATATTACTTAGGATCCTATGACACTGCACCAAATTCTCTGAGCTGATTCAGCAAAAGTGACTGCATCTCATTTTTCTCCTCATTGATACACACAGGCAGAAAACAGCAGCTCACAGTACCTCAAATATTAAATACAAAAAAGCATAGTGTAAAAAAAGAAAAAAGAAAAAAGACATCTATTAACAGAACTTCAGGAACAAAAAAAGCATTTATGTTCATTAAACTATAATAAAATGTTATGGATTAACACAATTCTAGGTCTTTTGAATATTATTCTGTTCCTTATTTGTACACCAATCCTACGTCAAAGACATACAAAACAACTGAGTACTGATTATAATTAATTTCAAACACCTGAAACATTAAAAGTTATATGCATTTTGCATACACTACACAAATGAATAGTGAAAAATATTTATGCATCAATTTAAAAAGAAGGTCTGCTTACTGAATTTTAGCAAACCAGTGCTAATGGAAGACAAACATGCTCAGAAAACCTGCAACTACCATTTCTTCCACCTTTATTTGTTCACTCGTTACTGATCACCCTCATCTACTCTGGGCACTGCACGCAAGTTTTAACTGCATTTCTTCTTCTTTTTAATTTTAATTTCCACATTTGTTGGACATTTAGTTGAATTTATTTACTGATACCAGTGGTTATCAGTTAATTTAAATCAGTCATTTTACTGTACTTTGTAAAAATAAATTTAATCTGATTGTTTTATTGTTCATCACAGAATTATATTTCATCTGAAGATAGAATTGTGGTATATTGGCTCTTCGGTTGTATTCATTACTTGTTGGCTGCTGTTACACAGTTCACTGAGAGTATGCTCATAGGTAGTCATGTACTGAAATACTTTCTGCATTCATTTGCCTCTCATGTAACTCTGCCAGGCAGGTGGGCACACAATTCAGTTCACTTTACTTTTATTCTGACAGTAGTGAAGGGAAGTGGCTGCAATGTCCAAATATGATCTTCCAGGAAAAAACCCACGCAGGCCCTAAGGTTTCAGGACGTGCCACAGTGTGTCAGCAACCCACCATGATCCAAACTGAAAGCCTGCATCCAGAAAAGCACTTGCATATCACTGTTTTTTCCTTTCAAGTTCATGGGATACTTCACAATGCAATCTGCAGCTTTTCTGTCATTTACCAAAAAGGTGCTAAATACTCTCGTTGCAACTTGATGTCAGCAACATGCTGATAAACTTTCTATACAGATCCCCAACTCATGGAAAAAATAATTAGACTGGAGAGGAAGGGGGGACATTTAGGATTTTCAGTCCTGATGTTTTAAAGGAAAAATTCAAATAGACCTTAAAGATACAAAAACAAGTAGATTCCAGATCTTGAAAGCTGATGGCAGAGTCACACTGATTCCCTGCACAGACGTAGATGATGACTAAAAAAAAAGGCAGCAGAGAATTAGGCTCTGAAGATGGGAAAACACAACTGTTATAATCCAGTCAAGAGCGGATCTTGAAGTGATACAGATCTATACGGGAACTTTGAAAAGCTTCCTGCCTGGGAATTAGAGCAGTCTAGTTGTTTTAGAAACATGCACTGCAAACATACCGTTGTAAAATCGATTAAAGTAATTATTGTATTTTAATCATTTTTTTGCAGAAACCCAAATATTACACTGCCATGATGCACAGGGATTGCAGAGAAATCTGGCTGAACATAAAAGATATGGAGCATGACAGACCATGTGATCCAAATTTCAGGTAGCTGATAAGGATTATTTTGCTGTCTCACAACTTCACAAAGAAAACAGAACGCATAAATACTGACCACAGTGCAAAACAACCACCACTCAGTAGTGAAAAATGAGTTCACAGCATGGTCAGTCTCAAAGTTCATTTAAAAAGAAGGTAAAAAAGAAAAAAGTTGTAATTTACAAACTACTTGGATTTCAACACCTGACCTACACCAGCCTTAAGACAGTAGAATCCATTACCATATCTTTTTTCACGAGTTGGGGGGCTATTATTATACAATTTTTAAACCACAGTATCAGTAGTATCAACTGGATGAATAGAAAACAAAACTGAGAATTACTCTGGGCACCATTCTGACAGTTGTGTTTCACAGTATTTTCCAGACTTGAACACCCAAGGGTTACTTATCCATTGTAATGACAGAGAAATTATGCAGCATCTTTCCAGCAACTCGATAATAAAATGTCTCACAGACCCACCATACATTTACAAATGGCAGCAGCCAAAGTTCTCCTTAACACCCACCACGATGCAGCTGTACTTTCTGTTCATTTCCTAGTAAGTAGGACACAGAGGCTCTCATTCATAAGACATACTTGGAAATGGCCAGCAGAAGAAGAGAAATCGTCAAAAACCACCAAAGTATGATAAGGACAAAGTTATCAAACACTCTGCCTAGGAGACTGGGCACAGAAAGCCCAGATTACTAACCTGGGCATGACATATGCACACACGCAGAATTTGACCCAACAGATGAAAGAGACTAAGATCCCAACATGTCACCTTACTGTAATGCACAGGGCAGGATCAGAATGCAAAGGTTTTAACAACACGTCGTTATTTTTTTGCTTACAAGAGTTCAAATTACATTTTCAAAATATACACATCTCTATGTTCCCAACCTACAGGGCATGCTCAGCATCTTTTTTATATGTATATTCAGAAAAGAAAACAGAAACAGCCTACAAATGGATATTCAGTGCCATAAACCAGCCCAAATGCATGATGCTGCCCTAAGCAGCCATCATGAAGCTGACGGGCAGCAATTCCATGATCTAAGAGTAAATTGCATATCAGCCTAACTGGCGCATTTCATCAGCTAACAGCTGTCAAATAATAACAAAAAAAAGATGTGTTGCGCGTACAAAGGGGCGAAGCTCGCAAGGTCTCACACGCATACACAAACCCACCAGCTCTGAGACTCCGAGACACGGACAGGTGCATTTCCAAAAAAAATACACAGAAATAAACCTTGTGCAATGCCGAATAGGCAAAGATGCTCCACAAGTAAAAATAAACCAGGGGAGTTCCATCACAGCTGCTCCTGCTCAGCTGCGCCAGCGCCCAGCTCAGTGCCATCTCACCGAGGCCCATCGCAAGCTGCGCCTCTCCACGCATCGAATTCAGCCCCGTAAAAATTCCTTCCGCCGCAGGCAGCGATTTGCAGGACCGCGTGCCGTGGCGAGGAGGGCGAGACAATGACGGACCTGGAGCACAATGGTGCGGGATGGAGGCTGAGGCGGGTTCCGGCACGGCTGCGGGCTGCATCCTTGCCACACCTCTCCCTCCATCGCCATCGCCATCATCACCTGCATCCCTACCTCCTCACCTCTCCTCTCCTCGCTCCCATTCGCTTCCTCTCCGCCTTCTCGGCCTCCATCTCGGTGCCATCGCCCGCTCTCTACGCCGCCGCCCCGGCCCCGCTCCCCGCTCCCGTCCCGGCCCCCCGCAGCCGTCGCAGTCATTGTTGCGGCGCGGTGGGAGCAGGCAGCCCCCGCCTCTTACCGTGCCGCGGACAGGGGAGGATGCTGAGCGGCGAAGGACGGGTGCGGCGCTCCCATCTTCCCGCTGCCGCGGCGGCTCCAGCGCGCATCCCCAGCCGCTGCCGGCCTCCTGCGCGCCGACGCTGAGGGCGGGCGTCCGCCCCGCCGCCTCCCCGCGGCGGAGGCCTGCGCTGCCGGGACGGGGTCTGCGGTAGGCGCCGCCCCGCCGCCGCCGATGCTGCCGCCGCCGCAGCGCAGCGCGGCCGCAGCCATGGCAACGCCGCGGCGGAGAGGGCGCGGGGCCGCCGGCCGCTAGCGGGGACGGGGGAGGGGGAACCGCGGCAGCGCCCGTCGTAGCCGAGGGGCCCCGCACCAGCGATGGGGCGAGCAAACCGGGACCCCCGAGGGCGCGGGCCGCCCCAGCGGAGAGGCCCCTCAGGGCGGAGCCGCGCCGCGCCGCGCCGCGCCGCTCCCAGCAGGCGAAAGCAGCACCTTTCCGCGGGACGGCTCCCCGGCTGGAAGCCCTGCCGATAGGAGCGAGCAGGCCGCAGGGCCGGCCCGGAGGGCGCGGACCTTTACGGTAAGGCGTCTTTTAACGTGCTAGTCCAATCTCAGACGGACGCAGTAGGAACTAGCCATAGATCTGAATATACTGCAGTGCGCTAGGGCTTTTTACGTGTAAGCCAAGCCCAACGAGAGCCATGAGAGCAATGGCCACAGAAGACCCTGTGCTTGGGTTCTTCAGAAGCGTCCTCAACTCTGTTCTTCCAAACACCAGAGATGTGGTATGCCAGCCCATGACCACATCCATCATTCTGCCTTCCCTTTACTGCTTTACAGAGGAGATAAACACGACTGCTGAACCTCCTCAGGTAAGGAGTTTGTTCTGCAAAAGCAAACTCTTCTGTTTACAGAAAAACTGAAGAGAAATGCATTTTGTTCTTTCTTGTTACCCGGTATTGGTTTTTGCTAAGCACTGCACCACAAAGGAAACAAACCATTTCAAGAAACAGGGATAGATGGGTTCTGGATTTGTACTCTTCTATGCTACTGTCTACTTCTGCTGCAGGTTTATTCTGTGGTAACTTGTATTCTCCATCCATGTATTTGCTCCACACTGACAGCTTAATGGCAGCAGTGCTTACTATTCCAGGTCAGTCTTTTGACCAATAAAACTTCCTGACACTAGAGTACAACATAGTTAGCCAGTCACTGATTCCCCATACGTTAAGAGCTGTTTGTAGTTAAGATTCACAAGCTGGCAAAGGAGAGTTGAATTTTCTGAGACACTGACCACTAAGAGTAATACAATGTGAAAAAGTGTTATAATTCACATATAACCAAGGCACAGAATTTAAGATCTGTCTAAGACATGCAGGAAGGGCCTCTCCTACACTGGCTGTGGAGAGCAGCTCCTGAGAACACTCCAGGCTGGCACCTTCTCTCAGGGTCTGAAGCTGAACCAGGCTCACCTGCAGGTATTACAAGGCAGCCCCTATGCAGACCCCCACCTGCCAGCTCCCAGCCAGGGTGAACACGGCCCTGCACCTGGCATGCACCAGCCCAGGTGGGCAGCTAGCAGCACCCCAACCAAGCCCAGCGTGGGACAGGCTGCTGTAACTGCCACATGGCTGTATCTACCTCCACTGTTATCTGCTATAGCACCCATGAAAGCTACATTATAAAGGAGTCCAAGGAATTAGCTTAATCATTTTATTTTTTTGAAATTGTGCTATCCCACTGGCTGCCTTTCTACTCAAAATATCTGCTGTTTTACCTGTGGTTCTGACAAACAGCTGTTTTTTGTGGTTGTCTGAAATTCCTTACACTTTTCAGTCCTTTAACATAGGCATGGAAACTATATTTGTGTGTCTCATACTGCTTCATCATCTCTGTAATTCAAGACAGGCAAAAATTCTTAAGCAGCCAGGCAGATAGAAGGTTATCCAGAGAAGTTCAGAGAAAGACCAGAGGCACACAAACTCATGAAGTGAGCCTCTTCCCATGACCTATTAGCAGACCTATGTAGTGGAACGTCTGCTCTCTTGACTGTAGTAACTTGGTGAAAAGTAGAGCATGTTCTCACATATAAGAGTAGGCACTTTCAAGTAAGTTGCACTTTTGCCTGTTTGGGCACACCTGTCTTCAGCTGTGGGCTCCAGTCACTCTTTACCCTACTTTCTTACCTGTGAAGGCAACACTGCACATAAAATTTCACTGGAAAACAGTAGGTGGTTGCAAGCCCCATCCACAACATCACATTCAATGCACAGGTTAGAGGTACCAGCATTGCTCACGGTGTAACAGAAGACAGATTGAGCGGGGAGACACGACGTGTGGGAGTGCTATTGGCTGACAACGATGCCGGGAGGAAAAAGGGAGTAGCAATCTCTGTGGAGGAGGTCTCTCCTTGGTTGCGAAGCTGTAAGATTTGCCGCAGCAGTGCCTTTCCTTCTTCTCTAGTCTGAAAACAATTTGTAAAAAAGAAAAACCACACACTGATGGATGAGAGGTTTCTGTGTCAAATTCAATACACAATCTGTTTAAATTTTAGTAATTTGTCACTTTGTAAGGCCATCATTCTGGAAGATATTTAAAAATGCCCTCAGATCTTCTGTTTTCTACTACCTTAATGTTCTTGATTAAGTATGTCAGACTTTTTAATTACAATATTTCTCCCTCTTTTCACCTTATTTGCCTATTACTTGGGTATTTCGGACACTGGTACCATCAACCACTGCAGCCATCTAAATATCCCATTTAGAAGTAGATTGGAGAAGCTTCAAATAAGCTAAACTCAAATTCTTTTGAGTTCCAGACAACTCCGTTAAGAACAGGGCACACACCTTGCCGCGGCCTTGGCTGTTGGGTATCACTAGGTTGGAAATTTAAGAAGTCCAGAATTTCCTATTTATAGACTGCAGAAAATCTCAGAATATGAAGTCACTTACAAAACTCAAGTGCTCTTATATCCTCCCCACTGTCTACACATACAAGACGTGCAACAAGAAGCCACGTGAGTATCATTACTGTAGCATGGGGCATTCTAAACTTTTAACCACCTCCCCACTAAGATTTTCAGCAGTCTTAAGGCTGCCATCCACAGCCTCAAATTCTTTTATTTAGTGAACACCAAAGTAATGAGACTTGATTCAGTTTTACTTACCTATGCCATATGCCCTGACTTGAGTCTATCACAGAAACATTCAGGATGAAATAGTCTATATCTACGCAGCAGATAGCTCTCATTCATTCAATGAAAGATTGATCTACTCATAGGGTAGCCAAGACTGAAGTCAGTTATTCCCCAAGACCCCAGAAATCATGCAACTACTCACATCATTGAATGAGCAGCATTTCTGAGCGCAAGCTGAGGCTTCATCCCAGAGCTTACACTTGAAGTAGTACTGGGCAAGGTAACGGAAGGCAGTGCTAACCTCCAGATGCTCCACTATCTCCTACAGTGAAGAGGGTAAAAACAGGCTGAGTGTTTTCCAAGGTAGTTCTACACCATGCTTGCTTTTCCTTTGCTCCCCAAGATATAGTCTTACCCCACAGGAATAGATATCCTGGATGTATTTGATATAGCACTGAGCAGCTTGTTCAGATTCATTCAGCTGTTCATGCAGCCTAGGAAAAATACATAAATAAATGAAATGAAATGGCCACTGGAACAAGATCACCTTGTCAGACTTTACTGGTCTATGAGAACCTGTGAGAAGTCTGACCTTAACTAGAGCCATTTTTTTTTCCTTAAGAATTTGCAAAACATACATTATGTACTGTCCCTCATACAAAGAAATGATCCAGCCTGAGAACAACTGCATTATCAGGAAGTCACCTGCTAGAAGCAGTGCAGATACAATTAAAGCAGGAACCTTAGTCTGTTCCATTACATTCAAAGTCTGTAACAGAGTTTTTCCATCCTACTCTAACTGGCCATCTCTTCCAGAGTTCTTTCTTTCTCCACGTACCATATAATCTTTATACGTCAGTTTCATCTTTCACCTGCCCATTTCCTTCCCCTTCACTTCCCCCCCCTTTGTATTATATTTTTTTCCCAACTAAAAGTTGGTGTTAACATCACTGTTCACATTTATTTCACATTAGATCCTATGCTAAATGTCACATTCGTATAATCAGGGGAAAAAAGGGCGGAAGGAAAAGGAGATGGGGATGAAATAATCAATCTATGATTTTATACAGCATTAGCACCATGGATTGGTTTAAATTTGACTCTAACACTGATAGCACTGAAGTCATCCCATGATTTGTAAGTCCCTTGTAATGCATCCCAGTTTCCTCTCTACTTGCCCTGACAGAAACTCAAAGCTAAAGCTGGATAACAGAGTTTGTAGTCTCTGCAGACCTTCTAAAGGTAACGTTTATTACACCTCTCCAGAAGCAGTACTATCCACCAGCAGCTGCACTTGTTTCCCGTCTACCACTCTATCACTGGGTATCAAAGTGCTTTTGTTGCATTTAACACAATATCAGTAATATTGCATTTATATTATAATTATTGCAATAATAATGCATCTAACACAATATCAGTGCTAATACATACTCACTTTGCTAGTTTCACCAATGCCATTTTCTCCACATCTCCCACAGCATAAGCCCTCCAATAGCACTATCAAGGAAGAAGAGTTAGTCAAACACACAAGAAAAATGACTCCAGATTATGATTCACACAAGCAAGACAGAAACAGAAAGCTACATGGCTTTAAAGCAAAGGGTCATGAATCAGCTGCACACAATTCTCTCAGCTACTCTATAGAATTTCCCATTTTAACTGCAACGAATGGTTTCAGTAAGCTCCTAACATGCTATATACATTTCCAGTAGTACAAGCCACACTATTTAACTGCAACTCCACCTAGTGTCTACAAGTCAGCCCTCACTTACCTTTTTAGCTTCCACCAACTGATTGAGTTTCTCATAGCATTCTCCTAGAGCAACCAGCATACGAGAATCATTGGGTCTGTAAAAAAAAAAAAAAATTCCTAAATGTAGTTTAATGGACAGCCACCTGATATTGCAAGGGGGAAACAAGAGGGGAAGGAAACCCGCATCTGGCAGTGTCCATCATCTTCTCTTACATAAAATTTCTCTTATACACCTTAGGCATTGGAACAGGCTACCAAGCAAAATGCTCACACCACCAAACCTGACAGAATTCAAAAAGCATTTGGACAATACTCTCAGGCATACAGTTTGATATGTTAACAGCTAATTAGCAAAACTAAGAGTTTGGAATAATAACACTGCAAACCAAATGGTGCTGATACTCTTCTTCCTACCCCAGTTTAGCTCCTGTATCCAAATTCCTTAACAAGCAGACATCAGACGGTAAGAGAGCCTACCAGGGGAATCGCCCTGCTAGACGAGCTTTACAAAGAACAACCTATGGAAGATGTGGTGGTCGGAAGCTGTCGTGGGCACAGCAAATGCAAAATGATAGAGTTCTCTATCCTTGGTGAAATCAGGAGAGGGGTTGGATTAGATGACATTAGCAGTTTCTTTCAACTTTAGTGATTTTACGAGTGAATGCCAACTGACATGGCTACATTTCCCACTCTACCTGAGCTGGTGGGCCCGTCGGTAATAATAGAGGCAGTAAAACGGCATTTTAAGGATTTCATAGGTTTGCCCCAAACCATACCAGGCTCTGTAATCCCTTTTGTTCACCTCTATTGCATGTCTGCCAAAGAGAAAAAGACAACATAGTCAGAAAGCAGTTAGGATCAGAGTTGGGCAAAAGACTAAGTACCATTTTTTTTCCTTAATTCACCCCAAATGCATGCGAATACTATTGTGTGCAGCATGAGCGATACCTATAAGCCTGGATAGCTGCAGATGTGTTCTTCATTTCCATGTATTCATGTCCCATAAGCGTCCAGGCTCCCAGATAACGAGGATTCAGTTTCAAGGCTCTCTGGAAATACAGTGCTGCTTTTTCATGCTGGCTTCGTAAGCTATAATAATTTCCTAAAGCAAAAAATCACAATATTTAAATAAATAGAAAACAATTGCAGAAGGGAAAAAAAAAAAACAAAAACAAAAACAGATGGAATAGGTATAACCTAAGTTAGGAGATATGTAATGCTATAATGTGATGGAAAGTTCAGCAATAATAGCAGAGTGGCAAAGTCGTAGGCTGCAGCAAACAAGGATAAACCCAAATGCAGCAGCCATGGACACAAAAATGAGTAAAATTTGCTTACCTTTGGAAGGAATACCCTCATGGTATACCCACTGTATTCATGGGAATACCCACTGTCAACCCTTAAATGAGGTCTGGGAAGGAGTGGATCCTGGCTCCACCCCTTCTGGTCACTCAGATACACTGCATGCACCTGAGCTCCCCTGGGTTGGCCCTGCCTTCCCACCAGGTACTCAATCACTGCTTCAAGCTCTGACTTAGCATTTCCGCTACAGAGGTAGTAGA
This sequence comes from Meleagris gallopavo, assembly GCF_905368555.1. Taxonomy (NCBI): domain Eukaryota; kingdom Metazoa; phylum Chordata; class Aves; order Galliformes; family Phasianidae; genus Meleagris; species Meleagris gallopavo. The sequence goes on from NC_139418.1 coordinate 17,652,490, forward strand.
TAATATGAGCAAGATATGTTACAGGCAGATCTGCCTGAAACCTCAAGAGTCCTAGTAGTAGTATCTTCTCCAGTGTTCTCATCAACTCCTTTTCCAACTGCACCTATCAGCTAAGATCTCATCATCTGCTTAGAAACTCACAGTCTGATCTAAAAAAAAAAATATTTCCCAGACTTGACACACAACTGTTTCTGCTGGAGTTTGAGGACTAAAGGGAATTATCAACTGCATGGGCCTTCATAATGTTTTCTTAACTACTTTCAGCTCTAACAGTATTACAGCAGCTCTTTCAAAGAGGAATGTGGGAAAGGGGTACTCTCATTTGGTCTGCTTTTTATGCTACCTGAAATCACGTTCACCAAATGTTTTTGATGGCTCTACTGGCTCATCATTTTCACAGCTATTACTAAAATTTCTTCCCACAGCCTGGAGATGGAACAATAAGAACACATAAAAGAGTTGGCTCTCACCAATTACACAGCAGGTCTCAACACGATACTTGTCTATCTCACAGAGATTGTGAGCCAGGTAGCTCAGCTCAGGCTTCATGCTCTAGTGAAACAAAAAACAAAGAAGTGAAGATGATGAGTAAAGGATCACATTACAGTTACAAAGAATTCCTAGGCAGTGGATGATGCACACATTTCTGCTTCACAACTCCACGAAACAGATGCAAACAGAAGTTGAGAGCTTATGTTCAGAGAAACCAGGTAACGGCAATTGCTTTGCCAGCGTTTAGCTTATCTCTGACAAATAGTATCATCATGGACAAACAACAGAAGGGGTGCTTACCCTGACATACAGCAAGTTGGAGAAAGTGTCCATATTTTCTATTCTATAAGGATCTTGTTTCCTCAGCTCATTAAAGATAGATAAAGCTTTGTCAATATCTGAAGAAAGAAGAGATATGAGAACAAGAACAACAAAGGCTAAGTTTGCATTAAAAAGCTTAGTCCTATTAGTAAATATCACTGACCTCGTATATTGTGGTAGGCAACTGCAATCTGAGAGATAATATATGTGCTTTTAGAAAATCCTGCATCAATGAGGCTCTGATACTTCTGCAGAGCCTCCTCTATCAGCTGGAGCTCCGTATAGATGTGTGCAAGAAAGAACTCTTTCATCCATGTATCTGGCAAGGACAGGAACTTCAACTAGCAAGAACCAAAGAAGAGGAGAAAGAGATGACAATCAGTAGTATTCTAAGAGCCACCTGTGGCAAAGAATCCATTATCTTCCCTCCCACGAGCTAGTAGACAGTCTTGAGGTAGAAGACTTTCCTTAAGCACTTTCTTAGGCCATAACACCAGCTGTGAAAGAATAGCATTAGGACCAAAAATTATTATTGAGTTCTTCCACAGTGGAGGCTAAAAAATGTCTACAAATTAAGAACACTGGAAAATGAAAGGAGCACTGAGATGCCTATTCTAAAAAGTGTTACAATATGGACTACATAATTCCATTTAGTCACTCCCAATCTACTCCAGTGACTTGAAATCAAAAAACTGATGATTTTTCATTTGGTCAATTGGTGAAGAAATAATTGTTTTCAAAGATGATGGCACCAGGCTTCTGCTTCAGCTACTGGCTTAATTTCTACATTAAATTCAGGAGTCCTTTAAAAGACTATTTTCTTCTCATCACTATTAAATAGATGAGGTTGTTTTTGTCTTTTTTTTTTTCCATGTAATAAGCTACCTGTACAGAATAAATAATCTCACAAAAATGAATTTCCTGTTCTTCAAAGATCAGTAAGGTTGTCTTCTGCACCCTCTTTACTTTTCAAAAATATATCTAGCAGCCAGAATTGACTGAAGAATTACAGAAGTGGTCTCATAAACCCCATGCATAAAGACAAAAATCACCTTTTACATGAAAGTTCAATTCTTCGATACAGTTCATCTCACAGAGACTTTGTATTTGACAAGGGAATATCTACATTAGTGTTTTAGTCTGAATCAGTTTTGCTCTTCTGAAGTGAATTTCTCAGTGATGATCGCCAGAAGCACATTTTATTTCACATCATGGAGCTGTATCAGAGAATCTTAGATTCTCTCAGGATAAGACTAAGTTCAAGAGACACACTCCCATTACTAATAGACATCTAAGCCACAAAACCCTATCAGAGGACATTCAAAGTAATCTCCCCAAATCACATACAGTATGAACATCAGGTCTTGTAAGTCAACTGTTTCCTGTTATAGATTCAAGCTTTCTGTGCTCTACTTGGTAAGTAACGAAGTAATTGACTTATTAAAGGCTTATCTTGTTCAGTGGTGCTTGCTGCTCCCATATCATTGCAAATAATTTGCATGATCGTAACTGACAGGAAAAGCACAAATTTCCAGTCATTTGAAAAAACTGCAAACAGTGATTCTACACATACACCCTCAATTCACAAAAAACTGTGTAGTAACTGCAGAACAAAAATGTTCCCCCCCTCCAAAAAAAACCACACAAACCACAAACACACACCAAAACAAAACCAAAACAAAAACAAAAAAACAAACAAACAAACCCACAACACAACCAACCTCAGGATGAACTCATTCATGTCACAAGTGGCTTTAACAATATAATTTATAATCTTGGGTTGCCTTGTCTGAGAGTCTCACAGAATAAAGCAGTGGGCAACACTAATCTTCTGACAACTGAATCAGGTTGAACTCTGGAATTTGTTATAACCACTTGACATCTCCCAAGTTTTACCATCTCTTTATCTGTAATCAAGTTGCAAAGTTCCAGCCAAGCTCCCCAGTGCAAAGGTAAGACATGAGTAGCTTCAACAAATACATCTATTGCTTCTTTAGACAGGTCCAGCTTTCGCAGCACAACACCATATCTGTAAAGCAAATTAATCAGTCATAAAACTGCATGTCCACATAAATGTAGGCAAATACATTAAGAACACATGCAGACACTTACAAATAAAGGCCAAATCCATCCAGTTCTTGTGCTTTGTGCTTCTTACTGAGCTCAACTCTAAGCTCTCGTAAAGCTTCATTTTTCACCTGTCCTTTTTCCAGTGGTCCTGCATGTGAAGAAAGTCAAACACCTAGCTTTCATTCAGGAGTCTCAATACGTTAACTGTGAGGCCTAGGGTACATTCAGAATCATCATCAACACGACCAGAAAGCTTCCCATCCGTGACTATTTTTCTGTTATAAAAATATAATCTCCTAGTCCAATGACTAGCACTTTAACAGAATAAGTAAGAAAAGAAATTCTGTAACCTGTATTAAGCCAATCAATTGAGAGAAAACGAAAGCAAATTATGTTACAGCCCACTATTACTCAAACATCAATGGAAAGGCCATAAAACCAAAATGATTTACATGAAGATGTGTTATTGAAAGTTTCATTATATCGTCTCATGTTCCTTGACAGTAGAGCCTTACCCAAACTATCCACTGTCTCATCATCCTTCTTCTTTTCCCCTGACTGTAGAGAACAGAGGAAAATCAAAATTATTTTACAACAGCATATATAAGGTATGCTACATTCTACATGCGGAAAGGAAGCAAAGCCAAGGAATTCAGTGCTTAAAGACAACTTTTCCTTCTATCTTACCAGATATCTAGAGTACATATACAAGAAGTAAGCTTTCTGACTCTTGCAGCCCCGTAAGAAATATGCAGCTCTGTCATATTCCTTTAGATCAAAGTAAGATTTGGCTAACGTGTAGGCATCCAGATCACGAGCATCCTCCTGCAAGAACAAAGGAGAGTTAAATACCTTAGAAATTCTGACATTAGGTAGGAAAATCACCCACTTACAAGCATATCAATGAAACTGCCTGGAAAGTTAAGAGAAAAAAAACAGCACAAAAACACAACAACAAAACAGGTTTTTTGTTCACATTTGAGTTGAGTAGAGTCAGAAAGCTCTCTCCACTCCTTCACACCATTGGTACTCATGTGAGAACAAGGATTCTGACTGGCTAGAAATGTTTGTAATAAACATTTAGGTTCCAAAAGATGAACTGTGGCAAGTTGCCGGAAGGCAAGAATTAGCTGTTCAAGCAAAATGATAACAATAAAGAAAAACACTCAAGAATTTCATATCCAACAATATTAACCTGCTCATTTAAACACAAGCATTTCCTTGGTATCTATGCCTCGAATAATTTATTGACAGAAAAGAACCTGGGGGTTTTGGGGGACACCAAACTGTCACAAGCCAGCTATGTGTACACAAGCCAGCTTGCCACAAGGAAGGACAAGGGTATCCTGGGCTGAACTATGTAAAATATTGTCAGCAGGTCATGGTAGGTGATCCTGCCCCCTCCACTCAGCACTGACAAGGCCACATCTGGAATACTGTGTCCACTTCTGAGCTCATCAGTACAGAAATGACAGACATACAGGAGAGAGTTCAGCAAAGGACCATGAAGATGAAATGACTGAAGTATTTCAAATGAGAAAATTTGGAGAGTTGTGACTGGTTCAGTTTGTAGGAGGGAAGGTGCAGGGGATCTCATCAATGTACATAGATACCTGAAGGAAAGGAACAAAGAGGAATGAGCAAAGCCCTTCTAAGTGCTGTCCAGTGCCAGGACGAGAGGCAACAGGTACAAACTGAAACAAAGGAGTCTCTGTAAACATCAGGGAGCACTCTCATACTGTGTGGGTGACAAAGCACTGGCACCAGGGCTTCTGGTATCTTCCCCCTTGGAGAACCTCAGAGAACACCCAGACATGGTCCTGGGCAACCTGCTACGAGTTGTTCTGCTGGAGTAGGGAGAGTTGGACTAGATGGACCTCAAACATTTTTGTGAAATGCATTTATGACGTGCAGTAACTTAAGGAGTATTACACCTACAAGTCCTTCACCACCACAGGAGGTGGTGATTAAGACACAACATATTTTCCTTCTATCCTAAGGAGCACAACTTTACTGACATAAAATAATTTAGACTGCAGTAACTTCAACCTTAGCTAAAAACCCTTAGCTAAGATGAAAGTTATGCATTGTGATTTCAAATTTAGCTTACAAAGTTTCTCATTTAGGACACAGCAAAACAGGAAATTGAATGCTATCATCTGGGAAGTACGCTCAGGTCTGTCCACCTTCCCAGAAAAATATACAACAAAAAGGAACTTAACAGCACTGCAAAGAGACCAGCATTCAGAAACGCCCCCTGCACACCAGCCGCTATCGCACTTCTCCGTGGCAGGTTTGGGGAGGACCGAAGAGAAGGTCGCGGCTCTGCCACCGGGAAGCTCTGCACAACCCCCCGCACGCCTCAGCCATCCCGCACCGCCGAACGCAGCACGGGCTCAGCCCCGCCCCGCGCTGACGCTCGCTAACGGCGCGGCAGGCGGCCGGGCCGCTCCGCCCGGTGCTTACCTCCGTGAGCGCGGGCGGCGGCGGTAGCTCGCTCAGCAGCAGCGGCTCCAGGGCGAATGCCAGCTCGGAGGCCCTACGCGGAGAGACGGCCATTAGCGCGGTGCCCATCGGGCGCGTCCGCCCGCCCGGTCGGCGGCGCTCACCACTTCCCGCTGTGCTGCAAGCCGCGCTCGCGGCTGCGCTCCGCCACGCTCAGCAGCTGCTTCTTGATCTCCCGCAGGTCCGAGAAGTCAGCGTTCCCCGACCCCGCCGCCGCTCCCGCTGCCGCCATCCCGCCAGCGCGCCCTACAGCCAATCACGGCTTCGCGTACTCAGTTCCCCTCCTCTCTGTAGACGCAGTCTTCTCATTGGGCGAGCTCGATAAGTCTCGTTCCCAATCACAGAAGATGCGCTGAGGTTTTGATGTCTTATTGGTCGGCCGGCGCGGGGGCGCCATCCCACCGCCCTGCGGCCTGTCCGCGTGGTCCTGCGCGCGCCGAGGCGCGGGGTGTTGCTTTAGCGGGGCGCTGTGCTGGAGCGCGGGAGAAAGCGGGAGACAACGGAAGCAGCCGTTCCAGTTCTGGAGAAGGGTTGGTGCATATAGAAGGCTTTTTGCGTGGTCTTCCCCAGCTTAGCAGCAACTGAAAAAATCTCATTTATTACTGTCTCTTTCCAGCAACAGCTTTGATACTGTTTCTCACGATGTCCTTGTGACAAAGATAAATACGTAGCGCGGTCAGTGATCGGATGGCTGAGCTCTAAGGGCTTTGGTCCTTCTGCGTGACGGCTAGGTGCTGGTGGGACCCCAGAGGGCTCCAAGTTGGCCCAGTTGTTGTCAGCAGTATTAAAATGATTGGGGTGCAGGACTCAAATGCATGCTGCGTAAGTGTGCAGGTGATACTGCATTAAGGGGAGATGCTGACTCCCTCCTGCCTAGAGAGGCCTTGCAGAGAGATCCTGATAAATAGGGCTGGGCAGTCACCAACCACATTAGAAACCAACAGGATCAACTGCTGCACTCTGCACCTAAAACAGAGCAGGCCTGGCTCTGTGTACAGGATGGAGAACCGGAGGCTGAAGTGCAGCCCTTCATGAAGCTCAAGCAACAGCAAGTTGAATTTGAGATGGCAGCTCCTCCAGCAGCCCAAAGGGCCATCTGTGACCCGCAGTGCCCCAGGCCCAGCGCTGCCAGCTGGGCCATGGGATTGTCCTGCTCTGCTTGGTGTGACCTCACCTTAAGCATTGGGCGCACATTCACATGCCACAATATCAGGAGAACATAGAACTATTAAGTGCCCTATTAGAACACTATTAGTGCTCTCTAGATTTTAGTCAGATATGTTGCAAGTTCAGTTGTAGCTTTGACTAAAAATACTGGCAGCTCACATACTTACACAAGATGTAAATAAAAGTTCTTCGTGAGTCTTAGTATTAGGCAAAGAAGTCCAATCAACACACAAAATGCCTATGGCTCATTTCTCATTCCCCTTGCTGTGTCCCAAAACACAATTAAAAGAGACTCCGATTTTTTTCTGAATATAATTTATTTTTTGTTATCCTTACAGTCTCATGCTCTTCATATTTGGGGATGAGCTGTTAGAGTGGTTGTTCTATATTCCAATAATTTGTATTTGATATTTACTTCGTAATTGCATTGCTTTAAGTTTCTAAAATGATTCAGTGAGTGAATTTTAATGAGGCCTATGAAATAATTTTATCAAAGTCGATTTATCTTTCCTTCCCCCCTGTTGCGTGCTATTTTCCTGGCTGGAGATGGCGAAAGTATTCTTAGTGTGCTCTATGAGATCTCAGTAAGAAATATGGAGCTTTCTGCAAAAAAATGCATGAGGTGCTGCTACTGGTTTGTATGCAAAATATTCTTTGTGTCAGGCTCTGGACGTGTGCCACTTGGGCAGCTATGTTCTGGCTGCTTATATGATTGCACTTCTGGAAGTGCATAAGTATGACACGCTGAGCTGTTGGAAGAGAAAACATGGATTTTTCTCATCCCCAACCCGACCGATCTGTGTGAACGCGGTTCCTGCAGCAGCGCTCCGGGCGCTGACGCCCGTGATTCCAACCGCTGAACAGAAGGTGGCGCTGCGAGCTCTCGAAGTGATACGAAAAGACCAGAAGAGGCTTGCGGTGGCGAGGAGTAATTGGTAATTCGATTTCTGAAGACTTGCCTCATGATGAGAGCTCGTAATTCTTTCTGTCATTCCGTTACGTAATAAATGCATCTTTTAAATGACACCCAAGGCTGACTTTTAGAGCAGGAGAATAATTAAATACTCTGCATGAAACAGATAATAGCTGGAAGCTTCTTGCTGTGTCACTGTGCAGCTATCTGGCTGGGTTTGGCTCTCATCCCTCATAGAAACGTGGTAATAAAACCAATGAAAGTCAATACCTATCCATTGTACCAATGTGTTGCATTAAAAAGATTCAATTTTTCAAAGTTAAAAACTTCAAAAGTATAACCATCCCTCAGTAAAATCAAAAGCAAACGGTTTTTACAAACAATCAACTGCCTTGCTAGACAGGGAATTTGAGCCATTGGCAGATATTTCAACCATAGTTAGAAAATCTTGACTTCTTAATTACTTAAATTTAGTTTCTTTATTTTGCTTCTCTTAAGCTGCACTTTTGAATTTTTTTTTTTTTAAATCAAGTATGAGTAGAGGTTGTTTTTATAATTTTACACTGGAAAACCTTCAAGTAATAAAAGCTTTTCTTCCATGGTGCCTGTATTCTCTGTGCAGCACAGTTATGCAGCTCCTGCCATTGCCTGCCAGTTTGCCAGAACATTGTTAAGATGACAGCTTGGAAATCATGTGATCCTAAAATGAAAGGAAACCATTTATTCTTAATTTGCACCAAGATTGAAGATTAAATTCTCACAAACTATGAACAGGTTTAAAGAGACAGGAGATTGTCTAACAGGAGTGAGAAAGGTTACCAAGAAATCTGTATCAGCTCTGTGATGCAGTTGTTGAGGTCTTGAGCAGGGAACTTTTGTTCTTTGAGAGTATCTTCTCAAACTTTTCATCCCATGGAGACAGCCATTTCTTTCCACTAGCATTCTTACATGCAGAAATGAGTTGAATTGAAATTGACTAATTGACTAATCAACTGAAATTTGATGGCAACTTCTTCAGAAGTACAAGCTTTATTATGTACATGTGACTTAGTAGGGCCTTCAGGAGGCTCTGCTCCCTGATGTTGCCAGGCACAGAGGTCAGACTGGCTGGCCTGCAGTTCATTGGAGTTTTTTCCCCCCCTTTCTTATGTTTTCCCCCTTTCCAATCAGTGAGAACTTCAAACTGCCACGACCTTTCAAATATGATGGCTAACAGCTTGGCAGCTTCATCCACCAGTTCCCTCAGAACTTGGAGATGGATCTCAGCAAGTCCCATGGACTTGTGCACCTTCAGGTTCTTTAGATGGTCTTGAACATCATCTTCACTTAGAGCAGGTAGATTTATCTTCTCCAAGTTCTTATCATTGCTTTCTCCAACTTGGGTGATGTGGCTAGAGCCTTATTGGTGAAGACTGAGGCAATCTAGTCATTGAGCACTTCAGCCTTCTTTGTATCCCCCACGACAAGGCTTTCAGTTTCCTTCCAGAGAGGGCCCACATCCTGTCTAGCTTTCTTTTTATCACTGATTTACCTGTAGAATTTCTTCTTGTTCCCCTTGATGTCCCTAGCTAGATTTAATTCTGTCTGGGTTTTGCTTTCCTAACCTGATCCCTGGCTGCTCAGACAACTCCTTTGCTGTCATCCAAGTTAACTTGTTAACTTGTTCTTCCTCCTTCCACTCCCTGTAGAATTTCTTTAATTTCTTTTTGAGCCAAAGTCAATCCAGGAGCTCATTGTTGATCCACAGAGGCCTCCTAGAATTCTCACCTGCCTGCCTTTTTCTTGGGATGCACTGCTTCCGGGCTTGGAGGAGATGGCCCTTGAATACCAACCAGCTTTTTTGGGCCCATCTTGCCTCTAAGGCTTTCCTTCTGTGTCACCCTGCTAAGCAGCTCCCTGAAAAGTTCAAAGTCTGCTCTCCTTGAGTGCGGAGTAGCAAGCTCACTGCACATCTTTGACACCCTAAGGATTGCAAATGCCACCATTTCATGGTCCCTATAGCCAACGCTTTCCTTGAGCTTCACATTACTCACCAGCTCCTCCTCCTTGGTGAGGACAAGGCCCAGCATAGCTCCTTTTCTCAGGTGTTGCTGTACTACTCAGAAGAGGAAGTTATCATCATCACATTGCAGGAACCTCTTTGATTTCTGGTGCACCGCTGAGATGTCCTTTCAACAGATACTGGGGTTGTTGAAGTCCCCCATGAGGACCATGTTTTGTGCATGCAAAGCTGCTCCTATCTGTTTATGGAGGGACTCATCCACTTGGCGTTCCTAATCAGGTGACGTTTAGCAGACTTTTGCGTGTCAGTCATTGTCAAAACAGCAGTCCAGTTCCAAAGTGATGTATAATCACCCAGCTGTTAACATTCAGCCCTCTCGTTAGTAAATAAGTCAAAGAAGCACTAGATTTATGATTGAAAAAACTAACCTGCTTATTCTGTTGGAGTATGAGAAGTGGGTGAAGAGCTCACATTAGAAATCAGACGCTGTACAGGTGCAGAAGTAGGTCTGCTAACAAGAATGGCATCAATGAAAGCTTCTCTAATCTGTGCTAAAACATATCTGCCCTTGTTCTTAAGGGCATTAATGCAACTTCAGTGTTGTAGCTTCATAGTTTTGGCATGCTAAAATTGTAAAAATGGTGAAAAAATCCAGAACAAAATGGGGAATATTTGGAAAACAGAAGAGTGCATATCATATAAGAATGATAGGTTGCTTAACATATTACTAACAGATGGAGTTGCTGAACTGTGGGAGAATTACTTGCAAATAAGTAGAAAGAGAGAACTTGCATCCAGGAATCCTAGCATAATTTCTTTGAGAGATGTGTTATTATGTTATTTTTTAATGTTTTTTGAAATATTAATATATATAATATAATACTGTGCCAGTTTTTAAGAACGAGCAAGAGAGCTTCCTTGGCTGACAGTTATCTTAAGCTGTCAGTAGACTCCAGATCCCGGCATAAGATCCCTGCTTTAATCATGGGTCAGTTTTTTTTTTTTTGGAGGGGTGGGCAGGATCAGTTGCTTTTAAACTGTATTTTGTTCTTTGAGATCATAGGTTTAGTCAATGAAATTGTTTTTGAAGAGTCATATGCATACATTTCTGCAAGGGGGCTGAATTTCAGATTTCATTCACCTTACACAACATTAAATTTAACCACCCTTTTTTAGGCACCTTCTGTGGTTAAACAAAAGAATATTGCTCGTAGCTGTTTAATTGCTGTTGAAAGAAACTAGTTATTCAAGAGGACAGTTTAAAGTACATGTTTACCAAGTTCAACAGCCAAATGCAGTTCACTATTTGAATCAACAGTGTGTGATAAACTGCTGGTGCATCAATTGCCACCAAGTACTCAGGCAGTCAGTAAGGGTAGTCAGAGGACAGGATAACCAAAAAGGTATATGGCTCATTTGGTAAGCTAAGCTTATTAAAATGAAATATAAAGCTGTACGTGTGAGCAGAAAGGTGGTCCACATCTGTAAAAGGGTGGGGGGGAGTATTCTGGGATGCATTGACAGTGGAAAGGATGTGGGAGGTATGCGTACAAATAAGAGAAAAGTATTTTTCTCCAAAGGCTGCTCTTGGAATTCATATGTAGATAGCATAATCTTTGGTATGTTTAACCAGAAATAAAGAGCAAGGAAAACATTTTACTTCTGTCCAAAATTGTAGCAGTTTGTCTCAAAGCCTGGGTCCTATTCAGATAACTTTAACTTTTAATCCTCACATTCTCTTTCCAGAGAATTATAGCCTAATTTATATTGGGGAAAGTTTGGGGTCATCTCATCTAACCCCTGAGCGGAGTAGGGTCAACTGTAAAGCAAGATTCAGCTTAAAATTTATACCTTCATTTAACAAGGTGTGACTTTAATTCTAATTATGTGTTTTAGTTTTTCTCCAACAGAATTGTTATTGGGATGGAGAAGTGCTGCATGGAGCCTCTAGCAAAAGTAGGTCTGTCATGGTGTAGAACAGAATTAGTGATCATTAGTCTGTGCATGAAGATGAAACTTCGGACTATGCAGTTCCTGTGTATAGCACTGCTAATTCTTGTGTTCTTGATGCAGTTGTTTGAGGTAGCACAGTGCAGGAGAGAAGTAGCAGAGCCATTCTGGGAATGTGGAATGGAAGACTGGGAATGAGAGGAAGGTTGATAGAGCATCTGAAGCAAGCAGCACTAAGGCCTAGTTTAGTTAAGGTTACACATTTTACAATTCATATACTTCATGTTTAAGGTAGTCTCACTGTTAAGAAGCTTTTTTCATATTGCTAGAACTCCAGAGACCTTCACACGTAGCTATAACAACTCTTGTGATTTGTCTTTTTGATCACTCCTCTGGAACTGGAATATTTTCTGGTTATATGTAGAATATGATGTAGTACAGTTAGAAAGTAAAAGAGCAATAAAGAAATATCTTAGAGTAACGTAACTTATCAGTGGTAGTTGTAACTGCTACATAAAGGTGGTGCTAGAACCACAATGCCAGAAGAGGCAATAGCAGCTAAGAACTTACAATAAGTTGTCTTTTTTTAAAGTATAGAAATAGAAAAGCATCTCATGATTCAGAAAATACTGTGAGAGAATTGGACTGTAATATTATAACGTGATGAAAAGTACAGCAATAATAGTGGGAAGCAAAGTCTTTAGCTATGCCAAATAAGCACAAGCCTAAACGCAGCAGCTATAAACACAGAAACAAAGGAAAAACTGCTCACCATCAGAAGGCCTCATGCAGGCAGAAATCTTCAGTAGGATCCCTATGGCTCTGCTGCCAACCCTTAAATATTGGCTCCACTCCTTCCTATCACTCAGGTACATTGCATACACCTGAGCTCCCCTGGGTTGGCCCTGCCTTCCACCAGGTGTTCAATCACTATTTCAGGCTGTGACTTAGCACTTCTGCTACATGGACCTATTGTTTTCTTCATTTGCACATGTATATTAAGTTGGGGGAATGTTTCATAAACCAAATAATGTGTTACGGTGCAGCTCAGTAAGCTTTAAATCTCATCAGTAATAATAACTTAATTGGTATTAAGCCAATAGCTGAAATAATTTCTTCTCTGATTCAAAGTAGGTGGCTTTTCTTTTGTCTATACTTTTCTCTCTCTGTTTTCTTGCTTTAATGCTGAATTCCAGGAAATCAGTCTGTGACTCAAGCAGTACAGTGCTATGACATCAGAGTAGACTCTGTTGTCAGTAATTGTCTTCTTTTTCTCTCTCCTTCTTGGATCTGAATTGCTTTCTTGGAAGCTTAATTGAGATGAAGTGACATAAAGTGCTTCTGAGGACCCTAGAGCCCTTCAACAGAAGTATTTGCTGTGCGTGAATCACTTATTTGTGTCTGAGAAATCTGTTTACTTTTACCATTTATTTTCTGTTTTGAAGATATTTTATTGATTTGCAGTTTCTGGGGAGCTTGAATTTAGTATCAGCTATGCCTGCATAACTAGCCCAAGGGCTCTGAAGAAATTCAGCATGTGCTGTTTGCTCGCTGTACTTTCCAGTTAAGGCCCTTAGTATCACAATTAAACTGTAAAGAACTGTGCAGTGTTGCAGTGATTCTGTTGTTCACGAGCAGTGACATTATTGTTAAAACTGCAGTTTCTGTCTTAATAGAGAATGGATTTGCTCTCTTTTCAAGATTTCAAGGCACCTATTTTAAGCAATCTTTAAAAACCACGCTTAGGCTGAATGCTAAGAACTGGGTTAGTTTGACTAGATTGTTTTGTGTGCAGCTAGGCATCTTGGCAGCCACTGAAGAGAAGAGAGACTAGCGACAATACGTTCAGTGTTCATCTTTATCTTGCAGGTGAACAGTAGGACTCTGTGAAGATGAGACTGTAGTAGCCCACTTGCTACTGAGATACTGCAGCTGTGTTTCTACTGGTGCAGCCATCCAACAGAGCCCTGTGCGTTGCTGGAAAGGTTAGTCCTACACCTTCCATCCTAGTTTTGATGCTCCTGACTGTAAATCTAGATGGTGACGAAGGAACTGCTTGAGCTGAAAATCCATTGATATTTTTTCACGATGTCAGTGGAATCAGCACAAGAGTGAGGGCAGTGACTGTGGGAAAGCAGACCCACTCCTTTTATTATTTGTGTAAATTTAAGTTGTAACACATAAAACCTATTGATATGCAATGATTTTTCTCCTCTCCCTTTAGGAATTGAAAACATACTGGTTTAGATTGCTGCTAGTTTCCTCACACATCAGGGCTTCACTACTGAGCAAGTCAGTGTGAGTTTCCAATGCCAGGAAACATTAAAAAAAAAAAATAATAATAAAATCCTTTCAGCAGAGCCTTATTTGTATTTGGTCTGTCCAGGCATTTTTCCCCATTTTTCTTCATATTTACACAGAATCACAGAATCGTAGGGGTTGGAAGGGACCTCCAGAAATCGAGTCCAACCCCCTGCCAAAGCAGGTTCCCTACACCAGTCACACAAGTCGGTGTCCAGGTGGGTCTCGAATATCTCCAGAGAAGGAGACTCCACCACCTCCCTGGGCAGCCTGTTCCAGCGCTCCATCACCTCACCGTGAAGAAGTTCTTGTGGACATTTGTGCGGAACTTCCTATGCTGCAGTTTCTGGCCATTTCCCCTTGTCCTGTCTCCACACACTGCTGAAAACAGTCTGGCCTCACCACTCTGCCCCCACACCTCAGATATTTATGGACCTGGCTCAGGTCCCCTCTCAGTCGTCTTTTCTCAAGGCTAAACAGACCCAGTTCACTCAGCCTTTCTTCATAGGGGAGATGCTCCAGGCCCTTCACCATCTTTGCGGCCCTCCGCTGGACTCTTTCCAAGAGATCCCTGTCTTTTTTGTACTGGGGAGCCCAGAACTGGACACAGTACTCCAGATGAGGCCTTGCCAGGGCAGAGTAGAGGGGGAGGATCATCTCCCTCGACCTGCTGGACACGCTCTTCTTAATGCACCCCAGAATGCCATTGGCCTTTTTGGCCATGAGGGCACACACACAAGGGCATAGTTTCCATTTTAGAAAGGAAGAGCATGTTTCCTGGTGATAGTCAGTCCATTATCATGTTTTAAGGCAGTAGCATTGTGTACAGATTGGAAGAGTAATTTTGGCCTTACAAAATAAATAAATGACTAGTACCCACATCATCTCCTGACTGCAAGAGGGAATTGTGATTGCTCAGCATATCGCAAAATTGGAATGCTTATTAGTGTTTCCATTTTGCATCTCTGTTACTGAGTAAGTATAATTAATAGAAAATATGTCATCCTTAACTTGATCTTTTCAAATAAAACATAATATTTATCCAATATTCCTTTGACCTGGAGCATTTAATGTTTTCTGCATACTTCATTAAGGAAAAAGCAACTATAAAACACTTTTAAATCATTTCCCCAGTAAAAGAATGTGTGACTCTTCTGCATAACAGAAGAAGGTAATGAAGGCACTGTACAAATTAAAACTGTATATATTAGAAAATTAAAATAAAAACAGATATGGGTATTTGTTAAAAAAAAAAAAAAAAAAAGATAGTTCCTAAGATACTAAAGGTGCTAGCACCCTGGGTACCCTGGTAGAAGTTGTTTTGAAAACTTATCTTAATCTGGTCTTGGGAACTATAGTCAGGTTGTGAGAGTTGATGAGCATCACCAGTTCTCAAAAGCAAGAATCTTACATGCGAGCAAGATAGAATGATAAGACACAACAAGGTCATTTTGTTGGTGTTGTGGTTTTTTGTTTTTTGTTTTTTTTTTGTTTTTGTTTTTGTTTTTTGTTTTTGTTTTGTTGGTTTTCAATATCCAGAGTTTAAAAAAAAAAAAAAAAAGTTTGGCAGATAAGAAAATGGAGAATACTTGGGAAATTTTTGAGGTGGAACTTTTGGGCTCTGTGCAGGAAATACAAAAAGAGGAAATGTGATAAGAAGAAACTTGAGTAAAACTTGATGCATTGGAAGCATTTGGGATGACTAGAACAACCATCGTGATTTGTGAAAAAATTTTAGTTCAGAAAATGCCAAGTAACAGGTTTGATGAGCAAAGCAGGAATTATGCAAGAAATGGCTTTGCGTGATATTTGATAGCCTGGAACTACTTTGTGTTAGACAAGTCTTTTTAGCCTGAAGCAGTAAAGCTGTTTGATCATTCACGTGGCTCGGACGCTAGATTGGAACACAGAACATGAGTTTGGGTGCAGATGCTGTGCACCAGCTTGTTTGGGTTTAGGTCAGTTGAACAGTCTTGTAGTTACAGAGAAACAAAATGCATATAATCACATAATCACATAATGGCTGAGGTCGGAATCCTCATTTATAGCCTTATTTGTGTCAAGAGAATACTGCTGGCTTATGGCTCACCTTCATGTCCACCAGATCCTCTTACGCAGAGTTGCTTTCCAGCTGGGTGACTGTCAGCCTGTACTGGTACATGCCTTAAGAAAATAGTGCTCTTTCTATTTCATAAGCCCATCATTAGAATAAAATTTCAAAGTGTTTTTTAACAGGGTAAGTTCTAATGCGATGGTGATAAAATTAATTTTAATTGACTTTCCTGCGTAGTTACAATTACTTCTCAAATTTTATCAGTTCTTTTGAAACTTTATGATTTGTAAGCCTTGCTTGAATTATGAATTTCTGGGATGCTGAATATATTCAGGTAAACAGCAATTCTAAATTACAAAGCTAATTACACTAGAATTCCTTGCTTTTTAACTGAGTTGTACCGATTCAGATGGAAGATAAAGTTGAGCACATGCAGGCTTCTGCTGTGTTGATGGATTCTGCAAAAGAGGTTTCTGTTGTCACTGGATCTGATAAAAACTGTAAAATTTATTTCCTTGATGTAAGAGTGTATCATGTTAAGCATCCTGAGGAAAACGAAGTTAAATATTACTAAACTATGTTCTG
This sequence comes from Meleagris gallopavo, assembly GCF_905368555.1. Classification (NCBI taxonomy): domain Eukaryota; kingdom Metazoa; phylum Chordata; class Aves; order Galliformes; family Phasianidae; genus Meleagris; species Meleagris gallopavo. The sequence goes on from NC_139418.1 coordinate 17,668,849, forward strand.
CACATAATTGACTTTGTTTTCTTTAATTGAGGGAATGATGCTGTTCTCAAATAGAATTTAGTACTTCAGAATTGTCTGGTGGTAGTCATATTGCAATGGATTAGAAAGTCAAAGAAACCAAACAGTGATTTCTACGATGTAATCTATGTAATCTATTTCTGGTTAATTTCTACAGTTCACCAGATATTGGAGTGCTAAGGACCTTCAGTTTAATTGGTGTTTTAACTCCAGCGCTTATATGTTGTGTTAGTTCAAGACATTGAAATACTTAGCTTCATAATTTCAGTAATACATGCTTGTAAACTGTTTTCAGAGTTTCATGACACTCGGTGATGAGAGGCGTTCCTCAGGGATTGGTGTTGGGACCGGTGCTATTTAATGTCTCTGTAGGGGACATGGACAGTGGGATCAAGTGCGCCCTCAGCAAGTTTGCAGATGACCCCAAGCTGAGTGGTACAGCTGACACTAGAGAGAAGGGATGCTATCCAGAGATAGGCTTGAGAGGTGAGCATCATGAAGTTCAGCAAGGCCAAGTGCAGGGTCCTGCACCTGGGTCAGGGCAATCCCAAGCACAGATACAGATTGAGCAGAGAATGGCTTTTGAGAGCCCTGAGGAGAAGGATTTGGGACTGTTGATTGATGAAAGATTGAACACGAGCTGGCAATGTAGCCAGAAGGCCAATCATATCCTGGCTGCATCAAGAGAAGTGTGACCAGCAGGGTAGGGGAGGTGATTCTGCCCCTCTGCTCTGCTCTGCTCTCTCGAGACCTCATCTGGAGCACTGCGTCCGGTGCTGGAGCCCCCAGCACAAGGAGGACATGGAGTTGTCCAGAGGAGGGCTGTGATGATGATCAGAGGGCCGGAGCACCTCCTCTGCGAGGACAGGCTGAGAGAGCTGGGGCTTCGCAGCCTGGAGAGGAGAAGGCTGCAGGGAGACCTCATAGTGGTCTACCAGTACCTGAAGGGGCCGACAGGAGAGCTGGGGAGGGACTTCTTGTAAGGGCAGGTAGTGACAGGACAAGGGGAAACGGCTTTAAACTGGAACAGGGTAGATTTAGACTGGATATTAGGAAGAAGATCTGTCCTGTGAGGGTGGTGAGATGCTGGAACAGTGTGTGTGTTTGTGTGTATATAAAATTATATACATACAATTTATTATATGTATATTGTAATATATATATATTATTATAGTCAGGGTACATAAGTGAGAAGATTCTATATTCAAAGGCAAAGAGGAGATTTTTTGTACTCCCTGAAGCAGTGCTTTCCAGCTCTAATTAAAAGCTGAAACTGGATCAGGTACATGTATTCTTGCTTAGTAATTTACAGTTTTTCTAGAAGTTCCAGTTCAAGGAATGTTGGTGTCCCATCCTCAACCTCCTGGCCACTCTACAGAAGCAAGTTATAAGAGGTCTGTTGGAATGCACCTCACCTAATTAGTTCAGTTTAACAGACAAATCAAATTAATAGCTAGCAGAGAGACCCAAAGAGAAATGATTTTAAGAGTCTAGAGTTTTTGGTGAATGGCAGGTACAATAAATAGTGATGACTAAGCTGTATCCAGACAGTTTGGACAGTTTATAAATGGAGAAGTCATCATTGGTAACATGTCACAAGAATGTAAACACATTATTTATTTGAGGAACATTTAATTAAACTGGAAGGTAATGGAAGATAGAGCATTCAGCTCCTGCTATTAAGGAAAGTAGTCTGTGGCTTAGATGAGTTGTTACTGGGGTGAAAAAATGGCTTTATATTTTTTCAGGACACAATATGAAAGTGCTATATAACATTTGAAAGTGGCACGGATTACTGTGATATGACCTTCAGAATTTTTGTTATGCAGAGTGGATTTTTAGATTGTACATCCAAAAGCAATACATTCTGGTGGCCTGTATGAAGAATTTGGGTTACTGTAGCTTAAATAAAAAAGCTTGACAAATTCAAAAAAATCAGCGGTGGAACAATAGGATACATAGCCTGTTACCTTGTGTCAGTGTGTGTTTTGGGAATGATGGGCAGTTCTTGGTAGGTGTGACATCTTGTTAATATACTCTGTTGTGTCATTGTGTGTTGTCTGTTAAAGTACTGTTGTGGCTCCCTAGAAAGACTTGTCATATTTTTTCCTGTTTTGTTTTGTTTTTAATGAAGGTAACATAGATGGATGTGCTGTTTGTCAACTAGAGATTTATTGTGCTACACGTTGCTGCTGTTGGGCAGTTATGTGTTTTGTATTCAGTAGACGTTGCCATGCATTTTTCAGAGGCATAATTTTTAAAAACAGTGGTGACTGGAAGTTAACTGAGCAAGACCTTCAAGATTATTTAGCACTTGGATGCCGTGAAGTGAGTGAATGTCAGTTTTCTTCCTGGACTGGGCTGTAATTTATTTTTTGTCCAGCTGAAATCTCTGACAGTTGTGTTATGCAGTGAGTACTGCTGATCCTTACTTTAGGAACATTTTGCTTATTTAAACAAATGTTGTTCTGTGCACTGACTTCAGAAAGTCCAGTTGAAGACAGCTCTTTCCATTTTGCATTACACAGTAACTTATATAGTCTTCCCAGTTCCTCGATTGTCACTGTATTTTCCAGTAAATGGAGCAATATGGACTTTACCTGTGAAACATCTCTGCTGCTTTTGACCTAACTCATTCCTCCCATTTAGTATGGTAACCCCAGACATAAAGTTAAGGCCATCCATAGATGATAGTGAAAGGGAATGCATGACAATCTCTCAGAAATAAAATTAAGAATCGTTTGGGGCTGGGGAAATATGACAGAAGTTGGTAGCATTCAGATAGATGCATTGTTTGGAAAACTGAGTGGAGCATACTAAACCAGCTGAAAGTGTTTAGTAGCAGTTGTAATCCAAAGCTAGATTTCTTACTGTGTGCAGTGTGAGCATTTTTGCACAAGCAATTACCTGTTTTCAGGAGAAGGTACTGAAATGTAGAAGCACACTTCTGTGTCCTGTTTCAAATGTGAAATAATGAAGACCAAATATGAGGGAAGAGTTGAACAACTTGTAGATGCTGTCTTTTTTTAATTCATTGATATAAATTATGATCATCCTTTTTATACTCAAGTGAGATGGGAGAAAATAAACTACATAATAATGTCTTACAGTAAGTTCCTGGAAATGAGAGGTTATAGGATAATTCAGAACGGGGCATGTATTTTATAAATGTATGTCTTGAAACAACCTTTAAACAATAAAAAGTTAACTAAAGCAAATCAGCTCTAGGATATCAGAAAGTTTCTTGATCACTTCTTTGACAAAACTGTAGTGTGTAGGTGGGCTGCCCAGTGGAGTGTCTTGGAATCAGACTTCAGGTCACTGACACAAAGCATTGTACTCTAAGCTGTCCTGGTGTGTGATGTCAAGGACAGAAAGGAGATAGGATCCCATATTTGCATTCATCTCTTTGTCTCCCCAAAAAATGTTAGAATTAGGTTGTGGAAGACATACTGTCCGGATCATTTTTTCCCACTATAGCAGAAGGGACATCTTTAGGTCTCCCCTTGTTCTGAAGAAAACTGCTTCTGAGATGATCAGAAGTTTAATAGCCTCTGACAGGCCTATTCTTATGCACTTTTGCTTTGAATGTTTGTTATTTCTCATCTCTGCTTACAATTCTTGAGTTCATTTTTAGTTCTGAGTCTTTTGTATTCTGTAACATCCCTGATGATGTGTTTCTCAATCTGCTATAGCGTTTCCTGATGTTGTGTTTTCCAGACTAAACATGAATAATGAACATTTCGTGTTACTGCTGTTTTCTGCCCTGCAGATGCTACTTTCGTTTAGCACTTTGCAGATTATAAACACTGATGTCAGATTACAGTACCAGTCAGTGGGAGCTGCAGTATGGGTCCTTGCTAGTTGGTTATAGAATAATATGGATAGCGTAAACATGTTTCTTCTTTTAATACTGTCATCTTACAGATCTGTTTGTCTCTTATCTTAGTTTAGGTAAAACTTTTCAGAAGAAGCATTTGGCTTCTGTTCATAGCATCTCCTCCAGTGAGCAGGTAATTTGTAATGTAGCACCTATGTGCTACCTACCTGAACAGCAAAGATAAAATTCCATGCAGTAACAATAACTTCCGGATTAGGTAAGAACTACTTCAGTTTTTCCTAGAAAATATGCAGAAATAAGAGTGTTTAAAATTTTTGTCATGAAAAGCATGTGCTGCTACATGCATATGTATAGGCTTGTGAAATGTCATACCGGTTCCGAGAGTTGTCAGCTGAGTATTTTACACTTGCTGATTTCAATATTGGTTTGTGGTTTTTGAAAAGGTTACAAATTCAGGGTAAAAACAGCCACTCCAATGTGACTGACAGGTTCTTGATTAATAAAGCCTCGGACTGAAATTTCCAAGAAGGGTGGATCTGCTATTGGCAGAATGAACGTGGCTGAATTTTATGGGATGGATGGAAGGATGTTTTTCCATTGCTCTTGCTTAAGATAACTGTGAAAATAGTACTACTAATACATACTGGAAATGCAGTAAGATTTTAATAGAAGCATATGCAGCTTCTCCAGACTGTGAGCTGCCTACCCCCTTTGGGAAAGCTTCTGCCTTTGTCTGACATCTTGTTTAGCACTGATAACACTAGAGAGTCCAATTAAAGTATTTCAAGAAGACATCCTCATACAAGACTGCACTGATTGTCCACTAATGTGTATTGAGCTTTAGCTAAATACAGCCTCGGGTGCTGTGCTGGAAAGCAGAAAAGCTTGCTGTCCGAGCTCTTAATTCCTTTTATATTGATTTGGCTACTAATGATATAACCTTCTACTCTAATTAACTGACATCTGCATTAGGCTGAACAAGAGCCTTCTGCTTGAAGCTTTCCACTTGTTTGTGTTATGAAATGTGTCCTTCTTTTATATTTGATTTTGTCCAGATTAGCTCATTCTGTGCAAAATAGATCATCTAAGCAATGACTTTACTTTCAAGTAACTTGTAAAGCAAGTTTGTTCTTCCTGCTGTTGACGTTCCTACCCGTGTGCCCAGGACTTATCTTGCCAGTGTGTCTGGCCAGGGCTGGTTCACTGACTGGATGCCTGCCTTTCTAATCCTTCTCAATGGATTATTTGTCCCTTTTACTGATTTGAGGCTAGGTGAAAATTCAAAAAAAAAGGTGGGGTATGAAGACCTGAAGATGAGTGAGTCATTTTCTGTATATGAGGACATGAAACATTCATCAGATGTGAATGACATTTAGCTGAAGTTGAACAAATATAATGGAAAGTTTTTGAAGATACATAGGATTTTGATTTAGGAAAGAAGTACAACAATGTACTAAAATCACTATGCATAGTGTAGCGATTGCAATATATGCTTGGTTGATATTAGACAGACAATGTACTGAATTCTGAAGCCAGCCTGCAGTAGTATCCAGCACAAGGGGACTAAGGGAGTTGGGGGAAAGAGGCAGTCCTGTTGAGAGCTGATGCAGTCTCCAGCCTCTCTACTGGGAATGACATTTGGGTAGAAATAACTCTGAAGTCTAAAATGAGCACAACACAGAGCAACTGACTCAAACCCATACTTCAGTTTGCGTTTACTCCCAGAGTCTTTACTCTAATTCATATGTGGAGGGAGGAGGGATCTTTTCATCTCTTCCTCCTCCCTCAAGCATCTGGCCTTGTTCAAGAGCTCAGAACAGAAGAATACAATAAGGGTGTTTCATCGGCGAAGGGGATTTTCTATTCCTTTCGGAAACTTTGCCTCTTCTACTGGGAAAGTCATCTAACGTGCACGAGAGTCTTGACACATTAAAGGTGCTGTGCTTGATGCTGCTTCTACTTAAGTGGAGTTTGTTTCTGAGGAATATCAAAGATCAGCCGTAACTTGTTGCAGAAGGTTTTGTAACCCTTGGCAGGACGTGTTCCCCAGTTAGCTAAGTCCTGTGACAGTGGGAGGTGATACGATTGAGCTGAGTTTTGAACACTGTATTTGTGTTTGTTTACAACGTACCAGATTATCTAAAATTCATTCATCTTAAAAGTATAACTGAATTACGTTACCAAGTACGCAGACCGTTTGTCCTTGTATCTGTGTCATTGCTGATTGAGGACTTTATCAGAACTGAAATGTGTAAGATGTTAAAACAGTGTGCTCAATTAAATCTTGGAAATGCTATGTCTTAATTCAAGCAAAAGGCTTCTGAATTTAAAAATACATGCTTAAAAATCTGAATTGAAGCACAGGCTTAGGTAGATAACTGAGTAATGCTGTGCTATCATGAATTATTACGGGATTTCTGATGAGATCTGCTAATTAGCTGAGATCTGTGCCTGATTTATCAGGTAAAAAAGTTAACTTGGTGATGCTTGAGAACAGAGGCTAATCTTGAGTTTCTAGTGTTAGCATTTCAGTCCCGTAAGAGGGAATCCATATCCTATGTGGTATGAATGCAGCAGAGGTGTTAGTGACAGACAACGTTCTAGTAAGTCCCTGCATAACAAGTCATAATCTCTCTGCCTTGGAGCCTTTCTGTGTTTAAAATGAGTACAAAATTTGCATCTGCACCGTGATTTGCAGTTCCTTTTAGAAATATGCATATTTAGAAAGAGGTCTTCAGCTCACTAAGAAGGTGCTTCTGATGTGATACCATTGGAGCTCCAAGCTGGATGTAGAATAGCAACAGGTCATGTAGTATATTTGAAGATCTAGACTATTTGTGCAATAAAAGGCAAAGGCATTTGATACTGTCTCCCACGACATCCTTATAACAAAGCTGAGGAAGTGTGGGATAGACGAGTGGACAGTAAGGTGGGTTGAGAACTGGCTGACTGGCAGAGCGCAGAGGGTTGTCGTTGGTGGTGCAGAGTCTGGCTGGAGACCTGTAACCAGTGGTGCCCCCCAGGGGTCTGTGCTGGGTCCGGTCTTGTTCAACATCTTCATCAATGACCTTGATGAGGGGACAGTGGCCACCCTCAGCAAGTTTGCTGATTATACGAAATTGGGAGGATTGGCTGACACGCCTGAAGGCTGTGCTGCCATTCAGCGAGACCTGGACAGGCTGGAGAGCTGGGCAGGAAGAGACCGGATGAGGTTCAACAAAAGCAAGCGTAGGGTCTGACACCTAGGGAGAAATAATTGCATGCACCAATACAGGCTGGGGGATGAGCTGCTGGAGAGGAGCTCTGCAGAGAGGGACCTGGGCGTCCTGGTGGACGACAGGTTGGCCATGAGCCAGCAGTGTGCCCTCGTGGCCAAAAAGGCCAATGGCATTCTGGGGTGCATTAAGAAGAGCGTGTCCAGCAGGTCGAGGGAGGTGATCCTCCCCCTCTACTCTGCCCTGGCAAGGCCTCATCTGGAGTACTGTGTCCAGTTCTGGGCTCCCCAGTACAAAAAAGACAGGGATCTCTTGGAAAGAGTCCAGCGGAGGGCCGCAAAGATGGTGAAGGGCCTGGAGCATCTCCCCTATGAAGAAAGGCTGAGTGAACTGGGTTGTGGAGTCTCCTTCTCTGGAGATATTCAAGTCTCGCCTGGATGCCTACCTGTGCGACCTGGTGTAGGGAACCTGCTTTGGCAGGGGGTTGGTCTCGATGATCTCTAGAGGTCCCTTCCAACCCCTACAATTCTGTGATTCTGTGATTCTGTGATTCTGTGAAAGATTTTGTAAAAGATTGGATTGAAGATGAGAAATCTCTTAATAGGTTCTGCAAGAACTTTCATAAAATAACCAGTTTTTTTATGATTTGAAATTATGGAAGTGAAATTCAAAGAGCTTAAGGGTGGAAGAATTAGCTACTAATCGAATATTTCTACAAAAAGACTGAGCAATTTCTGTTTTACAGCCCTGAAGATATAATGGAGCCCTGGGGATTTCTGCCACAACAAGCTCTGAGAGCTGCTAGCACTTAGCAAAATTGACTTCAGTTTACGAAAAAAAAAAAAAAAAAAAGAGCAAGCAGGAAAGAAAAAAGCTGTTTGAGAGGCTGCTGGACAAATAACTGTATAAATGGTTTAAGACATTTCAGCTCCTAGAAGAGGGTCTCAGTGACCTATAATATCAGTATGTAATGGGCAAGCATAAATGGAAGGCAACTTAATTTAAGTGCTAGAATGGTGGGGGGGAAAAAGAGTGAAAAGGAGGAGAGTAGAAAAAGTGCTGTAGCACTTTGCTTACCCTTATTAAAACATTTCTTTAACTTAGTGTATATGGCTCTGCAAACACAGTACATGCTATGGCATTAATAGGAGTTAAGAGAACAGAATTATGCTCTGTGCATGATCTGTAATATTTACATGCTCCACTACAAGGAAACATTTACCTATATTCAGACTCAGATTCCAGGGACTTTTGAGTCGTTTTCCTGAAGTCCTAGGTAAAAAGAAGCACTGAATTATAACCCCATGGTTCTTCAACTACATAGCCTTTTTTGAATAGCCCTGGTAAAAATCTCAGATAGGTGATTCTAAACTACCATGTAGATTAGAAGTCCTTTTGGTTTCTCATAGTGTCATTTTCACAGGAGTAAACACATTGTATTATGTTCAACTTATGGCCCTTGAATTCTAGATGTTTTATAAGTGGGGGCTTAAGGGAGATAATCACCTTTTTTGGTAGTGCCACAAAAATACCCAATATTATAAGAACAAAACCAGAAAAATCAAAATGGAACAAACGTTGAGGAAAACAGTTTTGAAAACTATTTGCTCTTTTTGGAGATTTAAGAATGCAAGGAACCTTCTGTGTCACCAAATCCAATCTCCTGTTATCACAGTCAAAACCTCATACATGTAATTTATCACATACTTGTTTTTCTGAGGGTAAATGTGCTACGATTTATATGTCTCACAATAACTGAATAAATGTTTTTATTTCAGTGGGACTTAAATTTGTCACTTGTGGATGCCAAGGGAATTTACCCGCTACAGCAACTCCAGCATTATAAAACAGCCTGCAGCTTTTTCTAGATGAACATGTCACTGCAAATCAACAAACTTTAATTTTGGCTCTCTGTATGTGTTGCCATGCGCATTCCTCCATGACCAAATGCCAAAAAGCTAAGAGTAGGAATAAATATGGTTTCAAATACAAAGCAGTTGGAAAACACTTCCGTTTTCTTTATCTGCGTAGTATACTGGAACGAGTACACTGGAGGGAATATGCTAACATCTCTAGCTCAGTTTTTAACGTGAATATGAATAATCTCATGGCCCAGTGTGGAATGCTAGATGACTGTGGCGGGAGGAAGAAAACAGAAGCCTCAAGCAGCAGTTCAATAATAAAGTGTTAGGGCTTGCACTTTCTCCAAGGGGACGTACATACATACAGAGTATATATGTGTGTGTTGTATAACAACGTTGTCATTAAAAAAACAGGTAAATAGTGCCAGCTGCTCTAACCCTTTATTGCTTTTCTAGAATTTTGTTTTTTATGTTGCTCAGACATTGCTGAGATATAATTCAATTCAAGACTAATTTACTAATTAATTATAATTCAGTCAGATAATCAATAGAACATTTCTCTGTTGTCTTTCTACAAGCAGAGATAACTGTAATCTTTTCCTGCATTCTCATGAAGCTCATTAGCAATTGCTGTTTTAAATTCCTTCTAGAGGCTCCAACCTACGTCTCAGCTCTTCAAACATTTAGTTGTATGAACTTGGTAAAAACAAAGCCAAGGATGATTATCTGTATCAGGATAAGTCATTTGAATGAGCTCAATAAAATCTGTCATTGGATGGGGAGAGGGGAACAGCTGCCAAAGGTCATGCCTCTCAGGAAAACAGGTGGGACCAGTAAGAAGAAAATATGAGCCAAAAATCACACAAAGAGTTATCATCTACTAGCTTAATGGCTGTCTTGTTCTGCCCAAAGGTAAAGAGCTAGCTATCAGTGCCATTTATCGGGTACACCGTTTTAGTATAAAATTGTTTAAAACCGAGCAGAGCCTCTTTTTCATCTTAATTAGACAATAACTCATTGATTCTAAGTGGGCCTTCATTTTCTAATTATTTAGTACATAATATAATGTCATTAAACATCTTTGAGTGGACAAGATTGCTCTAAAAGCTTCAGCTCCAGAGCTCCAATATTAGGCTTTTGGCAATCATCCCTGTGTGTGAAAAGCAGTCAGTTTGTTTACCAGGAATTTAGATTCACATTACTGGGGGAATTAGCAGTGAGCTATTAGTCTGATACAAGCACTTAACAATAGCTGATCATCTCCTCCTAGCTTGCAGATAATGGAGGTGATCAGCTGTAAATGGAAAGAAGGTAGGGCTATTTTCACCAAGGCACTTGGAGAAAGTGCTGTATCCTGTGACCTCTGCTAACCCTACGGTTTGCAAGAAATCCAAACGCCGAATCACTTCCTGGAGTAGAGCTAATCAACCACAAGAAGAACTTCCATTAGAGGCAAAACCAAGCTCAAACGGCCTTCCCTCATCTGAGAAAAGGTTCAGCCACAAAGTCCCTGAGGTAGGGGTGATTAGCCCCTGATCATATTTACCAGTACACATTTTGATGGAGGAAGCAACTGTAGAGCAGCAGCTGGTTCTCATTCCATAGCAGTACTGAATGACTGTCACTCTTAGTATCGCTCATTGGCTTCCTGTTTCGCTGTTGTCATAGAATCATAGAATGGCCTGGATTGAAAAGGACCACAGTGATCATCTAGTTTTACCCCCTGCTATGTGCAGGTCACCAACGACCAGCAGCCCAGGCTGCCCAGAGCCACATCCAGCCTGGCCTTGAATGCCTCCAGGGATGGGGCATCCACAGCCTCCTTGGGCAACCTGTTCCAGTGCCTCATCACCCTCTGCGTGAAAAAATTCCTCCTAATATCCAACCTAAACCTCCCCTGTCTCAGCTTAAGGCCATTCCCCCTTGTCCTGTCACCATCCACCCTCACAAACAGCCGTTCCCTCTCCTGTTTATCCGCTCCCTCCAAGCACTGCAGGCCACAATGAGGTCTCCCTGCGGCCTTCTCTTCTCCAGGCTAAACAAGCCCAGTTCCCTCAACCTTTCTTCATAGGAGAGGTGCTCCAGCCCTCTGATCATCTTAGTGCCCTCCTCTGGACCCGCTCCAAGAGCTCTACAGTAATGTTACCTTCCATTTTAGCAAAGTAACTTTCTATGATGTATTAAGATGCCTTTGCTCTTTGTGGCTGCTGAACCTGTAGTGTTGTCTTGTAAATGTGAAGTTGCCATATACTGTCAGCAAGTTTTGAGAGGCATGCCAGGGTTCTGCAGACAAGCATTACATTTTTGAAGTAAAACTTAATTTTTCCCATATCTGTGATACAGATTGTGTCCCCTTTAAAAAGAACACCAAAGCCACTTCATCCTTCCTGAAACATATGCATTTGCTGTGGGAAGTAGGAATGATTTTAATGAGGTAAGGCCATGGTAGTTTGGAGATTTGGAATTCAAGGCTTATTTCTTGCATCACCTTGCTTGTGACTTTTGGCAGGAAATGTCTATCAGTTCTCTCACTTGTCAGATAAAATCAACTCATAGTGACTGAGCTCGCTGCTCAAAAAGAGCTATGTTAATGCTCTCAGTAAATGCTATGGTAGGCCATGTTAAGAAATCTAAAGCTGTGTCAGATTTCTAGATGCCATGTCTGAAATCTGACAGTGATTTCTGTAAGTTGCTGTTGACATTACTTTGTAAGAGATTTCTTTCCCATAATGCCACCAGCAGGAGGACACAAACACTGCAGCTTCTACTAAATGCACAGGAAGGCAGAAGACTTCTAAAACTGCAAGATAAATTTTATTAGCAAGTCTTGGTATTATTTCACACTTTTAAAAATAATTTACATTACAACAAGTAGAAGGTTTCTTCCTTTTGTATGCCTGCTGAGATGTCAATGTTAAGACTGTCAGAACAGAGCATTTCTATTATATTATTTTTGTATTTAGATCAAAGGTGCTTGCAGGATGTTGTTTTCCAGTTTCTAGTGAATAAACACTGAGGTTTTTATGTTTTATTCTTGTATTTTGTAAATTGCCTTGCAGTACAGATAGTAGGAAGTGTTCTCAAAGGGCTGCAGTGCTAGCAGAACTGGACAGTTACTGACATGACACTTCTTAGTAGTAGTTGTGCATGCACGTGTGCTGTGACATTGAGCAGCTCTGGTATCTGGAGGTTATGTGCTACAAAAATCTAAATGAAAATGGATTTCTATACACATCAGAGCGAGTACCTACCAATGCAGGTGTATTTAGAGGTGTTTTTTGCTTCCAGTTATTGATGAACAATTGTAAGAGGCAGCTGTATATATAAAAGTGTATATGAATGTGGAAAAGGGACATTTGAAGAAAATGTTGTGTTCTGTTTAATTTCTGTCTAGAGCAGGATTTTGTCAGACTGTAAAGCATTTTCCTGTGTAATCCAGAACATGACTAGGGGCTGCAATTGCAATCAATAGCCTTCTTAGTAGGGGCAAGGGGACTAGAAGTCCACAGTATGATGAATATGAACAACAAAATAATAATAGCTTTTCCCATATCAACCTGACTTAGAGCACTCAAGTGTGGAACAAGGAAAGTTCACAATGCAGATGAATAGAAGATGGATGCTGCTCATGGAAAGCTATTCCATCTTTCTTATAAATGTTCACACTGATTTGTGGGATATTGTAAAGAACATTTTTCTCTTCCCTGTCATTCACAAGTAATCTCTGGAGATGACAAACACACCCTACAGTTCCAGCCCCACCACATTTAGGATGGCCAAATGTAGATCTGAGTCCTATAATAACACAGGCAGTTTTCATTAAAGAGAGGTAGCAAACATGGAAACAGTGTTGTCTCTTCAATCACATAGCCATATTTCAGTAGATGGTGGGAAGTACTAGCATTCTGACTCCTCTTAGTTAAGATCATAGAATCACCAAGGTTGAAAAAGACCTCCAAGATCATCTAGTCCAACCGTCCACCCCCCTCCAATACTTCCGCACAAAACCACGTCCCATAGTGCAACATCTAAACCTTTTTTGAACATCTCCAGAGATGGTGACTCAACCACCTCCCTGGGCAGCCCATTCCAGTGGCTGACCATCCTTTCAGAGAATAAATTTTTCCTACCACCTAGCCTGAATCTCCCCTTGTGCACCTGGAAGCTATTCTCTCTAGTCTTATCGCTAGCTATGCAGAAGAAGCTGATTCCCCACCGCACCACAACGTCCTTTCAGGTAGCTGTAGAGAGCTAAAGGTCTCTCCTAAATCTCCTCTCAAGATGTCACGATACTTGTTCCTTTTGCATGAAAATGTGATGTTGCTTCTCTGTGCATCAGAGGGACAGCTTCTATTGCATGCGATCATTTCCCTGTCCTTGCTGCCCAAGGAGATAAGAGGAGGCCGGAATTTGAAATGGCAATATTACCACTGCAGAGAAGGACAGCTACACTGAGGTATGTGCAACAATGGAAGATTTTCTAGTAAGAAGGGTCTGACAGTGACTGGGAGCCAAAACATATTACCTAGTTGGTACCTTCATGAGGTACAGATAAAACACAGGGTAAAAAGAAATAGCTGCTTGTTCTGTATCTATTCTGGACTGTAATATTGCTCAGCTGTGCATAATATTGTCCAGATCAGTTGTATTTCATAGAATAAACAAGAGGCATTATACATGTCTACAGAGAAGCTGCTTTAAGCTGAGTATCTAGCTATCCTGAAAGTGTGGGTTGGCTGATGAGGCCAACTTTTGCTCGCAATTGATTGTGGACTATTAACCTATGCTCAGAAATCAATATTCACTTAACACCACATTCTAACAGGCCAACGTAGCATAAAATAACAGCAGTTACACAGTGCACATGTTTACATTCAGAATAAACAGATCATGAAATAGAACTTGGCAGAGGAGGAAACTGGCAGGATTGAAAGGGGAAAATGGCAACTTCAGTGTGTGGAGACGTACAAACTAGTTCCAGCTCCTGGAGGCTTTTGCAACTGAATGACCCACGGAATCTGTGGTGAATAGAGCATCACCTTCCCTAGGCATTCCTAAAAAGCTTTGGCCTGAGGCCTGGTAATGTCATCCTTGTCTAGGTAAATTTACTAGGGTTGAGTACAGGAATCCCTACTATTCCACAGAAGACAGGTCTCTCGCTGTCCATGATAAGGGATGATGCATATAGTTACAAAGGACAAAACAGAAAGGAGCAAGAATGTAAACTAGAGTATAGCTCTTCAAACTGGAATGGTTTTTCATATATTTAAAAGAATGAATTGAAAAAAAAAACAACTAAGGGAACTGAAAGTAATTGAGAACTGGTATTTTACAGGGATTTTATGTTCATGCTTACTTAGCTTTACTTGTAACCACCCTGCAGTGAGGGCTCTTAGTCTTCATCGTAGAATCACCAGCATTGGGAAAGACCTCCAAGATCATCTAGTCCAACCATCCACCCACCTCCAATACTTCCCCACTAAACCACGTCCCATAGTACAACATCTAAACCTTTCTTGAACACCTCCAGGAATGGTGACTCAACCACCTCCCTGGGCAGCCCATTCCAGTGGCTGAGCAAATGTTCGGAGAAGAAATTTTTCCAAATATCCAACCTGAGCCTCCCCTCGTGCAACTGGAGGCCATTCCCTCTAGTCCCATCACTACTTACGCAGGAGAAGAGGCTGACCCTCTCCTCACCACAACCTCCTTTCAGGTAGTTGTAGAGGGCGATAAGCCCCTTGAGCCTTCTCTTTTCCAGACTGTACAATCCCAGTTCCTTCAGCTGTTCCTCACAAGGCTTGTGCTCCAGGCATTTTACCAGCTTCGCTGCCCTCCTCTGCACACACTCCAAGGCCTTGATGTCTTTCCTGTGTGAATGGCCAAAAACTGAACATGGTACCTGAGGTGCAGCCTTACCAGAGCTGAATACAGGGCATATCACCTCTTTGCCCCTGCTGGCAATGCTATTTCTTATACTAGCCAGGATGCCATTGGTCTTCTTGGCTGCCTGGGCATACTGCTGGCTCATGTTTAGCCAAGCATCCATCAATACCCCCAGGTCTATTTCTTCCAGGCAGTCTTCCAGCCCCAGGTCTGTAGTGTTACCTGGGGTTGTTGTGGCCAAAGTGCAGGACCTGACACTTAAGGATGGTATTATACTGTATGCCTACGGAAGAGCTTAAACAGGTTGGGTGGTAGGAAACAGTGTCATGTGCATCCCTCTAGTTAGAAAAAGAACCCCACACAAGTTCTGACAGAATGCAGACTTGTTTTAAAATACTGTGGTTGAATATGAGCCTGACTGTCACTCAAAATGCTAAATGTGGCAGAAGCAATGGTGGGCACCAAATCTGCATCTCAGAGCAGACTGATTGGAGGAAAGAGGGGCACAAGTCAGGGAGAGGTTTTCGGTGACTGCAGTTATAGGCTAAGGCTGTTCCCTTTCTCTTTTACAGAGGCCTTTTGTTTCTTGAGGGTAAATCAGTAGTGGGAGGTGCCTGGATATGGGATAAGATTAATAATATGGGAAGGAAAGATGCTACTTATGCCAAGTTAAAGTGGGTTCAGCAACAGGGGAAGGAGTAGAGACAGAGATGGCCAAGAAACAGCAGCTCCAGAATATACAGAGGAGGCCATAGGCAAACTGCTGTGTTCAGAGGTGTCTTGCTGTGTCTTCACTTCAGCCACCTAGGAAATGAAAAGGAGGAATGAATCCCAGTTAGTCCCATTTGTGCTCAAACATGAATAGCAGAAGGGCCTCAAGCTTTGGACACTGATTTGAGACTGCAGAAAACTTCTGCAGCCAGGCAGCATGGCCTCCAATTTCTGCTTGTCTGTGGAAGGAATATCTGAGTCAAAGCAGTCTATGTTTCTGCATGCACATGGCATCCCTTACTTTGATGTCCAAAATCACACATTTCCAGGTAGAGATTCTGAACTACTGTCTGTAGGCCATTTGACCTGATACTGGAGGCAACAAAACAATGCATACCTGGGACATTTCCGAAGCAAGAGATGTGCTGGCACTGTCTCCTTGGAAATTTAGGGAAGATGAATAATACAAGTCTTTCTGTCTTTCCAGACCTGTCAGCTTCTGGTGCATTTGAGACCAAATAGCATTTTCTGCAAACAGAAGCAAAGCGAGTCTTACTGTGTTTTTCTTGTAGTATGTAGTATATCAGGTGGGATGTTCAGGTTGTAGGTGTATCTGTAGTGCTGTGTGTGAGGCTTTTTGGTACAGCAGTAAGTAATTTAAATACTAATCTTTTAACTAAAGATGGTTGATTTGTTTGGTATACTTCAGAACCTTTTACAAAACAAAATATTTAAATCTTATTTAGGTCTGTTGCTAATATGGTAAGGAGCATAAAAGAAATACCAACTTTGGAGTATATACATCATAGAATATCCCGAGTTGGAAGGATCCCACAAGGACCATCTAGTCCACCTCCTGGCTCCACACAGGAAATATTTGGACATAGCCTGATTTTTGGAATTGCTATGCTGCTGAATCTACTGACAAGGACTGTGTCAGGAGCTACTCATCTTGGCAAAATAAGGGCCAAAGACAAGGCTGGAGCACCTCTCCTATGAAGATGGGCTGAACTAAAGGAGGGGAGATCTAGATTAGATGTTGGACAAGTTTTTCACTGAGAAGGAGGCGAGGTGCTGGAACAGGCTGCCCAGAGAGGTTGTGGATGTCCCATCCCTGGACACGTTCAATACCAGGTTAGATGGGGCTCTGGGCAACCTGATCTAGTGCTTGATCTAGCGATTGGCAACCCTGCCCATGGCTGATCATCTTTGAGGTCCCTTCCAACCCAGGGAGATCTACGACTCTATGAAAGGACCGAGAGTGGAAACCAAAACACCATAATCCTGGCGTTGATGCAACTACTCAACAACCTATGGATACAGCATGTCTGACCTCCCCAAAGAGTTGCTTTTTTGCAACCCCTTCATTTGAATGCTGTTTGTAGATAGCTTCATAGTGTTTGAGATGAACAGAAGTGTTGGTAAAAATATAGAAACACTTCCAAAAGCAAATCCATGCTAGTCTTGGAGGTTTGTCAGGAGATCATGGAAATGCTGCAAAAGACAGAAGTTTATGCTAGAGCAATGCAGCGTAAGATCTTGAAATCAACAGGTTTTGAACTTCCCCGTGCTGAGTTGTTTCCCCAGTTCTGCGACATATTGCTTACCAAGGCACTTGTTGCTCTCAAACATGCCAAGTATCTGGTCACACTTCTCCTTCTCGTTGCCACTGCTTTCACAGGTACACCACAGGGAGACCTCCACGCTGGAGTTACTGATGTAGTTGGGTGTCATAGGCGTGCCTGTCCCAAGCCCCCAGAAATAGGAATCAGGATTTACTTCATCAAATGAAAGAAGCATGATGAGTCCCCTTATCCTCAAGGCAATGCTGCCCTGGAGGCAAAAGCCTTCCATTACTTAGAAGTCACCTTGCAGAGCCCCTGCAAAGTGACCCACATCTGGTGAGCATATGTGCAGTCTGCTGCTCTGTGAGAAAGGGTGGAGATTGCTACCGCTGACTCAGTCAATCTGATGATGAAGCACACTGCTAACCGAACTTTGTGCAAACATTACATTGAAGGATGTGAAGCATCTGCAGATTCAACGGCACTACTGGCACATGGCTCTCCTAACTCTCATGTAGCTGGCAGCACTCCGTGGCCAAATGCTTTTTTTGCCAAACAAGTGCTGCACACCTGTAGTGTGCCATTCAGAGTACTGAGCTTATTTGGCATGAAAACAGCAAAGACGTCTGGAAAACCAGAAGATATAGTCTAGAATTACAGCTTCTGAGATACTACTGCATTTTGTAGCTCCTTTGAGCCACTCTGAAAAAGTAAAAGCAATTTGGCAGTGAGTACCTGTAACTAAAGACAACCTTCCACTCAACAGCTGGTAGTGCCTTCTGTTACTGTTGTTCTGACTGGCTCTGAGAAGACAGTGCATACACAGTGTTAAACCAGCATGGGTCTAAACATCAAGCAACAAGGGAATGTCAGCTTTAACAACGATCTTACAACTGGATTCTGCTGTGACTTTGATGCAGCTCCAGCAGCAGGAACAACTTAATCCACACAAGCTGACAGAGACTCTGCGGACGGGTATTTAGAGCACTTTGCATCAGCTGGTGATGCAAACAGGAATGCAAGAATCCCAGGCGAGTGCTGCTGCTTTGCCAGCAGAGGATGGGACAGAGCAGAGTGATAAATGCCACGAAGGAGCTCTCTGTGCTCATTACCTCAGAAACAAGTGGAAGCACTAGCATCCATTAGCTAAGGCATGTTCATTGGCTTGCTGAGCACTATCACCCGCAGCAAAGCAAGACAGACCCTCTCAGCATAACAGTGTGGCTACAATTTGTTGCCTGAAGGTGGCCCTTTATGTTCCTGTGGGCATCACTTACCAATCATCCCCATGTAAGCCTGCAGGCATGCAGCATGGTTGTGCTGAGAGCAACCATCTGGGGACATATCTGCAGGTTGGCAGTTTTGTTGGAAATCAGCCAGTCGGGATCTGCAGGAATGAAAATGAGACTGTCAGTGTCTATGTCTCTTCTGGTGGCTGGTGCCTGCTGCTGCCAGACCTACTTGCAGATATGGTCTTCCAAGCAGGAGTCCAGAAGCCAAAGGCAATTGGGTTTGGTGCTATACTGAAAGGAACAATCAGGAACAATAGTTTTCCGGCGTCGTTCTCCACAGAGTTCATCCTGACATGGACAGAATAGGATTCTTCTAGTGAAATCCTCTGGGACTTTCTCAAAGAAATTTCTCAGCCCTCGATGGCATTTGCGACGGTCGCACATGTCCTCGCTTCCTGCCCCTCTGGTGCAGATTGAGGCATAGTCTGTGCGCAGCCGAACACACTTCTTGCTCAGATTACAGACGTGAGTTGCTTTCAGGCATGGGTTTGTTGCATCTCCTGCTAACTGAGAGCCTATGAAGCAAAAATAAATCTGTAAACAAAGAAGCAAATCTCCAGAAGAAACTTCATATAGAAATAGGAGTAACCCTTACTTGATGGACAAATTGGGAACATCAGAATGAACGAAGTCCTGCTATGTGCTTGTAGTTGGACATTACAGTGACGCTAGTTACAAAATCACATATTTTATTGGTTCATGTTAGGATGTTTTTTTCAGAGAATACGTCATTGTGAGTTATTCCTTCTTTCATGGGCTTAGGTCTGTAATTGTATTTACCTTTAAGAGCAAATACAGACAGGTATCCAGAGCAGGCATTCATCTGATTAAAAGGACAATCACCTCAAATCGTTATTATTGATGATTTTTACCCCCTGAAAAGTTAAGAATGGTAAAGAATGTATCATGTAGCTGTTACCAACTATTACCTGATACCAGAGCTGCCAGTTCATTATAATCTGTTTTCCAGTGCTCTTCAATTGCTGGATTCTCATAAGGAGAGGTTTCCAAATTGAAATAACCTGGGCAAGACACAAGGTGTTTTATGCAATGAGAGATGCGCCAGCTTTTTTTTTTTTTTTTCTTTTTGCCTTATTCACACTTCTTCAGGCTGGAGTTCAGAGGTGCTTCTGTTCTGTTGAAAGCCAAATCCCAAGAATGGTTCTGCTGGAGGTGCAAAGGTGTGATTGTGTAGCAACAGCATTACATTTTGTCATTAGATTTCCTCTGGCTGGAATTTGGCCTAAGTTGAAATCAGCTTTTTGTCAGCCTGAGTGCTAATGAGTTGTGCAGGAAAGGTAGTTTCTGGTGGCAGGCCATTAGAAGCATCCCAGTAAAGCTGGAGAGAAGCAAAATGCTGCTCATGGATGCCATTACAGTATGTGATAAACTCATATTCATTTTCAGTGACAGATGTAAACATTTTGAAGTGATTTTCATAGAATTACAGTTAAGTAATTGTCTCAAAGTTGCTACCTTTGTTCGTTGGACTCCCAGGTGTATTTGAAGGGCAAGTCTCAAACCAGATTGGTTTTCCATGCAAATCATACAGAGCAGTAATGACCAGGAGACCAAAGGGGTACCTTGGTATTGGCAAGTGGCCTTTCACCAGTGCTTTCAGATGGGAGGGGCAGTGTTGAGCCTTACCAGCACCTTCTAAATTTACATTATTGTATCTCACCATCTGTCATGCTGGAGTGGACGGTCCAGAAAATGCGCAGGCAATGCTCCTGTCTCTTCATGCGCCGATGGCACTTGCAGTGCAGTAAAGAGCTGTTCCCGAGGTACAGCTCTGCATTCAGACATCTGACCCTGCTATCATGATCCAGCGCGACGAAGCGTGTCTTAGCAAGGTCACAGTTTTCCAGAGTCCTGTAGGTGGCATTGCAGATGGAGTCTGAGAGGCACAGCTGTTCTGCTACTATGCAGTCACTCCGTGGTAGAGCCAGGAAGTCTCCTGATAAAGAAGGGAAAAGATTGTTAGGATTTCAGTCGTGATAAATGCCACACAAGTACCTTGTCATTGTTTTGTACACATCCTCAGTATGAACTCAAGGGGCAGAACTGGTTGGGGTCCTTCATATTGGAGCAGTACGGAGCAAGAGCTCTCTGCATTTAGAAACAAAAGAATGACAATTAGTGTGTGAAAGAGAGAACAAAAGATTAATGATAAATCTCCAACGTGATTTTGTTTAATAACATCCCCCTCCCTTTTCTTTAAA
The DNA here is from genome assembly GCF_905368555.1 of Meleagris gallopavo. Lineage (NCBI taxonomy): Eukaryota > Metazoa > Chordata > Aves > Galliformes > Phasianidae > Meleagris > Meleagris gallopavo. The sequence continues at coordinate 17,689,461 of NC_139418.1, forward strand.
ACCACCTTTAACTCTTTCAGCTTGGCTGGGATCAGGGGTGGCTCTCTATTTTCCTAGAGCAGTAAATCCCTAGGAAACTTTGGCTTTGCTGAGGCCACCTTTGAAGACACTCTCCTATCTGGGCAATAAGAAGCTTAGTGCAATAAGCAGTACTAACACCACACTGTGGTGTAAGTCAGTGCTGCTGCTGTTGCTAAGTACACAGGTCACTCTGAAAGTAATAACTCCTATTTATTTCCTCTGCAACTACAACAGATACAAAGAGCACAATAACATTATTTGATAGAGCAAATTCTCAGCTACAAAACACTGTTTTTCAACACAGACACCACCATTAGCTGTGCATTTTCATCAGTGATGAACAAGAGCCTATTTGTTGTGCCCATAAAAGTCTGCATCAGGGAAGGTGCCCCACTATCACCACTGCTGAAATGCACCACTCACTCCTTACTGTGCTGACATTCAGCAAGCATCAGTTAAAGTCAATGGGTGCAGTGTTTTCCACATGGAGGAATTCAGTTCCACACCTTTGCTTAATATATGCTTCCACATCAGAGACCCTTTGGTCAGACTGCTCCTCCACTGCCATCTGTCACATGGCAACAAAATGTAATGCACTACTGATGGGAAGGTTCATCCACTGCTGCCATACTGCCAACATCTGCCTCTGACATCGTGGACCAACATCATCAAATAGGAGGCATGACTTTTGGAGCAACTCTCGTATATACCAGTCATTAAGAGCTGCACTGAGAAAGCCATTTGCAGGGTGTAAAAGCAACTAATTTGTTAAGTTTGGAAACTTAATAACAACTATACATTTTTTTGCATAATATAAGATTCCTTTCATATTAAACACAATTCAGTATGTAATCTTCCTTCATTTCTGAGGTATATGGATCTGTGTTTACGCTACAAGCAAGTGTGTCACGGAATAGTTTGGGCTAGAAGAGACATCAAAGATCATCTGGATCCAACTTCCGTGCCACAGGCTGAGATACCTTCCACTAGACCAGGTTGTTCAAAGCTCCACCCAACTTGGCCTTGCAAAGACTTGGAATAAGAACTGCTAACAGAATTTATATGTAGGCTAGTAGTATGTTTACTCCTTTCGGGACACTACTGCACTCAACCTAGCACCTACCTTCAGTGCTTTTTGGATGTGTGATCTGTCATTCTCTTGTTCAGCATGTGCTGCAGTACTATTTCTGTCTGTCTTCACTGAAGACTAAAATAAAAAATCTCGGTGCAGCTTTTATTATCTGGTATACTACCTTCACTGTCTGATTTGTTTTCTCACTTCCTTCACTTCTACTGGCTTTATCAGTTTATCTGCCATATAATTCCACACTAGTCTGATTCTCAAACTTCCTATTCTGCCTTCAGCCCAGTAATGCTGCCTTCCGTGTCTCCGTCCCGTTCATTTATATTTCTTGGCTTTCCTAACAACTTCTTTGTTGTTCATCTGGCTGTTGCATAAAGACTATATGAGTTGGTAAGCTCCCTGAAAGACAAATCTCTCACCAGAAATGCTTTGTACCAGCACAGTTGGTTTTGGTTAGACATTCCATCTCGGAACAACATTAATGAACACATGGGGTGTGATTACATTCTGTAAGGCTGCAAACAGTGCAAAGTTCCAGTAGCAATTTTCCAACTTAAATGATTCTATGATTGTGCTGCCTCCACTGGGCTTTGGAATTCTAAGCTGAGCAAACTGACGTAGCTCTCAAGACCAGAGCAGAGTCCCACTGCCCTCAGTGGCCGCAGCAGCTGTTGCAGTAAGTTCATGAAAGGACAGGACACACTGCTAGCCTTACGAGCACTGCTCAAAATTCACCATAGCTTGAGGTGACATTTTCAAAACTTTTCAATGATACCATAATTGACAGGGTAGGGCAGAGCTGAGTGTGAAGTGGATGGACTGTGTTTCTACCACAGGCCTGTACCAGATGCTTTGGGTGAAACTTCTGGAAGCGTCAAAGCAGAAAAAGTTAGAGCAGTCCTCCTTAACTAACAGAACTTAATAGCTACGCAGCCTCAAGCCCTAGCGCATAAAGTTTCATTGAAAAAAAGAGTTGTCCTAGTACTTGTAATACCAGATAATCAGGTAAAATATCTGGTACTGTACTAGAAAGCTCTCTGGTCTAGGTTGCAGAAAGCACTGAATGTGCATGTGTATCAGAGCCCCTTTAGCAAAATGAAAAACAAAGTTATAATAATCACTTCACAAACAATGGTTATTTACACTTAAAAAAAATAAAGTGATAGTTAGTATAATGCCCATTTACTCTCACTTTTGAATCCATGCCCTGTCATATACCTATGAAATTACAATTAATGTTATCATTATCTTAGTGTGGACGACAAGGGATACTATGTAAGTATGTAAGAGAGGACAACTGCAGAAGGGAAACTTTTTAGTAAGAATAGATTTAAAACAAGCACCAGGGAAATCTATTGTAGTCATGTGGCTGCAAATGCTCCTGAGGTCTCAGTGCAATAGCTCCTCTTTATAGCAGTCATGATATTGAGCAGTTCCTTTTTTTTTTTTTTTTTTTTTTTTTTAATGTCAAGCACTGACATCTCATAGGGAGGGTCGGGTCTTTGGAGCACTTTTGAAACTTCTGTATTTTTTGCCACTGCAACCATGAAGACTGCACTAGAGATGAATGCGAAAGGGGAATCATTTCTCCCCTCCAGATCTTGTGACTTGGCAATATCGGAGCACAGTGTAAGACAAACAGTTGCATCTTTGCAGGAGCTTCCTGGATTGGTCTTTGCAAACCGAGCCTCATCAGAATATCAGCCTGAAGCGATTCAGAGGGGGAGTGCATGGAAGATAGGTTAAAAAAAAAAAAAAACAAAAAAAAAAACCAACAGTTTTCGGCAAAGATATCTCAGGTCCTGCGCCTCCTCCAAGAATTAGAACCGATGCTGTCTTTATGCCCGAAAGGGTGCTGTCTTTACGCCGCGCTGAGGGATCAGCTCCTGACATCGGTCCCTCCCTGCCGCGAGCGAGAAGAGCAAACCGCCCTCCTTTACCTCCGCGAGCTTTGCCTCGAGCAAATTCAATTCCCTTCCGCAGAGCATCCAGCCAGTTTGGTCACATCGACACTCGCAATTCGCAGCGCAGGTCAAAGCAGCAGCGCGCCTTTCCTGCTTTGAAATACGGTTCCTTGGCAGCGGAGCCGCTGCCGAGCAGCACCGAGTCCGGGACGCAGTCCGAGCTCCGCACAACCCAACCTCCCAGACAGGGCACCGAAACGTCGCCCGCGCGCGTTTTCTGCCGGCAGCTGCTCGGGACGGGACGGCCGCCCGGCGCTTCTCGCCGCCCGCGGGACGGGCACGCGCCGCCGCGAGGCTCTTCCCCGCCGCGCCCTCCCGCCCGCCGCCCCGTGCTGTTCGTTACCGGCTCGGGAGAGGAGCAGCCCCAGGAGCAGGGCCGGCCACATGCTGCAGCTCGGCGCCGGCGGCCGCTCGCTCGCTCCGGGCGCTGGAGCCGCCGCTCACATCCCGAACGCTGCCCGTCGGGGAGTGAGCGGCCGCCGCCCCGTCGAGGTGCAAACGGCGAGCGCCGCCCCGCGGCACGGCCCGCCTCCACGGCGGGGGGAGGGGGAGGCGCTGGAGGGCGCGGATGGAGCCCCGCGGTGCCGGCCGTGAGGGAGCGCGCGCCCCGGCGAGAGAGCGGTTCAGAGGGGGCGCTTTGGAAAGGCAGTGCGTAAAAATTCCGTTCGTTGGTCCGGTTATTGACTCGCGACACGTCCTACTGCTGGGGGTGAGGCTGTGGATGCTCCTTCCCTGTGCGAGGAGCGATCACAGGAGTCTGCTTTGTTAAAAGAAAGTGAACGTTAATCGGAGGAAACGGCCTCGGAGGGGACAGGTGCCGGCTAGCTCTTGGTTCCCCCTCTGCTTCTTTGGTCTGCCGAAGAGATGGTGTGAGCTTTTGGCTCCTTCCCGTGGGCTTTGTTGTGAAGGGTCTTTTTTCGGAATCTTACAGTTGTGGGCTTGGCTTCTGTTGAGCTGTTTCGTTGTGCCCTGTCGAGCAGACACCTCTGGGAGCCTGCTCAACATTTAGGCAGCCATGTTTCTTTTTGAACAAATCCTTCTTTTTAGTTTCCATACCAAGATGAAATTAACCAACGTAAAAAAAGTAGCAGTCTAACACATATTAACATATGAAAATAAGGTGAACTTCTGGCAGAACAGTTGTTTGCACAAGAAGAGAAACCAACTCCATCTGTCCAAAAAGCCCAACAGAAAGGGTAATAACTGTGCAAACATTAAGCATTTACAGTCCAGTTCAATGCTGCTCTCCTGTTCCTGGGTTTGGAAAAGATTTGTCCTTCTGCTTACTGCTGTGAGAGAATTCTTAGGGTTGTGAAGCAGTTGTCCACAAACACTGGAGGCTCTCACTTCCTGTTCAAGGAGAGAAAGTGTTCTCACCACTCTTAAAGCCCTTACTGAAGTCTAATGGTTGGGGGAACTTAAGGCAAACGGTGGAGAGAATGCAGCCTTTTTAACTTTGAGGAGAATTGTTTCAGTCGTCGTTCAGGGAGGATTGAAGAGAAACTTGGAGGAGACTTATTATAAAAAGGTGGGAGGTTCAGCAGCCCAGATAGCCCTCAGTGCAGGAGTACAAATGCTTCAGGAGGTTTGTGGCCAATGTTACTGCCTCTCTCAGTCCAGTTGAGAGGGGAAGCTCTGCTAGACCGAATTGTAGCAGCGGGTATAACTGTGTGAAGATATGAATGTAAAGGGTAATCAGGATGATAGTGATTACCAGCCTGTGATTTTAGTCTGTTGTTTCATTTACACTGTTTTTTGCGTCTTCTAAACAAAGACAGATTCCAGTAAATTCAGGGAACTGATGTAAAGCAGCTCACAGGAGAAGAGAAACGTCTTTGTACCTTGAAAAATGAATTAATATAAACCATTAATCTTAACATAAGGGAAAATTCTGGCACATATAAACATTCTGCTAGCATGTGGGAAAAAAAAACACAACAGGCTTCCTATTAGTCTCCAAAGTGGATTCGTCAAGAACCAATGTGATTTCTTCTGTAACAGAGTAACAAGTTTTGTAGGGAAGAGAGAAAAGAGCAGCTCATCAGTACTGAGGATCTTTGAAAATGGCTTTCAGCAGGTCAGTCTAACTGAGTACCAGAGGATAAATGAGAGAATCTTTAACAGTCCTTTCCAGGCCACTTTTCTGATCTTCCGATTATAGATCTTCACCTAAATCCCACAGAAGTAATTTAATTAACTCAGTTTTGAGTTATTCTTTATAGTGGATAAAAATGGAAAAGGAAATATTTTCCCTCCATATTAAATGCATTTGCTGCAGCAGTGCTTTCAGGCTGCCTTGATGAGTAGCCAAGCAGAGGAACTCTTGCTTCACATCTGATGAAGCGCTGGCCACTTCACCAGCCAGCACACCAACCTACTGTGATGCAAACATCCCTTTCTTGACTTCTGATTGCTCACATGTATTTTCACCTGGGACCTGTGACATAGAAGGATATTTGTTTATTCTTCCCCATGCACACATACAGAGCAGCACTTTAACCTCATTACACATCTCAGAGAGTTGGATAATTACCAGCCTCTCATGACTAGCGCTTTCATCACTCTTCCCGTTTGTAGTTTTATAGGTTAACTCTGACCAATGGGAACCATCTACTAGTGTAATGTTTAATACCTCACGAATCAGTCTCTAATTCCCTGCCAGGTCCAGACCACTGACCTTCTTAAGCAGCTGTAGAAACTGTGATTAACACTGATCTGATTTCCTCAGCATTTAGCCTCAGTTCCATGTTTTGTTATCTATTTTACTCTTTGTGGTTTCACATAGGTCTTGGCTGGACTGGGGTAAGTGAGGTCATCAAGTCCTGTAATGAAACAAACATGGCTGAGGAATATAGGAAGTAAATTCTTCTCAGATCTTTGTCAGTATCTTATCTTGCCCAAAATGAAAGCATTAATCCTGTGCTTAGTTTTAGGGTCATATGGGAGTTAAACATACAGAAATTGGTCACCTTGTACCTTTCCGTCTTGGCCTCATGGATTTGTTCTTAACATCTAGTCAGTGCCTCCTGCAGTAAGCACTGTTCTATTCATAGGGCTTTACCATGAACTTACTCTCAGGTACTTACTCTCAAACACAAGCTCTAGATAACTGCTACTATTTACATATGGGATCTATTTATATATGGGATCTTAAGGAACAAATCTGCTCAAATTCATCAAGGAAGTCAACTTGCTTGTGAATTCTTTGAGTTCAGAGCTGTGCAGTCACACTTTACATAGCCTAGAGAACATTTGCACCCCAGCAACTAGTTGGAGGGTGTAATCTCTGCATGTATATTTGTGATGGGATGTTATGACAAAAGGGCTGAAGGAAACATTCAGTAATGTCATGGTCAAGTAGGCACTCAGTTACTTTTCAACAGGAGCCAGTGTTGCAATAAAAGCTGCATTCCCCTTCTTCTGAGCCCCAGTCCCATGAAGATAGACTTCTGACTCCAGAAGAAAACCATCTCCTCAGCTTTTATTCTCAGATGTAAATTATGCCCTTCCTGATGTGCATTGAGACTAAAGAGGACAGCTATATACAAGCTGATCAGGCATCAGATTTGCATTGCCCATTTCATCATTATTTCATCCTCAGGGATGTTGTGTGGTTTTGATTGTTACACTGAAAATCGTCAGCCAAAGAGAGCAACTGCTTTTACAGCAGTCAGGAACTCTCTCACTACCCTGGTACACTACAGGCAGCAAAACTAATACGCGCTGTATTTCCTCTCCTCACCACCTCACCTTCCCTCTGGAATACAGCCTTACTTTGCTTCTCATTTTTGTTTCATCATTCATGAGTATGGAGGATCCTCTGGTCTTTGCAACATAGATTACAATCCAACAGCCTCTAATGGAAAATATTAGCACCTAACCTTACGCAGAGGACATCTCAAACCACCCCAATAGAAATAACTTTACTTCCTATATGCACGTGAACACAGTATCTCAGCTGCATTTTCTATGACCCAACTGACTTATTGATAAGTAGTGATGACTTCCTAATATTTTGGTGGCAGCTATTAGAATAAACAGATTAGCATAAATAAACTCTATAAAAATAAATTCTAGTACCTACAACTTCATAGAAAAAAAAGACGTTATTGAAGTTAGTTTACTGTTACATTACAACTGAGAAATCAATATGCTGTTAACAGATTGCTAAACTGGGACATAGAGGAATGTCTACTCCAAGGTCATTCCATGAATCCCTGATAAGAGTTCACCATAAAAGCTAGGAATTTTGGACACAACTCCTTTTCTCTGAAGCGTCTATTTGTTTTTCACTTCAATATAATAGATGCTTACTGGCATACACATCATCTTGTTACATCTTCAAAGCTCCAACACACTTTGGAGTAAAGGGGGATATTTGACTAGCTGTTGATCTTAGAGTTCTGAGTGTCTAATCTGAGTGCTTGTCTACATGCTACCTGAAGGCTGTGTGTACCACATGTGATTAACCCAAAGACTTTTTATAGTGCATTCTCTATTGTCTTTGTCTAATACTGCATATGCTTTCTTCTTTCTACAAATAGCAACTCTGAAAACTGGAATGTTTCAGCTTTTCCAATCCACCTGGCTCAGTATTGGATTGGAAGAGGAGAATTAAAAAAGCCTGGTGTGCTATGCCTTTGTGTACGTAGTTGTGAGGGTAGCTGATAATGACAACGTTGATGAACTCTATAACTATTAATCTGCAACTCTGACATACAGCTTGCCTGCCTGTTGCTTTTGTGTTGAACAGTTCATAAAAAAACTACAGAAAAACCAGAGCACGTACAAAGGCCTTTTGTTGCACTTCCTGTGGTAACAATAACTTTGATGAGGGTCCTAATGGCAATGATTGCATAACTTAAGTTGAGCAGGGTAGCCCTGATGAATGTCTGGTCATTGCAATAGCTGTACAGTTCAGTTTACATGCTTCTCCACATTTTATCTGAGAAAAATCCAGCCAGACCTTTGTGATGTTCCTTGAAATTCCTTGAAAAGATCTCAGTTCATCTTACTCATTTTGCTTTCAGCTTATGAAGAACTAGGCACAGTACAAGAGCTCATCTTGCAGGTTTGGATACATCTGTGCTAATTCTAATCATAGATTAAGTGTAGAGTATAGAATCCATTATCATGCTGGTGCCATTTTCTTACTGATTGTTCCTCTTTTTGGTGGCTGGAAGATCCTTGTGGTATCTGCAAGAGGGTACTGTTTCACATTCCTCATCTGTTCAAATCAACAGCAATTGACCTGTCTTTTCTTTACTGGGGAGCTCTTTGAATAAACTAAGAGCACAAATTCTTAGTTTCCTTCTGAAATGACTGTCTAGCACTGTACTAGAACATGCAGCAGTGTTTCAGTGATGTGCTAGCCATTTCTTCTCTGCATCTGTAACTGCCACTACCAATGAACAGTGAGACTGACTGAAGTATTTTGTTTGTTCTGTGTGCTGAAGTGCAGTGTCTGACGCATGGACTCAGATGTGAATAACCCAAGTCTTTTATTCTAAGTTCTCACGTGACTTATATACAATCACAAGTTTTCTTTTTTAGCTTTCCCATCTGCCCTTACAACTTTTCCATCCACCTTTACATATCAACAGAGTACACTCCTTAACCATGGATGTGGGCACTTATCCAATCAGAGCCATGAGTCATTCCTTTTGCTTTTTCTCTTCTTCTAGAGGTATCCTTGGATCTCACGCTGTTTATTTTGCTCTACAGCTACTGCTCTGAATAGTTTTTCTTGTATTCCCACACTGAAGTGCTTAGTGTATCTTACTTTGTGTAGTATTAATCTTCTGAAGATGCACATTGGTGATTCCACTGCATTTTGCAAGATTTGATCACTGCAGTGCCTTTTGAGTCAGAACTTCACAATACAGAAGATGCTGAGATTCCAACAGCTGAACGCCAGGTTGATGGTGAGGAGTGCTATCGTATCGGAGTACTGCCACAAGAAGCGGCACAGAGAAAGGCTGTGCAAACACTTCTCTGCCTGGCCTAATATTTACAGCACCACACTCTGCTCTTTACCAGACTAGTAACAGACAGCAGACACTCACAGCTCATATTAACACCTGTACACTACAGAAATATTAACCCAAAGCAAATAGCCCTGCAGAAGTTAATGTCTGTATTCATAGAAAACCAAACAAAAAACCTCTTTGACTTCCTAGCATAAGTGTCAGTTCCCTAAACAGCTCTGGCTGCTCATGGTTGGTGATGGTTCAGAGTCTTGACAGCCAAAGTAGTTACCTATAGTCTCCTGCCTATGTACCTGTAGTATTTGTAGTATTTGGCCACTTATGGCTCATGTTGTTTTACTCTTATGTTCCTATAAAGAAAATATTCAAATCTACTCTTGTATTTTAGCCTCAGTATCATTCCCACTGGGAATATCAGAAACATTTAGGTGCAGATTGATAGAGTCATATAACCCAACACATAGACTGCATCTTTGGTTAAAATAATTCCCCTTAAGAAGAGCCATCCTACCAAAACAAAAAAAAACAAAACAGAAAAAGCAATCTACAATAACAGTCATTTAAAGGAAGTGATTAGTGAGCTGAACAATAGAGCTTCAATCCAGAGAGACCTTGAAAAACATGAGAACTGAATTAACGGGGATCCTGTGAAGTTGAAAAATGAGAGACTGAACACTATAATAGGGCAGAGCTATCCCCCATGAATCTCTTCTAGCTAGGAAACAACTGGCTGAGAAGCAGCCTTGAGAAAGGACCTAGAGATCACTACAAGCACAAGCATGCTCTGATCCTGAATAAGACAACCTATTCTGTACTACACTTCAAAAACACAGACAGAGAACTAAAAACAATTATTTCTATTTGCTTAGCATTCAGGTAACCACAGCTGGGATGTTGTATGAAATTCCCTAACCCCAGAGTTCAAGTGAAATCTGAAGGAACTTGCAGGAATCCAGCAGGGGGCTACCAATAAAATACCAAAAAGAAGTTAACCAAACTGGGTTGTTTGCTTAGCAAAGGAGAGCTTACTACCAACCTATAACCACAGGAAGGTGAGTTACAGGAATAGCTATAAAGCTATGACATAATTGAAAAGTACAGCAAGAATAACAGAGTAACAAAGCCTTCCCTGTAACAAACTCAAATATAATTATTAAAAAAAAAAAATAATAATAATAATAATAATAAAAAAAAATCTTACCTTCAGAAATTCTCAGATAGACAAAGAACTCCAGAAAAAGATTCCCTCACTTCCAGAGCCAACCCTTAAATGAGGTCTGGAAAGGGGTGGAGCCAGGATCCACCCCTTTTGGACACTCAGGTACATTGCAGGCACCTGAGCTCCCCTGGGTTGACCCTGAATTCCCACCAGGTGCCCAATCACTGTTTCAGACCATGACTCAGCATTCCTGCTACACTGACAAAGCCAAACCCATGCTGATAATGGGCAGATGACTTAAGAAGTGATCGTGGCCTCAGTTGGTAATGTGGGTGATTCAGACTGAATACTGTGAAAATTATTTTTGCCAGGAATCATAGAATCATCAGTGGCTCTTCCCTCGTCTGTTGATGCAGTGACATCATCATCATAGAAGGCCACTAGATTGGTTGTATGGGAACTGCTGAGTCCTGGCCTGAACCACTGATTGAGCCCCTGGGAAAGGACCCGGTCAGCCCTGGGAGCACAGGTGAAGGCAGTTTACCTGTGTGATAGGAAGGGGTGGAGCCTGGCTGCACCTCTCTTAGACCTCATTTAAGGGCTGACTGCCACTGGGGAAGGATCTCTTTCTGAAGGTTTCTCTTTGGTGGAGCTTTCCCTTCAAACTTTGAATTTTCTGATACGTGTGAGTAATCTTTTCTTTATAGCACTTTTCTACTGTGCTGATCATTCCATCATCACACTTCAGTTGTAGTGCCTTTTGTTTTGATCTGTTCAATTGCTACATTTGGTCAAGGGGGATTTACTTTTGGTGAAGCTATACTGGTTCTCTCATAGCATTTCCTTGTCTTTCGTGTGCTTTAGTACTGCTTCATGGACAATCTGTTCCATAATCTTCCCTGGAGTAGAGGTGACACTGACTGGTATAGGTAATTTCTAGGGTCATTCTTTCGTGCCCTTTTTAAAATTGGGTGTGATGTTTCCTTTTTTCCAGCTACTGGGGACTTCACCTGATTGTTATGACTTTTCAAATAATATAAAGAGTGGCTTGGTATCTATATCAGCCAATTTTTTTCATATTCTGGGATGCATCTCATTGAAATTCATAGACTTCTGGATGTCCAGTTTTCTCAGGCAGTCATAAACTGGATCTTCATTTGCGGTGAGAGGGACTTTACTTTCCTAATCCTTTCTTATTAAACCCAATACTTGAGAGCTGTGTGCTGAGCAGCTATCAGGGAAGCTGGAGGCAAAAAACTGTTAAGTACCTCAACTTTCATCTTGTCTGTTACTTCCAGCTTGTCTGTGTCACTTATTAGGTGGTGTACTCTCTCCTGGACTTTTCTGGTTGAGGTTCTTGTAGAAGCCTTTGTTCTTTCTGGCATCTCTTGCCAAGTTCAGTTCAAGCTGGGCTTTGGCTTTCCTGACTCTATCCCTACACAGCATAGCTGCTTCCTTATATTCTTGCTATAATACTTATTGTTTTCCCTGACTGTGAATTTTCTTCTTACTCTTTAGTTTGCCTAGTAGGTCCCAGTTCAGCCATGCTGGTCTTTTGCCTGCCTTTCCTGACTTGCTACACCTGGGGATGGAGAGTTCTTGTGCCCTGAGGAAAGCCTCCTTAAGGATCTGCCATCTCTGCTCCACACCCTTGCCACAAGGGCAGTTTCCCAGTGTGCTTTATTGATTTACTCCCTGACAAGCTGCAAGTTTTCTTCCTAGTTTTATTCTTCACCTATCTCATGTCCTTTCAAAGCATGAACTCAACCATAGCATGGTTGCTACAGCCTAGGCAGCCTCCAATCCTGATGTCATCAATCAGCTCACTTACCCTGGTGAGCAACAGGTCCAGTGTTGCATCCCCCTGGTGGTGCTGTCATTAGGTGCTGTCATGTTATCCTCATGATTCAGGAGCCTCCTGCATTGCCTGCAGCTCGCTATGCTACTGTTCCAGCAAATCTCAAGATGGTTGAAGTCCTCCAGCAGAATGAGCACTTGTGATTGTGGTGCTTTGTGTAGCTGGAAGTAGGAAGCCTCACTGACAGACTCTGACCTGGTGGCCTGTACTAGATACCAATCATAAAACTCCCTTTGCCGCCTCAGTCTCTGTCACCCATAGGCTTTTGACTTGCTTGTGATTGTTTTGTATTTTTTTGCAAAAATTAAGTTGGTGCAGTGCTGGAATAGACTATCTGCAGATGTGTTGGAGATGCATTATATCCTTAAACATTCTCAAAACTTGTAGGAAAAGCTGTAGCAACTTTCTTTTGAGTTGGTGGTAGTACTGCCTTAAACAGATGTTGGACTAAAGACTCTACGAGGCCCTTTCCACCAGCTAGTCATGGCAGTGGTTAGAGTGCACATGCTTAAGTGACAGATTCTATAGCAACCCAAGTAATGAGCAGTTCTTACGAAAACTTGCTTGTAAGAGGAAAGCTAAATTTTTTTTTTCAAGAGAGCAAAGGAGCTCCTTCTGAGAGCATTGTTATAATACCTTAGGTTTCCTTTTTTTTTCTTCCAGAGACAACAACATAGAACAACTAACTTTAACAACTAACTTTAATAATGCATTCCAGTAGATTTTGATTCAAAGTTATCTAAATGATGCACTGTGAGATCTACAAATGCTGGACTGTTTTTCTGATTTTGATATATTCATGCCACATAGTGTCAGAGCAGCTGCTTGCTTTCTCTTTCTCTCAAGTGATGCTAAATCAACATGCAGAACTATGGATGTGGCGATGGCAAGACAGAGCGGGGAAGGTACAGTAGTACCTTAAGGGTAGCAACTGTTCAGAGGCACATGTTATATTGAATATTGTTACAGAAAAATAATGGGATCTAAAACATTATTTTACTGTTTGTGTAGGTTGGCAAGCTACTTAAACAGATATGAGAAGAAACAAGTGACAGCATGTATTATTTTCCCTTGATTCCTTAACAGCCCTGTTTTCCACAAGAAAATTGGCTGGATTTCCATTTGCATCAAACTAGGAGACAGGGCTCTCAGGCACCCTGGTAGGAAAGATCACTGATCAGCACTCTGCTGCCACCTTCACCACCTTCAGTGCTGTGGAAGGCAGCTCTGGAGGTGGCAGTCTCCTGTGACTTGTGGCAGGGCTTTATTTTCAGTACTCCTGCACCTTTTCTCCTTTGCTTGTAAAACAAATGGGAATATGGCAGGGCAGCTGCACAGGGTCTAATGTTTACTCTACACCTTATCAACAGCATTAGGTACTATAGAGTCTATCAGGAAAGACCTAGGTATGAGCCACTCCCACATGGTAGGACTTTGGACTACAGAGCTTCTGTGTCCAGATGTCTCTACCTGTTCTGACCCTGGCAACAAGGTTTCTGGGATTTCCAGCTTCTTTCTTTGCCCTCAAAAAACCCTCTCCTTTACATCTTCACTCCTTTCTCTCATTTTTTTCCTTAAGATCCAACTATTTGCTTGCCTTAAAAACCTATCAGCAAGATAATGTCAGCAGCCTAGGAAGATATCTCACCATACACTATTCACAGGTGCTTTAAATAAGGTTTCTATGTAGAGGTGAAGGTCAGTCAGCATAAATGTAAATGATGTTCCATATGCAACATGGTCCCTAACACTAAAGCTGTTTGGCTAGTAGGTGAGAAGTTGAGATTCTGTATGCAAGCCAAAGGGGTAAAGCTGTCCCTCTTATTTTTTAGTAGTAACATAGACTTTTTTGTTCTTTTAAACAAAGCCATGCTGAAAGGAAGTTGCGTCACTGGCTGAGGCACCATCACAGATATGCTCATACACCTCTTCCAGCAAGGCAGATACTCTAGATAGACCTCTAGGGCTCTGCTCACTGGGAGGTCACATGATGGGGGAGGACAGATATTTGGAAGTAAAACAAAGGAGTACCAAACTAAGTCTGCTTGATGAACATGTACGCATGGGTGTTCGTGCTGGAGTTTGTAGCCCAGCTAAAGCCCTGGGGGAGAAGATCCCATCATGCAGCCCTAAGCTCAGGAACACTAGATTTTCTGCTGCGCTCTGAAATTTCTGTTTGTGCCATCTCTCAGGAAAGAGCTGTCTTTATTTCCTTTTCTCTTCGGGTGGGATATGCTGCAGTAGCAGTTGGCTGCACCAGATACTGAATATGGTCCTCAGTAGTGCTGCAGGAGTGCCACCTGGTGGGTCCCTTCCCCACATGCGCACAGAAGCCCTGAGCCTCAGGGTGCGTGGCAGTGAGACTTACCTGACAATCACCTCAGCCCAGAGGTGCCTGAGGGCTGCCTGGAAAATACTAAGGGAAACAGTACTATGTTTATCTACTGTCTCCAGAGGGTGTGCATAAAAGTTGATTTTCTTTTCCTAGCAAGCACAGTCTTCAGACTGTTGCTCTCAGATGGATTTTGCTACATGAGAACTGATAAATTAACGTGGAACCATCTTCTGAGAGTGAAGCTGTCTTAAGGGTCAAACTATGCAACAAAACAAGTAGCTGCGATTATTAGCTGCAATATACAAGCATAGCAGCTCTACACTGTAGCTCCACAGTGCCCATGTGTAGGCTGTCAGGCTGTTTCACTCAATAGTGTGTGAGCTAATTTTTGTGTGCATTTGTGCAGACACGGATGGAGCTGCTTCTAACCACCATTCCATCTTGTCCTATCACTATCAGACTTGTATAAAAAGTCAGTCTCCCTCCTGTTTATAATCTCCCTCTAAGTGCTGGAAGGCCACAGTGAGGTGTCCTGGAGCCTTCTCCAGGCTGAACAAGCCAAGCTCCTTCAGTCTGCCTTTGCAGGAGAGGTGCTCCAGCCCTCAGATCATCTTTGTGCCCCTCCTATTGGACTCTGTCCAACAGCTCCACATCTTTCTTGTGCTGGAGGCCCCTGACCTGAACGCAATACTCTGGGGCCTCACGAGGGCGGAGAAGACAGGGACAATCCCCTCCCTTGTTCTGCTGCCACCCCTCTTATGATGCAGCCCAGGATATTGTTGGCCTTCTGGGCTGCAAGCCCCTAAATTCTCAGCGAGGCTGCTGTCAGTGAGTTCTTCTCCTAGTCTGTATATGTATCTGGGATTGCCCTGACCCTAGTGCTACACCTTGCACTTGGCTTTACTGAACTTCATTAGGCTTATATGGGTCTGACTTTTGAGCTTGTTTGGGTCTCTCATGATGACGGCCCTCATCTATGTGAACTGTGTCCCATGGATGGCATGGGGGAGGGAAGAATCCTGCTTGTTGGACAAGAGTCAGTTCACTGACTAAAAGACTATGGCAGAACAGGGATGTGCTCTGAGAAGACTGGCTTTGGTCAAGTGCTCTGAATGGAGCAAAGATTATGCTTCCTGAAAGGTGTACTGTGACAGCTGGCATGGCATGTATTACTGCTCAGTGTTTGTGCAGCTGGCCACTGCTGTGATGTGTGAGGGTTTTTGTGTTCTGGTGACTCCGTGTTTCCCTCTGTAGTCTTCCCCTGATCGCTCAAGACACACTCTAGCAGTCCCTCCACATGCATCTGGGCATCTGGGTCAGTATCTGTGTGGATTTTAACCTTACTGCCTCTCCAACCTCAACTTTTTTTTTTTTCTTCCCTCATTTTTGTCCTTTTACTTTTTATTGATTTAAAGAGTTATGTGATAACATCAATGTGAATGTGGAACAGATATGGCCAGCTGTCAGTTTCCAAACGTGGGGAGCATGCATTTATGGAGCAGAAAGAAACGCTCAGACCTTTTTCTGGCTCTAGAAGCAAAGCACTGAGACCTTCCTTCCGGTGCTACCGGGATACGAAGCACGGGGTAGCCCAACCACACCGCCCCACGAGGAAGGACGTGGGGCCTTTGGATCCAAAGGGGCCGCCGCGATTGTCCTTCCAGCGGAGCCGAGGCGGTAGCACAGCTCTCTAAGCGGTGCCTCTGCCCCCGCCCGGCCCTTATCGGGCAGCGCTGCGAAGCCGCGCAGCTCACGCGCGGGGCGGGGCGGCCCTTCGCCCCTCGTGGGAGGGGGGGGTGACTCCCGGCAGGGCCCAGACGCGGCAGCTTTGCGGGCAGGGCGCCGATTCCCGGCGCGACAGCGGACGCCGCTCCCGCAGGGTTCGGCGGCTCAGGGCTGGCCTTGACCGAGCGGCAGTACGGCCCGGCGGGGAGCAGCGGCACGTTTCGGTGCAGCGGCGGCCGCTCCTCGGCACCGCGCAGTCTCCTCCTGGCCCCGCCGCAAAGGTTTGTGGGGCGCGGCGCAGCGTCGCGCGCCGGCGGCAGCCGGAAGCGGAAGCGAGAGGCGCTCCGTCTGCGACGTCTCTGCGGCTGCTGTGCCGCGCGGCGCGGGGCCGCGGCCCTGCCCTTCTGCTTTCCCGCCGGAGCCGGCGGCGTTCCTCCACGGCGCGGAGCGTTGGCGCGGCGCGGCCCGGCCCGGCCCATGGACCGTCACAAAGTGAAGCGGCAGCGGCTGGACCGGATCTGTGAAGGTGAGGCGGGTAGGCATCCCTCGGCCGTGGCGGCGCCGCGTGGGCGGCCCGGCCCCGTGCTGCGGCCGCCCCTGTGCGGCGGGGATCCGGCCTCGGCGCTCCCCGCCCGACCGGGGCCCTCCGGCCGCTCCCCGGCGCGCTCCTCCTGCGACGCCGTCCTCTGCGGCACCGTTGGCGTGCCGGGCGCTGAGCCGCAGGCAGAGCTTCGGCCGGGAAGGGGCGGCGGGGGTCGGCTGTCAGGGACGCTGTGAACTCGGAGGTCCTTCCGCACACTTAGGAAGGGAATGGAACGGAATGCTGAGCCGGAGGGAGGCGGTGTAACGCAGACTGGGCCTGAACCGAGTGCTGTTTGTTTTAGGATTTTCGAGTAAGAGGATGTGCTTGCAAGCGTGTCGTTTCTGTTACCTTATTAATGATTGAGCTTTTTTAAAAAAAAATAAAATTTGAATCGATGGTATGGAAGTATTATTTTTCATTCCTCCTAGATTCATTTCCTAGTTGTTGAGGGACTTCTTGGACCTCAGATGAGGACTCCAGAGTTCTTATCTTTCACCTAACCACTCCTGTTGACTTTCTTAATAGGCATACGGCCTCCTGTTGTGAATGGCCCAATGCCATCACGGCCACTGGTTGCGCTCCTGGATGGAAGAGATTGCACTGTGGAGATGCCCATCCTGAAGGATGTTGCTACAGTTGCATTTTGTGATGCTCAGTCAACTCAGGAAATCCATGAGAAGGTGGGAAAGAAAACATGAGAGCATTTATACATAAAGCTCTGTCTCTTTGAGTAAGGAAGCAAAGATTGATTTGGACTTCTTTCTGTTGTAGGTACTGAATGAAGCAGTAGGAGCTCTGATGTATCACACCATTACACTGTCTCGTCAGGATCTGGAGAAATTCAAAGCCCTCAGGGTCATTGTGCGTATTGGCAGTGGCTATGACAATGTTGACATCAAATCTGCTGCAGAATTAGGTATGATGATGCCATGTGGGCTCTTTTGTGATCAGAACTGAATGAGGAGTCAGAACACTACATTTTTTCTACTTTTATAACTGAGTACATTTGAAACCTTTACATGAGAAGATTTGGAGCTGCTTAGTGGGAGCTCCCATGGAGCTGCATGTTTACATAGCAGGGAAATATCCGAGCTGTTGGATGGCCTGTAAGGAAGATTCTCAGATCTCAAACTTCTCTGCGGAAGAGGCAGATTCTTTGAAATTGTCTGGAGTTCAGGAACTTAAAATACAATGTCTACATAACTCCTTGGTGAGGCAGTTTTGGATTGGTTGTGGGAAAATGATTGTGCAAACTGATGTCTGAAAGCATCGTTCAAATGCTGACGCTGGGTAAGCTCGTTGCAGATGCTAGTTTAGTGAGTTTCTTTTACGTTTTTATAGCAGGTAGATTCTGGTACAATATTTTATGGAATACTTAAGAACTTTGGAGTTAAGGCATGGGAAGAGTCTCTGTATCAGGTGACAAAAATTGCTATTTGTTACTAAAGATATGGCAGTGTGGCTTTTAAACTTTGTAGTTTCCTTAGGGAGATGGATCGGCTAAGAATGTTACCTTCTTTCTTGAGGTTGTTCCAGTGTTTTGAAAGTTTTCTTAATGCAAATTAAATAAAGTTTAAACTAAGTGCAAGTATTTATATCTAAAATTGTAACAGACAATACAGATCCAAGGTCTGCAAGAACAGATGAGCTGTAAACAAATGAAGAATGCAGTTTTGTCTAGTACCTGATTGAAGTCTTAAGAGTGTTTTCATCTGAACTCAGCTAAAGATTGCTAATTTCCTTGCAAGGTCTCCACCTCTTACCCTGCCATTACACTTCAGGGCTGCATTCCAAACATAGTCCTCTCCTAGGGTTCTCTACTTAGTGTTACCATGCATGTTTTTGATTTGGATTCAAAGCTTTCCTTTTCCTCCTCATTCTGCACTCAACCTAAGCAGGTAAAGTTCTTTCACCATCAAATTGCTTCTTGCCATTTTGGAGAGCTAGTGTGATGCTTCGTATTCATAGCCAAATTTTCTTTTCAGTGGACAATTAATGATTATTTCCATGCTTAGCCAGTCCCTTTAATCCATTCTGAGATACGATACTGTTTCTCACATGTTCCCAATCCTCTGGTCCAAAGAGTTGAGTATGTGCTTTCTACCGTGCAAATATCATTGAGTGTAGACACAAATATGTGCCTAGTTATGTAAGAAATGAACACAGGTGGCTTTTCTGAAGTTGAATGAGCTGGTAACTAGTGAAAGTAAAAGAAGTTAGTTGGGTTTTCCTGTCTGCTCTATTTATCTCCTCCAAATAAAATGTGTGGCATTGTGACACAATTATAAAGTGTTTGATAGATAAAAGGAATCATATCTGGGATCATGCATAGCCTTTGCTTTCCTAATTGGCTAGGGATGAGACTGTGATCTGAAGTTAGTTGAACATCTCTTGTGGTGCACTGCTGAATTTCCTTCCAACCATTACTTAGATTTTACCCCTAATTTTTAGATAGCTGGTGGACTTTTGAGGAGGAAACGTTTGCTTATTTTGTCAAGTGGCTAGGGTTGCTGTTCAGAATAGGCCCTTTTTTTTTTTTTTTTTTTTTTTTTAAATCAAGTTGTGGGGTTTTTTTTGCTAAAAATTTTGCCAGATTAAAAAAAGTCTCTTCCAAAGAGATGTTACCCCTACTGGGGAGCAGAAGGCTGTTGAATGAAGGATAGTAGCAGTGAAGCCGTATGCAGCCTGTCTCTCTGTGATTTTTGTTTTTTCTTGAGGGGGCAGAGGGATAGGTTGTTCAGGATTGACCAGGTTTTGTTACAGTGCTCTAACATCTTTCCGTTTCCTGACAGTAATCTTTCTTAAGGTTTCCAGCACCTTAACTCTATTGGTGTTAGTAATTTACCTGATGGCTCTGGCCTTTGTTTTATGGTCCCTTGTGGCTGTATGTTTTTCTAGAGTACGTGTATTACATGTCATTATTTTTAAATATAATTTCAAACGTCTGTGTTTTTTCTCTACAACTAATGAATTAATTAATTAGTGTTGCTCATGGAGAAGCTGTTAGTTGCAGTCAACGTCTGGTCAGTGAGGCATGAAAGAACTTAACCATCTGTCATCTTAATTCTTCTACAGTCTGTCCAAGAGTACCACTGGAATGAGTGCATCTTTCAATGTAGAGAACTTATGAAGTTTTCTTTTGTCACTTGTGTGATCTATTTGCCCTCATTTCAGGGTGGTGGTTTTTTTGTTTCAATTTTTTTTTTTTAGCTGGTTAGGGTGTCAAATAAATATATGTATATAAGGAAAGGGATGATATTTCCTTGGGGTTAAAAAGCTGTCTGGTCCTATCTATGTTGCTGTAGAACTACTTTTTGAAATGAATTCTGTAGTTCTTGGTAGTACTGTATACAGTGGTAGCACTGAATTATGTTTCAGTACTTCTGCCTAGAGAGTTGTATTTTGGTTTATTTTATCGTCACATGACAACAAAAATCTCATGAACTCTATGGCTTTGTAGGCATTGCAGTTTGCAACATCCCTTCCTCCTCGGTTGAGGAGACTGCTGACTCCACTCTCTGCCATATCTTGAACCTCTATCGACGCGTTACTTGGCTCCATCAGGCCATGCGGGAGGGGAATCGAGCTTCAAGTGTAGAGCAGATTCGAGAAGTGGCTGGAGGTGCTGTGCGTATCCGTGGGGAGACTTTGGGCATCATTGGACTAGGTAAGTGATGGGAATCTTAGACTGAAAAATAAACTGAATGTCTTTGGGAACCAAAAGAGTCACAGACTGGAGAGGGAAAAAAAAAAAAAAAAGGATAATTCTACAGCTGTTCATTGTGAAACACACTGACTCATAAGAAATGCTAGTGCCCTATTCTGTGATGATGAACATCTTGAAGAGTTGGGTATATGTCATGGGTTTGGGGATTTTTATTCCTTGTTCATACTGTTAGAAGAATTGGAATTTTCAGGCAGCTCTTCTCAGTGACTGTTTCCCTGTATACTAGGCTCTGTATCAGTAACAAAGCTGCCTGAAAGCTTCCATTTCCTTCAAGTTCTTACTGCCTCTGAAACAGGGTACAGGCTTGATTTGAAAAAAACAGAGCTCCTTTTAGGCTATTGCATGGGGAAGAACTAGAATTAGCCACATGGGATCAACACTGAATTGCCTACACTGGGTTGCTATGGCAATCCTAGGAATGTCCAGGGCTGCATTACCTTGGGCCTTGGCAGTAAACTCCAGCATAGGCTCCCAGTCTACCCCAGTATCTTGTCTTTAAAGTTTGTTTTACCTTTCCTTGATGATTGTGGGTTTTCTTTTGTGAAGGCCGAGTTGGACAGGCAGTGGCTCTGCGAGCCAAGTCCTTTGGCTTCAACGTGATTTTCTATGATCCCTATCTGCCGGATGGAGTGGAGCGATCCTTGGGTTTACAACGAGTAGGAACCCTGCAGGATCTACTAATGCACAGCGATTGCATCACATTGCACTGCAGCCTGAATGAACATAACCATCACCTCATCAATGACTTCACTATTAAACAGGTGCAGCAGGAGCTTGATTTCCTCCACAGAACACTGTGGAAATGAATGCAAACAGAAACTGCTGCTTTCACAGAGGCTGAGAGCGTGTGAATCCTGCTGCCTCTACCGTGTGCCTCCTGCTGCCTTTGGAGGCTGGGAGCATGTGGATCTGGGTGCCTGTGCTTTGTGCTTATAGAATTTCTTGTTAAGAGAAAGATAGGATTATCTTTTCTTGCCAAGTAATTTATTAAGAATTATTATTGAGAATGTTTTCAGTGATTAAATAATTTCAAATTACCTTTAAAATTAATAACTGGCTGTACTGGTTAGAGCTAGATCTGCTGTGGCTGGGACTATAAGCTTCTTTACACTGCTCTGCCAAACTCTTCCTGCTCAAGCCCACTGCAAAGCCAGTCTCGGGCTCTACTCCAGTAGTTTGTGAATGTTTTTCTGTGCTTTCATGAGAGACATCTGGATACAACAGTCCAGTTTTGTATAGCTGTGTACTTGATTCATGTCCTCTTTCTTCTTTAAAGTAGTAGGATGAATATGGAGTGCAAAACTTGAGAGTTCCACTTTTGCCCTTGTTGTCTTTTTTGTGGTTTTTGTTTGTTCATTTTAAAAGCAAATTTCTCAGGCATTGCTTGCAGGCATTTCCCCTGTGATTAGCTTTGCAGTGAGAGCACTCCTAGTTCGTCCAGGCCTCATCTAATCACTGCAGGCTGCTGCTCATTTCCAGTAGACTTCCCAAGATTCACTTTGCTCTCCTGAAAAGTCTCTTTATCAACGCACTTAATGTTTTTCTTCTTCCAGATGCGCCAGGGCTGCTTCTTAGTGAACACAGCCCGAGGAGGTCTGGTCGATGAGAAAGCCTTAGCACAAGCCTTGAAGGAGGGGAGAATCAGAGGAACGGCACTGGATGTACATGAATCTGAGCCTTTCAGGTAAAACTGTGCATGCATGCCCGTGTTATCCTATGATTCATGCAGTGGATGATTCTTTTTTATTTAAATTACAGTGATACTTGAGAGGACAGGTGGGATTACCATTTCTGGAGAGAAACCACTTTTTTTTTCCCTTTTTTTTTCCCCCCACAGCTTTGCTCAGGGGCCCTTAAAAGATGCACCCAATGTGATCTGCACCCCACACACAGCCTGGTACAGTGAGCAGGCTTCCATTGAATCCAGAGAAGATGCAGCTAAAGAGATCCGCAGAGCTATTACAGGTAATTAGGAAGACTGTGCTCTGCAGCTGCTGATGAATTAGGAGTCTTTTTGTTAGTTCACTGCAAGGATTATGGATTTGAAATTGCTAACTGTTCTTTAAATATTAGGCTCATTAACTAGTTTCTGGAGCTGGAGTGTAAGTTGATAGTTGTCTCTTTGTCTCTTGAGAATCTAGTAACTAATGCTGAAGTGGCACTTTCTTTCCTTTGGAAGGCATAAGAGTTGCAATCTCTTACGAAGTTTTCTAAATCCTTTGCAATAATTGCTTTGACGGTTACTTTGTATGCTTTTTTTGGAGTAGCACAGTTTGTGTCTTAGGGAAGGTAAGCCTTGGCAATTGCAGTTTATGTGGCCAGTGGTTTCCCCAAGATCACGGAAGTGGTAAGGAAGGATCAGTTTCCTCTGTTGGGCAAGGGAGACTCCTCTGAACATCATTATCATATGGAAGTAGATGGAAAGGATACTGAGCATTTCCTTTATTCTTTTCTTCTGTTTGTCTCCTGTTTCCCTGCTATTTGTCTCTTGTTTTTGTTTGTTTGCTTGTTTTGTTTGTCATTCTTGGTGTTCCCACAGGTCATATTCCTGACGCTTTGAGGAACTGTGTTAATAAGGAATATTTGCTGTTAGCAGCTCAGTGGTCCGGTATTGATCCTGCAAGTGTCCACCCAGAACTCAACGGAGCTGCAGCATACAGGTGAGATATGTAGGTTGTCTGAGTTATTGCTTCCAAACATATCTTCCTGCTGCAGTAGGTCAGCCATCACTGTTGGGGCTTGAGAACGGCTTGTACCTACAAGCAGATGTGCTTTTGTGCGTTTATACACTGTAAATGAGCTTTGTGCAAAAACTTAACAGCAGCACTCCTGAATCCATTCCAGGATTTAACATTTTCCTGAACATGCTTAGTTCCAGCTGGGTACTGGTTAATTTTTCCTAATGCTTGCAAGACCTTTTCAATAGATATATAATATAAGAAAGCCTGCTGGATGTCTGAAAAGAGATCTGGATCTTAACACGCAGAAGGCGTGTATATTGCTGTGGCTTTATAAATAAAACATGGTTCTTACCTGCATCACAGATGAGGACTTTTAAAATGGCATTGTTCAGTAGTTTTAGGCAGTGGCCTAAATGGGTTATATTTCAGGCTGTTACAGACCTGCCAAGTGACTCTGGATAGCTTGTTTCCCATCTGTTTTTCTCCTGTCTGTAAAATAGGAAATATATTCTCTTCCTTTCTCTGAGATATCTACACAGATTCTGATGTATTTATGGAGAAGGAAGGTATAAGGAGGCTACATGGAAGTAAAGGGTTCATTAGCAATTCATAGGTGTCTTTACTATTTTTCATCTTATTTTGACTGTTTTACTAGTTTAGCTCTTTTCTGTGTTGGAGGCCAGTGAAAGATAGGTGGTAGACTGCATTCTTTCTGTTGTTGCAGAGGCCAGCTCTTCAGGCTACGTCCACACTGTGACTCATGCTGTTTCCCACTGGTTATAATTTTTGCACCTGTCTTCCAAATGCTTAGTACATGACTTAGAACTGCCTCTACCTTCTGAGAACAAGTGTAAATTGGTAGTGGGTGGTAACTGCTGTTCTTCAGCTCTGGAGACTTTCCCTGTGTTCTGTTTTGGAGCAGCTCTGCTTAAAGGAGGGATTTGTATTCAGTTGCCTGAGGGCACACACATCTCTTTTCCCCTTGCATAACTGCTAGACAAGCATGTAATTTCTATGTTTCTATTGGTTTCAGGTTTCCTCCAGGAGTAGTGGGAGTAACCACCCCTGGGCTACCAGAACCACCAGTAGTGGAAGGGATTGTAGCTCATGGGATCCCTTCTGTTTCCCACTCTGCACCGCGTACCCCTTCCCCAGGAGAAACAAGCAAACTGGATGCAGACAGAGAGATTCCTGCTGATCAGTAGCAGCATCTTTATCTTCTCTTCTCTGGCAGCAGGAAAAAAAAAAAAAAAAAAAAAAAAAAAAGAGTATCTTCTGCTAGGACTTTCTTTAACACCCTGCAGAGACTGTTTCTTGTTAATGCAGGGCAGGACAATGCATTTCATTACTGGCAAACTTTAGGTCTTGCCTTTATTTTTGTAACCCTTTTAGTTATAATCTCTTGGTGAATCTTTCTCCTTCTCTGAGGCAGGGCAGCAGTGACCTTGCCTTTCCTTGGAAATACTTGGTTTAACCAGTGTTTTTTTCCTATGTGTCTGCCTCAGTTGTCTGTGACAGGGATCTGTTCTAGTGCACTTGAATATAGAAGAGGTAATGCCTCCTGATCAGGGATGGCCTTCAGTATCCCTAACAGCAGACTTCAGGGCATGTTTTTCAGTTGTAGCAGTGTAAGTTCCTTTTGGATGTACCTCTCAAAGTGTAGACATGGGAAATATCAGAAAAAGATTAATAAATTGGAGAAGTTGTGACTTGTCTGTATTATGCTGTCAGTAAAATGCAACTTCAGCTCTGTGCATTACCTTGCTTGTTTTAATTAAGGTTTTCTATGAGAACGGACAGCACAAGCAGTGCTTGTTTGTGACTATAAGTTTTGTCTATGCAGTACTAGGCCTGAAGATAAAAATAACAGTTTCAAAGGCAGCCTTGTAAATAATTGAAAATGAATTTAAAAAGTCATCAAATGTGTTCCAGTGGCCACTGTGTTTGCAAGGCTTCAAAATAATTTACCTATGTGAATGTACCTCAGAGAAGATGAGAAAATGCAGAAATAGGAAAAAATTGCACTGGGAGACAGCAAGTAGCAATAATTTGCAGCTGCAGTTGCTGGTTCCTTGCACACGCGTACCTCAGTCTAATGACGCTGTTTATTCACAGAGTATATGATGTTAAAATTCTAAGCCGTGTTCTACAGAGCTTTGTAGGCATAACTGCGCCAATTAGAAGTAGCACAGCAGTGCTAGTGACACTAGTCTTTGCTGATGGAGAAAGCTTTTAAGGCTTGACCAAATTAGTCTAGTTAGCGTAGCTCTACTAGCATGTGTTGCATCTTCAATAGAGGGCAGAGTAAAAATTGAGTTTTTTTTTTTTTCTTTTTTCTTTTTTTTAGTATCACAACGCTTATTCATGTAGGGGAAAGGCTGTTCGTGTAGGCTTTTTCATACAAAGGAGAAGAGAACACAATTATGTTATCGCCTGAAGCCAAGGCAGGATTGTTATTCTGAAGTATTTTTCTGTTTCTCTGTCCCAAACAATTGATTCACTTCTTTGAGGGGGGGTGGAGCCTTCAGATTCCCCAGGAGATTTTCCTTAACTCTAAATATTCTTTTCAATTTCATCTTGTTACACTAGGTGCTACACAGGAGGCATACCCTGTGTGTGGTTTTACCTGCCTTGCTTGATTCCTTTTGAATGTCTGTGACTGGGAGCTGAATAGATGGGAACAGATTGGAAATACACTTTGAGGAGCAGACGAAATAATCTGTTCAGGCTGTTTACAGTTCAAGAAGTTGAGCAAAGCCTTCAGAGTAGCAAAGATTTCAGGCTCTTCCCTGTTTTAATGTTATAAACACAGTGTTGGAGAATATAATAGCTTAATATCTAGCTTACTAGTGAGACGGTGAAGTGATTCATTCCTTTCTCTGTAAGTGCCCTCTTGTCTGCGCTGCCACCACCCCTCCAACCACACAAAAACAACAACAGAAAAACTTGGGCAATTCAAGAAAGAAAAATAGACAAGATGTAAGCTTCAGGTGTTTCTTTGCCGATTTAACACTTTTTAACTGTTCAGCACTAGTGAGATATTTGTTCTTTAGTGTTGAGTGTCTTTTTTTGATAAGGTATTTGTGTTAGTGAAGGTTGGCTTCTGTGTTTCATGGATCATGCTGATTCTAATTAAAATCCATATACCTCCTTGGCTGCTCAGGTTTACCAGGTCAGACTGGGGCTGTGTTAGGTGCAAGTTACAGGAGAATTCTTCTGAATGAAAGCTTAGAGCTCAGAAGCACTTCAGTTTGAGCCGTACCTAAAATAACCAGCAGCTCTTTTCTGATTTCTGTAATTTTTAGGTAACCTAGATCTTGCAAACTGCTAACTCAGAAAGCTGTTCTTCTGACAGACAAATGGGGAGGGGGAAATGTTTCATTCAGGGACTGAGAGCTGATCTGTTTATTACTGCATTAGGGGAGCAGTCTATCCATAACTACTGTTTCCGTATTTGCTCTTAAAAATTCCTGCTCTGCATAGAGGTTCATGTCTGCAGATTATTTTGTGGTAAGGTGCTTCTAGTTATGACCTTAGCGAGTACAGAGAATCAGAGTACGTTTATCTTCTCTATTTTAGAGCACAATACAAGGTAGATGTTTTTCGTTAAAGGCAGCATATCTATATCCATCTATCTATATTTTACGATCAGTCAGGCAGCTCTGTGCACTCTGAAGAAGAGTGGGAAGATCTCATCTAGGGGACGCTTTGAGTTTCTCTTTTTATTTGATGACTAGTAAATGTAGGAGTAACTAATTGATGTAAGAAATACTTTGTTATGGGTGCTGAGGAGTTGAACTGATAGCACTGGTGATTGTATTTGTGAATCTAGGCATCCCTTCTCTCCTCTTATGGGTGGAACGTGACAGCGATAGTGGCTCTGCTTTATCCAACACCATGCAGAGTGATTGGATATGAAGGCAACATTTCCCTTGATGAGAGCCTCAGCAGAAAATGCTGAGGTAAAAATTGAACAGAACCTTGACCATGACATCCTCAGTGAAGGGTTCTCTTTGTGGTTGTAGAATTACTCTGCTTGTATGCCATCCGTACCTCTGTGTGTAGACTGAACTAGCCATCACCAGACCAAAGGCTGTTCTGAACAGACAGCTCATAGAAAAAATGACCAGTACCGAAGTATACTGTGGTCTTCTCCATCCCATGAGTGCCAAGTCCTTTCAACAGCACCCCCTCGTGATAAACTGACTCACAGCTCCTCCTTTAGTGCAGTATACAGAAGTGGAAGGATGTTTTTTTTCCCTCTTAAAATACCTTCCTTCAGAACTAGTGCAGAGCTTTATTCCCAAAGAACAGAAGTTTCCTAGGGTGAGGCAGGAGTGCCCTACCTTCACTAACCTGCTTACAGGAGGTGCTTATACTGTCCCAAGGTACATTCTGTTTGTCAGGGTCACTGCTGCTGACCAGCTTTTTTATAGGGGACTCAGAGTTTCAGAAATATATTTTTGTAGACAATAACTAAACTGTGAAACATTGAAATAAAGCATGTAAAACAAAAGCTTACAGCACTGTCCTCTGTACAGATGTTTCTCTCACTTCAGTTCTCTCCTGACTTATTAGATAATGTTTGATTACTTCTTGGATATATTTTAATAAACTTCTCCAAAGAATGTGGCTGCTGTCTGTGGAAGTGGTGGCCTGAAACCTGAAATACAGCATACATTGAAAGGGGTTGGGGGGCGGGGGGGTATAAAACCAAAAAAAAAAAAAAAAAAAACCAAAAAAAAAAAAACCAAAACAACAAACAAGCATGTACATATAATTTGTCTGCATCAGTCCCACTTTTCTCACAATAGATGGGTTTGATTTTCCACATAGTTACTCCCTAGATCCCAATAGTGAATGACTTTCTTTGGATTCTGGAGACTCGCTATGAACAGACTGAAGGAGACAGACTGAAGAAGCAGTCATCTTCAGGACAGCTTTGGGTGTAGCCCAGTACTCAGTACTTATTTACTTTCTCACAAGTCAAAAGTGTGGCTTTTTTTTTTTTTTTTTTTCCTCCCCCAAAGTATTAGGTTAAATAGATGTTTCAAGAAGGCTGAGAAATAACCAATTCCTCTTTGAGACAGTTACGGGTTTCATGTCTTAGTTCGGAAATTTGTAAGTTCTTCATAGTTCTTTAAAATACTTGGGCAGACACAGCTTGCAAAAAAGAGTCTTTTGAGCCGCTCTCTAAATATAATAATCTGTCTTGAAATCTGTCCACTATTTTATCAGCATCCCACATCAGGACTAACATCAGACAATTTATAAGGAGTACAGATAAGGGGATAAAGGAATTAAAATCGATTGTATCCCTGTAACCAGAAAGTAACAAAGATGAAATACTGCCATTTAGTGAAAACAACCTGGCACAATCATTTTGAATAGATGTAGGTGAAAGCAGGCAACTTGTCTCTGGTGATCATGATTCACTGTCAAGTTAACTGTGACTCAGAGAAAACAGTAAAGAAGAAAACATGATTTTCACAAGAACATCCTTGTTCTGATGTCAAGCATAGCATCTATTCCTCATTCTAGTTTCAGTCAGTGCTACTGTGTCTTGAATGCACAAGCAGAAAGAGGTGTAAAGCTGCACGTAGAATTCTGAAGAACTAAGTTGTTGTACAAGCACGCTGAAAAGGACTAGGGGTTGAGATACTGCACTATTCTACATGAGGGCTGTTGAATTGTATTAGGTAATCATGACAACAGCATCCTATTAATATATTAGAATCACAGAATGGCTTGGGTTGGAAGAGCCCTCAAAGATCATCTAGTTCCAACATCCTGCCATGGGCAGGGTTGCCAATCGCTAGATCAAGCACTAGGGCCCCATCCAACCTGCCCTTGAACACATCCAGGGATGGGGCATCAGCAACCTCACTGGGCAGCCTGTTCCAGCACCTCACCACCCTCTCAGTGAAAAACTTCCCTCTCACACCTTATCTAAATCTCCCCTCCTTTAGTTAAAACTATTCCTCTTGTCCTATCGCTATCAGTATATAAAAAGTCAGTCTCCCTCCTGTTTATAATCT
Organism: Meleagris gallopavo; assembly: GCF_905368555.1. Lineage (NCBI taxonomy): Eukaryota > Metazoa > Chordata > Aves > Galliformes > Phasianidae > Meleagris > Meleagris gallopavo. The sequence continues at coordinate 17,718,623 of NC_139418.1, forward strand.
CCCTCTAAGTGCTGGAAGGCCACAGTGAGGTGTCCTGGAGCCTTCTCCAGGCTGAACAAGCCAAGCTCCTTCAGTCTGCCTTTGCAGGAGAGGTGCTCCAGCCCTCAGATCATCTTTGTGCCCCTCCTATTGGACTCTGTCCAACAGCTCCACATCTTTCTTGTGCTGGAGGCCCCTGACCTGAACGCAATACTCTGGGGCCTCACGAGGGCGGAGAAGACAGGGACAATCCCCTCCCTTGTTCTGCTGCCACCCCTCTTATGATGCAGCCCAGGATATTGTTGGCCTTCTGGGCTGCAAGCCCCTAAATTCTCAGCGAGGCTGCTGTCAGTGAGTTCTTCTCCTAGTCTGTATATGTATCTGGGATTGCCCTTACCCATGGTTTGTTGAACCACATTAAGCTTACACAGGTCTGCCTTTTGAGCTTGTTCAGGTCCTTCTGGATGGCATCCCTTCCTTCTGTTGTATCAGCTGCACCACTCAGCTTGTTGTCTGCAAACTTGCTGAGGATGCACTCAATCCCATCTGTGTCATTGATAAAAATGTTAAAGAGTACCAGTCCTAAGACTGACCCTTGGAGGACACCGCTTGTCACTGGCCTCCACCTGAACATAAGAGCTGCTGACCTCAACTCTCTGGCTTTGGCCTTCTAACCAATTCCTTATCCATTGAATAGTTCAGCCTTCAAACCCACATCTCTCTTCAATTTAGAAATGAAGATGTGGTGTGGGATCATGTGAAAGGCCTTGCACAAGTCCAGGTAGATGACATAAGTTGCCCTTTTCTTTGTTCACCATTGCTGTTACTCCATCATAGAAGGCCAACAGATTGATCAGGAATGATCTGCCCTTGGTGAAGCCATGCTGGCTCTCTCAGATTATCCCTCATGTGCTTCAATATGTCTTCCAGGAGGATGTGTTTCATTATCTTCCCAGATACAGACACAAGGCTCACTGGCATGTAGTTCCCCAGATCTTCCTTTCTCTCATAAAAAAAGAGAGTGATGTTTCCCTTTTTCCAGTCATGGGGGACTTCACCTGACAGCCGCAACTTTTCAAATATGATGGACTTCGAAACGGATGGATTGGCAACCACATCCATCGGTTCCTTCAAGTCCCTGGGATGCATGTAATCAGGCCTCATAGACTTGCACATGCTTATTCTCACAAGAGAGTCTTAGACTTGCTCTTCTCTTACAGTGGGAAGGATTTTGCATCCCCAGTTCCCACCTAGAGGTTCAGGGATGTGCAGGACACACGCATTCTGGCTGCCTGTGAGGACTGAGGCACAGAACTAGTTGGGCAACTCAGCCTTCTTTGTGTCTGTTTCCAGTTCTTCCTTCTCACTTATTGGAAGGGGTGCACTCTTCTTGGCCTGTCTCTTCTGACCAACACACCTGTAGAATCCCTGATTATTTTTCACATCCTTCACCAAGTAGACTTCCATCTGTGCTTTGGGTTTCCTGACCCCATCTCCACACGGTACGATATATCATAATTATCCCCTAATAAGGCCATTTAAAAATGCATCAGCTAACAGGGAAGAACCCAGACTAACAATACCGCTTTTACTACGGGGCCAACTCAAAACCATCTGAAGCAACTCAGGCTCCACTTCTACAGCTGTTACTGTATCTTTTTTATAATGTCCGTTTACCTCAAAACTTAGGTAAAAACTCCTTAATTTCTGTTATTTCAGACACTGAACCTGGAGTTCATAAGCAGCTCTGCCGCAGGAAGGCCTCCTCCTCCTAGGGCACCTGGCCGCCGATCGGCCCTCGGCTCCGCGACTGCTCCAGGTTGTGTCCGCGGCCGCTGCAGCTCTGCGGCCGGAGGGCTCCGTCGGCCCGGCCGGCTCGGCTGCGCGGGGCATTGTGGGGGAGAGGAAGGAGGGAGGGAAGGCCGTCCTCGCGAGGTGCATGCCGGGAGCGGGGCGGGCGGTGCTCGGAGGCCTGGAGAGGGGCGGTCGTTCCGTCGGTGTCTCGGGGCCGCGGCGGTCGGTGGGCTCGGGCCGGCGGCGGAGGCTCCTGTCCGGCGGGGATGGCGGACGTGGCGGCCTCCCCCGTGGGAAAGCGGCTCCTGCTGCTGCTGGCGGCGGCGCCGGGCGAGGGCGAGGCGGTGGGGCCGGACTCTGGGCCTGCGCTGCCCTCCCGGGCCTGGCGGAGCGGCACGGTGCGGGCTATGAGCGGAGCGGTGCCCCAGGACCTGGCGGTGAGGACCTGGCGGCGGCGGGGCGCGGGCGGGGGGCGCGGGCCGGGCCGCAGGGTGAATGGGCCGCGGCCGGGGCTGGGGCTGCGGAGCGCTGCCTTCCTCCGGTCGGGTCGTGGCGGCGCCGTGCTGGCGGCCCTTCTCTGCGGAGCTCTGCCCGCGCCGCCCGTGGGCCTGACGGGACGCGCTTCGGGCCGGGGAACGGCGGTCCCGGCCTGCAGGAGCGTGGTGGCGGGGCGTGGGTCGGGTGGAGGGAGCCCGGCGGCCTCAACTGCTGTGATTTCTGATGGCTGAAGTACGGCTGCGGGTGCACGCAACTTTTCCGTGCTGTTTCCTGGGAAGACGTTAAGTATATTTGATCAGGCTGAGTGAGGTTTCTTGTTTAAATACGTACTTTATGTGTCGGAGTTGGTGGTTTTAGGTCTTCGATTCAGTTTTCAGCTGCAGCAATTTGCATTTAGTGTAATGCATTTAAACACTTTTGGTTTTGTTTTGCTTGTCTCTGGTGTAGTGCAGTGAGACACTCGGGTGGAGATTGTGGAAAGAACTCTGGACAGACAGCCTGGCCATTTCTTTGTGTGTGCCACTTCTCCTAGAATTCATAGTGAGTGATGGCATGCTTTGCAAACCCTTGTGGCCTGGTAGCTACCAACCATCTCAGAGGATAGGGTGATGCACTATTGCTGCCTTGTTTATTTAAGCTGGAGGTAAATAAATAAATACATAGGAGAGGGGATATTGAGAAATAAATTAGGAGAGGTGTTTGAGACTGTCTGAAGCATGGAAACACATTAGGGCTGTGAGCTGGTCTGGAAAGCTGCCTTTGTAACAGACTGAATTTGACGTGTATTGGTACCCTTGTGTTGTGGTCCCATCCGATGCAAATGTGATTATGATGTAAAGAGTGTTTGCAGTGCCTGTTCCTACTGTCATTTAGCTGGAGGAGTGTTGCTTGGACAACTAAAAGTAACTCATTTGTTTCCTCGTTAGTCATGTGACACTTGTTAGACTACTTTAACCAAGAAGAAAAATCAAATTCTGTGCTTGATAGCATAAGAAATAATTTTTGTTTTCTTGACGTTTTTGAATTCATAGTGTTCTTATAACTGCTGTTCTTCAATCAACGCAAGTTTTTTCAATAACTTTCCATTTCACACTGTTTTTAATGATACAGTTGTCTCTAAACATTGTGTTTTCCAAATCCGTAGAAGAACTACTGAATACAAACTGTCTAAAATACACAAGGTGAATTTTTTGTAGTTCTGTACTGTGGAATATTTAGTGTTGTAGTGGATCTTTCTGTGTATAATGAACACTGCTTTGACAGTGTTAATCAGTAAAAAGGTTGGAAGGATGAGAGGCTGAGGACACTTGAATTGTCCAGTCTAGAAAAAGGTCTCAGAAGCAACTTCATTCCTCTGCATGTTTGTGGAGAGAGAGATCCTGGTCTCTTTTCTCTGGTAATCAATGAAAAGATGTGTGGGAACAACACAAAGCTTCTCTAGGGAAAGTTCAGACTGGGCATCAGAGAAAGCCTCTTTTCTGTGAGGTAGTCAAACACCAAAACCATCTTTCTGAAGAAATGGTTGACGTCCCCATGCCTGTTGTTGTTGAAGAGGCATTTGGATAATGTCCTCCGTAATGTTCTTTAACTTTTATTTAGTTCTGAAGTGGTCAGGCAGTTGGACTAGAAGATCTTCCAAGGTCCGTTCTAGCAGAACTTTTCCATTCTGTAATGATGTTCTGTTAGGAAAATGTCATCTTTTTAAAATTCATTCAGCCAGAAGTGAGCACTTGGCACCAGTTCAGGAATTACTGTTCTAAGATAATGATGTGAGCTAGGTCTGAAGAAGGCTAGAAAAAAAAAATCTAATCTGCACTTTGAATTAGGACTGCGCTTTCTCATGGTATCCTGTAAAGATGGTTTTTCTTAGTAGCCCATAGTCTCATGTTCACTTTTAAGAAATACAGAACAGTTTTATATCTCTGCCTTTCCAAAGCAGGAAAATGGAGAACGCTCAAAAAATATGGAACTTCAAACATTTCAGAAAGCTGTTAAAATAGTACTGGAAAAGCAGTATTACTACAAAAGCATGTTGTAGTCTAAAGTGTCATCTTCGTAAGGGATTTTATGGGAGCAAATCTTTGTTGTTTTTTTTTTTTTAAATTAAGTAAGGATGCTGCAACTCTGCAGGGCTGGAATTAGGTTTGTATGCTCTCTATCAGTTTTGAGATGTTGCTTGAAAGCCTTCTTGGCAATAGGAAAAAATGTGGAGAAAAAGTGCACATGCTGCCCATATGCGGTAGACTGTCAGGGTTTACATCTGCTGCAGAATTTTGGTGTTATTTGTTTAAGACTGAATGGGAAGTTTGTAGAGGCATTCAGACTGCAAAAAGTGTTGCAAGATGAGTTGGCGGATAAGTAGTTGGAACTGGGATTCTGGAAGTGGTGGGAAGGTTCAAAACAACCTAGGAGAGTTGTATGATATACAGATTGCTTTCTCTACTACTCTACTTGTCTTTGCTTCATCTGATCTGCAAGGATGGCCATATTCCTGGATCATTCTTCCTGTTAGCAAGACACATACATGAGTTTGCATGTTGGAAGGATTCATGAAAGTGTATATAGACCCCAAAAAGTGGTCTGATGTGTTTCATTTGCTGTCTCCTATTGTTGCAGTTGAAGGTAGAATGCTGGGCTGAATGGATGTTCTTTAGGCCAGTAGGTAGAGCATATCTACAATGCTGTTTGTTATAAAATAAATATTTGAGGACCAGCAGGATATTGAATACTTTTTAACAATGAATTTTTACTTACTTTGCAAGTAAAATACAATTCTTTGAAAGAGAGCTGGTTGCAAAGCAGTGGGCATACATTTTCTCCACTCACTGTATGATACTTTCTTGGTGGCCTTAGTACAAAGTATTATGAATTCTTGTGTTGTTTTTTTTTTTTCCTCCCGGTGGCTTTTCTGTCTTCCAACATGCGAGATGAGAAATTTGCATTCATCCAATGAACAGTGTGTTGTGTTTCCAGTGACTGCTTTTTTCAAGAATTAAAAGCGTCGAGGGATTCTGTAACTACTTATTTACAGTGAAATGCAAGGAACAGAGATGTTACAAGGGAGACGGGATACCTCTGCAGTTGTAGCTTATGTAAGTTGCTTATTTTCCCTCCTAGCTGAATCGAGATGAAAATTGTTAAGATAAAATTGTGCAAACTCGAAGACTGAGATAAACACAGCGTAATAGGTAAAGCAAAAGCTGCATGCACAAGCAAAGCAAGACATCAGCAGACAGATGGAAAGTTGGACTCCATCATGTGTAACATTTGGTTGAGAAGACAAATGCCATAACTACAAACACCCTTCCTGCTACCTCTTCCCTGCCCAACTTCTGCTGCTGAGCATTACATCGTGTGATATTGAATATCCTTTTGGTCAGTTGGGATCAGCTGTCCTTACTGTGTTCTCACTCAGCTTTTCACGCACACTCAGCCTCCTTGCTAGCTGAGCAGTGTGAGAAACAGAAAAGTCCTTGACTCTGTGTAAGCACTACTCAACAACAACTAAAACAGGAGTGATTTGATCAATGCATTTTTCATCACAAATCCAAAACAGCATCATAGCAGCTACTGTGAAGGAAATTAACCCAATCCCAGCCCAAACCAGTACCTCTGTGTAGCTCCATCATGATCTCACAGAAGTGTTTGAAGAAATGTCTTTCCAAGAAGACTTAACCAGAATGTAATTTTGTGCATTGTGTTGGTGTTTCATCCCTCAGTAGCTTCTTAGTGTGGTCATTGTATGCATTTGTTCATGCAGTAACTTTTCTTGCTAGTGTCATAGCGCTCTCTAAGTAGACACAGTGCTTCCAGTTTCAAGTGCCAATTAAAGAACCCAAACAATATTCTGCTTTTATATCCCTGTGTAACTCTTGTCCTGAGGTCGCTGTGCTGGTGACTCCAGTTGCATAATGCTTCAGGCTTCCCCTGTTGAACCATCGCTGTCTGCATTTAATAGTTTGTGTCACCTCCTTTTGATTAGATGCTCTATCTAATCAAAGTATTTAGCTTTTCAATCTATAACTGGATTTCTTTCTTCTGCAATTTCTAAGCCTGTTTTATTTAAAAAATAATTTTACTACTTCCCTGTTGTTATCACTGACTAACTGATCATTCTCCTGTGAGGTAGTGCTGCTAATAGTGACCGCCTTGTGTTGCAAGTACTTGCTGTAAAGAGTCTCTTTTGTGTCTTGCCTGCATTAGATTATGATGCTGCTTTTGTGAAACAGAAATGTGAGGTTTCCTTGTGTAGTCCTTAGGTTTAATGGGAGGATTAGGTAATGATACAGTGGAGCTCTGCTACAGACTACTTGACTGAGTGGAATTAGCAGATGAGGCTTTCTACAGGCTGATGGGGTAGCCGCCTATTTGCAGGCCCTGATCCTCATGGGGAACTTCAACAATCCTGATACCTGTTGAAGGAACAGCGTGGCAGGACATAAACAATCAAAGAGGTTCCTGAAAAGTATTGGTGATAACTTCTTTCTCCAAGTGACAGAGGAGAAGAGGGGCTCTTCTGCACCTCGTTCTCACCAGTAATGAGTGGAATTTGGGAATGTGAAGGTCATAGAATAGAACAGAATCACCAAGGTTGGAAAAGACCTTTAAGTTCAGAATCGTTAGGACAGTGAGAAGAATGAATAGCAAACTTACAAGCTTGGGCTTCAGAAGAGCAGACTTCTTCAAGGATCTGTGTGATAGAATATTATGGGAGAAAGCCCTAGAGGAAGGATAGGCTTAGGAAAGCTAATTAATATCCAAGGATCGCTTCCTCCAAGGGTGGTGCAACCCAACAAAGAAGAAGTCGGGCAGAAATGCTTTGGGGCCTGTTTGACTGAACAAGGAACTCCTTACCAAACTCAAATACAAATGGAAGAGTACAGAGGGTAGAAACTATAATGAATAACCTAGGAAGAATGCAGAGATATTGTCTGAACATTCAGAGATGAAGTCTTGATGGAAATGAATCTGTCCAGGGATTTCAAGGACAAAAAAAAATAATAATCTGTAAATACATCAATGACAAAAGAAAGACAGGGAGAAGGTTGATGTAGTGGATGCTTTCTTGGTCTTGTTCTGTACCAGCATTACTGACCCTCTGTAATCCCAGGTCCCAGAGACAGACTAGGAGAAAGCATTGGAGCAAGAATCAAGTCAGACAGTAAGTTCAAAGTGGACGTAAGTTCATGGGCCTCAATGGGATGTACCCACAAGTACTGAAGAAACTGTCAAATGTCACTGTAAAGCTGGTTGTTGTTGATCGTTGGTCAATCATGGAAACTAGGGAGAAGAGCCTGATGACTGAAGGTAAGACAGTGTCCCTGCTTTCTTCAAGAAGTACAGGTTGGTCTGCCTCAGATCAAACTCTGGGAAGGGGATGAGGCTTTTCCAGGCATGTGAAAGAAAAGAAAATCAGGAATAGTTAGTGTGAATTCACTAAAGAAAAGTCATTTTTGACCAACTTTACAAGTTTCTACAATGAACTTACAGATCTGACTGATGAAAGAGTAGTGGATGCTGTCTTTCTGGACTTCATTAGGGCTTCAACATTTTTCCCCTTAAGATCCTTGTAAAGAACTTCTTGATGTATGGACTGGACAGTCAAGAAAGTGAGGTGGATCAAAAACTGGCTCAACGGTCAGACCCAAAGGGCAGTGATTGGTGGTGGTGCAAAGTACAGTCAGAGCCCAGTGATGAGTGGGGTATTCCAGGTATCAGTACTGGGTCTAGTCTTGTTTTACATTTTCATTACTGATCTGGATGATGGAGTAGAGTATATTCTCAGCAAATTTGCAGATGACCCAAAATCTGGGGGAGTTATTGCTGTGTTGGAGGGTCATGTAGTCATCCAGAATGACCTTAGCAGGTTTGACAAATGGGCTGATGGGGATCTCAAAGTTCAGCAGGGAGAAGATCAAAAGTCCTCCGCCTGGGGAAGAACAACCAGTAAGTACTGTGGATCAAGCAGCTGGAAAGCAGCTTTGCAGAAAAAGATGTAGGGGCCACCACGTAGTTCATGAATCAACAATGTGCCCTTTCTATGGTGAAGGCTAACAGTAGTCTGGCTGCATTAGGCAGAATGTTCTCAGCAGTTTGATGCAGGTGATCCAGTACTGCTCAGTACTGGCCACAGCTGGAGTGCCGGTTCCAGTTCTGACGTGTGCATAGTCTGCTCCCCTCACCATTACAAGAGAGATGCACTTATACTGGAATTTTAGGAGTATAAACAAATACCTAATGGGAGAGTGCAATGAGGATGAAGCCAGACTCTTTAAAATGGCACTCAGTGACAGTAAAAGAGGGCAGGGTGAGGGTAACTGAAAGCAGGTTGCCTGCAGAGGTGGTGGAATCTCTCTTCATGGTGTATGGGAACTGCTGAGTCCTGGCCTGAACCACTGATTGAGCCCCTGGGAAAGGACCCGGTCAGCCCTGGGAGCACAGATGAAAAGGCAGTTTACCTGTGTGATAGGAAGGGGTGGAGCCTGGCTGCACCTCTCTTAGACCTCATTTAAGGGCTGACTGCCACTGGGGAAGGATCTCTGGTTGGAGATCCCTCTTTGGTGGAGCTTTCCTCTGTGAGCCTGGAATCTTCTGATGTGGGTAAGCAATCTTCCCTTCCCTTATAGCACCTTTCTAGCATGCTGATCCTTCTGGTTTTTATACCTCTCGTGAAACACCTTGTCAAATTGGTCTGTCCAATTGCTACACACAGAGATGCTCAGAAGCGAAGTGATCATAGTCCTGAGCAATTGGTTCTGGGTAGCCTTTCCTAAGCAGGTAGGTTGGATCAAATGCTCCTTAGAGGTTCCTTTCAACCTCAACTATTCTGTGATACCTATTAGTCAGGACCAGCCTTTAAGCATAGTTGATCCTTGTAGTAATTGTGGTGAGATTCTTCTTGACCATATGATGTTTTTTTGTTTGTTTGTTTGTTTTTTGTCTGGCTTGATTATAAATTATTACAGAGAAAAGATGTTCTCCTTGATTTGCTTTCTGCTTTGTTTTCTTAATTTTTGGAAGCCATTCTAAAACACCTCGGATGTATGTGTTTCAGGTTGGACTTGAAGCTGAAAGTTTTCTGTGCAGAGGCATGAACTTCATTGTGGCTTGGTGTTATGGATTTCAATTAATTCTTTGGATGCATTAGCAATTTGAAAACTTCTGCAGTTATGTTTCTTTTTATTTTTTAATCTCATTTAATGCTGGTGTTAGTTGTATGAGATCTCAGACGTCTCAAGTTGTAATATTAGTATCTACCTTCCATTTTTTCATCTGACAATGTGGTTCTTTCTGCATCTTAGAGAGAGTAAGATGTCTTGGATGAATTTCTTACCTGGATTTACTTGGTAGTCTGCAACAGATGCCTCCTGTCTGGACATAAGTACTGTTATTCCAATTTCCCAGTGTGGAAACACAGCCAGCGAGATTAAACGGCTCGTCCAAGGTCTGCAGGAAGCTCCTGATGGAGCAGGGAATTGAACCTGTGCCTCAGTCTGCTTTCCAGCAACTGACTGATGATCCTTCCTTTCGTAGAATCATGGGGTCACAAGGTTGGAGAAGACTTATAAGATGATCCAGTCCAACCGTCTTCTCATTGCCACAGCTACCGCAAGCTACTAAACCACATCTCGTAGCTCCTCATCCAGACCTCTTGAACACTGCCAGGGATGGTGACTTCACCATCTCCCTGGGCAGCCATTCCAGTGCCTGACCACTCTCTGAAAGAAGCTGTTCTTCCTTATGTCTAACCTAAACCTCCTCTGGTACAACTTGTGGCCATTTCTTCGGGTCCTGTTTGTTGCCTGGGAAAGAGGCCAAACCCCTCTTCACCCCAACCTCCCTTCAGGAAGTTGTAGAGTGCAGTGAGGTCTCCCCTGAGCCTCCTCTTCTCCAGACTGAACAATCCCAGCTCCCTGAGCTGCTCCTCATAAGACTTGTGCTCCAGACCCCTCACCAGTTTCGTTGCCCTTCTCTGGACATGGTCCAGGGCCCCAATGTCTTTCCTGTAGTGAGGGGCCCAAAACTGAACACAATGCTTGAGGTGCGGCCTCACCAGAGCTGAGTGCAGGGGGATGATCACCTCCTTGCTCCTGCTGGCCACACTATTTCTAATGCAAGCCAGGATGTCGTTTGCCCCCTTGGCCACCTGGGCACACTGCTGGCTCATGTTCAGCTGAGCATCAACCAGCACCCCCAGGTCTCTTTCTTCTTGACAGTCATCCAGCCACTCATCCCCAAGCCTATAACGCTGCTTGGGTTTATTGCGGCCAAAATGCAGGACCCTTCACTTGGCCTTGTTGAACCTCATCCCATTCATCTCAGTCCAGCGATCCAGCTTATCCAGATCCCTCTGTAGGGCTTCCCTACCTTCAGGCAGATCCACACCACCTCCCAACTTGGTGTCATCTGCAAGCTTACTGAGGGTGCACTCAATCCCCTCATCTAGGTCGTCAATAAATATATTAAACAAAATGGGCCCCAGTACCGACCCCTGGGGGACACCACTTGTAACGGGTCACCAGCTGGACTTCATTAACCACTACCCGTTGGGCACAGCCCTCAGCCAGTTCCTTATCCAAAGAAGTGTATATCTGTCCAGACCACGGGCAGCCTTCCCTAGCAGAAGCCTGTGAGAGACCAGGCTGTCAAAGGCTTCTGTGTCAAAGGCTTTGCTGAAGTCTAGGTAGACCACATCAACAGCCCTTCCCTCATCTACCAGACTGTCACCCAGTCATAGAAGGAGATGAGGTTGGTCAAGCATGACCTGCACTTCATGAACCCATGCTGGCTGGCTCTGATCCCCTGGACTCCACGCACGTGCCGTGTGATCTCACCCAAGATGATTTGCTCCATTACTTTCCTCGGTATTGAGGTCAGGCTAACAGGCCTGTAGTTCCCAGGATCCTCCTTCCAGCCCTTCTTGAAGATGGGAGTTTCAAAACTAGTAAAATTTAAGACCATTTTAAGGGATACTTTTGAAGGTTTTTTGCTTTTTAAAATTTTTTGTTGAGAATATAATCCCCTCAAATGTGAATTTTTTTCTTACATTTTTCCTACTTAGCATCTACAAGTCTGTTCCTTGTAATGCAGCAAATTCTAGTAGTTTTTCTACTATAAGTCATAATTGGAGCCTATCATATGATGAAAAAAGATCAGTTTGTCTATGGTACTTTTGTTTTGTTACTGCTTTTCTGGAGGAACTGGAGAACTTGGAGAAATTCTATTTGTACCAACCAGCCTGTAGTTCTTTAGAATGCTTGAAGACCTGAATGTTAGTGTAACAGCTAGAGAAAAAATGTATCTTCTAGGCAAACACTTCAGGTTGTCTTTGTATATCAAATAAAGCAGAGCAACAGCTCTACTTTCTGGTGTCACTTTTTATTGGGCTGGACCAAAAAAAAAAAAAAAAGCTGAGTAGATGGGCTGAGAGAATTACAGATGTGTTTGCGCCCTCTCTATTTTCACAGAATCACAACATTGCAAGAGTTGGAAGGGATCTCAAGAGGACTGAGTCCAATACCCAGCTAACACAGGTTCCCCACAATGGGTCGCACAGGTCGGTGTCCAGATGGGTCTGGCATATATCTAAATAAGGAGACTCCCCCACCTCTCTGGGCAGTCTGTACCAGTGCTCCGTCAGCTTGACTGCAGAGAAATTCTTCCACATGTTTGTATGGAACTTCCGATGTTCAAGCTTTAGGCCATTGCTCCTTGTCCTAGTGCTGCAACCATGGAGAAGAGCCTGGCCTCATCCATTTGCCTCCCACCTCCTTTAGAGTGTTACAGATAACTATCAGATCTCCTCTTAATCTTCTTTTCTCCAGGCTGAACAGGCCCAGGTTACTCAGCCTTTCCTTGTACGGGAGATGTTCCAGGCCCTTTATCATCTTTGTGGCGCTTCCTGTGTTGCAAGAGAATTTTTCTAGATTTAAAAAAATATATTAATAAAACCCAAGCTTCTTTGTAATTAGATATTGCTTCAGAAAGACATTTTCACCATAGAAGAACTTGGGGAAATCCTGCAGGTGCATTTTATCTGACCAGTATCTTTTTTTTTAATTACTATTTTATGTGGATATGTCTGCACTTATTTTATTCCTACTTGTTGCCATCAACAACTCTTCAAAAGCACCATTACTGTTGTCAGTGGATTGTCTAAACTCATGAGCAAAGTTAGAAGGATCAGCAGATGTTGGCGTATGTGATTACATGAATTGTAGGATCATTGATTCATTGGAGAGGTAATTCTTTCCAGCATAGCCATGGCTTTAGCATTTCCCTTTGACTCGGAACTACAGGATTTTTAAGTTAAGATGAAAAGAAACAGGATATTCTGTTATACTGTAACAGCTTTGCTTAAAACTTCTGAGTTTTACAACAAAGGTAGAACTTTTTTTTGCCACTTACATATCAAAAGCAAATAAGTATTATTTACTCAAAAGTCTGTCACAAGTTCCCTTGCTTTAGACTTATGTTTCGGGATTCCCTTAGTAGTTTTCTCATGCTGAGTGTGTTGGGTCTCTCTTCATGCATCGTGTAGTTATTTCCTGTAGTCACACAAGGCAGTATGTGCACAAACAATACTTTATGCTAGTCATCTTCTGCTTGTTGCCACTCCTAGTACACAAGAAAGCTGTTTCTATTCCAGAAGCTGAGAATACAGGTCATTTGTCTTGAGGCTTGCTGCCCTTTTAGTTTGATATGAGTTGCTGAAAACAACAGTGGTAATTTCTCCTGATATAATGTGTGGTCTTGCACAGGCCTAGAACAACTGCCCTACATTTTTCTGTTGAGGAAAGTACTCTAGTTGGTATTGGTTTAGAATGAATTATGGCTTTCCGTGATTGTAAATCAGAGTTTGGAAGGACTCAGTTTCTTATTTATACAAAGGTGGAATAAAACTGAGCATCGGACATGTTTTGTGTAAAACAAATGCCACGACTTTTCTGTTTTGCAGGGAAGAGGAGTGAGCGCGGTATAATAGCCTTAGAAGACTTTTTTCTTCAGCTCCAGTTCTGGATCTGAGATTTCAATAAGGGAAACCAAGATCTGGTTTTCTACTTAAGTAACAGAAGGCATTGCTGCTGCTTTGTGTATGTTGGCAATCACAGTACCTGTCACAATATTTAGCGAGCACCTTAAAGAAATGTGGAACGTCCATCCTGAAGTTCATCAAAGACTATTTCTTCTGGGATTGTGGAGTCTTGTTTGTTTTTGTTTTTAAACCAGGAAGTAACTTGTTAAATTTACAGCTAAAGTAGAGCTTTTCCACTTGGTCAGTTTGTAATAATTCACAGAAATATGAGATATGTTGTGGTTTAAGACTGGAAGAGATTTCCATGCAGCCTGATTTCATGTCTGTCACAATAAATTACCTTGAGTCGTGTATAAAGCAATAAATTAAAAAATTAAGCTAATAGATGTTATTTTTTGGGAAGCAAGCTGTGCTTCACTGCTTATTTGAATTAATGGCTGTTGAATTTATGTTGTCTGCCTTCAGGATCTTTGCCAAGTAGTTCCAGTGTATGTGCTACAGAGAGGTGGTCTCTTTGTAGCTGCTTATAAAATCCTCCTTTTAATAAAATTCTTAAGTACCTTGTGAAAAGACGTATTCTGAAGTTGACGTTCCAGGAGTTCATTTTGACCATCTTTTTTGTGTAATCTTTATGATAACAGAATCATAACATGATAGTCCTTTCTTTGTCACATTTTATTGCCACAGTAGCATAAATACAATATTAAGAAAGGTACAGATCTTGAAACAGGAAAAGTGTTAAGTTGAATTTTCACTATATTGCTGGAATTTGTTGAATGTAAGGAAGGGATACCTTGAGAAACCCAGTCTTCTTTCTCAGAAGGGCAGTTCAGGCAGTAATAGAGTTGAAGATTTCATCGTGAATGATGCTCCATATTCTTTCCCTCTCTCTGGGCAGCTTTTGCATCTGGAAAAAAGAGGTGAGGAAAAGGACTGTAAGTGGAGACCTCTTGCCTCTTTTAATGCAGATTATTGGTAAAGCAGAGAACTCCTTGTTTCTGGTTAATGCCCAGTTATCCGTAGTGGTCTTGTATGTACTTTGTACTAAAGTATATTTTGACTATCTGTTCATTGTATATGTGTAGTAGGTAAGATACCTACTGTCCTGTAGCTGAAGGACTGGTGGGTGAATGTTTTAATCTTTAACGGCCCTTACTGTTAGGGCATCAAGTGAGGCTTGTAACTTTGCTTAGCATTCTTGCAGTGTAATTGCATATAGCTTTAATGTGTACCCTTTGTGATAGGGGAAAAAAAGATATCTGAGAACAATGATTTAGAACTTAGTGCAGCTTGTATTCTTGCATGTATGTATCAGGTCATGAAGTCTGGTGAGTAGGTATTTCTGGATAATCTCATGCCAGAAATATCTGCATTTGGTTCAGAGAGCTTAGTGTAATGTACAGGGTAGCACAAGACTTCTTGTGTAGTGTGGATTTCACAAACGCCCAACTTACCTGGCAGAAGGATTTTGGTGAATTTCAGCTATAAAATTATCCATTCTGATACTGGCTGTCTGTTGAAATGACAAGTAGGAGTCTCGAAATCCCATGTCATTCCCAGCGTGCAGGAAGGTTGCATTAGATCATCAGTTGTATTTTGGGATAAAGAAGTTTTCCATCTTTAGTTTTGTATGGAGAAAGACAGCGTTTGGTGCCAGTGATGTGTGTTCGGGCAATAAATCGTCTTCCATAGTTTAGTAATTGCTATGAATTAGATTCCCATTTCTTTTGAAATGCGGTAGCTACGTAGATGTGATGTACTCGGGGTTACATTAAAATATTAATCCTGATTTTTTTTTTCTGACTAAAGCTGCAGTTACCCTGTCAATAGAGATTGTAGAATCTCATAACTTTTTTCAGACACTGAGTAGAATATAAATAGTGTTTTTTCTTTTTCTTTCTTTTTTTTTTTTTTTTTTTTTTAACTAAATCAGATCTTTGTGGAATTTGATGGCTGTAACTGGAAGCAACATGCCTGGGTAAAAGTCCATGCTGAAGAGGTTATAGTGCTGTTGCTGGAAGGATCATTGGTGTGGGCGCCTCGAAATGATCCAGTTCTGCTTCAAGGGGCTCGAGTCTCACCAAAACAGTGGCCCGCACTGGTGAGTATTTGGCTGAAAGCTTTCATATCCTTCAGAGATCTGCATCAGCATGACTGTGAATCACAAGATGTGGCTACAGTACAGGGCTCCATTCTGCAGGTACTAAAACTTGATTGGAGACAGATTTTCTTTTTTTTTTTTTTTTTTTGTGAAGAGGAGAGTAACTGGGAGTTGTAGTGCTCTTGTAAAGACAGTTGCTTATAGTTTCTGCTCTAGAAATGGAAAGCCTACAGAAATGAAATATCTGAATGTCTGAAGAAATATGGTACGTACATAGATGATTATTTTTCCCAATTTTAGAACTTGGAGTGTGTTAGGCCTTTCTAAAATTAAAAGAATAAGCCTTTGGGTCTTATTACGGACTTTGTAGAGTTCTATATGATAGAGATTGCTACGTCATTTTAACAGTCATTCCTGAAAGTCTCTGGGGAAGAAAAGAGGCTCTGGACTGTGCCTGATCTGTTAGCAGTATGGGTTGTGTACTCCTAACGTAAACTACAAAAATTTGTTTCCATGTTGTCAGCATTAACTAACATGACGTACAGATCCTTTTCCTGTTACATGGAGCGATAATCCATGTGGCTCTTTACATGGCATTTAGATGCCATGAGATTGGAGACTAAAGCCAGTATGGTTTAGCCAGAGTTGCCAGTATATCCATCCGTCAAACATCAAACACTGATAAGTAGCATACAATGAAGAGGATTCCTTATGTCCTTCTTTCTCCTCTTACTGCCTTTTGAAGAGGAGAGTTCATGTGAGAGTCTTACTCAAGTTTTTATGCAGTCTGATTTTTATTATTTCACTTTTCTTCTGTTCTTTTTCTGTCATCTTTGAACTACTTGAGATGCTACTGTCTACTTTTTAATACATCTTGTGCATGGGCCCGTTAGAATGTTTTTTCCGATGAAAAACCTTTTACCTTGGTAAAATCTGAATCTTAGTATTTTAAATGAACGCTTGAACTCAAAGCAAAACGTTTGATACATCTTTCTCTCAGGGATTTTTTTTTACTGCAGTTGGCTTAAGGTAGAATAAAACCAGGCCTTTACAGTAGAGATTCTGTAGACAGAATGTGTTTTTTTTTCTGTAGGTGGAACTTTCCTTTCAATGGGAAAATAAATGTGCATTGTCAGTGTCATGAACAAGAGAATGGAGTATGAATAAACTTGATGAGCAGTAAAGACAAAAAAATGTCATAAATACATTTGTGTTAAAATCATGTAAGTGCATTCATGAGACAGATTACACATTTCCAAGACTACAGGGGTTGGTAATTTCTTCTTCCATCAGCAAATTACATTGTCAGGTTATCGTTTTGAGTCTGCTGCATATTCTTCCATTAGTAACATATTCTGTAGTTTGGTTGTCAGAAGTACACCTGATATGAGCTTCAAATCTGCATAGAACAGTAGCAAGAAACGCTTCCCTTCGTTTGCACGCCTACTTAGTGTATCTTTTGTGCAGGAATGAAAATCCTCTGTTCCAGAGGCGATACCTGAAAAACGAGGGCTTCTCCAAAAGTAATGCTTCCTATTTTATGATATTGGCCCACAGCGTCAAAGGTAGACATTCGTGGTGTGGCAGCAGAGATTGAACCTTCCTGCTAGTGTTGTATTACATTTTGTTGCCATGTGACAGATGGCAGTTTGTCAAAATGGCCTCTGATATGAAGTGCATATTAAGCAAAG
Source organism: Meleagris gallopavo (assembly GCF_905368555.1). Taxonomy (NCBI): domain Eukaryota; kingdom Metazoa; phylum Chordata; class Aves; order Galliformes; family Phasianidae; genus Meleagris; species Meleagris gallopavo. Next base: position 17,735,721 of record NC_139418.1, read on the forward strand.
GTGTGAAGTTTAATTCCTTCATGCAGAAAAAAAGTGCATCCATTGACATTAATCGGTGCTTGCTGAATGTTTTAGGGAGACCAAAGAGTGGATGTCAGCATAGTGAGGGTTGGATGGTGTGTTTCAGCAATGGTGACAGAGGGGCATCTCTCCAGTGTAGATTTTTATGAGCACAGCATGCAGGCTCTCATTTGTCACTGGCAAGAATATATAGCTAATGGTGGTGACTATTGAAAAATAGTGTTTTGTAACAATTTGCTGTGCTTTTTGTATCTGTTGTTGTTTGCATGGAAACAAATAGGAGGTGTTACTTTCAGAGGAAGCTGCGTATATAAAGGTGTTTTTTTAACCTGCCACAAATACAGTAAAACATATTTTCAGTTCTGCTTTGAACATTTAAGAAATAGATGAAGACAACTGTTGTTGATCTGTGTGTTCAGTTGTGTTTATAACCTTCATTTTCTTTCGTTCATTACAGACCTTTACTCCTCTAGTAGATAAGCTGGGTTTAGGTTCTGTGGTCCCAGTGGAGTTTCTTCTGGACAGACATTTACGTTTCTTGTCTGATGCCAGTGGATTACGATTATTTCAGGTATTTGTTCAAATATAGTGAAAATTTAACTTTATGCTGAGCATGTCAATTTTTATTATTTTTGTACAGATCCACTTTCATATTATTGTCTGTCTCTTTTCATTGGCCTAACATGTCTTGGGGTTTGCTCCATGTTTTTTCCAGGTACTTATGCTGATCTATCTGCTTTATAGAAGTCCTAATTCCTGCCCACATTGCTCACTTGATGAGCTATCAGTTAAACATCACATAGCTGATAACTGCAACAGAAGTTTCACAGATACTTTTTTTTGTTGTTGTTGTTTTGCTTTTTGGAAACAATCCAAGAAGAGCTGTCCCTCAAAAATTGGAGATTTTCTTACCTTAAAACATTCTACTTGTATGTTAAAATTGTTTATTGTTGGCAGATGGGAACAGAAAGTCAGAATCAGATACTGCAGGAACAGCCTTTGCTAAGAGAATCTGTCAATTCATTGTTCAGTGACCAGAAACTTCAGGAGATATTTAGTAGAGGTAAGACTATTTTTTGTTGCTCAGGGCTACTATGACTGTTGTGTAACAATTGGATTTTTCTGGGATTTGTGAAGGAGAATAATAATAGTATCTGTTGCTGTTTGGTTTGGAAGATCACTTTTCCCTATTCTTTTGTAAGTTCTTTATTTGAAGGAGCATTACCTTGTGACAGATACCAATAAGTATGTTGCTACAATACAACTAAAAATTCTGTATATTATCACTGAAGATGTGATTGAAGTAGCACAGAATATGATTTGTAACTTCCATGTATTTATGACTTTCTTGATTTATTTTATTTTATTTTATTTTTTAAGCTTGTTTTGAGTTTTTTTTTGGTGCTGTTCTTAAGTTCTGGAAATTTAGATATTATGTTACTCTGGATTCATCGATCTTTTGATCGGAGAGAATTTTCCTTTGTTGCATCAAATTTACATTCTGGTGTTTTGATGTTTAATGCATGAATCATGTAAGTTTAAAATACTGCATGACTGTGGCTGTTCAGCATAGTGTTACTACTGTAGCCGTTACCTAGGTTGCATTCTAGGATTTAATTCTGTTTATAGGTTTTGCTTGTCGCATTGTGTTCTTCTAGTGCTAAGGTGATTTTTTTCCATCCAGAATTTGGGTTTGTTGGTCAGGTAGCCCCCTAAGAGGTAGGCCTCTGTATTACATTTGAGGGCAAATAAAATTCTTAATGGAGATTTACTTGGTTCCCTTTCCTTAAATAAAACGTGTATTGATATAAATTATGTGAGTGACCAAGTGTAGTGGCAATGCTAAGTCATGGCCTGAAACAATGATTGAGCACTTGGTGGGAAGGCAGGGCCAACCCAGGGGATCTCAGGTGCAAGCAATGTATCTGAATGATTGGAAGGGGTGGAACCAGGATCAACCCTTTCCCAGCCCTCATTTAAGGGTTGGCAGTGGAGGTGAGAGCATCTCTTGCTGGAGATCTCTGCCTACCTGAGGCCTTCCCAAGGTAAGCAGCTTTTTCCCTTTTTTTCTGCATCTGTGGCTGCTGCATGTGGGCTGGTTCTCATTTGCTGTAGCCAAAGACTTTGCCACCCTGCTATTATCATCCCATTATAGCATACACCTAGTAACTTCAGAATTGTCCATTTGGAAGCCATCCTTTCCATGAAGAAATTTGTCCTAATGTCTTATTTAAATTTCCATGAATAAATTTGTGCTAATGTCTTATTTAAACCTTCTCTGACACAACTTGAGATCTTTCCCCCTGTCCTATGACTTGTTACTGGAAAAAAGAGGCTGACACCTTCCTTGCTGCAGCTCCTTTCAGATAGTGTGATGGGGTCTCCCCTCAGCCTCCTCTTCTGCAAACTAAACAACTCCTCTGCATACAACTGAGTAACTCAATATCCTTATTGTAGTGAGAGACCCAAAACTGATCACAAAGGGTCAATCAATCGCTTCCCTAGTCCTGCTGGACATGCTGTTTCTGATGCAAACTGGTATGACATTTGGCCTTCTTAGCTACCTGGGGACACTGCTGGCTTGCATTCAGCCTCCTAACGACCAGTGTCCCAAGTCCTTTACTGCGTGACAGCTTTCCAGCCACTCTTTTCCTGGTTTGTACTGATGCGTAGAGTTGTTAATGACTCAAGAGCAGGAGCCAGCACTTAGCCTTGTTGAATGTAATGTGCTTGACTTGATTCCTGAGTCCAGCCTCTCCAGATCGCTGTGCAGACCTTTCCTACCTTAAAGCAGATCAGCAGTCTTGCCTAACTCCGTATTGTCTGCAATCTTACTGAGGGTGCACTCAGTCCCCTCAACCAGATCGTTGACAAAAATGTTAATCAGAATGGACCCAAATAGTGAGACCTGGGATGTGCCACTGGATTGAACTCCATTTAAGTGACACTTTGAGCCTTGCTGTCCAGCCAGTTCTTCATCCACTGAATCCTCCTGTCCATACTTTAGGCAGCTCATTTCTCTAGGAGAATACAGTGGGAGCCAGCACCTAACACTTCACTAAAATCAAGGTAAACTCCATCCACAGCCTTTCTCTCATCTACTAAGCAGGCTGTCTTATCATAGAAGGTGATCAGGTTGGTCAGGCAGGACATGCTGTTCATAAACCCTTGCTAGCTGCTTCTGATCACTTGAGTGTCCTGTATGGATTAGGTGATGATGCTCAAAATTATCTGCTCTGTGATCTTCCCTAGGACTGAGGTCAAACTGACAGACCTGTAATTCACTGGGTCTTCCTTCTTACCCTTATAGTAGATTGGATTCGTGTTCTCTAACGTCCTGTTACTGGAACCTTCCCAGTTAGCTAGAGTGGCTAATTATTTAAAGTGGCTTAGTGAGCACTTATACCAGGTTGTTCAGTACTCTTGCGTGAATCCCATCTGGCTGTGTAGATTTCTGAATGGAGGACCTTCATCTTGCTCCTTGTCACCATCATCTAACTTCATGGGCTGGGTACCCTGAGAATTGAACTTACTGATACAGACTGAGGCAAAAGAGGCATTAAGTACCTCAGCCTTGTCCACATCTTTTGTCACTGCACTACTGCACTTGCCCTCACGTATGGTTAAGTTTAGAGATTCTCCTTAATCCTTCCTTTGCTCCTAATGTATTTATAAAAGCATTTTTAATTGCCTTCTACTATACTAGCCAAGTAGAGTTTCAGTTGGGCTTCTGATTTTCTTCCTGCAGATACAGACTGGTGGATATTAACTTCTTTTAATCTGCAGGAAGAACACGTTGCATGCTGTTTTGGAGAGAGGGAGTGGGTTGGGAGTAAACCTTTCTGTAGACAAATGTTCCCCATGTCAAGGAACTAAAACGCTTGATCTAGAGACTCTAGATATTTATGCAACTATATTGATTTTTTTATTATTATTTTCACAGTTACAAATATGTTTCTACTCTGAACTATGTACTATTTATTCAGGGACTTAATGCAACTGAACTGAGTTTCTGGGTTGATGCCTTATAATTACTGACCTGTAGGTTAGAAAGGAAAAGAACATAGCAAGTATCCCACACTTGTTTTTTTGCCAAAGGAACAAGTTCATTTTGATCTTTCACTTTTTTTTTTTTTTTTTCCTCCTTGTAAACTAAAGGAATTTTTTCTTTACTGTAGCTCAGAGTTACTACAAGAACAGAATGCTTGGCTTGGGCAGAATTTGCAGCAGAAGACTTAGCATTTTAATTTTGTTCCGCTAGAAAGCTGACGCTTCTGTACAGATAATTAGGGCCTGAACTCTTTTTCTTATATGATACTTACCTTGCATGATGCCAAGCTTTCTTGAAAATAAACTCAAAAGTGCTTCTTTTCCAGTTCCTTACAGTATCCAAGGCCAAAGAGTTAAAGTTTACCAACCAGAAGATGAAAATAGCTGGCTCTGTGGTGTTGTGAGCCATCAAGACCCAATAACACGTCTCATGGAGGTGTCTGTGACTGAGGTAAAAAATATGAAGTGCTGCTTTAAGTTTTCTAAAATACAGTTTCTTCCCAGAAGCTCAAGTTGTGATGAACCTGTTATTCTCCATGAGATAGAAGTAAGGAAAACTTCTTTCTGGGTCGGTTATGCTATGGTTTTCCTGTGCCATTTCTCAGCTTCTGTCTGGCAGACTGAGGAATTGGTTTGAAATAAGTGCGTTATAGAAGATGAAATCTTAGTCTAAGCTGAATTGATTGAGGTACTTCAGCTTAGGCTGTTCCAATCGGTTTTTGGTTTGTGTTACGTGATTGTGTGGAGTTTGACAGTAGTTCAGCCTTACCAGCAGCCTGCTTCTAATGGCTTCCTTTTTCATGAGCAGCTAGAAATAAATCTGTAGGTTTGTGTGGATGTTATTAAAGCAGTGGGTTTCTTTTCCTTGTAGCCTTTTCCATATGCAATAAGCGTGCAGAACAAATGCACTGAGTGTGCCCGCTGAGTCCTATACACAGGTGCAATAATCTTACACTTTGAATACTGTATCTATTGCTAATTTACAGGAAAGAAATATAAAACGTATGGTTAATAAGTCTGGTACTTTAGAGAGATTGAAATTCCGGAGTATAGGCTTTCAGCAGGTGCGTGCCAGGAAAGAAGCAAATTTACTATGTATCTACTGTCAGATAAAAAGGTAACCTCCATGCACTGCTACAAAAACTGGGTAATTATTGCTGCCTTAGCAGAGGTACTGATGAGGATTATTAGCATAAACTGATGTAGTCTTTTCTATGTCTAGCAGCATGAATTTGCAGAATGCTAGAACAGTACTAAAACAGATTTAGACAGTTGTGTTTAGTGTAGTGAGATGCACCTAGATATGCTCATTAGAACAAATACGTAAGAAAACAGTGGTGGCAATCAAATCTGAAAGTTCTTGGACTAAAGAGATGGAGCCAAATGGAAGGTAAACTGAAAGCCTTTAGTAATTGCTAAGGAATTCAAGCATGTGTTTAAGGTCTCCTAATGTTGATACTGTGTATTCTGAATTAAAAAATAACTATTTCTCTTCTTCCTCCTACCTCCTCAATATTCATTTGCATAAAATTAGACTGGTGAAATAAAGTCGGTGGATCCTCGTCTGATTCATGTTGTGATGGATAACACTTCTCCGAGTGAGGTACTATAATATTTCAGGTCTTTATATACAGTATTGAAAAAAGAGAACATGAGAATAACTGTACACTGATAGTGTGTTCACTGTGGGCTTTTGGTAATGTGAAGAAAATTTTCCTCTGTCAGTTACCACTTTGGGAAATGGACATGAGTTTTCTTTAAACCATCTATTTTTTTCTAGTTCAGGCTTGTTTTATTAACTTCAGCATGGCTCTTGGGTGGGGTTTCAGTAATCAGTGTTATTGTTCTGTTTTAAGAGATAATGCTCTGCTAAAGAGTGTCTCTATGCTCACAGCCTTCCTTTTAACAGGATCACCCTGTGCTTCTCCACAGACCCTGCTAGGCATTTCTAAAAAGTATCTTCTGGCTTCTCTAACGCAGGCTGGTACGCTTGTGGCATTTCATTGCTGCAGTTGAGAGGTGCCATGATAAAATTTGGACCTGTGCTTTTACCCTAGGCTAAAGGATAAGGTATATCCTACAGTTGAAAATTACAGTCTTTGGGTAATGGACAAGAAGTCTGCCCTTGAAAAGATCCATAGTTATTAGACTTGGTTGCACAAGTTGGTGTGCAAATACCTGCCTTACACAAACAAGAATTATGTTGGAGTGTGTCCATGTTGCCTGTTTCATAGAGTTTGCTATGATATGGCATGTGGTACAGCAAAATAGCTCACCTAACAAGTTCACTTTGGAGATCCTTCCCTAACACAAAAATGAAGAGCCTCCTTCAGCAACCGCAAAAAAAGACTACTGATGTTTGTTGTTTACATTGTATCCTTCTTCAGATCTGTAGTTTGTTTTTAAAATAAATCTTTCTAAGCTTAGACTACTGTAGTCTTTGTTCTAACAAAGAGAATGCTCTTAGAAGTAGACCTTCTGTTTACTGATTGTATGGGTTTTTTTATTATAGGGAGGGGGTCTAAAAGCATCTAAGTCATCTAAAGGGAAGAAGAAGAGAGAAAGTTTCGAGGGAAAAGATGGACGGAGGAGGAAAAATGTTTCAGATTCTGGGTGTGATTCTGCAACAAAGAAGCTAAAAGAGAGGGGTGAGGTGGATGGCAATGGTAGTGATGGAGGTGAGGCAAGCAGAGGTCCTTGGAAAGGAGTCTCCAGTAGTGAAACAGGACTGGATCCAAGGGCCAAACAGTTGCCTTCATTTGTTCCTCAAATTAATCGCAATATTCGCTTTGCTACTTACACCAAAGAGAATGGTCGAACATTAGTAGTCCAAGATGAGCCAGTTGGTGGTGACACACCAGTGCCATTCACTCCATTTTCCTCTGTGTCTGGACAAGCATTGCTAGTTGGATCTGGATGTAAAGAGGCTGGAAAATCACTGGAACAGATTGGCCAAGGCACAGTGACTTCTGCAACCACGGTTAGTACAACTGCTTTGACACCAACAACTGTGAGAATCTCCGATACTAGCTTGCCAGCAATTACTGGACAGGAGAAACTGAAAACAGGCCGAACTCAAGCCCAGGGAGAGGTGAGTAGACTATGATCTTGCCATATTCAAGGAAGAAATATGTATTCAGCATCAGATCTTGTAGAACTTGTCTGTAGTACTAACTGTGTCCGTGGAACTGAAAACTATTTTTTCTTTCATAAATCTCTCCCTTCCAGAGACAATGATCTTTCAATCACTTGATCTAAGAAAGGATCCAAAAGAAAATAGTTTTTAGTAGAGAACCTTTAAGAGACAACTTTTTAGCACTCTGTTCTTTATTCAGCCTTAATTTCTTAAGTGCAGCTTCTTACACAATGCAACCTTAAAGTGATTTAGAGCACTGCACTTAATGTAGTCAATTTGGTCATGTCACATGGAAGGTAGCCTACTTAAAATCCATTGTCTTCGTGTTGGCAAATATGCATGAGAATATGCTTTCAGTTGAATGTTTAAGTTATATGAAGCTATATTTGGAGGACCTTTTATAGATTCCCTGTTTCTCTTACAGAAAAGATAGCTCCATATGAGAAAAATGAGCCAATAGCATCATACACTGTGATGGTTGAAAACAAAGTAGTTAAGACTTGAGATGGGTACCTTCAGAATCAGTTTGTTTAAAGAGCTTGGTATGGTAGTGGCTTAAGGATCTTTTAGTTATGCATTTTTATTTTCAATGGGAATAATAGAAGGGAAATCCTGTTTATTTTTGCCTTTCAAGGAGGAAAAAAAAATGGAATATTTAAATAATCAGAGGAATGCCTATTTAAAAAAAAACTTAAAACACAACTGAGCAAATAAAAAAAGACAAACTCAAAGCCCCATCTCTGTAAGGAGGACAGAAAAAAAGAAACTTCTTTTCTACAGTATAAAATGTAGAAGATGCATTAGGAATTCCAAGGTGATTGCCAGAGGTTAAATGAGTTACATTCTTGTCTTTTGCGTTAGCTAATGAATGGAGGAAAAGGCAAAGTGTTTACCTTGAGATAAGCATTTAAAAACATAAAGCAGAAATTAGATGGCAGAAGTGAGGAAAGTTACATAATGAAATTTTTTGTGTAACAGTATAATCTTTGTTGTTCATTCTCACTCCTGTTCTCTGCCCAGAGGAATAAAATAAAATCAGAGTTGTGAGCTCTCACAAGTTGTCACTGTGAGTGGTCAGAATTGTATCTGTTGCTATTGTTATTAAAGAGCTTTAATTGTGCTGAGAAATTTTCCTATTGCATGTCCTTCCCTCACTCTCCATAACCCCAAATTACTTTTTTTAAATTAATAGTAATGTTCTGGCTTTATAATTTGCAGATAGACCATTAGGCCAGAAATGAATCATTGAATCACAAGGTTGGAGAAGACTTATAAGATGATCCAGTCCAACCGTCTTCTCATTGCCACAGCTAACACAAGCTACTAAACCACATCTTGTAGCTCCTCATCCAGACACCTCTTGAACACTGCCAGGGATGGTGACTCCACCACCTCCCTGGGCAGCCATTCCAGTGCCTGACCACTCTCTGAGAGAAGCTGTTCTTCCTTATGTCTAACGTACGCCTCCTCTGGTACAACTTGTGGCCATTTCTTCGGGTCCTGTTTGTTGCTTGGGAAAGAGGCCAAACCCCTCTTCACCACAACCTTCCTTCAGGACATTGCAGAGTGCAATGAAGTCTCTGAGCCTCCTCTTCTCCAAAGTACTATATCAAACAGTATTTTCTTTAGGGGAGGAAATCTAGCACAAACAAGTTTTGGGGTTTTCTTTTTGATTGATTGAGATGCAATTATTTTTGGTTGTTTCTTTTGAAGCTATAGTTCTTGAGATTGCTTTGGGCTGGGCTATACACTTTATCACAGTGTGATCTAGTCCTTGACCTTGCTTAATAAGCTTGGCTTGCATTCATACTCACGTGCTGTTTAAAAACTGTTAGAATGTTTAATGTAATAACTCTAAACTGACAAAGACAACTTGTATTGAGACAAGTTACTGTTTCAGTATGTATCCCCTACTTGTCTCTGCTCTGCGGGAAGCAAGAGGGAGTAAGGAAGAAAAGGAAAATTCTTGTTTGGCTTTAAAAAGAAAAAACTGAAATTCTGGTATCTGGAAGAAGTTGGTGCCTTGATATATTGATAAAATTACTACAAATGGAGGTTGATAGCAAGGAACAATATAAATGAGATTTTGCAGTATAATAGGTGTTAATGACCTCCATCTTGCACCAGCTTATCTCCAGCAGCTGGCATCAGGCATGTGGGCCTGAGTCCTCTCTCCTACTGGTAATCCCTCCATCCCATAGCCTGTTTTAAAAATGCACAGAATGCTTGCCCCAGCACCTGGGAGTAAAAGACCCTCACTTGCTTCTGGAACACCAGAAGACAAGGTTGTCCAATTCCTCTCCTCTGGCTTTGGTAGCTGGCACTGGTTTTCACTCCTACGCAGGTCAGCAGGTCACGCCAGTAGCCATCACTTGGTCCTTACATTGCACACAGATAAGGGAGAGAAATGAATAGTTAAGATTACGAAGATAAGGAAGATGGCAGTGATTGGGCTCTGCACTCAGCCAGAAAAGTGCACTAGCAGCCCCCTTTTGCACACTTTTTCTGCCTACCTCAATTGTTTGTTCCTCCCTTTTCCTGTACATTACCTCAGGAGTTTTCAGAGTGATGTTGACTCCTACACTCAGTTTGCCCCTACCCAAGTTCAGTCTTACTAGTTGCAAAGTGCATCTTGATCATGCTGAAAGCAATGCCCACGGTTTCTTAGTAGCCTGTCAATTAGCAGGATGGGAAGTTTGTTTCTTGTCCTTGCATCCATGTTTTGTGATTTTGTTTTGTTTTGTTTTCTTTTGTTGGATCTGTGTCTTGATATATTTTGTTTTCTGGCTTTACCTTTTTTCCTTATTTTCCAAACTGACATTCCTCAGTCAGATAACCTCACAAAACTAAGGCCTCGTGTAGTCTCATTCGTATGCCCTCACCAGTTAGTGTGACTGACCGGATTTGGTTCTTATCACTGCATCTCTTATCATGTGTTGGTAAGGTCTGTGCCTCTTGTACTGTTTTTTTTATGGCTCCCCCTTTTTCTTACTGTCCCTTGTAACATTGAAAAAGGACCTTGACACTTGAAGGAGGAGATATACTCTTATTTTGAGTATTCCCTATGTGAAGATTTCTAAGTGGAAATTTGGAAAAAAAGGAAGAGAACTGATGAATTAATTATAGAATACAATCAGTTACAGTAGGATTGACTGCGAGAATTACTAAATCTGAATAAATTGAGAAGAGAACAAATGAGTATCTATTGTAACAGTGACAGAAATCTGCAAGAGAGAAAATTTCTCAATATTTAAAAATTTAAGCAGTTTGTGCTTTACACTGAGCAATCCTCTGGGAGGAACTATTTCTTATGCATCTATGTGCCTGGCAGCTGGTGTGGCCTCCAGTCATTTGGAGCCCTCTGTTCATTAACTGCTAGAGGACTTTGTTTATTTAACTTCACAAATTAAGTTAATTGTTTTAAGGATGCTGGTTAAGTAGGAGGGACTTATCAGGATGAGTTTAGGGGAGGGCAAATACTGAAATGGCAAAAGATTGAAAGAATGAGTTTGCTACAGGAGAGTGTATGACTGCAAAGCAATATGAATTAAAGCTCTTTGCTTATCTATTGGAACTAAAACGAATAACATCTTAAATTGTTTATTTTTCGGTGAGTTAGCCCACTTTGTCTTGTGTTGCAGTTTTGTTCTAAAGTCTGTCAGGTTATTAAGTATTCATTTTTCCATGTGTCTTCAGTAATAATGGGCCCATTAAATAATTATTTGATAATAGCTCAAAATTTTTAATACCTTTTAAGTAAGAAAAACTATTCTAACAGAATTATTAAGGAGTTCTAGCAGTGTTTCTGCTACAAGTTTTTCATGGATGGCTAGTTGTATAATTAAATGAGCAAAAGTTTTGCTGAATCAAATAGGAATCCTTTAACTGGCTAACGCTTTTTAATTTTGTTTCAGAATTCTCGAAATTTGCTTTCAGCTTCCCCTGGATTTGGAATCTCTCTCCCAGGTGCTTCCCACTCTTTAGCATTTGGAGGTGGAAGAAGCCAGTCAAATGGAGTAGTGACTCCAGAAAGCAAGCCTTCTGGATTTATTTTTGGTTGTAGTACTGGACAAGAGGCTCAGAAAGATTCTGATCTGTCTAAGAACCTGTTTTTTCAGTGCATGACCCAAAACCTACCTTCCAGTAACTACTTCACGGTCATTTCAGAAAGCTTATCTGAAGATGCCACTAGTCGGGACTCATTCAAGCAGTGCACAGAAAGCATGGGTGCTGGGGTCTGCAAAGGTAAAGTTCTTTCAACGGACGCACAGTCTGGCAGTTCTGCAGAGCGGAAGCTGCCTGTGGAATGTATGCCCACCCTTACTCCAGCTTTTTCACGAAGCTTGTTGAATACTCGCCCCCCAGATAGTCATGAAAACTTATTTTTACAGCCCCCAAAACTATCAAGAGAGGAACCCTCAAACCCTTTCCTGGCGTTTGCTGAGAAAACGGAACTTAGTCCTTTCAGTGGCTTTGCATCATCTCAGACAGGGGTTTCTACTCTGTCTACATCTGTGGGTCATAAGACTGCTTCTGGCTGGCCAGAATCAATCACAGCTACGGACTCTCTAGCTAAGAAGAAAACCTTGTTTATAACAACTGATTCCTCAAAGATGATCTCCACTACTCCTGGTTCAGCAGCTTCTGTTGGTGTTCAGAGTCCTTCCACTGCAGGGAATGGCCGTTCCAGCTCACCAACTAGCAACCTGACACAGCCTATTGAGATGCCCACGCTTTCCTCTAGCCCAACAGAAGAAAAACCAGCTGTTGGGCCTGGCCAGCAGGACAATCCTCTTCTGAAAACTTTTTCTAACGTGTTTGGCAGGCATCCACCTGGCTTTTTCTCTTCACAGGCTGAGTTTCTGCAGGACAACAAAGCCCCCTTTGAAGCTGTGAAAAGATTCTCGCTAGATGAGCGGAGCTTGACATCAAAACAGGATTCAGACTCCAGTACTAATAGTGACCTCTCAGATTTAAGTGACTCTGAAGAGCAATTGCAAGCCAAGGCTTGTATGAAGGGCATCCCAGACCACTTGATGGCAAAACTAGGTCCCAATGCAGAGCGCAATGCTGAATTGCTGCTGGGGAAAGGAAAGGGGAAACAAGCCCCGAAGGGCCGGCCTCGCACAGCTCCCCTAAAAGGTGAATGCAGGGTGTCTTGGAAACATAAAGAGGTGGGATGATAGGATTTCTTCTGTATAATGAACTCTGTGAAACAGCCTCAGATATAAGGCTTGCTTATTGTGAGTAGCCAACACAAGATATTTACAAAGCTAAAGCTTAGTGCTTCTTGTATGTGAATTAGCATGTTTGCCTTAAGAATTATTCAGGAATATGTCAGGACAAAACTGTGGTAGCCTGTGGACTTGAAAACATCAGATTTGTCTTTTTGGTGTGAATTTTATTTATTGTTAGTTTTATTGACAGTTTGCATCCTAATTGAAAGTGCCTGCTGTCATTGATTGATGAGAACGGGCTATAGGTGTCGTTCAAATTAGCTGATTGTTGGGATTGAGAGCAAAAGCTGAGATGTCTGTTAATAAATTATAAGTACTTTGTTTCTGTAGTTCAGTTTAACCAGGTAACTCTTCATTTTCCAGAGACTTCTTACTTTATTATAACTCTGGTTCTCGTGGTATGTGAAAGACTAACAGAAGTTTTTGTCTGGTGAAATTGACAGTATCATTAATTTGGCATGGTTACAAAAATATGGCTATATTTACTGGGGCCAGTATCCTTTTGCTGTTGCAGTTAACTGATTTTTTTTTTTGTTATAATTTTCGTTTTTTTTTTTTTTTTTTTTTTTTTACTTCTGCTCTGTCTCACCCAGTTGGCCAGTCTGTGCTGAAAGATATGAGTAAGGTGAGGAAGCTGAAGCAGTCAGGTGAGCCTTTTCTCCAAGATGGTTCTTGCATCAATGTAGCCCCACATCTGCACAAGTGCCGGGAATGCCGTCTGGAGCGGTACCGCAAATTTAAGGAGCAAGAGCAAGATGACTCAACTGTGGCATGTCGCTTCTTCCATTTCCGGAGGTGCTCAAATCCTTCCTTCCTTCCTACGTAGTCTAAATGTAGAGCTTGGATCAGGTCCAAGCACAAAGTAATTATTCTTTACTTAATTTCCTTGGGTATGATAATGAAGATTTTATCTGTTTTGTGTTTATTTGCATCACGTGCTTGGAATTCCCTCACTTTCAGTTGGAGAGGTGAAGGAAGAGCTGCTGTTAGAAAGTATAGCTGTATGGATGGAACCATGGGGGCTGCCATACTTAGCCTTGGGAGATTGAATTTGCTTTATTGGATAGCAGTTTGTATGCAGTAACTGCTCTTTTACTCTATCATAACGAGTTCAGAATAGAGATACAATTTTAATTTACTTAACAAGTGACAATATTGTCATTGTGAGGCTAATGTTTTACTAGGTTTTCTAAGTTGAGTACAGAATTGCTTTATAGGAGGAAAAGGACATCACCTGTTTTCTCTCTGTAGTGCTCATCATAGAATCATCACAGAATCATAGAATGGTCTGGGTTGAAAAGGACCTCAAAGATATCTTATTCTAACCCCCATGCTATGTGCAGGGTCACCAGCCACCAAACCAGGCTGCCCAGAGCCACATCCAGCCTGGCCTTGCATGCCTTCAGGGATGGGGCATCCGCAACCTCCTTGGGCAACCTGTTCCTGTGCCTCACCACCCTCTGAGTGAAAAATGTTCTCCTGATATCTAACCTAAACCTCCCTTGTCTCAGTTAAAAACCATTCCCCCTTGTCCTATCGCTATCCACCCTTGTAAACAGTTGTTCCTCCTCCTGTTTGTATGCTCCCTTCAAGTACTGGAAGGCCGCATTGAGGTCTCCCTGCAGCCTTCTCTTCCCCAAACTAAACAAGCCCAGTTCCCTCAACCTTTCTTCATAGGAGAGGTGCTCCAGCCCTCTGATCATCTTAGTGCTCTCCTCTAGACATATTTTGGGGGCCCCAGACCTGGACACAGTACTCCAGATGGGGCCTCACAAGAGCCGTGTGGAGATGGACAATCACATCATCTCCTTCTACCTGCTGGCTGCTCCTCTTTAAATGTGACCTGGGATGTAGTTGGCTTTCCGGGCTGCAAGCACACTGCTGCCTCATGTCCAGTTTCCTGTCTATCTTACGCTCCTGTCAGATCTTTGACCAGTCAGTTTCTCTTCCACTTCATCTGCCCATTCTAGTGAGTGCAAGGCATCATTTAAAAGGGACTTTTGCTTGCTTTTAGGCATTGAAATGAAGTGAAATTTTAGTATTTGTTGACTGTCTCATAAGGATTATATCTGTATTCTGAACTTGTTAGAAATTAATTTGCATTGAGGTTAAAGCATAGATTATCTTTGCCGAAGAAGGAAGTTACTTTTAATAATGGCTGAAATTATTCAGGCTTTCCTAATTTGTCAAAAGTTTTACAACATGAGAACTATTGGTGTCAACTGTTACGGATAAAAAATAGTTCTCTCATCTGTATGAAGAGTAGGCACAATAAATATTCTTGTGTGTCTTGTAATGTGGATGGTTTAAACAGCTTTTAAGTAGCTAGCAGCTCTAGCCAGAGCTAAAATATTGGTTTCCCAAAAGTTGAGAAATAACTGTGTACTGAGTTTAAATATAGCGTGAACTATACGTGATTTTACAGGCAGTATCTTCAGCAGCCCAAGTAATCTAGGTTTTGTCATCTTGTTCTATTAACAGCATAGAACTGTGGCAAGCTGTAATAATCTCTTGTATGTGAATTTCCCACCAACATGTATTGAGACCTAGAAATTCATTCTGTTGGGTTTTGCTGCCATTGCCTTTGTGTCTTATTCCCTGCTTTATTTGGATTTGCATAATAGATGTATTACTATAATGCTGTAGCTCAAGCTTTTTTTTCCTTTGTGCTTATATTCTGATGTAGATGGCATTAATCAAATTAATTAAAGGTCGCTGAGCAGATTCCTGTTACTTCATCCTGTTTTCTGCAGGCTTATATTTACCCGGAAAGGTATTTTAAGAGTAGAGGGTTTCTTGAACCCACAACAGAGTGACCCTGATGCCATGAGTCTGTGGATTCCTTCCTCCTCCCCTGCAGAGGGTATTGATCTGGAGACTTCAAAATATATCCTTGCCAATGTTGGAGACCAGTTTTGCCAGCTCGTTATGTCAGAAAAGGAAGCAATGATGATGGTGGAGCCACATCGTAAGCAGGGCTTTTGGCGTGTTATTTGTCTTCTCTATGTAGTGTGTATACAATGCAGTGAAATGCAGTAATGTTACTTCTTGTTAAAAATATTCTCTTCCCAAAAAAGGCAGCCATACTCACTTTTTTGAAGTGTGTGTAATTGTTGGACCCGTGTTTGAGGTTTGTCTTTTGGGTCAGTGTAGTATTTCTACTAAGGAAGCTAATGATAACTTTCCCAGACATCGTTGCGTTTGCTTATTGAAAAGTAAGTTACAAAGCTGACCTGTTTTTTGTTTTATTTATTTATTTATTTATTTTAAGAAAATTAAAATGAATGCTTTATCACTTTGAGACCAACTTCCTTTTAATGATCAACTTTTTTTTTTTAACATACTCCTGTCCCTCTGATGTTCAGGGACATCATATAAAAGCATAGGATTTCCCATGTAAGGAACAGCTTGTATGCTCAGCTTGCATGACTCAGCTGAGCAACTAGTTGACAGCTGTTTGCCGCTACAAGGGAAAGTGAATTTGAAATAAATTTCTTCAATGTATCTAATTCAGCATATCATACGGATAGTTCTGATTGTCCACTCCCACTTTTGAAGTGTGTAGCAGGAACCATTCTTCACCAAATGCATTCAAAATTCAAAGAACTGACATTTATCCAATCAATAAAATTAAATACTCAGTCTTTATAGGCTCACATTATTGGTACTTAAAACCAGCAGAAGTTTTTTTTTGGTTTTTTTTTTGTTTTGTTTTCCTGTAACTTCCTTAAGCGATGCTTGAATTTCAGTTTCTACAGAACTCTGCGAAATGCTTAATTTTCCTGTAGTACGTGTTTTGGGACTTAAAACTTAAGTCCCAACTTAAAAATGGTGATGTTAGTAGTATCAAGAGACTACCGACTCAAAAGATGTCTCTGAATATAAAAAAAAGTGTGTGTTTTTATGCATCAGAAGAACAAAGCAATAATTCCTAATGTTCCTTCTGTTTATAGAGAAAGTGGCATGGAAGCGAGCAGTACGTGGTGTGCGGGAAATGTGTGATGTATGTGAGACAACTCTATTCAATATTCACTGGGTTTGTCGCAAGTGTGGATTTGGGGTCTGTCTGGACTGTTACCGGCTGAGGAAGAATCGTCCACGTAGTGGTGAGAACTAGATTTTTTTTATTTTTTTTTCCTACTGTAATCTAGGAAATATCTGGCTTTCAGTAGGGATGGTTTCTGGGAAGTTGCTGAAGGTTTTGCAGAAGAGTTAGTAAGTATCAGCATGGGAATTTATAGGTTTGGAATTCTAGCAGTGCGGTCTTTCATGATGCTGTTCCATTCTATGTTTCCCTAAATACCTGTATTTTATCTATTTTATTAGAGTTCTTATATTAAAATTTCAACATCAGTAGGCATAGGGTACATACTAAAGCAGACTGCTGCGTAGTTCCGTGTTTTCCTTAGAGAAGATACAAGAGTTGAATAATTCTATGCCTATTCTGAGCCATCACAAGATGGACTAGTAAGCAGACGCTGCAGAGAACTGCTTTCTGTACAAAGGAGTTGTTGGAAAGATTTTTTTATTCCTTGATATGCTCAGGTTTGTGATGCAGGAGAACAAACTTTGCTAAAAAAATAAGGGTACACTGTTTATAACAGTGATTATCTGGTGCTTTTGTGTGTATTTGCATTGGGACAGCTTTGGTAGAGTGTATGCTGACAGTGGACCATCTTAATAAATGTAGTCTACTAATGAAAGTTATGTCGCTCTATGAAGCAGATATACAAAACAGGGTGTTAGTAAACATGAGTCCCACTGTCTACTTATTGTAATAAGTTGCCAGAGAGAACTGAATTAATTATAAAAGTAACATGTTATTAAAATAGATTAAACTTTCCTTATTTTTGCATACTGCAACCTATGAAGTTACGGTCAGAATACACCAAAAAAGAGCATAGCGTTCTTCAAGGTGTTCTTAACCAGGATGTAATGGAAATAGCTGAAAGAATTCTTTCTGCGTTTATGGACTCAATCTAGTTTTGGAGAAAATACCCTACTAGGAACTACTGAAGGAGCTGGGGCTGTTGAGTCTGGGGAAGAGGAGGCTGAGGGAAGATTTTATTGCTCTTCCAGTACCTGAAAGGTGCTTACAGCAGAGCGGGGCTGGTCTCTTCTCACTGGTGACAGGTGACAGGACGAGGGGAATTGGCCTCAAGTTGTACCAGGGGAGGTTTAGGTTGGATACCAGGGAAAAAACTTCTTTACAGAAAGGACTGTTAAGCACTGGAATGGGCTCCCCAGGGAGGTGGTTGAGTCACCATCCCTAAATGTATTTAAAAACCATTTTGATGTGGTGCTCAGGGACGTGATTTAGCGTTTGTTAAAGTTAGGGTATATAATTAGGTTGTGGTAGGACTTGAGGATTTTTAAGGCCTTTTCCTTAGAATTACCTGAGTAATTCTATGAAATATAAATTTGTCGGGCTACTTTTCAATCTATTCATTTGTAACTTTTTAGCTTTATTAAGTAGATGTAATCACAGAGAATATTAGTTGTTTTTGTTTTTACCTGATTTGCAGGTATTCCTTGTGGAAAAAACTTGTGAGATGGTTACCAGAAAAGTTAGAATTACCCTATGAGAACAGTAATATGATCTTCAGAAATTGAGGCAAGAAGGGAACTAAGATACTAGTAGAGATAAAGTGAAAATAAATTTGGTAGTTTTATAACCTGGGGAGTAGAAGTTGCTGTAATTCCAGTTCTAACCTCTTAAAATACATTTATTTAAACAAATTTGGGTGATTTTTTTTTTTTTTTTTTTGGTCTTTATTCCAGAGACAGAGGAGATTGGTGATGAGGAAGTCTTCTCGTGGCTGAAATGTGCAAAGGGTCAGTCTCATGAACCAGAAAACCTTATGCCAACACAGATCATTCCTGGTACAGGTAATGCTTGAAGGCTGAAAGGAGCAATTTTGTCCCAGTTCTGAGCAAACAAGTGGAAAAAAAATTGGTTTGTTTTCTAGCTGTTGCCTTGTCAAGCTTAGATGCAGAGGAGGCTTCCATTTTCTATAGGCAGAAGTGTTGAAGGAATGTTAGCACAAGTGAGATGATGTTGTGAATTCAAGTGATAATTTCTGGTAATACTTTGACTACTCATGCTCAGCTATTTTCAGTTTCATCAATAATTGATATTTTTCAAGATTATTCTTGATTATTTTTCAAGAAAGATCTTTTTCTTTTGAGGGACGGCATGGGAAAGTAAACAGTCAGTATTTGCTCTTCACATAACTGGTCCTAGAAGCTAGAATTAGCACAGTTTTCTGCGCTGTTCAGAGATTAATATCATGTAACGTATGGTTTTAAAGATACTTTTCAATAATAATTCAAAAAGAAATAGAAGGCATTGAACTTCATTGTCAAAGACATGTTTTTAGATTTCTTTACGTGTGATTTTAAAGATTTAAATGTTATTCCAGCCCTTTACAATATTGGAGACATGGTTCATGCAGCACGAGGCAAATGGGGTATAAAAGCCAATTGTCCGTGTATTAATCGACAGAATAAATCGGTATTGAGACCAGCTGTCACTAATGGAATATCACAGGTACGTTGTTTTGGAGTGAAATCACTTTGTTTGACGTAACATTTTTAAGATCTACTGTTAAATCATTTAGGCTTATCTGTTGTGAAATGTGGACTTTCTTTTCTCAGTATGTGTTACAAGTGTTTTGAATTAGCAAAAAATCTTCCAGGGAACTTTTCAGAATTGTATGCTGCAACTGTTATTTACCAAGTGGAAATCTGGGCTAATACTTTTAAGTAGAAGTCTGAGTAAAAAGCCTCTCATGAATCAGAACAGTCCAGTGCAAGTAGCTTGCAGCATGTGCATTTATTTTTCTACAGTTCCTGAAAATTATGCTGAAGCTAGAGGGGTATTGTTACTTCTCTCTCTCTCCCTCTCTCTCTCTCAAACACCCACCCACCCACCCGCCCACCACAAAACAGCTTCCTGGAAAAAAAAATTGGAAGACTGAGCTTGTGTTTAAAAAAAACAAACAAAAAAAAGAAAAAAAAAGAAAAGAAAACCAAGAAACTTGCTAAGCAGTAAATGATAAAAATTGAGGCTACAGTACAAGGATATACACTCTAATATATACAGAGGATAAAGGATATACACTAATATACACAGAGAACAAGCTTTCGTACTCTGCTACTACATAAGCACGAAGGAGCACTGCTGTTTACTTGACACAAATGACCAACCAAAACCCAGTATATTGAATAAATGTTTTCAAGGTAAGTTCTTCCCTTTATTCAGCTTTTAGCAGATGTTTGTTTTTGTTTTAGCTTCCAACTGTTAATCCCAGTGCATCGGTCTCTGGAAATGAGAGCACCTTTTCCACTGGAGCAGGAGCAGCAGGAGTGGGGCAGTTAGAAATGGACAGTGTTCCAAAATCTGAAGCAAATGATAGTAGGATAGAAGAGCCTGCAAAAACAGAGATATTATCAATCAGTAACACTGCTGAAACAAAGACCAACAGACCACTTTGCTCAGAAACAGCCCCGTCATCAGCCTTACACTGGCTTGCAGACTTAGCAACACAAAAAGCGAAAGAAGAAACAAAAGGTGAGCAGAACACACGCCTTCTGGGGGTGGAAGTAAAAAATAAATGTTCATGTGCTGCTTGGTTACTATTCTTCACGAGAGTGCTTAGTCTTAGTATAAAAATTTTTCTTCAATTCATGTTGAAAGAAGAAAATGTTTTTCTTACAGGCTTAGGAATATGGAAAAATAGGATGATAATGATATAGCTGGAGAGAAAAATGCTGTCTTGTGACTCCCCAGTTTATCTAATTGCCAGTATATTTATTTTCGAAGTAATAACCAGCTGGTATCTTGATGTAAATTGATAATGATTCATTTCAGACACAGATTTGTGAATTTATTAATTACTGAAGTAAACAAATCTGCTCAGTGCACAGTATGAAGAGTGCATTTCTTAGGCTCTAATTGCTCAATACCTATTTGAAGAGTTAAATGAGAGCTTATAACTTCTTTTAGTATTCAGTAGATAACTATAATTACCAGTCTGAAAATAGTTGTTTACTATGTACGCCTTCCAGTTGTCACAGCACAACTAACAGAATTTATTCTTGTCCACATGTCTAGCAAAAACTATGTTAGTGTTGAATGTTCTTGAATTTCTAACTGGTTTTGCATGGCTTAGCAGTTAACATTGAAGTAATTCATATTGAAAAATTAATTCAGAATGTCAAGGCAGTTTTTTATAATTAAACAGATTATAAAGTTGTGGCCTATTGAATGTTACTTTCAGATCAGATAATCTACAGTGTTGCTCAAAACCTTAACAGTGTGCTAAGAGTAAAATGTGTCTGAAATAAGATGTTTTTGTGATTCTCTTTGAGGTGATATTCACTGTTGGAATAATGATTTACCACATGATTCTGTCAGCATCATATTTGATGCAAGAGCAACTTACCTCAGAGAGCTTCATGGTCATTTGAACTTTGCCTTCCATTTTTTTCTCAATGTCATTATTTTTCTTACAGAATCAGGGTCGCTGAGGTCAGTGCTTAATAAAGAATCCCACTCACCCTTTGGATTGGATTCCTTCAACTCCAGTACAAAGGTTTCCCCGCTAACCCCAAAGCTGTTTAATAGCCTGTTGTTGGGCCCAGTGACATCTAGCAACAAAGCTGAAGGCTCCAGCCTCAGAGATCTCCTACACACAGGGCCAGGAAAGCTTCCTCAGGTTCCATTAGACACAGGAATCCCCTTTCCTCCAGTTTTTTCTGCAACTTCTACGGTAAGTACTTTTGTAATTCCTTCAACTGTGTCTGTTCTAGAAAAGAATTTCATGATCCAACAGTTTTTGTTTAAATTTTTTTGTAGTATCTAATTCTCAAATATTGAAACAAATACAGTATTTAGCTGAGTCTGCCATCCCAGAAAGTTGTAGATCATTTCGATGCTAATTGTTAGTTTTGATTTGGTTTGCTATTGCTGTGGAGAAGCTGTTCCTTTTGAGAGACCAAGAAAATGAGTTAAGTATAGCCTTTAAACTGTTCAATTGATGATCCACTATCCTATAAAAGCTCACTTAAATTCTGCATTTTTGAAAACACTGTAAGACCGTACCCCCAGAAAGGCAAAATCTTGAGTGTGAACAGTATGATCTATCCATACTGTTAAAGTAGCAGAGGCTAGATCTGCTGAAGTTTTCTATCGTGACTGTTTTCTGTAATGTTTTTCTAGGTAGCCTATAGCAGCTTGTATTAAATTTTACCATAATAAAACAAGATATCTGGTTTTGTTCTTACTGAATACACGCCTGTCTCTGTGCTGATTTGATTACTTCTGCATGTTTTTTTGGTAGCAAGATGTTCATGACTAAAAGCTGAGTGAGAGCAGCTATGTGTTAATGTGTATGCTGTTGCAAGACTAAACTTACCTCTGGTTTTACATCTTCTAGGGGGCCAAAGGTAAAGCCAGCCTGCCTAACTTCTTAGACCATATTATTGCTTCTGTGGTGGAAAATAAGAAGACATCTGATGCTGCAAAACGCGCTAGTAATTTAGCTGACACGCAAAGAGATGTGAAGGAAATGGTAATGGGCTTGAATGTGCTGGATCCGCACACTTCGCACTCTTGGCTGTGTGATGGTAGACTCCTTTGCCTTCATGATCCTAGCAACAAAAACAACTGGAAGATCTTCAGGGAGTGCTGGAAACAAGGCCAGGTGGGTGATTACAAATTGCTGACCCATTATTTCTTGAAAGTATTCTGACAGTTTAACCTGTACCTTGCTTATTGTGTCCATTCAAACTTTAGCCCATTGCTTTTGGGGGCAAATGATGAGCAAAGATCTCAATTGTAGCAATGTAAACGGGATGCAGTCGTCCTGTCCGTTCCATGCTGTACTGACTTAAGTGTGTGTGCTTGAGTGTGATTTGTGCTATACCTGCTCTGCCACATCCCTTTAGCGAATCCACTATGATTCCTGCTTGCATCCTAGCATCTACCTCATACTTGATGCTTTTTAGCCACAGGGAAAGATCCATTCCTTCCAGCTGCAGCATATACAAGAGTACCAGGGTTCCGTAAAGTAACTTGTGCTAAAATTTTGAGGTGTGATGTTGGCAGTATCTTTATCCTGAACCTGCAACTTATATGAACTCACGTGTTGTTTTGGACTGCTCATGTCATATGTTGAGCTCTCTATTGGATTGTCTTAATGGTCATTGGCAAGTTAGATCTGCAGTCAAGAGAACAGGACCTTAGAACTGCTTCCAGTTTAGCCATCTCTTCAGATATCAGTCTATAATGCTACAGCAGGCTTCTCTGGAGCCATTAAGGTTGGCCTAATCTGACAAGCTAAAGCTTAAGAAATGGATGAGCATCTGCTGTTGCAGAGGAAGTGTACAAATAAATATGACAGAATCTGATGTCTGTTGGTGTTGAACATACGTTCTTAGCATTTGGGTTCTGTAGCTACCTCTGCTACTGTCACCTTCACGGACTACTCAGAATTAAGGCCATTGGTGCTAGGTAGATACATCCCTCATCTTCTATTCTGGAGAAGTCCTTGTTGTCAGCTGTACTACTGTTATTATACTAACATTCTTGGCACTATTGTGCCTTATTTTGGATTGTTCACAAGCCATACACACCACTGAGCTGTAATGGGGGAGCACAGTGGGCTACTTCGTAGCTCAGGATCTGCTCCTGTCAGTGGAAGTGTGCTTTTCAGTTAACTTCAGCATGTCCTAAGGAACTTGACATTCTTTGCATCCCTTGGACACAAGCATAACTATCAGATAGCTGTGAAATCTGCAGAGATGGAGCACTGCTAACTACAGATCTGCTGTTTCTGGGCAGCTCTCTAATAAATGCTGAAGGCCACTGTGCTTCCCTTGTCTATCTAGAAACATAACCTACAGCTGGTATTGACAGCTTTCCCTTAAACTGTAGCAGTTGCCTTCTCCTCCTTGTTCTTTTTGGAGTGTACAGGGATCTCATCTTTTTTTGAACCTGATCGCTTCTGATTTTTGAAGGATTTCAGTTCAGTCTTTGATACTGCTGTGGTGTCAGTCACCTGTCTTGGCTAAGAGCTCTTAAATTTCTGGTGCTCATAATTTTTCCAGTTGTCTTTGTCAGCAAATAATATTCTCGCTCAGAGGAGGATCCTGAATAATTTGACAAAAGAGTTGGTCATCAGTACCTCTGCAGATGAGACTAGCTAATCACTAGGTGCAAGATGCAGCATGTGACCATGAGATACTTAATGAACCTTGACTCTTACAGAATCTAGAGATGGGATTACTGAATTTTGTCAGATGTGTAGCTTGCAGCGTGCTTCACCTTACAAGTCAGTATTGATTCTGAGGCTCTGACCATGTCATATGTACTCTTAGTAAACTTCTATTTTTAGGTTTTTTCCCAGGGGATGTTAGGAATGTTTTCGCATGAATTTATCATTCAGAAGGCATAGCAACAAACAAGTTGAATTCCTTGCTTATTCAAGTGATGTTGCACTCACTTGTGTTTACTGCTGAGGTGCAGACAGCAAGCTTACTGAAACTCTTTCATTCCAGCACTGGAGAGAGTTGGTGACCTAGGTGCTGCTGTCTTGGCAAGGCTATTGTAAATAGAATTTGTTCAAGCAGAGATTCTCTCAGCATACTCTACTGTATCACAGTTCTCTATCAACTGAATTCCCATGTGCAGTCCAGCTGCACCTTTGAAGTCAACATGATTTTTACCCCCTGAAAAATCACCTTCACCTTCCCCCTTCTGTGGATTGAAGAAGGTTAATAAGTAAAATTCTTGACTACCCCTTGGCCCCATACATGCACCATAGATATGAGCCATGTGACAATCTTAGTCACCGTAGCATTCCAAACTGGTATCAGAGGAAATTATTTTCCCTTCATGTGGATAACAAATAGCGTTCTTTCAGTGTCATTCAAGAAGAGCAGCATTTTTCAGCTATTTTTGTCTTAGGAAAGATGATAATTACGTTAAATTTTGTCTTAACCCAGGTTTTGCTGAGCGGCCGTAGGATTATTTCCTTCTGGAGCTGTTCTTCAAGAGCATTTTGCTCTGTACGTGGTTATTGCTTGTTTAGGGATACCATTACATGGCTTTTATCTGAGAGAAACCTGTTGCTTTTTGACTTTTTGTGCTAGGCTTCCTCTTTTTTTTTTTTTTTTTTTTTGAGATACTTAAAATTTGGAGTGGTGTAGGAGGTTTTCATGTTTTCTTCCTGCTTTTTGGGGGCAGATGTCTGACAAACAAGTTTACTGTTTTGTTTGTTGTTTTTTATCTTGCAGCTTTAGCTGCCTTATTCACTAGAGGGAGAACATCCTCTCTCTTTCATGGGAAATTCTCTGCTTAGTAGCCGAAAGGGTTCTGCTAGGTTTGTAGTAAGTTTTTTGGTATTGCCATTCAAGTGGTCAAGTGAATACAGCAGGGAACAAAATATGATTTTACTTAACTGGCCTGAAGAATAGCTTATCTGTCAGCTTGCAGTCCGTCTGGCAGGAGTGTCTACTCATTCTGTTTAAGGTACTGTGATTTTTTTTTTTTTTTAATGTATTTTTTCTTCATCCATGCTACTGCTCTCCCATATTGGTGCATACAATTCTGCTGGGAGGAGACTTGGAGGGCAGTATTAAGAGTGATTATATGGCTCTGGAAGTAGTGGTCAAAGGCACAGGAGGACAGTTGGTTTTCTCAGTCTTGTCAGTGAGGCCAGAGGCCTCAGAGAGAGATGGACTGATCCTCCGTGTCAACTGTTTTTTATGCATCAGGTTTTAGCAACAGAATTTTGGGGTGGTGTTGTTGTGGGGACATTTTTGAGCATCAATGATTGTTTGGAGGAGATGAGATCTACCTAAGTGGGATAAAAACACCCTTGCCAGCAGGCTGGCCACCCTGATTCGGAGAGCTACGAACTAGGAACAGCAGTGGAGGGAGAGGATGACAAGCAATCCACAAAGGAATTAGCTGACTGGATTGGCAAGCAAGCAGTGTGAGGTAATGTGAAGAGGATGGATCTTGTAGGCCTTCGTAGCTAAATCCAGGTGAAGTAGAGGTAGTTACTGAAGTGTTTTTTAAACAGCGTATTTTCAAAATCACTTCTCTTTACATCTTCTAGTTATCTTTGCCTAGAACTCTGATAATACTAGGATGTTCTCCTCAAAATCATACAGAGTTCTTTATTCATGCAAATAAAACAGATCCACCTTTAAATCATTGCTAATATAGAAGGTTCTGCTAGGTTTGAACAGCTTGAAGCTGATTCAAGCTTACATAGACATGTGAATATAAGTAGCAGTGACTAAACCTTCAGTTTTTGGATTTTTTTTGTTTTCCCTTCTCAAAGTCTTAACTCTCTAGAGATCACAGAAGTTAAAAGGTAGTAAGAGACTGAGTTCATTGTAAACTTACAAGTCCTTGGCCAGTGCTGGGAAGAATTGCCTGGTGTACCTCTTTAATGTAAATAGCCACTTTTCCATTTCTTGATTTTTGTATTCAAGAGTTGATGATGAACCATAATTGTATACAAAAATGAGGGAAATAGCTAAAAACAAAAACATACTTCAATATGAAAATGTTGTGTATGTTTTAATACAAATGCAGTTTTTAGTGGTAGTTACAGTTTTTGCTTAAAAAAGGACACAGTTCTACAGAGATTGAATTGGGTTGCCAGACTCCTACATTGCTGCTCTCACTCCTCCTACAATGGGACAGGAGGAGGTAGGAAGATGGAGAAGCTTATGAGTCAAGATAAAGACATGGAGATCACTTATCAGTCATTGACAAAAATGGGCGTAACCTGTGCAAAATTAATTTATTGACAATTAGAGTAGAATGATGAGAAACAAACAAACAAACAAAAAAACATTAACTGCACTCACCCTTTTTACTTCCCAGTCTCACTTTCACTCCTTTGTTCCCTTCTTTTCTACCTTTCTCCACTCCTCCCCACCTTTCCCCCCCGAGTGATGCGGAATTATAGAAAATGGGGGTTGCAATCAACTCTTAACACTTCTGCACTGTTCCTTTCTCCTCACATTTTACCCATGCTCCAATATGTGGTCCCTCCCACAGAATTAACTTCTCTACCATGGTCCTTTCCATGGGGTGCAATCTTTAAGGAATAGGCTGCTCCAGTGTGTGTCCCCCACATATACAAGTCCTGCCAGAAAGTCTGCTTCTGTGATCTCTCTGTGGGGCTGCGTTTCCTACTGGGAGTATTCCACTGCCTGGGCTCTCCATGAGCTGCAGCTTCCTTTAGGTCAGATCTACCTGCCTCCATCATGGGCTTTTCCACAAGGTACAGCATGGAGATCTGCTCTGGTGTTGGCTGTCCATGGCCTGTGGGGGGGCAGCCTGCAATCACTGGTGGTCCTTTCCATGTGCCGCAGGGGAATCTCTGATCCAGCACCTGAAGGACCTCATCCTTCTTTGCTGACCTTGGTGTCTGCGGGGTTGTTTCCTTTGAAGTCTTTCCCTCACTCCTCTTAGAGCTGCTGCAGTGATTTGTTTGCCTTCTTAAATGTATTATCACAGAAGTGGTACCAGCATCAGTAATGGTTTCATGGTGGGCCTGTCTTGAAGCTGACTGGAACTTATCTCATAGAGCTGGGCCTTTGGCCTTTGTAGTCTCCTGGCTACCAAAACCTTGACACATAAACCCAATACACTTGCCTAATGCAATATCACTTATAAGACAACTGTACGTGGCCTTAGGTTTTCTTTGATTCTGGCTATACGCTTGATGCGTAGAAAACAGAAGTGAATGAAAATAGATTTATCCTGTCTTTTGTATAAAGATAGCCAGGAGTCTTACCTCTTAAATTTTGGCTACATGTTTAAAAAAAAAAAAAAAAAAATTGGTTATGATGGAGTAAGCATGCATCTTTGTATTCTCAGCCCGTGCTGGTATCTGGTGTCCATAAGAAGTTGAAGTCAGAGCTTTGGAAACCAGAAGCTTTCAGCCTGGAATTTGGAGATCAAGATGTAGATTTGGTGAACTGCAGGAACTGTGCCATAATTTCAGACGTGAAAGTGCGTGACTTCTGGGATGGCTTTGAAATAATATCTAGTAAGTAATACTTGCAGCTGATTAGTTCTAGTTTAACTGAGCAGTATATATTCCTACCTCAGCTTCTCCTTTTTTGATTTTTTCAAAACAAAACAAAACAAAAACAAAACAAAAAAAAAAAAAAAAACCACCAAAAACAGTCCTGGCAGTTATCAGCATCATCCAAAGAAGCCATTTCTCCTTAGTAGAAAGTATTCTATTGGTGAAGAGCCGGACTACTGAAGAAAAATTAGGCACGTTATTTTGATGTGTCAAAGGGTGATTCATTTAAGGGGAAACTTTTTTTTTTTTTTTTTTTACTTTCCTGAGTGAAATTAATTATCCATTGTTGTTATTAAGTAATTTGGCTACCCTTGCTCTCCTTCCAGCATCAGCATTTAATGTAAAACTGAAGGGATCCTGCAGCAAATAAATTGGAAGTTACAAAGAAGTTCTATAGCAGATCTTTTGCAAGTACAAAGATATTTTTATATGAATAATGAATACCAATGCTGTGTGCATACCTTATGTGATAACTCATTGCTAATACTTGAGATCTGCTTTGAGAAACCCTTCTGTCAAGTGTGGATGTGCAAGTAAACCAGCTAAAATTATTGGGGATAAAACTGATCTGTCTTGTGCTGGTCAAATTAAAGAGCTTCTGAAAAGCAGGAAGCACTGTTTTAGGTTGTACACACCTCCAGCAGAAGAATGCTCTTACATCTACAAATGTTAGGATTGTGACAGTTTATTGCAAGGCTGCCGATTTTTTTGGAAGCGTTGTCTACACTGTTGTATTTATTTCTATGTGCACATAAGAAAAATGGTGAGCTACTGGACAACTTAATGAAATGAATGAATGTTCAATATCAAATAAGATGCTAGATTTTTAAACAAACAGTATTCCCCCCCAATAATCGTCTAGTCAAAGAAATCTCAGCTTTTGACTTGTATTTGTATCATTCCAAGTACACAGTATTGTATTTTGTACTGTTAATTTTCATGCTGTTTCTTTTTTTACTCAGAAATAAACAGTCTAGAAGGATATAATGGTGTGTTCTTTTTCTGTATTAACTATAATTGGCAGACTTCGCAAACACTTTTTTTGCCAGGGCCATTCATAAAAATAATGAATTTGTGAGTCAAGTTATCCTTGAGAAATGTTATTTGTGATTTGTTTCCAAATATGCCCCTTCCAGCAAAATCAACTATTGCACTCCTTCTTGGCAATGCCCTTACCTCTCTTTGTTTGAGAAACATTGAGATTCTAGGATGGAAAACCTTATCAGTTTTGCAAATGTATTTACAATACATTTTCTGTAATGTTTTTCAGCCATGTGCAATCTCTAAATTGATGTATTATTTGATATTAGTCCCAAGCTTTCACACACAAAGTCATATGAAAATTATTTGGGAATTATATGATGATTCTGATCTCTTTGCTTTAAATTTTTGTTTTCTCAAATTTGTGGATTTTTTTTAACCAGACTGTCACCCTCTTATTGAAGAGTTACAGAGCAACCTCTTGATTTGGAGGTGGTATTGAGATGGTCCCTAAATTATGCTGTATGATACTCTAAGTTTTAATCTTGCACTGCTGACTTTTAAGGTCTGTGATTTTGAAGTGAACTTCTGGCATTTTAAATCATGTTTGGATCATTCTTAGGCCTGTCTATCTTTGCCAAGCAGTTTTCTGGATTTTCGTCCCTTAATTTATCAGGTCTTTTATGTTCTCCTCTAAGTAGCTTTATATTCTGTCATTTCTGAGTAGCCTTCTTATAAGTTTCTTTTCCTGCTTTAGAATAAAGATCCTTAAGGAGTTCACAATCCTGAATACGACAAGTTCTGAAACGTCTTTAAATCCATGAGCTTTTCAGTTCATTTGAATTTCTAAAATGCCTAGCTCATCAACGCTTGTTCTGTTTACATCATCCTTTTGTTTTATGTACCTGCAGCTCTTCGTTCCTTTTAATGTAAATAACATCTTATTTTACATTGTGAGGTAGAGCTGTCTTCTGTAGCCTGTTGATTTATAATGCATAAGTGATTCACAGGTTTCTAAGTCCTAGTTTCTTTTATATATTTTCTCCATTGATGCTCTCAGCAGCTCTGCTAGGTTCCACAGTCTGGATGAAGCTAGCTGCTTTTGGCTGTCAGTCAGTGCTGTGGTAGAAAGTGGTGAAGAATATTATTTTCTGGGGAGAAGATATATGGAGATGGCAAGCTGTGGTCTATCCTGTTTTCCATTTGATGGTTTCTTATGGAGTTGTCAAATCTGTTAGAAGAGTGAACTCTGTTTCTCTCTACTTGTTATACTTAGTCTTCAGAGTTGCTGTGCGTACATGCTTCCAGGTATTTTCATAGCCATTCCAATATCTGAGCCAGAACAGCAGTTGGTGTTGAAGCTGAATTTAGCTTTTGGAGTATGGTGGTCTGTGCTTTATACTTAAGTTAGGACTTACTCAGATAATTAGCCAATAATTTTAATTTTATAGAAACCCCTCTCCTCTTGAAATGAAGGATAAAACTCCTTTAGGCTTTTTTGAAAGCAGTAAGACAGAATAATTTGGAAATGCTTGTTTTCAGAGTTTAATAAAAACTTATCAGTTGTGGAAGGTCTGTGAGACTTTGCAGTAGACAATGATATAAGCTGTCTAATTGCTAAACTGTTATTTGATGATATTACAGTAGTATTTGAGAACCCCCTAGAAAATCAGGACTGGTTTTGCTGTGCAGTGTAGGAGTTCTTGATACAAAACACGTATGGCTTAAAGAAGGGTTGTGGTAAAAAGATATAATATGAGTAAATCTTAATTTTTCTTGCAGAGCGGCTCAGGTCAGAGGATGGTCAGCCAATGGTACTGAAGTTAAAGGATTGGCCTCCAGGGGAGGACTTCAGAGATATGATGCCTACAAGGTAAGTAAATCTTAACGTCAGGGCATACAAGAGTGCTGCGGACAATACAGAAATGTTGGTCATAGAGCTGAGGAAAATACGCTTTTGTTTTCTTTTTGCTCTCTAGGTTTGAGGACTTGATGGAAAATCTTCCTCTTCCTGAATATACAAAGAGAGATGGCAGATTGAATTTGGCTTCTAGACTGCCAAGCTACTTTGTCCGTCCTGACTTAGGTCCCAAAATGTACAATGCCTATGGTACGTGAGAATAGTTCTGCAGATTTTAATGACTCTTTATTATCCTCATGGAAGGAAGAGGTGTTATCAAAACTCTGAGAACTTACCCTAGATCATGTTTGTTTTTGAGTTGGTCCTGCAATCTATACCTAAGCTAGTTCTCCCTATCTTGTATGTGCCCTCTTTTGCATTGTACTTTTCAAGCAACGTGCATTTGATAAGTTAACTTACAATTATTATTCAGTACCTACAATAAGTGTAATACTGAAGCATGGTTCAATGAAAAGTTAATACATTTTTGAGACCAGTTGACAGAGTTAAAAAGAAAATAAGCCAGTGGCTACATTGACTCAGCTTTGGCTTGTGGCAGGACTGTCTTGGAGATGACTGGAACTGAGTGTGTCTAAAAATAAAAATTCGTAACTTAGTAATCAGATATGGATTAGCCTTAAACTGTAAGCAATTTGTTGAATTTCTGAAAAAGCATTTTAGGTGAAATTTTAGTAATTTTTTTTGTACATCAGCATGACATCACTGTGCTTACAAGTAGGGGATTTAGAAGAGAGCAAATGAGGTATAATGAACATGGACAATTTAGTATTAAAAAGTGTCCAATGTTTTGATTTATGTATTATTTGACGTGTAAGCTGAATAGAGTAGGCTCTGTTGAAGAGCTTATCTAGTAATAAATAAATAAATAAATACACGAACAGTGGTGCAGCAAGAAGCAAAGTAATCAGTGACGGTTAACTTGTCTTTGTGCTGCTATTTGCTAACAATTCATTTTGTTAAATTTATCTGAAATGTCAGGTTTTCTTTTCCAAAAGATAAGAGTTTGCAGAGGGAATGTTGATGGTATTTCTTAGCATGGAATATAACTCTCCAGTATTTAATTCTTCTTAAAGATATAGATCTTGGTTCAAACAGAGAATGTATGACATTTTGTTTACTTTCAAATTTAAAAAAAAAAAAAAAAAATAGCTAGGTATGTGTTCAGAGATGATTTTTCTTCTCTTTTTTTAGTTCATAGCTGCTTTATAAAATGAAGGGTGAAACTAGGAATAAGAACAGCACGTTTGTCCAGAGTGTATGAGAGTCACTTATCTAGTTTATTAAATGTCACAATTGTAAATATTTGACTTTGTCTTTTGAATGTGTAGTGGAGAAAAGCTCTTAGTTGTGAGGTAGAGGCTTTCATGTGCTTAGTATTTTCAAGCATCAAGATGAGAAAACTGCGAATGAAACTTAGTGTTTATCAGTTACCTAAATAAAAGTACACATTTATAGAAGCTAACCACAAACAATTCTGTTCAACAGGTTTTGTGTGCATAAGATCCTCAAATTTTCACCAATTTTATAAATACCTAAAATGTTTAACATAAGAATTGCTATTGATGATATATTTTGTGTGATTTAGAACAGTGGAAGATATTTAAGGAAAGAATGACCTGCTATATTTAGCAAAACACTGTTTTTTTGGGGTCTGGGTGCTGTAAGGGCCCTTACCTAAGGTCAGTAGTTAACTGTCTGGATTTTGTGTTGTTTATCCGTATTTGTATTTCAATCGTGCTTTCTTAAAGCACAATTTTACAGTGTTACAAACTGTCTAAATTAGCTGTGGTGGTTTCTGATAAATACTTTACAGTAAGTTGAACTTCTATTCCAAAAAACTTGTATTTTAAATAGGAAGGGGATTATGGTGATGGCGATCGTGAAATGTAGTGGTAGTCTAGTGTTATCTGTTACTGTTTGATACAGTTTTCGTAATCTCTTAAATTTCTTTCCTTTGTTACTTGTTAGGGAAGTGTTAGAAGTAGAGAGTGCTATTAAAGGATCAGAGAAAGACAATGTCTTATATGAGGAAGTGAAATCATTAAGCAGTAAGCATTTGAGGTCTGTTTCTAACCATTAGTCATAGCCATTTCTGAGGAGTGAGATCATCCGATGCATAAAGGTATAAGCACTTGAGAGTCTGTATGTGTTTTTCTTTACTTGGTTGTAATCTGTGATGTTAACTGTTAATGAATTGGACAGTAACTACTGTGAATTCAATGGATCACATGGGTTTTATGACTAAATATGATAGATTAATTAATTACTTGAAGTCTGTATTATTCTCAAAGCTAAAGAAAACAGTGCCAGAGGATGCGCGTTGCCTTTGTATGATAAGTGCGAAGTTCCCTACCATGGATTGTTTCTCTAAGGATCATTTATACAAAATTGTTGCTTTATAAATTCAGGCTTTATTTTTGAAATGTTTTTGTTAGGATGGGGTGAATCATACTATTTCCTGTAAAAATAAATAAATAAAAATAAAACTTTTTATCAGTAAGTTTTTTACTCGTTCCACATATGATATGAATATTACCAGAGCTATTCGTTGACATTGGTTCCTGCTTTCATTGCTGCATTAACGTAGCGATCATTACAGATTTTTCAAGAAGGTAAATTTTTAGGAGATCAGATAGAATTTGATTTTATTTTACACACTCTTATAGGCTTAATCACTGCAGAAGACAGACGAGTTGGTACAACAAATCTGCATTTGGATGTGTCTGATGCTGTGAATGTCATGGTGTATGTTGGAATTCCCATCGGGGAAGGGACTCATGATGATGGTAATGTTTGGGGAAAGCTGCTTTCTGTCCATTAAAAGTCAATTATGTTGTTGAGAAAGACTCTATTTTATTGCTTAAGCTTATCGTAACAGAGAGACATAACCCAAATATTTAAGGCAGTTCGGAGTGTCTGTAGTGCATATTTAAAAGTGTAGTAATCTTGAATTGGTTCCTAGCTGTGAAAGGAGCAGAATTTTGTTAGGAATTAGGTTGTATGAAGTAGGAGAAAAATCACTCTTTCTCTGATTAACTGTCAGTGTGCATGCGTTTTTGAATTTTGTTAAGATGAAGCTTGAGGCACTTAAGGTACTCTACAATTTGCCATGCTGCAACTGCTGCAATTTAGTGTTTCAAAAGGCTGCCTCCTGTTCTGTGTGTCAGAAATCGGAAGCTTCATAGTAATACTGCTTTCATGTGGATTCCCCTTGCAGAAGTTTTGAAAACAATTGATGAGGGTGATGCTGATGATGTAACAAAGCAGCGAATCCATGAAGGAAGGGAAAAACCTGGAGCATTGTGGCATATCTATGCTGCCAAGGATGCTGAAAAGATACGGGAACTTCTCCGGAAGGTACGTTTCTGACAAAGAAAGCTTGAGCCTGCAGGATTTCTTGATGAGCTTAATTATGCCAGCTAAATGCTATAAATTGCTATTGGCATCAAGTGCAAAGATATTCTAATGCTGTCTCTGAGAATGTAAATAAGTAGTTTATTTTTTTTTTCCTAGGATTTTAGTTTAGTCTAGGGTCTTCATGCTAACACACACCTCACTAAGAAAGACCTAAATGAGCTTGTTGCCAGTCGTGTCCCACTTTGAAATAGTTTAAGGTTGTGTTATGTGTATTGGTGCTGAACTTCTTCTGAGCCAATGGTATAAAAGTGTTGTGTCATTATGTGTTTTTCCTGTTTGTATCTGGGCCCTAGGTTGGAGAAGAACAAGGCCAAGAAAATCCCCCAGATCATGACCCTATTCATGACCAAAGTTGGTATTTGGACCAGACCTTACGTAAGAGACTGTATGATGAGTACGGTGTACAAGGCTGGGCAATAGTGCAGTTCCTAGGAGATGCTGTGTTCATTCCCGCAGGTGCTCCCCATCAGGTAAGTATGTCAACTGTAGGATATGTGGACAGATATAATTGAATTTGAAGCACAGTAGAACTTTGACTTCCAAGTAACGTAATTATCATTGCTGACTGAAACTTCTGTGTGTGTGCAGTTCTTACAGGAACTATATGAATTGAACCATCATCGTCACGTTAGTAGAAACAATACAACTACTTGAATTATTTTCACAGTGGTGTGATAGAATTAGGGAAAAAAATACTTAGAATGAATGGTTGGAAGGCATTTGTGTTGTAAATCTTCAGCCTCTGGAACAGAATTCTAAGAAACTGTGGAGATTACAAGAGAATTACTTTAGGAAACAATAGTATATAGTAATAGATGAGAGAGGATAAGAGGACAATTGAGATGTCATTTGCTCTGTTTTCAGTGTTAGACATTCAGTTCTGTATGAAATGAAAATAGGTTAATTTTTCTGATGAGTCAATGCAAGAGAACTTAACATGTTTGCAGATGTTTTGTTTTGGTTTTTTACTAATACTGTATGGTTTGCTCCAGGTTCATAATTTGTACAGTTGCATTAAAGTGGCAGAAGATTTTGTATCTCCAGAACATGTGAAGCACTGCTTCCGTCTGACCCAGGAGTTCAGACACCTGTCTAATACTCATACAAACCATGAGGATAAACTACAGGTAACCATTTTAGAATGATAGTGGCAAGTATACCCCATGTTTCACCGAGTTTGTTCGGTTTTTGAAACTTGTGACTAATGATTGAGGAGGGGAAGAACAAACCAGAAACAACTTTATGCAACTTTGGAGGTTCTTATTTGGTAAATAGTTCAAAAAGTAGTTAGTGTATCTATGTCTACAGTATTATAGAAACAAAAATTGATAATAAACTTCTGACTTCCCAGAGAACTTTCCTACTATTAAACTAGTGCATGTGTCAGTTTTAGGTTGTAACTGAATGAATCCTGAATAATGGTGACGCATAGCAGGAAGCAAATCCTTACCAAAAAAAAAAAAAAAAAGAGAGAGAAAAAAAAGAAAAAGCAGTACTGTGTTTTGAAGATATGTTTATTTCACTGAGGAAGCTTGTATTTGTTTCTGTATTGCCTAAAAGTTGCTCTGGAAGTGAAGACTTGCTTATTTAAATTAGTCCTGAAAAGGAAAGTGGAATGTGCTTCATCTTTGAAGAAATGCAACTCTTTAAACCAGTAATTCTGCACAAAATATTATATTCACTGAACAGAAAAAGTAGACTGTAGGACTTACTGCCTTGACAACATGGAGAAGACTATAAGGAGCCCTTTCTTGATTTCACTGATGTATGCTTCTGAGGAGTTAATTATCTGTGTAGTTTGCAAATGTTGTCAGCATATTTGTTTATTTATAATCTCATGCATGTAGAATGAAGGGAGATGAAGATCTGCCAAATGGCCATTCTTGGGAAAATGAATACTCGGTATTGAGCCAGCCTTTCTCCCAGGAATGTCGCCCACGAACATCAGAACCTGCATGTTAATTCTCTCAAAGAATTCACTGAAAAATTGCTGTAGATTTCTGAATGTTTTTTGCATAGACTCATAAAGTAAAGCAGAAAACTCAGCTCTAATTTTGAAGAATCCAACTTTTAACACTGCTCAGCTGTAGTCATACAGGTGTGGAAGAGTACCTGTAAATGGATTGGTTTTACATCTTTGTAATTTTTAATTTCTCAGTTTTCATATAGTACTGTATCCATTTTTCATACGCTTGTTTTTGTGTTTAAATTTTATAGATATACGAGGCAGAATAACTAGAGTAAGTCCTTAAACTGTCACACATTCAATACAAAATACTGTGAGATCCTAAGTACATCATTGGTGTTGTTTTGCACATAGTAGTGCTTTGGAAATAGTAAAGCAAGCAAGGTTAAGCTGCACACTTAGCGATGAAACTGTTCTGCTCAGTAGCTA
Organism: Meleagris gallopavo; assembly: GCF_905368555.1. NCBI lineage: Eukaryota > Metazoa > Chordata > Aves > Galliformes > Phasianidae > Meleagris > Meleagris gallopavo. The sequence goes on from NC_139418.1 coordinate 17,772,001, forward strand.
GAAACTAAATTTAAATAAACGTAAATCAGAAAAGTCAGAAATAAGGTACAGCTTTAGATAGCTAAACATGGAGCAGAATGCTGTGGGCAGTGGATTCACCTCTGATCTTGTTTGGCCTTCTGGAAAACGCACAAATTAAAAGAATTTCTGGGCTCCATTCGAAACCAACAGGATGAATTGTTGCATTTTCTTAATTTAGACAGTTTAACCATATGATTGATCTTCATAAAGATAAATGAGTTGCTGACTAAGAGATCCGTAAATAAATCAGTGCAGGTCTCTGAAATATTTCTGCGGTAACAGTTTAAATTTTGTGCTATTGATATCCTGAAGTTGTAACAGTGTACTTAATGTATACTTGCTAACTAATTACAAATTCACCTACCAGAGTTGACTCCTTGTTAGTGTGGAGAAGTTGATTTTTTTTTTCCTCCTATTTACAGGTGAAGAACATTATCTACCATGCAGTGAAAGACGCTGTTGGCACACTGAAAGCTCATGAATCCAAACTAGCTAGATCATAGGAACTGCTACGTCCAAGAACCCTGTGAAGTAAGCCTTTTGCTCACAGTATATACAGGAACTGCACCTGTCTGCCTCTGCAGGAGTAGAGGCTTCTCACTGAGAGCTGGTGTGGTTCATATTATACACTCTTCAGCTACTGTTTTCTACGCTGCCTCAACACTGAAGGTCTAATGGAAGGTTGCACTTCTACATGCAGAATTCCAGATTCTAATGAAAGGTGACATGTCCCTTTCTTGTGGCCTTTTGCAAATTGGAAGAACATGGAAACCTCTTCGTGTTCCTACATATTATGGCCAGAAATGGTGAAAAGAGTGTGGATGTCTTTCCTCATGCCTAGTTAGTCTCCTTGAAGGTAGCAAAATTTGCTGGAGGTGGGTCATTCTACTGCAGACTTAGCTGGTAGCTGCTGAAAGAGTGTGAGTAACAGTAGCCCAACTGCAGAAATTTACGTAAATTTCCCATGTGAGATACAGGCCAAGGAAAAAGAACTATTCTCTGCACTCCCCTTTTTGCAGCCATTTCCCTATACACTGTAGAGTTGCAGAACTAAAGGGAGAACCCACTTTTTTTTCCCCAGGAGACTCCGGAAACAAGAGAATTGTGTATTTAGTGAAAAACTAGGTTTGTAGTTAAACAGTTAATATTTCATGAAAGTAGATATTTTTAGTATTTTTGAAGTACCACAACTGTTCTTGGATTTTCAAGGAAAGGTGTATTATGTTTAGTCTTCCTTTCAATAAAATCAAGAAGTGATTTTTAGAAAGCAGTCCAAAATAGCACAAAAACAGCCAAAGGAGAGTGAATAGAAATTGACAACCCACCTTCCTTACCCATATTCCTCACTTGTCTTCTCCCGTCTCCCCACTGCTTCCACAGAATGAGAAGTAAAAAGGAGTTGGAACTCTATTCTCACGTAGAGATGTTGTACATCTCTACCTGCACTGGTAACTACAGGCAATAGTTTTTCAAGTACCAGTGCTAGCTGAAAACATTTATCCTTTCAAAAGTGAAGGAAAAGTTATCCTTCGAGTATCAACTTTGTCCAGAACTATTTTAAGTAAAACGTTCCTGCTTGATAGAACTGTATTCAGATTTTAATAATGTCAGCATTGATGCAATGGATTTCATTGTCTGGGTACATGGGGAAATATATCTACCTTATATCCAGCTGTACTGTAGTGCCACCTGCAGGCCTGTTAATACGTTCACGGTTATTTCATTTTTTTTAAATAAAAGTCATTTACTGTAACAGTCTGGACAGTTTCTTTCAGACTTGCTCACTGATATTCCTGCTATGAAGTTATCTCAGCTTCTGCCTCTGAGTAACGTAAACTGCCTGATAACTTCTTGCTGTGTGTCTGACTAGAAGGCTTGAGTATTTTATGTATGAATGGGAGCATACCAGTCTACCTGCAGATTCTTTTTTTCTTCAGAGGTAGTTTGGGAAGAGGATCTATTTCGTCATAAATCTCATCTGTTGTGCAGTGCTCCCAGCCTCTTGTTATCTTTGTTGCAGGTTGGGGTTTGGGTTGTCCCCCTCTGCTCTGCCCTTGTGAGGCCCCCATCTGGAATACTGTGCCCAACCCTGGGGCCCCCAGTACAGAAGGGATGCAGATCTACTGGACCGAGCCCAGAGGACTTGCAGAGATCATCAAAGGGCTCTCCTGTGGAGAAAGATTGAGGGAGTTGGGCATATTTAGTTTGGAGAAGAGTCTTCATGGAGATATCATTGCAGCCTTCTAGTACTCGAAGGGAGCTTGCAAGCAGGAGGGGAACAGACTTTTACTACTGTCTGATAGTGATAGGACGAGAAAATAGCTTTTAACTAAAAGAGGGTTAGATATTAGGGCTAGGCATTAGGAATGCATCTTTAGCTGAGAGAGTGATGAGGTGCTGGAACAGTTTGTGCAGAGGGGTTGTGGATGCTCCATCTTTGGAGGCATATTCAAGGCCAGGTTGGGATCCTGGGCAGCTTGATCTGGTGGTTGTCAAGTCTCCCTGTGGCAGGGGAGTTGAAATGGTTTTTAAGGTCCCCTCCAAAGTAAGCCAATCAATGATTCTGTGATCTCCCGTAACTGCTTCATATAGAGAGCAAAACTAGCAAACTGAAGTGATCATGAAGTTGTTTTAAGATGTGTAAACAGCAGTTTTATCACATGGTTTTCTGCTTATGATCTTTTTTAGAAGCAGCATCTGTGAAATGTGGAATCATAATCAAAATAAAAGGCTACAAATTTTTTAGCAAAGGGGAAATAATAACTTTGATTTGCAAGTCTTAAAATTGTTTTCTGCAGTCATGACATAAATGCTACTGAATGCTGACTTATTGTTACAGGATGGAGCTGCATAAAATAGTGGGCAAGCAACCTTTTCAATATTGGCTTTACATTCTGCTGTTTTTTAGCTGGAATCCTGTGATACTGGAATCAAATGGAGGCAGGGATACAGGCTTTTACAGCTATATGCCCAAGTGAATTTAGAGTGCATTCACAATGCAGAAGGTTTGATGTGTGTTTAGCCGTAGAAGGGCATAGTCAGCACTGTCATTTGGCTGTTTCATAGTCTTCAAAATGTTACATGGGATGTATGCATCTCTTTTGGTCTCAGATTAAAAAAATAATATCTCTAGTCTGAAGATCTCTCTTCTTATTAACTCAACAGCTCCCTTATTTGATGTTGATTTTAAAAATGCAAGTCTGCAAAGGTTAACTTTGGCAAAACTTAATTTCTCTGTTTATAAACTGTATTCTGAGGCAAAATAAATATGGAAAAAGTAACTGAAATGTTGATGGCTGTGACCCATTTGCTAATCCTCAGCTCTGAGGTAATCTATTCTAGAACCTGAGGATGTGGAATCAGGACTGTAGTGGAGAAGTTGGGTGTCAAGCAGTAATTTGGATTTACCTGCAACAAGAGTAAGATGAAAGAATTTATCAGGCACAAATATTCTTTAAAATGTATTACACTTGTGTAAATAGGACTTCCCTCTTTTTTCCCCTCACGTTTTCAATTAAGAAGTAATGGTTGAGATGCATGACACGTGCTGGCGACTTGCTCAGCCATCTAGTGTATCTTAAAAGTATTGCTTAGGTGGAAAATGTGAGTGGAGCACAGTATGAAAGCACCTGTGGACAGTGCATTTTAGAGGCTTTGGCTACAGTAAGCAATCACATCATCTTATTGCCAACCTCAGCATTTTCCCTGATATCTCGCGTCCATCTGGAATGCATAGAAATACTTGTGGTCATTCTCTCCAATTGCATCTCACAGGCTGAAATCAGCCCACAGCTGCTTTTCTCCTTAAGTAGCAGTGCCTCTGAAGATCCCTTCTCTCAACTTTTGAAAACCAGGTACACACTTTTGCCAGGAATTTCTTACTGAGGTCTTTAGTTATTCTGCAAGTTTCATCCAAAGCTACTCTTGTGTTCTTGATGCTGAGTAATTGTTATTTTTCTTAATTACAGCAGCTTCTGCGTGAAGCTCTATTTGGCAGGATCTCCACATCTGACCTGGCATCGGTCTAAATGTAATTTTGCTCAAGTTTCTCTGCTCAGGGAAGATTTGATTTCCTTCCCTGGTTGTTTAGGCTACAATGGCCAATAATCACCTATTTTAAGCATTTGTAGAATACATTTGTCACAAGTTGCTCCAGCAGTAGCATATCTGGTAGAAAACCAGCCTGAATTTGAAAACAATTTTTCTTCCTCTCTTAGATAAGTCTTCCAGTCTCAGTTACATAACATTATGCTGTATAAGTAATAATAAAATACTACTAGCAATAAATCATACTTTTTTTTTTTACATTTGACTTGCAGCTAGCTCGTTACAAAAATAGCCTTTCAGTACTAACGGTTTCTCCTTGTTAGAAGGTAAGTTAACGGATTAAGTTATCATTCTTCAGAAAGAAATAAAAACTTCTTTTACTGTTTACTCCTGTCTTAAAATGCTTCTGCTAAACTTGTTCTAAAGCTCAGTTTGCCACTTAATGATGAGCTCTCACCTTAAGATGTTTGTAAGTCTGCTTGCTTCGATAATATTGATGTTTGTATTTTGTGGTTTATGTCACTATTTATAATACACTGCAGATGTTCAGACTGTTCCTCGATGCATTGAACAATGTATGACGCTAAGGCACGCTTCCTTTGTTTGCTGCTTACCAATGCTGCATTCTCTTCGTACATTGTACCCAAGATGTCTCCAAATTTTCCCTGTTCTGTCAGCATCTTTTGCTTACTTAGACATGAACACCTAATTCAGGTACCAGAGCTGTTATAACCTGATAGGAAACTGGTGGGAATAAACATACAGTTATTCTCAGGAGGGAAGTGCATGTTTTGCTGCTTGGACTTGTGACAGCATATTCCTTTTATTCTATTTGTAGGTAATTTGTGCTGCCAGTGTTGTAAATTGTACAGTGCCTTATGCAATCATTTTGTGGCCATTCATATCCACGAGCAGACTGGCAGAATGCTCTTTGTCACTGTCTGTAGCAACAGTTTTGTTTTCAGCTCTTAGATGTAATGGAAAGTTGCTGATCTTTTGTGTTTTTCATCATTGCTCATTATGCTGAGGTTCATGCATCCGTGAGAAAATTATTCCCTAGCAACTCATTGTTTTTGGTCTTTCTTTGGTTTATTCCCTTTTCAGAAGGGCTATTTTCACAAGTAATTAGATTCTGCCATGGTACCTTCCTTCTTTTTTTTTTTTTTTTTTTTTTATATTTTTGTTGTTTGGGTTCTTTTTGTTATTTATGTTTTGGTAGTAAGAAACTGCATTAGGCATTCTAGCAAATCTTTTTTTTTAATTAAAAAAAAACGGCTTATGTAATGATCATCTTAATGTGATTCAAAGATCAGTGTGCAGAGCCTGATCAGTCTTTGTCTCTAGTTTACTTAGGGGGTGCAAAGCAGTCCATTAATTAACTCTTGCGATGGCTGAAGGGAAGGATTCTCTGAACGGTACTCTTGGTTGAGTTGTTAAAACAATTCTTGCTACTGTGTTTTCTGGTATGCTGCTGTGTCTAAATATGCAGATGGATAATATTTACTCCCCTCCTCTACAGCTTTATGTGGATAGCTAAGCAATTCTAGGCCTCACAGCGATTCTCAAGAGCAAGAGCACCAGCCAATGTGGAGTTATCCCGGAAACAGCCTCCATCCCTTAAGTTAGATAAAACTGACTTTTGTCTGTTAGCTAATTTAATTTCACATCCAGGAAGTGGGAGCCTTGGAAAAGTTTTTGAATTTAAGTGATCTGTACGTTAGCAGCGTTTTGGCTGTTGTGTTGGACGCTGTAGAGCAGGTAACTTTTAACTTCAGAAGACTGCTTTGTCCATAGTCTCTTTTACTGCCTCCTAAAGCGTCTGTCACCTTAATTCACCGCTCCCTCTTCCTTTTCTTACGTCGTACGTTACTCGCCTACCATCTTTCCGGTAGGGCCTCTTTACAGCCGCGCTGCCGTAACCTTTCTTCGCCCCGAGGGGAGGCCGCTCTGCCCCCGGGGAGAGCGCAGTTCTCGCGCCTGGAGCGAACGGCCGCGGGAACCGCCCGAGTGCCGCGTGCTGCCCGAACGGGGCGGCGGAGGTTCAGGGCGCGATGCGGCCCGTTGACTCCGCCCCCGTAAGAGGCCGGGGCGGGGCCGCACGGTGCTTGCTGCAGGAACCCGCCCTTTAAGAGCCACCTCCTGCCGCCGCGGAGCCGTGTGTCGCCGCCCGACCGTGCCCGGCGCCGCCATGGTCTCCTGGATCATCTCCCGTCTCGTGGTGTGAGTACCGCGGTCCGGGAGGAAGGATGCGCGGCGCGTTCTCGGGCCGGGTGCCCCGCTTCGGGCGCGGCCGCCGCCTGGAACGGAGCTGCAGCGGCGCCGCGGATTCCAGCCCGGGGAAGAAGCCCGCGTCCCTGGGGGGGAGCGCGGTGCGGCCGCTGTCTCGCGGTCTGCGGCCGCATCCTGACGGCTCTGCGTAGGCTTCCGCGGCCCTGGAGCGGAGGCCTCCTGTAAGGGCGGCACCGCTGTGGTGGGGGCGGCCGAGCCCTTCCTGCGACGGCCGCGGGGGAGTAGGAGCCGCCGGAGGTTCCCGGCCGGGGAGGCGGGCAGGGGCAACGGCGGTGCGGGGAGCCGCGGAGTGCTGAGGGGTTTGCTCTTCTTGCAGGCTGATATTCGGTACGCTCTACCCCGCCTACTCCTCCTACAAGGCCGTGAAGACGAAAAACGTGAAGGAATACGTGAGTATGGGTTCGCCGTGTGACCAGCGCTCTCCTCCACGTTCCTTTGCGGCCGCCCCGCCGATCCACCGCTCGACCCGGTAGTGCCGGGAGCTGCCCGCCCTGCGATGCTGTCGGGTCGGCGGGCTGCCTAAAGAGCGGCCCCGACGGCCTTTGGAGAAGTTGCTGGCGAAGGATGCGTACTGAAATGGGAGGCTTAAAGCTGTAGATGTGGGTTGTGGGCTTGTTTTTTGTTTTCCCAGGAAATGTCTGAGGAAGGAGAAGTGGGAGGAAACACTGCAGTCTGAAATCGCATGGAAATCCAGGGGCGAGTTATTTCTTGAACTCTCTTCTTATGCAGTGTTGTTCTACAACTCTTTCAGTACTGCTTCTGTTTCCTTCTAAAGGCCTGAGTAATCTTGCCTGATTTGTGTTTTCTTATCTACCTTGCTGTTATCAGCAATTTCTCTTGGCCAAGACTTCATTCTCATTCCTTCCTGCGATCATTTCCCTCTCTCTATCTGTGCCTATGCTATTGTTGCAATTGCATTATTTAAAGCACCACGTGGTTTTCAGTGGTTTTCAGTGAATGCCACCTTTAAAGAAGCACTGTTGTTCTAAGTTGATTAGTGGAGGTGAGTTATTTGGCTTATGGGTAGGATGAATTTATTTTTGTTTAGGGCAATGAATAGTCAGATAGAGAAGAGAGGTAATGTGGCTGAGTAGGATGTAATTTACTGATGCTGCTTTGCAGTATAGTCTGAGATTCTTCATCCAGCCAACTCTGTTTCCAACTCTGTTTGCTACTTGCAAAATAGCACGTCAGTGATAAATGTTGCAGGATCTTTCTTATGCTGCTTCAGTCTTACAGAACTGCCTAGACATTTCCTGTGCCTTTACCTAAAATTCAGCCCATGGGGTTTAGAATGCAATAGAGGCTGAAGTGAAATTCTCATAGTGGAAAGCTTTAAACACAACAGTTAGCTCAGCTGATTTTTACTTTTCCATTCTTTCTTTCTTTCCTTCAACAGAGAAGTAAAAATGTCAATGTTCAGTATATGCTGACATCCAAAAGAGTGTTTAGGAGTTGGTTTTAGAGGTATAGTCAGGAATACTTTGAACCTTACTGAACTTAGGGTTAGAGTTATGGAATTCATGGTCCCAAGTAGTCTTTGAATTTGTAGACACACTTTACATTAAAAACTTGCTTATTTTCTGTGGGTAGGTTGGCTGCTGAGGTACAGAAATGCAATGTCTTGCAGAATATAAACCTTGTATTGATCTGATTTTCTTTTGGTAAATGTTACCTAAATTGCAGCAGGCCTTTCTTAATCTGGTGATGAAAAAGAAATAAAATACAGTACTAGAGTTTCATTGTTTTTAGAACCAAAATGGTAGCTAATTACATGTTAGTAACCTGATCTTTGATTCAAGAAAACACATCTGAAATAACAAAATTAGTCTTTGCTTAAATTATTTGTTCTTAAGAGGACTATATCAGAACTAAACATGTATATGATAGATTCCAACTGTCCAAATCATTAATCTTCAGAGGGCTTTGTGTTTTTCAAGAGAAGTTCTGTTTAAACATAGTAAAGGGGAGAGTGATATCTGTTCAAACTACTTATGTGAATTGTCAGTGGAAAACTTGAATGCTGTGATGTGTGGTTACAAAGCCAGCTGTGTCTGTGCACTACAACTTGCTCATAATGCTGAAGAACCAACATGGGTGGTAGGGGAAGACCTTCCAGGTGTAGCTATGGTGGAGAGTATGATGTATTGAAGGCTACCATGATGCAGACTGAGATGCAGTTCAACATCAGTGTTAGAGTACAGTACAATCACTTTTAGCCCACCGTGATAAAGATTCAAGTCCTCAAATAGCCTTGACAGACTGCCTCTAGTACCTTATGCTGTTTTAAATGTTTTTTTTTTTTCCTTTTACATGTGGTGTGTAGCTTTGATATATCTACATTTCATTTATGCTTTTGTACTTAGTGACTTTATTTAGATTCTTGGTGCAAACTGGGGAAACAATTTATGTGCAAACATGCAGTTAGCTGAAACAGGCGTTTATTCATCTGTTGAGCAACAACGACCTGACTTCTCTTTAATGTATCAAAGAACAAATATAGCTTAGCTTAACTGTCAGTTTTTTGAAGATTTTAGTAATCTGTGGATTAGAAATATAAGGAAAATAAAGAAATATTCTTCCCCATCCGCCACTTCCCATGCTTTCTGCTTTTCTAGTTCCTGAGAATCTACGCTTCAGTGACTTCTAAACCTAGAACTTCAGTCCCTCTGCCATATTTAATTGCGTTTCTTTTTCCTCTGGGGGTGGAGGAGTAGAATGAATGGTGGCAAGAGGAGAAGAGGGCAAGGTCCGGATCCATGTCCCTTATTGAAGATGTGAATATGTCATACATTTAAACGTACCACACATTTGAACAGTAACATAGCAACGTTTTTTTACTTCTTCACACTTCCGTTCAGTTCTCCTGACCGTTGCATTACTACTAAAAAGGTCTAGTAAGACAGAACTTAGTTTTATCGGTATGTCTACTGTGACTATCTCTGGGTGTTATGAACTAACTTATGTAACCATGGTACTTATCTCTTTCTGATATTGTTTTCTTTCTGAAAATTAATTTTTTATCCTTTCTTTTGTCTTTTTCCTTCTATTTTGATCCTTTATTTTGTGTCTTTGAACCAACTGTTCATCCTCAAGAGTCCCTTTTATCTCAACAGTAAACTATATTTTAATGCTTATATAAGCTTGTTGGAAACTTTGTAGTGACTCTGTAGCCCATATAGGGAAGCAGTGTAGCAAGACGTAGGGATAGTGTAGCTTAGGGATAAGTAAATAATTTGTCTCTTTCTAGCAACAGAGTAAATCTGTTTGATATTTTGGGTGTCATCTGCAAATTAACTTTGACCCTTTTCTGAACAAATGCGATCACTGACTCATAAAATGACCTTAAAGATCACACTGTTCCAATCCCCCTACCATGGGCAAGGGCACCTACTGCTAGATCAGGTTGCCTGAAGACCCATCCAACCCAGCCTTGACCACTTTCAGGTATGCGGCATCTACAAGTCTGGGCAAAATGTTCCAGTGCCTCACAACCCTCAACACAAAGAATTTCTTCCTAACTGCTAATCTCAACCTGCCCTCTCTTAGCTTAAAACCATGACCTTATGTCCTACCACTGCACTCCAATAAAGAGTCTTTCCCAGTCTTTCCTGTAGGCCCCCGTTAAATACTGGAAGGCCACTGTTAGGTCTCAGCCTGTCTTAATTGATCAGAAGGCTCCAGCCTTCTGATAATCATTGTGGCCACTCTCTGAGCCTGCTCAAACAAGTTTGTTCTCTTATGCTGGGGACCCAGGAACTGAATGCAGTACGTAGGCGGGCTCTCATGAGAGTGGAGAAGGGGAGAACCACCTTCCTCAACCTACTGTACATGCATCCTTTGACACAGCTCAGGATACAACTGGCCCTTCTGGGCTGCAAGTCCAGCTTCATCATCAGCTTTCTGTTCACCAGTACCCCCAAATCCTTCACAGTGCTGCTCTCCATCCACTCACTGCCCAGCCTGTATTCATGTTTGTGATTGCCCTGGCCCAGATGCAGGACCTTCTGCTTGGCCTCGTAGAACGCTGTGGCATTTGCAAGGACCCAGCTCTGAGGCCCATCCAGGTCCTTCTGGATGGCAACCCTTCCCTCCAGCGTGTTGATTGCACCACACAGCTTGCTGTCCTCTGCAAACTTGCTGTATGTGCACTCAATGCCACTTTCTAGCCACTGATAATGATGTTAAATAGTTCCATTCCTTATACAGAACCTGAGCGGTGCCACCCACCATTATTATATGTTATATATCTAATGATATTTTACGTTATTGTTTATATAATATTTATGTGTTTAATGAACATTAATATTACATGTTTTTTTGTACTAAATGTAACATTTGGCATCTATACAGCTGGTTATATGTGTGTTGGTTTTTTTTTCTGCTGATTTCATCTTAGTGTGTGGAAATGATGAGTCATCTTTACTGAGAGGACATTTTGCTATTTTTCTCTTTTCTGATGTGAGTGATTGCTCTTTTGCAGGTAAAGTGGATGATGTACTGGATTGTTTTTGCCTTTTTCACCACTGCAGAAACGCTCACAGACATTGTTCTTTCTTGGTGAGTACTTTGGTAGCGTGTGGTGGTTTTGCTTTTTTTTTTTTTTTTTTTTTTTAAGGTAGTGCCAAGAATAAGCTTTCTCTCTTGTGTAGGAGTTTTCAATCCCCATAAAGTGTGCAGGATTGAAACACTGTGTCTAAGATGCTGTCTTAACTGTTTAATCTAATTTCAGACAGCTAGGATAGACACAGTCTGTTTAAGAGGGTTTCATCCATTTACAACATGAAACATTTTTGAGATGCTGTTACATGAAGTGATAAAGTTAGAGGCACAAAAAAAAAAAAAAAAAAAGGTTGGGGAGGGGAGGATGGTAGAAGAAAAGGACCCGTTTTGTTTTGCAAGCCTGTTGTATGGAGGAGCAGATTGGATGCATGCCTTTGCTCTGAGACGTTTTGCATGATGAAAATGTCTTCCACTACCAGGGGTGGAGTGAGGCAGCTTTTTATCCCTCTACTGTGTGTCATGCGTGGCAGTATTCAAACAGAGGCCTTCAACAATGACAACAGAATATCATCATTTTCTTAATTGTTTTAGTGTCAGTATCTTGTATGCATCTGGAAGATTACAGGCTAGTCAGAGTTATGTCTTTTAAATAAGTAAGAAGTGGCTACATATGTTTTATGAATATGCTCCACTGTTTTGCCACTTCCTGCATAAAATTTGGGAAAGCAAAGATCTGAAAAGTAGAAGAGCTTTGCCTTAAAAGTGAACCTGTGAAGTCTCTTAGTACCAGCAGAGACAGGAAATTTTGTGTTTGCGTGTTTGAATCTCCACTGCTGTATCTTCCCAGAGACTTTACTGGGTAAAAAATAGCAATGAGAAGAATAGCAGTAAGAATAGGCTTATGCTGCCTGTTCTTAGCCACCGGCATTAGTAACAACTAGAGAGCTCTAGAGATACTTAACTGAAAACTCCAATAAATGAAACTGCTGTAATAGTAGCATCCAGCAGATAGTCTTTGAACAAACTTAGGAATGGTGAGTAGCAATCAGATCAGTATGTTTGCAGGGCTAGAGGTGCCCAGTTTATGGAGTTTTTGTGGCTATGCATGCCAGACGGAATGAAATTCCAGGAAGGTGTGTCCTAGGATTCCAGAGAAGATTCTGCTATTCTGACCTGTTATGTTGATTATTATTATTCTTTTATGCTTGAGTCCTTACTTTCTCTTTACTCTTTCTGCCTATGCTGCTGTCTACCAATTATCTCCATCTGTCTCTGTAACGATCTTGATTCCAGTTCTCCATCTTTCTCCCTATTTTCTTTCCTTTTTTTTTTTTTCCCCCCTTCCCTCTTTCTCTCAGGTTTCCCTTTTATTTCGAGTTGAAAATCGCATTTGTGATTTGGCTGCTCTCTCCTTACACCAAGGGCTCCAGTGTCCTCTACAGGAAGTTTGTGCACCCAACGCTCTCCAATAAGGAGAAGGTACTCACTTGTTGGAACATACTGACCTGTCTGCAAATTGATTCAATTTTAGTTCAGCTGTGAATCTTAATGAAAATTCCAATGCATAATTTGAGCTTCTGCTGACGTGTGTAGGCATAGAATGATTGTCTCTAACAGTGATGTCATTCTGCAGCATACTGAAGAATATAATGTAACCAGTATTTTACCTAATGCTTAGAAAATGTGTTTGCCTATCTCAGTATCTTTAGCTTTTAAAGCTACTATCAGTAGTTACATTTTTTTAATCATGTTAGTAGCCATATGTTCTGTAGCCAGGCAGTTTTTTCACATTCTCACTGTAAGCAATTGCTTTGTTTCAGATGTGATAATTTGGAGATTGCATTCCTTAAGTTACAGTTGCATTTGCAAGGTTTCTGTAAGTAGCAGAAAAAAATACAATTATTTGATCTATGACAGATTAGTCTGGCAGACTGAAAGAAAAAAAAGGTGCCCTGATGAGCTGTGAGTTTTAAAGATGATGATGGGGAAGACTGATCAAGTGTTTGTATTTGTTGGTTTATTTTTCATTGGTAGCTAAATGCTGTGGTGCATGTTGTTTTCTTAGGAAATTGATGAATACATTACTCAGGCTCGTGACAAAAGCTATGAAACCATGATGCGAGTTGGCAAAAGAGGATTAAACCTGGCTGCAAATGCAGCAGTTACCGCAGCTGCAAAGGTAATGCAACACCTGCACTACAAACATGGCTTAACCTTCTGTGACATTCTGGAATTCCACAGTACTGTAGCAGTTATGTTAGTTAGTACTTTAGGAATTAGTTATGTTAGTTAGGGGTGCTAGTACTTGGTTGTCTGTTTTACCTTAACACCAGTTTGCCTTGCAGTAAATCTCATCCTTTGATTTATGAGGAGTAGAGGTAGAGTGGAACGGATTTTGCTCTAACCTCTTCCCCATGGGACTTGGGAGCATGTCTTTCCTTCTTTTTCTGATGATGTTGGTTTTTTTGTGCTTGTTTTAAAGTATTGTAGTGGGGAATGTGGCACCTTCCTTTTTCTGAATGAAATGATTTTGGTGAAAGTGTAGTGTCTTTGACCCCAATTTTTATTTCCTTAGGGCCAAGGAGTTTTGTCTGAGAAGTTACGAAGTTTCAGCATGCAGGATCTCACTCTGATCCGGGATGAAGATGCTGTGCATTTGCAAAGCCACGAGTCACAGCTTCGCCCCTCTGGAGGAAGTCTCCTTGAAACTATTGAAGATTCAGGTACAGAAAATCCCTGCTGGGCCACTATGTGAGGCCTCACTTGGTAAGCCAGCAGGTGAGGAGAGGATCCCTGGACTTCATGCACCAGGTTTCTGAAGGACTACAAGTTTGCAAATTATCTGGGAGAAACTGTTCTTTTTCCTTGTTCCTTCCCAACTACTAATAAATCCCTGTACCTATAGATTGTCCTTCTTAAGGAATTTTGACATCTCTCTTCCACGTGGTCCTTAAGGATGGACCATTTTAGATTAGATGTCAGCAAGTAAAGCCTAAAAATCACATCTGGACATGACTTTTCAAAAATATTTGAAAAAAAAACTTTTTCTTATTTCTTAGCTTCCTGTTACTCCTCAGGAGAAGAGAGTGGTGTGGCACAGAGACCTAATGGAACCCCATCAGAGATTAGAACAGACCCATCAGATGAAGATGCAGGAGACAAACTGCCAAAACGTACACAGAGCCTCAAAGCTCCTAAGAAGATGACAAAATCTGAGGTGAGCAGGTGTATAAATTGTTTGCAACGCAGACATCAATTCCTGAGTTTTGTCAGAAGGCTCTGGCTTCACATTTTGTGTGTTTAATAGCTGTTTTTTGTAAACATTATTGGAGAGTTTGCTGCTAGAGTCCTACATCAGAGGATTTGCCATCTGCTTGCTGTCCTGTTCTATAGTTTTTGTATTTTTATTACCTGCCTCTGTCATAAGCCAGGACCTAGCTTTGCTTTCATATTTAGGCAGCAGACATTTTTAAAGTGTTCAAAATAGGTCTGGATCTTTTTTAAATCTCCAAGGCTTACTTCCTTGTTGACCCTTCTACTTTCTTCCATAGTATAGTGAAAATGGGCAGGGAAACATAAGGAAAAAGCTTTGTTCCCATGCTTCCTAGTGAGGAATTGTTGAAGTGACTCAAAAGTTGTGAAAAGGCTGTAATGACTCTCTGCAGTTCATTGTGAATACAGAAACTCCAATAAAGCCCTTTGTAAGCATATCATTTTTCATATGTGGCTTATTCTTTAGTTTGAATTACTAATTCAAGATGTTTCTACAATTTGGATTATTAGGAATGGTCATCAAAAAGCAGTAAAGTTAATGGCAGTGAAATGCTATGTCGATGTTACTGCTTAGAACTTTTGTGATGTCTAAAGTTTTGTCAAGACAGCTAACTTCAATTTGCTATTGCATTTCCTGTTTTATAATGTCTTCCTCTCCTTATTGTTTTCTGAAGGATATGTTGAGAGTAATCTGACTAGCAACAAAATGAATATTTAAGTAGTGTTTTTGAAACAGTAGCTGATGTGAATAGGGTCACTGTGCTGTAGCTCTTTTGTCCTACTTTCACTCTGCATCTTTTTCTCTTTCTACTAGACATCTAGGTGTTGCAGTAAACTAATATAAGATGCCTATTTCTTTCTCCTCAGCTGCCTGTAAAAAGTGTGAAAGCCCGCCCTAAGAAGAAAGCTTCAGGTTCTCTTACTTCTGGAGAGTCATCCTAAGGAGACCTCCCCTCCACGACGCCTGTCTCTGTCCCAGGATTTGCCTGTAGCTTTTGAGTGGAAACTCTCCTAAGGAAGGGAGCTGAGATTAATGTACATAACAGATACTGCTTTGTAGAGCTCGTTCTAAGGTCAAGGGGGGAAGCTGGGATTCAGAACGTGGAATAGAGGATGCACATCCTCAGGAATTTTCTCCTTTTCATCCCCCTCTTGGAGAAAGTGCTAATGTGTCTGTACATAACCTGTTGCTTTGAAATTCCCTCCGTATAATCCTAGCTGGAGAGAATCTTGATGAGGAGAACTGACTAGGGCTAGAGATACCTGTTGCACTGATGCTGGAAAAATAATTAGACAATGGAGTTCTTCGGGGTTGGGTGGCTCCCCACATTGTCTTATTTTGCTCTGGGTATCCTTCTGCAGCTGTGTTAAGAAGTGCCCACGACGATTCATCCGTCTTAAGAACGGACCACAACTATCATGTCCATCCCCTTCCAGAAGGTGACTTAAATGATGTATGCTGAGTGCTTTTGAATGTAAAGGACTCGCTCATGGGAGGAGTAAACCAGATTATGGATTTTAGTACTGGAAGATGAGCTTGTTTTTATTTTTCTAAAAGGTTAGTGAGGAAATTAGTAAGCTTAGTTATGAAGAAAATGTGCTGCTGTCTGCATACATGAAGGAGCAGATACAGATATCTACGGGTGTTAACTATTGAGAAGGAAAGGTGATCATTCATAAGATTTTGAGATTTTGGCAATTTTCTTTCTTTCTTTTTTTTTTTTTTTAAAGCTACTTGAGTTTTAAATTTTGTTTCTGTTATTCACTTTGATTTCTGTAAAATCGTCAGTGAGAAGATTTCCATGTAGTGGGAAAAGCAGTAAAGCAGTCAGGGGGAATGTTGCTTTGCCAGTTATTGAATTCTGTGTCACAATGATGCTTTTCTACAGACTAATTCTTACTTTCTTGCAGATTTCTAGGGAAAATCTGACTCACTGTAGTCTGCAGACATACTAGAGAATTCCAGAAGCCCTTGTCTTTCAGCTTTAGGAGATCTATTCTCAGAGTACAAGAACAGACAAATAGCTGATGTACGACCTTGTCTAATTGCAGAATTCAATTTATGGAGGATAAAAGTGGGGTGGGGTGACTAGGACTCACTACTCTGCTTTATCAGTCATCTTGCTTTATCCTACTCCAGCTCTTGCACAAATTTTCTTTTTTGACCATTAGCCACGTTTATCAATGTTCTGAGACTTGAGTAACATCCAATGCTTATAACAGAATTACATTCTATGTAGAATATATGTTGTGGGAGTGAAACTGCAGAGAAAAGATGAATAGAAATGTGTAATTCTCCTGTTGTTGAGTTCTGTAATGGGGGAGCACCATCACAGAGAGCACACGATGCAGACATTTGCTGCTTGTGTCTCTTCCTGTATATTTCTCAAATTACAGTAGATTCATCACAGAGACCCAACATTTTGTTATTGACAATGTATAGAAGCCCTGCTGTAAGATTCCGCAAATATTTCTGTCCTAAAGAATAGCCCTTCGGAAGTTTGTAAAGTTGAAGACTGAGGCTGAATTTTTTTATTTCATATTGTCTTGATGGCAAATTGTTATGAATTACCTACTGTTTGGGGAAAACAATTAAGTTGTTTTTACTTTTCTTTGTTGCTTTTAAAATTTTAAACCTTGATTGACTATGTTAAAAAAGTTGTATCTTGTCATAAGTACTTGTCCTAAAGTATGCACAAATTCTTACCCAGGATCCAGTAGAAAATCTTTGATTTGACTTTGGGATTTGAGCTGGAGAGGCAAAGGGTGGAAGGGGAAGTAGAAAGTGTTCGTTTTTTCTTCTGTTAGAAAACACTGTATTCATGCCTCACTAGTACATGGAATGGCAAGTACTACAGCAAGAATTCTCTCTGTTCCCAGTGGAAATACCTCTCCTTATTGAATATGAGGAAGAGTAAGTTGTGAAGAATTGTCCTAGAGTTTCTTGTACTGAACAAGACAAACTATTATTCTCTGTACTCAAAATACCTCTATACCATATTTCTGTATTTTTCTTTTCCAACTAAAAATCTCCATGGCAAATTATTCATCTAAATCATTGCGAGGGAGTGGATTTGGAGGCAAAGAATTAGTTAGCCTGTCCTTATGCTAATCTTTCTGCCTTCTTGTGCATATGCTTTGATTGATAGTCTCGAATTATTTGGTTTTCATACAGTGACTTTCCAGAATGCTTTCTAGATTCAGTTCATCTGCAGTAACTTGTCCTGCTTTTAATTGCAAGAAGAATTTCTGAAGACTCAATTGTGGTGTTTGGATTTGCTTTTATCCTCCTGAACTAGATGCTTTACCAAGTATCTTTTACTTAACATTGATGCTTGATATCATAGCCTTTGGGTAAGCATGGGTCAATCACTCTGACTTCTTGTATAGGGAGATTAAATTATTTCTTTTTTTAATTGAGAATCTGGAGTAGTTACAGGCTACGTGGAGTGTGTGAGATACAAAGCTGATAATGTTAGGCAGCAGAACTTAATCCAGAGCAAGAGAATGTCTTAGTATGGACACTTCCATACTTTTCTTCTTCCAGTACAAATGCGACTGCTAGATTTCGCTCTGCTTGGTTAAAGCCTCTGGCAGATCTGCCACGACTCTTAGTGAGTTCCTAGATATAGTTCTGCATTGGATGACATGCTCTTGCATAGAAATTCTCTTGCTAATGAGAGTGCTGAATGTGCTGTTTTGGTAAAATGCTTTTAACAGCCGTTGTTCAATGTTTTCATCAGGAAATGCTGGAATGTAGTTTCTATTCAGTATCTTCTGTGAGCTTGATTGTGCAATTAAGCAAACGGTTAAATCCGTACCTAGCAGTAGAACCCACTGAGTTCCGTAAGCATTTATACCTCTTTCCTCATAACATAATTTCCTCTGGACACAGAAAGAAACACAGAAAGAGATTTCTAGAGAACCCTGAATTTCCAGAAATCTATACTTTTGAATTTTATTTCTCTATTACCATCTTGATTGGCAGGAAATGTGTGCCTTGGGAGGAAATTGAGGTGGTTATGGAACATGCTGTTAGTTCTCTGGCCGCACAGAGCATTGTATGAAGGTAGCTTGTGTGTTAACTATGTAGTGTCAATGAGCCTGAGAGCAACTGTTGAGCTGTTCTGAGTTTTTCTGTCTTCCAAACTTGCATGCAATTCTAGAAAGTATAGGTTATTGCCTAAGAGAGAAATCCGGAAAGAGGAAGAAAATTCTTATCCTTCTTTCTGATGAAGACATTGCATTAACATATTACTCTGCTGTTTGCTGGGGAGATGCTGAATGACATTCCTCTATGTAATTTTTCAGTTTTAGAGATGTTCTTAGATTCCTTTTGGGAACCACCAGGCTGACGCATCTTGTGCTGCTCTCTGAGTTGCCCTTTGAACGCACATGGAAAACCTGCAAAATGTTCTTGAGGCTGTGTGAGTTCAGAGAATGGTTGAGTTTGGAAGGGGATCTCTGCAAGTCATCTGGTCTAACAGGCCTGCTTGAGCAGGGCTACCTAGAGCTGGTTGCCCAAGTGTTATACATGGTCTGGAGCCTACTGAATTTAATGTTTTGTTAATGGTTGAATTTAATGTTTTTGTATATGCATAAATGCACATGCAGCATGGAAATGTACGTTAGGGTTAACAAGGAGAAAGGATCGGTGAAGAGTCACCTTTCATCTGGAATTTGGCACTATTACAAGATGCTGTATACCGCTCAGTTTTATGTTGTTTCTAGGGTGCTGCTATGAAGCCTAATGGCTTCACATGAGAAGAGATCTTAAGGAGTGTGCAGAGTAACTTGTGGGAACAAATAGATTGAAGGTTAATGAAGACAATAAGCTTTCACAGCAGCAAAGAACCTGTCTTGTGAGATAGGGTAGGGTGGAAAATGGGCTATGTGCAGTACAGATTTGTCTAGGAAATAGTGACAACTTTTTTCTGAACCTCTGACCTTACTTCAGCTCTGCACTTTACAAATTGGAATCTGATTTCTGTCTTACATAAACCATCCACCTTTCTAAGCTGGGTTTGACCTATGTATATTTAGATTCTTGAACCTTTCATCACTTCGGAACCATAGAGTTTGAATTTTTCCTCAGTGGTCAGTTGGACTGTGGAAAGTACCTGATAAATATCAAGCACTTTGTTGTAGACATCTCATACTGGGAAAACACTAGCAAGTAGCTCCAGGGGATGGGTTAATCTGGGAAACTTAATGCACAAACAAAGCCTGTGTTTTGCACCTACTAAATGCTGGATTTTGCTACAGCCATCTACCAGTTATCTGTAGAATCTCAAAAATTCCATGTCATAATTGTCAGTGTTCTGTTTGTAAAGAAAAACTGGAATCACAATAACATGAAGTGAAAAGAAACAGTGATAAGCACGCTTTTTATTTTGTTTTGTTTTTCCTGGTAATTAGGTTGTAGCTGCTGCTTGTCCTAAACTTTTTTCTATGAACACATAACAAGCAAGTCTTTATTTTCTTGCTCTATTTCTCAGCTCTGACACCCTAGGAGTAACGTTTGTGAGAAGATGCAAGATTGAACATACTTTCGGTGTCCTATAGGCAGAGTTTCATAAAATGGGCAACTTTCTGAGCTGTATCTGAAATGTTTGCTGCTACTGAAATGCAGTGCTAAACTGACTAATCAAAGATAAGAAATTTAGTCATAGTCTTTGCAGCAGGTCAGAAAGGGAGAGCTTTGCTAAATGGCAAACAAATGTTGGCAGTACTGCCAGAGTACGTTTCGTAGCAGTATTGTAGGAATAACAGCTTGGGTATGCATTAAGTGAGTATCAATACACAGTAGTTGACTTGCAGAAAAATTTAACCGTCTGATTTGCCTTGTTTCTTGACAAGGAAGATTAGCCTAGCTCATCCATGCAAATAAACTGTGTATAGGTGTCTATACTCTGTATTTAAACAGTGGGCAATTACAACATGTTTAAAGAAACTTTCTTTGTTTGCTTTTTTCCTCTCCACCCATTCAGACAAAAGAGGGAAAAAAAAAAAAAAGCAAAGAAAACAAAAAAAAACAACAAGAAACTTCCTATAATTTTCATTGCTTTGGTAACAGTAGGAGAAAATAAGTTTTCTGGTTACTATCCAGCATTTGGACAAAATGTTGTTCTGTCGTACAGGAGATGGGCCTCAAGCATGCTTACACTGTTAAGGGTGGGAGTTATTTCTCTTGAAGCTTTGTTGGAAATGCCTCATTGGCACACAGATAGTGTGCGCATTTAAAATGCATTGAAAAATATTCTGAAATTGGGAGTAAGAAGCTCTTGTGTGTAGTTTATCTTGTTTGCTTATAATTTGCATGAGGTAATGAAGATTTTTGACTCACATGTATCAGAATTGTGGTATCTATATTCATGACAACGGACATCAGAAATTCATAAATGAGCACTGAAGCATTTCTACTACCCAGCTGGCACATTTCACGGGAGGTAAGTTAGACTTAAAGTATGAATATCTTAATTCTATATTATAGTTTTCTAGAGAGAAAACTGTCAGGGACTGTAAGAACAAAATGGTTACTCCCTAACAAATTATTAGCTTTTGTGTGAAAGCCAGTATATGATAGCCTCTGTAAGATAAATTCCTTCAAATAGACAGTGTTTAAAGTATTCAGCAATATTTTACCATCTTAATTCAGTATTTTGCTGAATATCACCTTTTTACACAGCTTATCACTTCTGCATGTGCACTTGACTGCCTGTCTTAAGGGATTTGAGGGTTGTGGTTCTGGTTGACAGCAAGTTGAACATGTGTCAGCAGCATGGCCTGGCAGCCAAAATGGCCAACTGTACCCTGGGCATAAGGGTCTAGAGGGCAAGATCTACAAGGAGTGGACAAGGTGATTTTGTTTGCTCAGCCCAGAGCAGGGGAGGATGAGGGGAGGCCTCATGGTGGCCGATGGTTCTTCACATGGAGTGGAGGGGCAGAGCTGAGCTCTGATCTCTGGTGACGGGGACAGGACTCAAGGGAAGGATATGGAGCTTTGTCAGGAGAGAGTCAGGCTGGATGTTTGGGAAGAGTTGTGCATCAGAAGGTGGTGGGCATGGAACAGGTTCCCCAAGGTAGTCAGTAATCATGGCCCCAAGCTGCTAGGGATCAAGAAGTACTGGGACAACACTCAGCTGTAGTGTTTGATTTTTATTTTATTTTTATTTATTTATTTATTTTGGGTGGTCCTGTATGGAGCCAGGAGTTAGACTCGATGGTCCTTGTGAGTCCCACCCAACTCATGATAGACTGTAATTTTAACTGTGAATATCAGAGAACATTTTCCACCAGAGTACAAGTAGTTTTGACTCTCAATTTTCAAAAATTAATTCCCAGTGCAAGCAAAGGAAAAAAAAAGTCAAAGCCAGAGGAAATTGAATGGAATATCAGAGGAACCTTGCCAAAAAGGGATTTGGGAGAATTCATTTGAGAGAATGTTTTTTATTATTTACTCTCACTAGTTGATTCCAACTGATTCTTAGAGCTTTCAGGAGCAGAGTGTAAACAACACTGCACAAAATGCTGTAAGGCAAACTTCTGCTCAGAATGCAGGTCAGCACCCAGAATGCTCTCCTGTCAAGCCTTAATTGCAATCTTGAGTTATTACTGGTCATTACATGTCAGTGGAGATGTAAAGTATAGAAAGAGAAGATTCTGTTGGAAAATTACAAAGTCAGGAAAGTAGTTGTGTGAAAATACAACTGAGAGAATTGCAGCAGATTACCTTGAAGAATTATGACAAAAATATGCAATGAGGATTTAAAATAGAGAATTAAGTTAGTTTACGATCAATAAAATGTTAAGGAGTAGCAGGATTCAGTTAATAAATTGAGAAATTGGCAGTTGTGTGTATTTTGTTGTTGTTGGATTACCTGTGCCATCACTTGCTTCACGTAGTTCCAGATCTTAACTTAGGTTATGTTTTTACACAGAAGCTAAGTTTTTTATCTTAAGTAATGCTTAGTGACTTATCAACAAGAAAGCAAGCTGAATTTCTTTTGATGACTTTCTTAAATTAAACAACAAAGATCGCAGATCTTCAAACCTTATTTTGTATTCATGGTGCTGCCTCCTGGGGAAATCACTGAGTTGATGGACTCATCACTTCTGATTTTCCTGCTCATATTTCTCAAATGTTGAGAATCGCATGGATAGGTGAAACTTTTATTTTGACATTTGACCCTGAATTCACATATAAATTCAGATACGCTGAGCTATGTATGAGCTAGCATTGTTTGAATGAGTCCAGAGAGAAAACGGAAAAGCTGAGATGAATCTAGCCAGGCAAAGGTCTCTGAAAGACCTTCCTTGAAATGCACAAAATAAAGACTACATAATAATGCCTGTTTCTGCTATAAAATTTTCGTGATAAAGTTTCCCAATAGCGCAGTGCTGACCTGAAGGCGTTTAATTCACAGGGTTGTGAATTTGTTTGCCCACTAGATGGCGTGATGCAACATCAAATCACTGGAAGTGAGGGAGCAAAGACCTGCATGTAAAAAGCTTGAGTGTGACTGGTCGAACATCTTGTAAGTGAACTTCCTGCTTAGAAAGAGAGGGCGTAAATAAGTAAAATCGACCTTAAAAAATAAAAAGAAAAAAAGGGAGGGGCCTTAGCGGAGAAATATGAAGTAATACTGCAGATATCTCCTATCTAAAAAGGCTGTTTAAGCGTGCTGGGCTTTTTAATTTAAATATTTTCTAGCAAAGCTTATGGATACAACAGTATTAGTAACTGTCCTCAGAGCTTTTAACTGTCCATTCAGACTGTTTTCTAGCTCGTGATGGAGCTCTGTAAATGGTAGTGTTTGCAACTCTTTGTTTCTTCTGCAATTAAACTATGTCTTCATGCATGTGTGCCTCAGCATTGTCACTCTAATTTATGTCTTGAATTTTGTAATGTTTTCTGGTAAGAATCAGTAGTTTCTATCAATTGAATCCATATTTTGTGAAAGTAAAAGTAAGTTTAATCTAAAAATACAGATGAGTCTAATAGTTTCTATGGTAACTTGTGACCATGGCAACAGAGAGGTAGCACTCTGAAAAACTGATAGAGGTTAAGGTTTTTTGTATGTTTGTTTCATTTTAAATCAACGAGCTAATTAACAGCACAAATATTTCAGGAAAAACAATGACTTTATTTTTTAACTATATAGGATTGCATTAATACAAGGGATTTCCATCTCAAAATATATTGGAATTTTAATAGGCATATAGTGAAACTACATGCAATCTTCGTGATTTTGACAAAGAAGAGTTCTCTTATCTGCTACGTCATACACAGAAACTTAGATTCAAGACAGGTGAAGGACATCAGGAAGTTGCTGTAGGAAGGAGAATAGTTTACAACAGGAACAGAGACTATTACTAAATGTGTAGCATAGCTTTGGTATGTTTCTGTTCCACCTTTTCATCATGAGATCAGAGAGTTAAACAGCATAGCACTTTCAGAGCAGTGCTAAGTTTTGGCTGCTCTGAAGCAGCTGAGACCCCAAGAGATGTTACAAGCCTCTGTGTAAGAAGGAATAATGATTTTAAGAATATTTACAGTAAATATATGTTAAAGGAGGTACGAGTGACTCTCATGACTAAATCTTGTATGTAGCGAATGGCTCTCTGCTAGCATAGAGATAACGTAAAATCTCCGTACTACCAACACTAAGCCTAACTTTTAAGGGGAAATATGCTGGATATGAGTTTGGTCAAAGCCATACTGCAGAATTTTTCAAGCTTACTCTTTTTCCCTAGGCCTTGTCTGAAAACTGAATGGAAATTAAGGTATTGCTATTATCACCTACACATAGGGCATGTCTTTAATTAAATAGAATTGAAACTTCATTTAGAAGCTAACTTCTGTAAAAGCTAGCTGTTCTGACTGATCTGTGTTTGCCACAGGGTTGCTCCAGCTAATTGGTGAAGTCACTGAGGTGCTCTCAGGCCATTAAGTCAGAAAATAGTTGGGGAAAAAAAAATACCAGGCCAAACTGAATTGATTCAAATAGTCCAGTCTTCTCACTCTGGTACTGCTCGCTTCATGTGATGACCAGTGGGTAGTGTGGAATTAACACACATCTTGGAAAAGCTGCTTCCTGATACTGTCATCTTTTTACTCGTGCTCTAAAGCATTGTGGTGTTTAATGACTGGTTTGTTGTTTTCATTTGTTTTTATGATAGAGGTTTTTTTTTTTTTAATTATTTCTCTAGTGTTTTTGTGGAGTCAAAATGTTTGGTCAGTTGCTGCAAAGTAGTGATGGCAGGAGGGCTGGACCTAGGTGGTCTTTCGGTCTCTTCCAATCCAAGTCATTGCGTGATTCTACAATTATTCTATTAAATATCAAAACCCTAAGGCATCAAGATCTTGTGTCATACTTGCTTTCTTACCCAGGCTCTTTTAAGGAAGATAATTGTGTATTATCTCTTTGATATCTTGCTATTTTGTTCTTTTGTTTTTCCCTCCTGTTCCAAAGGACTTGTTTTCCTTCCTTTTCTCTCCAGAGTACTGTACTTCGTGTGTGTACGTGTGTGTGCTTTCATTCAAGAGGGTACCAACTAATTATTAATTCACTTGATAATACTTTTAAAAGCAGCTTTCCTGGTCAGGTCCTCCTCCCTGGCAATAAGGGTCATAAATCTGTAAATACAGCCCCCTTCTGCTAGGATTACAGAGTCTTTGGGACACTTCTATTGCATCTGTTCAAGTTGTATTTATTTGCTGTAGGCTGTAATAGCTGACAAGACAAAAAGTCATCATCAAAGACTAAATTTTGAATATTACATATTGCAGTGTTTTAAATCAGTCTCTTTTCTAAATGGTACTTCAAGCAGAAGTATAAGGTGGCATTGTTCAATAAACGTTGCTTTGAAAGAGACTAAGTTATTTATTTGATTTAGGGGAAGAGGATGAAGTTCTAGAAGTGATTTACTTTTCACTTCTAATTTATTTTGTCAGTTAAATGCTTTGTATAACTTAAATTTTTGAACTGAACTTAAACTGAAAATTCCATCTGTCACTGAAAAAAGTTTGTAGATAATTGCAGGTATGCCCTTCCGTTCTTTGCTGTTGAGCTTACATATTTCCCTTTTTTTCTTGCCCTCTTCTCCCCCGCCCCACCTCAAGTTCCTCCTTCCTATGCTTGAGTATTTTTGTTTAAAAGGCTAATGTTTCGTTAGTTTCTCAAAGTATTGTCCTAAATAGTTTTAATTTCTCTGTCATTCACTTGTATTTAATTTTCTATCTTTCCCCCTCCACTGTTGAATGAAGATATGAAAATTAATACAAAACCCTACTATTTCTGCTACGTAAAAATCAAGGCAAATCTAAAGAATCTGGTTTGTTTCCTCATTTGTATGTTGCCATTTAATAATTAGGTTGTTTCCACTTTCTAACTGTTAAATGAAGACTTGGATTCAAAACACAACTATATATATATATACATGTGGCCTTTTTGCCTGTGCGTGTACAGATCATGGTAGAGTCAAGTACTATTACTGAAATGTGTCTGAGGGACCCACCTCAGTTGCAACTACAAATAACTTCTTGGGGGGGGGGGGACAGAGGGATGGAAGGATTTATATACATATGCAGAGTTGGAGAGTGGTGAATATCATATGCAGAGGCATGAATTATTAGTCAATGCTACATAGCTAGAATACTTACTTGTGTGATATTGGTGATAAATCTGCAGTCCCACACAACAGGAAGCAAGAACTCAGTAAACTTACTGAGGCACCTGTGTTGCTAACAAATGGGTGGAGAGGGTATGTGAAATTAACAGGAGAGGGGGAAAAAAGGACCATGGGAATAACTTTCAGTGGTTGGCATCAGTGGTTGGTCCTAGTCAGTAAAGTGGATAATCAGGGCAAGCAGTTATATAGTGAGTGTGATAAGAGATGCATTCAGTTAGTATCCTTCTACTTTGTGTTTTGGATAGTACCTGAGTTCTTGAGCTGAGGGACTGTGGTTTGTGTCTGAACTTAGTAACTGCAACAATGAACTGGCTGAGTCTCTGTGTTTGATTTGAGTTGAAATCCTTAGCTAAAATTCAGCCTATCCTGAGCTGGCATGCTCTTTTCTACTGGTTGGAAAGGGGAATAATCTGTGCTCTTGAAATATCTAGGAACTATTGGAGTTGTTTCCTAATCACAGATATCATTTAGCCACATAGAGGATCAAAATGAAAACAAGGTTACCAACCAGTGAAGTGACTTGAGTGTAAAGTTTCTGTGCTTCTGTCCTGGATTTGACATGTGAAACCAGGCCTGCTATCTGCTGGATCATGCTACGGATGATGGTAAAGAAAAAAATAAGGTAGCTTCATTTTAAAGTCTCTTAGTCCACTTGCTAGAAGTGGTAGAATTTAGGATAAGATGGTATCCATGATGTTCTGATTTCAGTCTTACAATGTATATATGTTGTGTGCGAATTGTTGTATTTTGTGTAATTGTACCTCACCATTCGCCTGCTTTTTTTTCCTGTTTTGTTTACTTGTGTGTACTTCATGAAAATATTTTCTTGGATGGTGTTAAGTGGGTGAAGACCTTCTTGAAATGTTACATCTGAAGAAAAGAATCAGAGATTCTGCAGAAGAAACAAAAAATTATTACAGGGAAAGTTTGTTTAAACAATCCAGACAGCCCTTGTGCATGTTTGTGTGTTAGTGAATTACAGGGGAAGGAGGTAAAAACTTCCAATTACTTAGCATCAAAGAAATATTGTTATTCTATCCTCCAATAAAGATGGAACAGTGAAAATGTGAAGCAAACAAGCAAAAATTTTAGTTACAATTTTATTATCTTAATGAGAATAAATCCTTAAGCACATAAACTAAATAACTGTGATTATATTTATCAAAAAGCTTTTTCAGATAGACATTGTATTGTGCCTATACAGTCTATAGGAATGCAAACGTGCTGTTGCTATGGTGATTCTGCCATCATCACAGTGGAACACTGCAAAAGCTACTGGTATTCAGCTTACAGGGAAAAAAAAAAAAAAAAAAAAAAAGAACCAGAGATGATATTAATTGATTTCTACAGGCTTAACTGAATCTATGTTCTAGAAGCGAAGCAGGAGATACAGTCCTGCCAAAGTAATTCAGATTATTTTCAGAAAGTGAGCTAATGTATGCTGGGATTATGGTAGATTTCCATGCAGCAAAAGAGCAAAAACTGGAAGTGGAGAAAGAAGAGTCTAATTGATAATAACTAGCAGAGGTGCAACCAAGCAGATAATTAAGAAGAACATAGACTGGGTGAGCAAAGTCACTGCACACAGGTACACATTGCACACAGGTGTACACATCTGTGGTAGAAGAAAACATCCACCCTAAAGTAACTCAGTGGATTGTGAACTGGCTGACTGGCATAATGTCATCACAGGTGCAGAGTCTGGTTGGAGGCCTATAGCTAGTGCTATTCCCAGAGGTCAGGGCCGGGGACAGTCTTGTTCAACATCTTCATTGCCAATCTGGATGAAGGGATAGCGTCCATACTCAGCCAATTATACAAAGCTGGGAGGGGTGGTTGACACACCAGAAGGCTGTGCTACCACCCAACAAGGTCTGGACAAGTTAGAGAATGTAGTAATGTAGTTTACTTCTATCACCAGTTGGCCTTTGTTGGACCCGTCCCTAATTTTAACCCATCTAATTCTCAGCCTGTTCCTGACTGTTTCTCAGAGGGAGCTCCTCACAGTCCATCCACTCTTTGACATAGAGGGCAACTCCCCCACCCTTCCTGCCTTGCCTGTCCCTTCTAAAGAGCTGATATCCCTCAATGGTGGTATTCCAGTTATGGGAATCATACCACCATGTTTCCATGATAGCAACAAGGTCATAAATTTCTGAATGCATCACGGTTTCCAACTCGTCCTGCTTATTTCCGAGGCTGTGTGCATTGGTATAAAAGCACTTCAGCTGGGCTTTCCGTCTCACCGCCTTTATAGAGGATCTAGGATCCCCTAGAATAGCAGCATCCCCAGTACCCCCCTGCCCTAGTCCATCCCTTTGTATTTCACTGTCATCGCCCATCAAGTTCGGTATGAGCCCTCGAACGACCCGCTCAACCCCAGCAGCCCTGATTTTGTCCCCGTCCCCATTCATACCTAGTTTAAAGACCTTTCAATGAATCCTGCCAGTTCCTCAGGTAAAAAAAAAGCATGGCCAGCTGGTTCAGGGAGGTGATCCTCCCCCCCTCTACCCTGTCTGATTGAGGCCACGTTTAGAATACTGTATTCAGTTCTGGACTCCCCAGTTAAAAAAAAAAAGGAGATTTCCTAGAATGAGTCCAGCAAAGGGCTATGAAGATGATAAAGGACCTGGAGCATCTCGCGTATGAGGAAAGGCTGAGTAATCTGGGTCTGTTCAGCCTGGGAAAAGAAGAGTGAAGGGATATCTGATTAATGTTTGTAACTCTGTAAAGGGAGGTGGGAGGCAAATGGATGAGGCCAGGCTCTTCTCCATGTTGTACTAGGACAAGGAGCAATGGCCTAAAACTTGAACATACAAAGTTCCATACAAGCATGCAGAAGAATTTCATTACAGTCTGGGTGGCGGAACACTAGCACAGGTTGCTCGGAGAGGCTGTAGAGTCTCTTTCTATGGAGATATTCAAGACCTGTCTGGATGCTGACCTGTGCAACCTATTGTAGAGAATCTGCTTTAGCAGGGGTGTTGAATTCGAAGATTTATTGAAGTCCCTTCCAACTTCTGCAGTTCTATGAGTCTGTGAAGTTAAAGATGTTAAGCATAGACAAAAACCATGAGGTCTTGAAAATCCTGACCTATTTAGAGCTACTCAACGGAGAAGAAAGATGTCATTGAATACACAGGTTATACACGGAGGATGATATTTTACTAAACTTTACATACTTAGACCTTTAAATGTTTTTCCCTACAATATTCTTGACTGAATGTTGGGCATTCTGTGTGAATCCCCTTTTTTGTGTAGAAATATCTATCAACAAGCATGGACTCCTTGAAAGTAGAATGACCTTTTTTCTGTGAGATTATAGGAAGAAAAACTGCATACAGTAATCTTTTGTTGCTGCTGTGATGCATCTCAAATATGAATTTTGCAGTTTCTTACTGCTCTCTGTAACTTGTTTTCTAGTGTTTTTTTTTCTTTTTTTTTTTCCAGATAATTTAAAGACATTATTTCTACTTAGAAGAATAGTACTTTCAACCTTTTTGTTCCCCCTTTTGTTTTCCAGCCTCACTTCTTTTTTTAAAAATTCAATTCCTACTGTGATTTCCCTTCAGCTTTTTGATACAATCCTGCATTCCTGAAATCAAAAGGAATTTAGCTGTTAGATATAGAAGAATCCTTTGTTTATCATATCTAGATTCAACAGCTTTTACACTGCACCTCAACTTGCATTTTTTGTGGATTTGATTTAAGATTCACTAATGACTCCAAAACATACTAGTCTTTAAGTATTCTACTGAGTACCTTTTCAACCTGTTGTGTTTGTAGGTCTTTGTCAACAAAAGTGGGATATCCAGATTTTTAATTTTCTGAGATATAATTGAATATGATTAAAAACTCTCAAGAAACTTAATGTCAACAGTTTACGGGCTGGTTCGGTCCGGTTCCGTGACTAGAAGGGCGGAGGGATCCGCGGATCCACACCCCCGGAAAAGGAAAATAGGGGACCCTGAAATAATTGAAAACAGCGGCAAAGAAGAGAGCATCAGGTGACCTTGCTGGGAGTTATATCTCCTTGCTGACCACAAAGCCCTCTGGGGAAATGTAGTTCTTCTTCTCCTCCGGACAGGCACCCGGAACTTGAGCATCAGCAGTCAAACCCCCAGCGCATTACATGATGTTATGATGTGATAACCAAAAATCATGAAACCATGACATTACTTAAGTAATGATCTGTTACTTTCCCCCTGAAATAGCCTATGAGGGATCTTAAAGTATACAGTTTAATGTTGTATCAAATATGCATACAACGCACTTAAAATGTCTGGGAATACCAGTATCTTAAAAGTGGTAGGTGCTTATTCTTTGACTGAATTTCAGAAATCAGCAGTATCATGTCTTCTTCAATGTCTGTGAAGATACTCCTTTTCTATGCATTACATTTTGTCCATTTGTTTTCTCCTGCATTCAATACAGGCAAACAATTTCAGCTCCACCTATTCTAGTTGCTTTTGTAATTACGTTTCTATCTCTTGTTTCAAACAAAATATTTCATATAGGAAGACAGAATATTAGTAAAGTCTTTCACTGCTTCTTATCAGTAGATCCCACAATTTATTTTGTCTTTGTCTTCATTCTGTTTTGCTCCTAAATTAAGGATGATTGCAGAATGGCATGTGCACAGAATAGAGATCAGTATCTACCTATCTTTAGGCAGGTAGGTGACAGTTTCTGGACTTTGAGAGGTCCAGTGAGGTGTTTCATATTGAAGTTGGTCTTTTCCATTAAATACCATTTACTTTTGGTGACTGACTCATGGTAATCTCTAAACTTGCAGTGTTTTGAAGAGCAAAATTACGCTAATTTTTTATATTCCACAAGACTTCCAGTTATTTCATTTGTCTGTTTTGCCAGTTACTAGTCCAGTTATAAATACAGCCTTTTCCTTGATCTCTGTTCTTTCATGAAACTATGATGAGCAAGGAACATATACTGTCAAACTGACCATGAGGAGATTTATTTGCAGACCTCTTTGGCTTGAGTGTTACCAAAATTTGTAAAGCTTGCAACTCAAACTTTGTTGTTTTTTTTTTTCCAGAAAAAAGCAAAAGAAACATTTCATGCTGCTCTTTGAAAACACAGTTGCTGCTTTCTAGTAAGCTGCATAGCACACATTGTGCTGTGAAATTTTGATCTTCCCCTTATTATTGCAGACAAAGTAATTATTTTTAGTTTAACTTGACAGGCTGGTAATAGGAAACCGTTTTAGAAGTGAGAAGGGCTGAAGTTTTGTAGAAATTCCAGGCAGCTCTGCACTGAATCATCAAGTCCCAAGAGCACAGAGGCATTCCATAGAAATGTCACACAGACCTTCTGGCATATTAATCAGAAAACAGCAATGAGCTCCTATTTTCACTCAGGTTAATTCTAGAGTTCTTGTTCAGCATTAAGTAATAGGACAGTTTAAGTGAACTCAGGATTAAAATAATGAAACAAAGTCATAGGGATTGGAAAGGACCTCGAGATCGAGTCCAACCTTTCTGCTATAGAAGGTACACTATAAGAGCTCACACGGGTAGGTATCAGATGAAGCTTGAATATCTCTATGCATACAATCCAGGCTTGGGCTATTTCAGTCATGGTGAGAAGTTCTTGCGTTTGGTGATATGTCTGTAGTGTATTTTAATTGTATTACAATCACACTTTTCTTCTTTC
Organism: Meleagris gallopavo; assembly: GCF_905368555.1. NCBI lineage: Eukaryota > Metazoa > Chordata > Aves > Galliformes > Phasianidae > Meleagris > Meleagris gallopavo. The sequence continues at coordinate 17,803,501 of NC_139418.1, forward strand.
CAAGCTGGACTCTGAAATCTGTAAGTCTACCTCTAGTCTCACACAGAATCCCAGAATGGCCTAGTGTACGGGAACTGCTGAGTCACGGCCTGAACCTCTGACCAGCTGAGGAGAGCACTGAGTCAGCCACGGGAGCACAGCTGAAGGCACTTCTCCTGTGCTGCAGGAAGGGGCGGAGCCTGGCTGCACCTCTTCTAGAGCCATTGAAGAGCTGACTGCCAGTGGGGAAGGATATGTCTGGAGATCCACTCTGCTGGAGTTTGGTAAGTGAGCCCAGGATACGGGTAAGCTTTCTATCTATTCTTTTCGTTATTATAATCTGCTTTGCCTAGCTCTCTTGTTTATTTTGTAATTATAATCTTAATATTCATTGATTATACACCTGGGTTGAAAAGGACCATGATGATCATCTAGTTTCACTTTCCCCCCCCTCCCCCAATGCACAGGATTGCCAACCACTAGACCAGACTGCCCAGAGCTGTGTCCAGCCTGGCAATATCTCATATCTGTAAGTCTTGTTCTATCCAGAGATAATGCTTTTTAACTTACTCTAGGCTTAGGCATTGATCTTTGCTCTCAGATTTTCCTTGAAGTAAAGCTGTGGGTTTTTTTGGACTCTCCAGCGTAGTTTAATCTTGAGAAATAAGAAGTAAATAATATGCAATCAGGAGCAATAACCTGTTGAGAAGTATGAATGGAGAGCTAGCTAAGTTATCTGTGACATTTATTTTTCAAAGTGCTTAAGATGTTATTGAATGTAATGAAAAAAAGCTTCTGCTCACGTACCAATTAAAAATAAGACTTAATTTTAGCCATTCAATTTTTGGGAAATGCAAACATGAAGCTTAACATTGAAAGAGCTACATTACATTTAATTCTTTGTTAACAAAAAAGAACAAAGGAAGATACTGTTAAATTTATATAATACCAAATTACTGGGAATAAGAAAAAGTTAACACCTATTTCCATTGCAACATCCAAAGGTTGTCTCCAAAACACAGGAGTTTTTAACACTATATTTGCTAACCTGTGGAAATCAATTCTGAAAAAACATCTAAAAATGAGGGGATTATTAGCTTTCAATTTAAACATTTGATTTGTTTTATGGTATACGTGATTATTCAAAGGTAAAATACTATGGTAAATTGTGAAGCAAAAATATCCCAGGAAACAATAGCTACTCCTTTTTCCTTCCTTCTCCATCCTCAGCAGATGGTAGGTATGCTAGAAGCAATGTTATCTTGTTGCTGCAGTCCCATAATAGGCAATAGACCTGGTCCACTGTGCATTTAGTACGCCACAGAGGTATAACCAACAGGCACACACCTTGTGTAACTTTTGTACTCTGCAAGTTCCTAACACCAAGTAAGTACCTTTGCTCCAAAGCACTTGTGAGGCCACTGCTGGTATCAGCACAATGGTTGTTCCTGATGACTGGCAAAGAGCAGAGTAACATTTTCTGTCCCTCAGCCCCAGAGGAACCAGAAATAGCACAGTGATAATCGAGGTGAGTAGAAGGGTTCTGAACAGATATTCAATACAATTTTCATACAATGTAGTTACAGTGTATTATGAAACATTCTTGCCTCAAACAATAACAACTTGTTAATCAAAAGCATCAGAAAGGCTTCTGCAGCAGATTTTTTTTTTGTTCACCAGTACCCCCAAATCCTTCACAGTGCTGCTCTCCATCCACTCACTGCCCAGCCTGTATTCATGTTTGTGATTGCCCTGGCCCAGATGCAGGACCTTCTGCTTGGCCTCGTAGAATGCTGTGGCATTTGCAAGGACCCAGCTCTGAGGCCCATCCAGGTCCTTCTGGATGGCAACCCTTCCCTCCAGTGTGTTGATTGCACCACAGAGCAGTGTCCTCTGCAAACCATCAGACACTTGAGTGTTGTGTCTAGGGTGCTCACAGGTGAAAACTGGCATAATGTCATTAAATACCTCAGCCTCCTCTGTGTCAGCTGCAGCCAGGCCAGTCAGCCCTTGTATCTCTTCTGTGCTCTGTATATACACAATACAAAATAGGTAGAATGTCTCTTTTTAACTACAAGACTCATATTGGTCTAATTGTCTATTATAATAAATCCTTTATGCTTTTAAAGAGTATAAATACAAGCTCTTTCTCTACAGCTTACTTTTAGCACTAGGCAACAGTAGCCTCATCCTTGTATAGTCAAGATGGCTGTTGCGTTCTTTCTTTACTGAATGTTCACCCAATGCATTTCAGAGATGAACTTGAAAGTCTTGCAATATCCATGAGTAATATTGCTGCTATGTGAAGATACAAAACTAATATGAACCCTCATATATTAGTCTCACAGAATTACTTTTATTCAGTTGTACGAAATATTAAATTAAGCAATTTTATTACCAAGAAATAGGCCTGCAGAATATTTAACAAATGAATTCCCATGAAGTAAAATATTTAGAGAATTTAGAATATGTTAAAATCAGAAGATAACAATTGCCTCTGGAAACTACCAATATCATCTAGGGCTACTACAGTTTCCAATCTAACTCAAAGCAGCCCTACTTGGAAATAGTTTTACCTGCTTTTTGGTTCTCAGAATTGAGCTGGAGCTAACTGTCCCATTGCCAAGTGCAAATATGCAAAGACAAGTATGTTTTAAAGATTTGCATGAAAAACAACTTCAAAAAAATGACAGTTAAATGTCACGTATAACCAAAAATACTTCTGAAAATATTGCTAAAGGTATTTTTAAATCATTCTTAAAAGATAGAAAAACATTTGTGCTGCCCATAAATTTGTGGGTTTCTGTTAATGGCATTTATGCACTAAATTCTCTCTATTTTTTTTGTTCCTCTCTGAATCTTCACTGGACAGTATTTTCCCAAATAAAATCAAAAATTAACAGCAGTATAGAAGGAACTGATATATTAGGGCAGGGACCCAACTCCACAAGGATAAATATGCTGCATTTCTGGAGCTTTTGATGCTATTCATGTACTTCTATATTCTGTAAACCCTTTTGTTTAAATGTTTTGGGGTTTTATTTGATAAGAAAATAGAAGTAGAAGCTGCTGATTGTTTTATGAGCATCTCTCTGATGGTACCAAGTGATTCAGAAGCAGATAATTGCAAGGGCTGTTAACTGTCTTGACTTGGATAATATAGCTGCTTCCTAAATCTTGGAACTGAAAATACTTTAAATCAGTAATGTGTACTATGGCATATAGAAGCAGTCATGGTCAGAGAGGGAAACGTCTGTCCTTAAAATAAATCCAGTTTAAAACATGTTTTTAAGTAGGTGTAGTGTTCAGTGTTTTCTTTGCCTGCTGGATGTGTGTGACATTCCATGGGTTAGATATTGTGCAAAAATATATTTCCTTTGTGTTCCTATTCTTAGATTCTGAGGATGATATATTTAGATCTCTTATTTGCATCTTATAACACTTTTTAAAATAATCTTGGTGCTGCTTAATTATTCCTTTTGTAAAAGTAAGACTTCTGAGCACTTTGAGAATTCTTCTGTACAGTTTTGCTGCGCAAAAAATTGCCAGATCAGATCTCTTTAACCCATCTAATTCCTGGCTCTGATTTCCCAATAGATGCTGGTAACGTGTAACAAAGAGAACAAGCACAGAGTAATTCTTATTTCTTCTGTTCTCTAGAGTATCATATACTTTTAGATGATGCCTGAGCCAGGAGCTACTTCTCAACATTATTTAATAGCAACCAATAGATAACCCTTCATTAGTTTGTGTAGCCTGTTTTGTAATCATTTGTATTTGACTTCTGTAGCATTATCCAGCATTAAATTGCATTATGTGAGTATTAACACAGAAAATTGGTTTGGTTTTGTTTTTTTAGCTACCTCGTTGTTTCATTTTGTTACCAGTTTCACTCTAAGCTCACATCAAATCATGCTGGTTCGCTTAATCATTTCTTTCATGTTTTTTGTGAAGTCTAAGTAGCCCGAACTGAGTGAAGACAGTGTATGTATATTTTTTTGTTATGGCTTCTGATAGTACTTTATTATGGTAAATCTTCTCGTATTCTTACTGCAAATGAATGTAAATCAAGTTTTTTCACTGAGTTGTTACTTTATCCTGGGACTTTAGATTCAGAGCACCTGATGTTAATTACTGATGTGAGCAAGTGAGCTGATGGTTTTGGTCTTTTTTTTTTGTTCTGTTTATTTGTTTTACAGTGAGAAGAGGAACACAGAGAAGGTCTAGCTAGTGTGTGTGTGTCTGTATATGTGTGTATATGCAAGTGATTGCCTGCTGATTTCTCCCTGAATATCTGTGTTTGGCTAGCTCTCATCTCTGACAATATTTGAATCCCTTGATGTGTAAAGAGTCTGATTCCAGGAAACCAGCCTGAGCTCCCCTGAAACTGATGACTGATTAATCCTAGATGGAATTCTCAGTCTTGGTGGTAAATAACAATATAATATGATGGTGATATTTTTTACTTTAGCTTGAAGGGAAAACTATTTTCCCTTAAAAATACTGGTCCTTGTGGGCTAAGATAATGAGTATAATCACAATGCCTGTAGAACAAATCTGCTTCTTTGAGAAGAGCAAGGTTACTTGCCTTTCATTCACTAAGAGGATCAGGTATTGTCAACAAATCTTACAGTAGGTCTGTGGACTTGCATGAAGGAGAACCCGGCAATGTCCGTTGGTATCCTAGTTCAGAAATTGTTAGTAAAAGCATCTGCATTTTTGTCCACATGCCACTTCTGAAGCACCACGTGAAGATATGTTTGACAGAATGACAAGTTGTTTGTGCATGCCTGCCTGTATATTATGTCTGTGTTCATCTCTTAGTGATGTTTAGCAATGCCTGTTCTATCAGAAGAAATGGGAAACTAGCTGTAGAATCTGTGTACTTGAAACTATTCAGCACCTCTTTCTGAGCCAGCTATCACACCATGTAAATTCTAGGCCTCCCTCAAATTGCTGGGGAGGCTTACGTAAACATCAGATTTGTTACCAAACTTTATTTGATCTGAAGGATTTGAGGGAGAAAAAATACTTTTAAAATCCCCTTAATTCTTGATCTATGTGTCTTCCTGTAACTCCACAATTGATTATTCAGGCTTTCCTGAAATCAACCCTAGCTCCATCTAGTTGATGACAACCTTCCTCTGCGAAACTGGCAATGGAAGGACCTCTACAGATACAAGACTACAGTACTTCAGGTTCTAAATGTGGCTGTACATTCTGCCATCATAAGAAGAGAACTTCTACAGAGAGGAGCCATGAAGAGGGGGCTTTCAGTCTTAGAAAATACTCTTCTAAATGATGGACAGTTTCTGTTCATGGTGGGGAAAAGGTGAGCTGAATTTCGTTGCAATCACCATTTCTGTCAGCCATAAAAAAAGATCATTCAATGTAGAGATGAAGAATGGTACAATTCCCCTCATTTTCAGTGTTTAAAGAATGTATACTGTTTTCAGCTCCAATAGGGTATGCAGTTGAGCGTAATGTATTTTAAAATACTCAATGTATGCTCTCTACACCGATAAATAGTAACAAGGCCAGCTTCAGTCTCAGTGAAAGGTGTGGTTGGTATTATTGATTCCGCTTCTGCTTTGATGTACCTGGAAACATTCTGTCCATATCACAAATTGAGACAATTCTTATGTAGCTTTCTTGGACAGCTTATGTACCTCTCACATTTTCACAAATGGGAAGAAACTGCAATACTTGGAATGTATTCCCTTTCTTACCCCAACAATGATATCTACAATAGTCTATTTTCACATCCATCGATGGGCTCATCCATGTTCAATGGTTGGAGTTTGTCTCTCTCAAATACAGTTGCACATGCTGTAGTGTCTCATTTCACAGATAGGTATGTATATGCAAGTTACGTCATCTTCCATGCACCTTTTTCTCCTTAGGAATGCAAACATCTTCTGGGTATTTGAGTGTGGTATGTCAATTGTGGGAAATCTATTTGAGCCAGTGTTTTTGTAACTGGACATAAGTACCAGTTGTGCTCTACATTGCTATCTTGTGGATTACCAAAAACTAGGAGGCATGCTGTCATGGTTTTATGATTTTTTTTGTTATCAGTATTTCACATCATAATATCATGTAGTGCACCGGGAGTTAAAGAGTTCATGTGCCAGTTCTAGGTACCCCTGGGGGACACCACCCATCACCGATCTCTATCCAGACATTGAGCCGTTGACCATTGCTCTTTGGACCTGGTCCTGCAGCCAGTACTTCAGACACCAAACAGTCTACCCATCAAATCCATCTTTTTTCAATTTGGAGAGAAGGATGCTGTGGGGTACCGTGTCAAATGCCTTACTGAAGTTGAGGTAGATGACATCAGTGCTCTTCCCTTGTCCATTGATGCAGTTGCACCATCGTAGAAGGCTGCTAGGTTCATCAAGAGGAATTTGCCCTTGGTGAAATCATGCTGGTTCTCCTATATCACCTCCCTGCCTTCCATGTACCTTAGCATCACTTCCAGGAGGATCTGTTCCGTGATCTTCCATGCCGTAGAGGTGAGGTGGGTAGTTCCTGGGGCCATTGTTTCTACCCTTTTTAAAAATTGGATGTGATGTTTCCTTTTTTCCAGCTACTAGGGACTTCACCTGATTGCCACGACTTCTCAAATATTAATGACAGTGACTGGGAAACCACATCAGCTAATTCCCTCTAGACTCTGTGGTGCATCTCATTGGGACCCATAGACTTCTGGATGTTCAGGTTCCTCAGGTGGTCATGAATCTGATCTTCACTTACAGTGGGAGGGACTTTGCTTCCCTGATCCCCTCCCACCAAACAGACATCCTAGTTCACACTATCATAGTTCACACTATTTCAATAGCATAAACTAGGGATGGAGAAAGGCTCTTGATATTGGCTAATATAACAAACTCTCCTTTTCTGAATTTTGTCTGTGAGCCAAAAGATTCCAGAGCTCCTCCCATGGCTACAAAACACTAAATATCAGCTCAAGCAGCATTACTGGCATTTCATGAAATTTAGTTCTTCAGGTAGGATCTGACTTCCTGACATAGTTGTAATTCTTATTATTACAAAAGGAGCAGCACCTAAATACAAAGTATCAGAATAATGAAAATGGAGAAAACTGGTGTTTAAAAAGAAAAGTGAAGTATAAGATGATTTGGAATCAGAATAAGCAAATCAGATATATTAGGGAAATAAGCAGGAAATAGAAGTGAAACAAAAGAAAGTGTAAAAGTAGATGCCTGGACATGGGTGATCCAGTAGAGTACTTGGGAATGCTACGTACTCATGTTTATAATTAATAAAAAAAGTTTCAAAGAGAAATATGGAAACAGTGTTCCCTAGCAAAGATCCATTTTGGTCTCTACCTTCTGAAGCTTTGTACGTTATACCCTAGGACAGAATCAACAGGTGTAGAGGAAGGTATGTTCTGATACCAAAGGGTGGCAGATTTTTTCCCTGAGTTGATAAAAGATAGTGGCATAAGTTTAAAAATAAATAAATAAAAATAGACCTTGTACAAAGAAAGAGAGAGAAATTTCACATAGAGAGCTCCCAGATGCTTGAAAATTCCTGTTGTCACTATTTAGGCCAAGCTCCTTTTGAAATAAATCTTTTCTAAAGTGTGGTATTCATCCATTGTGCCCTAGTTCTGATGAATTAAAGAGGTAGATTGCCCTTTTCTTTTAAGTTGGTAAAAGCAAATATAACCTTTCCCCTCCCCCTTTTTTTCCCCCCTGTTTATAATGTCATTAATGGAATATTTGAGGTACTTGAAACCTTGATGTGAGTTGATATCAAAGGGATTCTTCAAACAAGTGGCTGGGATCTTCAGTTAATTCCTGCAGCAGAATAGGAGATCAGGTTTCCATGGATACTGAGCCAGAAGCAGTATTGATGCTCATAGGAAACATAAGCTTAGTTTTGCTATAGCTTGCTTCCTAATGTGGTGAGGTTTGGGGTTTCTGTTTTTGGTGGTGGTGTTTTTTTGATACCGTTGTGATTTGTTTTGTTGTCGTTGTTACTGGGGAGGGAGGGTCTTTTACAGCATTTAATTCTCTTTTTAAGAAAAAGAGGCCAAATAAACATTTGAGGAATGGATAGAGAATGAGAAAGTATTATCCTCTTACTTTGAAAATTGTGTACAAGAAGTGCAAGAAACTTGCACAAATTTAAGCTATGATTAGAAATAAAACAAGCCAGATTGAAACTTGGGAAGATAAGAGGCTGAAACTGGAGCTTCTGACAATCTCTTACGATGACAGCAAGGGTTCACATGGTTTAAATGTAAGCTACTGTTCATCCAGATGACTGCAGCAATGCATTTACTAACACTGAGCAAATGGGGTGGAAATGTTTTCAGTTAAAAATTTAATACAGAAACACCAAATTCTAGTTCTAGACCTTAGAAGTTAAGTGCTAAACATGCTAATGAGTGGTGGACTCTCATTTAAAAACATGTAAGATATAGAAAAAGAGGAAAGATATTTGGTGATTGTGTGCAGTTTTAAACTCATTTGATTTAAAATCTAGTGCTAGGTACTACTTTTAGTTGCTCTATTCTAGAGATTTGGGAAAACTATCACCTTATTTAGTCCATGTACCAGTCCACCACATACAGGCTGAACAACTCTAATAATATCTATGAAGATGAATGGTGTAACTGTTTGAAACTGAATGTTTCTGAGCAGCATCTATTTCAACACCTGGATCTGTGGTCGTCTGCTCCTACTCAAGAAAGCTATAGAGCACCTCTTCCCATCGACCTTTATTAAAATTTTCATTAACTTCTCATGCCAACCTATTTTTATCATTATTTATATATTCTGGTCAGCTTCATAGGCAGAGAAAAAATAATACCTTGTTTGTTTTGGGAGGAGACAAAAATGAAAAAGAAATGCTGTTGTTGGAATTCAAAGTGACTATATCCCAAACTATACTTCACTTGTTAGGAAATCCAGGAACTTAAAATAGGCTATGGTTAAGATAGTTATTAACTGAAAATATATTCTGAAGCCTGGAACCAAAATAGTAATTGATTACAGTAGCAGACAAGAAGTCTAAAAAGAAACTCAACAAGAGCAGTTTTGCAAGTTTCATCCATGAATACAAGTTGCAGAACAAAGAACAGACTTTAAGAACTTGGTTGTTTCTTCAGCTAAGCAGAATAATGATCCCAAACCATTCAGCTTCTGATTCTTCCTCACAATCACATCTGTGTCATAAAAATGCATAAAATACAAAATTAAAAAAATTATTAGGAAAAAAAGCCTGAACTAGTGCAGAGGCACACAACTCTTACTGCCCTTGCTTTTTACATGCTGCTAGTACATGCTTTCTGTTACTTAAGCTAATTCTCACAGTGCTTTACTACAAACTGTTGCTTTGAGGACAATTCTGCTGGAAAATGACTGCTTGTGCCACAGTAACAGTGAGATCCCAGCACTGTTATAGTCATCAATGTTCTCCGCTTATTGATTGCAGCTGTTGAATCTTACAGTGCTCATGACTGTTACCTGCTTTGCTTTTCTTTCACTACTTACCTCTACTTTGAGCAATATTTCTCATATAATAATTCTGCAGGGATAAAAGAGAAGAGGCTTAAGTGTGGGTGACAATATTGTTCTGATGCCCATAGGAGACCTAATAGCATTTGACACAGGGCAAACGGTGAACAAAGGTACGTGTTGTCTCTTAGCAACCTCAGCCAAGCTATCAAAATTGAAGAGCACAACTTAGTAGAGCAGAGGTACTCTCAGGCAGTAGGGGAGAGATGTTTGAATACTTCAAGTAGTGTATAGCAATTTTATTTTATTTTTTCAATGACACAAGCTTTATAGGCTTTTGAAGTCTACTAAGTCGTGCATCCTAAAATAACTAGTTTTAAGGATTTGTTTAAATTGAAGCATCAAAACTTGAGGGAAATCCCTTCAGATTTCCTAGATTTCTAAGGAAAATCTGTGATTCCAGCTTTCTGCTCATATATGACGTCTGAGGAGCAAGGAAAAATGAACAGATAAACAAAAAAACACCTACATAAACTGATTCTTACACAAGCAGTGCTTTACTTCATTCCGTAGACCACGTTCACCTCCTGAAATAGTAACTGGGAAGATTCCCTCTTGTGGTTAGATATACCACTACAAAGGAAGCGTATAGTGCATTTCAGACCTACTTACAAAATGAAGGAAATTACGTACCTGAAAGCAGTAAGAATTTGCAGCAAACATGGGGATTTCTATTTCAGAGCAAAGCCATGCGTTCAAAAGTACTGATAAAATCTGTTTCTCACTGTCATAGTATTGAAAAGACTACTTAAATTTAAGTAGTGTTAAATTTTAAATTATCTGCTCTTTGAGCCTCCATCCAAAAGCTTTTTCTTGTAATGATTTTAACTGCAAGTAAAACAAAATTAATGATAAATACATTTAAAATATCTGTAGAATATGTTACAGCACAACAATATAACAGCTTTTTAAGGCTTGCTTCTGAGAGGTAGAAGGGAAAGGAAACAATTCTACAGTATTTATTTAAAAAGCTGGAGTTCTCATTCCTGTTTTTAACTCCTTGGGCATACATTATAATATACAATAATAAAGAGAGAATAATACAAATTTTTAAGGAGGTACCTATGAAAACTTGCAGTTTGGAATATTAAATAAAGTACCGACTAGAAATAGAACAGGTAAATGAATGAGGTAATCAAAGATTTGGGATAAAGGAAATCAAAGGCGTGTGAATTTGAATGACTAGTTAGAGACCTAGAGAAATTATAAACACTTGTTATTACTGCATATCTAGAGAAACAGAACATCTTTGAAAGAAAAGATGACTCAGCTAATATATCATAAAACCGCAGCAAGGCAATGCAAAAGATTCTTTCATTTAGTAAAAAAGAAAAAAAAAAAAAGAAGAAGAGAGAGATAATGGGAACATAATGATCATTGATCAGGAGGATACAGTTGAAATTTGAGTTTTGACAATCAAAAACTTTTTTTTTTTTTTTCCCATATAGGACTTTTGAGATCAAAAACTGACCAAAATGTAGCTGCCTCTTCAGTGCTTCAGTGAACCCAGAAAGCCTCACCAGAATGGTAGGGGTCACATACCAAAATTGTTTTGGTTTGGTTTTTTAAACAATAGTTTATATGTAGCTCAAGCTGTTTATACCATTCTGTCTGCAGTTCTGAAGCAGTTCTCTTCCCCAGAACAAGGCAAAGGTGGCCATACTAGAGTAAATCCAGCAAAGGGCTGCTAGCAAAATTATATGACAGGAGCATATCCTAGTACAGTTTGCATTGGAAGGGACCTCAAATATCATCTAGTTCCAACCACCCTGCTGTGGGCAGGGTTGCCAATCGCTAGATCAAGCACTAGATCAGGTTGCCCAGGGCACCATCCAACCTGGCCTTGAACATCAGCAACCTCTCTGGGCAGCCTGTTCCAGCACCTCACCACCTTCTCAGTGAAAAACTTCCCTCTCACACCTTATCTAAATCTCCCCTCCTTTAGTTAAAACTATTCCTCTTGTCCTATCGCTATCAGACTTGTATAAAAAGTCAGTCTCCCTCCTGTTTATAATCTCCCTCTAAGGACTGGAAGGCCACAGTGAGGTGTCCTGGAGCCTTCTCCAGGCTGAACAAGCCAAGCTCCTTCAGTCTGCCTTTGTAGGAGAGGTGCTCCAGCCCTCAGATCATCTTTGTGCCCCTCCTATTGTACTCTGTCCAACAGCTCCACATCTTTCTTGTGCTGGAGGCCCCTGACCTGAACGCAATACTCTGTGTGGGGCCTCACGAGGGCGGAGAAGACAGGGACAATCCCCTCTATCACTCTGCTGCCATCACTCTTACGATGCAGCCCAGGATATTATTGGCCCCCTTGGGCTGCAAGCACCTAAGTCCTTCTTGGCAGGGCTGCTGTGAGTTCTTCTCCCCGTCTGTATATGTATCTGGGATTGCTGTGACCCAAGTGCAACGCTTTTTGAACTTGGCTTTGCTGAACATCATTAGGTCTATTTTGGCCCACCTTTTGATTTTGTCAAGGTTCCTCTGATGGTATCCCTTCCTTTTGCCATATCAACTGCACCAGTCAGCTTGGTGTCATCTGCGAACTTGCTGAGGGCACACGCTCAATCCCATCATCTGTAAAGCTGATTAAGATGTTAAACAGTACTGGTCCCAAAACTGACCCCTTGGGGGACACAACTCATGACTGGTCTCCACCTGGAAATAGGGCCATTGGCTATATCTTTCTGTCTATGACCTTCCAACCAATTCCTTATCCGCTGAACAGTCCAGTCTTTAACATTATAGGACTGTTATATGAGAAGTGGCTGAGAGAAGTGGCTTTTCAGTCTTGGGACAAGAGACAGTCAGGACAAGAGAAGGTTCAGAAGAGACTGACATCAGCATGCATAAATATCCTACAAGAGGATATAAAAAAGACAGAGCCAAATTTTTCTCAGTGGTGTCTAGTGAAAAACAATGCACACAAACTGGAAAAATAATAATAATAATAAACGATTTTAAACAAAAGGTGTGTTTTTTTGTTGTTGTTATTTTTATTTTACTTTTTCTTTTCCTGTAGAGATGACTGAATGGTTGAACAGGTTGCCCAGAGAAGTTGTGAAGGCTCCATCCTTGGAGATATTTAAAATTCAACTGGACAAGGCCCTGTTCAGCTTGCTGTAGTTGATCCTGCTTTGAGGAGGTCAGTAGAATAGATGGTCTACAGATGATCCTTCCAAACTTGATTCTGTGTAAGGCCTATAGCATTAGAATGATCCTTTCTAACAGGACTGTAAACTGTAATGTGCTAGTGGAAACCTGAGACAAGCTGCAATCATCATGTATAAGACTTCTCAAAAGTCTTGCAGCAGAGTTGAATCTGTTAGAAAAGGATGATCTCTGAATCATGTTTAAATTAAAGGTCTGGATTGGTGCAATGACATTTGAAAAACAATGCGATTTGTCTCCCTAAAGAGTCGATGTCAAAAAACAAATGCACGTTAACTGCTTTTGAGACAGAGGCTGCAGATGAAGAGAGCTTTTCATGCATTTCCTGGAGGCACTGCTCGGCTGCAATCCATAGCTGATTTTAGGAGTGGGAACGCACAGGTGTAGGAGGCAGTGCAATCTTGCAGACAAGCTGGCTCTACAAATAGCAACTCAGATAAAACAGCGCACGAAAGAGGTGTAAACCTTCTATAAAAGTGGGCAGACTGAGCCTTGTTGTCGCTCACACCTTGAATATAAATCAAAAAGGCAACAGCGCCTGGTGTTGTGATTTACCCAACCGCCTTCCCGTGGCACAAGAGGGCTCCCTAGCATCCGAGGTGCTCGGCGCCAGGATTTCCTCGGGGAAACGCCAGCTCTGCTGCCGGCCGCGTAGCGCTGCGGGCAGGGCTGCGAGTTCCCGCCTGTGTGCGGGCCGTGCCAGAAGCGAGCGCGTGCGAACTGCCCTCCGCTCCCCTCCATCTATGCGGCAAAACGAAATCCAACAGAGGACGGAGACGCGAGCGCTAGCGAGTCGGCGCAGCCAGGCTTCCGCAGCGTCCCAGGCCCGACGCAACCTGATCGGGCCAGCCGGAGCACGCCGGCACAGACACACAGACACCCCAGCGGGGACCGCGGCGTGACTCGCCCGCGGCGACACCTCCTCCACCCCTCCCCCCATCCCCCGCCGCGGGCCGACAGAAACCCCGCGCAATGCGGGGAAACCCTCGCCGCCACACTGCGCATGCGCATTGCGACCGCACTGCGTCGCCGGTGCCGCTTGGCCCGGCGCCAGGGGAGCCCCGCGCCGGCAGCGGGGCGGAGCGGCGGCCGCGTCGACCGCTTATTTATAGCACGGGAGCCTCCCCGCTGGCCCGTGGAGTGTTCTCTTGTGTCTCTGCGCTGTGTGCGCCGTTTCGGGCAGGAAGCTGAAGCTCTCAGCTCCTTGGCAAACAGCCGCGGTTCCGTGCGGAGCAAGAGTGAGAGCCGGCTGCGGGGCGGCAAGCAGCTGCGACCGTATTAAGGCGCGTCCTTGAGGGTTTATACCCTGAGGGTACGTGAGCGGAGTCCCGAGCGGTGTCGCTTCACAGCGCACCCAGCACAGCGGGTGCCGCAATCGTGCGGCGCCTGCTCTCCATTGCGTGAGGGCGACGCAGAGAGTCCCGGTGCAGGGCCGCGTACAGAGCTCCTTCGATCTCGGCAGAGCTACGAAGTGCCGGAGGTCTCCTTTCCCGAGAGCGGGCAGCCCTCGCCAGACCGCACTGCCAGCACCCGGGAAACGCCGCATGGCGGCTGCCGGCGCGCGGCCCCCCCACGGGCACCAGGGGAAGCGAACAGCGCGAGCCGAGAACGAGGCGGTGGCGAAAGCCCTGCCTTGAGCCTGCCGCCGACGGCGGAGTTGAGACAACCCAGGCGGTCCCCAATGCCTCCGCGCTGTCCGCCCGGCGGCGGAGCCGCTCACTTTCGCGGCCCGGAGGCGGGCGGGCGGGCGCGCGCACGTCCCGGCGGCAACCCGGCTCCCGCGCCAGGGCTCCCCGACCCCGCCTAGCCGGGACCGGAATCACCAAATAAGGAGCGGGATGTCTCCGCCGGAACCGAGACTTATATGGCCGCTTCCTAATATGGAAAGGACAGCGGAGGCTTCCGGCGGGCAGGCCGGGGCAGGCGGGGGCCGGACAGCGCGGGTCTCGGGGCTGGCATAGCTGAGGTGATGCTGCTCGCGGCAGGACACCGGGCCGCTGCGGGTGTGAGGGCAGTGGCGGGCGCGGGGCTCTCAGTCCAGTGCGGGTGGGGCACCCACCGCCCGGCTTTCCCCGGTGCCAGGCGCTGACGCCAGGCGGGGTCCTCCGGCTCGCCTCCAAATAAGGGCTTCCTGCTTCCCATATATGGCCATGTACGTCAGGGCCGGGGCGGGCTGCGGCCGGTGGGATCCGATATATAGAGGCGGCTCCAGAGTGGGCGAGGAGCCGAGCGCTTCCAGCGGGCAGCGGGGGGAAGCCCCGGGCCGTCCGGCGGGCGGGAGGCGATCGCTTCCAGCGGGCAGCGCTGGGTGGCCGCGGCGCAAGGGCAGGCAGCAGGCAACGGCCGCCTCACCGCAGCCGGCCCGTCCGTCGGGCCCGCGGCGGCGGCGTCACCCGTCAGAGCCCGAACCCGGCTCCCTCATGGCTGCGGCCAAGGCAGAGATGCAGCTCCTGCCCTCGCTGCAGATCTCCGACCCCTTCGGCGTCTTTCCGCACTCGCCTCCCGCCATGGACGGCCACTATCCCAAACTGGAGGAGATGATGCTGCTCAGTGGCGGGGGACAGCAGTTTCTTGCGCCTTCCGGGGCGCCTGAGAGTGCGGGCTTCGGCGTGGCCGGGGAGCCCGGCGAGCAACACTTTGAGCACCTCGCGGCAGGTAAGCGCGATGGCCTCGCCCGGGCGGGCAGGGGAGTCCTGGTCAACCGCGGAGGCGGCAGCGCCCACGGGAGCTCCGAGACGCAGCGATGCCTCTGACCCGGCGGCTGCGCGGGGATATCTCCTATGTTGTGCGTCAGCGGCTCTGGGCTCGTTGCTGCTGGAGACCTGCCAGCGGCGCTGCAATATGTTGCACTCAATTATTAATTAACCAGAAGCAAAGATCTGGGGCTGCACTGCGTGGGGATGGCTCGTGAAGCACTGACAGCAGCTCTAGAGCTGCAGTGGCTGCTAGAAGTAATCACTTCTCTTCTATTTTCAGACACTTTCCCTGAGATCTCCCTGAACAACGAGAAAACCATGCCAGAAACCAGCTATTCCAACCAAACAACACGGCTACCACCAATTACCTACACGGGGCGCTTCTCCCTAGAGCCAGCCCCAAACAGTAGCAACTCCTTATGGCCAGAGCCCCTCTTCAGCCTTGTCAGTGGGCTGGTGAGCATGGCTAATGCACCTCCCACCTCTACACCTTCTTCATCATCGCCCTCCTCTTCGCAGAGTACCCCCCTGAGCTGTTCTGTCCAAGCCAGTGAGAACAGTCCAATTTATTCGGCTGCACCAACTTTCCCCACTTCCAGCTCTGATATTTTCCCTGAACCACAGACCCAGTCCTTTCCCAACCCCTCTGGAGTCCCCATCCAGTATCCACCTCCAGCTTATCCGACTGCTAAAACCAACTTCCAGGTGCCAATGATCCCGGATTACCTGTTCTCGCAGCAACAGAGTGAGCTCAACCTTATCTCAGCTGATCAGAAGCCCTTCTCAGCCCTTGAGACCAGAGCACAGCAGCCTTCCCTCACACCGCTGTCCACTATCAAGGCATTTGCCACACAGACTGGCTCTCAGGAGTTGAAGACCCTCAACACTAACTATCAGTCCCAGCTAATCAAGCCCAGCAGGATGAGGAAATACCCTAATCGTCCCAGCAAGACACCTCCTCATGAACGGCCCTATGCTTGCCCAGTGGAGTCCTGCGACCGGCGATTTTCACGGTCTGATGAACTAACTCGTCACATTCGCATCCACACTGGACAGAAACCTTTCCAATGCCGCATTTGCATGCGGAACTTCAGCAGGAGTGACCACTTGACCACACACATCCGCACACACACAGGAGAGAAGCCATTTGCATGTGACATTTGTGGCAGAAAGTTTGCCAGAAGTGATGAGAGGAAGAGACACACTAAAATCCATCTTAGGCAGAAGGACAAGAAAGTGGAAAAGGCAGCTTCAGTCTCAACTACTTCTTCCCCTGTTGCTGCCTACTCATCCTCTGTGGCTACATCCTACTCTTCCTCCATAGCCACCACTTACCCCTCACCAGTGCGCACAGTGTATTCCTCCCCTGCTTCCTCTTCCTATCCCTCCCCTGCACACACGGCATTCCCATCCCCATCTGTAGCAACCACTTACCCCTCTGTCACTGCCACTTTTCAGACCCAAGTGGCCACTTCCTTCCCATCTCCTGGGGTTACCAATAATTTCAGCTCACAGGTGACTTCAGCACTTTCAGACATGACATCAACCTTTTCTCCAAGGACAATTGAGATTTGCTAAGATTACCTTCTGGAACAGGAGCATTCACCTCTTCCACTGGTACTATGAGACATGGAGTCTTCAGTTACTCCCTCAACACTGTATGTTGCAAGGCTATCTAATATTTCTTTAAAATTCAGCTGCCTGAAAAAACTGCTGTTTAAGTTTTCCACCACTGTTGATTAACTTAATTTGCATGGACTGTGGATATAAGTTCAGTATAATTTTCCCCATAAACAAACAATAGTATTTTATTAGGAGGAAAGGACCTTTAATTAAGCACATAGCTGATGTAAATTGTATGTGTGCCATGGTTTTGCTTTCCTTTAGGTACTGTTGATGTTGAAAAAGTTTTGCATATCCATGTTGTATTATTTGGAGTTTGCAGGGCCATATTTTGTAAATGTTAATTCTATTTTAGTGGCAATGCTGTAACGAGTTTAAAACTTCTTTGGGTACAGCACTTACTGTATTTGAGCATGTAAGAGTGATGTTATGTAAAAATCACCTGATATGACACTCAAATGTGGCAGAAGTTTTGTTTTTAAAGTTACAAGTCTTGGTGCCTTTTTGTGAAGCCTTGCTGATGTCATGCATTTGTGTGAATAGATGCTTTGCATCTTGCCTTAAAGCAAAAGGGATGTTATGCAAAGAATGTAAGAGAAAGCAGGGAATGGATGGGGAAGGGAGCACTAGTATGCCCTGGGAGACAGAATGTAAGCAAAAAACCCCACATAAACAAATAAGAAACAAATTAAAAAAAACAACAACAGCAACAACAAAACCCCACTTCTCAAAGTCTATTTTTGTTACAAAAATGTAAATTTATAAGTACATATATTCAGGAGTTGGAATGTTGTAGTTACCTACTGAGTAGGCAGCAATTTTTTGTATGTTATGAACATGCAGTTCATTATTTTGTGATTTATTTTTACTTTGTAATTGTGTTTGTTAAAATGAAAGTGACTGTTTGGCTTCTAAATACATTGAATGCGCTTTCCTGCCAATGGGATATTTGGTGTACCAATACCCTTCAGAAAATGTAATAAAAAAACAAAATCAAATCATGTAAGTTTTCACATTTTCCTTTAAGCTGCCACATAAGAAGCCTACTGCAGCAAACCTGACTGCTAGGAAGTAACGGGTGCTATTTGTTTTCTGGAGAAGTACCTGCACGAAGAAAGGAAGGAGTATCAGTCACTCCTGTATCCAGGAGTGCTGTCAAAGGTGTGGATACAGCAAATGCCCTTGAATTGGTTGCATCATCTACTATTCAGAAGTAATCACAATTCCTGTTTTCTGGCTTCTCTGGAAGCATGTGAGCTTATCACAGAAAGAAAAACAATGCTCCCAGTGCTGAAGGTGAGGCTTAAAAGTCAGAATCTCAAATATGCAAAGACCTTACTGGGTAGTGAAAAGGGGATGTCAAGGCAATAGCATAGTTTCCAGGCTGAAAATAAAATAAGCACAGTACACGTGGCTGATGGATGCAAGGAGGGAGATGAGAATTGTCATAGCTTCTTCTGGTACATAGCATAAGGGGATAAGAAGTGCATGTGCCCAATGGCCTGTAGTACATATGTTTTAGTGTTTGGAGAAGGAAAATGCATCTTTATTTGATGGCTTAAAATATATTTCAGAGTGCACAAACTCTCTATAGAGTGAATTCAGAGGAGTTTGCAGCTGTGAGAAGTAGCAGTGCAGATCTAGAGAAGGGTTCTAGTGTCAGTCCTTCCAGGTAGGTTCTTTACAAACTACTTGATAGCTAGAGTTGTGAGGCACTGAGAAGCAAATACAGGAGTTGATGCCTATATCTGGCATAATGTTCAATGGGAAGCAGTTTCTGTAGGAGATGGCACACCCTAATACTAGCCAAAGTCAAGTCCACAGGCTCAGAAGTACAACAAGCTGAATTCCCTGGATAGTTCCTTTTGAATGCAGCCCTTAGATTTTGCTCTAAACTGTGGCAACTTTCGCTTTGAATTGTCCATCCACATGCATGACAGGAATGAAAGAAAACACATGGCCTTCTGTACCTGGTCTTTTTGTGGCCTTTGTCCAGTAACAGGAAAGTAGATTTCGGGGTTTCTGTGCTTATTCTGTGAAGTCCTCTTGCTTCATGCTGGTCTGAAGAGGACAAGTCTTAAGAAGTTTACTCCCTAGTTTTATTGGGAGCACGAGAATTTTCTTTTGAGGAGGCCACAGCACCGCTAGAAATCTCTCCCAAGGAGACTGTTCCCAGGGAAGCAACGGGCATTGCCAGCGGCTGGGAGACTTCTCTCCTTCTGAGCAAATATAGTCTGGAGCTGGACAAGAAGCGCACTAGGAGCAGCACAGGCCCTCTTTTCAGGCCGCTGTCAGAAAATTCGTTTGGCTGATTTAAACCTCAGCGGTTTGTGATTTGTGACTAGCTTCATCTGTGATTATTAGTGACAGAAAAAAACAACAGCGTGCGTCATCACTGGCAGTAGCCCAGCTGGTGTCGGGGGCACCGCGGGAACCCACTACGACTGCTCGCGGAACGGCACCCGCGCCGCCGGGGCCGGGGCCGGGGCCGGGGCCGGGGCCGGGCCGGGCAGCGGCACACCGCGCCGCTGCAGGGAGCGCGCCGGCGACGGGCTGAGCCGCGTCACGCAGGCACGGGGCCGCCAAGGCCGAACGGAAACGCTGCTCCAGCGGCGGCCGGAAGCAGGACCACCATATTTGGCGTTTCCACCTCGCCTTTTATGGTCTTTCCGATGCCCAAAAAAGGCGCTTCCTGCTTCCACCCTCCCGGGACTGCGCGATGGATTTTCCGGGAGCCCGCTGGCCTGAGAGCTGCTGCCGCCTCGGCGCGGTCCCGCCCTCAGCCCGGGGGCGACCCGGCGGGTTCCTTGCACGCGGCGGACCCTGAATTGGCCGCGGGCGGCTCTGGGTTTGGGCAGCGTCTGCTTCGCCCGGGGCCCAACGGTAGGCCCAGAGCCGTTCGGACGCCCGGCCCGGGGGAGCTGCGGCTGAGGGCCCCTGACCTTCCCTCGCCCCGTGTTCCGGTGCGGTTTCTTTCGTAGGGGCTTTGTCGCTTTGTATGCGTCCGTCAGAAATAGGTACGGTGCAGTTTAACCCGAGGAGTGCTGAAGGAGCCGTTGCCTGTGTTCAGCCAGGCTTTTCTTCTGTAGAGCCTTTCCATAAGCTGCTGTTCACTTAGGGAAATGGGGACAGTCCTTGCCTAGGTGGTTGTTTAGCTCTTTAATTGTACTGCTCGGCCTGAGAATCCTTCTAGAAGAATAGATTCTTCAGTCACTTTTCCGTTAGAAATAAAGAGCTGTAAGTCAGCTCTGGTGATTCTGAAAAACTCGCCTTCCCCTTGTGTGCTGTGTGGCCTGTTGTTTTGTGCCTTGTTGTGTTCTGGAAATGCTACTAGAGATAAAAGTTGTGAAATACAACTGTAAAGCAATTTTAGTTGCAGCTGTGGATTGGAACATTCACTCTGGAGTGAATGAGTTTATTTCTGGCACTTCTGATGGCGGTTCATATGTAGTCAGAAATCTGACAAAGTTCAAGAAAACATACAGCACAGGAGCATTTTGCTTGATTCTATTGGCTAAAGGTTTTGGCTGTGATTCTTATTTTTGTGTAAATAAGTTTGAGGTGGTAAGAAACTCCAGGTGTACTCAGGTGAACTGGAAAGCAGCTATGAGTCATAGAATTTAATGGCAGAAGCTTTCTGTAATTCTGACATTCTTCTCAAGGATGAGGGCATTATTGTGAACAAAACTACGTTCCAGGAGATGCTGCTGTGGCTGTAACATGCCAGAGGTCTGTGGTGCCATAAAATGAACACACAAAGATCTTCATTTTTTAAAATGTGTCAGCATGAAAATGGAATAGCTAAAAAGTAAGCAAATGTTGATTAAAAACTTGCTAAGAAAACTGTCGTAATTGATGAAAAGAAATCCAGTTTCTGGTCTGTTGTCAGAGGTAGTCCTGGAACATTCTTCTAGCAATTGTGACCTGTGGCTAATAAATTTCGCAAGCTGGAGCCTCTCTTTGTGTTTTTTGTGTAACTCTATCCAAATGATTTATGGAGTTGGGCAGGGTTACAGTATTCATGGTATTTGAGTGAAAAGTGAGTATTAGCGTATCCAGGTGCTGCAAGAAGTAGAGGCTTTTGTGTTCTTAAACTCTCTACTTCATAATTTCATTTGATTGCTATTAAGAATTACTGCAGAATGTGCAGAATAATAAAGTTTCTGTGATAGGGGAAATCGAGTTCTGTAGCTTCTTTGTGGTTGAAGAAGCGGAGTCTGTTTTGTATAGTGAGTAGTTTGTACCTCCTGTCATCCTTTCCTGTACCTTGTGTCATTCTCCTTTGATGTTTCTGATAAGTAGAGGCCTGCATTATCCACAGTCCCTTCTTGAGCAGGTTTGGCCAGATGACCCCCAGAGGTTCCTTCTAACCTAAACCACTCTGTGATTCTCTGATGTAGGATGAATATAGATTAATTGAAGTATATATTTTTGTCTCCTATGTTCTTTATTACTTGTCAGATATTTCCAAACATTCCGTCTGGCTTTTGAGCAGTGATCTGATCACTCCAGTCACTCCAGAATGTGTGGAGACAAAGCAGTGAGAGTTGGCAGAAGTAAAGAGAGGAAATATGGCAACAGGTGAACCTCAAATAGCTAACTACTAGTGCAATAAGTTCAAGATTATTGCACGTAGAACGGCAACCGGAGAGAAAAAAAGCCTCTATGGAGAAGTCTTTTGCATTACGGGGTGTTGTTGGAATCTTATGTTACAGGAAATTGAGGCTGCCTTTTAAACTAAGGTCTTTATGTATAAAAAAAAAAAAAAATTAACAGTAAAATATTCCCCACTTATAGAATGTGTTGTGTTTACGTAGTTCTTGTAGTAGTTCACTGGGATCTCAGGTTTCCTTTTCTTGCTTGGAGGAAGGCACCTCTGTGAATGTATTTCATTATAAAAAAAATTGTAACATTTTATATGAGAAGGACAGACACCTGTCTTTTTTTTCAACATGCTGCAGTTTCTGGTTTTGAAAGGCAATGGCAGTGAATGGGTGAAACACTGGATGAGAGGAGGCTGTCACTGTTATCATAACCAGCAGACCAAAGAGGGAAGATGGGATGCTCTGTCTGAATTTGTGCAAAATGACACAGTTGTCATGGCAGGAGATACTCTTTTTCTCTAAAGATGAAATTGCCACCATTTCAGTCCTTAACACAACTTTAAGTGATAGTGTTTCACCACAATAGTGCTGTTAACAAGCTTTTAAACTTGTTTTGCTGTGTATCGCCTACCTTTCCATGTCAAACCTCTGTCTTATTTCATAAAAACTATTCTGTTGGTAAAGGGGTAAAGGACTGTAGTGTTGCTGTTTGTTGAAAGGCGTCTTGTAAGTTCCTATTGAGCACAATACAGAAACCACTGTGTAGCATTCCATTTCTTGCATCTCTGTTCTCTCTTCCTGTCTCTTTTTCATTGGTGTACTGATGGACAGTTGGCTGAGTATGAGCCAGCACTGTGCCCAGGTGGCCAAGGCGGCCAGTGGCATCCTGGCTTGTATCAGGAATGGTGTGGTGAGCAGGACTGGGGAAGTAATTCTATCCCTGTACTTGGCATTGGTGAGGCCTCATCTCGAGTGCTGTGTTCAGTTTGGGCCGCCTCAGTACAGAAAGGACATTGAGGTGCTGGAGTAGGTCCAGAGAAGGGCAACAAGGCTGGTGAAGGCCTTGGAGAATATGGCCTATGAGGAGTGAATGAAGGAACTGCGGCTGTTGAGTCTGGGGAAGAGGAGGCTGAGGGGAGACTTTATTGCTCTTCCAGTACCTGAAAGGTGCTTACAGCGAGAGCGGGGCTGGTCTGTTCTCACTGGTGACAGGTGACAGGACGAGGGGAAATGGCCTCAAGTTGTGCTAGGGGAGGTTTAGGTTGGATACTAGGGAAAAAAACTTCTTTACAGAAAGGATTGTTAAGCACTGGAATGGGCTCCCCAGGGAGGTGGTTGAGTCACCATCCCTAAATGTATTTAAAAAACATTTGGATGTGGTGCTCGGGGACGTGACTTAGCGGTTGTTAGAGTTAGGGTATGTGGTTAGATTGTGGTAGGACTTGAGGATCTTTAAGGCCTTTTCCAACATGAGCAATTATATGATTCCCAAGGTAAGAATCTCTTTTCTGAAGTTTTGTCATTTATTTTTACTTAATGCTGAAGATCTACCTATGGGTGTGGTTCGGAAATCTGTCCACTTGCTCAATCATTGACCAACATTTTTCAGGAGGACCTTGAGCTGATGTAACTCTCTGAGGGAGTTGTAACCTTCATCCAGCAACTTGAAAATGATTTCAGTTTAATGGACAACAAAATTGGGCTGCTAGTGGAAAAACAAAATTATGCTGCAGGATCAAAGTGTACTGTTAGGAGATGAGCAGAATGAATTGAGGCCAGTGGCAGTTAGTCAGTGCAAAGAGTTCCTGTGCTCAGATCTCACTTGCTCAGACTTGCTGGAAAATATTCCCTCAGACTTGCAGGTTTTCCTCCCACTAAGTTCATACTCTGTTATGCTTACTTAGCATATATTCCTAGAAGGATGGCAGTAGAAGAAAAAGAGACAAGACCTGAAGCATTTTAAAAGTAAACAAATGAGCATAAAAGAAAACCCACACCAAACTCCACTGACCCAATGAAGGCAGCAGACTGAATGGTGGAAGGCCTTGAGAACTGTTTTGTTATTCACTTGTGGTTACATTGGTCATGAACTTGCACACCTTAATTTCTCACATTTGGGGTGCTGTAGCAGAGGGGGGAGGAGTTTGCAGAGCAGAAAATGTACTTGGGCCCCTTGGTGTTTGTTAGCGGGGAAAGGCCTGCTCTGTCTTTTTGCTGATGATTAATTTCACAAAAGCTCAATGACGTCGCTGAGGCAGCGGTTCCTTTTTTCATTCAAGCTGAAGATCTGGTCACCTTTTCCTTTGTTCTGAATAGTATGGTGCTAGGCTTAACCCGGTGTGAAATTCTGAACTGTGGCAGTAAAGTTCAGTTCCGAAGGAGGCTCCAACTCTTAGACTGATGCTGGCAGCAAAAAATGCCGTTGTTCTGAGTATGTAGAGGCAGTAAAATAGAAAAGGGGGTGGGGCTTGAACCCCTGTTTAGAAAGAAGGGGGTTTCCCAGCATTTTTAGGACACTACCAGCTCTGATTGTAATCACTACTCAGAGTGGTCAGTTTTTTTTGGGGTTTCAACAAAATCAGGAATTCAGGGTCAGGAGGGAAAAATCACTGCCCCAACAAATGATTTTCCTCTTCATCAGCTCCAGACATACCTTGCCTCTTTTTTTTCCACATGCAAAAAAGCAGCCCCTCAGGCGCAACTTTTTCCAGTATTGTTTTTTTTGGGATTTTTAAGCGTGTAATCTGTTCCTCTCGGGCCTTTGCAGGATGTCGTTCCCCAAAAAAAAAAACTTTCTAAGGAGAATGGGAAAAAAGTCTCTGACATGACGACGCTGAAAAAGCAAAAGGGGGACTTAAAAAGTTTGAGCAAAGAAAAGAGGGGAAAAAAAAAAAGGCTGGAAGTCTGTCGACATCTTTTCTACTTCCTTCAGGTATGCAGCTTCTCGTGCTGCTCCTAGAGCACTCCTCTTGTCATAGAGGCTTCCATGTGTCAGCGCAGTCTTTGCAATTCGCTGCAGTGTTGGGGCATTGTAGTTCTTTGTGGCTCTGGCCTTTGTGGACACATGCACCAAGCATTTTTTTTGTAGACTACCCCGGTGTAGTTGGGAAAGCAGTTTTTTCAGATGCCTAAAAGAAAATGCACAGAGTTCATGGATTTGGTCATCTTCACGCTGTGTAACTGTGCATCCACCCAAAGAGAGGAATATCTGCTGTGTCAGCTTTCCCCAAAAGGGGTGCTGGAGGAGATCAGGTTTTTTGCAACATAGGACAAAAACTTGCTTTTCCCTCAGTTTGGACAGTTTCTGGAAGGGAAGCCGTTCTTGTGTGATGTCCTGGGCTAAGTTGCAAAAAACACTAAACTGTCCCTGCATTCTGCTTCCCCTCTTTTACGTTTCTCCTTTCTGTAATCTGGGAAGGGGGAATTAACTTTGTTCTTTGGGAATTAAGCCATTTGTCTTTATCCCCTAACTTTGTTGCTCAGGAAGGCACTATTTTTTATCTAATGTAATGTTTTAAAAAAATTCAGTTCAATCAAAATTCTTTGCTGTCTAGTAAGGACTGCCAAAAGTTTGCAAGCTGGGGTATTACAGGCCAGCGGGGGAGAAAACAGGGAGGCCTCTGTTTTTTCAAAAAGGAAAAAAAAGGCTAAAAATCAGGTGCTTTGTATGATGTTTTCACTGGTTGTCCTTTTTAAAGATTTTTTTTGCCCATAGGCACATTGGCTTGGGGTGTTTGGCTTCAGTTCTTTATGATACAGATCTGCACCACTTGCTGCCTAGCCCAAATACACATATTGTTGGAGGAGATTACTCTATGCATTTTATATATATATATATATATATATACACACCCAAACACACACACAAATATTTATATATATATATTTTTTTATATATATTTATAATATTTTTAATGCTTTTGAAATGTGAGAGTGGTATATGCCTTCATACAAGTAACGTCTAAAAGAAATGTATTTTTTTTTTTTGTTCTTTTTTCTTTTTACTTTTTTCTTTACCAGTGGTTCAGGGAAATGTGGAGGCTTTTTTCTCTGCTGCTATGTTTCCCATAGTGGTATCATAGGAAGATTGGGTTTTTGCAGTGAAGCCCATTTTTTCTGTATGGTATGGCCCTTTTTACTAAAATTAAAAATTTTGGGGGAAAATAGTGTTTTCCCCCCCAAAAAATTTGGGTTTAGCGAGTAGAAAGTTAAGTTTGGGGGGAAATTTGTGGGGGAAATTGACCCGGCACAAGATAAGGAAAATATGCGGGGTGGAGAAAAGGGGACAAAAGGGGGACAGAGCGAATTTGTTTTTTTGGAATTTTGCCCCCCGGGGGAAGAGTCCCAAAAAACCCCGGGGAAACAAAGGTTGGTAGTGGCCTTAGGGGGAAAAATTTTTCATAGAAAGGGTTTTGGGGGAAATGTGAGTGAGTTTTTAAAACAGTGAGAGGCACAGGAGGATTCCCTGGTCGGTTTAGGTAGGGAACAAAAAAAAATTTCAAAGAGTGGTGTGAATTTTTTCCTTTTCTTATAGGGGGTGTGCCCGTTGCTGAAAAAATAAAAATTGGGGCTGCTATCGTAAGCCCTTGCCTAATTGAAATTTTTGATTTTAGTGTTTCAAAGAAAAACCCAAAACCCAAAAATTTGGTTAATTTTTTCAAAGCCTTTGGGAAATTTGGGCTGCACTTTTTCCCCCGTTGATTTTTTTTTTTTACCCCCTTTCCCCCCTGGCTAAAAAATTTTAAAATAAAAAAAAGCATGAAACATCAATTTTTGGTTTTTTTTATTGACGATTTTAAAAAGCGTAGGGGGTTTGGTGGGGTTGTGGGAAGACCCCCTTGTTTTTTTTTTTTTTGTTCTCCCCTTTTTCTGTGTTTTTCCTGTTTTTAAAAAAAGGAAAAGGGATTGTGGGTGCTGTTTTAGATCGATAAATTGGGGGGAAAAGTTATTTCCAGTTTGATGCCTCGGTGGAATGGAAAAGCGTCGAAGTTGTTTGGCGGAAATTTGTTCCCCCGGGGGAAAGGGGGGGGAAAATTCGGATAATTTGTTTCTGTCTATGAGGGCCCCCGGGGCCCCCTTGGGAGGGAACAGTAAGAAGTTTTTTCCGCGGCCCCCGGGCCCCCCTCGTGGCCAATGGGGGAAAATTGAGGCGTGTTTTTTTTTTGGGGCCCCCCGGCGAGGCGATGCGGCGGGGGGGAAAAAATGGTGTACGTAGGGTTCTCGTCGCTCTCCGAAAAAATTTTCCGAGTTTTTTTATGGTTAGTCTCCAGGA
Source organism: Meleagris gallopavo (assembly GCF_905368555.1). Lineage (NCBI taxonomy): Eukaryota > Metazoa > Chordata > Aves > Galliformes > Phasianidae > Meleagris > Meleagris gallopavo. Next base: position 17,830,397 of record NC_139418.1, read on the forward strand.
ACAGGCGCTTTGCGCCAAAAAATCATAACTAGCATTCAAATTTACAGCCTTAGGGAGGCGAGCGGGTTTTTCCTGGCCCATGATGCAGGGTTTTCTCTTTTTGAGAAAGGCGTGTTTTTGTTGTTTTTTGGAGGGTTTAAAAAATCGGAGTCCGAAAGTTTTTTTGATCCAGCGGCCCTGCGGTGAAAAATAAGGATGAAAAAAAGGGTCGAAAGTGCAGGTAGGTGTTATCGAAAATGGGATAAAAAAAAAAATCAGTGCCATGCGCACGCGAGTCCCAGTGCCAAAGAGGGCTGCGCGTTTCCCGTTGGGGGGTGATGGGGGGGAAACCCCTTCTGAGCAGGCACGTGCACAGTGCGGGTAGAGGCTGGGACATGGCAGCGCGGCCCAGATTGAAGGGGCAGTGCCGTGTGACGTGGGGGATTTCGTAGTTTCTGGGGCCCCAGATGGGTGTGTAAATCCCCTAGGGGGGGTGGCGTTTGGGGGGTTTTTGTGTAAGGGGTCGGGCTTGCGTGGCGTGGGCGAGAGTGGGCATGGATCCCCAGCGATCCCGGGGAACGGGGCATTTTCCCTGGGGGCTGGGTTAAAACACCCCCGGGTTGGGATGCGTGTTGTTTTTCCCCAGATTTCCCCGGGTTTGGGTTGCTGTCGTGTTTTGTGCTGCACGCCGGTATGCGACGCAAAATTTCCCAGTGTGGGGTTTCCCCTCCCCTGAGAGGGTTTTAAACCCGGGGGGGGGGGGAAGGAGACGTTTTTATTTTAGGGGGGTTTTTTAAGATGTTGTATGTTTTTTTGTTATTTATGGTTTGTAAAAAAAATTGAGGGATGTAGTTTGGGTGCTGTTGGTCAAAAATTTTTTGGAGTTTGTTTTAGTTTCCCTTGATTGTCTTGTGCATCGTGCCCCCAAGGGTTTAAAGTTTGTGAAATGTGATATGGAATAAAATTTGGGGGTTTTTTTTGTTTTTTTTAAATGTGTTTAATTTTGGGTTTTTTTAATGTAATCGGGGTTTTTCTTTTGGGGTTTCCCTTTGTTTTTCTATAATGAGGGCCCCCAATTTTCCCCGTTGCCCCTTTTGGGGTGCACAATGGCTCCCCAGTTTTGTTCATCAGTTTGGGGAGTAAGGTGAGAAAAGGTAAAAGTCCCTAAAAACCCCCTTTTTTTTTTTCAAAGTTTGGGCCCCCTTGGTTAAATGGAATTTTTGGTTTTTGGTGGACCCCCAAAAGGGAAAAGGGGGGGTTGGATTGTGTTCCCCCTTTTTTAGCAGCCCCCGGGGAAGATCTTTTCCCCCCGGGTTGTGGCATCAATTTTTTTGGGGGGGTCGAAAATTTATGTTACCCCCGGGTTGTTTTTTTAAAATTCCAAAGTTTCGATCGGCAGCTGTGTGGCCGGGGGGTATTTAAATTTTAATAGTAAGATTGAGGCAAAAAGGGGGATTAAGAGCTTAGTATTTTTGTCCTCAGGAGAATTTTTCCCTTGGGGGGGTTTCGGGGGGGGGAGTGGGTATAGTTTTCCTGTGTTGATGTTTTATGAAAATTTTTTGTTTGTTACCCTTTGGGCAATTTTTGTTATTTTGGGTTTTTGGCCCCGTTAATTTTTCCCCGTACGTTCCCTTTTTAATATTAAAAGTGTTGACCCTTTTCAGGAAGTAAATTTGGGGGTTTTTTTTTAAAATTTCGCAAAAGGGCTGTTCAGGGATTGTTCCTCCCCTTTTGGGTTGTTTGGTGATTGGAAAAGTCGCTTCACAAATTTAAAAAATTTTTTTCTTTAGTTTAACCCCAAATTCTTGGTTCGCTTCAAAAGTAGAAAAAGGGAGCCCCAAATTTTTCCAAAAGGGTTTTAAAAAAGTGATTCAGAAGTTGAGGGCACCCCCCTTTTCCCCTGTGGATCAGAGGCCCAAAAATTAGATTTTTTTGTCATATCCCCCGGGGATAAATTTTAAATTTGAGTTTTTTATTAAAAGCAGTGTCAGGATTTTCATTTTTTTTTGGTTTTTTATGGGGCATTTGGAAAATTTTTTTGGGTTTTTAAAAATGTGGGACTGTTTGATTGCATTAAAATGAGAAAACCCTTTGGGGAATTGAAGTTTAAAAGGGAAAAAAAGGGGGGAGGGCTTGAGACTTACAGTGTTATAAAGCTCCCCGGTTTTGCAGCCCCCAATTCGAAGGGGTTTTAATTTTTTTTATTCTGGCTGGGGTTTTTAAGCTTATCTTGTAAAATTTTTTTTCCCCTTTCATTACATATTTTTTTCGTCGGGGGTGCCCCCCTTTTTTTTTTTTGTTTTTTTTGGGAAAAAAGTGTAGCTACCCCCCGAATTCGGTCTGCATTTTTTTTCCCCGTCTTTTTTCAGCTTTTGATTGCACAAGGGGCCCCTTTGTTCATCTTTTTTTTTACCTATGTTGCATGTTTTAGGTTTTAGGCGTTGGGGGGTTTTTTCAATTGTCGGCCAAAAAGTGTCTTGAGATGTTGGTGTTAAAATTACTAAGCCATAGAAAACCCCCATTTTTTCCCCCCCCCATGAGATGAAGGGAGTGTAGTTTTTTCCCAGCTTTTCCCCTTTCCCCAAAGGGCAGGTGTTGTTAAAAGGTTTTCCCATTTAGTTATCGGGGTTTAAAAACCCCCCCTTTTAAAAAATTTTTTAAAGCTCTGTCAAAAAATTTTTCCGGGTTTCCCCTTCGGGGTTGGGGGGTTTGGGGCAATCTTAATTTTTTCCCCATGTTTTGTCCTCATCACCCTTTAAAATCAAAATTTTTTAAAGTTTTTGAATTATGAAAAAAAAGAGGTTAGGAAAGCTTTTTAAAAAAAAAAAAAAATAGTGGGAAATTTCCCCTTGTACCCTTTGGGTTTTCCCCCAAATGGGGGGAAACGGATTTCGAAGTGATTTCACCGGGGTGTTTTTAAGGGGCCCCCAGGAGGGTTGGAGCGGTCCCCATTTCCCAAAAGGGTTTTTTTGTTTCCCCCTGTGGTCGGGGGAAAGTTTTTGGGGTCCCCAAAGGTGAAATTTAGCGGTTGGGGCATGACTCAGCTTTTCCCCAACCCCGTCAAAGGGGGGATAAAATTTTGTATGTGAGGTATTTCGTTTTTTTTCCCCATTTTGGGGGTGAAACCCTTTAAAAATTTATTTGTTTTCCTTAAGATTTGTTTAAAGTATATAATTGCCTGGGGAGCGGATGGTAGTATGGGGGGGTTTGGGTTTTTTTGGGCATTCACCAAAAATTTCTGTCAAAATAAAAAGTCTTATAAAAGGGGGGTCGTTTTTTGGGCCCTTCTCCCAAGAATCGCCCCCCAAAAAAAACGTTGTTGCGTGGGGGGCCCCGGGCTTTTAGTGAAATGGTGGGGGGGGGCCCATGATCAGGGACCCCCCCCGGTCTGTTGTTTTTTTTTGTTTTCTGAGTTTGCAGGACGTTTTTTAGGGATTTTTAAAAATTGAAATTCGGTTTAAAATTTAGATTTTTTTTTTTTTTTGGGTTTAAGCAGTTGTTGATTCAGGATTTGGTCTTGTAAAAAAATGAAAAAATTGGGCTTTTGGAAGATGAAAAATTTGGGGGGTTTTTCCCCCTTTTAAAATAGCCAACTTTTTGCTTAACATTTAAATTTTTTTTTTAAAAAGGGGGTTTTTTAATTCTTAAATTTTTTTTCGTTTCAGCTGTTTTAAAATTTTTTAAAATAGGGGTCCCCTTTTGTGGAGGCAGCCAGTGTCTTTTTTTGTAAAAAAATGATTTTTGTTGTCTATAAAAGAATTAAAAAGTTTTGGGAAAAAAATATTTCCCTAACGGGTTTGGGACTATTTTTAAATGATTGTTATTTAAAAAGGGGTTTTTTAAAAGTTGGGCCCCCCGGGAATTTTTTATTGGGGGCCCCTGTTTTCCCCATTGACCATTTTAGAAATTGCAAAGAAAAGCAGTTAAATTTAGTATTTTGGCGCTCATTGCCAAGCATATATAATTTTAAATTTTAAAATGTAAATTTAAAAAAGGAGTAGGAAACAAGATTATAATTAAAAAAAAGGAATGGGTTTGAAAAATTACCATATGTGGTTTTTTTCAAAAACCATCACATAGATTTTCCCGAAAAAATTGCCCCCTGCTGGTATTTTTTAAAAAAGGGTCCCGGGGGCGGACCCGGGCTCGCCCTGGCGCCCCGGTTGATTCCCCTTTAGCTGTGCCCCGTGTGACTCATCGCTCCCAAGGGGTCAAAACGAGTTCGGCATGATCAGAGTTTTCTCAGTCCCCAAATTGGGGGGGACAGACTGGGATTAAAATATGTGGGTTATGAGTTTCCCCCGTAAAAACCCCCCTTTGGGCCTTTATTTATTTTTTTTTTTTCCCTTGGTTTGGGGGACTTTAAAGGGGCCCCCCAAAAATGTGAGGAACACCTGGGGGGGGTCGGCTGCGCCGCTGGGGGCAATTTTTCTGGGGGTTTGGGGGGAGCCGGGGTCACCCCCCTTGACCCCTTTAAGGGGGGGGAAGGGGGGGGGCAGATTGGCCTGCGGAGTAGCCTTTGGGTGTGCTTGCTCTTTGGGATGGTGTGAGTGATTTTTTTTTTTTCTTTTTTGGGTGCTTTTTCTTTTGGGGGGGAAAACCTGTCTGTCGGTTTTAGTTTTGACGGGGAAACTGCTGCCTTATTCAGAGTGGGGGTGAGTGTTGGCCCCTTGGGGGGGGAAAAGGGGGTTTTTTTTTTATTTTAAAAAAAAAGGGGTTTTTCCTTTTTTGGGGGTCCCAATTCATTAAAAGGGGGGAGTTTTTAAAAACGATTGAAGGGAAAAGGGGTTTTTTTTTGGGGGGGGTGAGCATTAGAAAAAGGGGTTTAGAGTTTGCTTTTTTTCGAGCTGTGAAAATCTGCTTTTTTGGGGGGTCTCAAGTGGGTTAGAGCAGTGTTTTGTATGTGTGTTTTTTCCCCTTTTTGGGGGTTTTGTCTTAAATTTTGATTGGGTTAAAAATTTTTTTTTTATTTTTTTTTTTTCCCCCCTTCCCGGGAAAATTAATTGAGTTGTTTTTATGCTCTTGCAGTTTTTTTTAAAGGGTTTTTGTGGGTTTTGGGTTGTTTTCAATCCCTTTGGGTTTGGGTTTTTTTTTGATTTCATTTTGCGCATGAGGGGGGGTTTGGATTCCGGGGGTCCCCCCAAAAAGGGGTGAGATCTGTGGGGGGGGAACGAAACATGAGGCCCCATTTTGGTACATGCTTGTTGCGGTGGTTTTGGGTCCAACCCCCCAAAATGAACACCCCCAGTGGATCAGGTTGCTCAGGTCTGCCCCCGTCCCCTTAAAAAAGGGGGAGGCATCACCCGTTCTGGAATGTTTCCCCCCTCCCCCTTCATGGGAAGACTTTTTTTTGTTTTTACCTATTTTCCCCTTTTTTTTTCCCCCTTGCTATTAAAAAGGTTTTTCCGGGGCACCTTGGACCCTTTTTTTTTCCCCCGGGGAACAAACCAGTCTCGTTTTTAGAGAGGTGTTCCATCCTTTGGTTACGTTTTGGTGTTTCTTTTGATTGCCCCCTGCCCATGTGTCCCTGCATGGGGACCCCCGTTGGGTGCAGCCTGCAGGTGGGGCCTGCCCCGGCGAGCGGAGTGGGGGCCCCCCCCCCTTTGTTTTTGGACCCCCAATCTTTAGATCCCCCCCAAGATTTTTTTGGGTTTTTCCCCGGGGGAAAAGGGCCCCTTGCTCGTGCCCAGCTCTACCCCAGTACCCGGGTTTTTTGGGGCAGGATGCGTCCCCCCTTCCCCCCCCCCAGCTTTTTTTGGTGGTGGGTTTTCCCCCCCCCCCAGCTGCCCCCCCTGCATTGGGGTTTTTGTCCCCATATCAGCGCTTGACCCCCTTGGATGGGGGGGCCCCCTGTCTTGTTGTGTCACCCCCCCACGCTCGGTGTCATTGGGTGCATAAACTTTTTTTTTTTCACTGATGAAGGGGCCCCCCCGATGTTTGTAAAAAGGGGGAAAAACCCCCCCTTGAGGCCCCTGTAAAAAAGGGGATCGGGGACCTGGTGGATGGAAGCCAATGACCCCGCAGGGCGTTGCAGCCGGGAAGGAACTGTTTTTTGGGCGCATAAAGAGGGTGGCCAGGGGGAGAGGGAGGTTTTGCCCCCCTTTATAGCTTTTAAAAAGGGCCCCCATCTGAGCACTGGTCCGGCCTGGGGACCAGCACAGGAAGGGGGGGAGTTTTGGAGCAGGCCCGGGAAAAGGGGGCCAAAGATGATCGGGGTGGAGCATTCCCCAAAAAAAGAAAGTTTGGGGGAAGTGGATTGTTTTTCTTGGAGAAAAAAGTCTGGGAGTATCCAGCTTCCAATAAAAAGGGGAGACAAAAGCGGAGGGGGATGGCGTTTTTGAGGGTGGATAGCGAGGGGGGAAGGGGGAAGGGGTTTTTAAGGGAAACGGGGTTTTTGGGGGTTTTGGTTTTTGGGGAATTTTTCTTTAAGGGGTGTGATCACTGGAATGTCCCCTTTAGAGTCATTTCCCCGGAGGTCTGCGGATCGCCGCCAGAGGTGGATGCTGGGGGTTTTTTTCCCCGGGGTACACTTTTTCCCCCTTTAAAATAACGTGGCGCATTTTTATGTTACGGGGATTCCTATGCCTGGTTGTGAAATACATGAGGGGGGTCGGGGATGAAAGGGTGTTTTTTTTGGGGAAATTGGGAGTTTCGTCACCCCCCAAATGTTGGGGTTAGGGTGGTCAAAAATGCCCCCATTTTGGGGGTTTGGGCGGGGGTCGGGGGATGGCTTTTTTTTCCCCTCAACCCCCCCCTCCCAAACCCAAAAAGGGGGGGGATTTTTTAAAGTGAGCAGTTAAAAAAGAAGTTTAAAGCAAAATTTTTTTGGGTGGGGCCCCTTTCTTGGTGGTAAGCGATCGTGCACAGAGGCACCACTTTTCTTGAAAAAAGGAGCGAAATTTTGGGGAAAGGGGTACATTTGGGGGCGTGTTATTACTGCTTGTTTTAAAAGGGGTGGCGAGAGTTTTGCCCCCGAGTGGAAAAGATGCTGGGATGTGGGGTTTTCCCCATGGGAACGCAAAAAAACCGGAATCTTTTTTTTTGGGAAAACCCCGGAAGTCACTTTGTGACTGGTAATTGCCCCCCCCAAAGGTAAGGGCAATGCACAGCCCCTTTTTTTCCCTTCCCCTAGAGGAAAACCCTGAGCTTCCAGAGCTCGGAATTGCCTTTGTGGGCCCCCGGGGGGTGCTGTTCTTTTTTTCTGATTTCATGTCTTTGGTTTTTTGTTTTTTTTTTTCCTTTTTTTTTTGTGTTGGGGTTTCCCATTCATTGTCTTGTCCCCTGTTTTTGGTTCCATGCTACTTTCTTGGCCATTCCCCTTTTTTTTCTTTGTGCTTCATTCGCATTAGTTTTTTGGGTTTCCCCCGCCGCGTTTTTTTTGTCCCGTTTGGCTTTCCCTTTTGCGTAGTCTTTTGGCCCCTCCCCCCTTTTTTTTTCCCCTTTTTTTGGGGTTGTCCTTGCCCGGTTCCCCTTTCCTCTGTTTTTGGGTTTTTTTCCCCCCGGGTTTCTTGGCCTTTTTTTCGGCTTTCTTTTGCCACATTTTTTGCATTCGGTTTTTTACTTTCCCCCTTCCCAAATTCTTTTGGCCCCTTCCCCTGGTTTCTTTTGGTGTTTCTTTTAGATTTAGTTTTGGGTTCTTTCCCCTGTTTTCTTGGGCCCCTCCCCCTTTTTTTCTGTGCTTGTTCTCTTTCCCCTTCCCCGTGTTCTTTTGGCTCTGTTTTGGTTTCCCCGTTCCCCCCCCTTGCTTTTTCTTTTTGTGTTTTCCCCCTTTTCTTTCCCCCTTTATTCCCCTTGGGGTGCCTTTTTGCTTTGCCCTTTTCTGTGGTTTTCTTGGGTTTTGTTGACCCTTTTGGGGCCCCTTTTTTTGGAATGGCTGGGAGACACTTTAAATTTTAAAATTTTGGTTTAAAATAGTTAAAAGGGAGCTTGACGATAATTTTTTTTAAACCCGGGGTCTTGTAATCGAACCGTGAAACCCAAAATTTTTTAAATGTCTTTACCCAAAAAAGTGTCTTTTAAAAAAACCCGTTTTTTTAAAAATGCCCCCGTTGTAGTGGGGGAAATGTGAAAAAAAACTGTAACTTAAAAAATTTAGTAGCTTTTAAATTTTTCCCAAAAGCCCCCTTTTGTCGTTAGTAAAGCAACAGCGGGGGTGGCACCCCCACTTTTGTGGGCAGGCTTCTTTCCCCGTGTGTGTCCCCCAAAAGGGGGCGCAGAGTGCGGTGTGAGTGCCAACGATGCATGGGAGTGGGGGGGAATTTCCGGGAACGGAAGGAACCGGGAATCTGCTTTTTTTGGAATCCCCCCGGGAACTCCCCTTTTGGGTGGAAATGTCTTTTTTTTCCCCGCAAAGGGAAGGGAAGCACACCCCCCAGTGTTTACCCATTCCATCCCCTGGCACAACAGGGGGCTTCAGGGGCTCTGAATTGCCTTAGGGGTTGGAAAAGGGGCCCCGTTTTTTTTTTTTGATTTTTCTTGTCTCGGGGTTTTCGTGTGTTTTTTTCTTTTTTTTTTTTTTCTGTTTTCCCCCCCCCGCTTTTTCTTGTCCTCCTTTTTTGGGTTTCCCCCCTTAAATTTTTTTGGTTTCCCCCTTTGGGTTTCTTTGCGATTTTCAGCATCAGTTTTGGGTTCCTTGGGGGTTCTCTTGCCCCCCGTTTTTGGGTTTCCCTTTTGCGTATTTGGCCCTCCCCCTTTTATTTTTCCCCCCGTTTTTTTGGGCCCTTTTTTTTCCCTGTGTTTTTTGCCCCCTTTTTTTTCTTTTTTGGGCCCAAATTTTCTTGCTGTTGCCCTTTGGTTTTTTTCCCCCATTGATTTCGCTTTTAGTTTTGGCTTTCCCCGGCCCCTGTTTTCTTGGCCATCTCCTTGGCTTTTTTCCCTTCCCAAAATTTTCCCTTTGGGCCCTTTCATTTGGGCCCGGGATTCCCCTTGTTCCCTTTTTTGGATTCCATCCCCCTTCTCTTGGCCTTTACCCCTTTGGGTTTTTTTTCCCCCATTTTCAGTTTTAGTTTTGGCTTCCCCGAGCATTCTCTTTGATTTTTGTTTTTTGGGAAAGGGGCCCCCCCTTTTTTTTGGGGTTCTTTTCCCTTGGGTTTTTTTCCCCCCTATTTTGGCATTTTACCATGTTTTTTTCCCCCTTCCCCGGGTTCCATTATTTTCCCCCTTGGGCCCCTTTGTTTTGGGTTTCTGATGTTTTTTCTTTCCCTTTTTGGGCCCTTTTTGTGCAGTTTTTTGGATGTATTTTTGCCCCCTTTTTGTTTAGTTTCCCCTTTCCCCCTTTCCCATCTTGGTTTTTTTTGGGGGGTTTTTTTGTTTTGCTTTTGCTTAGTGGCTGTTTGCATTGCATTTCCCGGGTTTTTCCCCGGGGGGTTCGTATGTTTGTTTTTGGGTCTTTGGTGGTGGGGGCAGCTTTTAAATTTTTAACCCCTTTCCCCCCATAGCTGAAGGGAGTTTAATGATAATTTTTTTAAACCCCGCAGGTATCTGAAAACCCCAAAAATTAAAACCCAAAATTTTTAAAAAAGTCTTTTCCCCCCTGTGCTTTAAAAAAAATGGGCCCCTGTTTTTTTGTAAAAGGGGAAAGTTAATTGTATGTAGTGAAAAACCCTTTTTTTAAACAAATGTAAGTTAATTCAATAGTTTTAAATTTTTATCCTGCGCTGTTTGTCCCCTTGTTGGAGCAAAAAAAGGGGATGCCTTTTGTATGTGGGCAGTCCCCTTTATTTTTTTTTTTTGTCCCAAAAGGGGCGCAGAGCTGCGGTGTTTAGACTTTCCCAAAAGCTGCAGGAGATGTGGGGGTTTAGGGGGAAAAGAAAGGGGAAATGGAATTGCTTTTTTGGGAAAAGCCCGGAACTCTAATTTGCTGTTTTGGGAATTTTTCCCCCGCAGGTTTAAAGGGGAAAGCACACCCCCCAGTGTTTGTATTATTTAGTGAGAAAGGGGGGGGTTTTCCCCGAGCTCATTTTACATTTGTGGGGCCCGGGTTTTTGCTTGTTTAAATTTCGTGCTTCCTGTCCCCTTTTCCCTTTTCCTGTGTGTTCTTTTTTTTCTTTTTTTGGGATTCCTTGGCATTCTTTCCCCCTTTTTCCCCCTTTTGCTTCTTTGCACGTTCCGTCTGCGGGTTTGGGCCCCCCGACATTTGTTTGGTTTTTGGGTTTTTGGGGGTTTCCCTTTCCCTCTTTTTTTTGGTATTATTTTTGGGGCCCTTTTCAGGTTCTTTTTGGCCCCCTTTTTTCTTTTTACCGGGCGTTTTTTTTGGGGTCATTTTTTTTATTCTGGCGGGTTTTCTTTTGGCCCCCTTCCCCCTTTGGGATTTTTGGACGTGTCTTTGGCTTTTGTTTTTTCTTTCCCCCACAGTTTGTTTTGACCTTTTTTGGCTTCCCCCGTTTGTTCCCCTTTTTTGGCCCCGGGGTTTTTGGGGTTCCCCCTTTAAAGTTTGCTTTCCCCTTGTACCCCGGGCCCTTTTTTTCCCCCCCCCTTGGGCCCCCTTGTTTTGGCCCCCTTTCAGTGTTTTTTTTGGGCCCTTTTTTGGTTTTTTTGGGTTTTGTGTGTTCTTTTGGTTTTCCCTTTAAAAATTTGCATTTGGGCCCCCCCCAGTGTTCCCCAGGGGCCTTCCCCCTTTTGGGCCCCCCTTTTCATGTTCTCTTTAGTCTTTTTTTGGGGGTTTTTGGGTTCTTTTTGGGGTTTTTATTTGATGGGGCTTTTTTTTGGGGGTTTGCTGCTTTTGTTTATTTGCTGTGATGTTTTCGTTCCTTGTTTTGTGTCTATGTTTTTTTTTTTTGTTTCCTCGCAGTTTCTTTGATTTTGGTCTTGTTTTTTCCCGGCCTTCTAAAGTCATTTTGGGAAACCTTATTTTAAAGGGGAACTTCACCCCAATGACCCCTTGGGAAATTTAAAAAGCAGTGGGAAAATTTTTTAAACATGATTATAGTAATGTAGAAAAGTCCAAAAATTTAAAAATTAAAAATCTCTTTAGGGGGAAAACCATGGAAAACCCCTTTGAAAAATTAAAAAAAAACCCCACAGCTTTTTGTTAGTATGTGTCTTAGGGAAAAAGGGATTTTTTGGGGTTTTTTTTTTTGGTTTTTTGTTTTTTTGGGGGGGGTTACGGTGGGGCGTTTTTGTTTTTGGGTTTTTCCCCTTTTAAAAAGTTTTCTTTTTTAAGGTAAAAATGTTTCAATTTCCAGTTGATGTTTTCCCCTTTCTGGGGGGGCACAGCTTTTCGGTCTGACACTGACACCAGCTGGGTTTTTGTTGAGCAGTTACACGTTTTCCCCGTTTTTCCCCCTTTTCTTAGTCTTCCTTTAAATCTTCCGAAGCTCCTCCCTGCCCAAAGGGCGGCACGGCAACATGTGATTTGTGGCATCAGTCCATGTGTTATTTCATGACTAGCTGGGGGGGGGTGGGGGGGTGGGTTGGGTTGGGTTGGGGGTTGGGTTAGGGTGGGTTGGGGGTTGGGTAGGGGTTGGGTTAGGGTTGGGGGTGGGTTTGGGGGGGGGTTGGGTTGGGGTGGGGTGGGTGGGGTGGGGGGGGGGGAGGGGTTGGGTTTGGGTTAGGGTTGGGTTTGGGTGGGTAGGGTTGGGTTGGGTGGGGTGGGTTAGGGGGGGTTAGGGTTAGGGTTTGTTGGGTTAGGGGTTAGGGTTTGGGTTAGGGTTAGGGTTGTGGGTTTGGGTTAGGGTTAGGGTTTGGTTAGGGTGTGTGGGTTGGGTTAGGGTTAGGGTTGGGGTTTTTTGGGGTTGGGTTGGGTTGGGTGGGGGTTGGGTTAGGGTTGGGTTAGGGTTGGGTTGGGTTTTTGGGGTTTGGGGGTTGGGTTGGGTTTGGGTTTTGGGTAGGGGGGGTTGGGTTGGGTTGGGTGGGTTGGGTTAGGGGGGGGGTTTGGGTTGGGTTGGGGTTTGGGTTTGGGTTAGGGTTGTGGGGTGGGGTTTGGGGGGTTTGGGTGGGGTTTTTTTTTTTTTTGGTTGGGGGGGGGTGGGGGGGGGTAGGGTTGGGGGGTTAGGGTTGGGTTGGGGTTTTTTGGTTGTGGGGGTTTTTTGGGGGTTTTGGGTGGGGTTGGGTTAGGGTTGGGTTGGGTTTGGTTGGGTTGGGGGGTTGGTGTTGTGGGGGGTGTGGGGGGTGGGGGGGTTGGTGGTGGGTGTGGTGGGGTTGTTTGGGGTTGGTGTTGGGGGTGGTTGGGGTTTGTGGTGTTGGGGGGGTGGTGGGTTGGGGTGGGGTGGTTTTGGGTTGGGGGTGGTTGTGGGGTTTGTGGTTTGGGGTGGGTGTGGGTGTTGGGGGGGGGGGTGTGTGGTTGTTGGTGGTGGGTGGGGGTGGGGTGTGGGTGGTGTGGGGGGTGGTGGGTGGTGGTGGTTTGGGGTGGTGTTGGGTGGGGGTGGTGGGTTATGTTGGGGTTGGGTGGGGGTGTGTGGGGTGTTGGGGGGGTGGTGTTGTGGGTGGTGTGGGTGTGGGTTGGGTGGGGGTGTGGGGTTGTTTGGGTTTGGGTGGGTGGGTTGGGGGGTTGTGGGGTTTGGTGGGTGGTTGGGGGGGTTGGTGTTGGGTGGGGGTTGTGGTGGGTGGGTGGGGTTTTGTGGTTTGGGTGTTGTTTGTGGTGTGGTGTGTGTGTGGGGGTGTGGTTGTGTGGTTGTGTGGGGTGGTTTGTGGTGTGGGTTGGGTGGTGTTGGGTGGGTGTGGGTGTGGGGGTGTGGGTGGGTGTTGGGTTGGTGGGGGGTTGGTGGTGTGGTGGTTTGGTGTGGTGTTGTTTGGGTTGGTGTGGTGGTTGGGTGTGGGTTGTTGGTGTTTGTGGGGTTGGTTTGTGGGGTGGGGTGTTGGTGGTTGGGGGGGTGTTGTGTGGGTGGTGGGTTTGGTGTGTGGGTGGGTGGTGTGGTTGTTGTGTGGTGTTGGGTGGTGGGTGTGGTTTGTGGTGTTGTGGGGTGTTGGGTGTGGGTGTTGGGGGTGGGGTTGTGGGTGTGGGGTTTTGGGGTTGGTGGTGTGTGGGTGGTGGGTTGTGTGGGGTTGGGTGGGTGGGGTGGGGTTGGTTTGGTGGGTGTTGTTGGGGTGTGTTGGGTTTGTGGTGGGGTTGTTGTTGGGTTGGGGGTGGGTGTTGGTGTTGTGGTTGGGGTTGTGGTGTGGTTTGGTTGGGGGTGGGTGTTGGGTGTGTGTGGGGTTGGTTTGTTTGGTGTGTGGTTTGGTGTGTTGTTGTGTTGGGGTGTTTGGTGGTGGTGTGGTGGGGTGGTGTGTGTTGGTTGTGGGTTGTGTGGGGTTGTGTGGGGGGTGTGTGGGGTGGTTGTGTGGTGGTGGGTGTGGGTGTTGGTTGGGGGGTGGGTGGGGTTTGGGTTGGGGGTTGGTGTGTTGGGTGGTGGGGGGTTGGTGTTGTTGGGTTGGTGGGTGTGTGGGTGGGGTGGGGGGTGGGGTGGGGGGGTTGTGGGTGGGTGTGTTTGGGGGGTTGTTGGGGTGGTGTTGGTGTGGTTGGTGGGTGGGTTGGGGGTTGGGTGGGGTTGGGTGTGTGTGGTGGTGGTTGTGTTGGTGGGTTGATGGGTGTGGTGTGTTGGTGTTGGTGGTGTGTGGTGGTGTGGGTTGGTGTTGTGGGGTGGGGTGGGGGTGGGTTGGTTTTGTGGGTTGTGTTGGGTGGTTTGGGTGGGGGTGGTTGTGGGTTGGGGTGTGGGTGTGTGTTGTGGGGTTGTTGGTGGGGTTGGGTTGTGTGGTGTTTGGTTGTGGGTTGGGTTGGTGGTGGGGTGGGGTTTGGGTGTTTTGGGTGTGTTGTGTTTGGGGTTTGGGTGGTGGTTGGTGGTGGTTGGTTTGTTTGGTGGGTGGTGTTGGTTGGTGGGTGTTTGTGTTGGTGGTGTGTTGGGGTGGTGTGGTTGGGTGGGGTGGTGTTGGGGTGGTGGTGTGGGTTGTTGTGGGGTGGTTTGGTTGGTTGGTGTGTTGGTTTGTGGTTTGTTGTGTGGGTGGGTAGTTGGTTGTTTGGGTTGTGGTGGTTTGGGTTGGTGGTGTGTTGTGGTGGGTGGTTGGTTGGGTGTTGTGGTGGGGTGTGTGTGGTGGTGTGTGTGGGTGTTGTGTGGGTGGGTGGTGGGGTTGGTTGTGGGTTGGTTGGTTGGGTGTTGGGGGGTGGGTGTTGTTTTTGGGTGTGTTGGTGTGGGGGGTGGTGGTGGTTGTGTGGGTGGTTGGTGGTGTGGTGGTTTGGGTGGGGGTTTTGGGGGTTGTTTGTGGGTGTGTTGTGGTGTGATGTTGGGTGTGGTTGTGGTTGGTGTTGGGTTTGTGGGGGGTTGGTTGTGGTGGTTGTGGTTTGTGTGGTGGGGGTGGGGTGGGTTGGTGGTGTTGGTGGGTGTGGTTGGTGGGGGTTGGGTTGTGTGGTTGGTGGTGTGGTGGTGTGGGGGTTGGTTTGGTGTTTGTGTTGGGTGGGGTGTTTGGGTGTTTTGGTGTTGGTTGTGGGTTGTGTGGGGTTGGGTTGTTGGGGGTTGTGGTGTGTTGTTGGGTGTGGTTGGTGGGGTTTTTTGGTTGGGGTTGTTGGTTGTGGTGTGGTGGGGGGTGGTGGGGGGGGGGGGGGGGGGGGGGGGGGGGGGGGGGGGGGGGGGGGGGGGGTGGGGGGGGGGGGGGGGGGGGGGGGGTGGGGGGGGGTGGGGGGGGGGGGGGGGGGTGGTCCCCCAAAAAAAAAAAAAA